>NC_084795.1:21239614-22544614 GCF_963169125.1 Humulus lupulus
AATGGCTCGGATATCCTCATAAGTTAATGCTCTTTTCATTCTTAATTAAGGTTATAAAGGCTAAAATCGTTATCTATACATATAAACATAATAACTATAATCATAAACACTTACTTGGCGGTTAGATTCGGAGCTTGAGCGTGTGCATCAAGGAGAACTTCATGCATTTCTGAGGTTCATGTGTACTAGGATCGGCTCCACATTTATGAGTCATTCTTCCGCTTTGAAGGGGTCGGTTCTCCCTTCAAAGTTTGGAGCGTGTTGCTTACAAAACTGCTCATAAACTGGCTCCATGTGCTGAGCTGGGTATGGCGCATAGTTCACCATTGGCCATCCCCCATAAGAACCTACTTCATGGGGTGCTTGAGCCATATTTTGAGGTTGTGGTTGCGGCTGAGGCTGAGTCTGAGGCTGAGCCTGTTGTTGTTGTTGCTGTAGTAATTCCTCAACTTGCTGCCGTAGTGTAGAGTCCAAGAACTTTACTTAGCTAGTTAGATAGTAGTAGTAATAGTAATAGCTAGTAGTAGTTATAGTATGATTATTACTGTGGATTTTGGTTCAAGCTGGGACTTAGTTGGACACTCGTAGCAACTCTTGTAGATTTTACAAGTTTAACCTATAGTTTGAGAATATTAATTATAACCTAAGGTTTGATTAAAATGACTGATTATGAAGATGATAATTAATATACTATAAGGTTTAGATAGACCCAATAAGGAAATAACACTTGTCATGTGTATGTTTAATGAATAATTAAGTATTTTTGAGGAATAGTTTATTAAGAGCAATATCTGAAAATCCTAGGGCCTGCCAGCAGCTTTGAAATTGTTAAAGGACTTAGTCAAGGCTGTTTACTCAATTCAAATTAGGTTGAAAATGTGTAATTACGTGTATAATATTTACGCATATGTCGATATATCGCAGCTCTAGGGGGCGATATATCGCCATACGGGGATACGAAAAACACGTAGCTTCGTACAACCACCTCAACGAGCCTCGGGTATATCAACCCAGGCGATATATCGCCTAGCATGGGTGATATATCGACTATGGTGCAAGATTTTTGAACAATTTTAAAACCGAGCTCATTTTAATCCTTAACTCTTGATAAGTCCATAATCTTTTTGACCGAGTCTTCAGCCTCTGTTGAACGATTATTCAAGTTAAATGAAGATCTTTTCATTCTTGAACTCTATAAATAGGACCTAGTACCCAGCCATTTCTTCATTAGTCAAGCTGAGTTCAGAGCCTACAAGCTGCAAGGTTACTTTAGAGTGTTAAACACTTGGGTTGGGGTTATAAGCTTTATCATTATAAGCTTAATAAACACTTGGGAAGTAAGGTTTATAGTGTATTTCGGTTTCGAGGTGTAGTTCGGTCATAGAACCATTCAAGGTATTCCTAATTCTAGCTCCTTTCTGTATTGTTAAGTTCTTATAGTTTTTCTACTCAAATTCCTAACTCATCTTCTTTATTCTTGATTAGGCATCTAAGATCTTGAACTTGAGGTTCTTGTGTGTGAGTATCTTTTCAATGGTGTAGTTCATTCTTTTCATCTCTTTTCTTTAGTATACTCACCTCTCTATTATGGTTTTTAGGAGTGTTCCAAAGTCTCGATCTTGTTCTCACATTCTGGTTTTTGGTAAGGAAAATAGGGTAGATTTGTATGCTTTTATGTTGTTTATATATGTTTATGTTATAAGTACGTTTTTATTTGTTTTAGTATATGAATTGTTTAGATAACAATCACATAATTTGTTTAGACAACAAATATATAACTTGTTTAGATAACAAGTCCCAATAGTAGATTCCTTGGGCATATGATTGTTTAGATAACGAGCCCCATAAATTTATGTGACATGTTTAGATAACTAGCCCCGTAAATTTATGGGCATATGATTGCTTAGCTAGTAAGTCCCAAGAAGTATGATGGCCATTGTAATAGATGTTGTATTTATATAGTCATATGATTATAGATTACAGTTTATAGTTTATAGTTTATGTGTATGTATATGTTTCATGTTTGTAGTAGATTTTCCTTGCTGTGCATTAGGATCATTCCTTTATGTTTTATATGTGCAGGAAAATAGTTATAGCGGCAGAATTTATCTATCCAGTCAAACCTGCTAGAGGATATAAGGATTGGGCAAGGGCATGAAGACACTCTAATGGCACATATGGATGCAGTTAGAGAAGGCAAGGCCACATATTTCTCAATATCAAGTCAAGGGTTATTGAGATATAAGGGTCGGGTATGCGTACCAGATAATCATGGGATTAAGATGGCAATTCTAGAAGAAGCGCACAGTACCACGAACTCAGTTCACCAGGGTCAACCAAGATGACGCATGACATCATGGCAATATATTGATGGCCAAGGATGAAGAAGGACATAGCGGAATTTGTGTCTAAGTGCTAGTATGCCAGCAAGTGAAAGGAGAACATTAGCGGCCTGCAGACTTATTGCAATCGCTTAGCGTACTAGAATGGAAATGGGAGGATATAGCCATGGATTTCATGACAAGGTTGCCACGAACGAACAAGCAGCATGATTTTGCTTGGGTAGTAATAGATAGATTAACCAAGTCGCCTCATTTCCTGCCTATTAAGACTTCATACACAGCGGACCAATATGTAGACATCTATGTCCAAGAGATAGTATGGTTGCATGGAATCCCCAAGACTATAGTGTCGGATAGAGGATCGATGTTTACATCGAGAATTTGGGGAAGTTTACAGCAAGCCATGGGTACTAATTTAAGTCTTAGTACAACTTTTCATCCTCAGACAGACGGACAGTCCGAGCATACGATACAGATTTTAGAGGATATGTTACGCTCTAGTGTACTTGATTTCGGAGGATCGTGAAATAAGTAATAGCTGCTAATAGAGTTCTCCTACAACAATAGCTACCAGTCCATGATCACGATGGCACCTTATGAGTTGCTTTATGGAAGAAGGTGTCGATCACCATTGCATTGGGACGAGGTAGGAGAAAGGCGGCTTCTCGGTCCCGAAGCTGTTAGAAAAGCTCAAGAAGCAGTAGCACTAATTAGCAGCGTATGCTTGCTGCTTAAAGCCGTCAGAAAATCTATGCAGATGCCAAGTGACGCGATGTGGAATTCAAGGTCGTAGATCAAGTCTTCCTGAAGATATCTCCTATGAAAGGTATAAAGCATTTTGGGAAGAAAGGAAAGCTTGGTCCCCGATTTATAGGTCCTTTTGAGATATTGGACAAAGTGGGAGAAGTTGCGTATAGATTAGCCCTACCGCCAGCCCTAGCAGATAGCCACAACGTGTTCCACATCTCGATGCTACACAAGTATGTGTCAGACTACTCTCACGTCCTCAAGTACGATACGATAGCACTCCAGAAAGACTTGAGTTACGAGGAACGACCGGTTAGCATCCTAGATAGAGGGACGAAGCTGTTACGGTCCAAGAATATTCCGATAGTCAAAGTCCTATGGAGTAATAGTTCTGAACGAGAGGTGACGTGGGAGTTGGAGGAGGACATGCAAGGCCGGTATCTGGAATTATTTGGTAAGTAAATTTCGAGGACGAAATTATTTTTAGTAGGGGAGAATTATAGAGTCCAAGAACTTTACTTAGCTAGTTAGATAGTAGTAGTAATAGTAATAGCTAGTATTAGTTATAGTATGATTATTACTATGGATTTTGGTTCAAGCCGGGACTTAGTTGGACACTCGTAGCAACACTTGTAGATTTTATAAGTTTAACCTATAGTTTAACAATATTAATTATAACCTAAGGTTTGATTAATATGACTGATTATGAAGATGATAATTAATATACTATAAGGTTTAGATAGACCCAATAAGGAAATAACACTTGTCATGTGTGTGTTTAATGAATAATTAAGTATTTTTGACGAATAGTTTATTAAGAGCAATATCTGAAAATCCTAGGGTCTGCCAGCAGCTTTGAAATCGTTAAAGGACTTAGTCAAGGTTGTTTACTCAATTCAAATCAGGTTGAAAATGTGTAATTACGTGTATGATATTTCAGCGTATGCCGATATATCGCAGCTCTAGGGGGTGATATATCGCCTAGCATGGGTGATATATCGGCTATGGTGCAAGATTTTTGAACAATTTTGAAACCGAGCTCATTTTAATCCTTAACCTCTTGATAAGTCCAGAATCTTTTTGACCGAGTCTTCAACCTCTGCTGAACGATTATTCAAATGTTTTTCAATTAAAAAGACATTATTTTATTCAAGTTAAATGAAGATCTTTTCATTCTTGAACTCTATAAATAGGACCTAGTACCCAGCCATTTCTTCATTCATTAAGCTGAGTTCAGAGCCTACAAGATGCTAGGTTACTTTAGAGTGTTAAACACTTGGGTTGGGGTTATAAGCTTTATCATTATAAGCTTAATTAACACTTGGGAAGTAAGGTTTGTAGTGTATTTCGATTTCGAGGTGTAGTTCGGTCATAGAACCATTCAAGGTATTCCTAATTCTAGTTCCTTTCTGCATTGTTAAGTTCTTATAGTTTTTCTACTCAAATTCCTAACTCATCTTCTTTATTCTTGGTTAGGCATCTAAGATCTTGAACTTGAGGTTCTTGTTGTTAAGTATCTTTTCAATGGTGTAGTTCATTCTTTTCATCTCTTTTCTTTAGTATACTCACCTCTCTATTATGGTTTTTAGGAGTGTTCCAAAGTCCCGATCTTGTTCTCACATTCCAGTTTTTGGTAAGGAAAATAGGGTAGATTTGTATGCTTTTATGTTGTTTATATATGTTTATGTTATAAGTATGTTTTTAGTTTTTTTGGTATATGAATTGTTTAGATAACAATCACATAATTTTTTTAGATAACAAATATATAACTTGTTTAGATAACAAGTCCCAATAGTAGATTCCTTGGGCATATGATTGTTTAGATAACGAGCCCCATAAATTTATGTGACATGTTTAGATAACTAGCCCCATAAATTTATGGACATATGATTGCTTAGCTAGCAAGTCCCAAGAAGTATGATGGCCATTGTAATAGATGTTGTATTTATATAGTCACATGATTATAGATTACAGTTTATAGTTTATAGTTTATGTGTATGTATATGTTTCATGTTTGTAGTAGATTTTCCTTGCTGTGCATTAGGCTCATTCCTTTATGTTTTATATGTGCAGGAAAATAGTTATAGCGGCGTGAAGGTTCTTGGAAGCTTGGGGGTGTGTATTGAGGGAGAATGGAATCGGTGGACTGCGCATACGATTCGAGGATGAAGTTGTTTAAGTCTTTCAAATCATATTTTCTATGTATTTTTTCGCATCTGAGTTGTAATGAATTTTAAGATCTAAGTCATGTTTTATTTTATTTTTAAAACAATGGGATCCCATACCCTACGCTAAATTTTATGTTAACCTTTGTTTTACAGTTTTAAATAAAGTTATGGTTATTTCATATGTACATTTTTCTTAAGATTAGTTTAGTAGTTATTAATGGTCCAAGTCTAGAATAGTTGGGTCGTTACATGTAGCCTGGCAATTTCTGTAGTGTTGTCAATCGGCGGCGGCGATGCACCTTCATTAATAGCAGCATTGGTTGCACACCTTCCCCTTCTTCTAACTGGAGGGGCTTTATTCGTCTTAGGAGCGACGTTGGAGACATTGGCATTATTCTGAGCAAATCTTCTGAGCAACATCTTCAGTAGAGTTCTAACAGTTGAGAAAAATATGTTAGAACTTAACTTAATAGGCTCTAAAGAAAAAACTTAATCTAAGTAAACATAACTCGGACCTATTAATTATGACTTCTTATGAAAAGAATTGTATAAGCCTTCTTTTTTAATTAGGATGTGTTTCTAAACTTAGAAAAATAAGCCATCTTTATTATTTTCTATGTGTGTTTCTAATTATCCTATATGACTTAATTCTCAGGCTCGAAACTCATCGTTGTTCCAAAGTTAACCATACTGAGGGAGGGTTGGGATCAGTAAAATCGTTCCCACTACTATGGCCCCCTAACTCTCAATATAGAACCCTGGTTCATTAATATCCACCCTCACCGAACTTAGTCATTGTTTATTAAATTTATTATTTATTATGATTGCAAAATAAAATCAAACTCATACATGTCATCAAAATAACGATGATATTAATTTGGAAAAACAGTTTTCACTAAGTACAATCATAAAGGAAAAATAATAAATAAAGAAAGAAACTAATCTATACTAAAAATCGGGATCTTCTACATCAGGTCCTTCATCTAACATGTCATCATCTATCTCTTCATAATCATTGATGGACCCAAAACGGGTATGTTTAAAAATTTATAAATCGCAAGCGCACGAATCGTTCATATAGAATAGTGATCGTGTAAGCAAGGATGTCGAACCCAAAGGAGTTGTCTAAAATCGAAAAGAGAAAACTATTTTAAATCAAAAGTAATAAATTCTAACCTAGCTCCAAAGATTGATGATTTTAATATTATGAACATAAAATAAAAGATTGAAAAATAAAGCTATTTAAGAGAATAAAAATAAAGCAATAATGAGTTGAAAATAAGTGTTAAAAGAAAAGATTATTAAGATACTAGAATCCACAAAATGTAAGTTTAATAATATTTATTAGTATATTGATTCCCAAGTTTTAGTGATAGTTAAAATAATTCAAACTATCATTTTCCAAAAAGATTTATAATTTTAAGCACAAATTTCTTATAAAAAGATAGGATTTTTCTTCACTTTTCAAAATTATAATTTCAAAGCATTTAGTGTAAATCAATCTAATGAAATAACAAATAAAGCAATGAACATTATTTATGAGGCAAAACATAATATTTTTGTTCTAAGCATGGATGTGTACAATTTAATGACACATCTTACACAAAGAATATTATGTTTATGCACTAATGAAGAACAAAGTGTAAATATGTTCTAACAATCTAAAATACAAGATATTTAAGATGAAAGAAATATATGAAGAAGAAAAATCCATAAACTTTGTTGTATTACAAGGGAAATCAATATACAACATAAATATTACCTAGTTACAAGTTGCTTCATCATGATCTTAATAATCTTATGAAAAAGATTAGAAGCACATAACTAGAGTAGAAATTACAAAATAAATGACATACATACTTGCAAAATGCTCTTGAAAAACCCAAATGGAAGAGAGAATGGTAGAGAGAAAATGGAAGAAAAAAGATGGTAACCAAAAATTAAGCACCCCAAAATGGTCTTCAAAACCCTTATTTATAGTCAAAATGAGATTATTAAAATAATCAATTTAAATTAAGTAAATTGATTGAATTAATAATAATATGGTAAATAGGGGTAAATTGTAGGAGTGATGATGATTTTGGGGTAAAAAGTGTGGCATTTTTAGACAAAAGAGACAAAAAGTACATTGTGGGCTCAAGAGGCACCAAAGGGGTTGTGGCAGGGAGTTGGTCGGCTGTAGGAGGCTTTACATAGCTAGGGTCACGGCTGAGAAGTGGCTAAGCCGTACGGTTTGGAGGCCCAATTGGGTTGAATGAATCATTTTGATGCAGCTAAGGGATCAGGAGGCATGGCTGTGCTGGCAAGGAGGATGGCAGGCGTTGACTTCGGCTGGTGGCATCATGTGATGCTGCTTGGGGCTCCAACCATGGGATGGCAGGTGGGAGGAAGAGAAGAGAAACGGGCCTGGGCTGCTGGGCTCTAGCGTGGGCCTGGTGGGCATTTGGAGAAAACCCATTTTTCTTGTTACTTTCTTTCAAAACTACCATATTTTCTTTGATTTCCTTGCTTTTCAAGAGCCACAAATGAAATAATTTTCCTACAAAATAAATTATAAACTAAATTAAAATTAAATATTTTCATTAAGAAAATATATCATATAACTCTCATGAAAACATTAATTAAAATTTAATTTACATAACATTTAATTTCAATAAAATCATATTTTTAGCATTCAAACTAACAATACTAATTTTAAATAATTCAATTACAACATAACACAATAAAATATCTATGAAAACATATAAAAATCTAGAAAATTACAATAAGACTAATAAATGCAAAATTACTTAAAAACTTAATAAGTTAATTAAAAACTCAAGAACTAAGCAACAATTAGCATAAAAAATATGGTAAAATAACTCTATTTTGTAGAGTTATCAATCATCATTTTCGTGAGCCTCAAAAATTCCTCGGGGAAGATTCGTAATGATTCTATTCTTTTGTTCTCTTGTGAATTAGAATTCCATCTTAGAGGTAAACCTAATTATGAGAAAATAATATCTCATCGCCACTGGTATTTCATCTTCATCATCTATTGTCTCCCATATTTCTTCCAAAGCAGTAATTAGAAAAGGAAAATCTTTAAAAAGCCTAATTACTAAAATATATTGTTCCGTAGCTCTCATCATTATTTTCATAGTCGTTTGGAGATAAACTATTTGATTATGGAATAAAAGTAATCTTTGAGTGATTCTTTCCAATATTCCTACTGTATTTCTTGGTTCTCTAATCCTTTTTAAGGCCTTAATGGTTCGGATATCGTTATATGTTAAAGCTCCATCCATATCTTTACTAAAAACATAAGACTAAAGCGTTAGCTATAAACATAATAACTAAAACATAAATACTTACATTGGCCGTTAGATTTGGAGCTTGAGTGTGTGTATCAAGGAGAACTTCATGAAAATGGACTGTTTGCTCTGATACCAACTGTAATGACCCAACTATTCTAAGACCTTCGACCATTAGAACTACTAATCATATCTATTACATTGAAGAACATATACATAAGAAATAATAGTAACTTTATCAAAACTTCAACATAATATTGAGAAAATAACAAAGTAAAATAGAATTTTTGTATGGGTACCCATTGTTTAAAACATAAAACATAATTTTAAACTAAATAAAATTGTTTACAAAACTAAATGCGGAAAATACATAGAAACATAATTTTAAAAACTAAAAACAACGTCATCCTCGATCGACTCCCAACCCATTTATTCCATTCGTCCTCAATACACAAGTCAAGCCACCAAGAATCCTCCCGCCTCCGTATCTAGTTTCCTGCATCACACTAAAGAAAAAGGAGTGAGTCTAATGCCCAGCAAGGAAAAATATACTAACACATATAACATAAAACATAAACATACAACTATAACATAAACATACACTATAAAACATATATCACTATTCTAATCCATGTACATGGTAAATAATGGGGTTTACTAGCTAAGCAACTATAAGCCTCAAAATACATTGAGGTTTGCTAGCTAAGCAACTATAAGCCCCAAGAATCATAAAAAAATATTGAGGTTTGCTATTTAAGCAACTATAAGCCCCGAAAACATATATATCGTAACATATAATAACATATCATAACATAACATATTATAGCATAATCATAACATATAAGCATATAATAACTATCCTATTTTCCTTACCAAAATCGGGATATTTGAGAACAAATGCGGGACTTGGAACACTCCTAAAACCAACAATAAGAATGATGAGTATTTCTAAAGAGTAAGGAATAAATGTGGAAACTAAACTTTCAAGAAGAAACTTACCAAGAGAGATCCTTAAGTCTCAAGAACCTAATCAAAAACCAATATCAAAAGTTAGGATCTGAATAAAATGAACTAAAGAAAACTAAAGAGTTTTACAGAACTGGACTTAAAGAATAAGAGTACCTTAGTTGACCTTATGGATTGGTCTAATTTCAATACTGAAATACACTAAACCTCATTTCCCAAGTGTTTTATAAAGCTTAAGAATGGCAAAGCTTTTTCCCAACCCAAGTGTTTATCACTCTATGGTAGCACTAGCACCTCGAAGTGTATGATCACAGCTTGAAGAGTGAGAGGAAGGGTTGGGTACTAGGTCCTATTTATAGAGGTAAGGAGTGAAACTAACCCCATTTTGATTTGAATAAAAATAATGAATAAAATTGAAAATATTTGAATATTCGTCAATCAAAGGCTGAAGACTCAGTCAAAACGTTGAGAGGTAGGTCTAAGTAGTTAAGGATTATTTTTAAAATTAAAAAAAAAAAAAAAAAACCCATTAAGGGCGATATATCGCCCCTATATGGCGATATATCGGCTTTGCCCTAGTCCCGAGCCTCCGTTCGTACGTTTGTGCAACGCTAACGTGTTTTCCTATCCTTCGTCAGGCGATATATCGGCTCCAACCTGCAATATATCGGCATATGTTAATATTTTAAACACGTAATTGCACTATTTTAGCATAATTAAGGTTGGATAACTACTTTAACTGAGTCAAAATACGACCCTAACAGTTTCTGGTAGGCACTTAAGCTGCTATTTCTTTATTTTATCATTAAAATACTTAATTCCTTAATAATCATGCTTATGACAAGTGTCATATTCCTATTGGCTCTATCTAAACCTTAGGTTATAATAAATAACATATTTAGGACCAGCAATATTGATCAAACCTTATGTTATAATTGATATTCTTAAAATTTAGGTTAAACTTATAAAATCCATAACTTTTGCTATGAGTTTCCAACTCTGTCCCAGTTTGTACCAAAATCCACGAAATCTAAAATACTACAACTACTACTAACTAGCTAACTAAGTAAACATTATGGGACTCTACAATAAAGATAGCAGTGCTAGATTTTCAATGCAAAGACCACCGCTGCCAACTCCATATTGTGCGTTGGATAGCATTGCTCGTATTCCTTCAGTTGCCTTGATTCATAGGCTATTACTTTGTCATTCTGCATCAGCACACAACCCAAACCTTGCTTTCACGCATCACAGTAGACTACAAACTTGTCGTTGGGTGTCGATACACAAAGTACTAGTGTTGAGCATAACTTATCCTTAAGCAAATGGAATCTCTCTTCACACTTATTAGTCCAGTTGAACTTTTGCTGTTTCTGGGCCAGGTTGGTAAGTGGAGTGGCTATCTTAGAAAAGCCTCCTACAAACCTCTGATAATAGCCTTCTAGCCTGAGAAAACTTTTAACCTCTGACACATTCTTAGGTCTTGGCCAATCCTTTACAGCCTCTACTTTAGCTGGGACTACAGCAACTCTATCCTTGGATACTATGTGGCTGACGAACGCTACTTGTGAAAGCCAAAATTCACACTTCTTGAACTTGGCGTATAGTTGATGCTCTTTCAGTCACAACATGGTCATCCTTAAATGTTCATCGTGCTCGACTTCGTCCTTGGAGTACACCAAAATATCGTCGATGAATACTACGATGAATTTGTCCAAGTAATCGTTGAAGACCCTATTCATTAAATCTATAAATGCGGTTGGAGCATTGGCAAGACCAAAAGACATAACTAGAAACTTTTAATGTCCATATCGAGTTCTAAAAGTTGTGTTAGGAATATCCTCTTCCCGCACCTTGAGCTGGTGATACCCGGATCGTAAATCAATCTTAGAAAACACGGTCACTCCTCGAAGTTGATTAAACAAATCGTCAATTCGGGGTAGCGGGTACTTATTCTAAATTGTCACCTTATTCAGCTCGCAATAATCTATACACATCTGCATGCTTCCGTCCTTCTTCTTCACAAATATAACCGGTGCTCCCCATGGTGAATGGCTCAGTCTAATGAAACCCAAGTCTAAGAGCTCTTGTAGCTGCATCTTTAACTCCTTGAGTTTGGTAGGTGCCATCCGGTGTGGTGCCTTGGAGATAGGCTCGGTGCCCGGTACTAGCTCAATTACGAAGTCAATTTCCCGAGTTGGCGAAAACCCTAGCAAGTCATCAGGAAATACTTCTGGGAATTCCTTTATAATACGAACGTCTCCAACCTTTAGTGGTGTTTCCTTTACCACATCCGTTGCGGTTGCTAAGAACGTGTGACATCCTTTCTCTATCATCCTCTAAGCTTTGAGAGATGAAATAAGTGGTTTCCGTAGTCCAGAAACTTCTCCCATAAAGCATAATTTCTAACCATCAGGATTCTCGAACATCACTTGCTTGCGTCTACAGCCGATGGTTGTGCCATGCCTTACTAGCCAATCCATGGCCAGTATTACGTCAAAGTCTTTAATTTCTAGCTCTATCAGGTGTCCTTCTAGTTCTACATCCTCAATTTTGATCGGTACGCCTCGTACTATCCATGATAATAGGACTACTTCACCCGAAGGCTATTCTGTCACAAACCTAGTTCTAAATCTTTCACAAGGTTTGTCTAATTTCTCTATCATTCCTAATGAGGTATACGAGTGTGTGGATTCTGAATCAAATAATACTAAACATACATTATTGAGGATAGGACTCTGACCTGTGACCATTTTATTACTAGCTTCGGCTTCTCCCTGGATCAATTCAAAGACTCTGGCAGGAACCATCTTGTTGTCCTTTTTCTCTTCTTGCTTGAGCTAGGGACATTCCCTCTTCCGATGACCTTCCTGACCACAATTATAGCATCCCTTGGTGTTTGCAGGACACTCACCAAGATCTTTATGTTGGCACTTTGAGCACTGCCAGTATTCTACATAACTCGACCTACTACCTCCATTGTTTGTCTATGCTCTTTTATCATTGTCAGATTGCTTTTTTCCAGGATGCCTTCTCCTTTGACCATTATTGTTGCTATGCTGATGGTTGTTGCTATGGTTCCGACAATTCTGAGGTTGACTCTACTGTTTAGGTTCAGGATTACTGGCCTCCTTCTTACTAACATTCGCCTGAAGCCTTTACAATTCTATAGCCGTTTCTAGAGCATCGGCGTAAGTAGTGGTTCCAGGAGTTGCTAGCTAGACTCCTAGCTCAATCTTTGGTCTGAGTCCTCTAACGAACTTGGTGACCCTCAAAAAGTCTATTGGAACCAACTCTGGTGCAAACTCTGCTAGTCGGTCGAATTGATGAGCATACTCTGCTACTGATAAGTTGCCCTGCTTCAAACTGGTGAACTTTTCTACCCTTGTGGCGATGACTGCAGAGTTGTAGTACTTCTTGTGGAAGAACTCCACAAATCTAGTCCATGTCATGGTGGCGACCTCTTGAGTCTACTGTACTAAATCCCACCATATTCTAGAATCTTTCTTCAAAAGAGAAGAAACGCAGGATATACGATCCGTGTTGCCGAGATTCATGTGTGCTAGGATTGGCTCTACATTTTTTAGCCATTCATCCGCCTCGAAGGGGCCGGTTGTCCCTTCAAAGTTTGGAGTGTGTTGCTTACGAAACCGCTCGTAGATTGGCTCCATGTATTGAGCTGGGTATGGCGCATAGTTCGCCATTGGCCAACACCCATAAGGACCTACTTGTTGGGGTGATTGAACTGCTGGTTGAGGCTACGATTGCGGTTGAGGCTGAGTCTGAGTCTAAGTCTGTGGCTGTGGCTGGGCCTGCTGTCGCTGTTGCTACAGCAATTCTTCCACTTGTTGTCGTAGCTTGACAATTTATGCAGTGTTGTCAACCGGAGGCGGTGGTGCACTTTTGTTAGCAGCAGTATTGGTAACATGCGCTGCCCTCTGCAAACTAGAGGGGCTTCATTAGTCTCATGGGCGACGCTGGAGGCATTGCCTTTTGTGCGTGCAGACCTTCTGAGTGACATCTTCAGCGAAGTTCTAACAGTCAAGAAAAACATGTTAGTGTTGGGGTTTTATGCCCAAATTAAAACCCAAATTCTTTGTAATCTCATATTATGATCAATAAAAGAATAGAAATCATTTTTTGACTTGGTCAATCACTTTTCTCACATGTTTTATTTTCATGATTATTTTTTTAATATAAACTTCTATTAAATCCCGAGCATATAGCTAATCTTATTTATAGTGACGTCATCACAGTGGAATATAAATATGATTATATGTTCAAAATAAGTTAGTCCTAAGATTAGTCAGTGCACAGGATTTACACTAACTTGCCAATCTACGATATGATCTACTTACACATTACAGTGTTATGTTCTTTCCAGAACATTAGCAAAGTAGATAAGATCGGATGTATTTGTTACATCGGACTGGACCGATATTGACAGTTGATAAGATAAGTAAACATACCATTATTATCTATTCTAGTCATATCATATAGTTGACCATAGGTCAATTCAATCTCAATTCTGAGTGGCTAGTATTCTAACTGATTGTATTATTTGAGTTCTTTGACTTGTTCGTTACCAGCTTACCCTACGGACTAGCCCATACTTACATCTTGGGAACTCGGTAGTATAATTGAGTGGGAGTGTTAATCATAGATATGAACATCTATAGCTTCTGATGAAGAAGTGAAAAAATGGTTTCCTTTTAGTTTGGTTCAAGGTGTTAAATGATAGAGATCTCATTTCAGTAATTAAATTAGTTTACTGAAATATCATTTACAAGGAACTAAGTGTTTTAAGGATAAAATACAATGAGAGGTAAAATGGTATTTTAGTCCTATCTCATTGTAGACCGTCTATAGAGGATTGAGTGACAATTATGGTTGTAACAATGGATAATTAATAGCGCATCTATATTTGTTATAAAGCGTTCTATGAATTCAAAGGTGCAATTCCAAGTCTATAGTGGAGTCACGAGGAATTAATAAGTTAGTAAATTTATTTGTTAGATTTATGATAACTTATTGGAGCTTGATTTCATAGGCCCATGGTCCCCATTTTACCTTGGATAAAATCATCTAGATAGTCTTAATTAATTGATTTAATCATCAATTAGAATTATCAAAGTTGACCGGGTCAATTTTGGATAGTTTCACAGAGTTGTGTAATTTTCATAATAAAAGAGAAATTATGGCAGATTTATTAATTAAGATAAATTGGTATCTAAATTAATAAATAATTTTAAATCAAGGTTCAAATTATAAATAATTAATTTGATAAAGGATTTAACTAATTATTTAATTAACTAAATCAATAAAAAAATAATACATGCCTTGATTTTAAGTCCAATGGGTTTATAATCAAATGAGAAATTTCACGGCCTATAGCCCATGATAATTTCGACCTATGGCTTCAAAATGACTATTATTTTATTGATCTTTTAATTAAATTAAATGGCCTAATTGAGTCTTTAAAAGGAGTGCTTGGAGAGAAGTCAAAACATAAGTTTGATAAGTCACAAGTCAGATTTTCTGATAGTTTTAGATTCTCTCTAAACACAATTCATTTTCTAAGCCTCTTTGTTATTTTCTCTTCTTCTCTCTATATCTATCTCATGTGTTGAGAATTTCCCACACTAATCTAGGTGGTTCTAAGGATACATTGGAAGATCGTGAAGAAAATAGAATATCGGTTCAGTTTCTTGGAAATACTCTGCGACAGAGAGGATACAAGAGTTAGAGAAACTGAAGGAATGACTCTTTAATTCCACTACGTATACTGTAAGTATTCTATTCTTTGTTTCTCTTTGAATTCAATTTTAGAAACATGTTTTAGGCTGTCTCGTATTAATTTGTTTAATATTAGATATACATGAAAATAAATAAAGATCATGTATAAGCTAATCCAACAACTGGCCTCAGAGACTTTGGTAATCTTTATTTTCATGCATGAACATGTTTAAAATTGGATTATTTTATATGTTTGAATAATTGGATGGTTTTCATGTTTTTATGAAGCATAATGATTTTATGTGAATTTTAGCAATTTTTAGGTTATTTTGTTGTGTTTTCTATGCTATTAAATTTTATATATGCTTTATTTTGTGTAAAACATGTTAAAAATTAATTAGAAAATGGTTTTGGTTTGAAAAATTGCGCAAAAAAAAAAAATTGGAAAAATTTGGTCTGGCTCCCATGCGCGCACGCACACCAGCACGATGAACAGTACCCGCGAACAATACCACGGGTACTATTCATCCATTTTTTAAAAAAAAAATTAAGAAAAATAAATTTTTAGAAATAAATTATTTATAATCAAAACCAAAAATATCTTTTTTGTTTTATCATTTAATTTAAAAAAAAAGATATTTTTGTTTGTTGAGATTTAAATAATTAGATATTTTCTACAAACATTCAAATTCAAATTTAAAAATAGACTAACAACTTAATTTTAAATCTTTTAATATATTAAAATATTAGAATTATGATATCAGATATTTAAGATATTTTCATTTAAATTCTTGATATTTTTATTAAATATTTATTTGAAAATATAAATATCTTTTTATTCTATAGTTTTTAATATTTAAATTATTTGAAATTTGAACATTGTTAGTTAGATATTTTTACGGATATTTGAATTTGTTTAACTATTTTGAGATATTTTAAGGTTGTTATAACTATTTATATATATATATTTTTTTTTAATGGTTAAAATATTAGATAACACAAGATATTTTGGAAAATAGTTAAGATATTGATTTTAAATTTTAAAATTGGTTAAATTTTTGAAAAATATCATTTTTTTCAGCCAATTAATAAAATATTTTTTTAATGGGATTTAAATTAACTTTGGTTAATTGTTGATAAATCCTATTTAAATTAAATTAATATTTTTTTTTATCAAATTAACCTAGAACCAAGTTGATTGTTGATAAATGAAATTTAAATTAACTATTGTTAATTGTTGATAAATTTCATTTAAATTGACTTAATTAATTTGAATTTTTTGATAAATTCTAGATAACTAATTGTGGTATTTTTGCAAATGAAATAAATTGTGGTATTTTTGCATAAATTCATAGAATTGCTCATATAGTAACATGATTAGGTCCATCCAATTATAACATGTCTGCTTGCACTATATGTGGTATTTTTGCAATTGGGCTTAGATGCATATAGTGGCCCATATGTTTGTTAGATATTTGGTATTTTACCAAATAAAATATTCATAAAATGATAGGTTTTATTTGGGCCCATTAGAAAATGTAAAGTTTAAATTCCTCTCTTGTGGGTGATTCAACTTGTGAAGGCCCATTTGCTTTGCATGACTATAGTGGGCCTAATCAATTAATAACAATTAATAAAACGAAGGTTTAAATTCCTGTCTTTTGGACCTTGTATGGAAGATAGGGGGCCTTTGTAGTGGAAACGACATACTGGACCCACCCCTCCTCCATACAAGCCCAATTGTTAAGGCCCATTTACCTGAGTTGGACTTAATTGTATAGGTTCATTATATTAGTTAAACCTAAATATTGATTAGCAACAAATTAATTCTAAATTAATTGAATTTGTTTCAATGTGACACTTTAGAATTAATAAGAAATTATAGGACTTTGGTTTTAAAAATTTTAATATGTTTAATATTTTTGGGAAAACCATAGTCATTAATTTTCTAAAAATAAATAATAAAAATTCTATTTTTAATTTTATAATGAGCTTATTTTAAGAATTTTATTCGATCTCCACCGTTGGTTTAACATAGTCAATAACTTAATGGGGTCTCGAGGCGCTTTGATTCGTCCCCCTACGGAAGGTGTTCATTAGTTATTTTGACAAGGTTAGATTTCGAAAGATAGATAATTATAGGTCAAATTCTACTAGACTCACCCCTACGGTGACTACTAGGACTAAATCTATGATTATTGAAATCGTGGGTCTAGCTCATAAAATAAGAGATTTTGTTTTCTTATTTTGATCGAATAGTAGGTTGTTAATAGTGGTGTCTATTATTAAATGAGTTTACAACTCTATTTAACTAGTGGTATTTTTGACTCTCGCCAACCGAGATAAGGATATCATAGATTAGTTAAAAACCTAAAGAAATAGAGATATGATTGTTTTTGGTATTTTTTTCTCATATCTTACATATTTTTTGTATATGTTGTGCTATTTCTTGAAATTTGTGTGAATAGAAGTTTTATTGAGCAAATGTGATTGATTTCTATTTTATTGATAATTTGTAGTTTTAAGCTAAGTAGTGTCTGTGTCTACACCCATCCTTTCTCAACTTTCGATGGAAAAACTCACTGGAGAAAACTTCCTTAATTGGAAGTAGAATATCAACATAGAGTTTATTGGTGACAACTCTGAATTCGTCATGATTGAGGAATCCCCAGAACGAGCATTGTGTCCGCACGTTAGTGATGGCACCGTCAATGCTCGTGATGGTACCGTAAATGTTGGATAGCACCATCTCTGCACATTTGTGATGGCACCGTAAATTCTCGGATGGCACCGTGTTTGCACATTCGTGCTCAACTCAACTATGGTCTGACGCAGCTCATGAACGAGCTTCAGATTATTGAACCTGTCATGGGTGGACCTAGTAAAGGAAATGAAAATAAGACTACTGATGTTGCAGCTGATCTAGCTAAGGTTGAAGCTAACCAAGCTTCGTCTTCGAAAGCTGGAAACAAGAGGAAAGGTGGACAAAACAACAACCCTAAGCCTGCAAAGGCTGCAAAGACAAGTGCACAACCACGTGCACAGACGCCTAAGGGGAAGAACATGAAAAACAAGAAAGGTAAAGATAAATGTTTTCACTGCAAAGAGAAGGGGCATTGGAAACAAGATTGCCCCAAAATAAAGGTAATGATTATAGTTCATTTATCTTGGAAACATGTGTTTTAGAGAATGATAACTCTGTTTAGATTATTGATTCTTGATCTACTAACCATGTTTGTAATTCTTTACAACTTCTTGAATCATGGAAGAAAGTGGACGAAGGCGGCTTAAAGCTTAGAGTTGGGAACGGAGTGTTCGTTGCGATCCAAGCTAGAGAATAGCTTGTCTAAAGTTCAGAAATAAATACTTCATTTTAAAAGATGTATTTTTTTACTCTGGATTTTAGTAGAAATTTAATTTCAGTTTCCATGTTGCAATTAGAACGATTTGTTATGACTTTCACAAGTTTTAATATATCTATTTCTTTCAATGGATCACAATTGTGTATTGCATGTTTGGAAAACGGGCTTTATATTCTGCGACCTAACGAACTCATCGCTCTTAATAATGATTTATTCAAAGTAGCTAAACCTAGGACCAATAAACGTCAAAAGACCGATAATAATAATATGACGTATTTATGGCACTTGAGACTAGGCCACATTGGCTATGATAAGATTCAAAGACTTACAAACGGACCTTTAAGGGAACTCACCTTAGGTGAATTACCTGTCTGTGAATCTTGTCTAGAAGGCAAACTGACCAAGCGTCCATTCTCTGCAAAGGGTGATAGGGCCAAAGAACCACTTGGTCTTGTACATTCAGATGTTTGTGGACCTTTGAATGTACAAGCCAGGGGTGGTTTTGAGTATTTCGTCACTTTCAATGACGATTACTCTAGATACTTATGTCTTTACCTAATGCATAGGAAATCAGAAACATTTTCAAAGTTTCAGGAATTCCTAGCAATGGCTCAGACCCAATTAGGTAAAACGTTAAAGATCTTGCGATCTGATAGGGGTGGAGAATATTTGGATATGCAGTTCCAAGATCATTTAACTGAACTTGGGATTTTATCACAACTTACTGCCCCAGGTACTCCGCAAAAAAATGGTGTAGCGGAATGCCGAAACAGAACTTTATTGGAAATGGTTAGATGCATGCTTAGTTACTCAACTCTACCAACTTCGTTCTGGGGACATGCAATTGAAACCGCGAATGACATTCTCAATGTCGTGCCATCAAAATCAATCCCCAAAACACCTTTAGAACACTGGAATGGTCGTGAACCTAGTTTACGCCATTATAGAATCTGGGGGTGTCCCGCTCACGTCCTGAGGAAAAAGGAGGGAAAGCTAGAACCGCGAACTGAAGTTTGCATGTCTGTGTAGAGTCCAATAACTTTACTTAGCTAGTTAGATAGTAGTAGTAGTAATAGTAATAGCTAGTAGTAGTTGTAGTATGTTTATGAATATGGATTTTGGTTCAAGCTGGGACTTAGTTGGAAACTCCTAGCAATAGTTATGGATTTTATAAGTTTAACCTATAGTTTAAGAATATTAATTATAACATAAGGTTTGATTAATATTGCTGGTTATTAATATGATAATTATTATAACATAAGGTTTAGATAGAACCAATAAGAATATGACACTTGTCATTAGCATGGTTATTCCTAAGGTTTAGATACAACCAATAGGATTATGACACTTGTCATATGCATGATTATTAAGGAATTATTATTTTAATGATAAAATAAGGGAAATATAAGACTTAGTTTTCACCAGAATCTGTTAGGAGCATGACATTTGTCACGATTTTATTTAATTGTGGATTAGGTTGTTATTTAGATAATTAAATAGATTTTCCCGTAACTTTAGGGTACTGTAACTTACAACCTACTTTTGACCCAGTTATATTATGAATTTTGAAAAATAGTATTTGTAGAAAGTTGTAGATAATTGAATTAGCTTTCTAACGGTATAAATATTGTCTAAATCGGGTCCTACAGATCCAGTTATGTTAATTTTTCTATAGGTAATTTTAGAGTTACGAGATTTAAGAAGTTAGAAGTTAGGATTCTATTATTTATTATTTTTTTAAAAAAACCAACTTTGACTCCTTAGACCAACCTCTGATAGTTTTGACCGAGTCTTCAACCTTTGATTGACGAATATTCAAATATCTTCAATAAAATTTATTATTTTTATTCAAGCCAAAAAGAAGATTTTTATTCCTAGAACTCTATAAATAGGACTTAGGACTCAGCCCTTTCACTTACTATTCAGCTGTGATTAGACTCCAAGGTGCTAGTGAGATCATAAGAGTGATAAACACTTGGGTTGGGAAAAAGCTTTTCTATTCTTAAGTTTTATAAAACACTTTGGGAAGTAAGGTTATAGTGTATTTCAGTTTCGAGGTATAGCTCAGTCATAGAAGCATTCAAGGTATTCCTTATTCTAGTTCCTTTATGTATTGTTCTTATAGTTTTTCTACTCAAATCTTAACTCGTATTCTCTATTCTTGGTTAGGCATCTAAGATCTGTTGGAAAAAACTTATACAGGATCTTTATTTATTTTCATGTATATCTAATATTAAACAAATTAATACAAGATAGCCTAAAACATATTTCTAAAATTGAATTCAAAGAGAAACAAATAATATAATACTTACAGTATACGCAGCGGAATTAAGAGTCCTTCCTTCAGTTTCTCTAACTCTTGTATCCTTTCTGTCGCAGAGTATTATCAAGAAACTGAACCGATCTTCTATTTTCTTCACGATCTTCCAATGTATCCTTAGAACCACCTAGACTAGTGTGGGAAATTCTCAACACATGAGATAGATATAGAGAGAAGAAGAGAAAATAACAAAGTGGCTTAGAAAATGACTTGTGTTTAGAGAGAATATAAAACTATCAGAAAATCTGACTTATGACTTATTTATCGTCTCTTAAATTTTCTCTCTAAGCACTCCTTTTATAGACTCAATTAGGCCATTTAATTTAATTAAAAAATCAATAAAATAACAGCCATTTTGAAGCCCTAGGTCGAAATTATCATGGGCTATCGGCCCGTGAAATTTCCCATTTGATTATAAGCCCATTGGACTTAAAATCAAGGCCTGTATTATTTTCTATTGATTTAATTAGTTAAATAATTATTTAAATCCTTTATCAAATTAATTATTTATAATTTGAACCTTGATTTACATTTATTTATTAATTTAGATACCAATTTATCTTAATTAATAAATCTGCCATAATTTCTCTTTTCTTCTCAAAATTACACAACTCTCTGAAACTATCCAAAATTGACCTGGTCAACTTTGATAATTCTAATTGATAATTAAATCAATTAATTGAGACTATCTAGATGATTTTATCCAAGGTACAATGGGGGCCATGGGCCTATGAAATCAAGCTCCAATAAGTTATCATAAATCTAACAAATAAATTTACTAACTTATTAATTCCTCGTGACTCCACTATAGACTTGGAATTGCACTCTTGAATTCATAGAACGCTCTATAACAAATATAGATACGCTATTAATTATCCATTGTTACAACCATAATTTTCACTCAATCCTCTATAGACGGTCTACAATGAGATAGGACTAAAATACCGTTTTACCCCTCATTGTATTTTATCCTTAAAACACTTAGTTCCTTGTAAATGATATTTCAGTAAACTAATTTAATTACTGAAATAAGATCTCAATCATTTAACACCTTGAACCAAACTAAAAGGCAACCGTCATTTCACTTCTTCATCAGAAGCTATAGATGTTCATATCTATGATTAACACTCCCACTCAATTATACTACCGAGTTCCCAAGATGTAAGTATGGGCTAGTCCGTAGGGTAAGCTGGTAACGAACAAGTCAAAGAACTCAAATAATACAATCAGTTAGAATACTAACCACTCAGAATTGAGATTGAATTGACCTATGGTCAACTATATGATATGACTAGAATAGATAATAGCGGTATGTTTATTTATCTTATCAACTGTCAATATCGGTCCTATCCGATGTAACAAATACATCTGATCTTATCTACTTTGCTAATGTTTTGGAAAGAACATAACACTGTAATGTGTAAGTAGATCATATCGTAGATTGGCAAGTCAGTGTAAATTCAGTGCACTGACTAATCTTAGGACTAACTTATTTTGAACATATAATCATATTTATATTCCACTGTGATTACGTCACTATAAATAAGATTAGCTATATGCTCGGGATTTAATAGAAGTTTATATTAAACAAATAATCATGAAAATAAAACATGTGAGCAAAGTGATTGACCAAGTCAAAAAATGATTTCTATTCTTTTATTGATAATAAAATGAGATTACAAAGAATTTGGGTTTTAATTAGGGCATAAAACCCCAACAAACTCCCACTTGCACTAATTGAAACTAATGCCTTAATTCTACTAATCCCAGCTCCTTGATATGCTTATCAAATGTAGCTTCTGGTAGTGTCTTTGTAAACGGATCCGCAAGATTGTCTTCAGTTGCTATCTTCATAACCTTCACATCTCCCCTGGCCACATATTCTCGAATAATGTGATACTTCCTTTCTATATGCTTACTCCTCTTGTGACTTCGAGGTTCTTTCGAGTTGGCTATCGCTCCTGTATTGTCACAAAACAACACAAGCAGTTTATCCATTTATGGAATAACTCCAAGATCCGAATAGAACTTCTTTAGCCAGACTATTTCCTTAGCTGCTTCTGACGCAGCTATGTACTTAGCCTCCATGGTGGAATCTGAGACTGCAGACTACTTTACGCTTCTCCAAATCACAGCTCCACCCCCAAGAGTAAACACCATTCCAGAAGTAGACTTTCTGTCATCGACATCAGTCTGAAAATCTGAATCGGTGTAGCCTACAGGGTTTAGAATACCACCCTTGTAGACTAACATATAATCCCTAGTCCGTCTCAAATACTTCAGGATATGCTTAACTGCTATCCAATGTTCCAGTCCTGGGTTTGACTGATACCTGCTCACTACTCCCACTACATAGCAGATATCTGGTCTAGTACACAACATGGCATACATCAGACTTCCAACTGCAGATGCGTAAGGAACTTTTCTCATTGCAACTTCCTCTTCAGGAGTCTGGGGAGACTGCTTCTTTGAAAGATGAATTCCATGGCGGGACGGTAGATGCCCTTTCTTGGAATTTGTTATTGAGAAACGTTCAAGCACTTTATCAATGTAAGCTGCTTGAGATAGAGCTAAAAGTTTGTTCTTTCTATCCCTGATGATTTGGATACCTAGAACATAACTTGCTTCACTCAAATCCTTCATCTGGAATTGAGTGCTCAGCCAATTCTTCACATCTGATAATTTCTTAACATTGTTTCCAATGAGTAAGATATCATCTACATAAAGAACCAGGAATACCACTATTTGATTTGCCTTCAATTGGTAAACACAGGACTCATTTGTTCAAAGCCATAGGTTTTGATTATTTCATCAAACCTAAGATTCTAGGAATGAGAAGCTTGCTTAAGTCCATAGATGGACCTATTTAACTTACAAACTTTTCCTTCTTGTCCAGATACTTTAAATCCTTCTGGCTGATCCATATAAATGACCTCGTCAAGCTTTCCATTAAGAAAAGTTGTCTTGACGTCCATTTGCCAAATCTCATAGTCGAGAGCGGCTGCTATGGATAGGAGGATGCGAATGGATTTGAGCATGGCTACCGGACTAAAAGTTTCCTCATAGTCCACGCCTTCTCTTTGGGTATAACCCTTTGCCACTAATCGAGCTTTATAAGTCTCGATATTTCCATCAACACCTCGTTTCTTCTAGTAGATCCACTTGCACCCAATGGCCCTAAAGTCACTAGGTGCTTCCACAAGATCCCAGACGGAATTTGAGTACATAGACTCCATTTCCTGTTTCATGGCTTCGAGCCAAAGTTCCTTTTCAGGGCTAGCCATTGCCTGTTTGAAAGACAATGGATCATCATCACTAGTGTCACCAACAACCATATTAGTTTCACCATCCAAACCATAGCGAACTGGGTTTCTAGAAACCCTCCCACTACGACGAGGCTCCGTGATTGTTTGCTCAGGAATAGTGGTACTTTCTTCATTTAAATTGACTTGCGTCGGTTGTACATGAAGAGTGGGAATTTCATCATCAACACGCGTTGATGACGATGGAACATTGGTTGGAGTCAATTCTTTAACCATCTCCTCTAAAACTACTTTGCTGCGAGGTTTAAAGTTCTGGACATAGTCATTTTCTAGAAAAGTAGCATTTGTCGAAGTAAACACTTTCTTTTCTGAATGACTGTAGAAAAGTCCACCCCGAGTACCTTTAGGATAGCCAACAAACATGCAAACTTCAGTTCCCGGTTCTAGCTTTCCCTCCTTTTTCCTCAGGACGTGAGCGAGACACCCCCAAATTCTATAATGGCGTAGACTAGGTTCACGACCATTCCAGCATTCTAAAGGTGTTTTGGGGATTGATTTTGACGGCACAACATTGAGAATGTCATTTGCGGTTTCAATTACATGTCCCCATAACGAAGTTTGTAGAGTTGAGTAACTAAGCATGCATCTAACCATTTCCAATAAAGTTCTATTTCGGCGTTCCGCTACACCATTTTGTTGCGGAGTACCTGGGGCAGTAAGTTGTGATAAAATCCCAAGTTCAGTTAAATGATCTTGGAACTGCATATCCAAATATTCTCCACCCCTATCAGATCGCAAGATCTTTAACCTTTTACCTAATTGGTTCTAAGCCATTGCTAAGAATTCTTGAAACTTTGAAAATGTTTCTGATTTCCTATGCATTAGGTAAAGACATGAGTATCTAGAGTAATCATCAATGAAAGTGATGAAATACTCAAAACCACCCCTGGCTTGTATATTCAAAGGTCCACAAACATCTAAATGCACAAGACCAAGTAGTTCTTTGGCCCTATCACCCTTTGCAGAGAATGGACGCTTGGTCAGTTTGCCTTCTAGACAAGATTCACAGACAGGTAATTCACCTAAGGTGAGTTCCCTCAAAGGTCCGTCCTTTGTAAGTCTTTGAATCCTATCATAGCCAATGTGACCTAGTCTCAAGTGCCATAAATACGTCATTTTATTGTTATCGGTCTTTTGACGTTTATTGGTCCTAGGTTTAGCTACTTTGAATAAATCATTGTTAAGAGCGAGGGGTTCGTTAGGTCGCAGATTATAAAACTCGTTTTCCAAACATGCAATACACAATTGTGATCCATTAAAAGAAATAGATATATTAAAACTTGTGAAATTCATAACAAATCGTTCTAATTGCAACATGGAAACTAAAATTAAATTTCTACTAAAATCCAGAGTGAAAAATACATCTTTTAAAATTAAAAATTTATTTCTAAACTTCAGACGAGCTCTTCCTCTAGCTTGGACCGCAACGACGCTCTGTTGCCAACTCTAAGCTTTAATCCACCTTCGTTCACTTCCTCCCACTATTCAAGAAGCTGTAAAGAGTTACAAACATGGTTAGTAGTTCCAGAATCATTAATCCAAACAGATTTATCATTCTCTAAAACACATGTTTCCAAGATAAATGAACTATAATCATTACCTTTGTTTTTCGCTGCTAGAAACTTAGGGCAATCTTGTTTCCAATGCCCCTTCTCTTTGCAGTGAAAACACTTATCTTTACCTTTCTTGTTTTTCTTGTTCTTCCCCTTAGGCGTCTGTGCACTTGGTTGTGCACTCGTCTTTGCAGCCTTTGCAGGCTTGGGGTTGTTTTTTGTCCACATTTCCTCTTGTTTCCAGCTTTCGAAGACGAAGCTTGGTTAGCTTCAGCCTTAGCTAGATGTGCAGCAACATCAGTAGTCTTATTTTCACCTCCTTTACTAGATCCACCCATGACAGGTTCAATAATCTGAAGCTCGTTCATGAGCTGCGTCAGACCATAGTTGAGTTGAGCACGAACGTGCAGACACGGTGCCATCACGAACGTGCAGAGACGGTGTTATCCAAGCATTTACGGTACCATCACAAGCATTGATGGTGCCATCACTAACGTGCAGACACGGTGCTCATTTTGGGGATTCCTCAATCATGACGAATTCAGAGTTGTCACCAATCAACTCTATGTTGATATTCTGCTTCCAATTAAGGAAGTTTTCTCCAGTGAGTTTCTCCATCGAAAGTTGAGAAAGGATGGGAGTAGACACAGACACTACTTAGCTTAAAACTACAAATTATCAATAAAATAGAAATCAATCACATTTGCTCAATAAAACTTCTATTCACACAAATTTCAAGAAATAGCACAACATATACCAAAATATGTAAGATATGAGAAAAAATACCAAAACAATCATATCTCTATTTCTTTAGGTTTTTAACTAATCTATAATATCCTTGTCCCGGTTGGCGAGAGTCAAAAATACCACTAGTTAAATAGAGTTGTAAACTCTTTTAATAATGGACACCATTATTAACAACCTACTATTCGATCAAAATAAGAAAACAAAATCTCTTATTTTATGAGCTAGACCCACGGTTTTGATAATCATAGATTTAGTCCTAGTAGTCACCGTAGGGGTGAGTCTAGTAGAATTTGACCTATAATTATCTATCTTTCGAGATCTAACCTTGTCAAAATAACATGAACACCTTCCGTAGGGGGACGAATCAAAGCGTCTCGAGGCCCCATTAAGCTATTGACTATGTTAAACCAACGGTGGAGATTGAATAACATCCTTAAAATAAGCTCATTATAAAATTAAAATTAGTATTTTTATTATTTATTTTTAGAAAATTAATGACTATGGTTTTCCAAAAAAAATTAAGCAGATTAAAAATTTTAGAACCAAAGTCCTATAATTTCTTATTAATTCTAAAGTGTCACATTGAAACAAATTCAATTAATTTGTTGCTAATCAATATTTAGGTTTAACTAATATAATGAACCTATACAATTAAGTCCAACTCAGGTAAATGGGCCTTAACAATTGGGCTTGTATGGAGGAGGGTTGGGTCCAGTATGTCGTTCCCACTACAAAGGCCCCCTATCTTCCATGCAAGGTCCAAAAGACAGGAATTTAAACCTTCGTTTTATTAATTGTTTTTAATTGATTAGGCCCACTATAGTCATGCAAAGCAAATGGGCATTCACAAGTGGAATCACCCACAAGAGAGGAATTTAAACTTTACATTTTCTAATGGACCCAAATAAAACCTATCATTTTATGAATATTTTATTTGGAAAAATACCATATATCTAACAAACATATGAGCCACTATATGCATCTAAGCCCAATTGCAAAAATACCACATATAGTGCAAACAGACATATTATAATTGGATGGGCCTAATCATGTTACTATATGAGCAATTCTATGAATTTATGCAAAAATACCACAATTTATATCATTTGCAAAAATACCACAATTAATTTTCTAGAATTTATCAAAAAAAATTCAAATTAATTAAATTTTTACAAAAAATAAGTCAATTTAAATGAAATTTATCAACAATTAACAATAGTTAATTTAAATTTCATTTATCAACAATCAACTTGGTTTTAGGTTAATTTGAAAAAAAATATATTAATTTAATTTAAATAGGATTTATCAACAATTAACCAAAGTTAATTTAAATCCCATTTATTAAAAAATATATTTTATTAATTGGCTGAAAAAAAATGATATTTTTCAAAATATAACCAATTTTAAATTTTAAAATCAATATCTAAACTATTTTCCAAAAATATCTTGTGTTGTTACAATTATTATCTAATATTTTAACCATAAAAATAATAAAATACAAATAGTTATAACAACCCTAAAATATCTCAAATAGTTAAACAAATTCAAATATCCATAAAAATATCTAACTAACAATGTTCAAATTTCAAATAATTTAAATATTAAAAACTATAGAATAAAAAGATATTTATATTTTGAAATAAAGATTTAATAAAAATATTAAGAATTTAAATGAAAATATCTTAAACATCTGATATCATAATTCTAATATTTTAATATATTAAAAGATTTAAAATTAAGTTGTTAGTCTAATTTTAAATTTGAATTTGCATCTTTGTAGAAAATATTTAATTATTTAAATCTCAACTAACCAAAATATCTTATTTTTAAAAAAAATTAAATGATAAAACAAAAAAGATATTTTAGTTTTGATAATAAATAATGTATTTCCACAATTTTTAATTTTCTTTATTTTTCAAAAAAAATAAATAAATTCTGGATGAACAGTACCCGTATCGGGTATCGTTCACTGTGGTGTGCACTGGCTGCTGGTGGCGCGCGCGCGGGGCTGGGGTGCGCGCGGGCGGAGGCGTGCTAGGCGCGCTGTGCGCTGCTGCGCACGGTGTGCGCGCGCGTGCATGGCAGCCAGAACAAAAAATTTCGAAAAAAATCTTTTGTGCAATTTTTTCAACCAAAACCATTTTCTAATTAATTTTTAACATGTTTTACACAAAATAAAGCATATATAAAAATTAATAGCATAGAAAACACAACAAAATAACCTAAAAATTGCTAAAATTCACATAAAATCAATATGCTTCATAAAAACATGAAAACCATCCAATTATTCAAACATATCAAATGATCCAATTTTAAACATGTGCATGCATGAAAATAAAGATTACCAAAGGCTCTGAGGCCAGTTGTTGGAAAAAACTTATACAGGATCTTTATTTATTTTCGTGTATATCTAATATTAAACAAATTAATACGAGATAGCCTAAAACATGTTTCTAAAATTGAATTCAAAGAGAAACAAATAATATAATACTTACAGTATACGCAGCGGAATTAAGAGTCCTTCTTTCAGTTTCTCTAACTCTTGTATCCTTTCTGTCGCAGAGTATTATCAAGAAACTGAACCGATCTTCTATTTTCTTCACGATCTTCCAATGTATCCTTAGAACCACCTAGACTAGTGTGGGCAATTCTCAACACATGAGATAGATATAGATAGAATAAGAGAAAATAACAAAGTGGCTTAGAAAATGACTTGTGTTTAGAGAGAATATAAAACTATCAGAAAATCTGACTTATGACTTATTTGTCGTCTCTTAAATCTTCTCTCTAAGCACTCATTTTATAGACTCAATTAGGCCATTTAATTTAATTAAAAAATAAATAAAATAACAACCCTTTTGAAGCCCTAGGTCGAAATTATCATGGGCTATCGGTCCGTGAAATTTCCCATTTGATTATAAGCCCATTGGACTTAAAATCAAGGCCTGTATTATTTTCTATTGATTTAATTAATTAAATAATTATTTAAATCCTTTATCAAATTAATTATTTATAATTTGAACCTTGATTTAAATTTATTTATTAATTTAGATACCAATTTATCTTAATTAATAAATCTGCCATAATTTCTCTTTTCTTCTCAAAATTACACAACTCTCTGAAACTATCCAAAATTGACCTGGTCAACTTTGATAATTCTAATTGATAATTAAATCAATTAATTGAGACTATCTAGATGATTTTATCCAAGGTACAATGGGGACCATGGGCCTATGAAATCAAGCTCCAATAAGTTATCATAAATCTAACAAATAAATTTACTAACTTATTAATTCCTCGTGACTCCACTATAGACTTGGAATTGCACTCTTGAATTCATAGAACGCTCTATAACAAATATAGATACCCTATTAATTATCCATTGTTACAACCATAATTTTCACTCAATCCTCTATAGACGGTCTACAATGAGATAGGACTAAAATATTGTTTTACCCCTCATTGTATTTTATCCTTAAAACACTTAGTTCCTTGTAAATGATATTTCAGTAAACTAATTTAATTACTGAAATGAGATCTCTATCATTTAACACCTTGAACCAAACTAAAAGGCAATCGTCATTTCACTTCTTCATCAGAAGCTATAGATGTTCATATCTATGATTAACACTCCCACTCAATTATACTACCGAGTTCCCAAGATGTAAGTATGGGCTAGTCTGTAGGGTAAGCTGGTAACGAACAAGTCAAAGAACTCAAATAATACAATCAGTTAGAATACTAACCACTCAGAATTGAGATTGAATTGACCTATGGTCAACTATATGATATGACTAGAATAGATAATAGCGGTATGTTTACTTATCTTATCAACTGTCAATATCGGTCCTGTCCGATGTAACAAATACATCCGATCTTATCTACTTTGCTAATGTTCTGGAAAGAACATAACACTGTAATGTGTAAGTAGATCATATCGTAGATTGGCAAGTCAGTGTAAATCCAGTGCACTGACTAATCTTAGGACTAACTTATTTTGAACATATAATCATATTTATATTGCACTGTGATTATGTCACTATAAATAAGATTAGCTATATGCTCGGGATTTAATAAGTTTATATTAAACAAATAATCATGAAAATAAAACATGTGAGCAAAGTGATTGACCAAGTAAAAAAATGATTTCTATTCTTTTATTGATAATAAAATGAGATTACAAAGAATTTGGGTTTTAATTAGGGCATAAAACCCCAACAAGATCTTGAATGTAAGATTCTTATTAGTAAGTATCTTTTCGATGGTGTAGTTCATTCTTTTCATCCCTTTTGTTTAGTATACTCACCTCTCTATTATGGTGTTTTTAGGAGTGTTCCAAAATCCCGACTTTGTTCTCATCATCCCGGTATATTGGTAAAGAAAATAGGATAGTTTTATATGCTTATATGTTATGATAAGTTATGCTATAGTATGTTATGTTATGTTTTCTTATGTTTCATGGTTATGATTTACCCTACCTCAGATATTAGATAGGGGACGTAGATGGGTTATCATAAACCTACCATGTGAACTAACCTACCTCAGATATTAGAAAGGGGACGTAGATGGTTTATCACATGTTTTAATGGCCATTAATAGTATAGTCTTATATGATGTACATCCTTATATATATATGTTATATGTTTATAGCTTATAGTTATGTGTATGATTATGTTTCATGCTTGTAGTAGAGTTTCCTTGTTGGGCATTAGGATCATTCCTTTATGTTTTATATGTGCAGGAAAATAGTTTTGGCGGCGGGAAGGTTCTTGGCAGCTTGGGGATGTGTATTGAGGCAGGATGGAATTGGTGGACTGCGCGTACGATTTGAGGATGAAGTTTTTTTTTTTTAGTCTTTTAGTTATGATTTCTATGTATTATTTTTCCGCACTTAATTTTGTAACCAATTTATTTAAGTTATGTTTTGTTTTATTTTCAAAACAACGGGATCCCATATCCTTAGTGAAATATTTATGTATTTAAACCTTTTCTTTACATAATAAAGTTATGGTGTTTTCATATGTACATTTTCTTAAGATTAGTATAGTAGTTATTAATGGTCCAAGGTCTAGAATAGTTGGGTCGTTACAGTTGGTATCAGAGCAACGGTCCATTTACATGAAGTTCTCCTTGATACACACGCTCAAGCTCCGAATCTAACCGCCAATGTAAGTTGTTTATGTTATAGTTGTTATGATTATGTGTTTAGTTAACGTTTTAGCCCTTATGTTTTCAGTTGAGAATATTTGTAAATTAGTTTATTATTTTGTTATTTATTTTATTTATTATCTTTGCATTTATGATTGTACATAGTGAAATTTTTTTTTTCCAAATAAATATCATTGTTATTTTTTAATGACATGTATGAGTTTGATTTTTTTTTACAATCATAATAAATAATAAATTTAATAAATAATGACCAAGTTCAGTGAGGGTGGATACAAATCAATGGACCGGGTTCTATATTGAGAGTTTAGGGGCCATAGTAGTGGGAACGATATTACTGATCCCAGCCCTCCCTCAATATGGTTAACTTTGGAACAACGATGAGTTTCGAGCCTGAGAATTAAGTCATATAGGATGATTAGAAACAGACTTAGTAAATTATAAAGATGACTTATTTTTCTATGTTTAGAAATAGTACATAATCATAAAGAAGGCTTACATAATTTTTTCATAAGAAATCATAATTAATAGGTCCGAGTTATGTTTGCTTAGATTAAGTTTTTCCTTAGAGCCTATTAGGGTAAGTTCTAACATGTTCTCGACTGTTAGAACTTTGTTGAAGATGTCGCTCAGAAGATTTGCTCGCAACAACGCCAATGCCTCAAGCGTTGCTCCTGAAACTTATGAAGATCCTCCAGTTCGCAGTGGGGAAGGCGTGCAACCAATGCTGATGCTAAAGAAAGAGTGACGTCGTCGCCGGTTAACAACACTGTAAAAATTGCAAGACTACGACAACAAGTAGAGGAATTACTACAGCAACAGCGACAGCAGACTCAGCCTCCACCTCAGCTGCAACCACAACCTCAGCAGATGGCTCAAGTACCCCATCAAGTAGGTCCTTATGGGGCATGGCCAATGGCGAACTATGTGCCATACCCAGCTTAGTACATGGATCCAATCTATGAGCGGTTTTGTAAGCAACACGCTCCAAACTTTGAAGGGACAACAGACCCCTTTGAAGCAGAAGAATGGCTCAGAAATGTAGAGTCGATCCTAGCGCATATGAATCTCGGCAACGCGAACCGCATATCCTACATTTCGTCTCTGCTTAAGAAGGATGCTAGAAATGGTGGGACTTAGTTCAGCAGACTAACGATGTCGCCACCATGATATGGACAAGATTTGTGGAGCTGTTCCATAAGAAGTATTACAACTCGGCAGTCATCGCTACAAGGGTCGAGGAGTTTGCTAGTTTGAATCAGGGCAACTTAACGATAGTAGAATATGCTCGGCAGTTCAACAGATTAGCCAAGTTTGCACCAGAGTTGGTTCCAACTGACTTTATGAGGGTGACCAAGTTCGTTAGAGGACTTAGACCAAAGATTGAATTAGGGGTTAAGCTAGCAAACCCGGGAAATACTACCTATGCCAATGTTCTAGAAACGGCAATAGAAGTAGAAAGGCTTCAGGCGAATGTTAGTAAGGAGAAGGCTAGTAGGCCTGAGCCTAAACAGCAAGGTCAACCTCAAAATGGTCGGAACAACCACAACAATAGGTGTCAGCATAGCAATAGTAAAAGTAATGGTCAGAAGAGAAGGCATCAAGATGATAAGCAGCCCAATGGTGATAAAAGAGCACAGACAAAAAATGGAGGCAATAAGTCGGGTTATGTAGAATACCCACAATGCTCTAAGGGCCAAAAGAAACATCTTGGGGAATGTCATGCAAACATCAAGGGATGGTTCAACTGTGGTTAGGAAAGTCATCGAAATAAGGAATTTCCACAGCTCAAGCAGAAGGAGAAAAATGGATTAAACGATGGTTCCAGACCAAAGTCTTTGCCTTGACCCAGGGAGGAGCCAATGCTAGTAACAAGCAGTTATAGGTCAGATTCCTATCCTCGATAGTATATGTTCTAGTATTGTTTGATTCGGGAACAACATACTCGTATATCTCGTTAGGAATGATAGACAAACCTTGTAGAACTAGGTTTGTGACATAGTTGCCTTCAGGTGAAGTAGTCCTATCATCACGGATAGTACGAGGCGTGCCGATCAAAATTGAGGACGTAGAACTAGAAGGAGACCTGATAGAACTGTAGATTAAAGATTTCGACATGATATTAGGAATGGACTGGCTAGCAAGGCATGGTGTAACCATCGATAGCAGACGTAAGCAAGTGATGTTCGAGACTCTTGACGGTCAGAAATGATGCTATATGGGAAAAGTTTTAGGACTACATACACTGCTTATTTCATCTCTCAAAGCTCAGAGGATGACAGAAAAATGATGTCACGCATTCTTAGCTAGCGTTGCGAATGTGGTAAAGGAAACACCACTAAAAGTTGGAGACTTCCTCAATGTAAAGGAATTCTTAGAGGTATTTCCTGGAAACTAGCAGGATTGCCGCCAACACAGGAGATAGACTTCACAATCGAACTAGTACCGGGCACCGAGCCATTCACTATGGGGAGCACCAGTTCTATTTGTGAAGAAGAAGGACGGAAGTATGCATATGTGTATAGATTATCACGAGTTGAATAAGGTGACAATTAACAATAAGTACCCGCTACCCTGACTTGATGACTTGTTTGATCAACTCCGAGGGGCAACTGTGTTTTCAAAGATTGATCTACAAACCGGGTATCACAGCTCAAAGTACGGGAAGAGGATAATCCCAAGACGACTTTTAGAACTTGTTATGGACATTACGAGTTTCTAGTTATGTCTTTTGGTCTTACCAATGCTCCAGCCGTTTATGGATTTAATGAATAGGGTCTTTATGGATTATTTGGATAAATTCATCGTAGTATTCATTGACGATATCTTGGTGTACTCAAAGGATAAAGCCTTCCGGGATTAGCAGGTTATTATAGGAGGTTCATAGAGGGCTTTTCTAAGACAGCCAATCCACTCACCAACCTAACCCGGAAACAACAAAGATTCAACTGGAATGATAGATGTGAAGAAAGCTTCCAGTTGCTTAAGGATAAGCTTTGCTCAGCACCAGTACTCTGTGTACCGACACCCAACGTTAAGTTTGTAGTCTACTGCGATGCGTCGAAGCAAGGGTTGGGTTGCGTGCTGATGCAGAATGACAAGGTGATAGCCTACGCCTTAAGGCAGCTAAAGGAGTACGAGCAACACTATCCAACGCATGATATGGAGTTGGCAGCGGTGGTCTTTGGGTTGAAAATCTAGCGCCATTATCTTTACGGAGAACGGTGCGAGATTTATACGGACCACAAAAGTTTAAAGTACTTTTTCACTCAGAAGGAGCTCAACATGAGGCAGCGCAGGTGGTTAGAGCTAGTGAAGGATTATGACTACGAAAGCTTATACCACCCGGGGAAGGAAAACGTAGTTGTCGGTGCGCTAAGTAGGAAGAGTTATGGAAGTTTAGCAGCACTAGCCAGAATGGGAAAGCCGCTACAGCAGGAGCTGATTAGAGCCAGAATATAAATAGTTGTCGTTAAGCTTGCTAATTTGTCTATCCAGTCAAATCTGCTAGAAGATATACGGATTGGGCAAGGGCATGACGACACACTAGCAGCACATATAGATGCAGTCAGAGAAGGCAAGGCCATAGATTTCTCAATATCAAGTCAAGGATTATTGAGTTATAACGATCGGGTATGCGTGCCAAATGATCAAAGGATTAAGATGACAATTCTAGAAGAAGCGCACAGTACCCCGTACTCAGTTCACCCAGGGTCGACCAAGATGACTCATGACATCAAGGCAATCTATTGGTGGCCAGGGATGAAGAAGGACATAGCAGAATTTATGTCTAAGTGTCTAGTATACTAGCAAGTGAAAGCAGAACATCAGCGGCCTGCAGGCTTATTGCAACCGCTTAGCGTACCAGAATGGAAGTGGGACGATATAGCCATGGATTTTGGGACAGGTTTGCCACGAACAAGTAAGCAACATGATTCGGCTTGGATAGTAATAGATAGATTAACCAAGTCAGTTCATTTCCTGTCTGTTAAGACTTAGTACATAGCAGATCAATACGTAGACGTTTTACTCCAAGAAATAGTACGACTGCATAGAATCTCTAAGACAATAGTATTCGATAGAGGATCAGTGTTTACATCGAGATCTTGGAGTAAGTATTTGTCGCTGATAGAATTCTTCTACAACAATAGCTACCAGTCAACAATCAGGATGGCATCCTACAAGCTACTTTATGGAAGAAGGGTCGATCTCCGTTGCATTAGGAAGAGGTAGGAGAAAGGCAACTACTTGAAACTGAAGCTTTTAAGAGCTCAGGATGTAGTAGCGCTGATTAGAAAGCGTATGCTCGCTGCTCAGAGCCGTTAGAAAAGTTATGCGGATGCCAAGCGGTGTGATGTGGAATTCAAAGTCGGAGATCAAGTCTTCTTAAGGATATCTCCTATGAAAGGTGTGAAGCGGGTTGGGAAGAAAGGCAAACTTAGTCCCCGATTTATAGGTCCTTTTGAGATATTGGACAAAATGGGAGCAGTTGTGTATAGATTAGCCCTATCGCCAGCCCTAGCAAATAGTCACAACATGTTCCACATGTCAATGATACGCAAGTATGTGTCAGACCAATCTCACGTCCTCAAGTACGATACGATAGCACTCCAGAAAGACTTGAGTTACAAGGAACGACCGGTTAGCATCCTGGATAGAGGGATGAAGTAGTTACGATCCAAGAGTATTCCAATAGTCAAAGTCCTATGCAGTAATAGTTATGAACATGAGGCAACGTGGGAGTTGGAGGAGGACATGCAAGGCCGGTATCCGGAATTATTTGGTAAGTAAATTTTGAGGATGAAATTCTTTTTAGTAGGGGAGAATTGTAGAGTCCAAGAACTTTACTTAGCTAGTTAGATAGTAGTACTAGTAATAGTAATAGCTAGTAGTAGTTGTAGTATGTTTATGACTATCGATTTTGGTTCAAGCCGGGACTTAGTTTGAAACTCCTAGCAATAGTTATGGATTTTATAAGTTTAACCTATAGTTTAAGAATATTAATTATAACATAAGGTTTGATTAATATTGCTGGTTATTAATATGATAATTATTATAACCTAAGGTTTAGATAGAGCCAATAAGAATATGACACTTGTCATTAGCATGGATATTCCTAAGGTTTAGATACAGCCAATAGGATTATGACACTTGTCATATGCATGATTATTAAGGAATTATTATTTTAATGATAAAATAAGGGAAATATAAGACTTAGTCTTCACCAGAATCTGTTAGGAGCATGACATTTGTCACGATTTTATTTAATTGTGGATTAGGTTGTTATTTAGATTATTAAATAGATTTTCCCGTAACTTTAGGGTACTGTAACTTACGACCTACTTTTGACCCAGTTTGTTATGAATTTCGAAAAATAGTGTTTGTAGAAAGTTGTAAATAATTGAATTAGCTTTCTAACGGTATAAATATAGTCTAAATCGGGGTCCTACAGATCCATTTATGTTAATTTTTCTATAGGTGATTTTAGAGTTACGAGATTTAGGAAGTTAGAAGTTAGGATTCTATTATTTTTTTTTTTTTAAAACCAACTTTGACTCCTTAGACCAACCTCTGATAGTTTTGACCGAGTCTTCAGCCTTTGATTGACGAATATTCAAATATCTTCAATAAAATTCATTATTTTTATTCAAGCCAAAAAGAAGATTTTTATTCCTAGAACTCTATAAATAGGACTTAGGACCCAGCCCTTTCACTTACTCTTCAGGTGTGATTAGACTCCAAGGTGCTAGTGAGACCATAAGAGTGATAAACACTTGGGTTGGGAAAAAGCTTTTCTATTCTTAAGCTTTATAAAACACTTTGGGAAGTAAGGTTATAGTGTATTTCGGTTTCGAGGTATATTTCGGTCATAGAAGCATTCAAGGTATTCCTTATTCTAGTTCCTTTATGTATTGTTCTTATAGTTTTTCTACTCAAATCCTAACTTGTATTCTCTATTCTTGGTTAGGCATCTAAGATCTTGAATGTAAGATTCTTATTGGTAAGTATCTTTTCAATGGTGTAGTTCATTCTTTTCATCCCTTTTCTTTAGTATACTCACCTCTCTATTATGGTGTTTTTAGGAGTGTTCCAAAATCCCGACTTTGTTCTCATCATCCCGGTATATTGGTAAAGAAAATAGGATAGTTTTATATGCTTATATGTTATGATAAGTTATGCTATAGTATGTTATGTTATGTTTTCTTATGTTTCATGGTTATGATTTACCCTACCTCAGATATTAGATAGGGGACGTAGATGGGTTATCATAAACCTACCATGTGAACTAACCTACCTCAGATATTAGAAAGGGGACGTAGATGGTTTATCACATGTTTTAATGGCCATTAATAGTATAGTCTTATATGATGTACATCTTTATATATATATGTTATATGTTTATAGCTTATAGTTATGTGTATGATTATGTTTCATGCTTGTAGTAGAGTTTCCTTGTTGGGAATTAGGCTCATTCCTTTATGTTTTATATGTGCAGGAAAATAGTTTTGGCGGCGGGAAGGTTCTTGGCAGCTTGGGGATGTGTATTGAGGCAGGATGGAATTGGTGGACTGCGCGTACGATTTGAGGATGAAGTTTTTTTTTTTTTAGTCTTTTAGTTATGATTTCTATGTATTATTTTTCCGCACTTAATTTTGTAACCAATTTATTTAAGTTATGTTTTGTTTTATTTTCAAAACAATGGGATCTCATATCCTAAGTGAAACATTTATGTATTTAAACCTTTTCTATACATAATAAAGTTATGGTGTTTTCATATGTACGTTTTCTTAAGATTAGTATGGTAGTTATTAATGGTCCAAGGTCTAGAATAGTTGGGTCGTTACAGTTTGTTGGCTATCCTAAAGGTACTCGGGGTGGAATTTTCTATAGTCATTCAGAAAATAAAGTGTTTACTTCTACAAATGCTACTTTTCTGGAAAATGACTATGTCCAGAACTTTAAACCTCGCAGCAAAGTAGTCTTAGAGGAGATGGTTAAAGAATTGACTCCAACCAGTGTTCCATCGTCATCAATGCAAGTTGATGATGAAATTCCCACTCTTCACGTCCAACCGACGCAAGTCGGTTTAAATGAAGAAAGTATCATTGTTCCTAAGCAAACACTCACAGAGCCTTGTCGTAGTGGGAAGGTTTCTAGGAACCCAGTTCGCTATGGTTTGGATGGTGAAACCAATATGGTTGTTGGTGACACTAGTGATGATGATCCATTGTCATTCAAACAGGCAATGTCCAGCCCTGAAAAGGAACTATGGCTCGAAGCCATGAAACAGGAAATGGAGTCCATGTACTCAAATTCCGTCTGAGATCTTGTGGAAGCACCTAGAGACTTTAGGGCCATTGGGTGCAAGTGGATCTACAAGAAGAAACGAGGTGTTGATGGAAATATTGAGACTTATAAAGCTCGATTAGTTGCAAAGGGTTATACCCAAAGAGAAGGCGTGGACTATGAGAAAACTTTTAGTCCGGTAGCCATGCTCAAATCCATTCGCATCCTCCTATCCATAGCAGCCGCTCTCGACTATGAGAACTGGAAAATGGACATCAAGACAGCTTTTCTTAATGGAAAGCTTGACGAAGTCATTTATATGGATCAACCAAAAGGATTTAAAGTATCTGGACAAGAAGGAAAAGTTTGCAAGTTGAATAGGTCCATCTATGGACTTAAGCAAGCTTCTCGTTCCTAGAATCTTAGGTTTGATGAAATAATCAAAACCTATGGCTTTGAACAAAATATTGATGAGCCTTGTGTTTACCAACTGAAGGCAAATCAAACAGTGGTATTCTTGGTTCTTTATGTATATGATCTCTTACTCATTGGAAACAATGTTAAGATATTATCAGATGTGAAGAATTTGCTGAGCACTCGATTCCAGATGAAGGATTTGGGTGAAGCAAGTTATGTTCTAGGTATCCAGATCATCGGGGATAGAAAGAACAAACTTTTAGCTCTATCTCAAGCAGATTACATTGATATAGTGCTTGAACGTTTCTCAATGACAAATTCCAAGAAAGGGCGTCTACCGTCCCGCCATGGAATTCATCTTTCAAAGAATCAGTCTCCCCAGACTCCTGAAGAGGAAGATGCAATGAGAAAAGTTCCTTATGCATCTGCAGTTGTAAGTCTGATGTATGCCATGTTGTGTACTAGACTAGATATCTGCTATGCAGTGGGAGTAGTGAGTAGGTATCAGTCAAACCCAGGACCGAAACATTGGATAGCAGTTAAGCATATCCTGAGGTATTTGAGACGGACTAGGGATTATAAGTTAGTCTACAAGGGTGGTGTTTTGAACCCTGTAGGCTACACCGATTCAGATTTTCAGACTGATGTCGATGACAGAAAGTCTACTTCTAGAATGGTGTTTACTCTTGGGGGTGGAGCTGTGATTTGGAGAAACGTAAAGCAGTCTGCAATCTCAGATTCCACCATGGAGGCTGAGTACATAGCCGCGTCAGAAGCAGCTAAGGAAATAGTCTGGCTAAAGAAGTTCTATTCGGATCTTGGTGTTATTCTAGAAATTGATCAACCGCTTGTGTTTTTTTGTGACAATACAAGAGCGATAGCCAACTCTAAAGAACCTCAAAGTCACAAGAGGAGTAAGCATATAGAAAGGAAGTATCACATTATTCGAGAATATATGGCCAAGGGAGATGTGAAGGTTATGAAGATTGCAACTGAAGGCAATCTTGAAGATCCGTTTACAAAGACACTACCAGAAGCTACATTTGATAAGCATATCAAGGAGATGGGATTAGTAGAATTAAGGCATTAGTTTCAATTAGTGCAAGTGGGAGTTTGTTGGGGTTTTATGCCCTAATTAAAACCCAAATTCTTTGTAATCTCATTTTATTATCAATAAAAGAATAGAAATCATTTTTTGACTTGGTCAATCACTTTGCTCACATGTTTTTATTTTCATGATTATTTGTTTAATATAAACTTCTATTAAATCCCTAGCATATAGCTAATCTTATTTATAGTGACGTCATCTCAGTGGGATATAAATATGATTATATGTTCAAAATAAGTTAGTCCTAAGATTAGTCAGTGCACAGGATTTACACTAACTTGCCAATCTACGATATGATCTACTTACACATTACAGTGTTATGTTCTTTCCAGAACATTAGCAAAGTAGATAAGATCAGATGTATTTGTTACATCAGACTGGACCGATATTGACAATTGATAAGATAAGTAAACATACCATTATTATCTATTCTAGTCATATCATATAGTTGACCATAGGTCAATTCAATCTCAATTCTGAGTGGCTAGTATTCTAACTGATTGTATTATTTGAGTTCTTTGACTTGTTCGTTACCAGCTTACCCTACAGACTAGCCCATACTTACATCTTGGGAACTCAGTAGCATAATTGAGTGGGAGTGTTAATCATAGATATGAACATCTATAGCTTCTGATGAAGAAGTGAAATGATGGTTTCCTTTTAGTTTGGTTCAAGGTGTTAAATGATAGAGATCTCATTTCAGTAATTAAATTAGTTTACTGAAATATCATTTACAAGGAACTAAGTGTTTTAAGGATAAAATACAATGAGGGGTAAAACGGTATTTTAGTCCTATCTCATTGTAGACCGTCTATAGAGGATTGAGTGACAATTATGGTTGTAACAATGGATAATTAATAGCGCATCTATATTTGTTATAGTGCGTTCTATGAATTCAAGAGTGTAATTCCAAGTCTATAGTGGAGTCACGAGGAATTAATAAGTTAGTAAATTTATTTGTCAGATTTATGATAACTTATTGGAGCTTGATTTCATAGGCCCATGGTCCCCATTGTACCTTGGATAAAATCATCTATATAGTCTCAATTAATTGATTTAATCATGAATTAGAACTATCAAAGTTGACCGGGTCAATTTTGGATAGTTTCACAGAGTTGTGTAATTTTCAGAAGAAAAAAGAAATTGTGGCAGATTTATTAATTAAGATAAATTGGTATCTAAATTAATAAATAATTTTAAATCAAGGTTCAAATTATAAATAATTAATTTGATAAAGGATTTAACTAATTATTTAATTAAGTAAATCAATAGAAAATAATACATGCCTTGATTTTATGTCCAATGGGCTTATAATCAAATGGGAAATTTCATGGGCCTATAACCCATGATAATTTCGACCTAGGGCTTCAAAATGGCTATTATTTAATTGATTTTTTAATTAAATTAAATGGCCTAATTGAGTCTATAAAAGGAGTGCGTAGAGAGAAGTCAAAACATAAGTTTGATAAGTCACAAGTCAGATTTTCTGATAGTTTTAAATGCTCTCTAAACACAAGTCGTTTTCTAAGCCTCTTTGTTATTTTCTCTTCTTCTCTCTTTATCTATCTCATGTGTTGAGAATTGCCCACACTAGTCTAGGTGGTTCTAAGGATACATTGGAAGATCGTGAAGAAAATAAAAGATCGGTTTAATTTCTTGGTAATACTCTGCTACAAAGAGGATACAAGAGTTAGAGAAACTAAAGGAAGAACTTTTTAATTCCGCTGCGTATACTGTAAGTATTATATTCTTTGTTTCTCCTTGAATTCAATTTTAGAAACATGTTTTAGGTTGTCTCGTATTAATTTGTTTAATATTAGATATACATGAAAATAAATAAAGATCATGTATAAGCTAATCCAACAGTTAGAACTTACCCTAATAGGCTCTAAAGCAAAACTTAATCTAAGCAAGCATAACTCGGACCTATTAGTTATGATTTCTTATGAAAAATTCTATAAGCGTTCTTTTATAATTAGGGTGTGTTTCTATACTTAGAAAAAAATAAGTCATCTTTATTATTTCCTAGGTATGTTTCTAATCATCCTATATGACTTAATTCTCAGGCTCGAAACTCGTTGCTGTTCCAAAGTTAACCATATTAAGAGAGGGCTGGGATTAGTGAAATCGTTTCCACTACTATGGCCCCCTAACTCTCAATATAAAACTTGATCCATTGATTTGTAACCACCCTCACCGAACTCAATCATTATTTATTTATTTAAATTTATTATGATTGTAAAAAAATCAAACTCATACATGTCATTCAAAAATAACAATAATATTCATTTGGAAAAAGGTTTTCACTAAGTACAATCATAAATACAAAGATAATAAATATATTAATAAAGAAATAAACTAATCTAAAAATCGGGATCTTCTATATCTGACCCTTCATCTAACATATCATCATTTATCTCCTCATAATCATCATTATCTTGAGCTTCAAAATTTCCTCGAGGAAGATTCATGAAGATTCTATGTTTTTGGTCATTAGTGAATTGAAATTCCATCCTAGAGGTGAACCTAAGTATAAGAAAATAATATCTCATGGCTACCTGTAAATCATTTTCATCATTTATAGTCTCCCATATTTCTTCTAATGCTGAAATTACAGAAGGATAATCTTTAAAAAGCCTAATTACTAAGACATATTGCTCCGTAACTCTCATCATAATTTGCATGGTAGATTGGAGGTGAACTATCTCCTTGTGGAATAAGATTAATCTCCGAGTGATTCTTTCTAACACTCCTACTGTATTCCTTCGTTCTCTAATCCTTTTTAATGCCTTCATGGATCATATATCCTCATAGGTCAAGGCTTCATCCATTCTTAACTAAAAACATAAAGGCTAAAACGTTAGCTAATAACATAAACATAATAACTATAACGTAAACACTTACATTGGTGGTTAGATTCAGAGCTTGAGCGTGTGTATCAAGGAGAACTTCATGCATGTGAACCGCTGCTCTGATACCAACTATAATAACCCAACTATTTCTAAGACCTTGGACCATTAAAACTACTAGACATAGCTACTATTTTGATACAAACATAAGAAATAACATATCTTTATTGAAAACCCAAAATATTGTATCAAATACAAGATAATATAAAAATATAAAATGTGATAGATATGGTATGGGATCCCATTGTTTATAAAAAATAAAACATAAACTTTAATTCAATTGTTAAAAAACTAAGTGCGGAATTACAAAAGAAACATAATTCAAAAGACTAAATAACGTCATCCTCGATCGACACGCAGTCCATTCATTCCATTCATCTTTAACACACAAGCCAAGTTGCCATGAATCTTTCCGGCTTCCATAAATCATTTTCCTGCATCAAGCTATAAATAAAGGAATGAGCCTAATGCCCAGCAAGGAAAATCTACTAACAATCATATATCATAAATTATGAACATAAGGCTATATCATAAACACAAAACATATGACTATAAAAACATATATCATATAGGACTACAATATTAATGGCCATTAACTCATTAACATGGCAAGTGATAAACCATTTAGGTCCTCTGTTTACTAATCGAGGTAGGTTATATCACATGGTAGTATATGACAACCCATCCAGGTCCTTTACTTGTCGAGGTAGGGTAGATCATAACTCTAACCGTGAAAATGATAAATAATCCTGGGGCTTGCTGTCTAAGCAAGTCATAGCCCAAGCAACTAAAAAACATATTCATACATACACATATTATAGCATAAAACATATCATATCATAACATAAACATATAACAGCATAAACATATAAACACATATAATCTATCCTATTTTCCTTACCAACAGTCGATATATTTGAGAACAATAACAGGATTAGCACACTCCTAAAAACTAATAGTAAGAATGGTGAGTATTTCTAAAGAATAAAGATGAAATGAGAACTAAACCATCAAAAAGAAACTTACCAAGAAGAACCTTAAGTTTCAAGAAATTTAAATACCTAATCAAGAATCATAAACAAGAGTTAGGATCTGAATAAAAGAAAACTAAAGAACCATAAAGAACTAAACTTAGGGATAAGAATACCTTGAATGATCTTATGAATTGATCTAAACCTCGATACCAAAATCTCACTATATCTCACTTCCCAAGTGTTTAGAAAAACTTAGAATGATAAAGCTTTTAACCCAAAACCCAAGTGTATCTCTCTATAGTAACACTAGCAACTTGGAGGCTCTGAAGACTGCTTAAAGAATGAAGAAAATGGCTGAGTACTAGGTCCTATTTATAAAGTTCAAGGAGTGAAACTAACCCCTTTTTATTTGAATAAATAAATGATTATAAAATGAAAAAGATTTGAATTTTCGTTCAACAGACGCCCAGAACTCGGTCAAAATCGTTCAAAGGCAGGTCCAAGCGGTTAAGGGTATTTTTAAATTAAAAAATCATCAACATTCAAAAACACATCACCAGGGCTGATATATCGCCTACCATGGGCGATATATCGGCTCCACCCTACCGTAGGCGATATATCGACCCCTGTAGCTGCGATATATCGGCATACGTTGATATATCAAACACTTATTTGCACTTTTTCAGCATATTTTGAATTGGATAAATAGTTTTGACTAAGTCTAAATGTGATCGTAACAGTTTCTGGAAGGTTCTAGAGCTTCTAGATCTTTCTTTTATTAAAACTATTCATCAAAATACTTAATTCCTTAATAAACATGATTATGACAAGTGTCATGCTCTTAATGGTTCTATTTAAACCTTAGGTTATAATGAACAATATATCTAGGACCAGCAATATTAATCAAACCTTATGTTATAATTAATACTCTTAAACTATAGGTTAAACTTATACAATCCATAACTCTTACTATGAGTTTCCAAGTAATTCCCGGCTTGAACCAAAATCCACAAAATCTATCATACTACAAACTACTACTAACTACTATTACTATCTAGCTAGCTAAGTAAATATTTAAACAATTTCTTGACAAGTAAGTTGCGTTTAAGTGACTTTATTGGACAAATTGATGCAGCACTGCAAACAATACAACATATTGAAATGCAAGATGTCTTTCGAAGGGATCACACATCACCAGCACTACCAAACCATGTGTTATGGTCGTACCATCAACATTTTGCAGAATACTAAAATAGGAATATCTACGATAAGGTCGCAGAGCAGATAACAGATGGACTATGTTACAATGTAAGGGAAGAAATTGGCAACAATGACTATCGAATATTTCGTTTGGAAATGTTTCCCATTGGAGAGGTATGGCACACAGTGACCTTCTATGAAATGAACACCCACATCAAGTTCACTTGCTTAATGTTTGAGTCGAATGGCATACCATCCAGACACATCTTTGCAGTTATGAAAAATAAAAATATGCAACTTATTCAAACATCTCTAGTAAAGGACCGTTGGAAGAAGGATGCCAAATCAAGACTAAATGTAAACATCGCTCCATGTTCAAGAGTCCCTACAAATGTATTGCAAACAACAAGGTGGGGAAATTTGAATTATGTATTCACCTGTATGGCCAATTATGCAACAAAACATCAAGATACTTAAGAGGAGGCAAAAAAAGAAATAACAAAAATGACATCAAAATTCAAAAACCTATATCTACAACGAGAAGAGGGAGCTCCAAATGAAGACATCTCAGGAGAAGGAGAGTACTGAGATCAAAGAATAATTAGAGACCCGCAAGTTGTTAAGACCAAAGGTCGAGAGGCAAGAAAAGGAAAAGGAAAAGAGAAAGAAGATCTTGCTGAACAAGATTGTCCAAGGAAACAAAAAATGTGTTGTATATGCAACCAATTAGGCCAACAGGTCAACATGTGTATATGCAAAAGAAGGTGCACGAACTGTAGATCAACCTACACAATCAAATTTTCACACTAACCAGCAAACCCTGGGACACAACTTCAACGGGAATCTGGGTAATGCAAAAAACTGGGAATCCTATTTTCAAGAAAATAACGATGCCTTAACCACGTTTGGACCACAACATCACCCACCCTCTACTACTTTTCAATTGTCAACTGAAACTAACACTATATAAATCAATGAAAGAATCACCACCCCCTATTGAAAAAGGAGATAATGCTCTAAATCTTATATATATTTTACATATGTTTGACCATACTTATCCATTTTTCATATTTGAAACACCTTCATTACTTCAATGATTTCATGCTTTTCCTCTATTCTCAGTTTAAACCACTTAATAGTTCTATGTATATATGTGACACTTTATTTCTGAGCTTTTGTTTCCAAGAACATGTCGACATACGATTGATAGGATTCAAAAGTGAGACAGGGTATGTTGAATCCACCAATTAAAATGAAGAATAATACTATAACATCACTCTCAATTCCCACGCTTAATAACTAGACTTCAACAAAGATTCAATCTAAGTGTCGTTATCATTCTGTAAACATACTTATAAAAGAAATTGGGGGACTCCTTTAAATGCATACCTTTAAAATACACTTGTCAATCATTGTCATTCAGCAAAACAAAAACATGCATTATAGTCATGCCATTGAATAGAAGAACAGGTCGAACATCTCCCATAGAGTAACCTTCAACCTATCATTGCGTGTCGCATTCAAGATGTCAGACACTTGAACCAATATATAACCCCAAATGGAGTAAGCGATGAAAATTAATTAGGGCCTGATTGGTTTCTTATTTGAATCCAATTTTATAAATTCAAAAACTAAAAAAATAATGGGCCCACAAAAATAAGTGTTTGGTTTGTTCTTTTTGAAAACAAAATCCCAGTCACGATCCTAACTATTTGCCTAAAAAGCGGTAAACAATAATTTCATGTTTTCTGTCTATCCGAAAACTAAACCCTTGGGCTTCTTTCTTTCATTGTCTTCCTTGTCTTGATGTGTCCCACCCAATGGTGATACCCAGAAGCTTTGGAGATGTTTGACTGTGAAGGCCCCTCGCTACTCTTCGTCTTCCTCGATTGTGGAAAACTCTATTGTTGAAGTCCACTGTATTATTCTGCTTCTTCTGGTGCTCAGCAGGCTGCATTCTTGGCAAGGTAATTTCTATTTTCTAATATTTAAATTCTGCAATTCGATCGAGTTGGGGTTGAGTTAGTGGATCTATAAACCGATTTAGTAAAAAAAAATTGGAACCAGAATTTAGAGATTATTAGTTTTGATCACTGGGTTAGATTGTGAACAATGTTGATGAAATTATTTTATTGCCCTTTAACGTATTGCCGATGAACTTGTAATCAAGCTTCATCTATTAGTTCTGATTGAATCCCAAGATGGGTTTTTCACAATGATTTTGAATTGAGAATGATGAAAAAGAAAACTGAATAGTAATTGAAATTTGAAAATGATTTATGTATACACACATATACATATAGTGGCTCTGTTCTAATATGTTTTTTTTCCATTATTGTGGTTAATATTGTTATATCTTTATCTCCTATGCAGAAAGTGAATAAGTTCTCAATAGCTAATTAGAAAGCAAAATCGAGTGACTGACTTGTCCATTTAATCACGCTTTAACACTTTATATGTGTTAACTGACTTGTATGAGAAATGGTTGCAACTTGTGTTTCATTTTATTTGGTGTTTTAATATATATATATATATAAAAGGACTCACCTTCATAATTCTTTAGTGCATTTTATATAGTTGGGAGACTTGTATGTTTTTTTTTGAAAGATTGCAGTAATATGTTGATTATGCATATGAGCTTCTCACCAGTGAAGGTGAGAGACTTGTAGTACTATGCTGGTGAGAGACTTGTGGTGGCATTAAGTTTATGGCTTCACTTGTATCATTGTTAGGTGGACTTCTCATCTCCATATTTTTCCATGTTCCAATAAATTGCTAATGAATTTGTTTTTATTGCTATGTATAGTTATAATAAGTTGACTTTGAATAAGCTATACATAGTTATTTCTTCTATTTAAATAAGCTTACGTTGTTTTCAAGTACTTGAATGTTTTTTTGTATTCTAGTTAATCCCCTTTTGTTTATTATTTTTTGATAGGTTCCTCTTTGCATAGGTGAGGTTTATCTTTGGAATACTAGTATTAGTATTGGGTCTCTTCATGCATTGTTGTTTTTCTTTGAACTCCTCATGAAATATAACATACCTCGAAATAATGTAGAGCTTTTACTATAAAATGCATCAGTGATAAATCAATTTTTCAGGTTGATTCCTATTACAGTGTTAGAACTTGATCATGCATAATCTTCATGAGGTATGTTCTGGATAGGACTGCGAGAGTATAGGGGTATTAATTAGTTTTGATTTTTTTTTGTTTTAATGTTATTATTAGTTTATATATATAAATCTGTTTTGAGTATTTATTTATGGTTATTATAGGTTTATATGCAGTGGATATATATAAGTCTTGATGAAGTTTTGTACGTTCTGGTATTATTTTTGTAATTTTCTAATATTTGTCTACTTTGTTTTGGTTATCAATTATGTTTAATAGTATTTTTCATATAATATTATGTCAAAATTTTAAAAAATTTCCCTATGTTAGTTATTTGTGAGTTTGATGCTTTTGATGTGTGTATATATACTCTAGCACACACACTTAATTGATTTTGTTTAATTTTGTTGTCTTTTAGATACATTTTTGGTAGTTGATATCAACATATGTATGTTTGGTATTTGTGAATGCAATGCTTATTCTTCTATTACTCAGAATATTTATTAGACTTCATATAATCAATGCTTTAAATCATTAGGCCTTGTGCAATATAGAAAAGTTTTGTTAATCATAAGTTTATAACATCAAATCATACTTTGTTTTGATGTGAGAGAAGTTGATGAGTGCATACTTTGCTTAAACTTGTAGTATAACTTTCTTGATATTATATATATATGTCCATCAATCATCTGGATATATATATATATATTAGTGAGATTCATTGATTGTGAGCTAACTTAACTCTTGGACTTGTATTAGTTTGTGCCTAGATTTTGATTGCAACACAAAGAAAATCTTATTTGCATAATTATTTCTTTATTAAATATTTATGGTAAAATTGACTTTTTTAATGGTTGTATGTTGTAATGCAGAGAACAAGCTTAGTAGTGAACTATAATAGTCCCTTTGTTCTCAGTCTGCAACATCTGAGGTGAGCTCTTTTTCTCACTCTCTCTACTTTCTTTACATCTTGGAATTCTTTGATTTGAATGTTCGATTTTGAAAACTTGGGCTAATAAATTTAAAATAAGCATTATTTATGAAGACATAGATTGTGATAGTTAAAATTATGATTAGATGGATGCGAAGAATGTAGACATTGATGATCATGCTTCTTGGCCGAAGACTATTGAATCATATTTTATTAGTCTTCTATATGAAGAGGCCAAAAAAGGATTACAAACAACAACCTTGGACAAAAAAGGATGGCTGAAAATAGAAAATGACATATTTAATTCTTTTGGAAAGAGATATAAAATGCCTCAATTGAAATCCAAATTCAATTGGTTGAGAAAGGCACATTGAGAATTTTCTCATCTTTTGGAACAAACTGGTATGGGATGGGATCCTCAAACAAATACTGTTACAGCAAGTGATGAAGTATGAGATACTTATTTAAAGGTAATAGACTTATACTATACTTGTGTTGTTGATTACTTGATTATTCTAAATTCATGTTATGTAGTAATGTTGTGTGTTTTTGGATTTTTGTAGAAATATCCAAATGCCAAGAGATTTCGAAAAAAAATGATTACAACATTATGGGATGCTTGGAGAAATATTCAATAATACAACAGCCACTGGTGGTATGAGTTATGCCTCCACTCAACTTCCGCCTTCTTTAGTTGATGAACGACAACAAGAGCGTCATTTTGTTGGCACTGGAGCACATGTTGATATTTGTTTTGAATTTGATGGTGATAATTATGGAGAGGAAGAAGAAGTTACTGTTGTACATCGTCGAGCTACTTCTGCTCCACCAGATGTACCAAAACCAAAGGAGAAAAAGAACAAAGGGGCTAATTCTGCCTTCGACCAAGTGATGGAAGAACTTGCAAAAAGTATTTCTGCTAAGACTAAGGCATCATTAACACGGAGTGAGACTATGCGTAAGTATTATGAATCGAGAGAAAAAAGAATTAGCGAGGAAACCAGCAATGTCACTAATTCTTACAATGTGGAAGATTGTCAAAACATTCTTGATGGTATTCCAGATCTGAATAACAAAATATACCTCAAAGCATTGCATGAGTTTGTAGCAACCCCAGAATGGCGTGGAATATTCATGAGAATGAATGAGGAGCGTCGACGTGCTTATCTTGATTCATTGTTGGAGTGATTTAATATTGTTTATTTATTATGACTTTGTCTATTGTGAACTACCAAACCATGAAGTTTACATTTTCTTAGATAATGTGTAATGAACTTGACTTGGTGTTTATTGTCGTGATTGAACTTTTATTATTGTCATAATTAGGTACCTAAGATGGATGATTCGGATGAGGAGTTTGAAATATTATTTGGTGATACTTCGTCTTCATCAAGCAAGGAATTAATTGGTCAAGTTCTCATGGCTAATCGAATACATGAGATGCAAAAATCTCAACAGATTAGACGACCACTACGCACTTCAAATATGTCTGGACATCAATATTTACTTGAGCTGCTAAATGGACATCTTGATAAATTGTTTTACACAATTAGAATGGACGTTAATACTTTTAGATCTTTATGTCATCGATTAGCTGAAATGGAAGTCATAGAACATGACAAGGTAATTAGTGTTGAAGAAGTTGTTGTCATGTTTCTATGGATAGTAACACACAACCAACGAGTTAGGACTGTGGCCGAAAGATATCAACATTCGGTAGAAACTGTTTGTCGTCAGTTTGGCAGAGTGTTAGATGTCTTGTGTTATTTAGGAAATGAAGTAATAAGGCCTCTTCACTTTAATACTGTGCAAGCAGAAATTTAAAATAATTCGAAGTATTTCTCATGGTTTAAGGTAAATTTTATTTATTAATTTTAATAAAAAAACTTGTTATAATTCATATCAATTTAATTGAAGTTGGTAATGATTTATCTTATTTGTTATGTAGGATTGTGTTGGAGCAATTGATGGTACTCATGTAAGTACAGTTACACCAGCTCTAAAACAACTTGCATATAGAGGAAGAAAAGTAGATGTAACACAAAATGTAATGGCTGCATGCTCCTTTAATATGATGTTTACTTATGTCTACGCTGGATGGGAAAGAACAGCCAATGACTCACGAGTGCTTCTTGATGCAATTAGAAAAGACGATAACTTTCCCATGCCACCACCAGGTCTTAAATTACACTTGTCTTGATGCATAATAATTTTCTTTCACATTCCCTTGTTCATAATAAGTGATTTTAATATAGGTAAATACTATGTTGTTGATTCTGGCTATCCAAATATGCCTGGGTTTCTAGCACCATATCGTGGTGAACGTTATCACTTGCATCACTTTAGAGGAAGAGGGAACCATCCTAGAGGTGCGATGGAGTTATTCAATTATAGGCACTCATCATTGTGCAATGTGATTGAACGTTGTTTTGGACTTCTTAAAGCCAAGTTTCCAATTTTGAAGTCAATGCCTCCATACTTGCTTGGAAAGCAACGTCAAATACCAATAGCATGTTGCGCTATTCACAACTGGATCACAATGCATTCTATTAATGATAGAATGTTTGAACAATATTCAGTTGATACCACACCTGTTGAAGATATTGAAGGAACTGAAAGCCAATCTAATACAACAATAGAAAACCAGCAAGAAGGAGATGAAGCAAGAATTTCTGAGGCACCACAGATTAATTTCAGTCAAGCTTATATGGCTAAGATGGAAAATATTAGAGATAACATTGCTGGACAAATGTGGCTTAGTTATAACAATAATGTGTAGTTAATTAAAAATATATAACTTTAATTTAGAAAACAAATCAAAATTAATGGCAATGCAATATTATTATGAATTTAATCAATACACTATTATTAAATTTTAATTTATCAATATAATTAAATTTATCGATAAATTAAAATTTAATATTATACAACTTATGTATATAAAATATAAAAATAAAAATAATATTAAGATTCGAATGAACCAATCACGTTTTTAGTTTCTGTTATATTTTCAAATTTAATACCAATCACAGATTCAGTTTTTTAAAACTCAAAAACAATTTCCTAATATTGAACCAATCACATTTTCAGAAACATATTTTTAGTAACTAAATTCAGATTTTCATTTCAGAATCTCACTTATAAAAAATACAGTTTTCTAATCGCGAACCAATCAGGCATTTACCTATCTGACAAAATATGTGCTTAATACTCTACTGCCCTCTACTTCAGTGCCTACATTTTAAAAAATAAACGAATTCATTTAGATTCCAAAACTAAAATGCAACAAAATTAAATGTCTACAACTACTTTCGTTAATATATACGAAACATTTTTAGCGGAAGGACATCAAACCAGAGGTTTTACCATGTACACAAAATGAGCCTTCATTTTCATTATGAATGGGGCCAATCATAGCGCCCTCTCTACCACCGACCCTGCAACTTAAAGAAATCAGTTTACTAACATTTTTGTCACTACACCAGTACTAGGGCAACAAAAACATGAATGATTTTAATAGAATAGTCACAAGCATGACCCAAACTGCAATACTTCTTGTACCATTTATCATTTTATGAATTACTGGAACATTTAGGAATGAATAAATTTATAATTGAATACTTCGTTGACCATTTTTCATTTTATGAATTACTTGAAGATTTTTTAATGAATACATTTATAATTGAACAGGTTCAAGAATAACACTCGCAAACATGAAAAACTAATTACATCCTAATTGCAAACAACACTAAGGCTAAAGACATTATAAACAGTGAGAGCCATACTAATATGGTAATCAAAATCCACACTATATTTTATTACTGTAGATTAACAAATTGAAATGAAAAGAACCAAAAACTATAGTCAACATTTTCCACCTAAATTTAAAGGACTAGTAACACACCTTTTGTACAGTTCAACAAGATCTCTGGAAAGGGAACTAGCTTAATTTTTCTCTTCAAATGTCTACATTAAAAGCCAAACAGGGTAAAAAAGTTAACTTAAGTGTCGTTTTCATTTCTTTGATAAATATGTGTAAACAATTACAAACCTCATTAGATTTCATAACCAAACAATCTTAGCAAGGTCTCCAAGTCTTTGAGATTTCCAACTACAAGATAATTTAGAGTTTCAGATGCAAATATTAATGTTGTGCTTCAAATAGGAAAACAACATTTCTTATAGCTGTGAATTCCTTATTTCCCCACCAACCCCACCACGTAATCTTTTAGGCCATTAATTTCATTGTAGAAGGGTATGCCAATATATTCTCAGCCATCCATAAATGAGAACCTTCACAAGTACTTTGGATAACTGATTTGTAAATACAACACTCATAAGCATACTGTTCATAAGTACAAAGCTAAGATTATTTCCTTGTCTAGGAATTCCTATTGAAATCCCAAGTGTCCTCTTCAATCTCAGACATGGGTAAGGTATTTTTAAGCTCCTACGAGACGACATCTGCTCTTTGGGTCCATGAAGGTTCCTAATGTAGTAATTTGAAAGGCTTTACAATTTTGAAAGCAGTAATTTTTAATTGCTAAAATAAATTTTGCGCATTGATTACCTTTGTAGCATTACTAATTTCTAAAAGCTCACGTTTGCACTCCATGCTGCAGACATTGTCATTAGTCTATCAACAAGTACCAATACCAAAGACCGATGATCGAACTTGAAGAAATAGAAATACAAGAGATGAAAACTTTAACTACACATGTCCTTAAATTCCTACCTCATTGCATATATATTCTCCAAATTTACCACATATTACCCAAATAGGTTCTCCAAGAAAAGGAAAACGTTGTTCACTTCCGCTCTTTACTCAATCAAGTCCATTTTCATAACCTCAAAGGACCACATAAAAGAGTTAGCACAAACAGGATGTCTGGCCATACAACATAATCACACTATGACAATCTAACAAGGGAAATCATCAAGTTTCCCAAATTGTCATATTCATACTATGACAATCGAATGAACTTTACTTGATTAGAGCAAAAGAAAATTAATATTAGAAACAAAAGATCGGGACATTAACCAGAATTTGGTCAATCTTGTTTTTCTTCACATTCTGAGGAACTACTTTCATCACCTAAATTCTCAAACAAAATAACTCAGGTTAAGTAAATAAAGCATGAATTATGCCAAAACCAAATCATAACAAGTACTGAATTTTACTAACACGCTGAATATCGCAGAAAATCTTACTACCATATGCTACCTAATGGACAATAGCAGAACTACAAGTTCCCGACAACAGACAGAAATTAAAACAGGCAAGGAGAAAAAAAATAATAAAAATTATAAGAAACCTATTAAAAAATATGCCAAAACAAAGATATTTCTCAATTTCCATAACATCAACAGATAATTCCACATAAGGCTTCTAAGAACAAGCTTCTTTCCTGCTCACAACGATAAACAAATAGCACAATTTCAGTGTAAGATGTAATTTTCTCTTTTTCTTGAAAAAAAGATAACTACCTTATCTTCTGAATGTAATCATTGCGAGACATAGGTCCATTTTTATTTTCAATTATTTCACATTTTTCCGAATAAGATGATTAGGGATGAGAATGGCATTTTCGTTGCCGTTTTTTATTAGTTTGATGTTCATGCTCGTGCTGGTCTTCATCTTCAGGTAGCTTTTCTATCTCATCCAAACTTCATACAATGATGAAAAATATAAATGAATAAGCATGTTAAAATTACATTAATAACAACGTCGATTGGAAGAAAAACAATCCACCAAATCAAATATACCCAATAAACTTGCCAAAAACCAGTCAGACTTCTAATAAGAAAATGGATGTCTGAAACAATACCCACTCTATAACCACAACATACAAAATTAATATCAAATTACAAACTTCTAAATGAATAATTAGCTTTAAATTCAGATCAATTGTCCTATTTAACTATTCCTAAACAATGTTGCAGATTTCAATTCTACAGAGATCAAACAAATTCCAGAAAAATCATTCAAAATCTAGCTGAACAACTTCGACCAAAAAAGAAAACTTTACTTGATAAAACTAACAACCAAGCCCCCAATATATAACAAAAAATCTACACACATTGAATTGAAATCTCACCTTCACCAATTCCAGACCTCCTGCTCCTCTTCATATATATACCCTTCCCCACTAACCACACATTTCTCGAAATTGTTTCTTATATTAACCATTTTCAAAACTCCCCCCTAAGTTTTGTTTCCCACTTTCTCTTTTGAAACAATTTGATGTCATTCCTTTCTCACCATCTGTACATGGCATTTCCTCCTTTCTTCACTCTTTTGGACTCAGTTATCACCTTACACCCTCTTCACGCTTATTCCCCCGCAAACCACTCTGTCTAAAATATTCAAATTCAAAAGACCAAATTATAATACACGGGCGCTGAATGAAAATACATGGTTACTTACTAAGAATACCTCCAACAGAAAAAGTAATTTTACTATGATAACCTTCAGAAAAACTATGCATTTTTTTAACTTATTGAAAAATTAATAAATATTCATTAATATATTAATTTCCTCTCCTCGTTACTGTTGCAACCGGTTGGAAACCGATAAAAACAAGTTCATATAAATATAAAAGGACAATTGACCAACAATAAAAAAAAAAATTGTCTGACTTGAGGTGTGTGAAACCTCAAAAGGACATGTGGGACTGAATAATTGCCCTATTTTTTTTTAATAAAATTAAGAAAACATGCATAGTTGCTTGCACCTAGTGTATATACTAGGTAGAAGCAACGTGTAATGTATGTTTGTTTAGTTTTAAAATTGTAAATATTGTTTATAATTTTAATAAAAATCAGTTTACTATTTTTTTTAAATATATATAATAGAATAAATTATTGTTCTATAGTATATATAAATATTTATACCAATAATCTCTACATATATGATATCTAAACACAACGTCGACATAAATATATATATTTACATGATTACATGACATATATATAAAATACAATAATATTTAAAAAGAAATTAATAATATAAATAAAATAATAATAGAAAAAGTCATAGTGTAGACAGCAATTACATGCATCAACTATTTTTAGTTTCTAATGTAACTCACAATGTCTTTTGGTGAATTTGATGAAGAAAAAGAGTTCATATTACTTGATAAAAAACAAGCTATCACAAAAATTTATAAGATAAAAAAACGATATGCATGTCTTTATTATTTTTGAATAAATATGATTTATTTATTTAAATTATCATAAAATATCTTTAAAATATCCTATTTTAATTTGTAAATTCTATTTTTGGCAAATTATATTTGAAAAAATATTTTTTTATTTATTTTTTGTAATCTCAGCATTCAATTGAAGATTATTTTATTTTTATTCTGTTCACATTTATGTTCTAATTATATAAAAAGTTGATTATATCAATCTATTCTATTTATAGACGGTTTGACAATATACTTAGTTTTTAACATATGAATCAAATAATAAGTGTTGATTTATTTTATATATGGCTGATTTTATTTGACAACCTGATTCTTATGACCAAATTTCAACAAATAGGATCGGATTGATCCTCATTAAAACCAAAGATAGGATCTTGCAATGACAGCTCAGATATGGACTGATCTGTAGCTACAGACAGTCTGTCCGTTTCCTCATATCACAGATTATTCAATGTAATTGATTGGTTATTTAAGGAACATTTTCTAGTGAGTTGTGTGCGTTCGGACCTAGTAAAGGTTGTCTTATGTGAGTATGTTTGTGTATAAATACTTACCATAGCAGCGTTGTCTAGGTTAACTCTTTTGTCTATTCTTAAACTTATTTTACATCTTTAGAAAAAGAGTATTTCTTATGTCGAGGTTAGTGGTTTGGCTATACCTCTGTTACTTCTTATCTTTGCATGTGTTTTGTGTATTGAAACAATTCAACCAAGAGAAAAACCTTCGGGAGAAGGCTCATCTTAGTCATGCCTTGGGAGGAAGCACGCAATCTTCAAGCAAATCGAAGGGAGTTCGAGTTCTTGAAGTTTCGGCAAGGTTCATTCATCAAGTGGAAAATACATCAAGCTTGTGGCATAAAATTAGAGGGAGTCTAATCTTTGCTCAAGTCAAATACTTTGTATTGTTGAGAAACTTTATTAATGAATCTTGTCTCTGGGCGTGGCCCCGTGGACTAGTAATATCTGAAAGGATATTGACACCATGTAAAAAAACTCTGTGTTTTTTTATATTTTTCTGTTTTATCCTTCTGTTGTGTATTTCTGTAGTTACAAAATCTCTGTCTGTAGCTACAGAATATCTGTTCCAGTACCAACCTTTTCTTCGGCATTTAGTTAATTGATTTAATTAAATATAAAGTTGGTAACATTAAAATATGAAATTTCAATTGGTATCAGAGCGGTTCACTAAACTCTTAGTGAAATCTTGTGGTTATTTTCTGTTTAATTTGTTTTGTGTAAGATGTCTTTCTTTGCAGAAGGTTGTTCCATAATGAGACCACCTCTACTGAATGATACTAACTATCCTGATTGGAAAGTCAGAATGAAGGCATTTATCAAGTCACAAGATGAAAGGGCTTGGAGATATATACTATCTGGATGGACACCACCAATTGATAAAGACGAAGAAGGTAATACTCAGGTAAAGTCTGAACTCGAGTGGTCTACTGAATATAAAAAAATTATCTGGTTACAATAATAAGGCTTTGCATATGATCTTTAATGGAGTTGGTGAAAGATTTATAAAATTGATTTATTCTTGTGAGTCTGTAAAAGAGGCTTGGCAAATCCTTCATATTCAATTTGAAGGGACTGATGATGTCAAAAAATCACGCTTTACTATATTACAAACTAAATTTGATGAATTGAGAATGTTAGAATCTGAAACTTTATCTGAGATTTATGAAAAATTGTCTGACATTGCTAACGAGTTTTTTGCTTTGGGTGAGAAACTTGATGAATCTTTTTTAGTTTAAAAAATAGTTTGTGTGCTCCATATAGATTTGACACAAAGCTTCTAGCAATGGAAGAAGCAAAGAATTTCGGCAAAATGAAGGTTGAAGAGCTAATGGGCTCTTTGAGAACATTTGAACTAAACCAATAGATCAAGCAAAACGACAAGCCGAAATCCTCAGATGAGAAAAGTAAAGATATTGCTTTTAAAGCTTTTGAAAAAAAAAAATTTGATAATGAAGAGGATGAAGAAATGGCCTTGTTGACAATTAATTTCCAAAAATTCATGAAAAATGTTAGCAACAAAAAGAATCTATCAAAATTCCCTAAAGGTAACACATATTCTAAATTTTTTGGTTCTACTAACAAAAAGGGTATCCAATGTAGAGAGTGTGAAGGTTTTCGTCATATTCAATCAGAATGTGACAATACGTTGAAAAAGAACAAAAAGGGGCTTAATGTCACTTGGAGTGATGATGAGACCGAAAGCAGTGAAGAAGATGAGGGAAATGTTGTTTTAACCTCTGTTTTGTCTAGTGTTTTTCAGTATAAACTTGTGTGTTTGAACAACACTATCACTGAAAGAAATATTGATGGTGTAGTCTCAGATTTTGATGAGTCAGAAATCAATGAGGAATCATTGGCTGAATCTTACAATGTAATGTATGGTAAGTGGGTACAAGTTTATGCTGAAAATCATTCATTGACAAAAATTAGTAAAAGTTTGTCTCATAACATCAAGAAACTTGAGATGAAAAACAAAAGTTGTGAATCTGAATTGTGTTAAAAAAGGACTGAAATTAACTATTTAACAAAAGAACTTGAAAATCTGAAAATAAATGTTAATATGTTAAATCCAGGTTCGTCTATTTTTGAAGAAATTCAGAAAACAGGGAAAAGAAGTCACGGTGGGTTGGGATTCGTTGAATCTCAAATCAAAATGGACACACACTTTGTTAAATTTGAGAATATTTTCTTAGGTGGTCTAATGTAACATTGCAGGTGTCTTATACTGCAAGTGGGTCTTCTGTACCTACAAAGGAGAAGCGATCAGATAAGGATGTAGAGTCTAAGAACTTTACTTAGCTAGTTAGATAATAGTAGCAATAGTAATAGTTGTAGTATTTTTATGTCTGTGGATTTTGGTTCAGGCGGGGATTTAGTTGGACACTCGTAGCAACACTTATAGTTTTTATAAGTTTAACCTATAGTTTAAGCATATTAATTATAACCTAAGGTTTATTTAATATAACTGATTATGAATGTGATATTTATTATAATATAAGGTTTAGATAAACCCAATAAGGAAATGACACTTGTCATGTGTATATTTAATGAATAATTAAGTATTTTGAGGAATAAATTTAATAAGAGTAATATTTGAATATCCTAGGGTCTTCCAGCAGCTTTGAAATCATTAGAGGACTTAGTCAAGGTTGTTTACTCAATTCAAATTAGGCTGATAAAGTGCAATTACGTGTATAATATTTCAGCGTATGCCGATATATCGCAGCACTAGGGGGCGATATATTTCCATACGGGGATACGAAAAACACGTAACTTCGCACAGCCACCTCGACGAGCCTCGGTCATATTAACCCAGGCAATATATCGCCTACTAGGTGTGATATATCGGCTGTAGTGCCAGATTTTTTAACGTTTTTTAAACCAAGCTTATTTTATTCCTTAACCTCTTGATAAGTCCATAATCATTTTGACCAAGTCTTCAGCCTCTGCTGAACGATTATTCAAAGATTTTTAAATTAAAAAGCCATTATTTTATTCAAGCTAAATAAAGATCTTTTCATTCTTGAACTCTATAAATAGGACCTAGTACCCAGCCATTTATTCATTCATCAAGCTAAATTCAGAGTCTGCAAGCTGCTAGGTTATTTTAGAGTGATAAATACTTGGGTTGGGGTTATAAGCTTTATCCTTATAAGCTTAATAAACACTCGGGAAGTAAGGTTCATAGTATATTTTGATTCGAGGTGTAGTTCAGTTATAGAAGCATTCGAGGTATTCCTTCTTCTAGTTCCTTTCTGTGTTATTCTTATAGTTTTTCTACTCAAAATCCTAACTCGTATTCTCTATTCTTGGTTAGGAATCTAAGATCTTGAACGTAAGATTGTTGTTGGTAAGTATCCTTTCGATGGTGTAGTTCATTCTTTTCATCCTTTTTCTTTAGTATACTCACCTTTCTATTATGGTTTTATGAGTGTTCCAAAGTCCTGATACTGTTCTCATATCCCGGTATATTGGTAAGGAAAATAGGATAGGATTTTATATGTTATATGTTATCTTATGTTATGTTGTGTTATGAAATGTTATATTATGTATGTTGATAGACTTGGGCATATGACTTGTATAGCTAACAAGCCCCAATAAATTTATGGGCATATGACTTGCTTAGCTAGCAAGCCCCACAAATCTAATGGGCATATGACTTGATTAGTTAACAAGGCCCAAGTACTATAATGGCCATTGTAGTAGTATGACATATGTTTATGATATAGCATATGGTATGATATAATTTTATGTATATGATTTATGTTGTTAGTTTTTCCTTACTGGGCATTAGGCTCATTCCTTTATGTTTATATGTGCAAGAAAATAGCTATGGCGGCAGAAAGGTTCTTGGAAGCTTGGGGTTGTGTATTGAGGTTGAATGGAATCGATGGACTGAGCGTTCGATTAGAGGATGGAGTCTTTAAATTATGATTTCTATGTATTATTTTCCGCACTTGATTTTGTAACCCATTTATTTAAGTATGTTTTGTTTTATTTTCAAAACAATGGGATCCCTTATCCTAAGTAAAATCTTTATGTATTCAAACCTTTTCTTTACATAATAAAGTTATGATGTTTTCGCATGTACGTTTTCTTATGATTAATATAGTAGGTATTAATGGTCCAAGGTCTAGAATAGTTGGGTCGTTACAAAGGATGACAGATTTTGTGAACAATTCATAAAATTTGTTCCCATTTGTCATTTTTGTGGTGTAAGAGGTCACATTCGACCTAATTGCTTTATTTTGCACAATATGTTCAGGTCCAATTATTTTGGAAAAACTAATAAAAAGAAAAACAAACATTTTTCACCAAAACAAATATGGATAAAGAAAGAAAAATGTCTTGCTGGTTTTTCTTGCTTTAAAACTGCTGCTTCTCAAATGTGGTATTTTGACACTGGTTGTTCTAGACACATGACAGGTAACAGAGACTTTCTTGTCAATATTCGACCTATGCAATGTGGTGGAGTGACATTTGGAAATGGATTAGCTAGAAATTTTATTGGGATAGGAATGCTGAATTTTGAAGACTTACCAAAGCTTAAAAATGTGATGTTAGTTGAAGGACTAAAAGTTAATTTACTTAGTGTTAGTCAAATCTGTGATCAAGGGTATACTGTCAATTTTGATAGTGATCATTATTATGTTCTCAACAGTGATAAAAAAAATGTATTTTACAAGGTTTTAGATACATTGATAATTGTTATACTCTCATTCCTGTTCTTACATGTCACTTAGCCATAGATAACATCACTAATCTATGGCATGAAAACCTTAGGCACGTAAACTGCACAAATTTGTAAAAGTTTTCAAATGCAGGGATTATTTGAGGGTTTCCTAAATTAGGTAAAGAATCTGTGAGTAAATGTGAACCTTGCCAGCTTGGTAAGCAATTTAAAGTTACCCCCAAATTCATTTTTGATGTTAATACCACCAAGGTTCTTGAATTACTCCACATGGATCTGATGGGTCAAACTCAGGTTGAATGTTTGAATGGTAAGAGATATATTTTTTTCTGTATTGATGATTTCTCTCGTTTCGCATGAGTTGATTTTTTAATGGAAAAATCTAACACTTTTGATGCTTTTGAATCTCTTTGTTTGAAACTAAAAGTTGAAAAAGACTGCAATATTTGCAAAATAGTTCAAATTAGGAGTGATCATGGGAAAGAATTAGAAAATGTTGTTTATGATGAGTTTTTTAAGTCTACAAGTATTTCTCATGAATTCTTTGCTCCTAAAACTCCTCAACAAAATGGAGTTGTAGAAAGAAAGAACTGCACCTTGTAGGATATGGCCAGGGTGATGTTAAATAGCAAAAAACTTTCCAAGCGATTATGGGCTGAAGCTATCAACACAGCTTGTTATATCATAAACATAGTGTTTCTTTGTCCAGTTACTCTTAAGACCCCTTATGAAATCTGGAAAAGTAAGAAACCTAATGTAAGTCATTTTCATGTGTTTCGTTGTGCTTACTATATTCTAAGAGATCGTGAAAACACTGGAAAGTTTGATGCTAAAAGTGATGCTAGTGTTTTTATTAGATATTCTGTTAATAGCAGGGCATATCGTGTGTATAACATGAGAACCCAAACTGTAATGGAGTCAGCTAATGTTGTTGTTGATGATTTCAAGGATTTTTCTGAGTTTTCTATAGAAGTCAACATAGAAGACTTGTTGGGAAAATCTCATGCACTAACAAAAGATTTGATTGAGCTATCAGAATCTGCATCTGATGCAACAACTTAGGATTCTATAGCTACAACTGATGATTTTCCAGATTCTACATCAGGGAATGAAACAAATCAAACACCAAACATCATCACAGATCCAGTTACGAAAAGAACCATCCTCCAGAGTAAAAAAGAATCACCCTACTGACCTCATTCTTGGAAATATGGAAGAAAACATGGTTACTCGAAGAAGGTATGCAAATTTGGTTCCATTTTCGTGTTTTACTTCATCTTTTGAGCCTGAAAATTTGAAGGAAGCTATGACGGATGAATCATGGATTCATGCAATGCAGAAGGAGTTGGATCAATTTTCTCACAATGAAGTTTTGACTCTTGTTCCAAGATCGAGCTATGCTAATGTCATTGGAACAAAATGGATATTCAAAAACAAGAGTGATGAATTTGGCACCATTGTAAGGAACAAAGCAAGATTGGTGGCTCAATGATACACACAAGTTGAAGGCATTGATTTTGATGAAACATCTGCACCAGTGGCAAGACTTGAATCCATAAGGTTACTTCTATCTATTGCTTGTGTTATTGTATTTAAATTGCACATAATGGATGTTAAGACTGCTTTTTTAAATGGCATTTTGAATGAAGAAGCTTTTGTTGAGCTACTTAAAGGGTTTGAGGACCATCATTTTCCTAACCATGTTTACAAATTAGACAAAGCATTATATTGTTTACAACAAGCTCCACGAGCTTAGTATGAGCGTTTAACTCAATTTCTAATTTCCCATAGTTATCGAAGACGTAGTGTAGACAAGACACTGTTTATCCAAAACATGAATTCTGATGTTATTGTTGCTCAAATTTATGTTGATGATATAGTATTTGGTTCTACATCTAACTCTGAAGTGTGGGTTTTTGTTCAGCAAATGCAAGACGAGTTTGAAATGAGTATGGTAGGTGAACTCTCCTATTTTTTGGGTCTTCAGGTTAAGCAATCTGAGGATGGTACTTTTGTTTCACAAAGTAAATATGCAAAAAACTTAGTGAAAAAATTTGGTCTTGAAAATGCCAAACATACCAATACTCCAATGAGTACAACAGTAAAATAATCCAAAGATGAACATGAAGTAAAGGTAGATCCAAAACTATATAGAAGTATGATTGGTAGTTTTCTTTTTCTTACTACTAGTCGTCCTGATATTTGTTTTAGTGTTGGTGTGTGTGCTCGTTATCAAGGAAATCCCACGGAGTCTCATATTACTACTATGAAAAGAATCATTTGCTATGTAAATAGCACTCTTGATTTTGGGATTTGGTTTTCCAAGGATACCAATTCTAACATGATTTGTTTTAGTGATGCTGACTGGGCAGGTAATGCTGATGATCGAAAAAACACTAGTGGAGGATGTTTCTATCTGGGAAACAATCTTGTTTCATGGCACAGCAAAAAAAAAACTCAATTGCTCTGTCAATTGCAGAAGTTGAGTACATTGTTGTGGGTAGTTATTGTACCCAACTGTTATGGATGAAACAAATGACACTATAAGAAAAAGACTCTACAGCGACGACTCCAAAGTCGTCGTTGTATGTAGGAAAAATCCACGAAAAATTATTTTTTCTTAATTTATTTTAAAAAATAAGCTACAACGACAACATGTCGTCTCTGTAGGGTCGTCACACAACACAGAACCAGGCCTCCAAATTCCTAATACCCTACAACGATGACACGTAGTCCCTGTAAGGTATTAGGAATTTGGAGGGAACACGAGGCGGGAAGTGATGCTACGGCGACGACATGTCGTCGCTATAGGGTCTTCGTCGAAAAAAGAGAGGGAAATATGTTTGTCTATAGAGATGACCTGTCATCGCTGTAGGATGCTCAGGGAACTCAACCGCCCAGAGTTGGTTGCCTATTTGCAACCCCCCCCCTATAGCGACGACTTGTCGTCACTGTAGAATGACTGTGGGAAAAAAAAGGAGGGAAATATGTTATTCTAGAGCGACGACATGTCATCGCAGTAGGATAGGGAGGGAACTTAACCGTCAAGAGTCGATTGCCTATTTTTCACTCCCTATAGCGACGACATGTTGTCGCTATAGAGTCCAATTTAATCCACTGGTTAGTTATTTTGTACTCTACAATGATGACATGTTGTCGCAATAGTACCCAAAATATAACGTGGGAATGTGAACCGCCAAAAAATTTAAGTCAAATTTCACTGCCTATAGCGACGACATGTCGTCGCTGTAGAGTACAAATATAGCACACGAGAGTATTCGTGTACTATTCACTATCCTACAGCAACGACATGGTCTCACTGTTAGAGTGAAACGGTGCGTTTAATATCAGCAACGACTAATCATTACCTATAGCGACGTCACAGTGATATAACCCCACAAGCAGAGCCTTCTTCTTCATTTTCTGCAAGAACTCTGGAAAACCCACAACTTCTCCTTCGTCTTAGATCACTGCACGCCACCGTAGGAAGCCTCCCCAACCCTTTTTTTTTTGCCATTTTTTCATGAGGTTCATGAATATATACCACTCTTTCTATTGTTCCCTTAAAATTGTAGTTTTTTTTTAATATATGTGTTGTATTTGGTATAAATGGGTTTTGTTTTTTATTTTTTATTTTTTTCAAATTCCATTGGATCCCGAACTCTTTCCTTTGGATAACTCCGCAACCCGAGCCCTTAGGTATTGTTTTTTTTTCTTGAGATTGATAAATGTATTGATAAAATGTTAATTTATGTTTTCAAATTGTGTAGTTAGTTATTCTAGATAATTTTATTTTATTTTTTCATTTCAGATTTGTATGTTTATTAATTTGATTATAATTGTGTAATTGAGTATTATAGATAATATTGAATATGTTAATATGTTACTGTAATTAAATGTTAATATGTTAGTTGTGTAATTTGTTATTTTAGATATATAGTGTTGAATATGTTAATTTAATTAGATGTTATGTTAGATATTAGTTGAATATGTTTATTTATATAAATGTGAATATGAATTGTATTTTATAATTGTATGGTAGGCTATATTAATATAATTAGATGTTTATAATTAGTATATGTATGTTATGGGATTCGTTTTATAGCTTTTATGCAGACTTTAAATTTTAGGAAATATTAGATTACTGCTGTTATGGTGCAGATATTTTAGTAGATTTATAAATATTAAACATTACCAAATAATTTAAAATTTAGTGCGATTAAATTTTTTAATTAATTTTAAAGCAACTAATAAAAATATCATAAATTGGAAATGAAAAATATAATTTTACAATTATAAACTTTATTGTTATTTTTAAAAAAGTAAAAAGTAAAAATTAAAATAATAATTTGATAATTATTAAAGAAATTAATAACAATCATTAATAAATTTATAATTAAATATTTGTATATATAATGAAACTTTACAATACATTCATAAAAATTGATAATATATATTCATAAAACTATAAAGTGGAAATTAAAATAATAATTTTACAATTATAAAATTCTATTGTTATTTTTAAAAATTAAAAAGGGGAAATTAATAATAATCATTAATAGTAAGTTTATAAATTTATAATTAAATATTTGGATAATTAATTAATTTTATAATATATATTCATAAATTTTAATAATTTATTCATAAGATTTCACAATTTACTTGAAAAAATTAGTGTTTTGGTGATAAAAAAATTATTAACGAATAAAGGTGGATTTTTATGATTATCATATTGTGATAATTTATTTTCCACTTGAATCTGTTAAGACGGTTGATAAGAGTTGGATAACTAATAGACAACGTAACTCTGATGAGTTTTGTAATGGTTTTCAAGCATTTATACAAATGGCCAAGAATCATGTGAATGCTTCGGGAGAAGTCAGATGCTCATGCGTTCAGTGTGTCAATATGTTGAATGAGAAACTAGATGTGGTGGAGGCTCACATACACAGATATGGGTTTCTCCAGTGATACGTGAAGTGGACCTACCACGGTGAAGTTGATATGCCTCCAGTAGTGGACGACAGGGCACTAGTGACTGATGAGATGATTGAAATCATTAATGATGTTATTGGTGAACAAGACACTAACGAAGAAGACGTAAATGAAGGAATTTCAGATGGTGGTGGCTATAGTGCGGATAATCAATTTGATGACCTGTTTCAAGAGGTCGAAGCTGAGTTATACCCTAGTTGTACATGGTTATCTTCCTTGAACTTCTTGGCAAAGATGATGCACATGAAGGTTATGAATAAATGGACAAATAGTTCCTTTGATGAACTTTTGATGTAACGCCCTGGATAGCCAAGACCGTTACACTGTATTTTTATAAAGGTGCAAAACTTGCTAATCAAGTCATTTAGTTAGAATCGTGTTACAGAAACAACAGTTGAACTAGGGTTAAAATATTTTGGTCTCAAAAGTTTCATTTCTTATAATTAAACATTTTCTTTTACATGGGATCCCAGAAGTAGTAAAGTTATAAGATAGTTTACAAAATGTCGGGATTAAAATATAGTTACTAGCCACTCTAAGGCAAAACAGACAATTAGGCTTTTCTCGCCCTGTTCCACTCCTCGGTCGTGGCGGCCGATTAGCTGATTATGTACATTCAGCCCCGAAGCTCTCCATCTCAAGACTGGTCCAACTTGCCTTTGCCTTTACCTGCACCACGTAGCACCCGTAAGCCAAGGCCCATCAAGAAAACACAATAACAGAGCATAATCATCAAGCAAACAACCAGATAACTCATACAGTATATGTTATATTATTTTATAATATAATGTAATATTATATTATTTTATAATATAATGTTTTAGATTAAATAAATGTGACATAGAGTGTCACATATTGTAACATATAATAGAGAGTTACATTTTTTGGATATATGTGAAATATCCAAACATGTAACATATTTGGTGTTACAAATTCATCACAAATTTGTAACTCCTAAATATCACCCATTATTGTGTAGATTTGTTGTTACACAATATTGAGATGAATTTCTTAAAGCCATATGAGAAATGGCTGATAGAGATGTGATTTTAACTCCCATATTGTGTATGGAAGTTACAAAATCAAGTGGGAATAAATTGGAACGTTTTGGAAAAAACTTAAAAAGTTGGTTGCTGAAATTGACCAAGGGCCGCGGCGCTTGAAACAAGCGCCGCGGCGCTAGTGGCTGACAGATTCATACTAAGTCGGTTTTTATCCAATTTTGAACGTTTCCAACAGCCAAGTAACTCCCAAATCGCTATTTTAATTCCATAAAACACCCAATTTATCATTGGTAACAGCCATGGGGGTTGGTGGAATTTGAAATTCAAAGGGTGTTTCTAAACTCTATAAATAGGAGCCTAATGCTCACTTGTAAGACACACCATTTTTCTATCCACTAAAGCACTTGGCTAGAAACACCTAGAGGCTTGATAATTCCAAAAAGCATTTCCAAAATCTGAGAGAGATCCCTTAGTGCTTGAGTTAGGGGGAAATAAGCTTTTGGACAAAGGTTTTAAACCTTGTTCAAGTTGGTGATCCCCAATCCTCTTCACTTAAGTTGTGTAAGTGAGAGTTTGTTTGTGGTTTATGTTCTTCCTTTTATTCTATTGTTCTTCTTCTTATTCTCTTGTTTTATTTGCTTGTATATTTTGCTTAAGAGTTGTAATCTCTTCATTTGGTCCAAACACTTTATTTTATTTGTAACTTTTGTTTTGAGTTGTATTTTACTATTCTCTTCTTCTTCATCATCTTCTTCATTTCCTTTGTTTTATTTGTATTTTCAGTTATAGAGTTGTAACACTTTATTTAATCAATCTTGTCCATTGTAATATTTTGCATAGAGTTGTAACATTATCTTACCATTTCTATTGAGGCAATGTTATTTTTCCTAACAGTATAAACATGTACTCAACAGTCCAAACATTCATGTTATTCAAGTATTCAGCATACCAAGTACATCATTTCATATCAATAATCAATTCACATATGAGAACCAGGGTTAACGCCCTTAGGCCGCACCCTCTATTTATCCCACTGACTCTGACCCGCTTAAACTGAGCTCAGTGAATATTAAGTTGTCCTCAGCTACCAGTGGCCGAGCCGCGCCCTGTGCGCAAGTATTATTTATGGCACCCTTAGGCCTTTTATCACATGTCCCATGGCATAATACCATCTATGACATCATACAGATATAGGGAGCTCTTAGTCCCATCACAAACACATAACCGGGTGCAGTTTTCTAACCTTTAGATTTCGATAGCTTTGTTCAATTCGATCCTCAAGCACGATCCCGTCTAAGCCCTAGCGTACACCTAGTCATGGTCACAAGTTAGAACCAAATCAAAACCTCAATTCCAAAACCTAGCCTCGTTAACAATCCCGAGCCCTCGGGAAGCCCTAATTCCACCAAACGGGGTGGTGGAATCAAACCCCGAGCCCCGAGCAAAAACCCTAAGAAATAACCCCAAAACCCCTTTCTGGGAACAGGGTAGCGCTACAGCGCCCTAAGGAGAGCGCTATAGCGCTACAAGTAGAGCCAAAAATCTCTGGAACTTCAGGGCCTAGCGCTGTAGCACCCAATGACTAGCGCTACAGCGTTAGTCACAGCATAGCCTAGCACAGATTTCCCTCCTTAGAATTTTCCCGAGCCAAACCTTTCCAAAACTCAACCAAACATCAAAACAAGCTTCCCAACATCTTCAACTCATCCCAAATAACCTAACCACCAATAATTCAATCACATGCACCCCAAAACACAAAATTCACCATGGCTAAACCTAGAGCTCAAAACTCAACTAAAATCACAGAACTTAAACCAAAGTTTCTTACCTTTGATGGATGAGTTCAAGCTAGGTTATCTTCCATGCTTGCTTAGCCTTCACCTCCTCAGACCCTTAGGTTTAATTCCCTAGAATTCCCACAGAAACTCTGCTTAGAAAAACCAATTCAATACCAAACCAAGAACTGAATATTAACCTCAAAACCTTACCTCAAATGATGAACAACCTCAGCTAATTCCCCAACCTGATCAAGATCCCAAGTACACAATCTTAGCCTAAAGCTCCTCTGAATTTTAGCTCCAAATTTCCAGAAGAAATTGATGAAGAAAACCCAAACCGTTTAAGAGAGTTGCCCTGTTTTTCCCTTCTTTTCTTTCTTTTCTTCAGACTTCTACAATTTTCTACATAATCCACTAAGGCAATAAAGCCAAAACAACACTTATCTGATTCTAAAAACCAAAAGACCATATTGCCCTGCCACTTATAACTAAGCTTTTAAACTTCTTAAGGGTATTTTAATCATTACACCCAATTCCTGCTAATTCCTCGAATGTCTCTAATATTTACCGCTTACTTCCCGATACCTAACTAATCACCAATTATATTCCTCAATATCAAAACTCCAATATATTTCCTAAATTCCCAGAAATACCCCTAGGCTCGCCTTGAGCCGGGTATAAATCTCCGCCGTGACTTTTCCACTAAACTGCTCACTAGGATCGCCTCGTGTCGCAGATTACAAATATATCCACATAATAATGTGGTCTCAACAATTTATCACAATTATTTACATTTATGCCCTTAACGGGCTAAAATTACGAATATGCCCTTCTAACCTAATCAGGGCCTACATGCATACTAATACACATAGTCATGCGTCACAGATATTCAAATAATCATATAACATGCTTTTAATCATTTAATTCACATATAATCCAGTTATGCCCTCTCAACACACTAATCAAGGCCCTTAAGCCTTGTTAGTGAATTTGGGTCATTACAACTATCCCCTCCTAATGAGAATTTCATCCTCGAAATTTACCTGAATAATTCGGGATACTGATCCCGCATCGCTGACTCAAGTTCCCAGGTCGCCAACTCGATCCTACTATTCCTCCACAACAATTTAACAAGAGGAAACATCTTATTCCGTAGTACTTTGTCCTTCCGATCCAAAATCTGAACCGGTTGCTCTTCATAGGTCTGTCTGCAATTCCAAGTCTTCATACCTTAACACCTGTGTCATATCTGAGATGTACTTCCGGAGCATAGAAACATGGAACGCGTCATGGACTTTTTGTGGGGGTTTTATGCCCTAATTAAAACCCAAATTCTTTGTAATCTCATTTTATTATCAATAAAAGAATAAAAATCATTTTTTTGACTTGGTTAACCACTTTGCTCACATGTTTTATTTTCATGATTATTTGTTTAATATAAACTTCTATTAAATCCCGAGCATATAGCTAATCTTATTTATAGTGACGTAATCACAGTGGAATATAAATATGATTATATGTTCAAAATAAGTTAGTCCTAAGATTAGTCAGTGCACAGGATTTACACTGACTTGCCAATCTACGATATGATCTACTTACACATTACAGTGTTATGTTCTTTCCAGAACATTAGCAAAGTAGATAAGATCGGATGTATTTGTTACATCAGATAGGACCGATATTGACAGTTGATAAGATAAGTAAACATACAGTTATTATCTATTCTAGTCATATCATATAGTTGACCATAGATCAATTCAATCTCAATTCTGAGTGGTTAGTATTCTAACTGATTGTATTATTTGAGTTCTTTGACTTGTTCATTACCAGCTTACCCTACGGACTAGCCCATACTTACATCTTGGGAACTCGGTAGTATAATTAAGTGGGAGTGTTAATCATAGATATGAACATCTATATCTTCTGATGAAGAAGTGAAACTATGGTTTCCTTTTAGTTTGGTTCAAGGTGTTAAATGATAGAGATCTCATTTCAGTAATTAAATTAGTTTACTAAATATCATTTACAAGGAACTAAGTGTTTTAAGGATAAAATACAATGAGGGGTAAAACGGTATTTTAGTCCTATCTCATTGTAGACCGTCTATAGAGGATTGAGTGACAATTATGGTTGTAACAATGGATAATTAATAGCGTATCTATATTTGTTATAGAGCGTTCTATGAATTCAAGGGTGCAATTCTGAGTCTATTGTGGAGTCACGATGAATTAATAAGTTAGTAAATTTATTTGTTAGATTTATGATAACTTATTGGAGCTTGATTTCATAGGCCCATGATCCCCATTGTACCTTGGATAAAATCATCTAGATAGTCTCAATTTATTGATTTAATCATCAATTAGAATTATCAAAGTTGACTAGGTCAATTTTGGATAGTTTCATAGAGTTGTGTAATTTTGAGAAAAAAAGAGAAATTATGGCAAATTTATTAATTAAGATAAATTGGTATCTAAATTAATAAATAAATTTAAATCAAGGTTCAAATTATAAATAATTAATTTGATAAAGGATTTAAATAATTATTTAATTAATTAAATCAATAGAAAATAATACAGGCCTTGATTTTAAGTCAAATGGGCTTATAATCAAATGGGAAATTTCACGGGCCTATAGCCCATGATAATTTTGACCTAGGGCTTCAAAATGGCTATTATTTTATTGATTTTTTAATTAAATTAAATGGCCTAATTGAGTCTATAAAAGGAGTGCTTAGAGAGAAGTCAAAACATAAGTCTCAAGTCAGATTTTCTGATAGTTTTAGATTCTCTTTAAACACAAGTCCTTTTTCTAAGCCTCTTTGTTATGTTCTCTTCTTCTCTCTATATCTATCTCATGTGTTGAGAATTGCCCACACTAGTCTAGGTGGTTCTAAGGATACATTGGAAGATTATGAAGAAAATAGAAGATCGGTTCAGTTTCTTGATAATACTCTGCGACAGAGAGGATACAAGAGTTAGAGAAACTGAAGGAAGGACTCTTTAATTCCGCTGCGTATACTATAAGTATTCTATTCTTTGTTTCTCTTTCAATTCAATTTTGGAAATATGTTTTAGACTATCTCGTATTAATTTATTTAATATTTGATATACATGAAAATAAATAAAGATCTTATATAAACTAATCCAACACTTTTGATAGTGATGGTGGCAGGCTAATCTGTAAGCCACTTGACCGATCCTTTCTAGGATCTCAAAAGGTTCGATGAACCTAGAGCTTAGCTTGCCCTTCTTTCTGAACCTCCTCACCCCTCGCAATGGTGAAACTCAGAGAAATATGTGGTCCCCAACTTGGAACTCCACGTCCTTATGCTTAAGATCAGCGTAGCTTTTCTGTCTGCTCTATGAGGCGAGCATTCTAGCTCGAATCTTCTCTATAGCTTCATTTGTCCTCTGAACCATATCTGGCCCAAAATACTTCCTCTCACCCATCTTATCCCAATGAATGGGTGATCTACACTTCCTTCCATATAACATCTCGTAGGGAGCCACTCCAATTGTTGATTGGTAACTATTGTTATATGAAAATTCAATCAACGGGAGATACTTACTCCATGATCCCTCAAAGTCGATCGCACACGCTCTGAGCATATCCTCCAACACCTAAATTGTCCTCTCAGACTGTCCATCAGTCTGAGGATGAAAGGCTGTGCTGAACTTCAACTGAGTTCCCATAGCCTTCTGCAAACTACCCCAAAACTTGGAGGTAAAGATAGGATCCCGGTCTGACACTATAGACTTAGGAACCCCATGGAGATGTACGATCTCCCTCACATACAACTCTGCATACTGATCCATAGTATATGTCGACCTCACTGGAAGAAAATGGGCTGACTTGGTGTATCTGTCCTCTATCACCCACACAGAGTCATGAAGCCCTACAGTTTTGGATAAACCTTCCACAAAATCCATCGTAATATCCTCCCATTTCCACTCAGGAATACCCAAAGGCTGAAGCAACCCTGCTGGTCGTTGATGCTCAGCTTTCACCTGCTGACAGGTTAAACATCTGGCTACGTACTCCACCACATCCTTCTTCATCCCGGGCCACCAATATATCATCCGTAGATCCTGGTACATCTTCGTGGTACCCGGATGAAGTGAGTACGACGTCGTATGTGACTCATCCAATATCTCTTGTCTGATCCCCTTATCATTTGGAACACAAATCTGTCCCTGATACCGAAGCAAACCAATTTCAGAAATAGAATAGTCCTTAGCTCCTCCCGCTAAGACATTCTCTCTAACCTCCTGTAACTGAGCATCTACCAATTTCCCTTCTTTAATCCACTCTAGCAGGGTCGACTGCAGAGTAATATTGGCCAACCGGCCCACCACCAATTCTATCCCCGCTCTAACCATCTCATCAGCTAACTCTCTCGAGATCTGGGTGGAACTATATAACTAACCTGGGTCTCTCCGGCTCAATGCATCTGCCACTACATTGGCTTTCCCCGGATGGTAAAGAATATCACAATCGTAGTCTTTCACCAACTCTAGCCAACGTCTTTGTCTCGTGTTCAGGTCCTTCTGTGTAAAGAAATACTTCAAACTCTTGTGGTCGGTGTATGTCTCGCACTTCTCTCCATACAAATAATGTCGCCAAACCTTTAGTGCGAATACCACCGCTACTAGCTCCAAATCATGGGTAGGATACCATTGCTCATACTCCTTCAGCTGTCGTGATGCATATGTTATGACCTTCTCATTCTGCATCAACACACAGCCTAAAGCCAACCTCAACGCATCGCAGTAGACAACAAACTTCCCTTCCCCCGAAGGAAGACTCAACACGGGCACAGTATTAAGTCGTCGCTTCAGCTCTTGGAAACTGTTCTTACATTTGTCTAACCAAATAAACTTCAAATTCTTCCGTGTCAATTCTGTCATCGGTGTCGCTATCTTCGAGAAGCCTTCCACAAACCGTCTATAGTAACCCGCTAGACCAAGAAAACTCTGCACTTCCGAGGCGTTCCTTGGCCTCGGCCAATCCCTAATTGCCTCCACCTTAGATGGATCCACCTTAATCCCATCTGCACCCACAATATGTCTAAGGAATGTCACTTATGGTAACCAAAATTCACATTTCTTAAACTTGGCGTACAGCTGATGCTCGCTCAATCTCTGCTGAACCTGTTGAAGATGAATCTCATGCTCTGCCTCTGAACTAGAGTACACTAAGATGTCGTCGATGAAGACATTAACGAACTGATCCAGAAATTCCTTGAACACTCTGTTCATTAGGTCCATAAAGGCTGCTGGGGCATTGGTCAAACCAAACGACATGACTAGAAACTCATAGTGCCTGTACCTCATTCGGAAGGTTGTTTTCAGTATGTCCTCATCCTTGATCCATAGCTGGTGATAACCAGATCGAAGATCAATCTTTGAGAACACCATCTTACCCTGCAGCTGATCGAACAAGTCATCAATCCTTGGTAGGGGATACTTATTCTTGATAGTCAACTTGTTCAACTCTCGGTAGTCTATACACATTCTCAAACTCCCATGCTTCTTCTTCACAAACAAAACTGGAGCACCCCATGGCGAGTAGCTAGGCCTGATGAACCCCAAATCCAGAAGCTCCTGTAGTTGTATCTTCAATTCTTTCAGTTCTGCCGGTGCCATCCTATATGGTGCCCTCGACATTGGCTCTGTCCCTAGTGCCAACTCAATGGAAAACTAAATCTCCCTACGCGGCGGGAACCCAGGTAAGTCCTCAGGAAACACATCTAAGAATTCGCAAACTAGTTTGGTCTCTTCTAGTCCTGTTGGCGAAACCCTGGTGGTATCCACCACACTAGCTAGGAAACCTATACATCCTCCCTGTAATAGGTCCCTAGCTCTCAACGCTGAAATCCTGGGTGCGCAGGGTCCATGCACCGCTCTCACAAAGACAAAGGGATCCTTGGCCTCCGGCTCAAAGGTCACCATCTTCTTCCTACAGTCAATAGTAGCTCCATATCTAACCAGCCAATCCATACCTAAAATCATATCAAAGTCCTCCATACTTAACTCAATCAAGTCTACTGACAACTCTCTACCATCAACTATCACTGGCAGTGCTCTAATCCACCTCCTAGAAACTACCAGTTCCCCTGTAGGCAAAATAGTCCCAAACCCTGAAGTACAATACTCACTAGGTCTACACAGTCTATCAATCACCTTACTAGAAATAAACGAATGTGTAGCACCAGAGTTTATCAATACAGTAAAAGGAGAGCCAGCGCTAAAAAGCTGACTTGTCACTATCGAGCGACTAGCCTATGCCTCTGTCTGCGTCAAGGTAAACACTCGAGCTGGAGTCAACTTGTCCACCTTCCCCGCATCTCCCCTTTTCACTGTCGGGCAAAATTTCTTGAGGTGTCCCACCACCCCACACACGTAACAAGCCTTAGCCTAACACTCACCCGGATGGCGTCTTCTGCACCTCGTGCACTTAAGATAGGTCCTCCACGAATCACCGCCTCCCTAACGGCCACCCTGAGTACTCGGACCTCTCTTATCAGGATCAGGAGCGGTCGAAGCATCATGGGTCTTCCTCTTTAAATCACTGGGTCCTCCGTCCCCACCAGAACCAGAATATGGAGGCACCGCCCTGTGACCCTCCTATCTTGTTGCATTCTCCTTCCATATCTTATTTTTCGCCTCCTCAACGGTAAGATCCTTCTCTACAGCCTGGGCATAAGTTGTCCCTCCAGGAATTGTTGTAATCCTCACATCTCAGGCTATCATAGCATTAAGCCCTCTAACAAATCTGTCCTGCCTAGCTGCATCAGTAGGCACAAGGTCGGGTGAGAACTTTACAAGTCTGTCAAATTTCAGGGCATATTTTGTAACTGTCATGCTGCCCTGAACCAGCCCCACGAACTCATTTACCTTCGCTGCCCTAATGGAAACATTGTAGTACTTCTTAATGAATAGGTCCTTAAATCCTTCCCAAGTCAAAGCAGTAACATCTCTAGTCTGTGATGCCACTTCCCACCAGATACGGGCATCCTCCCTCAACATAAATGTGGCACAGGCCACTCTGTCATGCCCCTCTACCTTCATAAAATCCAGGATAGTAGTAATCATGGTCATCCACTGTTTAGCCTTCAGTGGATCAGGTCCTCCCTCAAAGATCGGGGGCTGCTATTTCCTGAACCGCTCGTACAACGACTCCCATCTCTTCCCAACCTCTACTGGCTGTACAACTGGTACCACTGCAGGTGGCACAATTGGGGCAACCCTCCCTGATAGAGCTTGCTGTCGTAGAATTCGAATCTGTTCATCCTGGCTCTGTAGCCGTGCTTGCATATCAGCCATAAGTTGCTGCCAGTTCTCAGGGACTAGCGGAGGGGTTTGACCCTGGTCATCATCTCTAGTCTCAGACCTGACGCCGGCTAGTTGCGTAGATTTTCTTGGACGCATAAATATCCAAGTCAATATGCAATCAACGACTTGGCAGTCAGACTATGATGACATGGTAATAATCCTTCCAGGATCCACCATTAGAACCCCAAACATTCACAAACAATCAAAATATAACAGTTCATCCAGTTATCCAAATATTTTCATTCACATGCATATCAGTGCTGATAAGCACGCCTTAATATTATCATGCAATAGTCAAAGGCCATGCTCTATCAGTATCTCATGCCCCTATTAATCAAGCGGATATCAACAGTCATATTCCATTCTATTCATTTAAGCATATAATCATGTATACACAATTACCAAACCCTGAGTCGAGCTTGTCTTTCGCGGCGAATGTACATGTCCGGCCAGTCTTCAGGAACCCTTAAACCTAGGACGCTCTGATACCAAGTTGTAATGCCCTGGATAGCCAAGACCGTTACACTGTGTGTTTATAAAGGTGCAAGACTTGCTAATCAAGTCATTTAGTTAGAATCATGTTACAGAAACAACAGCTGAACTAAGGTTAACATATTTTGGTCTCAAAAGTTTCATTTCTTATAATTAAACATTTTCTTTTACATGGGATCCCAGAAGTAGTAAAGTTATAAGACAGTTTACAAAATTTCGGGATTAAAATACAGTTACTAGCCACTCTAAGGCAAAATAGACAATTAGGCTTTTCTAGCCCTGTTCTACTCCTCGGCCGTGGCTGCCGATCAGCAGATTATGTACATTCAGCCCCGAAGCTCTCCATCTCAAGACTGGTCCAACTTTTCCTTGCCTTTACCTGTATCACGTAGCACCCGTGAGCCAAGGCCCAGCAAGAAAACACAATAACAGAGCATAATCATCAAGCAAACAACCAGATAACTCATACAGTATAAACATGTACTCAACAGTCGAAACATTCATGTTATTCAAGTATTCAGCATACCAAGTACATCATTTCATATCAATAATCTATTCACATATGATAACCAGGGTTAACGCCCTTAGGCCGCACCCTCTATTTATCCCATTGACTCCGGCCCGCTTAAACCGAGCTCAGTGAATATTAAGCTGTCCTCTGCTACCAGTGGCCGAGCCACGCCCTGTGCGTAAGTATTATTTACGGCACCCTTAGGTCGTTTATCACATGTCCCATGGCATAATACCATCTATGACATCATACAGATATAGGGAGCTCTTAGTCCCACCAAAAACACATAACCAGGTGCAGTTTTCTCACATTTAGATTTCGATAGCTTTGTTCAATTCGATCCTCAAGCACGATCCCGTCTGAGCCCTAGTGTACACCTAGTCACGGTCACAAGTTAGAACCAACTCCAAAACTCAATTCCAAAACCTAGCCTCAAGACCAATCCCGAGCCCTCGGGAAGCCCTAATTCCACCAGACGAGGTGGTGGAATCAAACCCCGACCCTCCTGGCAAAAACCCTAAGAAATAACCCCAAAACCTATTTCTGGGAATAGGTTAGTGCTACAGAGCCCTAAGGAGAGTGCTATAGCGCTACAAGCAGAGCCAAAAAGCTCTGGAACTTCAGGGCCTAGTGCTGTAGCGCCCAATGACTAGCGCTACAACGCTAGTCACAGCACAACCTAGCACAAATTTCCCTCCTTCGAATTTTCCCAAGCCAAACCTTTCCAAAACTCAACAAAACCTCAACCAAACTTCAAAACAAGCCTCCCAACATCTTCAACTCATCCCAAACAACCTAACCACCAATAATTCAATCACATGCACCCCAAAACACAAAATTCACCATGGTTGAACCTAGAGCTCAAAACTCAATAGAAATCACAGAACTTAAACCAGAGTTTCTTACCTTTGATGGATGAGTTCAAGCTAGGTTGTCTTCCATACTTGCTTAGCCTTCACCTCCTCAAACCCTTAGGTTTAATTCCCTAGAATTCCCACAGAAACTCTGCTTAGAAAAACCAATTCAATACCAAACCAAGAACTGAATATTAACCTCAAAACCTTACCTCAAATGATGAACAACCTCAGCTAATTCCCCAACCTGATCAAGATCCCAAGTACACAATCTTAGCCTAAAGCTCCTCTGAATTTTAGCTCCAAATTTCCAGAAGAAATTGATGAAGAAAACCCAAACCGTTTAAGAGAGTTGCCCTGTTTTTCCCTTCTTTTCTTTCTTTTCTTCAGACTTCTACAATTTTCTACATAATCCACTAAGGCAATAAATCCAAAACAACACTTATCTGATTCTAAACACCAAAAGACCATATTGCCCTGCCACTTATAACTAAGCTTTTAAACATCTTAAGGGCATTTTAGCATTACACCCAATTCTTGCTAATTCCTCGAATGTCTCTAGTATTTACCGCTTACTTCCGATACCTAACTAATCACCAATTATATTCCTCAATATCAAAATAGACTCCAATATATTTCCTAAATTCCCAGAAATACCCCTAGGCTCGCCCCGAGCCGGGTATAAATCCCCGCCGTAACTTTTCCACTAAACTGCTCACTAGGATCGCCTTGAGTCGCAGATTACAAATATATCCACATAATAATGTGGTCTCAACAATTTATCACAATTATTTACATTTATGCCCTCAATGAGCTAAAATTACGAATATGCCCTTCTAACCTAATCAGGGCCTACATGCATAGTAATACACATAGTCATGCATCACAGATATTCAAATAATCATATAACATGCTTTTAATCATTTAATTCACATATAATCCAGTTATACCCTCCCGGCACACTAATCAAGGCACTTAAGCCTTATTAGTGAAATTGGGTCGTTACATTTGAAGTTTATGAAATTTTCATTCCCGAAGGAGAATAAGATTCTGGCTTCATTCTACGAGTCTAAGAAAAAAAATGAGGAAGTTAGGGATAGGTTATCAATTAATCCATGCTTTCAAGTACGAATGTTATTTGTTCTGGAAGGGGAGTTCCCAAAAATAAAGTTTTCCTGTATGTGGTGAGAGCCGATGGGTTGACAAAGACACAAAGGGGAAAAAAGTCACCCACAAAGTGTTACGGTACTTCCCTTTGACTCCTAGGCTGAAGTGTGTTTATGGTTCAAGGCATACAATAAATGATATGACCTGACATATACGGGGCAACCGAAAGAAGATGGTGTGATGCACCATTGTAATGACCCAACTATTTCTAAGACCTTGGACCATTAAAAACTACTAGACATAACTACTATTTTGGAAAGATACATAAGAAATAATATATCTTTATTAAAACTTAAAATATTGTATCAAATACATAACAATTGAAAAGATGGCATGGGTACCCATTGTTTAAAACGTAAAACATAATTTTAAACTAAAGAAAATTGTTTACAAAACTAAATGCGGAAAAACATGATTTAAAATAAATAACTTTATCCTCGATCGACACGCAATCCACACATTCCATCCATCCTCAACACACAAGTCAAGCTACCAAGAATCTTTCCGCCTTCTAAATTCATTTTCCTGTATCACACTAAAAATAAAGGAATGAGCCTAATGGCTAGCAAGGAAAACCTACTAAAAATATACATCATATATCATAAGCATAAAACTACATCATAAACATAAACTATAAAAGATATATCATATATCATAAGCATACACTATAAAACATATGGCTATAAAAACATATACCAAATAGGACTACAATATTAATGGCCATTAACTCATTAACATGACATGCGATAAACCATAGGTCCCTTGTCTAATATCTGAGGTAGGTTAGATCACATGGTAGTATATGATAACCCATCTAGGTCCCCTGTCTAATATCTGAGCTAGGGTAAACCATAACTCTAAACCATGAAAATGATAAACACTAAGGCTTGCTAACATATTATACATAAACATAACATATAAGCATAACATATCATACAAACATACAAGATCTATCCTATTTTCCTTACCAACACCAGGATATTTGAGAACAAAGACGGGATTTGGAACACTCCTAAAACCAACAATACAAATGGTGAGTATTTCTAAAGAATAAAGAATGAATGTGGAACTAAACCATCAAGAAGAAACTTACCAAGAAAGAACTTAAGTTTCAAGAACCTAATCAAGAACCAATAGCGAAAGTTAGGATCTGAATAAAAGGAACTAAAGAAACTAAAGAGTTTTAAAGAACTGGACTTAAAGAATAAGAGTACCTTAGTTAACCTTATGGATTGGTTAAACTCCAATACCGAAATACACTAATCCTCACTTCCCAAGTATTTTATAAAGATTAGGAATGGCGAAAATTTTTCCCAACCCACGTGTTTATCACTCTTAAGGTCTCACTAGCACCTTGGAGTCTGATCACAGCTAAAGAGTGAATGGAAGGGTTGGGTTCTAAGTCCTATTTATAGAGTTCTAGGAATAAAAATCTTCTTTTTGGCTTTGAATAAAAATAATGAATTTAATTGAAAATATTTGAATATTCTTCAGTCAAAGGCTTAGGACTCGATCAAATCGTTCAGAGGTAGGTCTAAGGAGTCAAAGTTTATTTTAAAAATTAAAAACAAAAATAAAAAATAATAATAAAATCCAAACGTCTAACTTCCTAAATCTCGTAACTCTAAACTCACATGTAGTAAAATTAATATAACTGGAGCTGTAGGACTCCAATTTATACCATCTTTACACTGTTAGAAAGATAATTCAATTATCTACAACTTTCTAGAAATACTATTTTTCTAAATTCATAATATAACTGGGTCAAAAATAGGTCTTAAGTTACAGTACCCTAAAGTTACGGAAAAATATATTTAATTATCTAAATAACAATCTAATCCACAAATTTCTTAACTAATGATAAAATAACAAATTCTAATTCCCTAATAATCACGCTGATGACAAGTGTCATATTCTTATTGGTTTCATCTAAACCTTAGGTTATAATAAATAGTACACCTAGGACCAGCAATATTAATAAAACCTTATGTTATAATTAATATTCTTAAACTATAGGTTAAACTTATAAAATTCATAACTATTGCTATGAGTTTCCAACTAAGTCCCACCTTGAACCAAAATCCACGGAATCTAACATACTACAAACTACTACTAACTACTACTACTACTACTAATATGTACTCTTTGCCTCAAGGAAGACGGTACGAAGTTGATCAAACCACATCCTATGTACTCTTTCACACCGGATGATAGATGGTTTTTTTGTCATTTCGTAAAAGGAGTTACACTTCCTGATGGCTTCGGTTCAAATTTCTCTAAGAAAGTAATTGAAAATGATGGCAACATTTTTGGGTTAAAATCCCATGATTGTCACATTCTTATGCAACGTCTATTGCCGGTAGGAGTTTGAGGCTACTTGGATAAGTATATTTCGAAGACAATCATTGAGCTTTACAATTTCTTTAAGAAAATTTGTGCTCGTACATTGTTTGTTAAAGACATGGAGAATGCAGAAGATCAAGTGATACAAATTTTGTGAAAGTTGGAGTTAATTTGTCCTCTAGCCTTTTTTGACATAATGATTCATTTAATTCTTCATTTATTGCAGGAAGCTATCCTTGAAGGACCAATTTATAATGAGGTGGATGTATCCGTTTCAGCTATACGAAGAAGTTGAAAATTTATGTTAGGAATAAGGCATGCCCTGAAGGTTCTATAGCAGAGGGTTATGTTGCCGATGAAGCTTTGAATTTTTGTTCACAATATCTTCAGGGCATACAGATTAAATTTAATCATCCGGAAAGAAATGCAGATATTGTTATTCCTAAAAGAGAGTTGTCAGTTTTTGAATCATAATGTCGTCCAAGTAGAAGAAAATCATATCCCTTGACTATCTTCATCGAAAAGAAGCGGAGTAGTTTGTACTCAACAATTGCCCTAAAATCCAACCACATATGGAGTAAGTAGCTCAACACATATATGAATTCATTAAATTTAATTTAGGGCAAACTGTTATCTTACCTTAATTATGCTATATAGTGAATGCCTTTGAGAAAATTCAAACATAAATCTTCAAAAATATTTTCCCTATCTGGTTTAAATTGAAGGTAAATTATCGAAACTGTAGAATTCTTATGAAATTTGTATCGATTAATACTCATCTCATTGTTTTTTTTTTTGTCATTGTAACGCCGTGAATAACCAAGACCGTCACACTGTGTGTTTAAAATAGTGCGAGACTTGATAACCAAGTCATTTAAATAAAAATGTGAATCTAATCATAAACAGGTTAAGTTTAAAAGATTTTGGTTATAAACAGGTAATTTTCATTAAAATAAATATTTGGTACATGGGATCTCGAATTAGGGTTTAAACGACATATTTACAGGATTTCCAAAAGTTATAAACAATCAAAGCCACTCTAATGGAAAAATACATATTTTAGGTCTCCGTCCCTGTACAAACCCTCGACCGTGGCGGCCGAGCGGCTGACAATGTACACCTTGCCCCCAGAGCTCTCCAACCCATGGTCGATTCATCTTACCTTTGCCTTTGCCTGCACCACGTAGCACCCGTGAGTCAAGGCTCAACAAGAAAACATAATATCATAGCATGATCAATATCAATAACCAATTATTCCACAAAGTATAACTAAGTACTCAACAATTCATAACATTCACCTATTCAGTGATAACAATTGAGAAATTAACAATTTGTCATTTAGATAACCAACACATATCATATCCATCAGATTAACAAACACAATCACGTACATAATCAACAGTTTATCGCAACCATTAAACAATATTCAGGGTCGGCGCCCTTAGGCCGCACTCTCTGTTTAACCCACTGTCTTCGGATCTCTTAGGTCGCCCCAGTGTTATATCCACTGACTCCGGCCAGCTTAACCAAGCTCAGTGATTAATAAGCTGTCCTCAGCTACCAGTGGCTGAGCCGTGCCCTGTGTGCAAGTATTGATTCTGGCACTCTTACACCATTTATCACATGTCCCCCATGGCATAATACCACCTCATGACATTCATAAAATTATAGGGAGCTCTTAGTCCCAACATATTCACATGGTTTATCACAATGAAATAACAGTGCATACAAATATAGGGAACACTTAGTCCCAACCTATCCACATAAACGGGTGCATTTTTCTTACCTTTAATTCCAAGTGCTTTGATTAAGAAAGATGACCCCCGAGCATGATCCTGCCCTGAGCCCAAGCGTACACCTAGTCATAACCATGATAAAGGATTCCATCAATAATAAATGAACAAGGGTTTTTGGATCAAGTTCTAGCCTTCGGGACATCCAATTCCACAAAGCACCGTAGTGGAATCGATCCCGAGCACCCTAGGTCAAGTTCCCGCACCTTAAACCTCCAAAAGACCAGGAATGCCCTTAAGAGCCGTGGCCCAAGCTTCCTATGATGCAGCTTGCCCTTGACTAGAGGCTCAGCCTCACCAAAAACCAGACATGGGCCGCGGCCCAACACTCCCCATGCCACGACCCGCCTTTCTTCCCCAGCTCTATCTGCTTCAAAGGGCCGCGACACACCAAGAACTAAGTCGCGGCCCGACCCCTTTGAGCCAAGAAAATCCACCATTTTTAACACTCAAACCTCAATCAAATCCATCCAAAATCATCCTAATGATACAATCTAATTATCACAAACATTCTAACATGTATTTAGCAACATAACCCAACAAAAACCTAACTTAGAAACTCACAAATATAACACCTTAATCTTGAAACCCATAAACTCAAGAACACCAAAACCCAGCCAATGAACACACATAATTTAGACACTAAACCATAAATTAGAGCTTACCTTCACTGAAGGACCAATCCTTTAAGAAATTTCTGAGCTAACTCCCAAGTCTTTAGCATCAATTCAGTCTTAAATTCAAAACCCAAGAACTCTTAGAAACCAGTCCAAAGCTACATAATCAAATGACCAAAACTGTAATTCAAGCCTTACCTCAACTCCTGTTGAATTCCTTAGCTAAACTGAGCTAATCTCCAAAGCTTCAACCCAATTCCCTATGTTTCCAACCAAGCTTTTCCTTTGTTTCTGTGGTTTCCCTTGAGAGAGATGAGAAGGGTCGGTTTGGGTATCTTCTACTGTTTTCCTAACTTTGTTTTATCAATCCTTAGTTATTACTTAAGTTAATCCCTAGGCTCGGGGTACCAAAAACGTCCCTGATGGCAAAATGGTAAATTCCCCTAGTATTCCCACCTAGGCTTCCTAACCTCAATTATATCTCCAATTATTTATTTCCATAACCCGATAACCCAAATAATTGTCTAATACCCAAAATACCCCTTGACTCGCCCCGAGTCAAGTATCGGGTCCCGTTGTGACTTTCCCGCTACTTGCTCCCTAGGATCGCCTCGTGCCGAATGCTGCTAATATAAATATATCCACATAATAATTTGGTCTCAATAGTTTATCACATTTATGCCCTAATGGACCAAAATTACAATTATGCCCTTACAAGCTAAACAGGGCTCGCATGCTTATCTAGTACTCATAAACATGCATTTCACATATCCATATAATCATAGGATCATGCATATCACATAATAATGCATTTTTACTAGTGATTCACATAACCTCCAATTATGCCCTCCCGACATACTAATCAAGGCCCTTAAGCCTTATTATTAATATTGGGTCGTTACAGTCATACTCTATAGATGGGTCGTTTGTGGCAAGTACAATCAACTGAGTGTACTGATGAATTATTTTCTTTAGCAAACGGGTCCAATCAGAATGCATACTCCTACATGACTTCCATTGTTAACAGTGTGAAGATTTTGGTCCATAGTCATGACGAAAGACGTACCACTCAAAATAGTGGAGTTTCGGTGCCAGGAACTGATGGTTTTACTTTCTATGGCCAACTTGAGGAGATTGTAGAGTTATGCTATTCCCATGGTTACTCAGTAGTATTGTTTCGATGCAAATGGTTTAACACCGATGAAAGCAAGAGTCGAAATGTGACTGAGAATAACATAACTAGTATCATGATTAATTCTGAATAGTATAAGAATGATCAGTTTATTCTTGCCACTCAAGAAAAATAAGTTTTCTTCTTGGAAGATTCTTTAAGAAACAAAAATTTGAAGGTAGTAGAAGAAGTCAATCATCGAAAGATCTGGGATCATCGATGTATCGATGATGATAACAAGGTTGGTGTCGTGCATGATAGCACTTCATCAAATTTTGTACTCATTGTGGAATTAGGAGAGTTGGAGATTATGCATTTGGATCGACCTAGTCACACCAGCATAATTGGGGAAACGTCTCGATCTGTTACGGATGTGGATGATGATTTCATCAATGACGATAATGATGACGAAATTAGTGAAGATGATTTAGAGAGTACATATGATGATGTAGGAATTGACATTGATGAGGAATAATATTTTCTTATGTATATTCATATTTGTATGTTTAATGTGTATGTTTTAATTTCAAGACTTTTCAATCAATATATGACTTTTCTCAACAATGTTTGTTTTTCAATAGTTTCAACTGTATTACCGAAATTATTTAAGTTATGTAATTAACCTCCAACTATAACTAAATTTAAGTTAATAATTATTTAAACTACAAAGATATGTCTGCTACTGTTGCTCATTCTCATGGCAGTGATGGAGCGAATCCTCCTCCTCATCCAGATCCCATGCGAGTTCCTACTTCCTGTGAGACAGGTAATATATTATAATTAGTATATCTTTTATTAATAAATGAGAAATTGTTATTATTTTATTCAATTAAATTGTATTGTTTAATTAATATATGCAGCAGCTACCGCAAAAAGAAGAGGTCGGTCTTGATCCAAAAATTGCAGCAGCTCATCAACGACAATAAATGTTTGTTGGCTCTACAATTTGATCTAAAGGAGGGAACCTACAAAGCAGTTGGTGATTTTGGGACGTTGTTTACAAGACTTATTGGCAACCTTATTGGTCACCATGTCCCGTTATATTATGACTCGTGGAAGAGTGTTCCGGATAAGCACAAGATTGGATTGATGCAAAAGCTTGAGTTTAATTTATCTACTTATTCACATGTAATGTTTTTTTTTTATAATTTAAAAATATCACCATTTTTTTTTTTATTGGATTGGATTGGATTAATGTTTTTTTTTTCATTCTTCCCTGATCTCTCCCTGAGTGGCGACTGATAGAGACTGGGATTGAGCAAGAGTTTCAAGATCACTATAAGGATATAAATGTTTGCAAGAAAAGGCATTTCGATGAACATGGAGGGTATGATTATATCGAGATAGCCAGAAAGAATCCCCTAGAGGACATTGACAACGAGAGTTGGCAGAAGTTGGTTTAACTTTTCACCACTCCACAGTTCATGGCACGTTTAAAGGCAAATTCTGCCAACAGAGGAAAAAACATAAGTATCTAAGTCTCCATGGATCAACTTCTTATGCTTCTGCTCGATTTAAGAAGGTAAATAAAAATATATAGATAATTTAAAATATTTTAAGTTATCTTAATAATAATTTTAATATTTAACTTAGATTTTGTTAAATTTTTTATTTTAAAGATGAATCTTCAGACTAAGGAACTGCCCAACATTATCGATACGTTCCATGGTATGCACAATCATCCGACACGTGGATGGGTGAACACGAATGCTAAGGATGCATATGTAAGTAACTTTCTAAGTTTTTTATCTATGTACATTATTCAATTATATTATGTATTAATTGTCTTGTTTCTAAATTGCGGGATGCCTTGAGCAAGAAGTCCAGTCACAATCCCAAGCTCAATCTCATTCTAAATCTGAAGCAGGAAGTGCCACTATCAATGAGACACAAGTCATCTCAAAGGTACTTTGTCAGCGTCGTGGCCACAACTGATGTATTGGACATAAGTTGAAGGGCACTAGTACCTTTATCTCAAGCGCCATCAGATCCTCTTCACAATCAGAGGCATCACCGTTTCCGTCCACAACCAACGATACCACCTGAGGTTTTCCAGTCCATGATTCAACACTTCAGTCAAGACTTTATGACCCAGAACAACAACTTCCAGCAAATGCAACAATATTTGCAACTCCACAATTTTAGCATGTCAACTTGGACATGAATATGATACAATCCATGATGGCAAGCTTTCAACCACAATAACCACAGCAGCCACAACCACCACAACAGCAACCACCACAGCTACCACCACAACCACCACAATAGCTCGAAGATAATGACTTTCAAATTGATTTTGACGACATTTAGTTTTATTATATTACTATTTTTAAATTATTAATATTTTGTGTTTTTATTTTTTATTTTGGAGACAATACTACTTATGTTTTGTTATCTTATATTTTGGAGACTATGGACATTGTTAAATTGGTTTTATTATTTAATTAATAATTTTTTTATTATTTAATTAACTAAATTTTAATCAATATAATTAATTAAATATATATTATTTTAAAAATTGTATACCTACAGCGACGACATGTCGTCACCGTAGGGTGAACACTAAACATGAAAATCTAAGTTTTCGTGACACTACAGCGACGCCATGTCGTCGCTGAAGGCATATAAACCCACGCATATTCAGCGATGACATGGCATCGCTGTAGATGGAGCGGTTGATAGACCTACAACGACCACATGTCTTCGCTGTAGAGGTTTTTGAAATTCAAATTTTCAAAATTTGCAACCACCAATAGCGACGACATGTCGTCGCAATATCCCAGTCCAACAAAAAAAAAAGATTTCCTTCTGCGACCGACATGTCGTCGCTGTAGTAAAACACTACTGTGACGACTGTGTTTTGTCGTAGCCGTAGATTGCTACACATACGGACCTATAGTGACATCATTTTGGCGACGACATGTTGTCGTTGTATACCTTCAGTGACGATTTCTTGATCTACAACGATGACAAAAATCGTCATTGTAGACTTTTTTTTCTTGTAGTGTGATGGTAGACTATGGGTTTGATTTGAAAACTGTAACCATTTTTTGTGACAACATTAGTGCTATAAATATTTTGAAAAATCATGTTCAACACTCACGCACTAAGCACATAGATATCTGTCATCACTTTATTAGAGAGCTTGTGGAAAATAAAATTCTAGTCTTGAAATATGTTGAAACAAGCAAACAAATTGCAGATATCTTTACTAAAGCTCTCGATTCGGTCTGTTTTAATTCCCTAAGGAAGTCCTTAGGACTATGTTCTATTTAAATTGTGTTATTTGTGCATCTTATTGTTCTTGCCAAGTTGTTTAAAACCAATCATGTCTTGTTGCTGTCTTAGAAGAAACTGTCAAACTCAAAAGAAAAGTATATTAATATAGGTCCTCGTTAATCTCTCTAGTGTATCTCTGTTATAAATATTTAGTCTCAGGAAAATTGATTAATTCATCCTAGAAATATTTGAGTTCATCAATGTGTTATGTTCAAGCGGCCATTGTAACAAAAAAAAAAAAAAAAATGAAAAATAAATGTTTCAAGCTTCTTTGAAAGAATAGAGTTACCTGCTTCAATGTGTGAAAGCCATCTCTGAGTAAGTTGGAACTATGTAATTAGCACTTATGTAGAAGATACGCTACCATTGAAGTAGTGTGACAACGTCTTCATTGGGTACAATTTTCAGAAAAAGTCTTTTAACAAATTGGGCAATGTTCCCTGCTTTCACTTTCACACACAAATGCTTGAAATATTTTTTTAAAAATGTAAGTGAAAAAAATGGTTTTAAAAGCTTTTACATACTGATTAATCTTCTTAAAATATTTGGCTGTGATTGAGTTAATTATTTTTCTGCATAACATTATGATAGAAATACAATAGGAGATTACCTTGTTGCTATAGTTTATGTTTTTCTCACGAGTTTGATTTTTTCATCAGGGACAAAAGCAAGAAGATTGGTTGATACATTTGATAAGATTTTTGGTAAAACAACAAGGTTTGTTTATATATATATAATAAAAAAATTATTGTGACCGTTTTTAAGAGCTTCATTAAAAATATATTTTTTTTGTTTGTCTTGGTTTAATTTTATTTCATAAACTAGAATTTTTCTCTTCAGGTTGACAAATGTCTTGTTTCTATTTAAATATATAAAAGAATAGGGGGTCGAACAATTTAATAATAAAAAAAATATATTCAAAACAAAAATATAAAAAAAAAATGGCACATTTCAGATGGTAAGTTTTTTATGGTTTTTTTTATTATCTTTTATTTTCCTTTTTAGGTGTTTCTAATTGGGGTAATCAGATTGTGTTGGATTTGGGAAATAAAAAAAAGGAAAAAAAATTCTTAATTGACAGTTACCTGTTTTATGTCTCTTTATTGCAAATATTTAGTTTCATTTTCTTATTTTTCATTTTAGGTAACTACCCACTCCTTCTCTTCTTAAACCCCTAACCCACGATCAGATCTATCATTCTCATTTCCTATTTCTTCTTCTCAGCTTCTCCTTCTCTTCTAGTGTGCTTGTGGTTTCTCTGGTTCTTTTTCTTTTGTTTTTCAGGAATGGCTAAGACCAAAACTATTGGCGGTTCCAGGCGTCCTGCTCGTACAAAATGCTCGGTCAAAGTCCCAATTGAGTCTCCTGCTATGGCAAAACCTTCAAGGAAGAACAAGGGGTCAAGCTCGGAAAAAGGTACTCAACTTGAATGAGAAACCATCTCAGTCCGCCTCTTTAATCTCTTCTGCTACTCCGGGTTAGGGTGGTAATGACCCTCAAGAGACCTCCTCATCTGCGCACTCAAGTCCCAAGTCTTCATCTTCAAAGGAGGTTTCTACATCTCGGTCTAACGGTTCTGGAGGAGAAAAACCCAGCACTGTAGTCTTCCCACCAGTATTCTCTCCACCTCCTTCTGGATCTAAAAAGCTCTATACTCTTCGATCTGATAGACGCTCTAAACGTTGTTTGGATGTCTCAACTCCCTTGGCTGCTCGTCCCAAAGCAAATCTACCTTCTGTGTCAACAACTAAATCTAAGGGTGGCGATAAGAGTGACTCAGAATCTGAATTTGATCCTAGTGAAGGCTTGAATACAGAAACCCAACCTGAGGAATTAGAGACTCCTAATGAAAGTGAACCTTCAAAAGACCGTTTTGTAGCTTTAGAACCTGAAGGTGTGTCTCTAGGGCCTCCTATTCAAGACAAGCAGAAATCTACAGGCAAACAACCTCTGGAAATAACCCCCTCTACTCCTGTTACTAAAAAGGCCCAAAAGTCTGGTATACTCGAAGATTTTTCTCCACATTCTCATTTTTTCTGCTTTAATGACAATGAAAGGCACACGAGTCTTTATGCTTCTCGAAAATTCATTGTTGAGAAAATTTTTGATATTGATGCTCATAGGGTTTATGGGGTTCTAAAAATAGTTCAAGAGAGGGGTTGGATGAATACTATAGATGGCTTTACTGGTTATGTTGATAGGGTGGTCAAAGAATTTTATGCTAAACTTAATGATGAGTTTCTTAACAAAAATTCTTGCATGTTTGGGAAAGTCTATGTTAGAGATCATTGGTATTCTTTTACTGCACAAGATATTGATGCTACACTCAGTTTTCCTGTAGATGTTGATTCCATCGAGGTGCCATTTGACAAAGATGTGGTTTTGTCTGAAATCATTGGACGAACCGTTACCTAGAACACCCATGATACTGTCCATTTTGCTCATCTCGCCTATCACCATGCTGCACTAATGAGGTTTGCTCTTTTGAATTGGTTGCCATCTTCCAACATGGTTGTGGTATTCCAAGAATTAGCCTTCTTGTTGTTTAAGCTCACAAGCGATGCTCCAATTGATCTAGCTGGCATGATTTTAGATCAGAATGTGGCCTTGCGCAAGGGAAATCATAGGAAGTTAAATTTGCTTTTTCTTAACTTGATCTATAAAGTGTTGTCTTCACAGAAGGAGCTGATCTTGGACACTAAATCTGAAGAGCCTCTTGTGTCTGTAATGGCTTTCAAACACTCTGAGAAGTTTGAATCTTCTAAGCAGCCTAAAGGAATATCTTTGCCACTTGTACGTGCTGCTTCTCCTGCAAATTCATGATCACCATCTGTAGCTCCAACTTTTCAATTTGTTCAGACAAAAATTGCCAAGGTTACCCATTAGTTGGGTAAATTGGAGGAGGGCCAAGCTTCTATCCTTCAACACCACAGTTCTATTAAGAAGTTTCTTGCTGCATGATTTGTATTTCTGTCATGTTGAACCTTGTGTTTTTTTCTTGTGGTCTTTTCTTTTGTTTTTTGTTTTCTTTGGCAAATTTATAGACAAAGAGGGGGAGTAGTGTTTATTTTTTTGTTATTGGTTACAACTCTGGACCTTATATTCAGGGGGAGTTGTTATGTTAAACTTTTTCTTTAAAAGTTAACATGTTTGTTTGTTTTATGTGTTAGTAACTCTTATGTGGAGGGGGAGTATTGCATACTCTCATTGTTTCTAATATTTCTTCTTTGCAGATTCTTCTTGGGTGTTTACATCCAAAATATTTTGTCAATCAAAGTGCCAAAGGGGAAGATTGTAAATTCTATTTTTGGCAAATTATATTTGACAAAATATTTTTTGATTTATTTCTTGTAATCTCGGCATTCAATTGAAGATTATTTCATTTTTATTCTATTCACATTTATGTTCTGATTATATTAAAAGCTAATTATATTAATCTATTCTATTTATAGAAGGTTTGACCATATACTTAGCTTTTAACATATGAATATCAAATAATAAATGTTGATTTATTTTATATCTGGCTAATTTTATTTGACAACCTGATTCTTATGGCCAGATTTCAATAGATAGGATCGGATTGATCCTCATTAAAACTGAAGACAGGATCTTGCAATGACAGCTTTGATATAGACTGAATTGTAGCTACAGACAGTCTATCTATTTCCTCAGATCATGGATTATTCAATGTAATTGATTGGTTATTTAATGAAATATTTTCTAGTGAGTTGTGTGCGTTCAGACCTAGTAAATGCTGTCTTATGTGAGTATGTTTGTGTATAAATACTTACCATAGCAGCCTTGCCTAGGTTAACTGTTTTGTCTATTCTTAAACTTATTTTACATCTTTAGAAAAAAAGTGTTTCTTATGTAGAGGTTAGTGGTTTGGCTATACCTCTGTTATATTGTGTCTTTGTATGTGTTTTGTGTATTGAAACAATTCAACAAAGAGAAGAGCAAAGAGCAAAACCTTCGGGAGAAGGTTCATCCTAGTCTTGCATCAGGAGGAAGCAAGTATTCTTCAAGAAAATCGAAGGGAGTTCGAGTTCTTGAAGTTTCAGCAAGGTTCATTCATCAAGCTTGTGGCATAAAATTAGAGGGAGTCTAATCTTTGCTTAAGTCAAATACTTTGAATTTTTGATAAACTTTATTAATGAATCTTATCTCTGGGCGTGGCCCCGTAGACTAGAAATATCTAAAAGGATATTGACACCACGTAAAAAAACTCTGTGTGTTTTTTATTTTTATGTTTTATCATTCTGTTATGTATTTTTGTAGTTACAGAATCGTTGTTTTAGCTACAAAATATATGTTCTAGTACTAACTTTTTATTCCGCATTTAATTAATTGATTCAATTAAATATAATGTTGGTAACATTAAAATACGAAATTTCTTAATTTTTTTTGTTTAAGTTTATGTATGTTCTAGTTTTTGAATTTGAGAGTGACAACAAAAGAATATATATTATATATTTAATATAATATTAAGTTTAAGTTTAATTAAATTTTATTTAAATTATAAAATATATGATTTTATTAATTCTAAATAATTATTATTGTAAAATATCTCAAAAATATCATATTTTAATTTGTTTAATTATTCATTTATTTAAGTTTAAATCATGTTTATAATCTACCGTTAAATATAAGAATATTCTGTTAAATATAAGAATACTCCGTTTAAGTTAACGGAAAAAAAATAAAAAACTATTAAAACAAAAAAATTCTGATATTCGCACTTTTTATACATAGAAGATACATATATGTGTGGCTTACCAATTATTTAGCCAGCACTTTATCACACATAAAAGTAGGTTCATTTCACCGACTTGTTGAGTAGTATATTCAATAAAGGACTTGGTTTATTTAAAAAAATAATAATAAAATAAATAAAAATAAGGGACTTGGTCTGTTGGAGAAGTGTACGAGTCCTGAGTTCAAACCAAGAGTTTGTGCAAGTGTATGTGATTAAAGTTGAAATTTATAGTTAATAAATATAACTGAGGGAGTGTTATGAAGTGTTTGTAAAGAAAAAGGTGCCTAAGGCTTCATTCATATGTATGTTTTTGTGGTCAATTAAAGTGGTTTTAGGTTTTTGTGGTCAATTAAAGTGTTTTTAGGTTTTTGTGTAATAATATTTATAATAATAAAAATTATGTTTATTTTAGATGTGTTGTCTTGTTCTACAAAAATAATAATGATAATTATATAGAAATGTAACGAATCTGGATTTTTTTTTTGTTGGTTAACTCGTAAAGTTCTTGCATTTTTTTGAATTTTATTGTGCAACTGAGCATTTACTCATGCGTATTCGGTAAAAGAAAAAAAAAGCAAATAACTTAATTGATGTAGAATTCTTAATATCTAACTATCCCGAGTAAATGAGGGATATTTTCTAATTAAACAAGTTGTATTTCTATATGAAGAGTATATACAGTTAATCATGAACCAACAAATCATGTATTTCTAAAAATTTAAATAACAAACTTGTTATAACTTCTATCAAAAACCCACGTTTATTGTAGAATGTAGTTCTCTTAGCAAAAATGGATACAATTGCTAAAATAACAATATGTGTCTCAACATCCACAAGAAGATATAGCTCAAAGAATCAAATCCAGCGCCACACATTCTTCTTGTATAACTGAGAAGTAACCTATAAAATAAAATTAACATACAAAAAAATAACATTAATTAATTAAATTGAATTAATGATAAAATTTAATGGACAATAATACTAAATATCACAACAATTATAATGGATAAAAGAAAAAATTTATCTGTGAAGTACAAATATTACCAATAACATATCTTTAAATTCACACATTCTTCTTGGATATACAATATAACCTACAAAAATTATAAAAAAATAAAATTAATATGAGTATTAAACTTTTAAGAATGAAATAAAAAGTTTCTTATTAATGAGTATTTGGTCCTTTGTCAACAAAAAATAATTGAAATAAAGAAAAAATAATAACATTAATATGTTAAAAAATAATTCAAAATTAAATATTTCACCCTATAATTATAATAAAAATTAAAACTTATTTGTTACTAGCACTTCATACTTGATCATTTGTAATAGTTTTTAACAATTTTGAGAAGACTTAACAATACTCAAAGTCAAATAACCAATAACATTAAATAACACAATAACATCACTTTAAACCTACAGAAATTAGAATAACAGAATACTTCAGTAGAACAAAATGTAGTAAGTGAGAAAAACTAATATTGAAACAATACAACTACTATGATTACATAATTTATTAAATAATATCAAGCTGTGAAATAGTAATATATGTAACTTTTTTTATAGGAGTACTTTTTTAAAGGAGAAATGAATTACAAATTACAATTACAAATAGACTATGTTTATGGGAAAAATATGTAATTGCTGGTTCGTTTTTTTTTAATTATTATTTATTAATTAAGTCTAAGCAGAAAAATTAATTAGAATATAATTTTTTTACAAAACTGGGTTTTGAACCCGACGTGAATCGAACACGCAACCTTCTGATCTGGAGTCAGACGCGCTACCATTGCGCCACGGATCCACTTTATGTTACATTCTCTGTTTATAAATATATAATTGTTTTAAGTCATTTGATTGTTCTAGCCATGCCCATATTTGTCTTTGATTAATTTTCTAAAGTAAGGGACGGTAAAGGCCTTATTTCTTGCGAATTGACGATTTAGGAATGAGAATTGCTAAGGGGCCCAACACTACAAGTAGGTGGATTATCGCTATTGGTGCAATAATATTGGGTCCCACTTGTTTGAATTTAATAAGTATTATGGGGTATCGCTAACCAATCATAGAATGACACCTCATGTGGTGTTGGACACCTTAAGGTGCCAAATAGCAACACTCTTTAGAAATAGAGTGTTATAGAGACAATACGTAGCATTTGTCTTTTAATGTCTAAGCTTCTCAATTAGCATATAATCTCTATTTTTATCTACTTTTTGGAATCGTTATGTGTGTGTGTGTTTTTTTTCAACCGGAAGCATCACAAATTAACTAGCTAGAATAATGATCAGTGCCAGCTACAATTTAAACATCACAAACTCATAAACACAACATAATTATGCTTTAAACATTAATTAACGACTGGCCACTGGGTACTGACATTTTATTAATTAAGACAGATACATATTTTATTATGATGAAATATATATAGCTAGCTAGGTGGACGCATCAGTTGGAGAAATTACGAGGGCAAGAAACTCTTTATCAACTTCAAATTTGGCCATGTCTTTTGGCTTGAAACAAATATAAGCCTCTAGTACTCCATCGCCCATTATATTGTCCAGAAAAGCAATGACATTCTTGAAGCACCGAGCACCTGAGCTCACCCACGTGGGCTTTCCTAGTCCAAAGTCAGCTTCATAGGCAGGAAAGCCACACACACTAGTGAAGACTAATGACACCATATCTCCCTTCACGAATATCTCGGTACCTTTCTTGAGAGAATCCATAAACTCATCTCCCACACTGCGAAGATTTTCTACATCTTCCTTATTGATCTTTCGTATGTCCTCTCCTATGGCCCTTGCCAATCCATAATTACAGTCCTCTTCTTTGCTAGAAGAACTGCTACTCAAGGGAGGAATGGTTACAGAAGAAGTGTAAAAGTTTCCAAAAGAATGTGGTGGCAATGGCGGATCAAACATTGGACGAAGATTCACAGTGTGATGTATCGTGCGGATGTTGAAAGCTGGTTCTGGCACTATTTTAGTTGCAGCCACGAAACGGCTCCATATGAAAGCAGATAAGGCTTCCATAGTCGAAAGTCTCCATTTAGGGCTGTTTTCTTGGTTGGTTTTCTCTTCATATTTTGCCCTAAGAGCTTCCACCTTACAAGCATTAAACACGAACCTCTTCGTTATGACTGTGTTGCTCTTTTGGACGACCTGAGATGGGTCGTAACTGGCCATATCTTTTGGTGGAATGAGAGAGGCAGCGGAAACGAGTTCTGGTCGGACTACGGCACCCTCATCGCCGCGAGCAATGGCCATCCAGTTTTTGATGAAGAAGAGGCTGGACAAATCATCTACGAGGCGATGGGACAGGCATACTCCAATGGCGACTCCTCCGCTTTCGAAGATGTTGAGCTGGATGCCAAGGGGCAACTCGGTGAGTTGATCGAGTTGGAAAGGAAGGAACTCGTTGAGCTCACATGGGGTGGTACTTGGTTTATTCTTGAGATCATCAGTGAGTTGGCTCTTCAGTGCACGCGCTTCCACGAATAGAACTCCATTGTCGTTGCAGTTGACGTAGTTTTCGTCTGTGAATGTTCCTGCTAGTGGGTAGTAAAGGGTTAGGACTTGGGACAAGGATTTCTTAAGCTTGTTGGATATGTCGTCAGCGATGTTTGACTCAGTACTGGTATTGTTGTTTGTTTCGTAGAAGTAGATAAAAGAAAGATACGCTTTGGGACATAGTTGGTCGAGCAAAGAGAGCTTGTAACGACGGAGATGGGCAGGAGTGGAAGATAAGGGTTTGATCATTTCATTGGACATTACCTGCACCAGCATTTTCACACAACTTTATTAAGTGTACGTACGTAGTAATTCTATATACGCATGTATGTGTATCATCTCACTTATATATATATAAATTATATATACATTTTCAGAGCAAGAGGGAGCTATAGTGCTACGTCATTTGAAAAAGAATTTTGAACAACAGGTACTATCATATAGTAGATTATTGTAAAGACTCCAATTTAATCTGATAGCTACTAATGAGCGAAATTGTTTCAAACTAAAATTTATTACTACCTAATCTAATAATTTGACGTTTCCAGATTTTCATTGTAACTTAAACGACTTTAAGACAAATTAAAGGTCTTAATCTTTAAATATATATAATGACTTTTATAGTACAATTAGTAGTACTGTTTAATATTAGATAACTATAGCATTAATTTATTAAATTATCATTGTTGAGACATCATTTGTATCTCTATGAATAATGTCCTAATTAATCAAGCAAATCAATAATTGAATATTGTATGTGTAGACGCGTAAAATAATAAACGGGGTTAAAAAAGGAATTGTCCAACAATGAGAATGCACATGATACATAGCCTTTATTACAAGAATGCCACGAAGGAAAGATAACATGTGTGTCATTTTAGCATTCTCTTGTAAGCTACGTGTTGCACTCTATCACTACAAAAAACTTCACTTTTGCTGGCGCAAATTTGCGCCGACAAAAGTAAGGTTTTGCGTCGGCAAAAGCCATATGGATTTTGCCGACGCAAATTTGCCCCGGCAAAAGTCCGTGACGTACCCCCATCGCTAATTGCACTTTTTCAGACGCAAAACGTAATGCGCTGGCAATGGTATCTTTTGGCGATGAAAAAATGCGCCGGGAAAAGTAAGGATGCGCTGGCAAAAAAATTTGTCGTGTTGTTGTGGAAAAAACTTTTAGCAGCGCAAAAATGCGTTGGCAAAAGATGACTCTTTTAGTGGCGCGTTTTTGTGCCGGGAAAGGTGTATATATGTAGTGAGGGTTGAGACTTTTGCCGACGTAATTTTGCACCGGTAAAAGTATTTTTTAAATAATTTTTTTTATTATATTACTAATTTTATTTTCAATATATTAATATTAATTAATAAATTTTGATTTTAATATATTAATAATTATTTAATTTTTTAGTAATATTATTTAATTAGAAATAAAATTAAAATTAAAATTAAAATTTTATAAATAAATAAAAAAAATTACAACTATTAATATTTATTGTCTCCACCAAACATGAAAATATAAAAGTAGTTTAGTAAATTAAACTGTAAATAAATAAATAAAAAGTTCTAGAAATGAGTACTGCCCACCTCATCATCCCCGCCCCCATCAGTATCATCGCCCCCGTCAGAATCATCGTCCTCATCCGGATCCTGTTCTGGTAAGTCGACAGTAAAATCGGGAGCCATTTCACCAACCTGCTTCAACAAAGCACTGAGCAGGACATCTTGACGCCGTTGACGACTCTCAAGTTTAGTCGTATGCTTCTTTACACTACAACAAAATAGATGTTTTATGACTTTAATTGGGAGACATTGGAAGTCTACAATGTCTCCCAATTGGGGAGACGTTGCTGCTAGGGTCATTGTAGGTATATTTCTCACGTCTCCCATTGGGAGACGTGCCTCACTTCCCACGTCTCCCATTGGGAGAGGTTGAAAGTCAAACGTTGACTTTCCACCTCTCCCATTGGGAGACATGGGAAGTGACTCACCTCTCCCAATGGGAGACGTGGGAAGTCCCTAGGAGACATCCAACGTCTCCCATTGGGAGAGGTGAGTCACTTCCCACGTCTCCCAATGGGAGACATTGAAAGTCTCTCCTATTTAAAAAAATAAATTAAATAAATTTATAATTAATATTATTTTAATTTGATTTAATAATTAATTAAATTGAAATAATATTAATTTAAATTGAAATTATTTTAATCTAAATTTAAATTGATTTAATAATCAATTAAATTGAAAGAAAAAAATATATTTGTTAGACATATAATTAATATTATTTTAATTTGATTTAATAATTAATTAAATTGAAATAATATTAATTTAAATTGAAATTATTTTAATTTAAATTGAAATTATTTTAATCTAAATATAAATTGATTTAATAATCAATTAAATTGAAATAAAAAAATATATTTGTTAGACATATACAAGAAATATAATATTTGTTAGACATATTCAAAATGAACAAATATTGCATTGTGTATGAAGAAAGAGTTAAAAAATAAAAATAAAAATCTATCAACGATGTCGGTAACTTTGGATTATCGGCAACATATATGTCACCCATTCTTGTCGCAACTCATCAATTTGTGCCTATGTATTTGATGTGATTGTTAGCTGCAAGAAATATAAAGTAAAATATATTAATTAATTATTTGATTACATTTATAGTTTCAAAAATAATTTGTAAATTTTAATTAATAATACCGTTCTCAAGTAATGCCCGAGACTCGCATGTTCAATAGTGACCTAACCATCTGCATGTGTATAACAAAACAAACAATTCAAACAACATAAAATAAGTTTCTTTCTTATAGGATGTCTATATTAAACTAATTATTTATTATCCTAGATAAAACTGGGCAGCATTTCCCCTATAATAGTAACCTAACCATCTGCATGTGAATAGCAAAACAAACAATTCAAACAGCATACAATAAGTTTCTTCCTTATAGCTCCGCAACACACAACCAAATTTCTCAGAACCTACTTCACTAAAACACACAAGTTTTAAACCTTTTGTTATCATCGCAGCACACAATTTTAATCTCAGAACCTACTTCACTATGGATGAATATTTAAGATATTCAAACTCCTCTAACATTTTTTTAATAATATTAAAAGTAGAAGTAAGAGAATATATATGTACCTCTTGCAGTTAATAATCCAAAAGCTAGCAAAATTACTTCACTTAGTAATCAAATTCGCTATTAAATCCACAAACCAATAAAATTAAATTAATAAATAATAAATAAAACATCACTAAATATCTAGCAATATATAACGTATTATTGTAATTTTAGAAACTTAATTACCTCAAATGTGTGATTGATATAGGAATTTTGATGCAAAATACTCTCTAAAATCTCACCACAAAAATCACAACCTATGAAATTAAATTAATTAATATGTTAAACATTACTAAAAAAATATCACTAAATATCTAATAATAGTAAATGATATTGGTAAACAAATAAAAAAAATCCCAATGTGCCACTAATTATAACCTCAACAAAAAATCAATATAAAATTTCATAACCTTAATAATCAACAAAAACATAAAAATTTTCACATATTTATATTTTATAAATTATTTTATAAATTTATTTTAACATAACTATATATATAACAAAATAGTTACAATTTAAAAAAAAAAATTCAAATATACAAAAATATATATAAATTTCGAAATAAAAAATGATAAAAAATTAAAAAAATCATGAACATATATACTCTAATGAAATCTATACAATGTGATAGGTTAAATTAAAAAAAAAACTAAAAAATCATAAATCCCTAAAAAAATTCCATGAAAAAACCACAAAATCCTACAATGTATATAAAAAAATGCATAAAAATGTAAAACTAACACAAAATCATGTATATTACTCATCCTAATGCAAAACCTATGATTTATTTGCAAAATAATTAACTAAAAATCAAGAAGAAAAAAAAAAAAACTTACCTTAGAACCCTAAAAACGCAGCCCCAATTCGGTTTCTCTCCTCTGGTTTTGCTCTCGGGTTCGTGAATTGTGAGGAAGACGAAGGCTGAAATTTTAGTAATATAAAAGGGAGCACATCCAACGTCTCCCACTGGGAGACGTGGGACACGTGGCACGTCTCCCAGTGGGAGACGTTTCCCACTGGGAGACGTGCCACGTGTCCCACGTCTCCCAGTGGGAGACGTTGGATGTACTCCCCTATACATCCAATGTCTCCCACTAAGAGATGTGAGACACGTGGCACGTCTCCCACTAGGAGATGTTGAATGTACTCCCCTGTACATCCAACGTCTCCCACTGGGAGACGTGCCACGTGTCCCACGTCTCCCTGTGGGAGACATTGGATGTACCCATGAACACTTCCCCAGCCTATTTCCAACGTCTTCCACCATTTTTAATGTCTTCCAATTGTAGCCATTGATATAAACTTTCAATGTCTTACACCATTAGACATTTAAAACCCCTGATAAGTTTTAATGTCTTACACCAATGGTGTAAGACATTGTAGGGAGTCATTGTATATCAAATTTGTTGTAGTGTTAGGTTCAGATTTTCTAGCATAATGTCTTGATTTTGCTGCAAAATGGTGTCCACTTCAGGTGGCAATTGCCCAGACATTTGAGAAGTTGATGAAGATGCTGCCCTCTTTGCGCCGATTGCCTTCAACCTAGGCAACCCCCCAAACCCTTTCTTATAACGCGAGCGGGGTCCAAGGACATCCGTGACAATATCCATATCAATCGGGAACTGACCGTCGACATTATCGCCAACACAAGAAGCAGCAGATGATACAGGGGCCGTACTCTGCGATGCTCGACGCTCGGTCATCTCAGTCTGCACAATAAAAAAGCACGTATCTCGAATTCCAATATAACATTATTTGAAAACCTAACTTATAAAGTTTTAATATAACAACATATAAAATATAACTTTATTTTCTATCTGCCAACATCCTATCATTAATGACTGCAGACCAGTGATTGAAAAAAAATGTAATTAATTTTGTTCCTATATCAGGGAGCAAGTAGGCTAAAGTACATTTGGTCATGAAAATCCATATCTAAATCAAAATCATGAAGATGTTGTTGATATATACAGTAAGTGCAGTTAATTCCATTAATGGGGAATTTACGTCTCTAAACATATACATCAACTATATTTGCATGTGTTTTGATTTAGATATGAATTTTCATGACCAAATTTACTTTAGCCCACAAGCTCCCTGATACGGGGACAACATTAGTTACATTCTTTTTTTTATCTTAGTCCACAATCATTAATCATAAAAATATTGGCACATAGATTATAAAGATTTAATTGTTAAAAATTTAATTAATAATTAATAAATAATTACTAATTGACAACAACCAATTAATAATTAATATTTATTAATTATTTACTAAACTTTTTTAAAGTTAAATGATCATAAATTAGTTAAGGTTATGCAACTTACATGTTTTGTCACCGCTACATCACTAATCCACTTATCCTTCTTCTTGTGGAGGTGCTCGAATGTGTCGATCATGCTCGGGAGCTCGCCAGTAGATAGGTCTATCTAAAAAGAAAATTATTTAAACATTGTGACATTTATAATATTTTCGTAAATGTAAGGATATAGGTTATTATAATTTATGTGATCATAAACATGGGCAACGATGGATTTGGAACCGTGTCCTCCTGGTATGGTCATTTTTGCTTGAGCTTCTTTATTTTTCTTCGATATACGCTTCAAACAGAAAATAGTACTCATTAATCTAGATTGTAATTTTATAATTAAAAATTAATGTAAAATCTACAGCATACCTCCTGAGAATCAGAAACCCAAAAATCGCATAGAATTGCCCAATCAAAAGAAGTAATTGACCCAAAAGGTTTTGACTTCGCTCTCTCGTTGTCCACCTCTCCTCCAACCTCTACTTAGTGTTTCTTCATCGTGTGGCGCCAATCAGTCAGATGTTTTTGCATTTGTCTTACCATGGCATCGTTGATTACTAGATTGTCTTGTGGATACATGAATTTGTCCTAAAATCACAATTAAATTTGGAATTTGTTAAAATATTATGAAGATAGACAAAATATTTAATAGTGAGTTATTAAAGGTTTAAAAAATGCTTACAGATAGCCTATTTCGAATAACTTGGATATCAGCTGGTTTTACTTGTTCCCAAGCTAGTGTAGTTGGGGGTACAGTGTTACGCAAATAACGAGCCATGTAATTGTTGAACCACTTGCCGTACGTTTGAATAACTTTTCCAGTTTGTGCATCAAACTCTACTTTCAAATGACTAACTTTTTTGGTGGCCAGCTCCTTCTCGATATTGGCATTGTAATAAGCTCCCCTGCTCCTCTTGGAGCCACCACCTGTGTCATTACTTGGTTCGGCCATTCTACATTAAAATATTCATTAATTAACTAATTCAAATTATGTATGTCTGTTATTTTTTGTTATAAAATTAACATTTATTCATTATGGTCTTTCCCAACCTACCCTATTCCAACCTAGTGGATCCCTTGGAGATAGTAAGCAGTCATGTACTTTTCCACATTTTTTCAAGATGTTTCTCAAAAATCTTGAAAAAAATGAGGTATAGTACATGAATACATTGGCTATCCTCAAGGCATCCACTAGGTGCATGTCTATTACTTTATATATATATATAAATATATATATATATATATAAAATTAACATTTTATTACTTATGGTATTTCCAAACCTACCTCATTCCGACCTAGTGGATCCCTTGGAGATAGTAAGCAGTCATGTAGTTCTCCTCATTTTTTCAAAATGTTTCTCAAACATCTTGAAAAAATGAGGAGCAGTACATGAATATATTGGCTATCCCCAAGGCATCCACTAGGTGCATCACTATTGTTTTTTGTTATAAAATTAACATTTGATTACTTATTGTCTTTCCCAACCTACCCTATTCCGACCTAGTGGATCCCTTGGAGATAGTAAGCCATCATGTAGTAATTCTCATTTCTTCAAGATATTTCATCAAATATCTTGAAAAAATGAGAACCAGTATATAAATACATTAATTATCCCCAAGGCATCCAATAGGTGCATGTGTACCTATATCTGATACTATCATTAATTAATGATAATAAATAAATTTTTCATTGAAATAAATAAAAAAGTTACATATACTTGTTTAAATTACATATCATTGTCCTCATCATCACTAACTACAACATCATTACGAACATCACTACCACTATCACTATCGACTAGAACATTGTCGTCATACTCATCGTCTTCATACTTGGCCAACGTGTCATCTTCAAATTCAACTTCATCATCGACAACAAATTCATCTGAACCTTCGCCAACCAAATCATCGATGTTGTACACTTCAGTGGCATGGACATCAACCCGATCATACTGAAGATTATAAAAAATTGGAAGTTCTACCCACAACTGAAATGAAGAAGAATTAACTTCTTGCAATATTGGTATATCATTTGTGGTCTCAGTATCATCAACATCAGAATTTGAGAAATCCCATACATTCCTCGGAATGTATTCATTAACGAGCCTCCAATCATCCCCATTTTTCACATCTCGAAGATAATACACCAACTTCGCTTGAGATGCGAGAATGAAAGGATCATCTTTATAACATTCTTCCTTCACATATACGCTCGTAAAATTGGATTCCACTTTAATTTTACTTGTATTGAACCATCTACACTTGAATAGGACAACACTGTAACCCATCAATTAGGATAATTCAATTATTTCTTCTAGAACTCCATAGTAGTTCACTCCTTCCTCACTTGGCACCATTACACTGCAATTTTGTGTTTTAAGCTTCATATCACGACCATGAATCATAAATTTCACACCATTCACTATCATCCCTGGATATAAGAATACGGTGTCGCTTGATTTGTTTGCGAGAGCATACAATTCATTATTCACTTCAGTAGGTGTTGACTCATGCAAACCGTTCACCTATCAACATTAATATTGAAAGTTAGTTTTGGATTGATTAAGTGGGGTTTCGGAAAAGAATTGACTAATATACATACTCTTTCTTTGAACCACTGAGGAAAATCAGCTTCTTGTTGAACTTCAAGATTCGAGCCCCCCTGTCTTCTTAATTCATCCATATGCTCACTACAAATGGAAAACAATGTTATGATTTTTGCCTTTACTCGGTATATAAACCAAAAAAATTTATTGAAAAAAGACTAGAAAACACACCTAAGGTACTCCTTAATTTCGGCACAATTATTCAAGATATACCACTCAGCCTTTTGCTTTAACTGCGGATTGAGGAGCATACTTGATTTCTTACCAAATGGACGACCAACAGCCTTATAAATAGAATATTCCCGATTTGGTTGGGATTCAACGCGATCGTCATTCCTCTCAGGTCGATTGAATCGAGTCTCAACCCCCCGGAGGTACATTGAGCAAAAGGTTAAGGGCTCGTTGACCACGTAAGCTTCTGCGATTGAACCTTCCGGGCGTGCACGATTTCTTACATACTGTTTATAAACCACCATCGAACATTCAATGGGATACATCCACCTAAAGTGCACGGGACCGCCAAGAATTGCCTCTTTCGAAAGATGCAAAACCAAATGCACCATAATGTCGAAAAATGCTGGAGGAAATATCATTTCCAACTTGCATAAAATGGTGATAATGTCTGTCTCCATCTTCTCAAGGTCTTTCACATTCAATGTCTGTGAACAAAGTTTTTTGAAAAAACCGCACAACTCAATAATTGGCTTTCGAACTTCAGGAACCAAAAACGACCTAATTGCGGCGGGCAACAACTACTGAAACAACACGTGGCAATTGTGTGATTTTAGCCCAGTTATCTTGCCATCATTGACATTGACATTCTTCGAAAGGTTTGCAGCAAAACCGTCCGGGAATTCAACTGACTTCACAAATTCACAGAAAACTCGACACTTCGGGACACTGAGGGTGAAACTGGCATGCAGTTTCTTCCACTTGTTTCCCTCTTTGTGGAGGTGGAGTTTTTCCCTAATTTTCATGTCTACTAGATCAAGTGTTGCCTTGTTAGTGTCTTTAGATTTTCCCTCTAAGTTCAACAAAGTTTCCAAGACACTGTCGCAAACATTCTTCTCAATGTGCATTACGTCCAAGTTATGCCTCAACAATAATTCCTTCCAATAATCAAGCTCGAAAAATATGCCCTTCTTCGACCAATTAAGTTTAATCGGAGCCCTTTTGCATTTCACACCACCAAATTCTTTGTGTTTCCCAGGATGTCTAATCTGTAAATTCTCTAATTGCTCCAACACATCATCACCAGAGTAATCTTTCGGTGGTGGCCTGAGTTCCTTGTTATCGTCAAATAGTGCTCGTGTGCTCCTCCATTCATGATCCATATCAAGTAACCTCCTATGGCCAATGTATGCAATTTTACTTCTAATCCCTACAGAAGGAGTTTCTTCATTGCATGTGGGGCACGCCTTGTACCCTTTTGTGCTCCACCCAGACATCATAACATAAGCTGGGTAGTCGTTAATGGTCCACAAGATTGCTGTACGCATATTGAATAAGGTACTATTTTATGCATCTTTTGTCTCGACACCATTCACCCATAACTTCTTCAACTCGTCAAGCAAAGGTCTCATATAGACATCGATATCTTTTCTAGGTGAAGAAGGACCTAGAATTAGAATAGACAACATTAATGACTGTGGTTTCATGCACTTCCACGGCGACAAGTTGTATGGGACAAGTATCACAGGCCACATGCTGTAAGAGTTTCTCATGTTCTCAAAAGGATTGAAACCATCTGTAGCCAACCCAAGCCTAACATTTCGAGGTTCGGCTGTGAAAGATGGGTACAACTCATCAAGGATGCCTTACTGTCAGTGGGGTGCCTCATCACACCATCTTCCTTTGGCCTTTTAGAATAGTGCCATCTCATATCCTCTGCAGTATATCTGGAACTGTACAGACTTTTCAATCTCGGCGTCAATGGAAAGTACCGCATGACCTTATGGGCCACTTTCTTCCCGTTCCCACGATTATCTTGCCAGCGACACTCACCACAAACCAGACAGAATTCCAAATTTGCATTCTCCTTCCAAAACAGTGCACAGTCATGCTTGCAAGCATCGATGGACTCATATCCCAATCCAATACTCCGCAACTTTGCCTTCGCCTCATAGTTAGACTTAGGTAAAATTGTTCCGTCAGGCATAGTGTCGACTAACAATTCCAGCAAACCATCAAAGTAATGATTGCTGCACTTGTTAATAACTTTCAGATGCATCAACTTCACCAAGAAGTTCAACGCGGAATACTTTCGGCAACCCGGGTACAGTTCACTTGATATCTCCTTAAATAAATTGTCATACTTGTCGCGATGTTGAGGATCATCTGGGGGATGATCATTATAGTTTCTAGTGGGAACGTCATCTTCAGCGTAAACATCCTCCAGGATATCCGCTATTTCATCTCTATCATGATCTCGTACCACAGCTGGTGGCGACGGCACTCTCCATGGTAATGCCACACTTTGTAGGGCTGTATGATGTCATTGTTGAATAAATGCATCGAAATTGCATTTATAGGCTGGAACTTAACATTCCCACATTTCTTGCACGGACAGCGAACCAAACCCCGATCGTTCAACTGATTTTTGGCGATATTGAAGAACTCCTTAACACCATTTCTATACTCCAGAGACCAACGATTCCTCGCACTCATCCAGCTTCTGTCGCTCGCCATCTTTAAGCGAAATAATTAAGAAAATATTAATAATTGTCTTAAAATAAGGGAAATGATAGTCAAAATATTTCATGACTGTTTGTCTCCCTAATTATCACTAACTGATAATAATATCCTATCTCTGGCAAAAATAATTATTTATATTTACAAAAAAAATGCAGCTAATTATTAATTATTACAATTTTTTAAATCATTTACTTATTTATTACTTTTATTTTAAAATTAAATTAATTATACATCAATTACATTTTGTAATTTTTTATTGTACACTTCAATTTGTATTGGATTATTTATTTAATTAATACCAATTTTATTATATTTATATTTCACTTAATTATATTTTATTAAATCATTTATATTTTTAATATTAATGTTAAAATTAATATTAACTACAAAACATCTAATATTAATGTTAAAATTAATTATTAATTATTATGATTGGTAATTTTATTTTATTTAAATTATAGTTAAAAATTATTTTTTTGATGAATTTTTAATTATACTTAAATTTTTATTTAATTAATTATTAAACTTTTATTACTTTTACTAACTCTAACAAAATTTGGGCAGCATAACGACTATATTTCAAACTATCCCAAAAATTGAAAAACCTACAAATTAAACACATATATAACCAGAATATTCCCAAATCATACAAAACATATATATACATTAACAAATACATCAATTTACATATATACAAATATTTAACCACAAAAAAACATATACCAAAACTGATTTTTTTATTAATACAAAAAAAAATTATTAAATACATATTTACAAAAATATCACCTTTAATATAAAACAATTTAAAAATATAAACATACATAATTAATTTGATTTTTTTAAGTTCATACTTTAACTAAAATACATATATCACAAAATACAATGTAATAAATATTAACAAGCAAAAATAAACAAATACATATAAAGCATTAAAATAAAAAAAAATACACATTCAAATCTGTTTTTTTAATTTTACAAAAAAAAAAATAATAAATACAAAAAACATATATTATAAAAGTAACTTAAATATAGTTGTTATTAAGAGAAACAAATACATATAAAACATTAAAATAAAAATTAATGTTAACGGCTATATTTTTTGTAATTAATGTTAATTTTCCTAAGATTAACAAAATTTGGGCAGCATAACAGCTATATTTTAAACTATCCCAAAATTTTATAAAACCTGCAAACTACACACAAAAATATACATAATATTACTAGATCAATATATACAGAATATTCCCAGAGCATGCACAACATAAACACATATTTACTTAAAATTTCTAAAATATTTTAAAATTTAATTTTTAATTGCTAAAATTTAATCTTATTATAATACCAAATCTAATCTCATAATCTTAAGATTAATCGAATACTAATTAGATTAATTTCTAATTATGAGATTATATTAGATCATCTAATGTAATGATTTTTACTATACTATCATGCACACCATAAAATTTGATTTTTTCTTGTACCATTTTTTCTAAAATTTAAAACGGAAAACGAAAATAAAAAAAATAGAAAAAATTAAATCATATGTAAATAGAAATAAAAAAATAAAAAAAAATAAAAAATAAGAAAATACAAAACAGAAAAAAAAACATAAATATAAATATATATATTTGTATATACCAGTTTTTGTGGAGGTTCGGTGGTGGCGGGGTGGTCCGGTCGGCGTGGTGGTTCGGTGGTAGCGGGGTGGTCCGGTGTACAGCTGAGAAAAAAAAATAGGAATGAGAGGGAAAATTCATGGGCAAAACAAACAAACAATGGGGAAAATAAAATAACTTACCTTGAGCTTACCTTGAGAGGGAAAATGAGGGGGTGGTGCCGTTGAAGAAGAGAAGAAAATGTTGAAGATGAGAGAAAATTGAGAAATTGAAAAAAATGGGGAAGAAGGCTCGGGCGGCTGTGGTATATCATTATGACTTTTGCCGGCGCGTTTCGTTGCGCCGGCAAAAGTCTAAAAATGCGCTGGCAAAAGTCTATCACAGAAACCCTAGTTCAAAACGACGTCGTTTAAATAAGCATGCCTTTATCGACGCATTTTTAGACTTTTTCTAGCGCAACGAAACGCGCCGGCAAAAGTCTGGCCACCTACCTCCTTGAAAACGTGCAGCACATTAATTTCACGTTGACTTTTGCCGGCGCGTTAGGTGAATTGCGCCAGCAAAAGTCTCTTCTATTATATTGTCAAACTTTTGCCGGCGCAAGTCGGAATTGCGCTGGCAAAAGTGACCTTTGCCGGCTCAAAATAACGCCGGAAAAAAACCTTGTTTTTGCTAGCGCATTTCACTACTTGCGCTGGTAAAGGTTTTTTTGCCGGCGCAATTACGAATTGCGCTGGCAAAAGCCTTCTTTCTTGTAGTGCTAGCCTTTTCTTGCAAGTTACGTGTTTCATTGTAGCTTCTCTAGCAAGCAGCTCTAACCTATAAAAGGAGGGTCAAAGGAAGCAACGAAGGACAGGAAGAAGGGAGATAAGCTAGATCTCCATAAACTAGTTCTTCTCAGCCTAAGCCAACTTTTCTCAAATAAACTAAGTTGATCATCATAACCTAAATCACGATTTCTCACCCTAATATACATATATATATAAATATTTCCAACATTGCATAATCATGACTACAAACTCTATTATCGATATATTTTTAACGGTGCATAATCTAGCTTACTACAAAATCGTATATATTTCCAACCTTGTATAATCTAGCTTACCACAAAATTATATATAGATATATTTCCAACCTTGCATAATCTAGCTTCCTATAAAATTACTACAAGCTAGCTATATTCAGCAACAATAAACGTCCTAAGATACACAAAGTAATTTATACCACAAATCTCTCTAATCTCTTCACACGATAAAGATGATGGACTATGCTTCCTTTGTTGTAATCTTCTACTAATAATAAGAAAAGAGTTCTTGCTACCGTGGATGTAGGCAATAATCGTACATATATTGTTGAACCACATAAATTTGTGTGTTGTTTTATTTTATTTATTTGTTCTAAGCATGTGATCATCAATAGTTTATTATATTTTATATTATTATTAAATGTTCAACTAGAACCCTTGAACATTTTGGCGACTCTGTTGGGAAAATTCTTCCTTTGTTTATATCTATGTTAAGGCAGGTATTCAAATTTGTTCTCTTATTTGAATTCAAATTCCTTCCTCTATGGAAACCCGTGAGCAGGAAACTCGGAATCAATTAGAGAACTTACGAAATGACAACAACAACAATACTAATGCAATAAATGCAGAAAACATTGTGCTAGCAAGACTTGAAATTTTTTCAGAGGGCTCAAGATGGTATAATGCAATTACTAAGTACCCTTTTAGCACAAACACATCAAGAAGCTATTGTCGACAGAATAGGCCTACTAGAGGAGCGCGAGACGAATGGTTCTCAAGTGAGGCATATAAACGTTGTTGAACAACGTATCCAAGCAACACCTGACAATGCTAGAGGCAATTGGACATTCGAAATTGGTGAAAGGATTGGTGAAGAGGTACGATCCGTCTCCGAATTTGTTACAAAGGATGAGCTAATTGGCCTTCTTAAGGCTGAAAGAGGTAAATCATCATCATTTTGTAACTTCCATTGATTTTCATCCACCGTACCCAATGGAAGTTGAAGTGAAACCTTATCCGCGAGGCCATATGAGCCCAACATTTCGAAAATATAATGGAAAATTTGGCAATGCCAAAGAACATGTTATTCAATTCATTGATGATCTAGGGGTTTATGCACATGATTTTGAACTAAGATTCCAAGAATTTTCAAAGTCTCTCACTGATCGGGCTTATTCTTGGTATGCGAGCCTATCGCCAGGAAGTATACGAAGTTGGAAGGATTTAGTCTCTCATTTTTGTGCCACATTCTTTATGATTGAAGATAAATGGAGTATAGCTAATCTTTTAGGAGAAAGAAAAAATAACATAGGAGAAAGACTTATTGTCTATGTGCAAAAATTTCGAGAAGAGGCCCTTTATTGTGCCGAAACTATGTCGGATTTTTTTTTGGTTAAGAAATGCATTAAAGGAATGCTTGATGAGTGCTATTTGCATATTGATAATCATGATATCTATAATTTTTCAGAACTTATTTCCAAATCAAGAAATATTTAAGCCGTTGTATCTCGCCTTGCCAAACTGACAAATACCAATGATCAAGCACATCGTTCATGTAAGAGAGCAAAACAAAATGTTACCACAGTGCTAGCTCAAGGAAGACAATATTTTGAGGCACAAAAAAGAACCAGGCAAAATGATAAACCACCAGAATTTCCTTGCAATAAAGAAAAAGTTCTCAGTTTGTTAGAAGTATGGATTCGAGATGGGGAAGTAACCTTGCCATTTGTTGCAAATTTGCCTACTCTAGAAGAAACACAACATGAGTTATATTGCCACTATAATAAAAAAATTAATCATCCAACAATGAAATGCTATACACTTAGAAAGATCTTCCACGAGAGACTTGGAAAAAAAGGGAAATCATCATAGATCCAAATACAGTGGAACAAAGGCCATTTCCTCAAATGGAGGAGCTGTTATGACATGCACGGAGGAATCTTTTCTCATCCTCACAGGAATATCTCAAGACATACTTATTGAAGAAATCGAAGAAGAGCCTCCTAACACATATGAGTACAAAAACATGGTTGAACCATCATTGCGAACTAAGTTATTTTGAAATTTCTTTGATTGCTTAGAGTTTGGGCAAGATGAAAAAAGGAGGCCACAAAAGCATTGGTTTAAATCGCTCAACATCATGGTCCTTTGTGTTATGTACGTAGTAGGACACCTGAAACAAAATATTGCTAAAAAGTCTGAAGGAGCTATATTTTTTACTAGTGCTGACATACAAACATCTCCATTTCTTCACAATCATCCACTATATGTTGAGGCCAAGGTTAATGGACTACAACTCAAACGTACCTTGGTAGATAATGGGGCTTTAGTGAATCTTATGCCAGTAGGGATATACTCTGCCATGAAAATAGTGAAAGGAGGGTTTGTTATGCAAACAATCACACTAACTGGCTTTGCTGCAAAGCTAGTAAAAACAATGGGATATGTTATTGTCGTGCTAGAAGTGGGACCAATAAGAAGTCCTATTTAATTTCATTTGATAGAAGTAGATACATCATATCATCTCTTGCTCTAGAGGTAATTGATTCACACACGCAATTGTATGCCATCAATGTTGCACCAGTATATCAAGGCAAATATTCGTGGAAAGGACATTCATATAACAGCTACTAAAGAACCATTCACTAGGGAGGAAGCTTACATGGATAAAGCAATGTTCTTTGATGAAGTCTCAGAAAATAACATGGAAATGGTAACAAGACCATGAGGGGTGCGCTTACCAAAATGGGAAGAATAAGATATGAAAAATGAGCCTCCAGCTGTTAAACCCAAGAAGGAAAGAAAGGTAGAAAAGGTCATGTTACCCAACAGAAAAAGGCATATTGATTATGGCAGTGTGCGAGGTCAACATTAATACCTGACCCCACCATTGCTGTTGTAGATAAAGTTGCGGGTAGCTTGGCCCCATTACATCTACAAAATGGCTTAAAGGTGGAGGAAGAGCTAATCTCACACAAAGAGCCAAGACCTATGGTCAATAAATTGGAAGAGATTAACTTTGTAGAAAACCCCAATGAAAAGAAACTTGTATTCATTTCGACTAATTTAATTGTAACAATACGAGGTGAGTTAATAGAATTGTTATATGGATATCGAGACATTTTTGTGAGGACTTAATTATGAAGAAATGCCTGGGTTTATATCCTAAATTGGTTACACATAATTTAAGTGCATTACCAGAGACCAAGCCTATAAAGCAGACTCCAAGGAATTACAGGCCAAAAATTCAGCTTCAAATCAAGATAGAAATTGAAAAGTTGCTAAAGGTAGGATTTATTCGTACATGAAAGCATCCAATATGGGTGGCTAACATTGTACCAGTAAAGAAGAATAATGGAAAACTAAGGATTTGTGCCGACTATTGAGATCTGAACAAAGCCTGTCCAAAAGATGACTTTCCTTTGCCGAACCTTGACACTCTAATTGATGCTACAACAAACTGTGAGAAGTTTTCTTTTAGGATGGATTTAGTGGGTATAATAAAATTCAAATGGCTCAAGAAGACACAGAAAAAGCAGCCTTTCGAACACCATTCAGAAACTTTTACTACACTATTATGCCATTTGGTTTGAAAAATGCTGGTGCCACATATCAAATAGCAATGATAGTAATATTCAATGATATTATACATGAAATTATTGAGGTATATGTTGATGACATCTTCATCAAATCACAGAGCAAGTTCGACCATATTCGTGACCTTGAGAGAGCATTCCAAAGATGTAGAAGGTACAAGCTCAAAGCTATATTACCCATAACAGTACCACAATCAGCCAAGAATTGAAAAGTTTTCTTGGAAAAGTATCATAGCTACGAAATTTCATACTAGCTTTATCCGAACTCACAAGCCTGCTCAATCATTAATGCGAAAGGGAGTACCTGGAGAAAAACAACAAAGCTCATTTTACCAGATAAAAACTGTATTATTGTCCCCTCAACCAAAATTTCCACTGCTATTATATTTGGCTTTTACCGAGATATCTATTGGGATGTTATTAGCACAGGAGGTTGATGGGAAAGAAATAACTGTGTATTACCTTAGCAAGCGAATGAAAGGTGTCAAGATAAATTATCCATTTGTTGAAAAGCAGTGCTTGGCCTTGGTGTACAGAGCTCAACGATTGCGACACTGTTGGGAATTGTGCCCTTAAAGCAATTGTAGTAGACAATAGTTTTAATGAAATAAATGAATGAATATAATTATTGTATAAATGTAGCTTAGGTACTATATTATTGCTAATAATATTAAGTAGATATCCGAAAATTCTCAAGTTCATCTATGTGGTCTCAATCTCATATTGGTATTAAAGGATCGAGATTCAGATAATGAACTTAAATAGTTCGCAGTAAAATAAAGTTATGGAGTCTTTAGATTAATTACTGCTAGTGCGGTCCACTAGTATTACGAATACATGTGACCTAGATCCCGGTTACTAGTGTAGTATGACACTTTAGTTGAGGAACTTTGCATGCTGATAGTATGTAGAACTGAACCATATGTGATTTAATAATACTTGTTCAAATACCATTTAGTAGTATTATAAAACACATCAACTAATGATCATATACAAACTGATCTTAATCCTGAATTTACTATGAACTCCTATATATGTCACTTGATCCTTTGATTCATGCGTTACGGTTTGTCTGAATGATCAGGCTAAGCTATTGTTTCGCGGACTCAATGATGTATATGGCCGGGGACATAGCTTAGCAGGTATGGAATCTATAATTTCTTATAGATTGAATGACGATTCCCTATTGAGTTGGCTTTTGGAGCTGAAAATGTTATTGACATCAAATTCAAAATCAGATTATGAATTAACCTTCACCAATAAAGTCAATGGTACACTATGAATCAAGATTTAATTAAAAGGGTAAAATAGTAATTTTATTCCCACTTAATTAGGAATCATCAAAAGAGGATTAATTTGTATGTAATGATTATATCAATGGACACTTTATGATTACAATAAAGTACTCAGTAAATATATGTCTTTAATTTTTAAGAGTTCAGTCTCATATTTATAGTGAAATAATCATGATTAATAAATATGATTATTGAATCATAGAGTTTTGGTTGATAATCTTTTACTTATTGGAGCTTGGAATTATTGGTCCATAGGTCCCCGGGGCGGCTCTATCAACACTAATCAATGTAAGAGTTGATATAAGGGTTAAACAGTGAATTGGCTATTTGAGAGAATATTTATTCTTCAGGATAAATGTGCAATTATGTGATAATTGAAGTTGCACAATTTATTATTGTATTTGTGCAATTTTTGAAATTGTGTAGAAATAGAATAAATTGATTTTAATCAATTATTTTATTTAAGTGTGAATAAATAAATATGGATAGTCAAAATTGGTTTTGATTATTATATTTATTTAATTAATAATAAGATGATAATGGAAATTCAAAATTTGAAATTTGAAATTTGAAATTTAAGTTGTTATGTTTTCCTTACAAAGATGATACCTTATTTGGATTTCTAATTATTAATTAATTAAAATAAAAACACATGAAAAAAAAAAGTCAAAATCTCATATTTCAGGGATAGGCCACACGCATAGGGCTTGGACAACTCTATGCGTGTGGCACATTTGATGTTACCAGATATTGATTTTTTAATTTTATTTTTAATTAATTAATAATACATTTTAAAAGGGGTTTTAAAATGGAATGTTAGACTTTGTATTTTATCATTATTATTAATATAAAAAAGATGATCGATTTTTCTTTATTATTATTATTATTATTATTATTATAGTAATAATATCTATATATTCTATATGATAGAAAATAAAAATAAGAAGTCCAATACAAGTTTTTACAGAGAAGAACATAAAATATCATATTTTTCACAAAGCAAAAACATTTTCTCTCTAGCCTATGATCAAAAGTCTCATGAGTTGAGAATACTTTTGATTCACAAAATTGATCATTGTTCTCTATGTGCCCACCCAGATATTGAGGTGTAGAGAGCGTCTTGGAAGATCTAGGTGTGAGTAATCCAACAAGGATAGGAAGATCGAAACATATACGGAAAGATTTAAGGATTCTTGATACGCTACAAGAGGTAAATTGTTTCGTATTATTTTTCATATTCATATTAAATATTGATTAACATATTGCATATTAAAGGATCCTCATACAAAGTTGTTTGTATGAAATTTTTTGTTGTATACCATTATTGCAACTTCCGCTGCGCACTAGGAACTGTTCCTAACAATTAATACCAGAGCAATCTTTAATCCCCGCATATGTTAATTACTGTGTGGGTATCATATGCATTTTTATATTATGTGTAATATATGAACGAATATACATTTCTGTATGAATCATTTATGTTCTTAAGGGTTGGTTTTCATGGTGTTTTTGGGTTAGGAAAAGTTCTTAATTTTTTCTAGAGATACAAAAATTGAAAGCCAATTTGGGGCAAAGGAATTTTGTAATTTATTTTTGAAATTCTGAAAAAAATTATGTAATGGCCCGAGCCCTGAGAAGAAACCCCGAGGCTCGAGCTGCTGCCATTGCAGCAGTGTGCACCCCTGCACACTGAGCACCCAGCACTCGCGCTTGTGCCTGTGCCCAGCACCCACGCTTGCGCCCCTGTGCGCCCAGCACCCGCGTTTGCACCCCTGTGGCCCAGTGCCCTAGTGCAACTCCAGCCGAACCCCTGCCAGTCTGATAACTCTACAAAATATAGTTATTTTACCACTTTTTATGTGCTAATTGTTGCTTAATTCTTGAGTTTTTAATTGATTTATTAAGTTTTTAAGTAATTTTGAATTTATTAGTCTTATTTTAATTTTATATATTTTTTTGTGTTTTTATAGTTATTTTGTTGTAATATATTGTAGTTTAATTATTTGAATTATTGTAGTTTAATTTGTGGTAAAAAAATGTTATATTTTGAGCTTAAATGTTTAAGTAAATTAAGTTTTAATTAATATTTTCATGAAACTTTTGTTGTATATTTTATTATTGAAAATATTTAGTTTTAATTTAATTTATGTTTATTTTTTGTAGAGAATTTGTTGCATGTTTATGCTCTTGAAAAAGCAAGAAAAAGGTTGGAATTATGGCAATTTTGAAGAGAAAAGAAAAAAAATGGCACATGCTCCTTCCCAGCCATTGGGCCTGCTTCCAAAGCCCAGGCCCATGCTCAATCCACCCATAAGGAGCTCACCAATACCACCAATTCACACATCAGCCACGTTCAACTCCTTCACAGCCTCCTCATCACTTCAGCAATTCAGCATCATCATCCAAGCATCGACCCAGCCCAGGCCCACGCCTGCTTCAAATGACCCTCCTCCTGTTACGCCCACTGCCATGAGCCGCCTGCCCCAACGCCAGGCCCAATACTCCAGCTAGCTGCTTCCCTGCCACAAAGCAGCCCCCATGCATGCCATTTTGTGTCTTGAGCCCAACAATGTCCCTTTGCCAAAAATACCACATTTTTACCCCACTTTCTACACATTTTACCCCAAAACATAATTATTACACCCTATAATTTACCCCTATTTGCCATATTATAATTAATTAAATTAATTTAATCAATTTAATTAATTTAAATTGATTATTTTAATATCTCATTTTTGGCTATAAATAAGGGATTTAGGGTGTCCATTTGGAGGGATGTTACTATACCATAATTTCTACACATTCAAAACCTCTCTACTATCTTCTTCTTCTTCTTCTTCTTTTTGGTTATTTTCTATGTATTTTTAGAGGAAATTTTGGGGGTTTCTCCTCCAAATTTTCCTATTTATGTTTGTAATTTTTAGTTTGTATTTGCTATTCTAGTTATGTGTTTCTAATCTTTTTAAGATTATTAAGGTGATGATGAAACATTATGTAACTAGATAATATTTATTTTGTATGTTGATTTCCCATTTTGTGCAATAAAGTTTATGGAATTTTCTTCTTCAAATATCTTCTTTCATCTTAAATATCATGTATTTTGGATTGTTAGCACATATTTAAACTTTGTTCTTCATTAGTGCAAATACATAATATTCTTTGTGTAAGATATGTCATTAAATTGTACACATCCATGCTTAGAACAAAAATATTATGTTTTGCTTTATAAATAATGTTCATTGATTTATTTGTTATTTCATTAGATTGATCTACACTAAATGCTTTGAAATTATAATTTTGAAAAGTGAAGAAAAATCCTATATTTTTAGAAATAATTTGTGCTTAAAATTATAAATCTATTTAGAAAATTATAGTTTTATTTATTTTAACTATCACTAAAACTTGGGAATCAATTTACTTATAAATATTATTGAATTTATATTTTGTGGATTCTAATCCTTAATAATCTTATTTTACCATCTTATTTACAATTATTACTTTAGTAATATATATTATCTTTAATTTCTATATTATTGTATTTTATTTTATTCTCATTATTTCAAAAATCCCATCAATCTTTGGAACTAGGTTAGAATTTATTAATTTTGGTTTAAAATAGTTTTCTTTTCGATTTTAGACAACTCCTTTGGGTTCGATCTCGTGCTTATACGAACACTATTCTATAAATACGATTCGTGCGCTTGCGAGTATAAATATTTAAAACATACCCGTTTTGGGTCCATCAAGTTTTTGGCGCCGTTGCCGGGGAGTTGCAAGAGAAAATAAACAAAATTTATCTCAAGGTTAGTGAATTCTTCTACTAGTTATTTTAATTTTTTGCACTTAAAAAAAAACAAAAAAAATATATATCTATAAAAACTAAAAAGAAAATTTGGGACGGTTCTACCACCCATAAAAAAAAACTTATATATTTATATTTATTGCATTTTTTTTAGTTGACGGCACTTGTGCCTCCTATCTATCCTTTTAATTTTTATAGTCGATGACACTTGTGCCTCCTAATTTTCTTTATTTATCTTGTTGTAATTTTTATTTTATTTAATTTCCGCAAGTTACTAGTTGATGGCAATTTTGCCTCTTAGTCTTTTATTTTATTTCTTAGTTGGTGGCACTTGTGCCTCCTAATTTTTTACCTTAATTTTGTTATGGTTGATGGCATGCTATGCCTCCCTACTCTTGCCTAATTTTTTTTAATAATATTATTTAATTTTGTCTTATTTCTCTTTATCCTTTATCATATTATTGTGAAAAAAAATACTTGAAAAAAAAATATATACTTAAGTGTTTAATATCTTAACATTGTTTTTTAATTTTATTTTCTTGTTCTTTTTTTTTTCCTTAATTGTCATCTTTAAAAAAAAAAATAGTTTGTCATCTAGTTTTTTTCCATATGGATCATTACAATTATAGTTGGAATTCTGAGTACAACTATTATGAGCAATCAAATTTAAATTATGGAGAAACTAATAATATGTATGACATGCATGAATCTTTTGATATCCCTTTTGCCCCCACCTATAATCCAAACTTTTCATGGAGTCATACACAGTCACCAATAGGGCATGAATTCAACATGCATAATCAAAGTCATGCCCAATCCGACCTATCATATCCCATTGAACAAGAAACGAGCCCATCTTTAGAGGATACCCTACAACAGTTTATGCAATCAACCTACCAAATCTTACTAGCCCAATCTCAGTCAATCTCAAAAATTGAGACAATAGTAGGACACCTTGCAACTATTATAGAGTCGGAAAAACAAGTTTATCCCAACCAACTCATTCCCAATCCAAATAGTCAAATTGAAAATGAAAAGGATAATGAAGTTGTTGAAGAACTTGTAATATGCATCCAACCCCCTAATAAAACCAAAGAGTTGGATGAAATAATTTTCGAGGCTCATAAGGAAAATGAAAAAGACATAATTATATTTCAAGAGCCCATAATTGATCAAATTTGTATATTTACTCAAAATGAAAATGAGTCTAATATAGATATGCAATTTTCGTATTTGATTGATATTCCATTAAAATTGCATATTTCTAACTTTCTTGTAGGTGTGATGTTATCAATTATTATTTATGGCATTTGCATCAAAGTCATAACTCACCCTACAAATAAAATTCTACACCATCGATTGGGTGTAGGTTGAAAGAAAAAAAAAATTATAGTCGAGCTAAAGACTATAAACTAAAGCGCTTTGTGGGAGGCAACCCATACTTTAATGTTTCATTTTATATTTCACTTTTTGTTGTGTGTTTTTGTTTCATGTTTGTCAAAAAGCTTGAAGGAAACTTCTTGCCCAAAAAGAAAAGAAGAGAAGAAAACAAAGAGCCAAATCAAGGAAGCATACTTCAAAGGGAGTAATTCTTAATTTTTTCCATTTTATTAAACATTGAGGACAATGTTTCATTTAAGTTTGGGGGTAGTGTGTATGTGTTTTTCTTAGTGTTTATGTGTGTTTTCTTTGTGTTTATGCATGTTTTTCATTTGTTGTAAAATTCAAAAAAAAAAAAATTATTTTCTTTGTTTTGTTTGAAAAAAATATTGGTGATTTTCATTTTATTTAAATGATAAGAATTATGATTGAAATTGTTTTTAGTTCTTAGAAAAATATAAATAATTATTAAGCTTTACTTTTAATTTTTAAGTTAGTTTTGTTTAAATATAAAATTTTCATTAATATGACACTTTTCTATTCCATTTGAATTATTGTGATATTTTGATAAAGTTTATTTAAACATTAAATTCTTTAAATCTCTAAAAAAAAAAATGAAAAATATTAGAATTTGCTTGATTATCTCTTGAGATTTAATTTATTTTTGTTTGCATAAGCTTGTTTAAATGTTCACATGATGATTTGATGTTTTTGTGTTTATATGTTAAATATCTATTTTGAAAACAATTTTAACTTTTCAAATTAATTACATAAGCTTTACTTTTATTTGTGATTTTCTTTGTACTATTTCCATTATATAATTTTTGACTAAATCATTAGATATCACCAATTAAAAAAAATGTGTGTTTCTAATTTTTCTTTTGCTCGAGGACTAGCAAAATATTAAGTTTGGGGGTGTGATAACTCTACAAAATAGAGTTATTTTACCACTTTTTATGTGCTAATTGTTGCTTAATTCTTGAGTTTTTAATTGATTTATTAAGTTTTTAAGTAATTTTGAATTTATTAGTCTTATTTTAATTTTATATATTTTTGTAGAGTTATAGTTATAGTTATTATAACTATTTATGTTATAATAACCCTCCAAATTTTCCTATTTATGTTTGTAATTTTTAGTTTGTATTTGCTATTCTAGTTATGTGTTTCTAATCTTTTTAAGATTATTAAGGTGATGATGAAACATTATGTAACTAGATAGTATTTATTTTGTATGTTGATTTCCCATTTTGTGCAATAAAGTTTATGGAATTTTCTTCTTCAAATATCTTCTTTCATCTTAAATATCATGTATTTTGGATTGTTAGCACATATTTAAACTTTGTTCTTCATTAGTGCAAATACATAATATTCTTTGTGTAAGATGTGTCATTAAATTGTACACATCCATGCTTAGAACAAAAATATTATGTTTTGCTTTATAAATAATGTTCATTGATTTATTTGTTATTTCATTAGATTGATCTACACTAAATGCTTTGAAATTATAATTTTGAAAAGTGAAGAAAAATCCTATATTTTTAGAAATAATTTGTGCTTAAAATTATAAATCTATTTAGAAAATTATAGTTTTATTTATTTTAACTATCACTAAAACTTGGAAATCAATGTACTTATAAATATTATTGAATTTATATTTTGTGGATTCTAATCCTTAATAATCTTATTTTACCATCTTATTTACAATTATTACTTTAGTAATATATATTATCTTTAATTTCTATATTATTGTATTTTATTTTATTCTCATTATTTCAAAAATCCCATCAATCTTTGGAACTAGGTTAGAATTTATTAATTTTGGTTTAAAATAGTTTTCTTTTCGATTTTAGACAACTCCTTTGGGTTCGATCTCGTGCTTACACGAACACAGTCCTCGACCATCATTGATACACCCATTATGGTTTGAGTCATGCAAACCACAATGGATGTGTGATTATCCAATTGGGTATGTATAAGCCCAATATAATTAAAAGTGTTTTAATTATAATTTTGAGTTAATTGTGGTGAGTCTAAATTCCAATTGGGCCTCAATAACTTGTTGGTTATTAAAACCCAAAGTTTAATTATTTAAATTTTTTTTTAAAATACTTAAAAGGTTATTTAACTAATAATGATTAATTAAAATGGCAATGGCCCAAAGACTAAAAGAGAAGGTCCAAGATCAAAGGAGTTGCTCTTTATTAGGCCTTAGTTAGTTTAATTATTTTTGTGTATTTTTTTGCAAGTGTTGTAATTTTCTAGAAATACCCAAAATACCCAACCCGCGTTTATTTATTTGCTTGAACATGATTAAATTATCTAATACTTTATCATGGATAATAACATGCCATACATATTACCCACATAGTACATATTAAGCATGCAATTTTTTTTAGAAACACGCTTAGGATGGATTATATGTTTTTACACTACACCAAACACCCATTACCATAACACACCATTATAATACTATTTAAAAAGAGTTATGGTATATTATCAAAATTTCGGCGGCAACTAAAATAAAAAAGCGCCATCTTTCCCGTGTACAGTAACTCCCTTTCCCGTGTACCCATTTCCCCTCTACCCATTTCCAATCTCATTTTCTTCAATCTTTCTCCTCCTGGTCTCATTTTTCCTGGTATACCCATTTCCCTTTGACCCATTTCCGGCGATATAGGAGGCACATCTCCTCTCTCTCGGATCTCTTTCTCCCACCAAACCTCTCTCCTTCCCTCTTTATCTCTCACCTGTCTTTATGGAGCCCAACCTTCCCTATCATCGGCAAACGGCGCAAATGACAGGGGCTCGTGGGTCTTGTGAAAACGATGGGCTCAGGGTCGTGGGTGGCTCGGTCTCACGGAGGGGGTGGGTGGCTCAGTCTTGCAGAGGGGTCCGAGGGGCTGGGTGGCTCGGTCTAGCAGAAGGGCTGGGTGGCTCGGTCTTGCAGAGGGGTCCGAGCCCCCTCTTCTTTCTTCTTGAAATTTTGGTAAAATGTGAATCTCTCTAATTAAATTATTTATTTATTATATCTTCTTGAGGTGCAATTCTTCTGCTAACATCATTTCTTGTGTTGGTTGATTCAGACTAGCTTCTATATGAAGCTGTTTAATGTGAGCCTTTTATTTTGTAGTGTCATGGGATACACTTTACCATATATTTCACAATCCAACATGTGAAGGAAGCTAAAATAAACTTTATCATCTGATGTGTTATCATGTTGAAACTGAATGCTGATTATATCTCTCTTTCTTTTGTTGATTTTTTTAATCACTCTTTCTTTAGTTGATTTTTTTTAATCCCTATTTCTTTAGTTGATTTATGACTTCTTAACTGTGCTCTTTTTGTTTCTCTACTTTGGTAGGATTGTAATTAGATACGATGAGGGAGCCATCATGGTTAAAATTGGTCGAGAAGAACCAGTTGCCAGCATGGACAATGGGGGGAAAATAATTTGGGCGAAGCATAATGAAGTTCAAATTGTGAATATCAAAAGTGTTGGGAATACAGAGGTTTGATCATCCTACTTGCTCAAAATTCTATCTGAAACTGAGCCTAGTCTCATGTTCTTTGTATATTTATTTTGTATGAAAATAATAAATCAACTTTTTGTTTGATTTGACTTAGCATTTTTTAGAACTAATTCTTGTATTCCACTACTCAGGTCGCAGATGGAGAACATGTGATCTTTATCCTCAAGTAAGTTAAAATATTTAATGCAGCCTATGCAGGTAAAAATGATGCTGCTTTGGTTTAGTGCAGTTTATTACCTCTTGTTGTTGGCTCTATGTGCTTATATTATACATAGTTTAGACTAGTGGAAGGTATACAATTCATTATCCCCATCAGTAATGGGCAAGCCTTACACATTTTTGTATCATAGATTATTATTTTCATGTTAGAAAGATTACGTACTTCCCTTAAATTTTTAGTGTCTACCCTAAGGTGGTGTTTTGTTTGGATGGAATGGAAAGAAAAAAAAAAGTCCCTTTGTTTGGTTACTTAAATGCATGGGCGCATCTATTCTATTGTAATGACTATTCCTACAACTAATGGAGGTGTCATTCCTAAATAAAATGGATGGAGTAACTCTTATAATTAATTTAGTCTTAATTAGTTAAGATGGTTAAAAGAATTTAAATTTGTTTATTTTCTTATTTAATAAAATGATATTCTATTTAAAAAGGCAAACTAAAATCTAGGGCACAATTATTTATTTTGCAAAATTAGATTAGTATTTATTAGAAAATCATTTGGTAAAATTAATTTAATTAGTTTTACAACTTAATTGGAAAATATTGATTTTGAGAGAACACAATTTTTTAAATAGTGAGTGGGAGAGGGAATTATGACAATAAGTCACATGGTCTCCATTATTGTTTGAACACCAAGACGCATAGGAAGGGCCTCGTGTCACCTCGGTTTGTGGCCTCCCTAAGGAAAGACTTCCGAATATGTTTATTTTTTCTCAAGGTTGACTTCTTATATGAGAATAAGATTAATGATGTATTTTAAGTTTGACTGACCCTAAGGCACACTCTTGAGTTAAGTCATTGATTGAAAAATAATGGGTTACACTCCGAAGGTGTATCTAGGCTTTCGAGCGTGACTAGTGCATCTTGACCAAACTAACGGTAATTCATAAGTCAAAAGAGAAAAATGAGATTTTAAGTTTTCACTTATGGAGTTGAGATCTTGTCTCAAGGTTAATTTGTGATTAGTCTGACCTACCCTAAGACGGTCCATTAATTTTCAAATTAATCTATCATGGACTAGTAACTAATTTTTTGTGTGTTCTTTTATGTGTTGCATTCATGCATCATATTCACTATTCCAAATATAAATTGATATTTATTATGTGCATTAATTCATTATATTTTATTTATTTAATTTTCAGCAATATGTCCAATTCAAACCCTGTAACTGTTTTACTTGCTAATGATAAATTGATTGGTGATAACTACATGAAATTGAAATCAAACATGGACATTGTTTTGATATGTGAAAACCACATGTTTTTCCTTAATGAGGAATGTCCTAAGATTCATGCTCTCACTGCTGCCAAAACTACTAGAGAGAAGTATGACAATTGGATCTTATCTAACAATAAGACCAAATGTTATATGCTTGCTAGTATGAGCGATGTGCTCAAAAATAAGTTTGAAACTGTTAAAAAACCTATGAGATTTGGGAATCTCTACAAGGCATGTTTGGCCAACAATCTGATAAATGCAAACATGAGGCTACTAGAAGCTTCATGAATATGAAAATGAAGAGAAATATTTCTGTTAGAGAACATATCCTAGACATGATCAACATATTGCACGATGTAGAACTCCACAGTGCGACCATTGATGAGAGAACTCAAGTAAGTGTGATACTTGAATCTCTCACACCAACATTTGCGGCATTCACCGCCAACTATGTTATGAACAAGTTGGAGTACAATATGACCCAACTGCTGAATGAGTTGCAAACTTTTGAATCTCTAAACAAAAGTTCCACTAAGGTTGAGGAGGAAAATGTTGCTGAAACCAAGCCTTCCTTTTCAAATGGTAATTCGAACAAAAGGAAGGGTGGCCAAGGAAAGGACAAGAAAAAGGACAAACAACCAGAGAAGACCAACAAGTCTTGCAAGAAGAATAATTCTGCAAAAAACTCCAAAAAGAAGGCACCAAAAGGAGCATGCTTTCATTGTGGAGTTGATGGTCATTGGAAAAGAAATTGGCCTAAGTACCTAGCTGAATTGAAAGACAAAAATAAAGATAAATTTGATTTACTTGTTTTAGAATCTTGTTTAGTGGAAGGCGATTTTCATCTTGGATAGTTGATTCAAGAGCCAATAACCATGTTTGTTTTTCTTCGCAGATTCTTAGTACTTCAAGGAAGCTGGCTTATGGAGAGGTGACCATGAGAGTTGGAAATGGACAGGAGATCTCGACAGCTGAAGTTGGAAAAGCTCGCCTAGATTTTGATAATAATAAATTTATTGTGTTGGACAATGTTTACTTTATTCCTGGATTTACTAGAAATTTAATTTCCTTATAAAAAATGCATGAATAAGGTTTTAATGTTTCTTTTAATAGTAATTCGATTGTTATTTCAAAATATGGTTTTGACATTTGTTATGCAAATTCTGAAGGTGGACTTTACAAGTTAGAGTCCAACGTTGATCATGTTTATAATTATGAATTTTTTAAAACTGCAAATCCTAGATCTATTAAAAGACAAAAGACAAAAGACAAATTCCAATAGTGAAACATATCTGTGGCATTTGAGCTTGGGACATATTGGTCTAGACAGAATTAACAGACTAACAAAGGATGGTCCTTTAAGAGAAATATCTATTGGTTCTCTCCCAGTCTGTGAATTCTGCCTAGAAGGCAAAGTGTAACGCCCTAAACTCCAGGGACCATTACGGTGTGCCTTATAAACAATACTAAACTCGCTAATCGAGTCATTTTGCCATACATGTATGACTAAGTATGATTAGCGGTTTAGGGATTAAAATTTTTGGTTAAGATATAATGTTTCATTAAAACGTTTACTGTATACATTGGGATATCAAAAATATAATATAAAGGTTCATTACAAGAAAATATGTACAACCAGTCGATCTAAGCGGCAAAATAGGGTGTAACCCTAGTTCCTTTTTCAACCCTCCGCCGTGGCGGTCGAGAAGCTGCATATGTACACATCGTCACCTAAGCTCTCCAACTCAAGGATGGTCCAGATTTCTTTTGCCATTACCTGCACCACAAAGCACTCGTGAGCCGAAGCCCAGCAAGAAGACTCAATATGCTCATGAACAGTCATATCATGACCTCAAATCATATCTGGCATGCCTAGCAAATATATCTCTATTCAAGCATGCAAATAACCTCACATAATGCTGGGGAATCTAGGATAAGAAATCCTGCCCTCCTGATTGGATGACTATCAAGTCAATCCTAATCAGATGAGTGATTTAACACTTAAGGTTCTGGTAAACAATACTGAGTGACTGACAAGCAAGTCACCACGGGGCTCATCACCCACAGCCATGCCAATGATGATCATTATGATCATTCAGAGCTTAAAGCCCTGAGCAGATGAGTGAATATAACTTTGAGGTTCTGTTAAACCATAATGAGTGCTTGAAAAGCAAGTCACTACGGGGCTTGGCACCCATAGCCGTGTGATGGAACCGTCACTTGGGCTTTCCTGCAATTGCTATAATAAGATGAGTGAATTAAAACTTGAGGTTCTGGTAAACCATACTGAGTGACTGATGGGTAAGTCGCTCGCTTAAACAGATGAGTGACTGATGGGTAAGTCACACTGGGCTCGGCATCCATAGCCATGTGACTAAACAGTCACTGGCCTCGCTGGCCCTGGATCTAAGTGACTAGCCTTTGGCTAGACAAGCGCTTTTAGTTTTCATCAAAATTGAGGTCGGTCCGGCATTAATGCTCATTTGAGTCATTCAATGCAGATGATGATTAGATCTAATCTTTTATCGGCTTTGCGTTCATGACGCTTATACTGTTTCTGACTCTTAGGTAGTAAAACGCGACCAGTGCCGATCCTGACTAGTTAGTCAGTGCCACACACAAGTAAGCAATGCTGCAAGGCATATATCATATGTCAAATATCCGAACACAGGGCATTCAGCATGCTTACTTAACAATTGCTAGCACAATTAGAATCATGCATAAACACAGACACTCAAGCTCTAATCAATCTCATATTCAATATTCATGGCATGCCCTAATCACATGTTTCTCGTGCATCACATGCATCACATTTAAACATCCAACATGCATCAAGAATAACCATGCATGTCATAAACACAAGGTGCAGTTTTCTTACCTTTGGTCCAAGCACAGGTTACCAATAAATGAGCCACAAGCACGATCCTTACTCCAAGCCTCTAGTGATAACCTAGTCACAACCATAATATAAAACCTCATCAAAATGAGTAAATAAATACTTCCGGACCAAGTCCTAGCCTCCGAGACGTCGAATCCTACCAAACCGGGCAGTAAGATCGATCCCGAGCCCTTAGGTTTAAGTTCCCATGATTAAAAACCAATTTTGGCCATTTTCCCCTTTTGAGTCGCGGCCCCAAACATCAGAGCCGCAGCCCCACTCAAGTTAGGCCCAAAAATCTTCTCTGACAGCAATTAGAGCCACTACTCTACCCAATAAAGCCGCAGCTCAAATAGTCCAGCGACCCCAAACCACCAGCTTCTTCAAGTTTGAGCCGCAACTCAACCTTAAACCCAGCCAGAAAACCTCCATTTCTTCATTTAAAAACCTACCCAAACATATCCAAATCCCAACTAAATCCTCCGGCTAATAAGCTTCTAATCTTCCCTAGAATCGCTATGCCTCAATCCTTGCCTAAATCCGAGTCCTAAAACTCAAGTTTCCTTCGAAAATGCGATCGGGAGATGAATATTGAACTTAGAGGGAGAGAGAACTTACTCAACGTTCTTTTTATTTCTTAAATTCAAGCTTAAGTAGCCTCAAAAAAATCCTAACGCTCGGGGTCCCAAAAACATCCCCAGGGGAAAAATATTCAAAACCTCTAGAATTTCCCCTTGATCTTACTAACTCCCAATTTATCATCAAATTCTTATTTTCATTATCCAATAACCCAGTAATGCTCTAAATACCCATTGACTCACTTCAAGTGAAAAATAATTCCCGTTGTGACTTTCCCACTAGCTTACCTCCTAAGATCATCTCGTGCTTAGTAACCCTAGCGTAACCAAATAATAATAAAACACCACACACATATCACATATATGCCAAATATGCCTGAAATGGCCAAAATATGAAAATCACTCAATTAATCAAAAATGGGTTCACATGCATATTTAATACACCTAAACATGCATATAATCAATAAATAACATAATAAATCAATTATGATCCTCCCGGCCTCCTAATTAAGGTCTTAACCTTATGAGGAAATTTGGGGCATTACAACTATCCCCTTCTTACCGAAATTTTTTCCTCGAAATTTATCTGAACTGCCCAGAATATAGATTCTGCACAACTGATTCCAATTTCCCAGGTCATATCCCCGACCTCACTGTTTTTGCAACATTACCTTAACTCAAGATATAACTTTATTCCTCAGAACCTTATTCTTTCTATCTCGTATCTGGACTGGCTATTCCTTACAGGATAACTTAGCTTTAATTCCCAGATTCACATAACTCAACACATGAGTTCCTTCCAACCCATGTCCTCAGCATGGAAATACATAATATATTGTATACAACTAACAATGCCAAAGATAAGGCCAATCCAAAGTCAATTTGACCAGTCCTAAGTAGGACTCAAACTGCTATACTATCCTAGGGCTCAACTTGCCTTTAACTCCTCACCCCTTTCCATGGTGATACTTTTAGGAAGATACAATATTCCACTTAGAACTCTATGTTCCTACTTTTCAATTCAATAACACTTGTACATTTACTCTGAGAAGTGAGCATCCAAGCTCTAACCTCTAATAATCTCAATGGTCCCTTGAACTACCTTAGGATCCAGAATCAACATCTCACCCATCTCATTCCAATGAACGGGTGATAAACATTCTCAAACATACCTCATCTCATAAGGTACCTTTCCAACACTGGATAACTCTCTTTCTCTCTCTGATTTACCATCAGTCTGGGAATAATGAACTGTACTGAATTCCATCTATATACTCATCACCTTCCTTAACCCCTTCAAGTCCTGGAGATAAAACTAGAGTCTTCATCTGATAAGATAGACCTTGAATTCCATGAAGGCGCACTATCTCCTCACATAGAGATCTGAATACTGATCAGCTGCATTATTCATCCTTGCTGATAGGAGTGGCTCACTTTAAAAACTGTCCATAATGACCCAATGCCAATTCATACTGACCCACTAACCTGGGCAATTCCACTGCGAAACCCATCGTGATGCTTTCTTATTTCCATTATAACATACTCAAAGGCTGCAATGGCCTTGTTGGTTTCTGATACTCTGCCTTGACCTGCTAATAGGTTGAAAACTTTGCCATATATTCCATTAAGTCCCTCTCCACCTCAGGCCACCACCATTAAACTTTCAAACTTTGGTACACTGTCACGATGCCTGAATGAAGAGAATAAGAAGAATAGCACGAGATTCATCCAGAATCTCCCAATTAAACCCAGTGTCCATCGGATTCCAAATCCGATCCTTATACCTCAATAAATTCATACCTGACACTGCAAACCCTTAGCTAATCCAGCTCAGACTTTCCACTCAATCTTTCCTATCTGTGGTTCACTTAACTGTCTTTCCTTTTTAATCCTATCTGAGATAGTAATCTCAAGCATACAACTGGCCACCTGGCCCACCAAAAACTCTACTCTAGTTCTGGTCAGATCCTTTATCCAACATGTTGCATAGGCAAGCATTTTTCTCTGTCCCTGAGGTGTCATAACCACCTACTAACTGATTCTGATCTGCAAGAAGACTCAGAACTGTTTCCCAAGGAACATATAATATATTGTCCATCCAAGGAAAATCTTGCCTACCGAGGCGTTCCTTGACCTTGGAAAATCTCCACAAGAGGTACATCACAATACCATCGCCCAAGACGATCACAAATCCCATTCAAATAATCCTTGGAATGCTCTGTCCATCTGATTCAACAAGACAACTCAACATTAATTACCCTCAAATCATAACTCAGCACTCCCACTGCACTTATCTGATATAACATCAGACTTCTGTATATTCTCTTCCCTGATCTCTAGCTGGTACTAACCAGATCAAAGATCCACTTTTGAGAATTCCATCTTACTTAATAATTGAACCTTTACAACCCTGCTGAACCATTCAATACAGTGCCCTAAATCTGATTCTATTCCTGGCACTAATCTAATCACCGTTCTATCTATTCATATAAAAGAACCATGGTAAGTCCCCTGGAAACACATCCAGAAACTCACAGACTAGTCCAGTCTGTCCTGACCCCGCTGGCACAATCTAAGTGGTATCCACCATGCTAGCTAAGAGTTCTATGCATCTCTCTGCCATAAAACTCTAGCTCTCAATACAGATGTCATAAGCATATAGAATCCATACATTGTGCCAACTGTCTCAAGGCTTCCCACTCTCAAGCCCAAGAATTACTATCCTTTCCTTATAATTTAGCATTGCCCCACCCTTGGCTAACCAATCCAAATCTAGGATCATCACAAAATCGATCATAACCAACTTATCATATCAACTGATGAGTCTTTTCCACAATAATTCACCTCATCTCTTAAATCACCAGCACATTAGCATTTTCCCATCATAACATAACCATGCCATCTGCATAATAACTCCATGTCTCTCCAGATGCAACAAGCAAAGAACAACATGGCACTAAACCAAACAACATAACTCAAAAGTTAGAACTAGAAAACTGACCTACCACCCCTAAGGAACTAGTCTCAGTCTTAAATTCTAACTGCATCGGAACGAACACTCGAGCTGGAGTCGATCTATCCATCCTTTCTTAGCCTTGGGCAATTCTTCATGATATGCCCAACCATGTCACATAAGAAACATGCTTTTGCTCGGCATTCTCTCAAATGATGCCTCTTGCACCAAGTGCATACCATATTAGTCTTCCACTCCTTCTTCTTGCTTGGTCCAACAAATGAAGGCATCACTGCTTGATCTCCATGCTCTCCAGCACTTTCTTGCTCAATCTGATTTCCTATGATCTCAACAATAAGAGCCTTCCCTATGACCTGAACGTAGGTAGAGATTTCATGCACTAGGGCAACTCTAATGCCCTGAGCTATCCTGGAATTCAATCCCTGAACAAACCTCTCCTTCCAAGCTACATCCATGGGTACCAAATCAAAAGTGAACTTGGCCAACCCATCAAATCTGTTAACATACTTAGTTACCATTGCATTTCCCTGAACGAGATTCATAAACTCATTCATCTTAGTAGTCTTGGCTACATCATAGTAATAACTTTCATTGAACAGCTGCCTAAATTCTTTCCAGTCCATCACAACCATGTCTCGTGTCTGGGATATCACTTCCCACCATGTCCGTGCATTATCCCGCAATACAAATGTCGCACAGATCACCTTATCGTGACCTACCGGCCCCATACTATCAAGAATGGAACTAATCATGCCCATCCATTGCTCAACTCTGAATGGATCTAGGCCTCCCTCAAAGATTGGAGGGTAATACTCCTGGAATCTTCCACAGAGATCTCCCATCTACTCTCAACCCTAGGCTGAACCAAAGCTAATGCCACTCTTGACATAACAAAGGAAGAAGTGCTTCCCAACAGGTTCCGCTGTTGCTTCAGACACCTGATCTCTTCCTCATGGCTTTGCAATCTTGATTGCAAATCTGTGAACATCTGCTGAAAATTCACAGGAGCAGATGAAGAACTAAAACCCTGGCTGTAACTCTCAGCCTCTGTGTAACAACCACCAGGCCTCATTATCTGCCTTGGATATAAACTTGCTGATTGAATCTGCAGTCAATAACTTGACTCATTAATCATGATGAACATATCAAGAGCTTTCCCCACGGGAACAATCTTACCATACCACATTCACAAACCACTGCAATGCTAAAAACATGCCCATGGCATTCATACATCAATCATAATTCCTGCTCTTCCAACATTCACACCATGCCTCCAACCCCAGCATGCAAATATCACAATTATATATTCATGGAGCAGGTAATCATATGATCACATTCATAGATATATTCATGGAGCATATAATCATATAGTCAAGAGGCAGGCTCTATCAACATCTCATGCTCCCTAATACAATGTGCAGGTAAAGCATTTACATTTTATTTAAGTAGTTAAACACATAACTACAGAAATAGTTACCATTCCCTGAGTGAAGCTATCTTCAGTGACAAGTGTACATGCCTAGCTTGTCTTCAGGAACCATAAACCTTGGTTCACTTTGATACCAAGATGTAACGCCCTAAACTCCAGGGACCGTTACGGTGTGCCTTATAAACAGTGCTAAACTCGCTAATCGAGTCATTTGGCCATAAATGTGTGACTAAGTATGCTTAGCGGTTTAGGGATTAAATTTTTTGGTTAAGATATAACGTTTCATTAAAACATTTACTATATACATTGATATCCCAAAAATATAATTTAAAGGTTCATTACAAGAAAATATTAACAACCAGCCGATCTAAGCGGCAAAACAGGGTGTAACCCTAGTTCCTCTTTCAACCCTCGGTCGTGGCGGTCGAGTAGCCGCATATGTACACATCGTCACCTAAGCTCTCCAACTCAAGGATGGTACAACTTTCTTTTGCCTTTACCTGCACCACAAAGCGCCCGTGAGCCGAAGCCCAGCAAGAAAACCCAATATGCTCATGAACAGTCATATCATGACATCAAACATATATGGCATGCCTAGCAAATATAGCTATATTCAAGCATGCAAATAACCTCAGATAATGTTGGGGAATTTAGGATAAGAAATCCTGCCTTCCTGATTGGATGATTATCAAGTCAATCCTAATCAGATGAGTGATTTAACACTTGAGGTTCTGGTAAACCATACTGAGTGACCGACAAACAAGTCACCACGGGGCTCAGCACCCACAGCCAAGCCAATGATGATCATCATGATCATACAAAGTTTATAGCCATGAGCAGATGAGTGAATATCACTTTGAGGTTCTGTTAAACCATAATGAGTGACTGACAAGCAAGTCACTATGGGGCTCGACACCCATAGCTGTGTGACGGAACCGTCACCTGGGCTTTCCTACAATGGCTCTAATAAGATGAGTGAATTAACACTTGAGGTTCAGGTAAACCATACTGAGTGACTGATGGGTAAGTTACTAGCTTAAACAGATGAGTGATTGTTGGGTAAGTCACACGGGGCTCGACACCCATAGCCATGTGACTAAACAGTCACTGGCCTCACTGGCCATGGCTCTAAGTGACTAGCCTTTGGCTAGACAAGCGCTTTTAGTTTTCATTGAACTTAAGGTCGGTCCGTCATTAATGCTCATTTGGGTCATTCAATGTAGATGTCGATTAGATCTAATCTTTTATCGGCTTTGCGTTCATGACGCTTATGCCATTACTGACTCTTAGGTCAGTAAAACACGACCAGTGCCGATCCTGACTAGTTAGTCAGTGCCACACAAATGTAAGCAATGCTACAAGGCATGTATCATATGTCAAATATCCGAACACAGGGCATTCAACATGCTTACTTAACAATTGCTAGCACAATTAGGATCATGTATAAACACAGAGACTCAAGCTCTAATCAATCTTATATTCAATATTCATGACATGCCCTAATCACATGATTCTCGTGCATCACATGAATCACATTTAAACATCCAACATGCATCAAGAATAACCATCCATGCCATATACACAAGGTGCAGTTTTCTTACCTTTGGTCCAAGCACAGGTTACCAATAAACGAGCCACAAGCACGATCCTTACTCCAAGCCTCTAGTGATAACCTAGTCACAACCATAATATAAAACCTCATCAAAATGAGTTAATAAATACTTCCGGACCAAGTCCTAGCCTCCGAGACATCGAATCCTACCAAAATGGGTAGTAAGATTGATCCCAAGCCCTTAGGTTTATGTTCCCATGATTAAAAACTCATTTTGGCCATTTTTCCCCTTTTTAGCCGCGGCCCCAATCATTAGAGCCGTAACCCCACTCAAGTCAGGCCTAGAAATCTTCTTTGACAGCAATTAGAGCCGCAACTCTACCCAATAGAGCCGCATCTTAAATAGCCCAGCAGCCCCAAACCACCAGCTTCTTCAAGCTTGAGCCGCGGCGCCCAAGAACAGAGCCGCAGCTCAATCTTGAATCTGCCAGAAAACCTCCATTTCTTCATTTAAAAACCTACCCAAACATATCCAAATCCCAAAATCAAAGTTCCCAAACATCCTCATGATCCAAAACCAACAAAACCCAAGCCTCAATCAAATAAAAAACTCATCAAAACACAAAATCCAATTCAAGCTTAAAAAAATTAAAAACTTAGAACTTAAAACTTGAATTACCTCCGATTGAGTTATTTCCCATCTAAATCATCTGGCTAATAAGCTTCTAATCTTCCCTAGAATCGCTATGCCTCAATCCTTGCCTGAATCCGAGTCCTAAAACTCAAGTTTCCTTCGAAAATGTGATCAGGAGACGAATATGGAACTTAGAGGGAGAGAGAACTTACTGAACATTTTTTTTTAATTTCTTAAAAGGTTACTTCAAGCTTAAGTAGCCTCAAACAAATCCTAACGCTCAGGGTCCCGAAAACACCCCCGGGGGCAAAATAGTCAAAACCTCCAAAATTTCTCCCTGATCTTACTAACTCCCAATTTATCATCAAATTCTTATTCCCATTACCCAATAACCCAGTAATGCTCTAAATACCCATTGACTCACTCTGAGTCAAGAATAATTCTCGTTGTGACTTTCCCACTAGCTTACCTCCTAGGATCGTTTCATGTTGAGTAACCCTAGCATAACCAAATAATAATAAAGCGCCACACACATATCACATATATGCCAAATATGCCTGAAATGGCCAAAATATGAAAATCACCTAATTAATCAAAAATGGGTTCACATGCATATTTAATACACCTAAACATGCATATAATCATTAAATAACATAATAAATAAATTATGGCCCTCTCGGCCTCCTAATCAAGGTCTTAATCTTATTAGGAAATTTGGGGCATTACACAAAATGACCAAGAGACCTTTCTCTACTAAAGGTTCAAAAGCCACAAAACCGCTTTAACTTGTACATATGGACGTTTGTGGTCCACTAAATGTCCAAGCTAGAGGTTGTTATGAATATTTTGTCACTTTCATTGACAATTATTCAAGATATGGTTACCTATATTTAATGCAAAAGAAATCTGAAACCTATGATAAGTTTATGGAATTTCGAGCAGAAGCTGAAAAGCAATTAGGTAAATCACTATAAATACTTTGATCAGATCGAGGTGGTGAGTACTTAGATCATGAATTTGAGGACCATTTCTATGAGCATGGAATTAAATCCCAACTCACTGCACCTGGAACGCCACAAAAAAATGGTGTTTCAGAACGACGGAACATAACCTTATTAGATATGGTTAGATCGATGATTAGTTTCTCATCATTGCCTTTGACATTATGGGGTTATGCAATAAAATGTGCTCTATACATACTCAATGTTGTTCCATCTAAGTCTATTCAGAAAACACCATTGGAGTTATGGAATGGTACTAAACCTAGTTTACGATATTTTCGTATATGAGGTTGTCTTGCACACGTGCTTAAAGGAAAGACCGGGAAGTTGGAATCATGCACTGAAGTGTGCATGTTTGTAGGATATTCCAAAGAAACAAAAGGTGGTATATTTTATAGTCCTAAAGATAACAAAACATTTGTATCTACGAATGTAACTTTTCTGGAGCATGACTATATAAATAACCACAAACCTCAAAGTAAAGTTGTACTTGAGGAAATGGTCTGAAGTAAGCAAGACCTATCACCAACAATGGTTAGAGAAAAATGGCCAGAGGATATCGCTAGTTCTAGTCAGAACAATAGAGAGCTTCCTCGCAGTGGGGGAGTTGGTAAATAACTAGTATGTTGTGAACATGAAGTTCAAATGCTTGTACCTGACACAAAAAAGATGATCCATTGACATATAGAGATGCAATGGAAGATTCTGACGAAGAAAAATGGCTAAACGCCATGGACCTTGAAATGAAATTGATGTATTCCCATTCTGTCTGGACTCTTGAATAACCACCTGAGAATGTTAAAACTTTTGGTTGAAAATAGATATTCAAGAAGAAGAGAGGAGCAGATGGGAAAGTAGATACCTTCAAAGCAAGGCTAATATCAAAGGGGTACACATAGAAAGAAGGAGTTGATTATGAAGAGAATTTTTCACCTGTGGCCATGCTCAAATATATCTGCATACTCTTATCCATACCTTCATGCATGGATTATGAGATTTGGCAAATGGACGTTAAAACAACTTTTATGAATGGCTATCTTGACAAAACCATTTACATGTCTCAACCAGAAGGGTTCGAAGTTAAAGGTCAAGAGAAAAAAGTTTGAAAGCTTCTCAAGTCTATTTATGGACTTGAACAAGCTTCAAGATCATAGAATCTTAGATTTGATGAAACAATCAAACATTTGGGTTTGAACAAAACGTTGATGAACCTTTTGTTTACAAACATATCAAAGATAAGATTGTGGTATTCCTCATTCTTTACATTGATGATATTCTACTGATTGGAAATAACGTAGAAACATTATCAAAAGTAAAGAAATGGTTAGCTGAGAAATTCCAATTGAAAGATTTGGGAGAAGCTAAATATGTTTTGGGAATTCAGATCTATAGAGATTGAAAGAACAAAATTTTGGCATCAAGCAACTGTGCCAGAACGCTTTGGCATGCAGAACACGAAGAAAGGAACCATGCCTACCCGATCAGGAGTTAAATTGCCTAAAGAACAATGTCCACAAACACCTCAAGAGGAGGAGGACATGAGACAATATCCCTATGCCTCTGCAGTAGGTAGTTTAATGTATGCAATGTTATGCACCAGACGTGACATCTGTTATGTAGTAGGGAAAGTCAGCCGTTATCAATCCAATCCTTATTTGAGTCATTGGACAGCAGTAAAGAATATTCTCAAGTATCTTAGACATACTAGATATTACATGCTTGTGTATTTAGGTAGAGACCTAAACCCCAGTGGATATATTGATTCTGATTTTCAATCAGACAAAGATAGTCAAAATTCGACATCTGGATCACTTTTCACACTTGGAGGATGTGTTATAGTTTGAAGAAGTATTAAACAATCTAGTATTGCAGACTCCACCATGGAAGCCAAATATATAGCAGCTTGTAAAGAAGCTAAAGAGGTTGTGTGGCTCAAGAAGTTCTATGTTGATCTGGAAGTTGTTCTAGGTATGGATTGACCACTTGTTATGTATTGTGCTAATAGCGGGGCAATAGCTAATTCAAAGGAACCCATAAGTCACAAGAGGGAAAAGAACATCGAGAGGAAATATCACTTGATCCGAGAGATAGTCAACCAGAAGATGTTGCTCTCTTGAAGATTTCCTCCAAAGATAATCTTGCAGATCAGTTCACAAAGACTTTATCTATTAAATCTTTTCATGGTCATGTAAGAAGGATGGGGTTAAGGGAAATGCATCATTTGCTTTAGGGAAAGTGGGAGATGGTTGGGAATTGTGCCCTTAAAGTAATTGTAGAAGACAATGAAATAAATGAATGAATAGAATTATTGTATATATGTAGCTTATGTATTATATTATTGCTTATAATATTAAGTAAATATCATTAAATTCTCAAGTTCATCTATCTAGTCTCAATATCATATTGGCATGAGATGATCGAGATTGAGATAATGAACTTAAATAGTTCGTAGTAAAATAAAGTTATGAAATCTTTAGATTAATTACTGCTAGTACGATCCACTAGTATTACGAATACATGTGACCTAGATCCGGGTTACTAGTGTAGTAGGACACTTTATTTGAGGTACTTAGCATACTTAGAGTATGTAGAACTGAACCAAGTTTGATTTAATAATACTTGTTTAAATACCATTTAGTAGTATTATAAAACACATCAACTGATGATCATATACAAACTGATCTTAATCCTGAATTTACCATGAACTCCTATATATGTCACTTGATCCTTTGATTCATGCGTTACGGTTTGTCAGAATGATCAGGCTAAGAACTATTATTTTGGGGACTCAATAATGTATATGGCTGGGGACATAGCTTTACAGGTGTGGAATCTATACCTTCTTATAGATTGAATGATGATTCCCTATTGGGTTGGCTTTTGGAACTGAAAATGTTATTGACGTCAAATTCATAATCAGATTATGAATAAACCTTCACTAGTAAAGTCAATGGTACACTAGGAATCAAGATATAATTAAAAGGGTAAAACTATAATTTTATTCCCATTTAATTATGAAGCATCAATAGAGGATTAATTTGTATGTAATGATTATATCAATGGACACTTTATGGTTACAATAAAGTACTCAGTAAATATATGTATTTAATTCTAAAGAGTCCAGTCTCATATTTATGGTAGAATAATCATGAGATTAATAAATATGATTATTGAATCAAAGAGTTTTGGTTAATAATATTTTATTTGTTGGATCTTGGAATTATGGGTCCATAGGTACCTGGGGCGGCTCTATCAACACTAATCAAGGTAAGAGTTGATACAAGGGTTAAACTGTGAATGGGCTATTTGAGAGAATATTTATTCTTCGAGATAAAAGTACAATTATGTGATAATTGAAGTTCGTAACGCCCTAATTTCTCATAAATTAGCGAGAACACAACGTTGGATCATAATCATAAATATTTGTCTTTTATTGAATAAAAAATTGAAAATAAATATATGGATCCATGGTTTTACAAAAATAAAATAATTGTCTCTAACATATTAAAATGAGCAACATTACATAAAACTTCAATAGAACACATTCTTTAATAAAAATCAATAAATAGGCCCAATTGATCTTTCTCGACTATATGGTTCCCACGAGTACATCACGAAGCTCCTAGGCCCCACTCGGCACTGGCTTTTCTATCATCAATTTTCTGTACAACAACATCATAAGGGGTGAGCTTTTAAGCCCAGTAAGGAAAATAGAAACAAGAGTTAGTCATAATCATTTAATCAACATATCCTAAACTGCACAAGAGTCATGACAAAAACTTATTTATACTAATCATACAACATCATAAAACCCTAGGTCATAACTTAAGTCATAATCATAAATCATAATCTAAGTCATAATCATAGTCATAAATCATAGGTCATAAGTCATAATTGTAACTATATGTCATAGATCATAATAACAAGTCAGATATAATAAAAAGGTAAGTGCTTATACAGGGGGAGGCAATTAAGCCCCGGACAAAAGTCTGTCATACACCGGACATCAACTTAGGTCCGTCATAAAATTTTGGCTACCGAGCCTACCGGACATAAGTCCGTCATACATCATTGGACACCTTAGGTCCAGACACACTTACCCATTTATTATACCTGAAATGTTAGGTCATACAAAACATAAACTAGATCATAAACTAAACTACCTAATTTTCCTTACCAAAAACCAGGATATTGGAGATAAGAGTGGGATTGGAAACTCCTAAAACCAAACATAAGAAACTGTTACACCCAGATTTTGAGCTATGTTAAAAGTGACCTCGAAAGTTGGATTCGCAAACTAGTGGACTCATAAGGTTGGAAATATGCTCCAGGATTGAATATCGAGCCTGCAGGGCATGGACGACCTCGAATGTGGTGACCTCGGGGTGTTCATGATCTCGAAAAGGTAGCTCCGGAGACGCTTTCATCTTCAGGGATGACCTCGGATCAGGGGTCTCGAGCTAGACACACATACGATCTCGAAAGCCATGTGGCCTCGGGAGATATTTCTAGCTCGATAGATGACGGGAAACCTGGGAAGCTGAAGCCTTGGAGACACCCGATAACCACCTTGAATATCCATAAGTGTTGTCTATATGAGATGTAATCCTCATTTATTACTGTAAATCCCCTAGAATCGTGGGATATTATTTGGTCAGTTATACGTCCCCTGGTCTTCAGGGGACATTTCCTTTTATATCTGATTATGGACATTTAATGCCATTTATTTGATTTACACAAAAAGAGTAACTACCCAAAATATGCGGGATAGTATTTTGCAGCCTTCTCTATAAATAGAGAGGTTAAGCACCATTGTAAAGGACCGAAATTCTGAACCTTGAGAGAAAACTCTGAAGAATTCATTTCTGAAGAATTCCCAGAGATAATCTTGAGTTTAATAACAGAGACTCGTGGGCTAGGCAGATTTAACTGATGAACCACGTAAAAATCGTGTGTTTTGTATTGTCTTATTTCAATTGGCCATTATCAGTTATTGTTTATGTGCTCTTCTTTCACTGTTTGACGAAAAACGGCGTCAACAGTTTGGTGCTTTCATTGAGAGCCTTAAGCATTCATCCCTGAGAAAATCATGGCCACAAACAATCAGAACACCCCTGAGGAAAATTACCCAAGACGTCCTGGAAAACAACCAATGGAGAACCCAGATGTTGAAGAGAGAAGTGGGTCCTCTGATTCCCGGGGACCACCTCCTCCACCAAGAGATGAGGATATGTACTACAATCCTGAGCGGTACGTTCCTATTGTGGAACTTGAAAATTGACAACTGAAGCAGCTGTTGGCAGAAGCCAACAAACGGAATGAGGAGTTGACAAGGATAGCCGCAGAGGCGCAGGTGGCTCAGCCCCCGCCTCCGCGCGAAAACCAAGTCCCTCCTCCAAGGGACGTACATGTTCCTCCCCGGAGGCCCCGCGGGCGTCCACGAAAGGATGCTGCTACAAGGAGGCCGACTCAACCCCCGGCACCAGCAGAGCCATCTGCTCCACCTAGGCCCCAGAGGAGTACTCGAGCTCGGGCCCCGGCTAACCCGCCTGTAGAAGTGCCTGCAGGAGCTGAGAATAACCGAACCCCTACAGAGGCTCGGTCTCAGGTACCTGGGAGCGCACCGAATGCCACTGACCCATCTCGGGCAAATTCTGGACCCTCCAGGCCGCGACAAGGGTGGCAGCCACCGTCGCCTATACGGTTCCCTCCGTCACCCATAAGATATCCTTTGCCCCCACACAGAAACGCTCAACCTGTTCGAGATCAGGATCAAGGGCGTGCGGGGGAAAGACAAGGAAACAGAGAGACTTTCCAGGAGCAGAGAGGCGCTCCATCTGAGAGAAGTCAGACGTCTCGATCTCGCACTGCGGAGACGAGGCGACGTGGAAAGAATCCATCGCGAAATAAACGAGCAATGAGTTTCACCAATGATGAGTCCGGAGAGACCAGGTCCGTCAGTAAACACGATCGAGTTCGTAAGAATACTGGAAGTCGCAAGAATCGTCCCGACCTGCGAAATCATCTTAGTTAGAGTCGGGGGAATGGAGATCAAACAAATCCAGACCTGAGGGATCGCTTGAATAAACGTAGAGATCCCTTGCGGAGACGCGAGCCTGGAATCACTATCAACGACAGTCAATTCCAGACAGCACCTCCTGCTGACCCAATCCAAGAAAGAATCGATCAGCTCGAAAGAGCCTTTAGGCTTTTAAAGAATGAACGAGGAAATGGTCGATATGGGGACTCTGATGAGGAGCTCGAGCCGTTTGATCCCCATATTTCTGACACTCAATTTCCTCAAGGGTTTCGGATTCCTCACGTCCCTACGTTTGAAGGAAAGACCGACCCGTGTAGTCACCTGAGCACGTTCAACACTATCATGAGAGCCAGTAATGTGGGTTACGAGCTCAGGTGCATGTTGTTTCCAACATCATTGGCAGGACCTGCCAAAAGTTGGTTCGAAAAGTATAAGAGACACTCAATAACCTCATGGGAGCAGTTGTCTAAAGACTTTAAGAAGCAGTTCAGAGTAATGGTAGGGGTCAGACCAGAAGCGTCCACCTTAACTAACGTCCGGCAGCAACCGGGCGAAACATTGAAGAGTTACTTAACAAGATTTAATCTGGAAGTAGCCCGAGCTCGGGATGTGGATCACAGTGGACACCTCATGGCTATCCGAGCTGGCGTATTACCGGGAAGTGCCCTTTGGGACGACATGCAAGGGAAACCAGTAAGGTCGATAACCGAGTTTAACAGATGAGCGCAGAGGTTTGTCAATGTAGAGGAAGCGAGGTCGACGCTAAAAGCGACCTCCCAGTCCGAAACTACAACGATAAACATCAACTCTGCCTCAACCTCGGCGGACCCAGCGGCACCAAAGCCTGCCTCCGAGAACCCCTCCAAGAGGAAAAAGAACGAAGGAAGTAACCTCGAAGCTGAGGGAGGAAAGAAAAAGAAAGGGGAGAGGTATTTCTCCGTGTATAAGGTATACACCGAGCTCAATGAGTCTCGGGAGAACATATATCAGGCTAATGAAAACCAGGTCCCCTTTAGGCGCCCGGACCCAATGAGAAATCAAAAATCCAAGAGGGATTCCAGTAAATATTGTCGGTTCCACAGAGACACCGGACATACAACCGATGAATGTCGACAACTGAAGGACGAGATTGAAGGGTTGATCTTGAGAGGTTACTTCTGGCATTATGTCAAAAACCAGAGTACTGGTCAGGCGGTTGCAAGCCAGAGAGTAGTCGCGCCTCCGACCACGTAAAACAATAACTCTCGAGCTCGGGAAGAGGACAGGCCCCCGCCGATTGATGGAGAGGATGTAATAACCATCTCGGGAGGGCCTCATCTCGCAGGAGGGGGCAGGAATGACCAAAAGAGGTATGTTAACGAGTTGAAGACAGGGGACGAGTCTCCTTATGAACCCGAACCTAGGGCACCAAAAAGCCAGAGGATTGAAACACAGCCAATAACATTCACCGAGGAAGACGCCTCTCATGTTCAATTCCCTCATCATGATCCGCTGGTTATTACTCTTCAGTTGGCCAATAAAAGGGTCCACTGAGTTCTCATAGATAATGGGAGCTCAGTCAACATCCTCTATAAAGCAACCCTCGAGAAGATGGGACTCTCCCTTCGCGACCTGAAAGCATGTGCAACTACCTTGTATGACTTTTCAGGAGAAGGAACTGCCTGTATGGGATCTATTGAGCTCCCCATAACCTTGGGAGACTACCCAGTCTCGGTGACCAAGATAATGGAGTTCGTAGTAGTAGACTTATCATCTGCCTATAATGTGCTGCTCGAGAGATTCGCCTTGGTCGGGCTGGGGGCAGTCTCATCAGTAAGGCATCTGGCCCTTAAGTTCCCGACTCCTAGCGGGGTCGGGACATTAAAAGGAGACCAATTGGCAGGGAGGGAATGCTATAGCATCTCGAGAGGAAAGAAACAAACGAACGCTCAAGCACTCGTCATCATACGAAACAAAGACGGAACGGTCTTGGAGATTGACGAAGAGATCGATTCAAGGATTGAGGAGAAAGTTGACCTCGAACCTTTAGAGGAGCTCGAAGAAATTTAGCTCGAGGAAGCTGATCCCTCGAAGAAGGTGAAGGTCGAAAAACACCTCCAAGACGAGGCCAAATAGCAATTAATCTGTTTTTTGAAGAAAAACCAGGATGTCTTCGCATGGTCGCACTCAGACATGGTGGGGATAAGCCCGAATGTAGCAAGCCACACACTAAACATAGATAAAAGCTTTCCCCCGAAGCAACAAAAGCAAAGACAGCTGGACGAAAACAGAAAGAAAGCATTGAAGGAGGAGGTTGACAGGTTAAAGGCAAACCATTTCATTAAGGACGCCTTTTACCCTGACTGGGTAGCCAATCCAGTTTTGGTCCCGAAGCCCAATGGGACGTGGCGAACCTGTATTGACTACTCAGATCTCAACAAAGCTTGCCCAAAAGACTGTTTTTCGTTACCAAGGATTGACCAGCTCGTGGATGCCACGGCGGGGCACGGCCTGGTGTCGTTCATGGATGCCTATTCTGGATATAACCAGATTCCCATGCATGCCCCCGACCAAGAACACACGAGCTTCATCACAGATAAAGGGCTATATTGCTATAATGTCATGCCATTCGGGCTCAAGAATGCTGGAGCCACATACCAGCGGCTTGTAAACATGATGTTTGCAGAGCAAATAGGGAACAACATGGAGGTTTATGTTGATGACATGCTTGTAAAGTCTCAACTCAACAAGAACCATGTTGATGACCTCGAAGAGTGCTTCGGTGTGCTCAGGAAGTATAACATGAAGCTAAATCCTCAGAAGTGCACTTTTGGGGTATCTTTAGGAAAATTCCTGGGTTTTATTGTGAACTCTCGAGGAATCGAGGCTAACCCCAACAAGATCAAGGCCCTGATTGACATGCCCTCACCTCGAAAGCACAAAGATGTTCAAAGTCTGACTGGCAGGATGGCAGACCTAAGCAGATTCATCTCGAAATCTACGGATCGTGGTCTTCCATTTTTCAACTTACTGAGAGGAGGTAAGAAGTTTGAATGGACAGAGGAATGCGAGCTGGCCTTTCAGGAGCTCAAAAAGCACCTTGCGGAACCCATCCTGTCAAAACCTGAAACGGGAGAAATACTGTACCTATACCTTTCAACTACCGAACACGCGATAAGTGCAGTGCTCGTCCGAGAAGAAGAGAGGGTGCAAAGACCCGTTTACTACATCAGTAAAAGATTACTGGGGGTAGAATCAAGATATCCAATGATGGAGAAACTTGCGCTCAGTCTAATTCATTCATCCCTTAAGCTCCGCCCATACTTTCAGGCACATCCCATCCATGTACTGACTGATCAACCGCTTAGGCAAGTCCTGTCTAAACCAGAAGCTTCAGGTCGACTTCTTAAATGGGCTGTTGAGCTCGGACAGTTCGAGATCACCTACCACCCGAGAACGACCATTAAGGCACAGGCATTGGCGGACTTTATAGTGGAATGTACTGGTATAGCCGACGATGAGGTAATAACCACGGCCCACGAGCTGTGGAAACTTTACGTCGACGACTCGTCAAATGAAAATGGAGCAGGGGCAGGGGTCATTTTGGTTACCCCCGCAGGAAGCAGATTTCATTCTGCCCTAAGATTTGACTTTAAAGCATCGAATAATGAGGCCGAATACGAGGCTCTACTCGCGGGACTTCGTATAGCTAAGGAGCTCAAAGCTAAAGCTATACATTGCTACAGTGACTCCCAGCTCGTGGTTAATCAAATCTTGGGTGAATATCAGGCTCGCGGCACGAGAATGGCAGCTTATTTGGAGAAGGCAAAATCCGCGTTAGAGTGTTTCAAATTCTATACAATCGAACAGGTTCCCCGCGAGCAGAACTCGAATGCAGATGCCTTAGCTCGACTCGCCACATCCACCGAAAACGAAGAGCTGAATGTTGTGCCCGTAGAACACCTATCAGCACCTAGCATTAACAAGCCAGAAGAGGAAGATGTGTGTATGATCGAAACAGAGCCGACCTGGATGACCCCGATAGTTGATTATCTCGAAAATGGAGTTCTTCCAAAAGATCGGAACCAAGCTCGAAAGTTGATGTACCAACTTCCCCGTTACACAATCTTGGATGGAAGGCTGTACCGAAGGGGATATTCCATGCCGTTACTCAGATGCGTAACCCCTCCTGAAGCTAAGAAAGTCATTGAAGAAATTCATGAAGGGTTCTGCGCAGATCACACTGGGGGGCACAGCCTGTCCAAGAAGATCATACGCCAGGGATATTTCTGGCCAACCATTAAAGCGGATTCTTTCGAGTATGTGAAGAAATGCGACAAATGCCAGAGATTCGCCACGATACCTCGAGCCCCACCATCCGAGCTGACCATGTTGACATCCCCATGGCCTTTCGCGGTGTGGGGCATCGACCTCATAGGCTCTCTCCCGACTGGCAAAGGCGGAGTGAAATATGCTGTAGTCGCCGTGGATTACTTCACAAAATGGACGGAGGCTGAACCGTTGGCAACTATAACCTCAAAGAAAATCCTTGATTTTGTTGTAAAGAGCATCGTGTGCCGATACGGAGTGCCGAGGAAGATCGTATCCGACAACGGAACCCAGTTCGATTGTGACCTATTCACCAATTTTTGTGAAAAGAACGGTATAATAAAGAGTTTTTCATCAGTAGCTCACCCTCAAGCGAATGGCCAGGTCGAAGCTGTGAACAAAACTCTCAAGAGTTCTCTAAAGAAAAATTTGGAAGAAACAAAGGGACGGTGGCCCGAAGAATTTCCCCGAGTCCTCTGGGGATACAGGACAACGGCTTGAACCTCGACAGGACATACCCCGTTCTCTCTAGCATACAGCTGCGAGGCAATGTTGCCCATAGAAGTCGAAATCCCAACGATCCGAACTCAGATTTACGACCAAAGTTCAAACCATACTCAGCTCGAGGAAACCTTAGACTTGATTGAAGAAAAAAAAGAAGAGGCTAAGCTGAGAAATGCTGCCTACCAGCAACGAACTACTAGATATTTCAACAAGAGGGTTCAAGATCGAAAATTCAGAATGGGAGATCAGGTGTTAAGACGTGTATTCTTGGCAACTTGAGATCCGACAGCTGGAGTGTTCGGGCCGAACTGGGAAGGGCCATACCAGATAGAGTCAGTCATCCGACCTGGTGTGTACAATCTTGCGAGATTGGACGGGAGCCTAGTACCACGAGCATGGAATGGCGAACACCTTAGACCTTACTATCAGTAGTGTAGGAAAAGTGTTGCCTATAACCATGAGTTTCTATTTGTATTAGCTTATTTGTTTTTGAATGTCATCAAATAAAAGATCCATTTCTTACAAATATGTTATTTCTTTTTATTTTTGCAATCTCTCTTAATTCAATAACCTATGGTCACACTCATAGGATATTAAGGGGGCATCATTGGTACATATACCATCAGCTTAAAAAATAAAATAACATATACAAAAACATATAAAGTATTCGGATGTAACCAAATACGCGAGCTTAGATAGTTCGGACATAACTGAATTATCAAAAACATATAAAGTATTTGGATGTAACCAAATACGCAAGCTTAGATAGTTTGGACATAACCGAATTATCTAAAACATATAACATATAAAGTATTTGGATGTAACCAAATACGCGAGCTTAGATAGTTCGGACATAACCGAATTATCAAAAATATATAAAGTACTTGGATATAACCAAATACGCGAGCTGAGATAGTTCGGACATAACTGAATTATCAAAAACATATAAAGTATTTGGATGTAACCAAATACGCGAGCTTAGATAGTTCGGACATAACCGAATTATCAAAAATATATAAAGTACTTGGATATAACCAAATACGCGAGCTGAGATAGTTCGGACATAACCGAATTATCAAAAACCGAAAACGTTTGGAGTTAACTAGATGTGCAAACTTAACAGGTTTGGAACAAACCAGCCAAAAGGAAAAAACTAATCGATGGTAAGTAGGAACCTAAACCTATTTCGAAATCGAGGCTGGAATATCTTAAAGAAAATAGTTTCGAACTCTTAACCTTGAAGCAAAAACCGAGGATGAGAAAAAGTGACTAAGCAAAAAAGATATAACCAAATCATCCACATTACATACCATATAATTACTTTTGGGTTCATGGTTGAAGTAATATCCGACTTTGAAGAATAACGAGGTCGGAAGCGGATAATTTGAACAAACTGTGCATGAATGCATTGAGCTTCGAACCTAAATCCACAATATGTTTGTATGACTAAATAAACATAACTGATTCATCAATATAAAATGTGCCAAATATTTCGAGCCAAGAAATGTAAAGCATATATAAGTAACATTTAAAGAAGTTGTATCAGCCCCGAGGGTATAAATTAAAATAATTACAGAAATAAGGGGTCGCAGCCCCAATAAATGGTTCCCCCGAGATCAGAGTCAAGGAAGAGGAGTCTCCTTGGCCTTCTCAACATTTGCAGCACCGGATTCCTCAGGACGAATAGCATGGCTGTCCTCCTGGGCTCCCTCCGAGATGGCATCCCGAGCAGCATTCTCCTTCTCGAGCTGCTCAGCCTCTTCCTTCTCGAGCCGAGCATTCCACCTGTCGACAAATGTCGCCTCGTGAGGACCTAAGAAGCTGGTGTCCAGATCTTCATTGTAGGCCCACATTCGGTACATGGCCGAGTCAACCGCTTGTTCCTTCTTCTCTTTGTACTCAGCAAGGAGACGAGCTTTTGCATCCTCCATGATGTCAAAGGTGGCAGCCTTTTCCTCTTCAAGCTTCTTGTTGGTCTCCTAAAGCTGGGTGACCTCCTTCTTATGCTCCTCGAGCTCAGCTTTCAGCTTCCTGAGCTCGGTGGCCATGTCCTCACATTCCTTGGCTCCTGCCTCAAGCTTCGCATTCGCTGCCTTCAGATCATCGCATGCTTTGAGCTGGAGATCCTTTGCCTCCTGAGCATGAGACTTGCTCGAGTGGATCTCGTTGTTCAGCTTATAGTTGAGCTGGGCAGTGAAGGCAAGAGCCTAAAAAAGGAAGAAACCACCATTAGCTCCAGGTCAGTGTGATTATAAGCAGAAAAGGAAGGACTATAGAAGGATACTCACCGCGGTAGTATGCTCGATACTTTTCTCGTAGAGAACAGTGCAATCTCGGGTGTGATTTAAGCACTTCCATTGGGGAGCTTCGAGACTGCCATAGCTCTGGCCGATCCGGGACATAACATCCGAGACCAGCGTAGATCCGTGGGACCCAGCGGCATTATCGACCACATATGCATCCATGTGGATGGAAATTGATAGCTTCTGAGCTCGAGAAGCAGAAGGCCTTCTAGAAGGCGGAACTAAGGTTGACTGAACCACCATAGGAGGTTGGGACTCAGCCATAATGGAGGGACCGACCAACGAAGTTGGCGCCGCAGCCGAGGCGACGACCTGCGAGGACGGCGCCGTTGTGGATGCGCCGGCCTGGGAAGTCACCGCGGCGATGGAGGTCGAAGCCAGCGGAGCAGGAGGAGGGGTTTTCTTGGACCTCTTGGGACCTTTACCCGATCAGTCGTACTTCAGCGACCCCGCTCTGGGACGCTTGCTCCTCTTGGCGCCAGCACCGTCGATGATGTTGTCCAGGTCGGAGTCCATCTTGCCTGCACGAGTCATAACACAGAATGAGTTAATAAAAGAGAAGCATACAAGTTTTTTTCTTTCAGTATCACAGACATATAATGTGATGATAGAAGAAACCTAACTGGAACTCTCCCCCGAGCTCGAACTTGGGGACCATGAAATTCCCCCGTCTTCGGAGGAGGCGGGGGGAGTGCCTTCCCTATATGTGGACGATAACCTCGAAAGGTCCCTATAATCGTTGGTCCCATACTGAACAGCTATCCCGTTCCACACCTCGTCTGTGGTATACATGGTGTCGTATTTCCCGAGCCCACTATCAAACCTATGGACACAGTCATCTACCCAACTCCATATGTAGAAGTGGTATCTATCCTGTGGGCACGGGACTAACCTATTGGGCCTGTGTTTTAGTAAGGTGGGGGACCACATTCTCGAGGTAGGAAGGACTTTACCTTCATCTGAATCCGAGCTCGAGGCTTCATCATTAGCCTCATTCCCAGACAGCGGACTCCTCGGGCGAACTGGAAGTGGCGGCCTCGTTTCTCTCCTTGGAGGAAGGGCGCCTGTGGGCAGTGGCACCTGCTCCCAGTGTTCATATTTTTTGTTGGACCAGTCAAAAGTGGACTGGCCCTCTCCCAAAAGTCCACACTTTCGGAGCCTATCCTCGTGTAAAAGGTATAAGAGAGACCTCTTGCCATGTGGGAGTTGGAGCAGGGTCTCTCTATGCTCCTTCATTGTATCGTCAGGAGTGGGACGCTGAAAATTGGCTAAAAGACAACATATTTCTACTAAGTACGGATCTAAGAGCTCAAGTCACGAGCACAGAAATAAAGATAACATGAATACTTACGAATCCGCCTGAACGAATAGTGTCGAGACGGGGACAAGCCATCCGTCCAGAAGAAGGCCCTTTTGAAATCGGGCGGATGATTGGGAAGATCTTCAAAGACCTTCTTCTCCTTGGGATAGCTCGAGAGGTAATAAAAGCCATCCCCTCCCTGAGCTCGGGAGGGGTTACTTTTCAGACAAAAGAGATACAAGATCTCTTGAGGCGAAGGTCCTTTCCACCCCATATCGTGATATAAGGACCTCAGGGCAGACAATACCCTGTAAAAGTTGGTGTTGAGTTGGAACGGGGCCAACCCAACGAAATCCGTGAAGTCCTTGAAAAAAGACTTCAAGGGCAACAGAGCTCCTGCCCTCATGTGTTCCTGGCTCCAGGCCGCGTATTTCACACTGGCGTCGCGGCCCCCAGGGGTGAAGCAACTTCGTTCATGGTCGACCGGAGGTCGACACTTCAAGGAGTCTGACAGGCTAAGGCCGTGGAAAGCCAGGATGTCAGTTATCTAACTAGTTGTGGTAACCGAGCTCCAGTAGTGCTCGGCCTCAAACATTTCTCTCCTCGACTGCGAGGAAGAAGGTTCCCCCATTAGTGAAAATTTGAGCTCTCCTGGATGGTACGCGACAGTAACCTTTAATGCAGGATCGAGAGGAATTGGCCTAGGTCCTGAATTGGATTCCGGATAGAGGGCCTCCCGAAGAACTCTCATCTTCCCCTCTATGACCTCGTCAATCTGGCGGCGGTAGTGAGCTCGAATGTCCTCTTGCTCGCGCGCAAGCTCGTATTCTCTTATCCGACGTTGATTCCGGGCGAACAGCGATTCTGGGCTCCAAGATTTTGGCTCGTAAGGGATTGCCAGCAACGACCCCCACCGTCTTTCCAGATTCTGTGACATCTAGCGAGAAAGAAAAAATGGTGAGGGCCATGCATGCAAGAGTTCCGAGCTCGAACGTACGAGCTCGGGGTTAAGGAGCAAAACAAGCTATATATTAAGACCCTTATTGAAGAGTCAGAGCGTGCGTTCCACGAAAAAGAAAGGAGCGTGGATAATTTCTTTTTGAAAATCCCGAAAATCAAGGGAAAAAAGAGTGGCGGTTAACCAGGAAAGGCAGCCTTGGGTTTCGTGCATTTGTCAAGGCCCATGTCTTTTACCCGAAAACTTAGTGTACAAGAAACGTCGCCTAAAAATTTCAAAACCCAGAAAATAGGAACCTCACTCAAACATGAAAACTGAGTATGAACCAGTGATGTGAATCCAGTATGAAAGTCCAAAAAGCACAAGAACCTATCGGATCAAAGCCTCCTATCATATCATGCTAAGGATGTAAACTAGTACATACACATACACAGCAAGAATAGTATGAACAAAAAACTGGAAAAATGGAAGACAAAGATTGCATACTTACACAATAATGTCGATTGCAGAGAGATTGTCGATTGAAGAAGAGGTTGCAAATAAGAACTCATGGACTCGAACAGACCAAGGTTTCTTTGTTTCTTTGGTCGAGAAAACATGCGCATAATAGAAACTTTATAAGGAGGTCTCTGGTTTTGTTTTTCTTCTTTTCTTGCTTTTGGTGAACGAAGGTAAAAATGAAGATGAAGAGAGGGGTCTCGTATATATAGATGGAAAAAGGGGGATTAATCTGGGGCGTTGAATGGAATCCTTGCCAGATCGGACGGATGGGGATCAATGACAAGATGGCGCCGAAAAGGTGGCAGACGGATGATCATGGGCATGTTTCCAAGGTACTCAAGTGCCAAAAATGAGCAATACCCAGCTGACGCGTGTCCATTTTCAAAAGTGTGACGGTACAGTTCTCAAAGAAAGTAGTTCAAAAGTTTCCTTCTCTTAGGATTCGAACAAATACTTTTGAGGAGGCAAGATGTTACACCCAGATTTCGAGCTATGTTAAAAGTGACCTCGAAAGTTGGATTCGCAAACTAGTGGACTCATAAGGTTGGAAATATGCTTCAGGATTGAATATCGAGCCTGCAGGGCATGGACGACCTCGAATGTGGTGACCTCGGGGTGTTCATGATCTCGAAAAGGTAGCTCCGGAGACACTTTCATCTTCAGGGATGACCTCGGATCAGGGGTCTCAAGCTAGACGCACATACGATCTCGAAAGCCATGTGGCCTCGGGAGATATTTCTAGCTCGATAGATGACGGGAAACCTGGGAAGCTGAAGCCTTGGAGACACCCGATAACCACCTTGAATATCCATAAGTGTTGTCTATATGAGATGTAATCCTCATTTATTACTGTAAATCCCCTAGAATCGTGGGATATTATTTGGTCAGTTATACGTCCCCTGGTCTTCAGGGGACGTTTCCTTTTATATCTGATTATGGACATTTAATGCCATTTATTTGATTTACACAAAAAGAGTAACTACCCAAAATATGCGGGATAGTATTCTGCAGCCTTCTCTATAAATAGAGAGGTTAAGCACCATTGTAAAGGACCGAAATTCTGAACCTTGAGAGAAAAATCTGAAGAATTCAATTCTGAAGAATTCCCAGAGATAATCTTGAGTTTAATAACAGAGACTCGTGGACTAGGCAGATTTAACTGCTGAACCACGTAAAAATCGTGTGTTTTGTATTGTCATATTTCAATTGGCCATTATCAGTTATTGTTTATGTGCTCTTCTTTCATTGTTTGACGAAAAACAGCATCAACAGAAACCATAAGTCCTATAGAGAAAAGAAGATAAAAGGAAGATCTAAGCCATTGGAATAAAGACTTACCAAAATCCTTAAGTTTGAACACATAACCAAAAGTCATTACAACAAGTTAGGTTTTAAAATAAAAGGAAAGAATAAGAAGAATGGAAATGGACTAAACCTGAAGATTAATGGTACCTTTGATATCTTAGAGCTTCGATCTATACCTCAAACACCAAAATCACACAAAAGCTTACTTCCCAAGTGTTTAGAAAAGCTTAAGATTGAAAAGCTTTTAATCTCAAAACCTTAGTGTTTTCTCTCTAGAATAATCTAAGTAGTTTGGAGGCTCTGAACTATGTTTGACTAATGACCAAAATGGCTGAGTGAAGGGTCCTATTTATAGAGTTCAAGGAGTGAAACTAACTCCCATTTCAATGAATAAATAAATGATTAAAAATAACATTTTTCATTCAATAGATGCCCAGAACTCGGTCAAAAACGTTCAAGAACAAGTCAAAGTTGTTGAGGGCTGTTTCTAGTTTCGGATTCCACGAAAATTAAAAAATGTTCACTGGAGCTGATATATCGCCCTCACCATAATCCTGATGGGCTGTGGTTTCGTTCCTGCAAAGTCGACGTGTTTTCCGTATCAATCATAGGCGATATATCGACCCTTATAGTTGCGATATATCAACATACTTTGATATTTCAAACACGTTTTTGCACACTTTCAGCACACTTGAATTTGTTCAAACCACTTTGACTGAGTAAAACGTGATCCTAACAGCTGAGGGAAGGTTCTAGACTTCCTAAACTTATCCATGATTATTTTTATTCATCAAAAACCTTAAATTTTTAATAAACATATATGTGACAAGTGTCACGTTCTTATTTAGTCTATCTAAACATTAGGTTATAACAAATAATATTCTTAGGACTATATTCATTAATCAAATCTTATGATAAAATTAATATTTCTAAACTATAGGCTAAACTTTATAAAATTCATAACTATCTCTACAAGTTTCCAACTAAATCTCGGCTTGAACCAATAACCACGAAAACTAGAATACTAAGCTACTACTACTATCTAGCTAAGTAAAATTCTGAGATGCTACAATTCTCCCCTACTTAAAAGAATTTCGCCCTTGAAATTTACTTACCAAAAATCTTGGGATATTGCTCCCTCATTTATTCCTCCAATTCCCATGCTGCCTCTCTTTCTGTGCTATTGCTCCACAAGATTTTAACCATAGGGACACTTTTGGGCCTTAACTCCTTAGTTCCCCACTCTAGAATGCGTACTAGTCGTTCTTCATAACTAAAATCTTATTTTAACTCCAGAGCCTTGTAATCGAGCACATGGGGTGGATCTGATATGTATTTTCTCAACATCGATACATGACAAACGTGTAATTCCCTAATTTCTCATAAATTATCGATAACACAACATTGGATCATAAACATAAACATTGCTCTTTTATTGAATGAAAATTTAAAATAAGTAAATGGATCCATTGTTTTACAAAAATAAAATAATTTCCTGTAACATACTAAAATGAGCAACATTAAATAAAACTTTAAAAGAAACATGCTTTAATAAAAATAGGCCCGCTTTATCTTCCTCGACTATATGGTCCCCACGAGTACTTCACGAAGCTTCTAGGTCCACTCGCCACCGCCCTTTCTATCTTTAATTGCCTGAAATAACAACATCATAAGGGGTGAGCTTCTAAGCCCAGCAAGGAAAATACAAACAAGAGTTAGTCATATAATCATATAATCAAACATATCCTAAATTTCACATGGGTCATAATAGAACTTCTTTATACTAATCATACAACATCATAATACCCTAGGTCATAACATAGCCTAAGTCATAATCATAAATCATAATCTAAGTCATAGTTCATAGTCATAAGTCATAATCATAGGTCATAGATCATAATAACAAGACAGATATAATAAAAAGATAAGTGTTTATACAGGGGTGACAATTAAGCCCCGGACAATAGTCCGTCATACACCGAACATCAACTTAGGTCCGTCATAAAATTTTGGCAACCGAGCCTACCGGAGATAGGTCCGTCATACATCATTGGACACCTTAGGTCCAGCCATACTTATCCCTTTATTGTACCTAAAATGTTAGGTCATACAAAACATAAACTAGGTCATAAACAAAACTACCTAATTTTCCATACTTTGAGTGTGGAGAGAAAAAGAAAGAGAAGAGATTGCTTGCTATAGAAAACGTCGAATCAACCTTAAATACACACATAAGATATTTATATTAGAGCCTTATAATAAAACTATAATTTCAAGAATTTTCTAAATCTCATAAAGTCATACCTTCAACCTAGAACCAAAATGATGAAATCTCAAGTCTTCTCTCTAATGTCTATCTCCAACAACAACACCAAGAGTTTGGATACTTGGGTAGATTTTGGCTATATATAGGCTTGATGGGGTTCAATATTTCGACTATAATAGGGTTTAGAAAGGCAATAATGTTTAAGGAAAAATAAAGAAAATAGAAGAAAAAGATCTCGAGCACCATAAAGACTATTGTTTCGGGTGTGGCTGTGTAGAGTGTTTTTGGCAAAATGGAGAGAACTTTTGGGACTATGGATTTCAAAATTATGAGAGGTTTTTGAGAGCTTTTTAGTGTGAGAAAAATGGTGAAGGGTAAGTCTCTATTTATAGGCTTCAAACCCCAACTCCTTACCTTGATTTTCTCCACACTATTCAACTTAAATTTTAATAATCAAACCTTCCCTCCACTATATGGCTTTGTACAGCCTAGTATTACTCCCTTGTTGCTACATCATCTCCAAGTATGCCACATAATCTCAATTTGGTTCAAACTTTAGTCAAAGTCCAAGCTACTATCTTATATCTCGTAACTATGAACTAGTAAAATTAACCTAACTGGAGCTGTAGAAGTCCGATTTAAACCATTTTTATACCTTTTGAAAGCTAATTCAATTATCTACAACTTTGTAGAAACACTATTTTTCCAAAATCATAATATAACTTGGTAAAAACTAGGTCTGAAGTTACGACACCCTAAAGTTACGAAAACTTCATTTACTTATCTAACTCTTAGTTTAACCATCACACTACTATCTCTACTTAGTTATTTGACTAATTAAATTAAAGCTTTTAAATCCCCATTTATCTAACTCTCCTTAACACAGTCACTTAATTCAAATAGATCTGATCTTGCCTATCTTTAAAATTTAAAAAGAGTCAAATCCTTCCAATTTTTGTGCCAAACCTAAGACTAAGCTATTTTGGTTTTTATTTTAATTCTAATACATGGACTTAATTTAATGCCACATGTTCACTTCTTAACCCATCAAATAACATGAGCATTTAATACTTAATAAAACTATATACTAATTTAATCATATGCTAAAATAATTATAATTACCCAAACTATAATTATTTCTAAGTCATAAAATCATAACTTAAATAATTTAATCTTAAAGAAATCTTTATTCCACAACTCAAGTCATAACTAAATCTAACCTAATATCATATTTAAGGAGCTTATAAAAAAATAACATTGGTTATTACAAAGCGTTATGCGTTTCAGCTAATGATGGCGGTAAAGCCAACCGATATGCCCTACTTTGTCCAATATCTCAAACGGACCTATAAACATCGGGCTTAACTTTCCTTTCTTTCCGAAATGCATAATCCCCTTTATTGGAGAAACCTTGATTAAGACTTGATTGCCTACTGAAAATTCAACAGTTCGCCTCTTAGCATTGGCATAGCTCTTTTGGCGACTTTGAGCGACAACCATTCATTGTCCTATCTTTTCTACTGCCTCAGTTGCTTCTCTTACAGCCTCAGGTCCTACATATCGTCTTTCACCAACCTCCTCTCAGTATAGTGATGATCGACATTTTCGTCCATATAGCATCTCATAAGGTGCCATGCCTATTGTTGCATGATAACTATTGTTGTAAGAGACTTTATCAATGGAAGATACTTGCTCCATGATCCTGAGAATTCTAACGCACATGCCCTTAGCATATCTTCTAATATTTTTTAGCACGTTCTGAATGACCATCGATTTGAGGGTGAAATGTCATACTTAGTTTTAACTTAGTGCCCATTGCATGCTGTAAACCTTCCCAAAACATTGATGTGAATACTGATCATCTATCAGAGACTATCGTCTTTGGAACTCCATGTAGTCTCACTATCCCCGCCACGTAAAGCTCCGCGTACTGCTCAACATTATAAACTATTTTTACTACCAAGAAGTGAGCATATTTTGTAAGTCTGTCTACTATCACGCAAACAGAGTCATGCTGCTTGGTGGTCCTTGGTAATCCCGTCACGAAGTCCATAACTATATCTTCCCATTTCCATTCGGGAATCTCTAACGGTTGCAAAGTTCCAGCGGGTCTCTGATGTTCAGCCTTAACTTGTTGACATGTAAGGAATTTTGCTACAAATTCTGATATGTCTTTCTTCATCCCCAGCCTCCAGTACATTTTCTTGACATCGTTGTACATCTTGGTTGATCCCGGGTGAAGTGAATACGGAGTACTGTGCGCTTCCTTCATAATACTTTCTCTTAATTCACCACTTTTGGGCATACATATTCGGTTCCTATATCGTAGCATGCCTTCTTTTTTCAAGGAGCATCAACATTATCTGAGCTTTGTAGTGTTGCCTTCATCTTAAGAAGAAACTCGTCCTCTTGTTGTTTCTCCTTTATTTCCTCCATTAGTGTTGACTTGATTGTGAGGTTAGCTAGTTGTCCAGTTATTAGCTCAATTCTGGACCTATTAATATCATCTTGTAAGTGTTGAGCTATCCTTTTGAGTGCTGATAAGCTTCCGTAACTCCGCCTACTAAGTGCCTCTACATTAGCCTTTCCCGGATGATACAAGTTCTCACAATCATAGTCCTTTACTAACTCCAGCCACCTCCATTGCCTCATATTGAGCTCCTTCTGCATAAAGAAGTACTTTAGACTTTTGTGGACGATATATATTTCACACTTTTCTCCGTACAGATAGTGCCTCCAAATCTTTAGAGTGAAAACCACTGCTGCTAATTCTAAGTCATGGGTCGGGTACCGCTATTCATACTCCTTTAGCTGTCTCGAGGCATATGCAACCAATTTTTCGTCTTGAATCAAAGCACTTCCAAGTCCCTACTTCGATGCGTCGCAATACACTACAAACTTGCCCTTATCATTTGGGACACATAGAACTGGGGCTGATATAAGCTTGTCCTTTAACATTTGGAAGCTTTCCTCACACTTCTCCATCCATACAAATTTATGTTGCTTCTGTGTCAAATTTGTTAAGGGTATAGCTATTTTGGAGAACCCTTCGGCAAATCGTCTATAGTATCCTACAAATCCTAGATAACTTCTCACCTCCATGGCTTTCTTGGGTTTGTGCCAGTCCTTTACTGCTTCGATCTTGGCTGGGTCTACTTCTACACCATTTTTAGACATAATGTGTCCTAGAAATGCCACGTTCTCTAGCCAGAATTCACATTTCTTAAACTTAGCGTATAATTGATGACTTTTGAGTCGTCCCAATGTCAATCGCAGGTGCTCTTCAAGCTCGGCTTTCGTCCTTGAGTAAATCAATATGTCATCTATTAACACCACAACAAACTTATCCATGTAGTCCTTATATACTATGTTCATAAGATCCATGAACGCGGTTTGTGCATTCATTAAGCCAAAAGACATTACTAGGAACTTGTAGTGTCCATATCTAGTCTGAAAAGCCATCTTTGGGATATCTTCTTCTTGTACCCTTAGTTGATGATACCTCAACCGCAAATCTATCTTCGAGAATACCGTAGATCCTTGTAGTTGATAAAAAATATCACATATTTGAGGAAAAGGGTATTTGTTATTGATCGTCAATTTATTTAGTTCTCGATAGTCGATGCACATCCTCATACTTCCGTCCTTCTTCTTGAAAAAAAATGCTAGTGCTCCCCAAGGCAAATAGCTCGGTCAGATGAAACCCTTGTCTAAAAGCTCCTGCAGTTGTATTTTCAACTCCTTTAACTCGGTAGGTGCCATTCTATAGGGAGCTTTTGAGATTGGTGCCGTCTCAGGTGCCAATTCTATTTCAAACTCGATTTCCCTACTCGGAGGTAATCTTGGTAGATCTTCTGGAAATACTTCGGGAAATTCACATACAATATGTACATCCTTTGGTTCGAGCTGCGTCTTTCATGTTTTGTCTACCACACTAGCTAGAAACGCTTGGCAACCACTATTGATTAACCATTGAGCTTTGAGAGGTGAGACTATCGGTATGCGAGTTCGAGAAACTTCTCCTTTAAAGGTGAACTGTTCTCTGCCTTCTATTTGAAAGTTGACTGTCTTACCCTTACAGTCTATCGTTGCCCCATATTTTGCTAACTAGTCCATGCCTAAAATTACATCATAATCCTTAAGGTCTAACTCGATCAAGTCTACTGGTAATTCTTTTGCTCCGACTCTAACTACAATGCCACACACCCCTCTACTAGATAACATTCTTCCCCCCGAGTGTAACTCCATGACAAACTTATCTTTAATAAGTTTGCATGGTCTATCTAAGCTATCAATCATATTCATAGAGACAAAAGAATGCGTAGCTCCCGAATCGAATAAACATTGCATAGTTTACCAGAGATAGTGACCTGACTTGTTACCACTGTATTACTAGTTTCTGCTTCACCTCTAGTAAGAGCAAAAAATCTGGCTGGCACAAGCTTGTCATCTTTCTTTTGGTCTTTCATCTTTGGGCAATCCTTTTTAATGTGCCCTTCTTCTCCACAATTGAAACAACCTTTTGTCTTATATTGGCATTCTCCTGAATGCTTCCTCTTGCAGATAGGGCACTGGGGATATTCCACACAGGGCTTCTTATTTTCGTTACCTTCTGATACAGTCTTGTTCTTCTTGTCGGTTTTTTGATTTTGACCACCGTCATGTTTTCTCTTTGTGGTCGTTCTGTTCATTGTTATTATTTTTGGCGTCCCTTCTGGCCGCGCCTTCCTTCCAAATTCTTTCTTCTGCCTGCTCAACTTCCAAAGCTACCTCTAATGTTTCTGCATAAGTGGTTATTCCCTGAATAAACTTTACGTCACGGGTTATCATAGGTTTCAGTTCCTTCATGAATCTTTGAATTCCTAGCATCTCGATGGGTACCATGTCGGCCGCGAACTTAGCCAGCCTATCAAACTTCCTAGCATACTGTGTCACAGCCAATTTCTCTTGAGTAAGTGCAATGAATTCGTCCACCCTTGTGGCTAGAATTGCAGGACTGTAATACTTCTTGTGGAACACTAGGATAAACTCATCCCATGTCATAATATTCACATCTCTAGTTTGCTTCACTATGTCCCACTAGATACGGGCGTCTTTCTTTAGCAAGCTTGAAGCACATGAGACTCGATCTTCGTTTCCCAGCCGCGTGTGTTCTAATATGGACTCCACCGATCGAAGCCATTCTTCTGCTTCTATTGGGTCAGATCTGCCATCAAAGCTTGGCGATTGCTGCTTTCTAAAGCATTCACACACTATCTCATAGCGGGGTTCTGCCAGCTGTAGTAATTGTGCTAGAGGAATGACTTGTTGCGCCACTAGTTGTTGTTGCCCTAAGTTTATTTGGAACTCTTCTTCCCTTCTCCTTAGCTCTGCCCTAAGATGGGCATTTTCTCTTTCCAAATTTTCTCGAGTAACAGCAGCTACTGGTTCTTCCACTACAGTGGGTGCTTCTAGCACTCTCGGGGCTGCTGGAAATTCTTCATATATGGGGGTGGCGGCTACTCCTCTTCCTCGCCCCTTCCCTTTCCCCGGCCTCTGCCTCTGCCTCGGCCTCTTCCCTGACCATTTAGTCTTTCAGATCTTCTTGGTTCCTGCTCCATGTATCTTTTATGTCTCCCCAATAGAGAAAAATTTGAAAAAGCTAAGACAAACAAAACAAGTAGAGGTTACAACATAGCCTATTGTACTACTATCTATTAGGTCCATCCATCTATTAAAAGTACCCTAATATAATTAAGTCCAACTCGGGTAAATGGGCCTTAATAATTGAATCTTCCATGGAGGAGGGCTGGGTTCAATATATCGTACCCACTACTAAGGCCCCCTAACTTCCACTTGGACCCAAAAGACAGGCATTTAAACCCTTGCTTTATTAATTGTTATTCATTTTAATTAGATCCAATCTTATAATGCAAAGCAAATGAGCCTTCACAAATGGGCTAACCCATAAGAGAGGAATTTAAACTTTACACTTTCAATTGAATCCAAAACTCTTAACACTTACTAAACAATGAAGTAATAACAAAAGCAAATAACATGTTTGATTAAAATAACCAATTAATTACAAACTAGTGAAAAATTTCTAAAATAGTATAAGTAAAATTTTCACAATGTGTTCTTATATATATCTAATCCTCCACATCAGATCCTTCTTCTAGCATATCTTGAGTGAAGTCCTCATAATCCTCTCGAGTGTAGATAAACCTTGAAGTAAAAGGAACTTGTTTAAGAAATCCTTCCTTAAGGTTATCTGATAACTGATGAACCCTTTCTCCATTTGGTATTATAATATCCTCAAATATCTGAAAATTTCGTGCAAACCTATCCATACATATGTCATATTTATCTTCAATAGGTACATCATTATCAAATAAAACTTCATTCCATGCTATCCTTAATCTTGGTTATGCTAACGGTAGTTTGACTAAGTGCATGAGAAGTATGAACTTCTCACGTGATTTTAAAAGGGATGTATGACTATCAATAGTCTTTTCTATTTCCTTGTGAATTCGGTTGATTTTAAGAAACACTCTCTCGAACTCATTATCATACTCAGGGTATGGTATTTTTCTTATAGCTTTAACCTTTCTAAAAACACTAGAACCCATTGAGCTAATTTATGAAAATAACACAAGAAAGACATTACAAACATATTTTGAAAACATTGTGTATATTTATCTGGTAATGAGTTAGTCCTTTGTAGCTGTCGTGTGTATTTCATGGGAACGTTCAGGACCAATATAGTCGTGGCTCTGATACCACATGTAACACCCTAATTTCTCATAAATTATCGAAAACACAACGTTTGATCATAATCATAAGTAATACTTTTTTATTGAATAAAAACTTGAAAATAAATATATGGATCCATGGTTTTACAAAAAATAATATAATTTTCTTTAGCATATTAAAATGAGAAACATTTAAATAAAACTTCAAAAGAACACATTCTTCAATAAAAATAAATAAATAGGCCCGCTTGATTTTTCTTGACTATATGGTCCCCAAGTGTACATCACGATGCTCCTAGGTCCCACTCGCCACCGGCCTTTCTATGATCAATTTCCTTTACAACAACGTCATAAAGGGTGAGCTTCTAAGCCCACTAAGGAAAATACAAACAAGAGTTAGTCATATAATCATTTAATCAACATATCCTAAATTACACAAGAGTCCTAAAAAAAACTTATTTATACTAATCATACAACATCATAAAACCCCAGGTCATATCATAACCTAAGTCATAATCATAAATCATAATCTAAGTCATAAACATAGTCATAAATCATAGGTCATAAGTAAAAATCGTAACTATAGGTCATAGATCATAATAACAAGTCAGATATATAATAAAAAGATAAGTGCTTATACAGGGGGTGGCAATTAAGCCCCGGACAAAAGTTCGTCATACACTGGACATCAACTTAGGTTTGTCATAAAATTTTGGCTACCGAGCCTACTGGACATAAGTCTGCCATACATCATTGGACACCTTAGGTCTAGACACACTTACCCATTTATTGTACCTGAAATTAGGTCATACAAAATATAAACTAGATCATAAACTAAACTACCTAATTTTCCTTACCAAAAACCAGCATATTGGAGATAAGAGAGGGATTGGAAACTCCTAAAACCAAACATAAGAAACCATAAGTCCTCTAGAGAAAATAAGATCTAAACCATTGGAATAAAGACTTACCAAAAACCTTAAGTTTGAACACCTAACCAAAAGTCATTACAACAAGTTAGGTTTTGAAATAAAAGGAAAGAATAAGAAGAATGGAAATGGACTAAACCTGAAGATTAACAGTACCTTAGATATCTTGGAGCTTTGATCTATACCTAAAACACTGAAATCACACAAAAGCTTACTTCCCAAGTGTTTAGAAAAGCTTTAGATAGAAAAGCTTTTAATCCCAAAACCTAAGTTTTTTCTCTCTAGAATAATCTTAGCAGCTTGGAGGCTCTAAACTATGCTTGAATGATAAATAAAATGGCTGAGTAAAGGGTCCTATTTATAGAATTCAAGGAGCTAAACTAACTCCCATTTCAATTAATAAATAAATGATTAAAAATAACATTTTGCGTTCAACAGATGCCTAGAACTCAGTCAAAAACATTCATGAACGATTCAAAGCTGTTGAGGGCTGTTTCTAGTTTCAGATTCCACGAAAATTAAAAAATGGTCACTGGAGCCGATATATTGCCTCCTATAGGCGATATATCACTTGCACCATAATCCTGAGGGTCCGTGGTATCGTTCGTACGAAGTTGACGTGTTTTCCTTATCAATCATAGGCGATATATCAACCCCTATAGCTTCGATATATAAGCATACATTGATATTTCAAACACGTTTTTGCACACTTTAACACATTTGAATTTGTTTAAACCACTTTAACTGAGTAAATCGTGATCCTAACAGCTGAGGGAAGGTTCTAGACTTCCTAGACTTATCCATGATTATTTTTATTCATCAAAAACCTTAAATTTTTAATAAACATACATGTGACAAGTGTCACATTCTTATTTAGTCTATCTAAACCTTAGGTTATAATAAATATTATTCTTAGGACTATATTCATTAATCAAACCTTATGATAAAATTAATATTTCTAAACTATAGGCTATACTTTATAAAATTCATAACTATCTCTACGAGTTTCCAACTAAATCCCGGCTTGAACCAATAACCACGAAAACTAAAATACTAAGCTACTACTACTATCTAGCTAAGTAAAATTTCGAGACACTACAAAGTTGCACAATTTATTATTGCATTTGTGCAATTTTCAAAATTGTGTAGAAATAGAATAAATTGATTTTAATTAATTATTTTATTTAAGTTTGAATAAATAAATATGGATAGTCAAAATTGGTTTTGATTATTATATTTACTTAAGTAATAATAAGATGATAATAATGGAAATTCAAATTTTGAATTTTGAATTTTGAATTTTGAAATTTAAGTTGTTATCTTTTCCTTAAAAAGATGCTACCTTATTTAGATTTCTAATTATTAATTAATTAAAATAAAAACACATGAAAAAAATTCAAAATCCCATATTTCAAGGATAGGCCACACGCATAGGGCTTGGACTACTCTATGCATGTGGCACATCTGATGTGATCAGATATTAATTTTTTAATTTTATTTTTAATTAATTAATAATACATTTTAAAAGGGGTTTTAAAATGGAATGTTAGACTTTGTCTATTATCATTATTATTAATATAAAAGAGATGATTGCTTTTTCTTTATTATTATTATGGTAATAGTGTCTATATATTCTTTATGATAGAAAATAGAAATAACAAGTCTAATACAAGTTTTTATAGAAAAGAAAAACTATCATCTTTTTCACAAAGCCAAAAAATTTTCTCTCTAGCTTATAATCAAAAGTCTCATGAGTTGAGAAAACTTTTGATTCACAAAATTGATCCTTGTTCTCTATGTGCCCACCCACATTTTGAGGTGTAGAGAACGTCTTGGAAGATCTAGGTGTGAGTACTCCAGCAAAGATAGGAAGATCGAAACATATACGAAAAGATTCAAGGATTCTTGATACGCTACAAGAGGTAAATTGTTTTGTATTATTTTTCATATTCATATTGTATATTGATTAACATATTGCATATTAAAGGATCCTCATATAAAGTTGTTTATATGAAATTTTTTGTTGTATACCATTACCGCAACTTCTGCTGCGCACTAGGAACTGTTCCTAACAGAAACTACCTAGTAGCACATAAAGTAATGGTAATGACTGAAGCAGACCTCATAAAATTCATGCTAAATAAACTCATTCCTTCTAGTAGAATAGCTCGCTAGATACTAATTATGCTTGGTGAGTTCGATCTGAGCGTCATGTATCCAAGGGCACAAAAAAGTCTAGCCTTGTCTAATTTGCTAGCATATTCATCTAATAATGATGAAGATTGGATCCCGAGCGAAGTCCCAGGAGGGTTACATGAAGCTATGGTTTGTGATGAAGAAATACAAAAGAAATGAATAATAACATTTGATGGGTCATCAACCTCCAAAGGGGGAGGTGCAGGAATAGTATTGACCGACCCAGAATGGAAGAATCATACTCACGCATATAAATTATCTTTTAATTGTACTAACAACAAAGCTAAATATGACTAAACATGGAAGTAAATAAGGTTGTCATTAAGGAAGACTCTAAGCTTTTCATCCAACAAGTCAAAGGAGAATTCGCTGTGGAAGATCCATCACTAGCGACATATTGAGCAATGGTTAAAGAATTAGCCAAGAGTGTCCAAGAATGTCAGTTTGAACACATGCCTCGAACACAAAATAGGCATGTCAATGCTTTAGCTACCACGACTTCTAAGGTTGAGGTATCTGAAACTCAAAATTTGGTATGCAAAATAATCAATCAAAAGTGTTCATTATTTTGGGTTACAAAAGAGAATTCAAACTCGAGGAAAGGCCGAAAAAATAATAAATAAATTTACTGAACAAAAGACGACTAGTCTCAAAGAAATACGACATTTTATTATGATTAAAAATGCACTTTATCACCAATCTTCAAATGGAATATTGGAAAGATGTCTAAGGAAAGAAGATGATGTCGCACGAATGTTGGAAATTCATGACATTATTTGTCGGATAGAAGGCCTTAAATTATCAATAAGGTTGCCAAGAGTGGGATACTATTGGGCAAATATGGATGAAGATGCTACAAGTTTGCAAAAAGATTGCCCGAACTGCCAACTCCTATTTAATAGCACTGAGGCGATCCTAATGACTAAAATTGATGACTGGAGGAGGCCATACCAAGAGTATCTTCAAGATAAAGTGACTCCATGTGATAATAAAGAAAAGGAAAAGTTACTAAGTCATATAAGCAAATATTGCTTAAAGGACAATAATGACCTTTATCGTAAATGATTCAATGGAGAATTGTTGCATTGCATTAGCAATGAAGAAGCAGAGGAAGTGATGAAAGAAATCCACCATGGGGATTACGATGAACATCAAGGAGGACAAAAGCTATATGAAGAAATAGTTCGTATAGGGTACTATTGGCCAACCATGGAGATGGATGCCATAAAGTTTGTAAGAGAATGCCAGAAATATCAAATTTTCGGGAACAAAATGTAATGACCCCAAGTTCACTAATGAGGCTTAAGGGCCTTGATTAGTGTGCCGGGAGGGCATAATTGGGTTAAATGTGATTTGAATGATTTTATTGATTTAAATGCATAATTATATGATTAATAATGCTTGTATGACTATATTGATGTTAATGTGATATATATATGGCATTGTGAGAACCACATTATTATGTGGGAAGGTTTGCAGAGCCCGACTCAAGGCGATCCTAGGGCTAGATAGCGGGAAAAGTCACAACGGGGCTTAATAGTTGACTTTGGATAAGTCAGGGGTATTTTAGGTATCGGGTAGTTATTTGGACTATCAAGTTATGAAAATAAATATATGGAGCTTTATTTGTGGTTAGGAAGTCTAGGCGGGAATATTGGAGAATTTTACCGTTTTGCCCTCAGGGACGGTTCCAGCACCCCGAGCCTCGGGATTGACTTAACGGGATAAGGGTAAATTGAACTAAAGGAAACCAATAGAAAAAAAAAAAGACCGACCCTTTTCTCAGCCCTTTTCTCTCTCTTCTATCTCAAGGAAAACACAAGAAAAACACTGAAAATTTTAGAGGAATTCAGCTGAAATTCAGTGGATTGAAGGAGTGATTTAGAGGCTTAGCTCAAGAATCATCTAGGAAATTTAATCAGTACTAAGGTAAGCATTGAATTCCTTTCTTTTTGGTTAGAAATTCTGAGTTATGGTTGAGTAGTGAGATAGTTGTGATTTTGATGTTAAGGGCAGAATTAAGGTGGAAAAGCTTGGGAATTGACTTGGATTTTCCTTAGAGAAGTGGTTCAGCAGAAGATGTAAGCACTAATTCATGATTTAGAGGTTTCAATCTGAGTTTGCATGGTTGGTTTAAGTGTTTGAAGTTCTTGAGTTTCAGAAATTGAAGTTGGGATTTCCATGAGTTTTAGGTTGAGTTTTCAGTTGAGTTATGTTGTTTAAATCATTCTAAAAGTGTTTGGATTAATTGGTTTTGAATTAGGAAGCTTTGGGATGATTTTGGGTAAGGTTTAGGTGTTGAAAATGGTGGAATTTCTGGGCACGAAGGGAAGGGCCGCGACTCTGTTCTAGAGCGCTGTGGCCCTAGGATGCAAAAGAGCCAGGGAGGCTCGGCCAGGGGTAAGCGTCGCGGCACCCAAAGCAAGGGCCGCAGCGTGTGTCTTCTTCCAGGGATGCCTTAGGTTCTGTTTTGGGGCAGGGTCACGGCTAGGCTTCAAGGGCCGCAACCCTTAGGTGTGTACTTGAGAATTTAGGGTCTTAAAGCACGGGAATCTAGCCTAGAGTGCTCGGGATCGATTTCACCACCATGCTTGGTGGAATTCGGTTTCCCGGAAGTTAGTTTTGTATCCAGAAACCCTTATCAGAATATTAATGGAACCCTATATCTTGGTTGTGACTAGGTGTTGAGGCTAGGGCTCGGGAATGGATCGTGCTTGAGGAGCGTTGCTCGTAATCAGTAACCGCAAAGATCAAAGGTAAGAAAACTACACCTGGTTATATATCTGTAATGGGACTAAGGGTTCCCTATTGTGTATGCTTGAAAGGATGGTATTATTCCATGCAAACTAATCAGTGAACCAACTACCTAAGAGTGCCAAAGGTTACACTAGCGCACAGGGCGCGGCTTGGCCACTGGTAGCCGAGGACAGCTTAATATGCATTGAGCTCGGTTTAAGCGGGCCGGAGTCAGTGGAGTAAATAGAGGGCGCGGCCTAAATTGTCGGCCCTGATTATTATGTGATTTGGATGTTATGAGACTTGAGTGTTATAAATGATTAATTGCACCTTTGATTATGAACATATGCTGAATGGTTAATGTGGATTATTTGATGGAAGATTATGCTTAGTGAATTTTACCATTTTCTATTATTGTTTGTGCTACACAATATGTTTCTTGCTGGGCCTTGGCTCAGGGGTGCTACGTGGTGCAGGTAAAGGCAAGGGCAAACTTGATCAGCCCTGATTTGGAGAACTCTGCGAGCAGAATGTACATGACCAGCTTCTCAGCCGTCACGGTTGAGGTTATAGGCAGGTACGCGAGACCCAAAAATGTTCATTTTGCCTTAGTATGGCTGACAGTTGTCTGTATTTTGGAGAGTCTGTAATCTAACTTTTAAATTCTGTTTCTTTTGGGATCCCACGTATATAATTGTATAATTATATAAAATGTAACTTTTGAGACCAAAACCTTTTTAACCCTAACTCAAACATATTTAGTGACACATTTTTAAATTAATGACTTGATTAGCGAGTCTTGCACCTTTATAAGTACATAGTGTAGCAGTCTTGGCTATCCAGGGTGTTACAACTTGGTATTAGAGCGTCCTAGGTTTAAGGGTTCCTGAAGACAGGCTGGACATGTACATTCGCTGCTAGAGACAAGCTCAATTCAGGGTTGGTAATGTGTATATGTGCTTATATGCTTATATGTCTGAAATGAGTTATGAATGTTGTTATTTACATGATTAATAGGAAGCATGAGATACTGATAGGGCCTGGCCGTTGACTGTTGTGTGAGAATATTGAGTCATTTTTATTAGCATCACCGTGCATGTAAATGAATATTTAGATGATTAATTGTATATTGTGCATGGATGAATGTCTGTTTCATAGCTATTGTGTAATGAGATTAGAGGCGTGCTTATTAGCAGCCGGTGCATGTGGATGGATGTCTATATGTTAATTATTTGTGATTGGTTATGTTCCATTGGTGGATTTTGGAGAAGTTTTACCCTGTCATCATGGTCTGACTGCCGAGGCGTTGCAGATTGACTTGGATAGCTAAGCGTCCAAGAAAATCTACGCAACTAGCCAGCACTAAGTCCGGGACAGGAGGTGATGATCAGGGCCAGATTCCTCTGCTAGTCCCTGAGAACTGGCAGCAACTTATGGCAGATATGCAGGCTCAATTACAGAGCCAGGATGAACAGATTCGCCTACTGCGTTAGCAGGCTCCGTCAGGGAGCGCTGCCCCTGTTGTACCACCTGCAGTGCTACCGATTGTTCAGTCTGGGGAGGTCGGGAACAGGTGGGAGCCGTTATATGAGAGGTTCAGGAAGCAGCAACCTCCAATCTTTGAAGGTGGGCCAGACCCACTAAAGGCTGAGTAGTGGCTGACTATGATTATGACTATACTGGATTTTATGAGGATAGATGGGCATGATAGAGTGGCCTGTGCCACATATATGTTGAGAGAAGATGTCCATATCTGGTGAGAAGTGGCATCGGAGACCAGGGATGTTACTACTTTGAGTTGGGAAGGTTTCAGAGATTTGTTCAGTCAGAAATATTACAATTGTAATGTCCCAAATTTCCTAATAAGGTTTAGGACCTTGATTAGGAGGCCGGGAGGGCCATAATTGATTTATTATAGTATTTAATGATTATATGCATGTTTACGTGACTTATATTATTATATGATGGTGAATGCATGCATATGGGAGAACTTATTATTGTGAGGGTATTTTGGTAATTTGGCCGCTGTGGGCGTAACTGTATATCTTGGGTGCATGATTGTGATTAATTAATATAGCCACATTATAAGGTGGATTGGTTCGAGCTAGTCGACATGAGACGATCATGAGATGCGAGAGTTCGGTCTGGTCATAACAGGTATAAGTTCGGGGCTCGGGGTGAGTCTCGCGGTGAATTTAATGATTAGAGCATTACCGGGAATTAAAGGGTAATGGGATATGGCTTATTGGTGTTTGAGAATATTGGGAATAGCGGGAATTGGAGGATGTTAATTGTGATTAATGAAATAGGTGCGAAAGGACGGTTTTGCCCTTGGTGGTTGCTAAGGTTTTATTTTAGACCTAAGGGTATTTAGGTCTTTTTACCCTAAGAGATATATATCAGCTTTTAAGTGTTAGAAAGCTGTGGAGATTCAGGGGAAAAATAGAGCTTCTCTTCCTTCTCTCCCGATGGATTCTCTTCCTCTTTTCTCTTTGGATTTTCAAGCTCAATTTGAGGAATTAAGCCAAGGAACCAAGCTTAGCCAAGCTAGGGTTGTGCTCCACCATTGAAGAGGGTGTGTTGCCAAGATTGAGGTGAGTTTCTAGCCACTAGAACTCTTGGTTTTGCTCTGTTTTCTATGTTAAGTTTCTGCTGGTTTTTTAGTTGGAAACTTGGGAATTGGTTGGAGTTTTGGCTAGGGTTCTTGGGGTTGTGGTCCTTAGGACATGTGGGGATGGTTTTTGGGTTCATTTGGCACCAAAAATGGGATTTGGAAGCATTGGAATCGAGTTAGAATTGAGGAAGTCGAAGAAGGAAGTTTCCGGGGTGGTGCTGTCTGGGGGTAGCGCTACAGCGCCCATCAGAGGGCGCTATAGCGCTACACAGGGTTTCAGTAAGGCGGTTGTGTTTCTGTCTTGAGCGCTGGGGCGCTAGAAGGGCAGCGCTGTAGCGCTACCCTGTTCCTTCAGAACCCTGTTTTGGGTGTTTTTAAGGGATTTTGACTTGGGGTTTCAATCTTTAAGGCTCGAGATCGAATCTACTCACTATGTGGGCATGTTTCGAGGTCCCGAGAGTGGGGTTTAGGTTAAGACCCTATCTTTGGTGATTTTCATTAATTGGAGATTGTTTTGGTTATGACTAGGTGACCGTCAAAGGATTGAGGATCGATCGTTCTCAGGGGTCGTTTTTACTCTAACTCTCACTCGAACCGGAGGTAAGAAAACTGCACCCTGTGTATATGTGACATGCATGGCTATTATGATGCATGTTGATTGTCTACTGGGCATGACATGCGTGGTTATTATAGATGCATGACGGTTGATTATTATGTATGACATGCATGGCTATTCTTGATGCATGTTGGTTGGCTATTAAACGTGACATGCATGGCCGTTATTGGTGCATGTTGGATTGTTGAATATGTTGCACATGATGCATAAGAAACATGTGATTAGGACATGCTTTATATACTGGGTATGATATTGTTCAGAGCTTGAGCCTCTGTGGTTGCGCATGGTCCTATTTGTACTGGTATCTGTTAGTAAGCATGCTAAATACCTTGTTTATGGATATTGGACATGTGATATGTGTTTGGTGGCATGGCTTACTTGTGTATGGCGCTGGATTATTAGTCAGAATCGACAATAGTGTCAGATCCGTCTGTGAAGCTGTGACTTATTAGTTAAGTTCACCACGGGCTGTGCACTGGTCGTGCTTTACCGACCCAAGGGTCAGAGGTGGCAGTGCGTTGTGAACGCCGGGCCAAATAAAGATTAGATCTAATCGAGGTTGGCATTGAATGACTCATATGGGGTATTAATGCTGGACCGACCGGAAGGTCAATGAGAACTATAAGCGCTTGCCTGGTCTATGACCAGATGTTTGTGGCCAAGGTATATGACCCCGGTGACTGTTGTCACATGGCCAAGTGACGCTGTCCATTGCACGACTCTAGAGTCGGGAGGAAGGTTATGTTGATGACCATTCACCATGCACCTGTCCTAACCAAACTTATGAAAGGATCACTTACCAGTTAAGCCCTGGTGACCCTATCGTCACATGGCTGGAAGGAGCGATGCTCATTATTGTGACTTTTGGCTATTGTCACCTATTTGCTTGGACTGATAGTCCTGAATGGTTATTATGATCGTTGTTGACATTATATCATACTTTATTGGGTTTTCTTGCTGGGCTTCGGCTCGCGGGTGCTACGTGGTGCAGGTTAAGGCAAGAGGAAGCTGGACCATCCTTGAGTTGGAGAGCTTAGGTGATGATGTGTACATATGCAGCTGCTCGTCCGCCACGGCCGAGGTTTAAATTGGAACTAGGGTTGAACCCTGTTTTGCCGCTTAGAACGGCCTGTTGTAAATATTTTCTGTAATAAACTCTGAAACTTTATTTTCGGGATCCCAGTGTATATAGTAAACGTTCTAGTGAAACGTTACATCTTAACCAAAGTTTTTAATCTTAAACCGCTAATCATACTTAGTTCACGGTTTTGGCCAAATGACTCGATTAGCGAGTTTAGCACTGTTTACAAGGCACACCGTAACGGTCCCTGGAGTTTGGGGCGTTACAACTTGGTATCAGAGCGAGCCAAGGTTTATGGTTCCTGAAGACAAGCTGGGCATGTACACTCATCACTGAAGATAGCTTCACTCAAGGAATGGTAACTATTTCTGTAGCTATGTGCATAGCTGTTTGTATAAAATGTGAATGCTTTACCTGTACGTTGTATTAGGGAGCATGAGATTCTGATAGAGCCTGGCTCTTGACTATATGATTATATGCTCCGTGAATATATATGTATGTATGACTGTGATCATATGGTTACCTGCTCTGTGAATATATATATATAATTGTGTTATTGCATGCTGGGGTTAGAAGCATGGTTTGAGTATTGGAAGAGTAGGAGTTATGAGAATGTATGAATGCCATGGGCATGTTTGCAGCACCGCAAGTGGTTTATGATTGTGGTGTGGTAAGGTTTATCCCGTGGGGGAAAGCCCTTGATATGGGTATTGTGACTAATGGGTTAAGTTATTGACTGCAGATTGAATCAACAGGTTTGTTCAAGGCAGATTATGAGGCCTGGTGATAGTTATACAGGGGTTGGGAGTTACAGCCAGGGTGTCAGTTCTTCGTCTACATCTATGAATGTTCGGCAGACGCTTACAGATTTGCAATTAAGATTGCAGAGGCAGGAAGAAGAGATCAGGTATTTGAAGCAACAGCGGAGTCTGTTGGGGAGTACCTCCTCCTTTCCTATGCCAGGGGTGGCATCAGTATCAGCTCAGCCTAGGGTTGAGAACAGATGGGAATTTCTCTGTGGAAGATTCCTGAGATTTTATCCTCCAATCTTTGAGGGAGGCCTAGATCCATTCAGAGCTGAGCAATGGATGGGACTGATCAGCTCCATTCTTGATAGTATGGGGTTGGTGGGTCACGATAGGGTGATCTGTGCTACATGTGTACTGCGGGATGATGCTCGGACATGGTGGGAGGTAGTATCCCAGACACGAGACACAGCTGTGATGGACTGGAAAGAATTTAGGCAGCTGTTTAATGAGAAGTATTATTGTGATTCAGCTAAGACTGCCAAGGTGAATGAGTTTCTGAGTCTTGCTCAGGGCAATGCATCAGTGACCGAGTATGTTACTAAATTTGATGAGTTGGCCAAGTTTGCCTTGGACATGGTACCCACAGATGTAGCTCGAAAGGAAAGGTTTATTCAGGGGTTGAATCCTGGAATAGCTCAGGGCATTGGAGTTGCCCCAGTGTATGAAGTCTCTACGTATGCTCAGGTGGTAGAGAAGGCTCTTGCTGTTGAGAGTATAGTAGTTGGGCAGCGGAGTGCTGGAGAGCATGGAGCCCAGATAGTGGTACCTCCACTTATTGGAGCAAGCAAGAAGAAAAGCTGGAAACCTTACCCAGAGTGCGCTCGGTGCAAGAGGCATCATCTGGGAGAATGCCGAGCAAGGTCATGTTTTGCTTGTGGCATGGTTGGGCATCTCAAGAGGGATTGCCCAAGTCGGGGGACAGAGTGTAAGCAAAGGGGGATTCCAACTCAAGTGTTTATTCCATGGCAATCAGAGTCTGAGACCGAGACCAGTTCCTCAGGGACGACAGGTCAGTTTTCTAGTTCTGAGTTCGGGTAATGCTATTTGGAATTGGTGCCATGTTATTCTTCTGTTGGTATGTTCATAGAGAAGGGTATATTGATGGTATATGTAGATCACATGGCTATGTTGTGATGGGGAAAGTAGTACGGTATTGGCAACTTAAGAGATAAGTTGAGTTATGGCAAGGACTTGTCGTTGGTTCCATGAGTTAGTTATGACTGACTATGGTTGATCCAGGGTTGGGATTGGTTTAGTAACTAGAGAGCGGTCTTGAATGGCAAGGAAAGGATAGTAATTCTTGAGCTTGTGAGCGGAAAGTCTTGTGACAATTGGCACTGTGCATGGATTTGATATGTTTATGATACCAGATGTGAGGGCTAGAGTTTGTGCAGGGAGGTGCATGAAACTCTTAGCCAGTGTGGTAGATACCACTTAGACTGTACCGGTGAGATCAAGACAGACTGGATTAGTCTGTGGGTTCTGAGTATGGGTTACCAGATAGTCTGCCAGGCCTTCTTTTTATTAAAAGAAGATTAGATTGGTGATTGATATGGCACCAGAGATGGAATCAGATGTGGATATTGTTTTGAGTGGTTTAGTGTAGTTCAGTGAAGTTATAGGAATTAAAGAGTTAGTTGCTGAGTAAGATGGAATCTTTTAAGGAGGATCTTGGATCTGGTTAAGACCAGTTAGAGATCAAAGTGGGAAAATCAGGTAAAGGGTTGTGTTGGTATCAGATTAGAGCACTACGAGTGCTGAGCATACCTTGAGAATTGCTTGATGCTAAGTGTTTGTGAATAAGATGTATAGCGCATTCAAGGATTTATTTGGATGAGATTTGTGATCGTCTTGGACGATGGTATAGTGGTGTTTTCTCTGTGGAGAATTGCCAAGAGTGAAGAGTGCCATGGGGACAGGAGTGTCCATGGATAGTAAAGATATTTCAGGTGCCTTGGGAAGAAAGTGCTGGGTCTTTATAGACCAGGATCAGTTTGAGGATTGTTATGATATCCTAGTGATAGAGAAAAGTGATTGCCTATGCAATATGTTGATTAGAGAATTTGACCAGAGCTGAGGTAGAGTTTCTGGTAGGCCGGGTGGCCAGTTTAGTGTTTAAGATTATTATCTCAAGAAAGATAAAAGGAAAGATGGTTAAGTGAGCCACAGATGGGCAAGGTTGAACGGGAAGCTTTAGCTGGACTAGCTAAAGGTTGTTAAGTGACAAACATGAGTTTATGGTAATATAGAGATCAGACTTGGGATCCGATGGATATTAAGATTAACTAAGAGATTCTGGATGAATCTCATGTTGTTCTTTTGTTCGTTCCATTCAGGCATCGTGAAAGGGTAGCATGATATGGAAATTTTATGGTGATGGCCTGAAATGAAGAGACATATATCGAGGCATGTGTAAAGCTCTTAAACTGTTAACAGATTGAGACAGAATGTCAGGAAACAGCAAGGCCATTACAGCCTTTGGGTATTTCATAGTGGGAATAGGTGAGCATCGCGATGGGTTTCGCGGTGGAATTCCCAGGTTGATGGATCGGTATGAAATGGACATTAAGTCATTGGGGACGGGTAGTCCAAGAGAAGTTTATTATATCAGTAAGGACAGGTGAATAGTACAGCTGATCTATAGTTGAGTTTCCTTGTGAGAAGGATAGAGAGCCTTCGTGAACTCAAGGTCTATCTTCTTAGATGAAGACTTTATTGTGACTTCCAGGTTATGGAAGGGTTAAGAAGGTGATGAGTATACAAATGGAACTCAGTGCAGATTGTTACTCTCAGACTGGTGGCAAATCAGAGAGAGAGGGTTATCCAATTATAATTGGAGGAACATCTTATAAGATAAGTGAGGAAATATATGTATATGTCTGGATCCTGAGGTGGTTCAGGGGAGTTAGGAGATTGCTGAAGTTTGAATCTTGGATGATCACTTCTTGGAATAAATGGGGAAACATATTATTGAACTGAGCAGTAGGAATGTGGAATTCCAAGTAGGATAATGTGTTCTCTCTAAGGTATTACCATGGGAAAAGGGGTGAGGTAAGCCCTAGTTTATTTCAGCAGTTGGAACCTGATTGGGTCTGAATAAGGTGACTCTGAAGCAGTTTACTTTTGGTACTGGAAATTGCTTCCATGCAGTGGGCATGGGCTGAAGGAACCTACGAGTTGAGTTATGAGGATCTGAAGGTTAGGTTAGGTATTCCGGTAAGGAATAGCCAGTTCAGATTGTGACATAAGTAATGAGGTTCTATTGAACAAAATGTACCTTGGGTTAAGGTAAGGCTATCGAGATACTGAAGTCAAGGAATGACTTAAGGAAATTTATGTCAAGTGAGTGGAGTTTTTATTTCGAGCTGAGTAAATTTAGAGGACGAAATTTCTGTAAGGAGGGGATAGTTGTAATGTCCCAAATTTCCTAATAAGGTTTAGGACCTTGATTAGGAGGCCGGGAGGGCCATAATTGATTTATTATAGTATTTAATGATTATATGCATGTTTACGTGACTTATATTATTATATGATGGTGAATGCATGCATATGGGAGAACTTATTATTGTGAGGGTATTTTGGTAATTTGGCCGCTGTGGGCGTAACTGTATATCTTGGGTGCATGATTGTGATTAATTAATATAGCCACATTATAAGGTGGATTGGTTCGAGCTAGTCGACATGAGACGATCATGAGATGCGAGAGTTCGGTCTGGTCATAACAGGTATAAGTTCGGGGCTCGGGGTGAGTCTCGCGGTGAATTTAATGATTAGAGCATTACCGGGAATTAAAGGGTAATGGGATATGGCTTATTGGTGTTTGAGAATATTGGGAATAGCGGGAATTGGAGGATGTTAATTGTGATTAATGAAATAGGTGCGAAAGGACGGTTTTGCCCTTGGTGGTTGCTAAGGTTTTATTTTAGACCTAAGGGTATTTAGGTCTTTTTACCCTAAGAGATATATATCAGCTTTTAAGTGTTAGAAAGCTGTGGAGATTCAGGGGAAAAATAGAGCTTCTCTTCCTTCTCTCCCGATGGATTCTCTTCCTCTTTTCTCTTTGGATTTTCAAGCTCAATTTGAGGAATTAAGCCAAGGAACCAAGCTTAGCCAAGCTAGGGTTGTGCTCCACCATTGAAGAGGGTGTGTTGCCAAGATTGAGGTGAGTTTCTAGCCACTAGAACTCTTGGTTTTGCTCTGTTTTCTATGTTAAGTTTCTGCTGGTTTTTTAGTTGGAAACTTGGGAATTGGTTGGAGTTTTGGCTAGGGTTCTTGGGGTTGTGGTCCTTAGGACATGTGGGGATGGTTTTTGGGTTCATTTGGCACCAAAAATGGGATTTGGAAGCATTGGAATCGAGTTAGAATTGAGGAAGTCGAAGAAGGAAGTTTCCGGGGTGGTGCTGTCTGGGGGTAGCGCTACAGCGCCCATCAGAGGGCGCTATAGCGCTACACAGGGTTTCAGTAAGGCGGTTGTGTTTCTGTCTTGAGCGCTGGGGCGCTAGAAGGGCAGCGCTGTAGCGCTACCCTGTTCCTTCAGAACCCTGTTTTGGGTGTTTTTAAGGGATTTTGACTTGGGGTTTCAATCTTTAAGGCTCGAGATCGAATCTACTCACTATGTGGGCATGTTTCGAGGTCCCGAGAGTGGGGTTTAGGTTAAGACCCTATCTTTGGTGATTTTCATTAATTGGAGATTGTTTTGGTTATGACTAGGTGACCGTCAAAGGATTGAGGATCGATCGTTCTCAGGGGTCGTTTTTACTCTAACTCTCACTCGAACCGGAGGTAAGAAAACTGCACCCTGTGTATATGTGACATGCATGGCTATTATGATGCATGTTGATTGTCTACTGGGCATGACATGCGTGGTTATTATAGATGCATGACGGTTGATTATTATGTATGACATGCATGGCTATTCTTGATGCATGTTGGTTGGCTATTAAACGTGACATGCATGGCCGTTATTGGTGCATGTTGGATTGTTGAATATGTTGCACATGATGCATAAGAAACATGTGATTAGGACATGCTTTATATACTGGGTATGATATTGTTCAGAGCTTGAGCCTCTGTGGTTGCGCATGGTCCTATTTGTACTGGTATCTGTTAGTAAGCATGCTAAATACCTTGTTTATGGATATTGGACATGTGATATGTGTTTGGTGGCATGGCTTACTTGTGTATGGCGCTGGATTATTAGTCAGAATCGACAATAGTGTCAGATCCGTCTGTGAAGCTGTGACTTATTAGTTAAGTTCACCACGGGCTGTGCACTGGTCGTGCTTTACCGACCCAAGGGTCAGAGGTGGCAGTGCGTTGTGAACGCCGGGCCAAATAAAGATTAGATCTAATCGAGGTTGGCATTGAATGACTCATATGGGGTATTAATGCTGGACCGACCGGAAGGTCAATGAGAACTATAAGCGCTTGCCTGGTCTATGACCAGATGTTTGTGGCCAAGGTATATGACCCCGGTGACTGTTGTCACATGGCCAAGTGACGCTGTCCATTGCACGACTCTAGAGTCGGGAGGAAGGTTATGTTGGTGACCATTCACCATGCACCTGTCCTAACCAAACTTATGAAAGGATCACTTACCAGTTAAGCCCTGGTGACCCTATCGTCACATGGCTGGAAGGAGCGATGCTCATTATTGTGACTTTTGGCTATTGTCACCTATTTGCTTGGACTGATAGTCCTGAATGGTTATTATGATCATTGTTGACATTATATCATACTTTATTGGGTTTTCTTGCTGGGCTTCGGCTCGTGGGTGCTACGTGGTGCAGGTTAAGGCAAGAGGAAGCTGGACCATCCTTGAGTTGGAGAGCTTAGGTGATGATGTGTACATATGCAGCTGCTCGTCCGCCACGGCCGAGGTTTAAATTGGAACTAGGGTTGAACCCTGTTTTGCCGCTTAGAATGGCCTGTTGTAAATATTTTCTGTAATAAACTCTGAAACTTTATTTTCGGGATCCCAGTGTATATAGTAAACGTTCTAGTGAAACGTTACATCTTAACCAAAGTTTTTAATCTTAAACCGCTAATCATACTTAGTTCACGGTTTTGGCCAAATGACTCGATTAGCGAGTTTAGCACTGTTTACAAGGCACACCGTAACGGTCCCTGGAGTTTGGGGCGTTACAACAATGTTGCCGTCAGGGCAGCAAAGGTCAATGAGTTCGTGGGTTTGGTTCATGGCAATATGACTGTTACTGAATATGCCCTAAAATTTGATAGGCTTGCAAAGTTTGCACCAGATCTTGTGCCTACTGATGCTGCTAGGCAAGATAGATTCATAAGGGACTTAATGCTATGATAGCCCGGGATGTCAGGATCACAACGGTACCTGGAGGAATAACTTATGCCCAGGCCGTTGAGAAGGCTCTTACCGCTAAGGAAGCAGAGAACAAGATATGGAGGGAAAGTGCAGTGAGGCGTGAGGGCCGCATAGTGGTGCCACCTTATTCAGGGACAGGTAAGGGCAGAGGCCCCAGTGACTTCAAGAGAAAGGCTCTTAACACTTCGACCGCTGCTGGTCCTGATAGGAGGGGTCGGGGTGGTCAGGGTGGTCGTCAGGGTGGCAGCGAGGCATGGCAGACCTATCCGGAGTGCCTGAGATGTGAAGACGCCATCTGGGCGAGTGTCGGGCCAATGCTTGCTTTGTGTGCGGAGCAGTAGGGCATCTCAGGAAAGATTGCCCAACAGTGAAGAAAGGTGAAGTAGGGAAGGTGGATAGCTTGACTCCAGCTCGAGTATTCACCTCGACTCAGGCTGAGGCTGAGGCTAGTCCCTCGGTAGTGACAGGTCAGCTTTCTAGCGCTGGCTCTCCTTTTACTGTATTGATTGATTCTGGTGCTACACATTCCTTTGTTTCTAGTAGAGTGATTGATAGATTGTGTAGACCTAGTGAATATCGGACCACAGGGTTTGGGGCTTTATTGCCTACAGGGGAACTAGTAGTTTCTAGGAGATGGATTAGGGCACTGCCAGTGATGGTTGATATAGGGAACTTTTGGTGGATTTGATTGAGTTAGATATGGAGGATTTTGACATGATTCTGGGGATGGACTAGTTGGTAAGATATGGGGCTAATATTGACTGCGGGAAGAAGATGGTGACTTTTGAGCCCGAGGGCGAAGATCCTTTTGTTTTTGTGGGTACGGTATGTGGACCCCGCATACCCATGATTTCAGCGTTGAGAGCCAGAGACTTGTTGCAGGGAGGATGCATAGGTTTTCTGGCCAGTGTAGTGGATACTACTAGGGTTATGGCGGCAGGTCCGGGAGAGACCAGATTGGTGTGTGAGTTTTTAGATGTATTTCCTGAGGATCTACCATGGTTGCCGTCGCGCAAGGAGATCCAGTTTGAGATTAAGTTAACACCAGGGACAGAACAAGTAACAAGGACACCATATAGGATGGCTCCAGCGGAGTTGAAAGAATTAAAAATACAGTTGCAGGAACTTCTGGATTTGGGGTTCATCAGACCTAGTTACTCACCATGGGGCGCTCCAGTGTTGTTCGTTAAGAAGAAGGACAGGACTTTGAGGATGTATATAGATTACAGAGAATTGAACAAGTTGACCATAAAGAATAAGTACCATCTACCAAGGATTGATGACTTGTTTGATCAGCTGTAGGGAAAGACAGTGTTCTCAAAGATTGATCTTCAATCTGGTTATCACCAGTTGAGGATCAAAGATGAGGATATACCAAAGACAGCCTTCCGGACGCGATATGGGCATTATGAGTTCTTGGTCATATCTTTTGGTTTGACCAACGCCCCAGCAGCTTTTATGGATTTGATGAACAGGGTGTTCAAGGACTTCTTAGATTAGTTCTTCATTGTCTTCATTTATGACATTTTGGTATACTCTAGTTCAGAGGCAGAGCATGAACAACATTTTCGACAGGTTTTACAGAGGTTGAGGGAGCATTAGTTGTACGCCAAGTTTAAGAAGTGTGAGTTTTGGTTGCCAGAGGTGACTTTTCTTGGGCATATAGTTGGAGCAGAAGGGATTAAGGTAGGTCCGTCCAAGGTGGAATCAGTAAGGGATTGGCCGAGGCCAAGGAATGCCTCAGAGGTGCGGAGTTTCCTTGGGTTGGCAGGTTATTACAGACGATTCGTAGAGGGGTTCTCAAAGATTTCTTCACCAATGACAGAGTTGATGAGGAAGAATTAGAAGTTTGTTTGGTCAGAGAAGTGTGAGAGCAATTTTCAAGAGTTGAAGCGACGTCCTATTTTTGCACCTATGATGAGTCTTCCTTTGGAGGAAGGAAAGTATGTGGTATACTGTGATGCATCGAGGATGGGTTTTGGCTGTGTGTTGATGCAGAATGAGAAAGTTATAGCCTATGCATGGTATCCTAAGGAGTATGAGCAACGGTATCCTACTCATGATTTGGAATTGGCGGCAGTGGTATTCGCACTAAAGATTTGGCGGCATTATCTGTATGGGGAGAAGTGCGAGATATACACTGATCACAAGAGTTTGAAATATTTCTTCACTTAGAAAGATCTGAATATGAGGCAGAGGCATTGGTTGGAGCTGGTTAAGAATTATAACTGTGATATCCTTTACCACCCAGGGATAGCCAACGTGGTGGCGATTGCATTGAGTCGGAGGGGCCCAGGGTAGTTGTATAGCTCCACCCAGATCTCGAGGGAGTTAGCTGATGAAATGTCCAGAGCAAGGATAGAATTGGTGGTGGGCCAGTTAGCTAATATTACCCTGCAGTCGACCCTGCTAGAGAGGGTTAAGGAGGGTCAGTTGGTGGACGCGCAGTTGCAGGAGGTTAGGCAGCATGTCCTAGCGGGGACAACTAAGGATTATTCTGTCTCTGAGACTGGTATGCTTCGATATCAGGGGCGGATTTGTGTTCCGGCAGATGAGGGGATCAGACGAGAGATATTGGATGAGTCACACACTACGCCATACTCGCTTCTTCCGAGTACCACGAAAATGTATCAGGATCTACGGACATTATATTGGTGGCCCGGGATGAAGAAGGATGTGGTAGAGTATGTGTCTAGATGTTTGACATGTCAACAGGTAAATGCTGAGCATCAGCGACCAGTGGGATTGCTTCAGCCTTTGGGTATCCCTTAATGGAAGTGGGAGGACATCACCATGGATTTTGTAGGAGGGTTACCCAGAACAGTGGTACTTTGTGACTCGGTGTGGGTGATAGTAGACAGATACACCAAGTCAGCTCATTTTCTACCAGTGAAGTCGACCTATACAGTGGAATAGTATGTGGAGTTGTATGTGAGGGAGATAGTTCGTCTCCATGGAGTTCCAAAGTTTATTGTGTCTGATCGAGACCCCATATTTACCTCCAAGTTTTGGGGAGCTCTGCAGAGAGCTATGGGGACTCAGTTGAAGTTTAGCACAACTTTTCATCCTCAGACTGATGGACAGTCTGAGAGGACGATTCAAGTATTGGAGGACATGCTTAAGGCGTGTGTGATTGATTTCGAGGGGTCTTGGAGTAAGTATTTACCGTTGATTGAATTCTCGTATAACAACAACTATCAGTCCATGATTGGGGTGGCCCCTTATGAGATGTTATATGGGAGAAAATGTAGATCACCCATACATTGGGATGAGATGGGTGAAAGGAGGTACTTAGGGCCAGATATGGTTCAGAAGACTAATGAAGCTATTGAGAAGATTCGAGCCAGAATGCTTGCGTCGCAGAGTAGACAGAAAAGCTATGCTGATCCCAAGCGTAGGGACGTGGAGTTCCAGGTTAGGGACCACGTGTTTCTGCGAGTTTCACCACTGAGAGGGGTGAGGAGGTTTGGAGTAAAGGGCAAGCTAAGCCCTCAGCTTTTTGGACCTTTCGAGATCCTAGAGAGGATTGGATAGGTGGCTTATAGGTTGGCCTTGCCACCGTCGCTGTCAGGAGTTCATGATGTTTTCCATGTCTCCATGTTGCGGAAGTATTTTTTTGATACAACACATATACTAAAGTATGAGGACTTAAAGCTACAGACAGATTTGTCCTATGAAGAGCAACCAGTTAAGATTTTGGATCGGAAGGACAAAGTTTTACCGAATAAGACAATCCCGTTAGTTAAGGTGTTGTGGAGAAATAGCAAGGTCAAGGAAGCGACCTGGGAGTTAGAGACAGCGATGCGGGATCAGTATTATTCAGGTAAATTTCGAGGACGAAATTCTCATTAGGAGGGGATAGTTGTAACGACACCAAGTTCGCTAATGAGGCTTAAGGGCCTTGATTAGTGTGCCGAGAGTGCATAATTGGGTTAAATGTGATTTGAATGATTTTATTGATTTAAATGCATAATTATATGATTAATAATGCTTGTATGACTATATTGATGTTAATGTGATATATATATGGCATTGTGAGAACCACATTATTATGTGGGAAGGTTTGCAGAGCACGACTCGAGGCGATCCTAGGGCTAGATAGCGGGAAAAGTCACAACGAGGCTTAATAGTTGACTTTGGATAAGTCAGGGGTATTTTAGGTATCGGGTAGTTATTTGGACTATCGGGTTATGAAAATAAATATATGGAGATATATTTGTGGTTAGGAAGTCTAGGCGGGAATATTGGAGAATTTTACCGTTTTGCCCTCGGGGGCGGTTCCGGCACCCCGAGCCTCGGGATTGACTTAACGGGATAAGGGTAAATTGAATTAAAGGAAAACAGTAGAACAAAAATAAGACCGAATCTTTTCTCAGCCCTTTTCTCTCTCTTCTCTCTCAAGGAAAACACAAGAAAAACACGGAAAATTTTAGAGGTATTCAGCTGGAATTCAGTGGATTGAAGGAGTGATTTAGAGGCTTAGCTCAAGAATCATCCAGGAAATTTAATCAGTACTAAGGTAAGCATTGAATTCCATTCTTTTTGGTTAGAAATTATGAGTTATGGCTGAGTAGTGAGATAGTTGTGATTTTGATGTTAAGGGCAGAATTAAGGTGGAAAAGCTTGGGAATTGACTTGGATTTTCCTTAGAGAAGTGGTTCAGCAGAAGATGTAAGCTCTAATTCATGATTTAGAGGTTTCAATCTGAGTTTGCATGGTTGGTTTTAGTGTTTGAAGTTCTTGAGTTGCAGAAATTGAAGTTGGGATTTCCATGAGTTTTAGATTGAGTTTTCAGTTGAATTATGTTGTTTAAATCAGTCTAAAAGTGTTGGGATTATTTGGTTTTGAATTAGGAAGCTTTGGGATGATTTTGGGTAAGGTTTAGGTGCTGAAAATGGTGGAGTTTCTGGGCATGAAGGGAAGGGTCGCAGCTCTGTTCTAGAGCACTGCGACCCTAGGATGCAAAGGAGCCAGGGAGGCTCAGCCAGGGGTAAGCGTCGCGGCGCCCAAAGCAAGGGCCGCAGCGCTTGTCTTCTTCCAGGGATACCTTAGGTTCTGTTTCGGGGCAGGGCCGCGACTAGGCTTCAAGGGCCGCAACCCTTAGGTGTGTACTTGAACATTTAGGGTTTTAAATAACGAGAATCTAGCCTAGAGTGCTCGGGATCGATTTCACCACCGTGCTTGGTGGAATTTAGTTTCCCAGAAGTTAGTTTTGTATCCGGAAACCCTTATCTGAATATTAATGGAACCCTATATCTTGGTTGTGACTAGGTGTTGAGGCTAGGGCTCGGGAACGGATCGTGCTTGAGGAGCGTTGCTCGTAATTAGTAACCGCAAAGATCAAATGTAAGAAAATTGCACCTAGTTTTATATCTGTAATGGGACTAAGGGTGCCCTATTGTGTATGCTTGAAAGGATGGTATTATGCCATGCAAAATAATTAGTGAACCAACGTCCTAAGAGTGCCAAAGGTTACACTAGCACACAGGGCGCGACTTGGCCACTGGTAGCCGAGGACAGCTTAATATGCACTGAGCTCGGTTTAAGCAGGCCGGAGTCAGTGGGGTAAACAGAGGGTGCGGCCTAAGTTGTCGGCCCTGATTATGATGTGATCTGGATGTTATGAGACTTGGGTGTTATAAATGATTAATTGCACCTTTGATTCTGAACATATGCTGAATGGTTAATGTGGATTATTTGATGGAAGATTATGCGTAGTGAATTTTACCATTTGCTATTATTATTTGTGTTGCACAATATGTTTTCTTGATGGGCCTTGGCTCACGGGTGCTACGTGGTGCAGGTAAAGGCAAGGGCAAACTTGATCAGCCCTGATTTGGAGAACTCTGCGAGCGGAATGTACATGACCAGCTGCTCAGCTGTCACGGTTGAGGTTTTAGGCAGGGACGCGAGACCTAGAAATGTTCATTTTGCCTTAGTATGGCTGACAGTTGTTTGTATTTTGGAGAGTCTGTAATCCAACTTTTAAACTCTGTTTCTTTTTGGATCCCATGTATATAACTGTATAATTATATAAAATGTAACTTTTGGGACAAAACCTTTTTAACCCTAGCTCATACATATTTAGTGACATGTTTTTAAATTAATGACTTGATTAGCGAGTCTTGCACCTTTATAAGTGCATAGTGTAGCGGTCTTGGCTATCCAAGGCGTTGCACAAAATACATGCATTAGCGACCCCTTTACCATCTGTGAATACTCCTTGGCCATTTCACACTTGGGCCATGGATCTCGTAGGTCCAATTTTACCACCTTCTCAAGGAAGAATTTGGATCTTAGCAGCAACAGAATGTTTCACAAAATGGGCGGAAGTAATCCAATTGAAAAATGCCTCTACAGAAATTGTGGCCACTTTTATTCAAGAACACATTATTTGTCGATTTGGTATACCAAAAAGTATCTTGTCACATAATGGTACACCTTTTACAGAAGAAGCAATGAAGAGGTTGTTGGAAGTTTACCAAATTTTCCATGGAAAGTCAACTAGGTACTACCCAGAAGGGAATGGTATTGTCGATGCTTTTAACAAGTTACTATTACGATTTTTGAGCTGTATGGTACATGATAGTCCCACAATCTGGCATGAATTTGTCCATTTGGCTCTATGAGCTTATCGCACTTCAAAAGGAGGTTCGACAAGATATACACCATTCTCTTTGGTATATGGGTTAGAAGCAGTACTACCTGCACAGATAAATTTACCTTCTGCCAAGTTGGCCATGGCAGCAGCAATGGATATGCATCAAGCAAGGTCTAGAATTGGAATTGGTGTATGAACGAAGGGAAAAAGCCAAAGATAACTTGATACAATATCATCAACTTGTGGCTTGAGCCTATGATAAGCTAGTATACATCCATGGATATTTCAAAAGGGAGAGCTATTCCTGAAGGCTACAGATCATGTGATGAGAGGTATGCACACAACAAAATTTGTGCTGAACTGGGAAGGGCCCTATGTTATTGAAGAAAATAAAGATAGTGGCTACTGCATTCTCCTAAATCCTAACAATGGATCAACACTTCCTCCTACAAATATCAAGTATGTGAAAAATATTTTTCTTAGTACAATACAAGATCTTAACTACAAGCAATAAAATGTGTGATTCATGCAGCTTTATTTTTTTTCTATATCACGAACATGTGAAACAAGATTGTCGTATTACCAAGTATCCAAACACGAGATGGTTATAAATTTCCAAAACACCATATATACTCGTAAAAAGTATACATACAAGAAAAATAAAGTATAAACCGCTATATATAGATGTATATATTCATAAATATATGCATAAGAATGACGATTTTTTTTAGCTTACAAAATAGAAAGATTGTTAGCACATATGTATATATACAAACATAAAACACAAAAACTAGCAATAGCATTAAAAAAAATGGTATATATAAAGAGCTAGATATAAATAAGTATATGCCTATATATTTAAAGAAATAAAAAGTAGCGTGATATCAGGTAGCAGCATATGACCAAATGCTTGAAGAAGTAAGAACAAGAAGCAAGATGTTTTTATAAAAAAAAAAGAGGCTAATAAGAAAGTAGATTTACAATAGGGAGGCTAGAATTTCTTTAGGGGCAAGAAAATGTGATATCATTTTTTTAGCTCGTATAAAAATATATAAATACACAACTTACATAGATATTAAAAAAAGTTGCGTTTTAAATTCTTCTTTTTTTAGAATATATACAACCATATAAGTTATATATATTACTTATATAAATATTAAAACAAAACAGCTGCGTTTTAAAATATAACCATATAAGTTATATATATATATATTACTTATATAAGATATTTAAGAAAAAAAGTTGCGTTTTTAAAATCTTCCTTTTTTTAGCATATATACAACCATGTAGATATATATCTCTTCTATATAATAAGTGTGTGGATAACGGAAATTCTTGGTTTTAACGGTTTTTTATTTTTTAATGTTAATTTTAACGAAATATTCTTATATTTAACAGAATATTCTTATATTTAACGGTAGTTTGTAAATATTTAAACTAAATTAAAATAAGATATTTTTTAGATATTTTACAATGATAATTATTGAAAAATATTAAATAATTAAACAAATTAAAATAAAATATTTTTAAGATATTTTACAATGATAATTATTTTAAAATAATAAATAATTAAACAAATTAAAATATGATCATTTTTGAGATATTTTACAATGATAATTATTTAAAAATAATAAAATTTTCATAACTTAAATAAAATTTAATTAAACTTAAACTCACTTATTAGAACAATATCATATGAAGTATATAATATAATCTACCGTGAATTAGCAACTTGTTTTTTTTTTTAAACTAGCAAGAAACTTAAATTTAAAATCCATGTATAATATTTAATATTACATTAAACATATAATATATAATCTTTTATTGTCACTCCCAAATTCAAAAACTACAACAAACATAAACTTAAACAAAAATAAATAAATTATTTAATTAAAATAAGATATTTGTTTGAAATTTATATGACATTAATATAAATTTAATAAAAATAATTAATAAATTATATAAATAAAACTAAGCAAACGTGCATATTGCGCATTGCTTGTATCTACTATATATATATTCTATATAAAATGTGGGTAGATAACAAATTTTTTTGTTTTAAGAGTGTTCTTTTTGTTAACTTTAATCGAATATTTTTATATTTAACAAAATATTTTTATATTTAACAGTAGATTTTAAACATGATTTAAACTTAAATAAAATAAATAATTAAACAAATTAAAACAATGATATTTTTGAAATATTGTACAATAATAATTATTTAAAAATAATAAAACTATATATTTAATAACTTAAATAAAATTTAATTAAACTTAAACTTAATAACATATTAAACATATAATATATAATCTTTTGTTGTCACTGCCCAATTCAAAAATTACAACAAACATAAACTTAAACATAAATAAATAAATAATATTTAAAATATATTTTATGATAATTTAAATAATTAAATCATATTTATTTAAACATAATAAATGCATACATATCATTTTCTTATCTTATAAATTTGTGTGATAGTTTATTTTTTATCAAGTCATTGAAGCTCTTTTTCTTCATCAAATTCACCAAAGGACATTTTGATATGCATTAGAAACTAAAAAGAGTAATGATATGTGCACCCAAATATTACACACAGTAACGTGTCACTACTTTTTAAAACAGTGGGTCCCAGTTTTAATAAATGTGATTGGTTATGTTAAACTGCCACATCACTGTGTGTAATGTTTGGTGTATATTTTGGGTGCACATACATTACTCAACTAAAAATAGTTGATACATGTATACTACTGTCTACACTATGATCTTTTCTATTCTTATTTTATTTATATTATTAATCTCTTTTTAAATATTATTGTATTTTATATATATGTCATGTAAATATATATATATGTGAACATTGTGTTTGAAAGTCATATATGTAGAGATTATATGTGGAGATTATATTATATGTAGATTATATATAATTCATTCTATTATAAATACATATATTTTTAAAAAATAGTGAACCAGTTTTTATTAAAATTATAGACAATGTTTACAATTTTAAAACAAAAAAAACGTGCAATTGCACGTTGCTTCTACCTAGTATATATATACATGGGTGCACTCTTAATAGTTACTACCTATGAAAGGTTACTTTAATATCAACCATTGGATTAAGATCAATGATCCATATTTATAGTTATTAATTAATATTTCTAAAATTAAATATTGTTTTTTTCAAATTTTTGGAAGGGTTACCTGATGAAAAACGTGTATTTATTATGAAAATATAATATTGTAAATTTTTCAATTTTCAAATGCATGTCAATTTCGAAATATAGCTAATGTCTTTCATTTGTTGGAAAAAACATTAATTATGGCAAAAGAAAACTAAATTTGAAATTAATGAAGAAAAAAATATTTACATGTTGGTGACTTGCTATACTAAGTCATTATCTTGTCACATCATCATAATTGTTAGTACTTATCTATAGATAGTAACTATTGAAAAGTCTTCCATATATCTATATATGCATATATATAGTTTATATAGATTTTTAAGCTTCAGAACCCTTTTTATTTAAAAAATATATATAATAAAAGTTATACATTCAATATATTCAAATTTTAAAGATATTTCTATTTTAGTATCATATATTTGAATTTAAAAAATATTCAAATACTCATACTTTAACGATATTTCTATTTTAGTATCTTATATTTGAATTTAAAAAGTATTCGATGAAATGCTCACACTTTCTTTTTTTTTTTTCATTTTTTAGAATCATATATTTGAATTTCTTTTAATAAAAGGTATTTAAATACTCTTTTTTTTCTTCCAACATATATTTTGAGTAAAAAAAAAATGTATATATATAGTCCACATACGTATATGTATATATGTGTATGTGGAATAAACATCATACTAATTAATATATATACATACATTGAAATATATTTGAAAAAAAAAAGTTACATGCTAAATTACATATAACAGCTTATATACATGCATATACTCACCCAACCAATGTAAAAGAAAAAGGACACCTTGCTTACATATTATATATATATATCGTATATCTCTCAAAATAAATAAAAAGCAACCCTACTATATACATCCCTACGATGCTTATATATGGACCATAAAAAAAAACACAACCAACCAAAGGTATTGGTTGTACACTTGTCTATTCATATTGACAGTATCGATTACTATGGTATTTTAAATTGTTGTTGATTGGAAGAATGAACGAATGAAAATCACAACAACACAATTATATTATTTGAAGAAGAAAAAGGAACTACAATCCTTGTTACAAGTAGCTAAACATCTTCCTTTGGCCAAACCACAAATTCCCTTATTATTTAAAGCTAAATATACCCATTCTGCCTCAAAATATGGTACTAAGTAGAAGTGGGTTGGATCGATCTTTAAATAATAAAAATAAAAATAAAAATAAAAAAACAAAGCTAGAGAGAGAGAGAGAAAGAGAGAGAGAAGCTAGGTTCTTCAACTCTCTCTAGCAATCTTGGAGAGAATATCATGGGGGTCTTCAGAAATATGAGTGCTTCTCCACTTCTCTGCATCTACAAATTTATTGCACCAGTTAGCAACGTCACTGTGATAGATGGTAACCAGGGAGCAGATGTACTGCACAAGACCTTTAAAAATAGCCAGCTCCTTCTCGGTCTTCAAAAGTTCAACTTGCATCTCATATTGAGATTTCATATTAGGGTCATGGTATCTACATCTTTTCTTTGGAGGAATGGGAATAGTGGTCCCATTAGTTAGTTGATTTTTCTCTGGAGAAGAAGAAGGCATATCAAAAAAGGAAAAGGGGAATGAAAATGGAGAGCACTGTTGGGGGAACAAACAAAAATACAAAGGCACTATTATGAGTGTGTTACGATACGTAGATATTTAAAGCATGTGAATGGTTGCTAAGTTATGATTACAAATCTATAACAAAGGTGAACAACCTAAGAAAATAGGTGAAGCATGCTTGGAGTACTAGTTTTTTGTTGTTGTTGTTAAATATATATATAAATGAACAAAATCTAAGAGGCAAACATTATTATTTTATTCATAAATATTAAAAGAGTATAGCTCATTACAAAGGAGCCTGCCGAAAGCTTGTTAGGAGCTTATCATAAACACAATACTCATGTAAGGGTTATACGCTACATAGCCCCTGTGTGCCTCCGAGCATAATAAAATCTTCAAGGGCAATGAAGGCCAACACCTTGAGAAGATGAAGGAAAATCTACTTCTGACATGAGAACTTCAAATGTAACATCCATCTTTTTCATTTCAAGGGTATTTTGGTAATTTTGACCTGTAAGGGAAATTTGGTAATTTAATACTCTTGAGTGGTATTTTTGTAATTTTGTGAAATTACATGTTATGTGATTATATGAATATGTTTATGTGATATTAATATCTATGTAAGATATTTTATGTTGGAAAATATCGAGGGTGCTCGAGTTATGTGTTAAAGTGATGAATCATGTTTTCCTTCAAGTGCTAGGGGCTTTATTGTCAAGAATTGTTGAAATATGGGTCATAATGGAATAAAGATAACTTATGAGGAATAAGTGAATTATGAATTATGAAAACTAACAATTTAGTGGGGAATTACTAAAAAAGGGGTTTAATAAAATTGTTAGAATGGCTTAGATCAAGGGCAGGGTGGTAATTTGGCAATAATGAGTCATTATAAATAGAAAGAGAGATATTGGGGTTAGGGTTAGACTCACAATTTGAATTTGGTGGCTGCTCTACACATGATCAAAGGAGAGAACTACCTCTCTCTCTCACTCTCTCTAGACTAGGGTTCAAGATCAAAGGAAGAAGAAGGATGAGGATCTCTTCGTATACGTATGGATCACTATGAACTCGTGTGGGGCTCTCTTATGATGCTTTGGGAGGAGATTTTGTTGGGAATTGTGCCCTGAAAGCATATGTAGTAGACATTGTTTTATGAAATAAATAAATGAATTGAATTTGTTATGCATATATTTTATGGACTATATTATTTTGTGATAATATTATGTAAATATCAAAAAAATTCATAAGTTCATATATGTGATCTCGAACACATATTGGTACGAGAGGATTGTGTTTGAGATAAATGAACTTGAATAGTTCGCAGTAAAATAAAGTTATGGAATCTTTAGATTAATTACTGCAAGTACAGTCCACTAGTATTATGAACACATGTGATCTAGATCCGGATAACTAGTGTGGTAGGACACTTTATTGGAGGTGCTTTATATATCAGAGAATATATAGAATTGGACCAGATATGTTTATTAATACTTAGTTAAATATCGTTTCGAAGTATTAATTAAATATATCAACTGCTGATCATATACAAATAGATCTTAATTCTGCAGTTACTATGAACTCCTGTTTATGTTATATGAGTTCTTTGATTCACTCATTAGGGTCTGTCAGAATGATCAGGCAAGAAACTTTTGTTTTGGGAACTCATTAATGTAGATGGCTGGGGACATAGTATACAAATATGGAATCTATGCCTTCTCGCAAGAGATTGAATGATGGTTCTCTTAAGGGTTGACTTTTGGGACTGAAAGGTTATTGAGCTCAAATTCATAATTTAGTTATGAATTAACCTTCACTAGTAAAGTCAATGGTACTTAAGGAAACAAGAGATAATTAAAAGGGTAAAATGGTAATTTTATTCCCGATTAATTATGAACCATTATTAGAGGGTCAATTCGTATACAATGATTATATCAATGGATGCTTTATAACTTTAAGGTACTCAATAAATGAAATGTCTATAATTACAAGAGTGCAGTCTCATATTTATAGTGGAATAATCATGAGATTAATAAATTAAGATTATTTGATTAAAGAGTTTAATTAATAATCTCAAATTTATTGGAGCTTGGAATTATAGGTCCATAGGTCCCCATAGCGGCTCTATCAATATTATTCAAGGTAAGAGTTGATATGAAGGGCAAAAAAAATAGTTTGAAGACATATTTAAGAAGAAATTTGTTCTTCAGGCCAAATATGCAATTATATGATAATATTGATTAATTAATTAATTACAAATTAGTTGTAGTTAACAAAATTAATTAATATTTAATTATTGTATAATTTTCGAAATTAATTTTGAAATTTAAATAAATAAATAATTAATTATAATTTTCGAAATTATAATAAATTAAATATTTATTTTCGAAAATATTGGATTTAATTAATTGGTAGAATTAATTAAATATCTTTATTTGAGTGGTAGATAATAATCTGATAAGTTCAAATTAGATTTGAATTTAAAAGATTAATATTTATTCAAATAATTAATTATATTTGATAATTAGTTAAAAATGTATTTAATTTAAATTTGAATTAGTTATAAGGTTATTAGATCTTATCTGACAAAGAAGTTTGAATAAATAATTAAATAAAAATTGAAAAAACCAACATCCCTAAAAATAGGGATGCAACACGTGCACACATAGTCCATGGATTGTGTGTGGCATGTACTGCTATTTTCACGGATAGGATTTTCACTTTTATTTATTTAATAAATTAATTAATGGATAATTCAAAAATTATTTTTTGGATATTTTCATTTATAAAGTAATTAATTAATTAAAAAGTAAATTGTAAGTTGGTTACAGATTTATTTTTTGAATTTGAATATTTTTTTTAAGTATGACTAATTAGAAAATATACAGACAGCCAATACAGCTTAGTCTATTCGCTCTGTAATAGAACGATAGTTTTCACTCCTTGAAAAATAAAGAACTAATTCTCCGGCCTATTATCTTAATCTCATGTGTTGAGTACATCAAGTAGAATCACAAATAAACTATCATTCATTCTCTAAGTGCCCACACACTTCTTGAGGTGTAGAGAATGCTTTGGAAGATCTTGGTGTGAGTACCTAGGAGCGGCTTGGATAGGAAGATCGTTCTAAATACGAAACGATAGCAAGGACACTTGATAGGCTTCAAGAGGTATGATTTCTATTCTTAACTTGCTTATGATTAATGTATGTATATTAATGGATCCGCATATTTAAAGGTAATTTAAATATATTACAAATTTTTTGTTGTAAACTGGGCCAACCCCACCACCATTTCGCTGCGTGTTAGGAAACTCGTTCCTAACAGATTTTCGTGGCTTAGGTTACTCTACATGATCTTGATAAGAACTTTTCCCACTTTTAAAGTTTCTTTGATAGTTCTTGAAGATTTGAGTTATGTTAATGGTGGATTTGATTATAAAGCATGATAGGTTGGGATGATTGGTTTTATATGCATGTTAGAGACTAGGTTGCTAATCTATAATGGTTAGAAACATACTAGGGTTGAATTTATTAAGTAATGATTGCTAGTCTTGAAGATTGGAAATATAGCTTGGGGAAGAATAAGTTTTATTGCAAGAGAATTGTAATGCCCTACTACCCAGGGACCGTTACGGTGTGCATTTTAAACAGTGCTAAACTTGCTAATTGAGTCATTTGGCCATAATCGTGTATCTAAGTATGATTAGCGGTTTAGGGTTAAATTTTTTTGTTAAGATACAACGTTTCACTAAAACGTTTACGGTATACATTGGGATCCCAAAAATATAATTTAAAGGTTAATTACAACAAAATATTTACAACCAGCCGACCTAAGCGACAAAATAGGATTTAACCCTAGTTCATCTTTAAACCCTCAGTCGTGGCGGTCTAGCAGCAGCCTATGTACACATCCTCACCTAAGCTCTCCAACTCAAGGATGGTCCAGCTTTCTTTTGCCTTTACCTGAACCACATAGCACCCGTGAGCCAAAGCTCAACAAGAAAACTCAATATGCTCATGAACAAGTAATAACATATTACTAAGTCATAATAGGCATGCCTAGCAGTAATAACCCCACTCATGCATGCAAGCAAGTACAAATAAATGTTTGTGGAGTCTTACGCTCTAAGAAGATGACTAATAAGTCTCTCGCTCTGAGGTAGATGTCTAATAAGTCTCTTTGAGGTAGACGATTAATAAGTCTCTCTGAATAGTTGACTAACAAGTCACTCTCTAAATAGATGACTGATAAGTCTATCTTTGTATAGATGACTAATAAGTCTTTCTCTGTATGGATGACTGATAAGTCTATCTCAGTTAGATGACTGATAAGTCTATTACTTAGGTAGATGACTAATAAGTATCTCTATGTATAGATGACTAATAAGTCTCTCTGTATAGATGACTAATAAGTCTCTCTGTATAGATAACTAATAAGTCTATCCTTATGTAGATGACTGATAAGTCTATCTCTGTTAGATAACTGATAAGTCTGTCTATGTATAGATGACTGATAAGTCTATCTCTGAGGTCCCATACCCTCCTAGCCATGTGACATGTAGGTCACCTTAGCCTTTTGGCTCTGGCTCTAAATAACTAGCCTTTAGACTAGACAAGCACTTTTAGTATTAATTCTTGACTCATAAGCCAATACCATACGACCAGTGCTCAATACTATTGCCAAACTTGACTAATAAGTCCCAGCTTCACAATTAATACTGACACTATTGCCGATTCTGACTAATAAGTCAGTACCATTCACAGATAAGCAAATTGCCAAGCATTTAATATGCATTCCAGATATACAAATAGAGCATTCAACATGCTACATTAAAAACCATGCATGTCACATACTGGGTGCAATTTTCTTACCTCTGGTTCAAGGGAGAAATAATAAATGAACGACCATTAAGAACGATCGATCCTTTGATCCCTCAGTGGTAACCTAGTCATAACCACATATGGAATCCAATTAATGAAATCAACAACAAAAGGTTCATGGTCTAGACCTCACTCCCGGGACCTCGAATCGTACTCAAATGGTTAGTAGATTCTATCCCGAGCCTTAGGAATTGAAACCCCGAGCCAAAAACCCTCAAAAGTGCCAAAAATAGGACCCTGGAATAAACAGGGTAGCGCTGCCCCCCTAGCGCCATAGCGCTACAAATAGGGATGACTGGCCCTGGATAGCGCTGTAGCGCTAGGACCAGGGTGATTTAGCCCTAGTTTTTCCTCCTTCAAGTTCTCCAATTCCAAGCGTCAAAACTTGCTTCCAAACTTCAACCAAAGTCACAAATGAACCCAAATACCCAACATACAAGTCTTAGGCATCATAACCCAATCAACCTTTGCCAAAAACTTCCATCAATTCTCACTATCAAAATAAAAAATCCCAACTGAAAATCAATGAAAAACAGAGCAAGAATTAGAGTTTTCATGGCCAAAATCTTACCTCATGCTCATAATTACACCCTCTTCAATGGTGGAACACAACCCCAGATCCTCAAAGCTTGATTCTCTAGCTTGAATCCTCAAAAGGAGCTTCAAAATTCCAAAGGAAAAAGAGGAAGAAAAATGATCGGGAGAAGAAGAAGGAGAAGCTCTATTTTTCTTAAGCTTTCTACAACCTTCTAACTCAAGCTATATCCCCAAGGTTAAATGACCAAAATGCCCCCAAGCCTATTTTAATTCCTTAACAGCATAAAGGGCAAAATTGTCCTTTCTCGTCTAATCTCATTAATTATAATTAACGTCCTCCAATTCCCGTTATTCCCAATATCCTCAAATGCTAATAAATCATATTCCATTACCCTATAATTCCCGGTAATGTACTAATCCTCAAATTACCCCGAGACTCACCCCGAGCCCCGAAATTTACCCCGTTATGACCAAACCGCTAACTTGCATTCAAATATCGTCTCATGCCGAATAACTTGAAAAAAATCCACATTATAACATGGCCTTATTCATATTTCACCAACATGCATGAAAATATACAAAAATGCCCTCAACGAGCCAAATTACAAAAATGTCCTTATAATGAAAAGTGGACCCATATACATGCATTTATCATTATATAATAATATAATTCACATAATCATGCATATAATCATTTAATATCATAATAAATCAATTATGGCCCTCTCGGCCTCCTAATCAAGATCCCAAGCCTTATTAGGAAATTTGGGTCATTACAAGAATATTAGAGTTATGGAGTTAGAAGATGCTCATGGATTTTTGGTATTATATTAATCTCTAATAATTGTATGATCATATAGAGGGATATAAGACGATAAAAATGCAAAAATAATCGTTCAAATCAGATTTAAATTGAGAGAGTTTATGACTATTTGAAGAAAAGTCGCGATCTGGGTTCTCCATCGGGCGCAACTGCGCCCAAAGGTAGCACGACCACACTACATGCCCAGAAATCGTATTTTTTTTCCTCATTTTGACGATTTTGGTTGGGGCATTGATGGAATATTTTAAGGGTTTTCTTTTTGGGGATTTTAGGACTTTCTTAAGGACACTTTAAAGGGTGATTGGGTCTTAGAAAGTTTAAGATTGGTTCATGATATTTGGTTAAGTTATGAGTCTCTAAATGATATATGTTGTATGTTTTGGATTTAGGACTCTGCAAGGCACTTGAAGGGAGGTGATTGCGTCGCTGTTGGACCTGAGTTAAAAAGAGTGGCCACTTTAACACAGGGTGTGGATTTGAGTGCACAAGAGTTCTGTATGTGTGATCTAATGGTTACGATTGTTCATGTTATGTTCTGACTATGCTTTGTCATATATGTATGAGGGTTATGATTATTGCATGCTTATGTTTATTGATGCATGTTCATGCTGACTTTATAAGATTTGATTATATCATGCTTTGAGTATGTTATGATGAATATAACATATGTGGAAAGATCAAGGGAGTATGTATTTTACTATCGCAAGGGCAGTGAGCTGTCACAAGGCCAGTGGATCGTTGCAAGGGCGGTATGTTTGTGATTATAATGGCTTGGATGATATTGATAAATGGCTTGAATGACACTGGTAACATGCATTTTGATTTTATTATGTTACACTATGATATGCTATAATATGTTATACTATGCTATGACTTTGTTATTGTATGTTATGACTTAAGATGTGATAGTTGAGCTACTATATGTTTTATGATTTGGCTTTGGGGTTGTGACCTACATAGCTCTTCTTGCTGAGTGTTAGTTCACGGGTACTCTGTGTTGCAGGTGCCATATGTTAGTTTTGTTTCGTGGCGACAGGTGAAGTCCAATCTAGAAAATGAATGTATATCATGAGAGACTCTCAACCTTGTTACGATCAAAGGGGCGTAAACTCCAAAGTTTTATTTAACATTTTTTTATTCATATGGTTTTAAAGGTGTTTTATTATGAATAGAGACTGAAAATAGTTTTTTTTGGTTACTTGCATTTAAGATAAATGTTTTATTTTAAATTACGAATATCCGAATGCTGCATGTTTTTAATAAAGTTTTATGCACTATTTAGTCTATCATTTGGTTTTCAAGCTTTAAAACAATTTGAAATGACTAGTACCCTGTTATACCCAGATTTCGAGCCATGAAAATTGTGACCTCGAAATCTGGATTCATAATTGATGAACTCGTAAAGTCTGGAATATGATTCGAAATATAAACAACGAGTTGGCGAAGCAGAGATGACTTCGAAGATGGTAGCCTCGAAGTCCTCATGAGCTCGATAGGTAGGCCCCGAGGTGCGTCTATTCTCAGGGATAACCTCGGATCAGGGCTCCGAGCCTGATGCGCGTACAAGCTCGAAGTCATGTGGCCTCGGGAGATGTTATGGCTCGAAAGTCAATAGGAAATCTGGAGAGAATAAGACCTTGGTCATATAGGATGATAACTTTGGATATCCTAATGAATCACCAACAACAAGACGCGGTCTACATTTATTACTGTAAATCCCCTAGAATTAAGGGATATTATTTGATCAGTTATACGCCCCCTGGTCTTCAGGGGACGTTTCCTTTTATGTCGGATTACAGGCATTTAATACCATTTAATTTATTTGCATAGAAAGAGTAACTACCAAAAAGATGTGGGATAGTATTCTGGAATCTTCTCTATAAATAGAGAGGTCATGTACCATTGTAAAGGACCGAACTTTTGTGAGCTTGAGGAAAACTCTGGAGAATTCATCCTTGAAGGATTTTTAGAGATATTCTTAAGTCTTAATAAGAAAGACTCGTGGACTAGGTAGATTTAACTGCTGAACCACGTAAAAAATCGTGTGCATTATCATATGTTTATTGGCCATTACTGATTATTGTTTACGTGCTCTTCTTTCACTGTTGACGAAAAATGGCGTCAACAGTTTGGTGCTTTCATTGAGAGCCTTAAGCATTCATTCCTGAATAAATCATGGCCACTAATAATCAGAATACACCTGAAGAGAATTACCCGAGACGTCCTGGGAAATAGCCGATGGAAAACCCAGATGTCGAAGAAAGGAGTGGATCCTCCGATTCTAGGGGACCACCTCCTCCACCAAGAGATGAGGATATGTATTACAATCCTGAGCGATATGTTCCTATTGTGGAACTCGAGAACCGGCAACTGAAACAACAGTTGGCAGAGGCCAACAAACGGAATGAGGAGTTGGCAAGGATAGCCGCAGAGGCGCAGGTGGCTCAGCCCCTGCCTCCGCGTGAAAACAAAGCCCCTCCTCCAAGGGATGTACACGTTCCTCCCCGTAGACCCCGTGGGCGTCCACGGAAAGATGCTGCCACGAGGAGGCCAGCTCAACCTCCGGCACCCGCAGAGCCATCCGCTCCACCTAGGCCCCAGAGGAGTACTCGGGCTAGGGCCCCGGTTAATCCACCTATGGAAGCACCTGGGGGAACTGAGAACAATCGAGCCCCTGCAGAGGCTCGGACTCAAGCCCCTGCAGAGGCTCGGACTCAACCCCCTGGGAATGCACCACACGCAACCAACCCATCTCGGGCAAACTCCGGACCATCTAGGCCGCGAATTGGGTGGCAGCCACCGTCGCCCATACGGTTCCCTCCATCACCAATAAGATATCCTTCGCCCCCTCGTAGGAATGCTCAACCAGTTCGAGATCAGGGAGAAAGGCGTGCGGGAGAGAGAAAAGGAAACGGGGAGGCTTTCCAAGAACGGAGAGGCACCCCATCAGAAAGAAGTCAAACATCCCGGTCTCGCACGGCGGAGACGAGACGGCATGGAAGAAATCCATCTCGAAATAACTATGCGACGAGTTTTACCAGCGACGATTATGGAGACACCAGGTCGGTCAGGAAGCATGACTGAGGTCGTAAGAATATTGGAAGCGGCATAAATCGCCCCGACCTGCGAGAACACCTGAATCAGAGTCGGGGTAATGTTGACTCGATAAATCCGGACCTGAGGGATCGCTTGAATAGGCGTAAAGATCCTTTACGGAGACGCGAGCCTGGAATTGTGATCGACGACAATCGATTCCAAACTTTGCCTCTCGCAGACCCAGTCCAAGAGAGAATCGATCAGCTGGAAAAGGCATTCAGGCTTTTGAAAAACGAGCAAGAGCATGATCGATATGAAGATTCTGATGAGGAGCTTGAACCGTTTGCTCCCCATATTTCCAACACCCCATTTCCACAAGGGTTTCGGATCCCTCACGTCCCGACGTTCGAGGGAAAAACCGACCCATATAGTCATCTGAGTACGTTCAACACCATAATGAGAGCCAGTAACGTGGGTTACGAGCTTAGATGCATGTTATTTCCAGCATCATTGACAGGACCATCTAAAACCTGGTTTGAAAAATATAAGAGACATTCAATAACCTCTTGGGAGTAGCTGTCTAAAGACTTCAAAAAGCAGTTCAAAGCCATGATGGGGGTTCGACCTGAGGCGTCAACCTTAACTAATGTTCGGCAACAACCAGGCGAAACATTAAAAAGTTACCTTACAAGGTTTAACTTGGAAGTTGCCCGAGCTCGGAATGTGGATGACAGTGGACACTTAATGGCTGTCCAGGCCAGAGTAATGCCAGGAAGCGCCCTCTGGGACGATATGCAAAGAAAACTAGTGAGGTCCCTAACCGAGTTTAATAGACGAGCGCAGAGGTTTGTCAATGTAGAGGAAGCGAGGTCGACACTTAGTGTGACTTCCCAGTCCGAAACTACAACGATAAATGTAAACTCTGCCTCAACCTCGGCGGACCTGGTAGCTTCGAAGCCTGCCGTGGAAAACCCTTCCAAGAGAAAAAAGAACGAAGGAAGTAACCCAGAGGCCGAAGGAGGAAAGAAAAAGAAGGGGGAGAGATATTTCTCCGTGTATAGAGTGTACACCGAGCTCAACGAGTCTCGGGAGAACATATACCTGGAAAATGAAAACCAGGTCCCCTTTAGGCGTCCGGACCCGATGAGAAATTAGAAGTCCAAGAGGGATTCAAGCAAGTATTGCCTATTTCATAGAGACACCGGGCATACTACCGATGAATGTTGACAGCTGAAAGACGAGATCGAAGGGTTGATCTCGAGAGGTTACTTTAGAAAATATGTCAGGAACCAGAGTACTAATCAGGCGACCACGAACCAGAGAGTTGCCGCATCGCAGCCCGTACCAAACAATAATTCCCGAACTCGGGAAGAGGATAGGCCCCCGCCGATTGATGGAGAGGATGTGATAACCATCTCGGGAGGGCCTCACCCCGCAGGAACGGGCATAAATGCCCAAAAGAGATATGTTAACGAGCTGAAGACCGGGGATGGGTCTCCCTATGAACCCGAACCTAGAGCTCCAAAAAGTCAGAGGATCAAATCCCAACCAATTACTTTTACTGAGGAAGACGCGTCCCATGTTCAGTTTCCTCACCATGATCCGCTAGTTATCACTCTCCAGCTGGCAAATAAGAGGGTCCACCGAGTTCTCATAGACAATGGGAGCTCAGTTAACATCCTCTATAAAGCAACCCTCGAGAAGATTGGACTCTCCCTTCGTGACCTGAAAGCGTGTGCAACTACTCTATACGGCTTTTCGGGAGAAGGAATCGCCTGCATGGGCTCCATCGAGCTACCCGTAAACTTAGGAGACCACCCAGTCTCGACAACTAAGATGATGGAATTCGTGGTAGTGGATCTACCTTCAGCCTACAATGTTCTGCTCGGGAGACCCGCCCTGGTCGGGCTGGGGGCAGTCTCATCAGTAAGGCATCTGGCCCTTAAGTTCCCGACCCCTAGCAGCGTCGGAACATTAAAGGGAGATCAATTAGCTGGGAGGGAATGCTACAACGTCTCCTTGAGAGGAAAGAAATAGACGAGCGCACAAGCGCTCGCCATCATTCAAAACAAAGACGGAACGGTCTTAGAGATTGATGAAGAGATCGATCCAAGAGTTGAGGAAAATGCTGACCTCGAACCCTTGGAAGAGCTCGAAGAAATTCAGCTCGAAGAGACCAATCCCATGAAAAAGGTGAAGATTGGAAAACACCGCCAGGAAGAGACAAAATAGCAACTAATTTGCTTTTTAAAGAAAAACCAGGATGTCTTTGCATGGTCACATTCAGACATGGTTGGGATAATTCCGAATATAGCAAGCCACACATTAAATATAGATAAAAGCTTCCCTCCGAAGCAACAAAAACGAAGGCAGCTGGATGATGAAAGAAAAAAGGCACTGAAAGAGGAGGTCGATAGGTTGAAAGCAAACCGATTTATTAGGGACGCTTTTTACCCTGACTGGGTAGCCAATCCGGTGTTGATCCCAAAGCCTAATGGGACGTGGCGAACCTGCATTGACTACTCAGACCTCAACAAAGCTTTCCCAAAGGATTGTTTTCCATTGCCAAGGATCAATCAGCTCGTGGATGCCACAGCGGGGCATGGACTGATGTCATTCATGGATGCCTATTATGGATATAACCAGATTCCCATGCATGCCCCCGACCAAGAACATACGAGCTTCATAACGGATAAGGGGCTATACTGCTATAATGTCATGCCATTCGGGCTCAAGAATGCTGGGGCCACATACCAGCGGCTCGTGAACATGATGTTTTCAGAACAAATAGGGAACAACATGGAAGTTTATGTTGATGACATGCTTGTCAAGTCTCAACTCAACAAGAACCATGTTGATGACCTCGAAGAGTGCTTCGGCGTGCTCCGAAAGTATAACATGAAGCTAAATCCTCAGAAGTGCACTTTTGGGGTATCTTCAGGAAAATTTCTAGGCTTTATCGTGAACTCTCGTGGAATCGAGGCTAACCCCGACAAGATCCAGGCCCTAATTGACATGCCCTCACCTCGAAGACACAAAGATGTCCAAAGTTTGACTGGTAGGATGGCAGCCCTAAGCAGATTCATCTCGAAATCTACGGACCGTGGTCTTCCATTTTTCAACCTATTGAGAGGAGGTAAGAAATTTGAATGGATGGAGGAGTGTGAGCTGACCTTTCAGGAGCTCAAAAAGCACCTTGCAGAGCCACCCATCATGTCAAAACCTGTTGCGGGAGAAGTACTGTACCTATACCTTTCCACCACCAAACACGCGATAAGCGCAGTACTCGTACGGGAAGAAGAGAAGGTACAAAGACCTGTTTATTACATCAGTAAAAGGTTACTGGGGGCAGAATCGAGATACCCCTTGATGGAAAAGCTGGCACTCAGCTTAATACATTTATCTCGTAAACTTCGCCCCTACTTTCAGGCGCATCCCATCCATGTGTTGACTGATCAACCACTTCGACAAGTCTTGTCCAAATCGGAGGCTTCAGGTCGACTTCTTAAATGGGTGGTTGAGCTGGGCAGTTCGAGATCACCTACCACCCAAGGAAGACAATTGGGGCTCAGGCTTTGGCTGACTTTATAGTGGAATGTACTGGCATAGCCGACGATGAGGTGATAACCCCGACCCACGAGCTGTGGAAACTTTACGTCGACGGCTCATCAAATGAAAATGGAGCGGGGGCAGGGGTCATTTTGGTTACCCCCGCAGGGAGCAGATTTCATTCTGCCTTAAGATTTGGCTTCAAAGTGTCGAATAATGAGGTAGAATACGAGGCTTTACTCGCGGGACTTCGTATAGCAAAAGAGCTCAAAGCCAGAGCTATTCATTGCTACAGTGACTCCCAGCTCGTGGTTAATCAAATCTTGGGAGAATACCAGGCTCGTGGCACGAGGATGGCAGCTTACTTAGAGAAGGAAAAATCTGCATTAGAGTGTTTCGAATTTTATGCGATCGAACAGGTTCCCCGAGAGCGGAACTCAAATGCAGATGCTTTAGCTCGGCTTGCTACCTCTGCTGAGAATGATGAACTAAACGTTGTCCCCATAGAACACCTCTCGGCACCTAGCATTAACGATCCGGAGGAGGAAGACGTATGTATGATTGTGTCCGAGCCAACGTGGATGACCCCGATAGTGGAATATCTCGAGACCGATGTCCTTCCAAAAGACCGGAACCAGGCTCGAAAGTTAATGTATCAGCTTCCCCGATACACCATGATGGACGGAAATCTATATAGAAGGGGGTATTCCATGCCATTACTACGGTGCGTAACTCCACCCGAAGCCAAGAGGATCATCGAAGAAATTCACGAAGGGTTCTGTGGAGACCATACTGGGGGGCATAGCCCATCCAAGAAAATCATACGCCAAGGATATTTTTGGTCCACCATTAAGTCAGATTCTTTCGAATATGTAAAGAAATGCGACAAATGCCAGAGATTCGCCACGATTCCTCGAGCTCCACCATCCGAGCTGACCATGTTGACATCCCCATGGCCATTTGCGGTATGGGGAATCGACCTCATTGGCTCTCTCCCAACTGGCAAAGGTGGTGTAAAATATGTTGTGGTCGCGGTGGATTACTTCACAAAGTGGACGGAAGCTGAACCGTTGACAACAATAAATTCCAAAAAAGCCCATGACTTCATGGTAAAGAACATTGTATGCCGATATGGGGTGTCGAGGAAGATTGTGTCCGACAACGGAACCCAGTTCGATAGCGACTTGTTTACCAACTTTTGTGAAAAGAATGGAATAATAAAGAGTTTTTCGTCAGTGGCTCATCCTCAGGAAAATGGCCAGGTCGAGGCTGTAAACAAATCTCAAAAGTTCATTAAAGAAAAAGTTGGAGGAAGCGAAGGGACGTTGGCCCGAAGAATTGCCCCAAGTCCTATGGGGTTATAGGACCACTACTCGAACTTCAACGGGACATACCCCGTTCTCTCTAGCATACGGATGTGAGGCTATGTTGCCTATTGAGGTCGAAATTCCAACAGTCCGAACTCAAATTTACGACCAAGACTCAAACCATACTCATCTCGAAGAAACCTTAGACTTGATTGAAGAAAAAAGAAACGAGGCTCAGCTAAGGAACGCTGCCTACCAGCAACGAGCTACCAGGTATTTCAACAAGAGGGTTCGAGATAAAAAATTTGGTGTGGGAGATCTGGTGTTAAGACGCGTATTCTTGGCGACACGAGATCCAGCAGCTGGTGTACTCGGGCCAAATTGGGAAGGACCATACCAGATAGAGTCAGTCATCCGGTCCGGTGTGTACAAACTTGCGAGATTGGATGGGAGCCTGGTACCGCGAGCATGGAATGACGAACACCTTAGACCTTACTATCAGTAGTATAGGAAGTGTGTTGCTTGTAACCATGATTGATTATCTGTACTAATTTGTCTATTTTCGAATTCCATTAAATAAGGATCTATTTCGTTCAATATGTTATCTCTTTTTATTTTTGCAATCTCTCTTAATTTAATAACCTATGGTCACACTCATAGGATATTAAGGGGGCATCATTGGTACATATACCATCAGCTTAAAAAATAAAATAACATACACAAAAAACATAAAAGTATTTGGATATAACCAGATACGCGAGCTTAGATAGTTTGGACATAACCGAATTATCAAAAACATAAAAGTATTTGGATATAACCAGATACGCGAGCTTAGATAGTTTGGACATAACCGAATTATCAAAAACATAAAAGTATTTGGATATAACCAGATACACGAGCTTAGATAGTTTGGACATAACCGAATTATCAAAAACAAAAGTATTTGGATGTAACCAGATACGCGAGCTTAAATGGTTTGGACAACCAAATTATCAAAAGATAATAATGTTTGGATTTAACCAGATGTGCAAACTTAATAGGTTTGGAACAAACCAGCTAAAACTAATCGACGAGTTGGAATTTAAACCTACTTCAAGATAAGTCAAGATCGAGGCTGGAATATTTTATGGGAAAATAGTTTCGAACTCATAACTTCGGAGAAATAACCGAGGACGAGGAAAAGTAACTAAGCAATAGGATATAACTAGACCATTTATATTACACACCATACAAGTACTTTCGAGTTCGTGGTTAAAGTAATATCCGACTTTGATGAATAACGAGATCGGAAGCGGATAATTCGAACAAACTATGCGTGAATGCATCGAGTTTCGAGCCTAAATCCAAACTATGTTTGTATGAAGAAATAAACATAAACAACTCATTAATATAAAATATGCAAAATATTTCGAGCCAGGAAATGTAAAGCATATATAAGTTAATATAAAAAGAAATTGTATCAGCCCTACAGGCATAAATTGAAATAGTTACAAAGAATAAAGGGACGCAGCCCCGAGGTGAGGATCAGGAAGGAGCAGTTCCCTTGGATTTTCCAGCGTCAACGGCACTAGACCCCCAAGGACGAATAGCATGACTATCCTTCTGAGCAGCCTCTTGAGCGGCTTCAATCGCCTAAATATGGGCACTCCATCGCTCTACATAGTTGGCCTCGAGAGGACCCAGGAAGCTTGTATCGAGGTCGGCATTGTCAACCCAAATTTTGTACATGGCCTGGTCAACCGCCTTCTCCTTCTGCTCTTTGAACTCGTTCAGGAGGCGGGCCTTCTCGCTTTCCATGATGTCGAAAGTAGCAGCTTTATCCTCTTCGAGCTTAGCATTAGCCTTCTCCAGCTCATCAAGACGAGTCTTCGCCTGTTCAAGCTCGGCTTTAGTCTTCTCCAGCTCCGCGAGACGGGTCTTCACATTCTCGAGTTCGGTCTTCGAGTCCTTGAGTTCATCAGCCATCTTAAGCTGGAGATCCCTCGACTCTTGGGCCAGAGACATACTCGTGTGCACCTCGTTGGTCAGCTTGTAATTAAGCTGCGCTGAAACGACAAGGGCCTGAAATACAAAGAATGAATTAGATCACGAGCTGTGACACAAACAATTAAAGGAGAGCTGCGAAGGTTACCGCGGCAGTAAGTTCAATACTCTTATCATAAAGAGTATTACAGTCCGAGGCCTTGTGCACAAGGTCCCAATGGTCGGCGCCGAAGCCTGAAAAACTCTGACCCACTCGAGAGAGGACGTCCGAGATAAGTACAGCCCCTTGGGTCCCAGCAGCACTATCAAGCACGAACTCCTCAACATGAGGTCGGGCCGTCGGCAGTAGGACCTTGGATACGGAAGGCTTCTTCGGAGGCTGACCGACTGTTATTTGAGTATCGGTTGGAGGAAGCCAGATGGGTGCGGTTGAACCAGATGCATCAACGTGGACGATTGGCTCCTCGGTTGTGCTCACAGTAGCCTGAGCCGTTGGGGTCTTCTTGGAGCGTCTGGGGACCTTGGATGGTCGGTCGGACCTCCGCGAGGCTTTCGGGCGCTTACTCTTCTGAGCTCCAGCTCCCTTATCACTTAAGAGCACTGCGTCAAGGTCGGGATCCATGGAACCTGCACTATTCCAATCGAGGTTAGACATCATGCTAATAAACTTGAAAAAAAAAAAAGAAAAAACCAAGTAAAGAAAGACCTAACTGGAACTCTCCCCCGAACTAGAGCTCGGGGACCACGAAATTCCCCCATCTTCAGAAGAGGTGGGGGGAGTACCTTCCCTATAGGTGGGCGTCAACCTCGAAAGGTCCATATAATCATTGGTCCCATATTGGACGGCTATCCCGTTCCACACCTCGTTTAGACTGTACATGGTGTCATACTCCCCGAGCCAACTATCAAACCTATGAACTCGGTTGTCTACCCGAGTCCATATGTAGAAGTGGTATCTATCATCCGGGCCTAAAACTAACCTATCGGGTTTATGTTTTAATAAGGTGGGGGACCACATTCTCGAGCTAAGGATGACTTTACTTTCTTCATCCGAGTTTGAGCTCGAGGCTTCATCATTAGCCTCATTCCCCGATGGTGGACTTCTTCGGAAAGCTGGAGGTGGAGGCCTCACTCTCTCCTCGGAGGGAGGATGCCTGTGGGCAAAGGCACCTGCTCCCAATGATCATACTTGTTGTTGGACCAGTCTGAGGTGGACTGGCCATCTCGCAAAAGCCCGCAAGCTCGGAGCTTGCTCTCGTGTAAGAGGTACGAGAGAGACCTCTGGCCGTAAGGGAGTTGGAGCAGAGTCTCTCTATGCTCCTTCATGGTGTCGTCGGGTATAGGGTGGAGAAAATTGGCTGGAAAATAAGACACATTACAACTAAGTACGAAACTACAAATAAGAACCCGAGCACAGAGATAAAGAAGTTTGGAATACTTACGAATCCGCCTGAATGAGTAGCATCGAGACTGGGACAGGCCATCTGTCCAGAAGAAGGCTTTTTTGAAATCAGGTGGATGATTAGGGAGATCCTCAAACACCTTTTTCTCTTTGGGATAGCTCAAAAGGTAGTAAAAGCCACCTCCTCCCCGAGCTCGGGAGGGATTACTTTTCAGGCAGAAGAGATACAAAATCTCTTGCGGCGAAGGTCCTTCCCACTTCAGCTCGTGGTATAGCGACCTCAGGGCAGACATAACCCTGTAAGAATTGGTGTTGAGCTGGAATGGAGCCAACCCAAAAAAATCCGTGAAGTCCTTGAAAAAAGACTTCAAAGGCAATAGCGCTCCTGCCTTCATGTGTTCCTGACTCCATGCCGCGTACCACAACCTGTTGTCAGGGTTCCCAGGGGCATAGCAGCTCCGTTCGCTAGTGGTCGGAGCTCGACACCTCAAGGAGCTTGACAACCTGAGGCCATGGAAGGCCAGAATATCAGTTATCTGATTTGTCAAGGTAACCGAGCTCCAATAATGCTCGGCCTCGAAGATTTCTCTCCTCAGTTGCGAGGTAGAAGGCTCCCCCATGAGTGAAAATTGGAGCTCTCCCGGGCTGTACGCAATGGTCACTGTCAATTTAGGGTCAGGTGGGATCGGCCTGGGCCCTAAGTTGGATTCTGGATAAATAGCCTCTCGAAGGATCCTCATTTTCTTCTCTATGACCTCGTCTATTTGGCGGCGATAATGAGGTCGAATATCCTCCTTCTCGCGCGCGAGGTCGTACTCACGAATTCGACGTTGATTCCGAGCAAACAACGACTCCGGGCTCGAGGTTTTTGGCGAGTAAGGGATTGCCAGCAACGACCCCCACCGTCTTTCCAGATTCTGTGACATCTAGCGCGAAAGAAAAAATGGTGAGGGCCATGCATGCAAGAGTTCAAAGGTTACGAGCTTGACTTGACAAGCTCGGAGCTAAAGAAGGAAGCGAGTTCGAAACTAAGACCCTTATTAAAGAGTCAGAACGTGTATTCCACGAGAAAAAGGAGGGGAGTGGACAATTTTTTATTTTTTTTTAAATCCCGAAAATCAGGGGAAAAAGAGTGGCGGATATCCAGAAAAGGTAATCTTGGGTATCGTGCATCCTTCAAGGCCAAGGTTTTATACCCGATATCTTGGTGTACAAGAAATGTCTTTTAAAATTTTAAAACCCAGAAAAAAGAGATCTTGCTCAAACACCAAAACTGGGTATGGAACCAGTGATGTAAACCCACTATGGAGACTTAAACCTGAAAGCCTATCGGTCAAAAATTCCCTAACATATCGTACTAAGAAAATAAACTAGTACATTCGCAGAAATAACAAGAATAATATGAACAGAAACGAGTATAAGGGAAAATAAAAATTGGACACTTACACAATAATGGAGATTGCAGAGAAATCGTTGACTGAAGGAGAGGCTGCAGATATGAGCTCACGGTCTCAAACAAACTAGAGGTCCTTTGTTTTTTCGGCTGAGAGAACATGCACAAGCAAGAAGTTCTCTGGGATGGCCTCTGGTTTCGTCCCATCTCTTTTGTTTCTGATGCGTGTAAAATAAGAGGAAGAAGAAGACCTTATATATATATAGAGGGAAAAAAGTAATAAAAAGGATTAATCCGAGCCATTGGCCAGAATCCTCATAAAATCCAACGGTCAGGGATTGATGACATGATGGTACCGAAAAGGTGGCAGACGAATGATCGTGGGCAGATTTCCAAGGTACTCGAGTACCCTGAATGGGAAATACCCAACTGACACGTGTCCATTCTCAAGTATGTGACGGTACGGTTCCCGAAGAAAGTAGTTCAAAAGTTTCCTTCTCATAAGATTTGAACGAATACTTTTGAGGGGGCAAGATGTTATACCCAGATTTCGAGCCATGAAAATTGTGACCTCGAAATCTGGATTCATAATGGATGAACTCGTAAAGTTTGGAATATGATTCGAAATATAAACAACGAGCTGGCGAAGCAGAGACGACTTCGAAGATGGTAGCCTCGAAGTCCTCATGAGCTCGATAGGGAGGCCCCGAGGTGCGTCTGTTCTCAGGGATAACCTCGGATCAAGGCTCCGAGCCTGATGCGCGTACGAGCTCGAAGTCATGTGGCCTCGGGAGATGTTATGGCTCGAAATTCAATAGGAAATCTGGAGAGAATAGGACCTTGGTGATATAGGATGATAACTTTGGATATCCTAATGAATCACCAACAACAAGACGCGGTCTACATTTATTACTGTAAATCCCCTACAATTAAGGGATATTATTTGATCAGTTATACGCCCCCTGGTCTTCAGGGGACGTTTCCTTTTATGTTGGATTACAGGAATTTAATGCCATTTAATTTATTTTCATAGAAAGAGTAACTACCCAAAATATGTGGGATAGTATTATGGAATCTTCTCTATAAATAGAGAGGTCATGTACCATTGTAAATGACCAAACTTTTGTGAGCTTGAGGAAAACTCTGGAGAATTCATCCTTGAAGGATTTTTAGAGATATTCTTAAGTCTTAATAAGAAAGACTCGTGGACTAGGAAGATTTAATTGCTGAACCACGTAAAAAATCGTGTGCATTATCATATGTTTATTGGCCATTACTGATTATTGTTTACGTGCTCTTCTTTCACTGTTGACGAAAAACGGCGTCAACATACCCTAATAAGGTCTCGGGGTTAGGATTTTAGGGCGTTACAATTGGTATCAGAGCCAAAGGTTGTATTGTCGTCAGGATCTCATGATATACGTATGAAGACTGGAAAGGACTCGACCCATCACAATGTAAGTTTTAGTTCTTAAGTTAGCTATTTTGTTTCATTTTTTTTACTCTATGCTACTGCATGTTAACACAGGCACTTAAGTTGTATGTTTATATGAAGATCTAGGTTAGTCTGATTGGAAGTTACAAATGAGATAAATGGATATCATGATTGGTGGAATAGGATCGAGAGACATTGTATTTAATGTGTCACGCTACGTTTAGCACTCTGCGTTGCATTTAGCACGCTATGTTGCATCTAACGCACCGTGCTGCGTTTAGTGCACCACACTATATTTTCTTCTTTGGAAAAATCGTATTGGTTTGATGGTTTCATAGAGAGATGTTTGTATCATGATAATGAGGTAAGCATTTATGATCTATAATTGGGATTTTATATTTAAGGTGAATTTCAAAAAGATATAAAGATAAAAGTAGTGTCAAAGTAATGTGATGACATGATGCAGTAATGGGGTAATAAGTGCATGTGAGTGGTTAGACTTTATGGGTTTGTACTACGAATAAGGATTTGACTACTTTATGAGATTAAGTTTGGTTATGTATATAAGGTATGACAAGAAAAATTTTGTAGGTCAAAGTAGGCAACTAGTTTGATGGTTATTGAGTGGGATAACATAAGGTAATTCCACATTTAGTAGACTGATGATAGAAGAATAAAAAAATTCTTGTTATAGTGACTCATTCTCTTTGATTTGGGAATTAGTGAGGGGCTACTTGTAAGTATTTGATAAAAAAAATGGGTCAGGTGATATAAGTACTTATAAGTACAGTTTTGTAGTGGTGTTACCCATTCATCAATCGCGGTGTTGAGCTAACTTACATTGATAAACCTCGATTGTATTGGAATTAGGCTCTCATCTTTTTACCGTGGTCAACTAATCTCGTCAATGTTGGATTCAACAAATTTCTTCAAAAACAATATAACAAATTTTAATATGAGAATAAAAGGTACTAAAATAAGATGTTAGTGTCATAATCATCACTACAAAATTTGAGGACCTATAATTAATTTGATCGTTTGTTATATACACCGATAAAAAAAATATGAACTGAACAAGTAAACAAATTTCCTTAAAAAAAAATTCTACAAATTTTAATATGACACTAAAAAGTACTAAATAAGATGTGTTTATTGTCATAATCATCAACTACAAATTTTGTGCACCTATAATTAGTTTGATTAATTTTTTTTTTTTTTTGGGAAAACAGAAAGATGTATTCCAACAAAACAAAACATTTACAAACTAATAGCACCTTAAAGCAAAGGCCTACACAAAGACTATACAAAAAGAACCGAGTATGTAATTTCTATAGTTTCTCAAACCACTCTATATCTTGCTTGCCAATATGCTTTGGCCAAACAAATAAAACTCTATTTTTAACAGTTTCAACTATCCTTTTTACAATTATATCAATTCTAGCTACTTTCAAGGACCAAAAAGCATCATTTCTAGCTTGCCAAACATGATAGACTAGGGTAGCAACGCAAGCAGTGAAGCAGAGTTTCTTGAACTTGCTTATCCTTGCTCAAGAATTCCACCTAACCAATTGTTGAAGTGAATCAGTTGTAGCTTTCCAATTGAGCCAGTTTTTGACTTCCTTCAAACACATTTTGCTAACAGCACGCTCAAAGAATAAATGGGCAGCAGTTTCCTTCCCAGTTCCACACAAAAGACAAATACAATCCTGCACTATACTAAGATTAAACAACCTGTCCCTGATTTTTAAACGATTTTGGACAGCTAGCCAAAAAATAAATCTGTGTTTGGTAATATTAAATCTACCCCAAACCTCCTTACTCCAGTGAAATCTATCAGCTTCTGGCCAAATGAGATTGTACCCCTGTTTTATCTTGTATTTTCCTGCCGAGAATTGGTGCTCATCAACCAGATTTTTAAGATCATCCTTTATTGCAACCACCTTCCTCCAATACCAACTACTCTGCAAAGGGGCAGTGTAATCCCACCAATTCTGGTCTTTTATGTACACATTATTGACCCACTTGACCCACAAATCATCCTTCTTAGATGAAATTGCCCAGACATACTTCCCAAGCGCTGCTTTGTTCCAGGCCAGAATGTTTTGGAAGCCAAGCCCTCCAGCCTGGTTAGATCTACAAATTTTCTCCCAAGCAATCATTCCCGGACTTGAACCAATCGATGTTCCGTGCCACAAGAAAGCATGACAAATAGCATTGATCTCCTTCATAATTTTTTTCGGAATAAGAAATAATTGACTCCAATATGAGTGAATAGATATGAGTACCGAATTAATAAGAGTGATCCTCCCAGAAAAAGACAAATTTCTGGTGTTCCACCATCTTATACGCCCAGTCATTTTCTCAAGGAGAACTACACACTCCTTAGCTGCATTTTTTTTTAGCACAGATTGGCACTCCCAAGTATCTGAATGGCAAGAAGCTTCTCTGAAAACCAGAAGCATCTAATAGACGACCCACCTCATTTTCTTCCATGCCTCCACAATAAATGGCTGATTTCGCTTCACTTGGGAACAAACTCGAGGTCTTGGAAAATAACTTCAGCCCTTGCAACATGTAATAGACCGATTTGAAGTCACCATTGCAGAATAATACATCATCAGCAAAGCTAAGGTGGTTCAACGTAAGCTCCTCACATCTATCATGGAACCTAAAATCAGATTTCTTCCCAACCTTCCCCATAATCCTAGACAAGTATTCCATGCCTAAGACAAATAAAAGGGGGGACATGGGATCACCTTGTCGCAGCACTCTTTTTGCTTCAAAGAATCCATGTAACTCACCATTAAACATCAAGGTAAACTTAGGAGTTCTAACACAATTCATAATTAGTTGAATAAACTCACTTGGAAACTGAAAGGCATCAAGAATCTCTTCTATAAATCCCCATTCTATGGCGTCATAAGCTTTCCTGAGGTCAAGTTTAATCATACAACTAGGCTTGCAACTCTTCCTACCATAATGCCGCACAAGGTCTTGACAAATCATGATGTTGTGCGCAATAAATCTACCATGTACAAAACCGTCTTGGTTCTTAGCAATCAACTCTGGCAATATATGCTTTAAACGAGTGCAGATTAACTTTGTGGCCACCTTGTAAATCACATTGCAATAGGCAATAGGTCTGTAATCACTGACATTATTTGGACACTTACTCTTAGGAATAAGAGTAAGGGTAGTTGCATTAATTTCTTTTAAAATCCTGCCTGTGTGGAGAAAAGACAGCTCCGCCTCACTAAGGTCAGCCCCAACAATATCCCAGCAATCTTGGAAAAAATAGCTTCAATACCCATCGAGGCCAGGAGCTTTTATACCAGGAATAGAAAAAACTGCTTATTTTACATCTTCCACAGAAAACTGCTCAAGTAATAATCGAGCTTGAAAAGCACTAACAACCGGTCCATGTCTCACCACAGTTTTGTTAACTGGAATTCTGTTTTCCAGCTTGCATCCCAACAAAGTTTGATAATAAGAGAGAAAAATAGTAGAAACATCTTCTGGCTTGTCAACCCAAACACCATTTTCAATCTTAATCGAGTAAATTCTATTTTGAGCTCTTCTATCCCGAAGCATGAAAAAACGCTGTGTTCTCATCTCCTTCTTGAAGCCATTTTTCCTTTGCTTTTTGATGAAGAACGGAACAATACAACTTTTGTGTCTCAGAATATTTTTTCCTAGCCTTTGATTCTTTATTTATCAACATCTCCTTAAGAAAATATCCTTTTAATTGGTCCTGGCACTCTTTTAGATCCTGTAAAGCTTTGATGTGTGCCGAATGAAGCTCATTAAAGCCCTCCTTATTCAGATCCTTAAGTAAAGCTTTTAATCTTTTCAATTTCGTAACTACTCGAAACATTGGTGTTCCATACACCTGCTCACTCCAATTTTGCTTAACCTGCTAAAAAAACCAGGTGCAGTGCTCCACATTTTAAAGTAACGAAAAGGTTTCTTACCCTTCCCCACATCAGGATAAACTGTCAACATAGCTGGGCAATGATCAAACATGCCTTCATTCAAGAACGTAACTTCTGCTGCTGTATACCAATCAAGCCACCTCTGATTTTCCATGACCCTATCTATTTTAGAGTATATTCTATCATTTCCTTGCTGTTTGTTGTTCCAAGTATAGAAACTTCCAGTGAACTTGACATCCTCCAAATTACACCGCTCAATACATTTCTGAAAAGCCACCGAGTTGCTATACTTGACTTTCACCCCAATCTTCTCTTCCTTATTCAGAATATCATTGAAGTCCCCAAGCACCAGCCAAGGATCTTGAGTGACGCAATCGGACAGCTCCTTCCACAACTCAACCCGCCCTTCCTCGTCATTAAAACCATACACAAACGAGACATAAAATCCATCTCCTTTATCAAATGGTCTAACCAAAAGGTGAATTAATTGGCTAGAGCATTTAATAATAGAAACCAAAAACATAGTGGGATTCCAAGCCACCATAATACGACCTCCATTATTCCAAGCGTTGTTCGAAGTGAAACACCAACCCGAAAACATATGAAGATACAAAGCTCCCAATTTATGAGCCTTGACCCTTGTTTCAAGGAGCCCAATCAACCCAACCTTATAATAAGAGATTAATTGCTTAACCTCATTCTATTTGTGTTGGGTATTGAGCCCCCTAACATTCCATGACATAATTATATCCATTGGATAGAGGAGGTACTCCCCCTGCTCCACTAATAGCCTTTTCCATTTGATCCTTTGAGCATTCCCCTTTCTCTTTCTCTAAAGCTTGAAAGCTATTGTTAGTAACAGTCACAATGTTGGAGCCTTTATTTTTGTGTTTCCCTCCTTTTGAAACAACTTGGAAGCCTTCATCATCTACCACAAGCTGCTTTCCTTGTTCTTTTCCAGCTGTTTTGGGCTCCCCTGTTTTCATTACCCATTCCTGCTTTTTACCCTCCTTCCTGCAGCAATCAATAGCTTTGTGTCCCATACCTTTACAATGAATGCAATAAGCAGGAACCCACTCATAATGCACACTAACAGAGACATTAAAACCCAATTCATTCTCAAACAAAATCAACTTAGGAAAATCCTGATTGATTGAAACCTCGATTAGAAGTCTTGCAAAGTTCAGCTTCTCCCAATTTTTAGTAATTGGATCCACCATCAGATGCTTGCCCAATTGACTAACAATCTTGAAAAGTGAACGTTCTCCCTAGTACTTCAGTTCTAAATCGGTTAGTTGAATCCATGTTGGAACCTTGCACACATTTTCCTTCTTAAAATCAGTATTAGAGTCCCATGGTTTGAGTATAACTGGTTTCTTATAAAAAAACAAATCCTCCTTTCAACAATGCATCTCTATTTTCAAGTGATTCAAACTGAATGATGAAAACTCGATGAGATAGTATACCCATCTTATCAACTCCTCTAGTGCGCTACACCCTTCTAGCAAAACCCTCCAGAATAGACAATGGATTCGCTCCCAACACATAGCAAACTAGTGAGGAATTCCAAAATTTAACCTCCTCTTCAATATCCTCTAGCTCTATCTTAATCCCCTGTTTCCCCTCAGAAGTCTTCGCAGAATTACCAAATTTCACATTCAAATTTTGGACTACAGACCCAGATCTAAGCACAGGAGGAGTTGGGCACTTACCTTCACTAATTTCTCTTGCACAGCGGTGCGATGCTGAAAGGAAATTCGAGAAGTCATGCCTGATATCATCTTGCCTTTACAAGATCGCCAACATCTCCTCCGGAGAAAGCACCAGATCTTCATTTTCCTGTATCTTCGGCAACGGAGAAGGAGTCTCCGTTTCCTTGTTCCCAGGTTCTTTCCCATCCGAGAAATCGATAGCCTCCACACCGAGCACCTCGGCTATTGACTTCATTTTTTTTACCACATCCGACGAGGAAGGCCCTCGCTTATTCTTTTTCTTCACCGCTGACTTAGCTTTCTCCAGAACCTTACTCTTCTTCGCCATGGCACCAGCTCGAAGAGCTGAGAGAGAGAGAGGTTTTTTTATTAAAATATTATTATTATAATAATATTTAATGCAAAGACTAGATAGTTAATACTTATACTAATATAAATCTTAATATTATATAATATCATTATAATAATATATTATACATAATCTTAATTTTTATTAAAAAAAAGTATCATTTATGTTTAAAAAGACTATCATATTAGATATATTTAAAAAAAATCATACACAATGTCTTGGTTAATTTTTCATTTAGTATGTTTATGTCATTCTTTTTAACAATGTTATAGTTTAATTTTTCATTTAATATGTTTATGTCATTCTTTTATATATAATATTTTTTATTTATTTAAAATTTATATAACAATGATACAAATTTAATAAAAATAATTAATAAATTCTATAAATAAAACTAAGCAAGCGTGGATTATACGTTGTTTTTATCTTGTATATATATAATATATTACATAAATTGATAAATTATTGTAATGAAATAAATTATTTGTTATTAAAAAAGATACAAAACAAGATAAAGGTCGCATCAATTTTGTGTTGTGTAATTATTCATTATTAAAGGTTATGTTCATATTAGGGGTGAACATTTGACCCGCAAAACTTGAAAACCCGCATAACTCGCCCGACCCGAACCCCAAGAACCCGATTTTTAAGAAAATTCGTTTATTTCGGGCCTAATCCAATCTGAACCTGACATGTGTCGGGTCGGGTGTAAAAAATGAAACCGTAAAAAAATATAACCCTTTCTCTTTCTCTCTCAAAATTTTTACCAATGCCCAATTTGTAAAAAAAAAATCAATTGAACCAAACTAATAACAAATTTTAAAAATAAAAAAAGTGTAAAAAAATGGTATTTTTGAAAAATTTGTACCAATACCCATTTTCGGCCCAAAGCCCAATTGGCCCAGTCTAACTCGAACCTGACCCCATTCGATCCGACCAAATCTGAAACCTGAAACCCGAAACCCGAATTTGAACAAAACGCCAAAAAATTCGGACCGGATTCGGTACTACTTTTCTCCACCCGAAACCCACAAAACCCAAATCCGACCCGTATGCACCCATAGTTCATATTTCGATATTTTATTTGAGGGACAAGGATGTGCAGACGGTCGAAAAGACAAAATTATGAAATCGATAAGAATTGAGTTCATTTATTTATTTATTTTGATGTGTCAAATTTCAAACAATAAATGAATACATTATAAAAAAATTAAATAAAGATTATATTGATTTTAGTCAATGAACTTGGCATGTTCATATATATGTTAAGGGGAATTGCACCCTAGACTCTTTAGAGAGGAGAGACTAAAAGAGTGTTATTATTTGGTACCTTAAGGTGTCCAAACACCATATAATGTGGTTCCTTGCGATTGGTTAGCGATACTCAATATTAATAATCAAATTAAATTATGTGGGTTTCAATATTATATTGCACCAATAGTAGTATGTCCCTTTCATGTAGTGTTGGTCACCCACTAGTAACCCTTAGCATTTCTTGAAACAAAAAGAAGGAGAAAACTATTTTAAATTATTATTATTTTAGAAGTGCATCACACCTACTAATAAAATAATTGCTCCAAGCACAATATCTAACACATTAATTGTACTATCCAATTTCTAATAGAAAAACAAAAAAATATAATTAGTTGGTAATAAAATAATATCTTAATATTTGTGTGACAAATTACATTTGTCACATTATTTAATCTAATATTATATTATATAAAATAATATAACAATCCCCACTTAAAATAAAAATCACTTTTTGCAGCACTTATTTAATTAATCAAACATTATATTAAAATATAATATTTACAAATGTGATTTGTCGCACTTTGTAACATAGTATTGCGAGTTATAAGTTTGACATGTGTGTGTCCAAGTGTACGTAACATATTTTGGAGTTACAAAATCAGGTACAAATTTGTGACTTCCAAATACCCAATAATGTGTAGATTGAGAGTTACACATTTTGAGATTGAATTTCATAAGCCATAATGTGATATGGTTGTGTTGAAGATATGCTTTTAACTCCCGTTAGGTGTATGAGGTTAGAAAATCATGTGCGAAAGGTATTGGTACCTTTTGAGAAAAGATGCAAAATTAAGAGGTTACAACAGCCTCCAAGCTGCGGCCAAGAGCATCCCAAGTCGCGGCCTGGGAGTCAAAGGCTCACGTTCACAACCTGAAATGTCTCAGGCTGCAGCCTGGGGTGCTGGTAGCCAAATTCAATTTTTCCATTTCTATAGTTTGAAAAATTTTCAACAACCAAAGTAACTCCAAAATCTTCATTGTAATTCCATAAACCATCCAATTAAACATTGGTAACATCCAAGAGGGTAGGTGGAATTTAAAATTCAAATGGTGTCTCAAAACTCTATAAATGGGTCGAAGCCTAATGCTCACTTGTAAGACATACAATTTTTATCAACTAGAGCGCTCGGCTAGAAATACAATAAAATACTTGATAATTCTATTGTTTTTAATAATTCTATAATCCACTACAATAAAGAAACACACACCAATGAACAAACCTAATATCCAGTATAACAAAGATAATCCACCACAATAAACCTAATATAACAAATATAATATATTTATGTAGTTGCCTAACTCTATTCTACGTCCACAGAAACAAAACAATTAAGCAAACATAAATATGTGGTCATTATTAAGCAATAGTTGGTAAAGGTAATTACAACAATTAATAATATTTTTTTAGTTAAGTTTGACATTGTTGTTATTAACTAATTAATTGATTTACTTGCTTTTATATTAAAACAATTATTGATAGTTTTGTATTGGTTTACCTATTTAGAAATTAAACAAATTGACAAATTGCAATTACATAAAAATTATAGGGTATTCGGTGCTATTGGTCCTTGAACTATAATAGTTTCTATAGTTTCAATTTAAGCAATTAAATCTTCTATTTTTTTTTAACAATTAAATGTTTCTATAAAAATTCAGAGACTTTATGTTAAAATTGATTGTAATAAGTAGCATAATTCAAAGACTAATGGGTTTAATTCAAAATACCCAAATATAAATAAAAAATTATACAAAGTGCTCACAGTCATTGAGTAGTGAGTAGCATGGGAGGAGAGGAGGTGGTTGGCTGGTTGGTGGCTGCGCCGGTGGTGGCGTTGTGGTGGCGGTGGGAGGAGGTCTCCATTGGGTCGACGTGCTCCCTGAGTACGGGAGGAGGTGGCTAGCTGCGTGGCTGGTGGGAGGATGTGGTAGTGGTGGGTCTTGCCCGTGTGTGAGAGAGGAGTGGAGAGAGGTGGTGGTGGATCTGGTGGTGAAGTCGTGTGTGAGGGAGGGCGAGTGGTGGCTGGGTGTCGTGTCGTGCGACTGTGTGTGTGGGTGAAGAGGAGGCTGTCATGCGTGAGTGTGAGAGTGAAAGAGAATATAGAAAGAATTGGTTTATTGTTTAGGCCTAATCCATCATACCAATCTCGGCATACCTGTGTGTGTACACCGAGATTGGTAGGTATTTTTAAATAAAAAAAATAGAAATTTGGCACAAAATTGGACCCTATCTCGGCGAGCCCGTGGGGTACCCCAAAATAGGTACCAAAATAAGTACCCAATCTCAGCGGTACCCCATAGGCCCACAAAGATAGGGCCCAAAATAGGGCAAAAAGCCCCATGCGTGAATCATCCACCATTTTTCCCTCTTTCTTTCTTCTTCTTCTTCTTCTCCATGCGGCCCCATGAAACCAACCACCATTTTTTAGTTTTTTTTGGCTGAAATTGAAGGTTTTGGGGTCTTTTTCATCACCATAGTCATCTAATATCAAGAAGAACTTTGGGTTCTTGGTATTGGTAAGTATTTTGCCCTAATTTTCATTTTTTAAATGTTTGAGAAAATTGATAAATGTATGTTGTTTATGGTATTTTTAGGTTGAAAAAAGGGTGGGTTATCTTCATATAAGACTAAATGACATTGAGCCATTGATTTGAAGCTATTTTGAGTAGGGTTTGATTTTTTTTTTTATATTTGGCCTAAAATAATATTATGATTTATTTAGTTTGTGTTTTATTTTTTGTATATTATGTAGTTAAATATATTGGTAATGTTAGTAGTTATAACTAAATTATTGTAAATTAGTTTAGATGAATTTTGTCATTTTAATATATATTTTTTAATTTTGGCCGAAAATAAAATTATAATTTATTATTTCAATTTTTTATATATGTTAAGTTGTATATTGTGTTAAATAAAATTTTGTTGTAGAAATATATATGTTAAATTGGTTATTTTGACATAATTTTTATTTTTAAAGTTTGTATAATTATATTTTCTTAGTTTATTAGTTTAATGAGATATGATTTTAGAATTTATATATTTTTTATTGTTAATACCTTCACATAATATTATTAATACTGTAGGTGGATTTGGAATGACTTAACACTTTTAAAGGTATGTTACCATAAAATTTATGACATATTTATATATTATGAAAAAAGTTATTGATTATGAGAGAAGAATAGGATTTGAGACTTGTGTGCTGCGGAGAAATAAGGATGAATTTTATTGTGTGGTATTGTTTGATTGTTTTGTTGTGATTTGTAAAATTATGGATAGTATGTAGAAATATGAAAAACTCTGCTCAATTTTTTTTAACCCAGTAGATGATTTTCAATTTCTTGTTACTAAAGTTGAGATATATGTTTTTGAGAAATATTAATGATAATTAGAGAAGAGTTCGGATCTGAGACTTGTGTGTTGTAGAGAATGAAGAATTGGTAGCTTATAACTCTGTGTATGAAATGGTGTCTTGTATATATTTATAATTTGTTCTTTTCAATTATTATTAAATAATGTCCGACATTATTTTATAGACGACACTGGATGTTGCGAGTCATTTATGCATCAAGCTAGGATGTATATTTTTTTGATCCAGCTGGTAGCGATCCAAGAGAAGATGTTGTGAATGTAGTCAAAATGTTAGATTCATTTCAACTTTGTACCGCAATGCGTTTGGATTTTTAAGTGCATCATTTAATTTTTAGTGCATTTTGAATCCACAATGCTTTATATAATCCAAGGAAGGTCGGGGGCATCACTTGGTTTCCAGTTCAAGTATGATTTCAAATATGAAACTTATTTAATTTGATTTTATTTTTTATAATTTATTGATTCATATAATAAATTGTATAATATATATATATATGCAGGGTCCTCGACAACCTAATGGTGCAGTTTTTACGTCATGCTGCTAATAAGAGATTTAACTTTGGAGAAAGACCCAAAAGAATTTGAAACATGTAAGTGCTTAACATATCTTTATACACTTTCAATTATCAAGACACTACTAATGTAGTTTGAAATTGAATTTTATTTTGTAGTGTCATAGAAAAACCATATATACAATGGATGAGATTAACACTGTGCATGAGGAATGGGTGGACTACTTCACGGAGTATATGCCGACATGACTATTGTATTTAGCTAGAGTAGACTGTGCATGCTAGACTAGACTTTTAGTTAGAGATTATTAATTAGCTAGACTATTGTTTATAGCTAGGCTAATAACTACTAACTTGCAACATATATTCACAACATAGATCTATACACTTTTTATGAGTTTTTGAGTAAAATTTAGATAGCATGTTATCATATATATATATATACTATAATATGTTTATATACTGTAAATTGTCTGGGTCTCTAGTAAATACAGGATATTATCAATGAAATATAGCAGGGGGAAAAGAAAAAAACTACAATTATTATTCCCCCCAACAATCCCCTATCTCGGCGGGCCAAACGAAGTCGCCGAGAAAAATACACTTACACCCATTCTCAGCGAGCCAAAACCGTCGAGATTGAACCCTATCTCGACGGGCCACAAAAGGATCGTTGAGATTGGATCAATCTCGGCAAGCTCGGCCCATCGAGATAGTCTCATCAGCCATCAAATTGCTCCCTATCTCAGCGCTCCTTAATTTGTCCACCCAATCTCAGCAGGCCAAAACTGTCGACATTTAACATAGAAATAATCTCGGTGCTCATTCGGCGGGCCCAACCCATCGAGAAATACCAAATTTTTGTAGTGAATTAAGTTCAGTTTTTTTTTTTAAATTAAATTCGGTCGGGTTCTGGTCTAACCTGAACCCGTACAGGCTAAACTTTAGAACCCGAACCCGACCTGACATATGTTGGGTTCAGATCAGATTATGCCTGAAATGAACGGGTTTCCCCAAAAAATGGGTTCTCGGGGTTCGGGTCGGGCGATTTTTGCTGGTCAAATGTTCACCCCTAGTTTTTACTTCTTTCTTCTTCTTCATATATTTATTTGTATTCACTACTATAAAAAAAATATTTTCTCTGTGGTTTTTTTACTTAATACACTATGGTTTTCGAGAGTATTGAAAAGCGCAGTGTATTCGACCGTAGAGAAAAGTGGTACACGAACCGCGAAGAAAAGCTACACTTTTCTCTGCGGTTGTGATAATAGCCACTTTTCTCCGTGGTTGGCTTATCACAACTGCAGAGAAAAGTGTGTTTCCATAAAATAAAATTTCAATTTCGATTTTATATAATTATTTTGAATTCTGATTATATATATTTTTATAATTATAACCTAGTCTTTTTAATAAAAAAAATTAATTTTCAATTTTAATTATATATAATTATTTGCAATAGTATAACGTAATTTGTTAAATTGTTATATATATATTTCATAACTAATACAAAATAACTAGCTAGTAATGAATCAATGACTTTAATCTTTCTAACCAATATAAGTTAACACTTTAATCTTACATACATATAAAAACTTAGATTTCATAAATAAATGACATTAATCTTGCTAACCAATCACTTTGTAGTGGTAGTAGATCTTCTTTGACATTGTATTCCGTTTTGTCAAACCACTGCAAAATTGAAAAGTTAATATAGATTAGATAATTAAATATTATATCTAGTTTTTCTTAAGCAAAAAAAAAAAAAGAGTTTAAAATATAACATACTTTCTTCTTGATAACTTCTGCCAGATTCAATGCATTTACAAGATCATAAATGTATCTTAGTACATAATAACCACATTCATGACTTTAAGGTTGTTTTGGACAAGAACCTCTCATAAATTTTGTAAATGTGTCGATGTATTCATTTTCGAAACATTGTGCGTATGCTCTACAAAATTTAAAATTAATTAAATACATATTATACTCTCAACTTTTAAAAATTAACAATGCATACATTACAATTGAAGAACTTACTTTTCCATAACCTCCTTAATTATTGGTGGAGATTTATGATTTTTTAAAGGGTCCAAAATTATGGTCATCCCCCGCATCATCACGAGCACCAACATCCAATGTCGACTAAAACAATAATAAATTATGATTATTATAAAATTAAAATTCAACCATAGTAGTGATAATATTTAAGTAGTTCGTTCTTACTCAACAATCCAAGGAATGAAATATATTTGGCCTCGTCTATCAATAGTCATCATCCATTTGGGTATAAGATCCATCGTATAATTTTTACTTTCATCATTGCCAATAGAAAGATGTTCGGTGTCAAAAAAAATGTATAATTGTCGTGAATTTGGGTTCATGCTTTCCTAAATGCATCTGTAGAATCAATCATTCATATTACATTTTCAATTAATAAATTAATATCGTCAAAAAAAATTGGGCTGAGTGTCCTCTGTTTCTATAGCATATCCAAAATTATAAGTACCTGTAAATTCAATTCAAACAAAACATACAACAAACAACATGCATGTTCTCAACCATAAGCCACCGCAGCACACAAAATTCGCAGAACCTACTTCACTAAGACACACATGTTCTCAACCTTCTGTTATCTCCGCAACACAAAATTTCATCTCAGAACTTACTTCACTACGGATGAATATCTAATATATTCAAACTCCTCTAATAGTTTGTAATGACATAACAGATTGAGTTCAATTTGAATTGATACATACCTCATACCAAACAGCATAGCTGAGGATCGAATTTTATTCATGGAGGCTGCTTGATAAACATCTTTCGAAGTGATGAAGATAGCCTCTTGTTCTCCTATAAAATCCGGGTCAATGGGAACTTGTACAACCCCATCTATTCCTTTAATGGAATAATACTCCTTCACTATAAATTTTAGACTCAGATCAATTTTGTCCCATTGGTTATTTGTTAACCAATTTGAAGGTTCTGGTTGAGTTATTTCAGCGGGGATGACTACGTGAGATCCAACTGATGATAAATGTGGGCTTGGTGATAGGGATTTGCGTTTAAATGAAGATGGACCCTACATAATAGCATTTAACATATCAATATAGTGTACCCTTTTAAAAATAAAATTTAAATATCTAAGCAAATAATTTTATACCTGACAAGTCACAATTAAATTTTTTGGCCAAGGCAGGAATGTGTCTCGTGTGTCCCCAACATATCGTATGTTACCAAAGGGAATAGGGATCTCAGCTTCTTCTTGTAAGACATCTAAAAGCCAAACCCTCACAACTGAATCATCAAGTACATTTCCATGGATAGTAATTTGGCTACCCATGTTTGGTATAATGATTACACCCTTAGCCACTACATTGTCAATATTATCATAACACAAATAAACTTCATAGCTGGGCATTGGAGGAGACTCATAAATTGATGATTCATCATCTTCATCAAAATGATAGTCTGCGTTGGGGGCTGTTCGATAGACTTCATCACTTGTATTCTCATAAAATTGTCCCCCATCATTTGTATTATCATAATATTGTCCCTTAACAAATTGTCGTTCATTATAGTATCCACACTCATCGTTTTCCTCATTATATTCTTCATTGTGAGCTAATTCCTCTTCTATCCTAAATTTATGTCTTTTTAGCTCTTCAATCTCAGCTTTTAGTCGAGCAATCTCCTATTTTGTAGTCATTGTTTTATGTTTTTTTCCAAACATTTTGGAAACGGTCGCAGTGAACCTACAAAATAATCAATAAAGTTCATCAATAAACCAATCTAAATAATTCTTAAAAGAAAAAAACTATTATAAAGTATCATACCTGCCAGCTCGAACACGACCTGGGTGTTCTGGTGTCCTTAATGCTTGAGTCAAGATGTCATCTCGACCCTGAGCTGTAATTTCGCCACAACTCAATTTTTCTTTGACGTCCTCCTACTCAAGAAATTGTTTGGTTAAATTAGTTTATATAAATAAAAACAATATATTGATTAAAAAACCTTAGAAAACTTACTATCTTTTTGGCAATCTATTGGTCCAGTTTTGTCACGAGAATTTTATTTTTCTCACGCGTTCTAAGCCAAACTTGATACCTCTCTAGATTTTGAATATTTCGTTCTTTTTTCTGCAATGTACAAGATAATTATAGTTATATGTTGCGATAATATCAACCATTATTTAAACTTTAATATCAATTATACTTACCAAATTCTCTCTTATATTATCCATTCCTCTACGAAAGGTTTGATGCCTTGACTTCATTAGTAATGCACGTGCTTTTTGTTCTTGATGAACTTTTTGAAACTCTGGACTTAGATGACCAAATACAAATTTTAACCATTCCCTCTCATCAATTATATCACTATACTTCTTCGGGGGAAATTTGAGTTCTTCCATCATACCCATTTCAACCAAAGGGTTGATGTACTCGGTAGTGAGTTCACTTTTAAAATCTCTCATTATCTGACCAGCTTTTTTCAAAATCTCACATTTGAAGGTTTGAGGAATGTTGTGTCCACCCTGAGAATATAATTAAGAAAAGTAATTATTAAATTTGGATATCAGACAGAAATAAATAAATATCATAATGATAATTTCTTACAATGATATCCTCCCATAGACCGTCTTTCAAATCTTGTGGGACCTTCCTCCAATCACATGAGTTGATAGAAATCGTGGCTCGTACTCTAGATCCAAGATATGCTATCATGTTTGTATACACATCACCTATTGGTTGTCCCAAATTGTTCCATTCAAGATTTTTCTTGATTCCTTTGGCTTTTTGTTGGGTCATGTAACTCATTCTTGTTTTACCATGAACCTGATGTTTCTCTTTGTCATCTCTTTTATCCACCATCTGCAACACACAAATGAATAATCACAAGTGTTAATGCATTATACAAATAAATAATCACAAGTGTTAATGCATTATACAAATAAATAATCACAAGTGTTAATGAATTATATAACTTACTAAACATGTTTTCTTCTTTTTCTTATATTATTTTTGGACGATTCACAATTGACCCATATTCCTTCTTCGATGTTGTTTCTAAGATAATCACGATCATCGACATCGCTATCATTATCATTATCCTGAATATTCTCAACTTGTTCATGTATCGGTTGTCCAACAATGAAACAGTCCTGATATAAATCATAATTTTCATCGTAATCTTCTTTTTATGAGAACTTCCGCTCGAGAACGGATAAAACGATGGACCATTTATCATTAATTGGATCAAGTATATAAAACACTTGTTTTTCTTGGGCAGCCATGATAAAAGGATCATTCTTGCTTCCCTTCTTACTTAAATCATCCAGAGTGAATCCAAGTTAACGCTAGTATTGTTGTCTACCCAATAATGAATAATGAATAATCTAGCTCCCATATTTCTTCAACAATCCCGCAGTATGTCATTGTGCCTGAAATTGGGTTATTATCTTTTGCACTGGCAAAATGTACAGCTTCTGCAACTACACTTACTCCATTATTTTGAACCAGCCGAGCATCATCTCTTGACTTAGTATGAAATTGTTTCCCTTCGACAATGTAAGCTTGATGCTTTATTACATCAATGCTTGCTCCAAGAGATATGCGCTTCAACTCAGTCGACAGTCCATGATTTTTTTCTCCCAACTTCATCAAAATTGTATTCTTCAGCCACTGGCAAAACGTTTTATTATGCTCATCTATAACCCATTTTTATTTATTTTTAACCTTGTTTGGAATCATCGACTGTAATAACTCTATGTGATCACTGAAACATAAAAGAAATAACAAAAATTTTAAACAACAAAAAGAAAATCACTACTCTAATATATATGATTGAAATATATTATCTACTTACATTATATATGATTGAATCTCAGGATTATTTTGCAACACAACTAATTGAGCTTGATCTAATTCTGCCCTAAACACGGTGATCACTGTTCCGTTCCCTCGTAGTCCTTTATCAACTCCATCTTAGTTATTTCGTGGTTTGCTGATTCCGATTGCCTCAACCCCACTCATGTATTCTGAGAAAAATTCTACTGCCTCTCCCGATATATAACATTCAACAATACTAGCTTCAGGACGAGAATGATTACGCACATAACCTTTCAACACCTTCATACTTCTTTCAAATGGATACATCCATCTCACCCAAACTTGTCCACACAACTTAGCTTCCCTTACTAGATGAACCATTAAATGTATCATAATGTCAAAGAAGGATGGCGGAAAAAACATTTCAAGGTTGCGTAGAGTTTCCACTATCTTACAATGCAATGCATCCTATTTTTTCATTTCTAATTCTTTTCCGCGTAAATGATTGAAGAATATGCAAACATTCGTCAAACAATCTCAAACTTTTTTTGGTAATACTGACTGAATAGCAATCAGAAGTAATTGTTGCATCAACATATGACAGTCATGTGATTTCATACCCATCAGCTTCAAATCTCCCATGGATACCAAGTTTCGAATGTTGGATGAATAACCATCAGGCACTTTCATCTCTGCAAATGATTTACATACAACTTTTTTCTCTTCTCTGGACAACGTGAAACAAGAAGGAGGTAAATATGTGTATTTACCTTTCTGTTCAGGTGCTAAATTAGTCCATATACCCATTTCAACAAGATCTAAACGACTAGTTAAACCATCCTTAGTTTTACCGGGAATATCAAGTAATGTACCTATAATACTTTCGCACACATTTTTTTCTATATGCATGACATCCAAACAATGTCGAACAAGTAAATCTTTCCAGTAAGGGAGACGAAAAAAAATTGATTTCCTTTGGAAACATCCATTTACTTTCTTGTTTTCTGCATTTTTCCATACTTAAAATCAATTTTCTCTACTTCTTTAAGAATTTGTTGCCCCGAAAGTGGCAAAGGAGCAAAACCTTGTTCTTTATCACCATCAAATGATTTTTTTTCACTATAATGATGATTTAGGGGCAAATATCGTCTATGACCCATATAAAAAATTTTGTGCCCATTCGACAAACGAATAGCCCTTGTGTTAGTGCAACATATTGGACATCCCTGGTAACCTTTTGTGCTTAACCCTGATAGATTACCATACGCTGGGAAATCATTAACAGTCCACAACAAAACAACTTTTAAGTTAAAGACTTCTTTCTTAAAACCGTCATATGTCTCAACACCATTTTCATACAAATCTTTCAAATCATCAATTAATGGTGCCAAATAAACATCTATATCGTGACCCAGTTGTTTTGGGCCTGAAATCCTTAACGCGAGCATTAAAAACTTTCTTCTCATCACTAACCACAGAGGAAGATTGTACATAACAAGGAAGACAGGCCACGAACTATGCCTACTACTTAGAGATTTATGTGGATTTACACCATCGACAACTAAACCTAGATGAAGATATCTTTCTTCATTTTTAAATTCAGGATTTAAGTTATTAACTTTTTTCCAAGCCTGCGAATCTGCAGGATGTCAAAGTTTACCATCTTTCACTCGCCTAGTCTCGTGCCATATTAAGTTTTCAGAGTGTTCTGCACTTTGATATAATCGCTTAAGCCGCAGAATCAAAGGCAAGTACCACATCACTTTCTGAGGAATAAGTTTCCTAATCTCCTTACTCTTGTTAGGTTTGTAGCGGGGTGAATCACATTCTGGGCAAGTGTCCATGTCTGCATACTCTTTATGATATAACACACACAATCGTTCAGACATGCATGGATCTTCTCATACTTCAAGCCTATGCAATTTAAAGTTTTCTTCACTTCATACGTAGACTCAAGGAAGCAATTATCTGACGGCAAAATCTCTTTAAAAGCAGCTAAAAATTGACTAAAACATTTATCGCTAACTCCATTTTCTGCTTTTATGTTGTAAAAAATTTCCATCGTTGGTAATCTTTGTTTCAGACAACCATCGAATGATGATTTATCTACATCTCTAACCAAATTATCAAATTTTTAAGGATCATCAATAAACTCGTCTTGTGCTTCATTCGAGCAATTCCATAGGATGATCGTCAAAATCACTATAACCCAAATCATCAATCCCTCGCCTCCCGAATGGATATGGATTATTATTATTCAATGATTCCCCATGCCAATACCATGTACGATAACTTGTATCAATTCCCCGACAAAATACATGATTTTTTATCATGGTAATATTTTCTTTTGATCCATTACCACAATCTATACATGGACAATGAATACTTTCCGGATCAGTACAATTTGTTTGGAAAAATTCTAACAATTGGTTGAATCCATCTTGAAATTGTTGTGTTTCTCTATTCTCAAGAATCCATGACTTATCCATAATGATAATATCTACCTAATCCCTAAGTCGATAATGAAAAGAAAATTAATATTGTAATTGAAAAAATTATGTTCAATTAATCAATTATAAAATGAAATGGGCAGAGTTTCATTTATTTCTATAACATATCCAAAATTCATATGTATTTACAATTTCAACATAAACAAAAACATAATTATTGCATATATTAACTTATAAAACATGTTCAATTAATATTATCAAAAAAAATTGGGCAGAGTTTCCTTTGTATTTATAGCATATCCCAAGTTATCTACCTATAAATTCACATCAAACAAAACATATATCAAACAACATGCATGTTCTCAACCATAAGTCACTGCAGCACACACATAATTCGCAGAACCTACTCCACTAAGACACACATATTATCAACCTTTTGTTATCTCCGCAGCACACAATTTTATCTCATAACCTACTTCACTACGGATGAATATCTAATATATTCAAACTCCTCTAAGAATAGTTTGTAAACATATAAAAAAAATTAAGTTGTAATTATTACTCACCTTCAAAATTAATCTTCAACAATTTCAACACACCTCACACTCAAACAAATATTTCCTACAATAAAAATTTTAACATTAGTAAATATATGGTAATTGAATTGATCCTAAAATAATACAATTAACAAAAATATACTTTAAAAAAACCATTACCTAAATAATATACAAAATTATGTAAGCAATAATATTTTAATATAAAAAATTATGTAAACAACATTATTATAAATAAAATAATACAAAAAATACCCTAAAACCGAAATATACATTAAAAAAATCAAGTTTTAGTGATCAAAACATGTTTTAAACAATGAAAATGTCTTCTAATCCTATAGAAACTTTAAAAAATGTTAGAAAAAACTTTGAAAATAACCATATGAACATACATTGAAACCCTCATTAAACCCACTCAATATTTCTTCATTTTTACACTAAAACTTCAAAATAAATCAAGATTAAGTATATTTACATGATTTCAAGCTTTAATATGCAAGAAAATGAAAATAAAAAAAAATTGACAAAATGGGGCTTACCCGTGGCTGGGGACAGTGGTGGAGCGCTGTGTATGCCTCTATGTGAAAATAAAAAATGCAATATGAGAGGGAAGAATAGGGTCTCGGGTTGATGTAGGAAGAGGGAATGCTTTTCTCCACGGTTCTATACCCAAAACTGCAGAGAAAAGTGCCTCACTTCAAGCTTTTCACTGCGTCTTTTTTAAAACCGCAATAAATGAGGGCGCAGACAATAAATATAATTTTTTCGACTTTTTCAAACCTTTTCTCTGCGCTTTTTGTTTATTGTTGAAAAAAAACCGCAGAGAAAGCCTATATTTGCAGTAGTGATTGTTATGCTTAGAGTTTTATTTTCTATTTACTTCTTTTAGTCTACTTCACTCTAATTTATTTGTATATATTACAATTGAGTTATAACATTTCTTTAATCAATTAACTTGTTCATTGTATTCTTGCATAGAGTTATTTTGGTTTCCTTATTTCTATTTGAATCATATATAATCTCTAACATTACATAAATAAACATTTTTAACTTCAATACACATATCATTATTGAAAATATTTAACATTTTAAAACTGTCATCTGGCCATCCTCAGAATGGTTCCCATTCAATATCATAACGTGGCATAATTTAAAAATAATCATTGAGGCTTCCCGTACGTGTCTTGGTTTTACCCTCAATGAATTTCACCTCCATTTAACCAGTTAGTTATGACATTCATAACCCTACTTAAATCACAAACATCTTCCAAGGAAAACTTTGTATAAACATCATGTATTTAAAACCTCACTTTAATACATGATATGCAAGTGGTATGAACAATTCTTCATGTACCACATAGTGTACTCTCATTACATATACCATATATAATCATCAAATACAATCAGTGCATAAATCATCTACAATATATTTTTGTCATTCCTAAGTGAGATTTCCACTTACCTTAAGTTTGTAAAAGAAAGTGAAAAGCAGATTCCCAGTCCAAATAGCTTGATATGCTTAAAGCCTATTTATAAAAAATTATTTCCATTTATTATAAATAAAATTCCTTATGATAATGAAGCACTATCAAACAAAAATACGACTGCAACATCACACCTATCATCAATAAAGCCAAAAACTTAAAGTGAAGACAAAACATATGAATTACATATCTCATTAATTATTAGTACTATGTCTTCAGGTATTTTAGGCAAAATGACTCCTTTATATATGTATACATAGATATAGCAGTAGCACATCTTCACTTATCTATACAAAACAAAATAAAAAGTTTTAAACGTTCCCAACTTGCTTTCAAAACAAATTTATAATTATACTTCTCAATAACAATATTTCACACACATAATATATATATAGGGACCGATAATAACGCATCCATTTTTTTTGCTACACTAGTACATCTTTTTTCTATTTTCGGCACCTGAATAGATATAATCTAATTTTTTTATATGACGATGTACATTATAGCTATTTAGAACATCCTACACATTTTCAATAAATTCCAAATAAATTATGGTACTGAAAACAAGGTATAAACTGTCTGTTGCACGCGTGCATGTTTTTTTGTGTACGTGTGTAAAATTTGACGGTTTGAATCATATTTTTGGCTTCATAAACTATTCATAATTTATTGAAAATTTGCAGAATATTCTAAATACTTTTAATGTACACTGTCATATAAAAAAATTTGAAAAGGTGCCGAAAATAGAAAAATAATGTACCGCTGTTACAAAAAAAAAAAGATACGTTGTAGTGATTCCCAATATATATCCACTTTAACCCTGGAAAAGCACCCATTTATTTATATATATTTTCTGTCCAAATGCTATAAAGCACATACATATGTATACGTAGCTATAGAAATTCTAAATTTCATAATGTTTAACATATTATGATAAAAGTAAGTTTTGGGTCTTTAAATACCATCGACTTATCTGCAGAATGTTTATAATCAGTTTTTTAATAAATAGAAAAATAAAATAATCAACATGCCAATATATATCAAACAACATGAAAGAAGCTCTGTAAAATCTTATAAATCAACTTATATCAAAAGAAATACTATTTACTTTTGTTGCTCCCTGGATTATACAACTGTTGATAGTAGATATTTCAATTCATTTACTCTAAGAGGCAAAACACTAAATTGTATGTAATATATTTGAGTGGAAAGAAAGAGATGAGTTCTGTAAGCTTTCCTCGAGTATGAGAGAACAAAGCAAACAGGGAGATAGATTTGGAGATTTTGGCTTTTTGACCGTATAAGTGAAAAAAACTTTCTCACTTAGTATAGCTAAATGTATTAATATATTTATATATATATATATATATAAACAATGTCATTATGGAGTGAATTAATAGCCCTATATATCTATATATATACTAGTTGCAAGTAATACTCTTGCTTAATTTTATTTAGAAAATATATTAATTTATTTTTATTATATTTTTAATTATTTTAAAATTTAAATAAATACATAATATCATATATTATAAAAGAATAACATAAAAATATTATAAAAAAATAAACCAAAATATTTTTTATAGTTTTAAAAACTAAATAATATAATTTTTTTTATTTTAAAAAAATCCGTTAAATGAAGAGTCCGTTAGAGACATTTTTTTCATATAAAAATATGGTGCATAGTTTCAAAGTAAATTATTTGATATTGTTTATTATTATGAAATTAGTGTTCATAATAATTTAAATTTTGATATTTTTTATGTTTTGATTTATATATAATATATGGTGATTCTAGTTTTAAAATTAAATATTTTTTTTAATTTTGTTTTAGAAAAAATATTTAAAAACTCTAAATTAAAACTATGAATCCAAAAAATTTATTTGATCAAATTTTAATTATTTAATTAAAAAAATTAAAGCCAACAAAAATTTATATATAAATATATATTATTTAATTAATGGCTAGAAATAATAAAAATAAAAGTAATTTCTCATTAGAAAAACTAAATGACAAAATAATAAATATGTATATGTTACACCAAGATTTTGAGAATCGAGATTGTGACCTCGAAAGCTGGACTCGTCGAGTGTGAGCTTGAGATATCTAAAACGCATGTTCGTGGCCCAGATGTCAAACCCTCGAATCAAGATGGCAACCTCGAAGACATTTAACCTCAAAGTTCTTTCTGAACTCGAAAGAGCATAGCATCGTGGTATATTCGTTATTGGGTGTCTTCGGATCAAGTAGCCCGAGCCTAGCAGGAGTGCAATCTCGGAGTGTAACAGCCTCGATGGTATCTACCCGCTCCGAGCTGGTCTTGGAGTAAGGCGGTTAGCTCAGAACTTATCTATAGACCTGGACCGACATGATGTTGGTTGCCGACCTCGAAAGATTTAATGGGTCATCTGATGTAATGCGTTCCATGCATTTAAAGATATTTATTGTTGTAACATCCAAACATTAAAGAGATATTAACAAGTTTGTTATTCGCCCCTGGTCTTCAGGGGACGTTTCCTTGTATATAGGAGTTACAATATTTAATATCATTATTTTAGTTAATAAGCAGAAGTATCTTCCCGAAATATGTGGGAATGAACTCTGAAAACTCTCTATAAATAGAGAGTTCATGAACATTTGTAGAGGACGGATCTTTTGATATGCTGAGAGAAATTCTGGAGAATTCATAAACTCCAAGTCTTAATAAAATAGACTCGTGGACTAGGCAGAGTTAACTGCTGAACCACGTAAAATTTTTGTTGTTCTACCATAATCTTCGTTTGCGCCATAGTTCTTATTGCTTAATTGCTCTACATTTTAAGTTGACGAAAAACGGCGTCAACAGTTTGGTGCTTTCATTGAGAGCCTTTAGCAGTATAATCCCTGATTAGCTATGGCCACAAATGATCAGAATGTTCCTGAAGAAAACTATCCACGACGCCCTGGGAAGCAGCCAATGATGAATCCAGAATCAGAAGAAAGAAGTGAGTCCTCTGATTCTCGAGGACCTCCGGCACCTTCAGCTCCCAGAGACGATGAGGTCAAGTATTATAATCCTGAGCAATATGTCCCCATTGTGGAACTCAAAAATTGACAGTTAAGAAAATAGTTGGCTGAGGCCAAAAAGCGGAACGAGGAGCTGGCCAGGTTAGCTGCGGAGGCACAGGCTACTCAGCCTCAACCTCCGCCTGAGAATCAAGCCCCACCTCTGCGGGACGTTCATGTTCCTCCCCGCAGGCCTCGTGGGCGACCTCGCAAAAATGCTGCCACAAGAAGAACGGAGAAACCTCGGCCACCGGCTAAGCAACCTGCTCTCTCGAGGCCCCAAAGAAACACCCGGGCTAGAGCTCCGGTTAACTCAACTGCTGAGTTACCAGCTGACACTGGGAATAACCGAGCCCTTGCAGAGGCTCGGACTCAGAATCCTGGTAACAGGCAGAATGTTACCGAGCCGGCACAGGCGAACTCGGGACCATCCAGACCTCAAAATGGGTGGCAGCCACCATCACCCACACGGTTCCCTCCATCGCCCATAAGATATCCCTCACCGCCTTGGAGGAACACACAACTGACTTAGGGTGATAGGGAAAGACGGGCTGGACGAAAGCAGGGGAATGGAGAAGTGGCTAGAGAACGGAGAGGCGCCCAGCCTACGAGAAGCCAAATGTCTCGGTCTTACATTGCAGAGATGAGGCAGCCTGAAAGGAATCCATCTCGAAACAATCATGCGACAAGCCTCGCCAGTGATGACTCAGGGGACACCAGATCAGTCAGTATGTATGATCAAGGACATAGAAATACTGGGAGCCAAAGGAACCACCCTGACTTGCGGGAACACCTGAATCAGAATCGGGGTAGTGGTAATCCCTCGAACCCAGATCTAAGAGATCGCCTAAATGGGCGCAAGGATCCCCTGCGAAGGCGCGAGCCTGGAATTGTGAACATTGATAACCAATTTCAGGTGAGACCCCCTGTGGACCTAGTTCAGGATAGAATTGACCGACTGGAAAGAGCATTTAGGCTCTTACAGAATGTGCAAGGTCGGAATCGGGACGAAGATTCTGATGAGGAACTCGAACTATTTGCTCCCCACATTTCCTACACTCCATTTCCTCAAGGGTTTCAGATTCCTCATGTCCCACCTTTTGAAGGGAAATCCTACCCGTATAGTCATTTGAGTACATTTAACACTATAATGAGAGCAAGTATTGTGAGTTACGAGCACAGATGCATGTTATTTCCAGCATCGCTTACAGGACCAGCAAAAAACTGGTTCGAAAAATATAAGAGACATTCAATCACTTCTTGGGATCAGTTGTCGAAAGATTTTAAGAAGCAGTTTAGTGCCATGATTGGAGTAAGACCCGAGGCATCGACCCTGACCAACATTTGGCAACAACCAAATGAAACGTTGAAGAGCTACCTTACAAGATTCAATCTGGAAGTCACCCGAGCTCGGGATGTAGAGGACATCAGTCATTTAATGGCCGTCCAAGCTGGGGTAATGCCGGGAAGTCCCCTCTCGGAAGATATGCAGAGGAAGCCTGTGAGGTCCCTAACCAAGTTTAATCGATGAGCTCAGAGGTTTGTCAATGTAGAAGAGGCGAGGTCAACGTTGAATATGACCTCTCAGCCCATAACTACAACGATAAACATAAACTCTGCCTCGACCTCGGCGGACCCATCAGCCTCGAAACCCCCTGCCGAAAATCCTTCCAAAAGAAAGAAGAATGAAAGAAGTAACCCCGAGGCAGAAGGGGGAAAGAAGAAGAAAGGGGAAAGATACTTCTCCGTGTACAAGGTGTACACCGAGCTCAACGAATCCCGGGAGAATATTTACCTGGCAAATGAAAACCAGGTCCTTTTCAGGCGTCCAGACCCCATGAGAAATCAAAAGTCCAAGAGAGACTCCAGTAAATACTTTCGATTTCACAGAGATACTGGGCACACTACTGATGAATGCAGGCAACTGAAGGATGAGATCGAAGGACTGATCTCGAGAGGATACTTCAGGCAGTATGTCAGGAACCAGAACAATAATTAGGCTTCTACCAGCCAGAGGACAGCTGCGCTGCCGCCTGCTCAAAACAACAATTCATGAGGTAGGGAAGAAGAGAGACCCCCTTTGATTGATGGAGAAGATGTGGTAACCATATCGGGCGGGCCTCACCTCGCAGGATCGGGCAAGAACGCCCAGAAGCGATACATGAACGAGCTAAAAACTGGGGACTGGTCCCCTTATGAACCCAAACCCAGAGCTCCAAAATACCAAAAGGTTGAATCTCAGCCTATAACCTTTATTGAGGAGGATGTGTCCCATGTTCAGTTTCCTCACAACGACCCACTGGTCATCACTGTCCAGCTCGCGAACAAGAGGGTTCACCGAGTTCTCATTGATAATGGGAACTCAGTGAATATTCTCTATAAGGCCACCTTAGAAAAGATGGGACTCACGCTTCGTGACCTAAAAGCTTGTGCAATGACGTTGTACGGTTTTTCAGGAGAAGGGATTGCCTGTATGGGATCCATTGAACTCCCTGTGACCTTGGGAGACTACCCAGTCTCAGTAACCAAGATGATGGAGTTTGTAGTAGTGGACCTGCCATCGACCTACAACGTGCTCCTCGGGAGACCCGCCCTAGTAGAGCTGGGGGCAGTCTCGTCTGTAAGGCATTTGGCCATCAAGTTCTCGAGTTCTAGTGGCATCGGGACGCTAAAGGGAGACCAGTTAGCCAGAAGGGAATGCTATAGAATTTCCATAATAGGAAAGAAACAGGCGAGCGCACAAATGCTCGTCGTTATTCAAACTAAGGACGGGACAGTCTTGTAGGTAGATGAAGAGATCGATCCAAGAGTGGAGGAAAGAGCTGATCTCGAACCATTGAAAGAGCTTGAAGAAATCAGGCTCAAAGAATCAGACCCCTCGAAAAAGGTAAAGGTCGGGAAAACCTCCCCGAAGAAACCAAATAGCATTTAATTTGCTTTCTGAAGAAGAACCAGGATGTCTTCGCATGGTCACATTCAGACATGATAGGGATAAGTCCAAATGTAGTGAGCCACACGTTAAATATTGACAAAAGCTTCCTGCCGAAGCAGCAAAAGCGAAGACTACTGGATGACGATAGGAAGAAGGCCCTTAAAGAGGAAGTCGACAGGTTAAAAGCAAACTGATTCATCAGGGATGCTTTTTACCCCGATTGGGTAGCCAACCCAGTGCTGGTCCCGAAGCCTAACTAGACGTGGCGAACCTGCATTGACTACTCGGACCTCAATAAGGCCTATCCTAAGGACTGCTTCCCTTTACCACGGATTGATCAGCTCGTGGATGCCACGGCAGGGCATGGACTCATGTCATTCATGGATGCCTATTCTGGATATAACTAGATTTCCATGCATGCCCCCGACCAAGAGCATACGAGCTTCATAACTGACAAAGGGCTGTATTGTTATAACGCCATGCCATTCGGGCTCAAGAATTCTGGAGCCACTTACCAACGGCTCGTGAACATGATGTTCTCTGAAAAAATAGGGAATAACATGGAAGTTTATGTTGACGATATGTTTGTTAAATCTCAACTTAACAATAACCATGTGGATGACCTCGAAGAATGCTTTGTCGTGTTACGGAGATATAACATGAAACTTAACCCTCAGAAGTGCTCTTTCGGAGTATCTTCAGGAAAATTCCTGGGTTTCATTGTAAATGCTCGAGGAATAGAAGCTAATCCAGACAAAATCCAGGCTCTGATCGACTACCTTCACCTTAGAAACACAAGGATGTCCAATGTTTGACTGGCAGGATGGCGACATTAAGTAGATTTATCTCAAAATCTACAGACCGTTGTCTTCCATTTTTCAACCTTTTGAGGGGAGGCAAGAAATTCGAATAGACGGAGTAGTGCGAGTTGGCCTTTCAAGAACTCAAGATGCACCTTGCAGAACCCCCCATCTTGTCAAAACCCGTTACGGGAGAAGTTCTGTACCTGTACCTCGCTACGACCGAGCATGCCATAAGTGCGGTACTCGTGCAGGAAGAAGAAAAAGTGCAAAGGCCTGTGTATTACATCATCAAAAGATTGCTGGGGGCAGAATCAAGATATCCCTTGATGGAGAAGTTAGCTCTCAGCCTAATTGACTCATCTCGAAAGCTCCGACCCTATTTTCAGGCGCACCCCATCCATGTACTTACTGATCAACCACTAAGACAAGTATTATCCAAGCCAGAAGCTTCAGGTCAACTACTCAAATGGGTCATTGAACTCGGACAATTCGAGATCACTTATCATCCAAGGACAACCATTAGGGGGCAAGCCTTGGCATACTTCATAGTGGAGTGTACAGGTGTGGCCAACGATGAAGTTATAACCCTGACCCACGAGCTATGGAAACTTTATGTTGACGGGTCCTCTAATGAAAATGGATTAGGAGCAGGAGTAATTTTGATCACCCCTGCAGGAAGCCGATTTCACTCTGCCTTAAGATTTGACTTCGACACGTCAAGTAACGAGGCTCTACTGGCGGGACTTCGCATAGCCAAGGAGCTCAAGGCCAAAGCAATACATTACTACAGCGACTCCCAGCTAGTGGTTAACCAAATTTTAGGAGAATACCAGGCTCGTGGTACGAGGATGGCGGCATACTTAGAAAAATCAAAGTCGGCACTGGAGCAGTTTGAGTTCTATGCGATAGAAAGAACAGAATTCGAATGCAGACGCCTTAGCCAGGCTTGCTACTTCTACCGAGAATGACGAACTGAATGTCGTGTCAATCGAACATCTCGCGACACCCAGTATTAACGAGCCAGAACAAGAAGATGTTTGTATGATCAATTCCGAGCCAACCTGGATGACTTCGACAGTTGAGTACCTTGAGACCGACGTTCTCCCGGAAGAAAGGGCCAAGGCTCGAAAGTTGATGTACCAAATCCTTAGGTATACCATTGTAGATGGAAAGCTGCTGTATATGAGATGATATCCCATGCCGCTACTTCGATGCGTGACCCCACCCGAAGCAAAGAAAATCATGGAAGAAATTCATGAAGGGTTCTGTGGAGACCATACTGGGGGGCATAGCCTGTCCAAGAAGATCATACGTCAGGTATACTTCTGGCCTACCATCAAATCAGACTCGTTCGAATACGTTAATTAAGAGGTGTGATAAGTGCCAACGGTTCGCCACAATTCCTCGAGCTCCACCATCCGAGCTAACTATGATGACCTCCCCGTGGCCATTTGCAGTCTGGGGAATCGACCTCATAGGCTCCCTTCTAACTGGCAAGGGCGATGTAAAATATACAGTGGTCACCGTAGACTACTTCATGAAGTGGACTGAGGCCGAACCTTTGGCAACAATAACCTCGAAGAAAGTCCTTGACTTCGTGGTGAAGAACATCATCTGCCGATATGGGATGCCAAGGAAGATTGTATCCGATAATGGTACCCAGTTCGACAGCGATATGTTTACCAACTTTTGCGATAAAAATGGGATAATAAAGATCTTCTCATCAGTGGCCCATCCCCAGGCGAATGGCTAGGTCGAAGCTGTAAACAAGACCCTAAAGAGATCGCTAAAGAAAAAGTTGGAAGAAGCTAAAGGAAGATGGCCCATAGAATTGCCCCAGGTCCCATGGACATATAGGACCACGACCCATATATCAACAGGACATACCCCATTCTCTCTGGCGTACATTTGCGAGGCTATGTTTCCAATCGAGGTCGAAATTCCCACAATTCGAACCCTCACTTATGATCAAACCTCGAACCACTCTCAGCTCGAAGAAACTCTGGACCTGATCAATGAAAGAAGGAACGAAGCTCAATTAAAAAATGCTGCATACCAACAACGAGCTACCCGGTACTTCAACAAAAGAGTTTGAGATAGAAAATTCGGCGTAGGAGATTTGGTGTTGAGGCGTGTATTCTTGGCAACGCAGGATCCAGCAGCTGGCGTGCTCGAGCCAAATTGGGAGGGACCCTATCAATTAGAATCAGTCATCCGACCCGGTGTGTACAAGTTGGCAAGATTGGTGTAATGCCCCGAATTTCCTTGATGTGTTTAACGGCGTGAATAGTAGGCCGGGAGGGCCATACTTGCTTAATTGTGTTATTAATTGATAAAATGCGTGTATATGTTGATTATATTATAATATGATGTGAAATGCATGCATGTAAGTCCATATTTCTAATTACAGGGGTGTGATGGTAATTTGGCCCGTTGAGGGTAAATTGTTTATTTGGATGCATGTTGGTGATATATTTTGAGACCACATTATGATGTGGGTTTGTTCGAGCCATTCGGCATGAGACGATCATGGTATGTTAATTATCGATTTGGTCATAACAGGCTTAAGCTTGGGGCTCGGGGTGAGTCTCGGGGTGTTTTAATGATTAGAGTGTTACCATGCATTAAAAGGTAATGAGATGTGAATTGTTGGTAATTGAGGATATTGAGATTAGCGGGAATCGAGAAGCGTTAATTATGATCAACGGGATAAGTGGAAAGTACCAATTTTACCCTTGAAATGGTTTTAGAGGCTTTTGATGACTTAAGGGTATTTTGGTCATTTAGGTTTGGGATATATGTGATTTAGGTTGACTGCTGGTTGTAGAAGCTTGTGGATTAAACAGAACAAAAACAGAGACATCCCTCTTCCTCCCCGTACGTTACTTCTCTTCATTTTCTTCTTTGGTGTTCTTGAGCTCAAGGTGGGATATTAAGCTAGGAAACTCAAAGGCTGAGTTAATGGACCTGGTTTAGCTATTGAGGAAGGTTCAAGCTGGTTTTGAGGTGAGTTTTAGTCTTGGGTTTCTGGTTATACCTTGTTTTCATTTTGAGTTTTCAGCTTTTGATTTCTTGATGGAAGTGTGGATTTAAAGAGGTTTTGATTGATGTTTAGTTTGGGTTTTGATGAGGGAGAGTTGTGGGTGATGTTTAGAGGTTAAATTGGGTGTTAGGTTGGTGTTTTGGGTTGGTTTGAAAGGCTGGTTCCAAGGGAAAACGCAGGAGGAGGTTTGCTGGTGCGTGCTGAATTCTGGGCTATTTTGCATATTGAGCCGCGGCACGGCATAGGTGAGCTGCGACTCATGGTGCCTGTCAGGATGTGGCCGCCTCTGTTTGGGGGCGGGCCACGCCGCAGCTGGGGAGGGCCGCGGCCCATCAGGGCATTTTTGGCCAAAATAATGTTTTTAGCATGGGGATTCAAGCCTAAGGCCTCGGGGTTGAACCTACTACCCGGTTGAGTAGTGTTTTATGTCTCGAAGGTTAGGTTTTGGTTTGGGAACATTTTATTATTCATTTTATTGATGGAATCCCATAATTGGTTATGACCAGGTGACCGCTAAAGGACCAAAAGGTTGATCATTCTCAGGGGTCGTTCTTTTATTCTTTCTAACTCGAACCAGAGGTAAGAAAATTGCACCCCACATGTGACATGCATGGTTATTCATGAGGCATGTGGTTGAATGAATATGGACATGAATTGATTATGGAATACTTAGCATATGTTGCTCACTTGTGCATGGTACTGACTTATTAGTCAGATTTGGCAAAGGTGCTGGTGTCAACTGTGAAGCTGTGACTTATTAGTCAGGTTCGGGAGTGGTATTGGGCACTGGTCACGTTGCACTGACTTATTAGTCAGAACGGCCTTAGCGTGTTAACGCAAGCCAACAAAGATTAGATCTAATCGACTATCAGCATTGAATGACTCAAAGAGCATTAATGCCAGACCGGCCCCGAGGGTCGATGAATGAAATAAGCGCTTGGAGGCTAGTGGCTTACCTAGCAGCCACTCTCCCACTTGAAACAGTGACATGCTTGTCGGTCACTCAGTATGGTTTACCAGAACCTGTTGAAGGCTAGTGGCTTACCTAGCAGCCACTCTTCCATTTGAATTAGTGACTTGCTTGTCAGTCACTCAGTATGGTTTATCAGGACCTCATGTGATGTTCACTCATTTGTTTGAAAGCTTTATGCTCAGTGTGATTATAATGATAATCATTTGATAATGCTTATGTATAGTGTTATGTTTTCTTGCTGGGCTTTGGCTCATGGGTGCTATGTGGTGCAGGTAAAGGAAAAGAAAAGCTCACCTAGCCTTGAGTGGAGAGCTTAGGTGGTGATGTGTACATATGCGGCCGCTTGACCACCACGGCCAAGGAGTTCTCAAAGGAACTAGGGGGGTTTACCCTATTTTTGCTGCTTAGGTCGGCGGGATTGTAAATTTAAGACAGTAATGACCATTTTGTACTGAGAACAACTTGTAAACGTTTTGTTTAGCTCTGCAGAGCAGTTTGTGATGAAAATATCCATTTCCTTTTTATTGGTTTTATACCTTAACCTGTTAATTACACTTAGAGCACGTTTTTGACCAAAGGACTCGGGTAGCGAGTCAAATTTCCGGTCCACCGTTCACCGTAACTATTCTGGGGTAACCAGGGCGTTACAATTGGATGGAAGTCTGGTACCACGAGAATGGAATGGCGAGCACCTATGACCTTACTACCAATAGTGTAGGAAGGATGTCGCCTATAACCATGCTTGTTTGTCTGTACTATTTTTCTATTTCCAGATTTATCAAATAAAGTTTGATTTCCTTTTAATATGCTGTATTTTTTGCAATTTCTCTTAATTTAATAACCTATGGTCACATTCATAGTATATTAAGGGGGCATTAGTGGTACATATACCATCAGCTTGAAAAAATAAAAAGCATATATAAAAAATATACAAGTGTTTGGACATAACCGAATGCGAGAGCTAAGATAGTTTGGATATAACCAAACTATCGAAAACATACAAGTGTTTGGATATAACCAAATGTGCAAGATAAGAAAGTTTGAACATAATCAAATTATCAAGAGATAAGAATATAAGTGTATGGATTACAAACCTAACACGACCTTAATAGGTTTGGAACAAACCAGCTAAAACTAATCGACAGTAAGTTGGAGCATAACCCACTTCGTGTTAAGTCGAGATCGAGGCTGGAGTATCTTGCAAAATAATAGTTTTGACCTCATAACCTCGGGGAGCTAACCGAGGATGAGAAAAAGTAACTAAAAAAGTAAGATATAACTAAACCATTTTCATTACAAGCCATATAAGCACTTTCGGGTGCATGATAAAAGTAATATCTGACCTTAACAAATAATGAGATCGGAAGCGGATAATTCGAGCAAACTGTGCATGAATGCACTGAACCTCGAGCTTAAATCCAAACTATGTTTGTATGATTAAACAGGCCTATATAATACTTTAATATAAATTGTGCAAAATATTTCAGCCCAAGAAATGTAAAGCATATATATTAAAATAAAAACAAAAAATGGTATCTCAAATATCATATAAAGGCAGCTCTTTTATGAGCTGTAGAATTGTCTTGGCTCTATGGGCATAAATAATAAATCAAACATAAAAGGCTATTATAAAAGATTCAGAGGGATGCATCCATGAGGCAAGTATTAAGAAGGAGGAGCATTCTCCTTGGCCTTCTCAGCATCTTCCTTGGCCTTCTCAGCGTCAGCATCCTCCCCGGCTCCCTCCTCCTTATCTCGATCAGTCTCCTCATCATCCAGCCGAACCTGCCATTGGGCCATGAGCTTCGCTTCATGAGGGCCTAAGAAGCTGGTGTCAAGGTCGACATTGTTGGCCCAGATTCTGTACATGGCCATGTCGACTGCCCGGTCCTTCTTCTCCTTAAACTCTTCGAGAAGATGAGCCTTTTCATCCTCCATGATCTCGAAAGTGACGGCCTTATCTTCTTCAAGCTTGGCATTGGTCTCCTTGACCTGACCATTTTCCTTTTCAAGCTCCGCGAGCCGAGCATTCAGATTTTCAAGCTTGGAAGACTTAGCCTTTAGCTCCTCTACTTCTGCTTCTGCCTCCACCTTTGCTTTTGTTGCCTTGAGCTCGTCACTCAGTTTGACCTGAAGATCCTTCGCCTCCTGAGCAAGATACATGCTCGAATGGACCTCGTTGTTAAGCTTATAATTGAGCTAGGCAGAGGCAGCAAGAGTCTGGCATACAAAGAAATCAAATTAGCATATGGACCAAGTGTAAATATGGCTAATACCGAAATATGAGGGAAACTACTGCAGCAGTGAGCTCAATACTCTTTTCATAAAGTGTATTGCAGTCTTGAGCATTGTTCAAAAACTGCCAATGAGGGGCGTCAAAGCCACTAAAGCTCTGGCCCACTCAAGACAGAATGTCCGAGCGAAGTGTAGCCCTATGGGATCCAGCATCATTGTCAATTACATACTCATCGACGTGAGTAGAAACCGACAACCTGCGTGTTGTGGAAACTGAGGGTTTTTTTGGAGGTGGGCTGAGTGTTGGGTGAACCATGATTGGAGGGGGTTGGAGCTCGACCGTAGTGGACGCTTCGACCTGAGGAGTCAGCTCCACAGCCGGGCTCATAGCAGCTGGAGCTGGTGGATGAGGTGTCTTCTCAGTCCTCTTGAGGACCTTGATGGGTCGCTCAGACTTCCGCGAGCCCCTCGGGCGCTTACTTCTCTTGGCCCCACCACTCTCTAGGATGTTGTCAAGGTCGGAGTCCATCTCGCCTGCACATTTACCCCACATTATGAGTTATCCCAAAAACAAAATAATTTAACATGATACGGACAGAAGGGATAAAAAGACAAGTGGAGAGAAACCTAACTGGAACTCTCCCCCGAGCTTGTGCTCGGCGACCACGAAACTCCCCCATCTTCAGAAGAGGCGGGGGGAGTACCTTCCTTATAGGTGGATGTCAACCTCGAAAGGTCCCTGTAGTCATTAGTCCCGTATTGGACGGCTATTCCGTTCCATACCTCATTCAGGCTATACATGGTGTTGTATTTCCTGAGCCAGCTATCGAACATATGTACCCTTTCATCTACCCAAGACCATACATAAAACTGGTTCCTATCGTCCTTACACAATACTAATCTATCTGGCTTATGTTTTAGTAGTGACGGAGACCACAAATCTGAGTTAAGGATGACTGCACCTTGTTCATCCGAGCCTGAGCTCGAGGCCTCGTCGTTGGCCTCATTCCCCGATTGTGGACTCCTTTGACGTTGAGCCGGAGATGGAGGCCTCGCATCTCTCCTTGGGGGGAGGTTGCCGGTCGGCTCAGGCATGAGCTCCCACCGGTCGTACTTCTTATTGGACCAGTCAGATGTAGACTGATCCTCCCCTAAGAGCCCACATGCTCGGAGCTTGCCTTCATGTAGGAGGTAGGAGAGGGATCTCCTGCCATAGGGAAGTTGGAGCAGAGTTTCTCTGTGCTCCTTCATCTCCGTGGTGGGGGTAGGGCGATGGTAGTTGGCTGAAAGATAAGACACATTTCAACTAAGCACGAGCCTAAAACAAAGTTCAAGCGCAAAATAGAGGGAAGTTCAGATACTTACGAATCCATCTGAAAGAGTAGAATCGAGACGGGGCTAGGCCATCTGTCCAGAAGAAGGCCTTCTTGAAATCAGGAGGGTGGTTGGGAAGATCTTCAAACATCTTCTTCTCCTTGGGATAGCTCGAGAGATAGTAGAAGCCATCTCCTCCCCGAGCTCGAGAGGGATTTCTTTTCAAGCAAAAGAGATATAAGATCTCTTCTGGCGAAGGTCCTTTCCACTTTAGCTCGTGGTACAGCGACCTCAGGGCAGACAGAACCCTGTAAGAATTAGTGTTGAGCTGGAAGGGAGCTAACCCAACAAAGTCTGTGAAGCCCTTGAAAAAAGACTTCAAGGGCAATATCGCCCCTGCCTTCATATGCTCCTGGCTCCAAGCTGCGTATCTCAGCTTGCTGTCAGGATTTCCATCTCTTGGAGCGCGGCAACTCCGCTCGTGGAAGGTCGGAGCTCGACACCTCAACGAGCCCAATAGTCCTATGCCATGAAAGGCCAGAATATCAGCTATCTGACCTAATGACGTAATCGAGCTCCAGTAATGCTCGGCCTCAAAGAATTCTCTCCTCAGCTGCGAGGTAGAAGGTTCCCCCATTAGCGAAAATTGAAGAGCGCCCGGCTTGAAGACGATTGTCACTTTGAGCGTAGGATCGATAGGAATCGGTCTAAGCTCGGTGTCCGGATCCGGATAAGGGGAGACCCTTAATCTTTTTCTCTTCCCTTCTTCGACCTCGTCTATCTGACGTCGGAAGTGGTCTTGAGTGTCCTCTTGTTAACGCCTCAGTTCGTGCTCCCGAATTAAGCGTTGGTTCCGAGTAAAAGGAGATTTCGGGCTCGAAGCTACTGGTGAGTAAGGAATCATGAGCTTTGACCCCCACCACTTTCCCGAATTCTGCGGCATCTAACAAGAAATCAAAAGGGTGAGGGCCAAGCAAACAAGAAATAAAGAGACAAATAGTACCTAAGCTCAAATGAACGAGGCTACAAGGCAAGCTCGATCCAAAGGATGAATCCAATCTCAGAGCGTGTATTCCACCGAAAGGAGGGAAGGTGGATAAGTTATGGGAAATCCCAAAATATTAGGGAAAAAAGGTGATATTTTTAGGAATCGTGCATTCCTTAAAAAACCCTGATTTTGTACTTGATATCTTAGTGTGCAAGATATGGTCTCTGAAATTTGAAAACCCAAAAAATAAACCATATTTGGACCTTTTTTCACAAAAACTGGGTTTGAATCTAATGTCTATCAGTCGAAGCACCCTAATCCTAGTGCATTAAACTAATGAATGGGTCAAAAAAAAATCCTAGTGCCCATGGTGTAACAGAAGCATAAACATACATAAAAAAAAATGTATATATAACACAAAGAAGCCATGAACAGAAAACTTACACAATGTGATCGGTGGAAACAGAGAAATGGATGATTGAATGAGCGGTTGCAAGCCCGATTTCAATGAGTCAAAAAGTCCAATGTTGCTTTGTCTTCTCGGCTTGGAGAACATGTAAGAACTGGGCAAAAGTTTCTGGTTTTTTCTCTCTAAGAATTTGAACTTGAAAGAAAAATGAAGAAGACGACCGGAGGCTTATTTATAGGCCCATGGAGATGTAAAAAGTTGAACTAATTTGGGCCATGGGCCAGATTCCGTATCAAATCTGATGGCCAAGGACAAGTGAAATGATAGTACACAAAAGGTGGGCAGGCGAATAGATATGGGCAGAGTTTCAAGGCACTCAAGTACCTTGAGTGAGCAATACCCAACTGACACGTGTCCATACTAGAGTGTGTGATATAACGGTTCCCAAAGAAAGTAGTTCAAAAGTTTCCTTCTCATAGGATTCGAACTAATACTTTTGAGGGGGCCAAATGTTACACCCAGATTTTGAGACCCGAGATTGTGGCCTCGAAAGCTGGACTCGTCGAGTGTGAGCTCGAGATATCTAAAACGCATGTTCGTGACCCAGATGTCAAACCCTCGAATCAAGATTGCAACCTCGAAGACATTTAACCTCGAAGTTCTTTCTGAGCTCGAAAGAGCATAGCATCGGGGTATATCCGTTATCGGGCGTCTTCGGATCAAGTAGCTCGAGCCTAGCAGGAGTGCAAGCTCAAAGTGTAACAGCCTCGATGGTATCTACCCGCTCCGAGCTGGTCTTGGAGTAAGGCGGTTAGCTCAGAACTTATCTATAGACCTGGACCGACATGATGCTGATTGCCGACCTCGAAAGATTTAATGGGTCATCTGATGTAACGCGTTCCATGCAGTTAAAGATATTTATTGTTGTAACATCCAAACATTAAAGGGATATTAACAAGTCTGTTATTCGCCTCTGGTCTTCAGGGGACGTTTTCTTGTATATAGGAGTTAGCATATTTAATATCATTATTTTAATTAATAAGCAGAAGTATCTTCCCGAAATATGTGGGAATGAACTCTGAAAACTCTCTATAAATAGAGAGTTCATGAACATTTGTAGAGGACGGATCTTTTGATATACTGAGAGAAATTCTAGAGAATTCATTCCTGAAGGATTTCCAGAAAACTCCAAGTCTTAATAAAATAGACTCGTGGACTAGGCAGAGTTAACTGCTGAACCACGTAAAATTCTTGTTGTTCTACCATATTATTCGTTTGCGCCATAGTTCTTATTGTTTAATTGCTCTACATTTTAAGTTGACGAAAAACGACGTCAACAGTATATTTATGTCTTATGACATTATTACATATGTGTTTGGATAGAAAAAATACATTAAATGACAAAGTAAATAATTAATGAAAGAAAGAAAAAAATAAATTTAAACACATAAATATTTTTCGGTTATAATTTTGAAAACATAATTAATAGAATAATTTAAATACTTTAATATGGATTTTTAAAATATGCGATAAGAAATTATTATAGCTCATTTATTATTTTTTATTTTTATTTCTAATTTATTTATCTTATTTAGATGACTTTATTATTATTTTTAATTTATTTATCTTATTTAATTGACTATAACATTAACGGTATTAGAAACAAGAAAATAATGTTAAATCTAATAATAACTAATAATTTCCGTTAAACCCACATTTATAATATATAAAAATAAAGATATATACATATAAAACTAATTAAGTTATTCATAAACATATAAAGACAATCATATATAAAGAAATAAATACACTTTATAAAACTTTACCAAAATACACATACGAGACCTCACATATCTATATCATCTAAAGCTAGTTCTATTTTCTACCAATACTTATTATTTGAATAAATATATATTTTTATAGAAAGCCCTAAATAACATCAATAATTAACATAGAATTAAGCATCCTTTTATAAAAAAAAATTCTTAAGCACATCAATATCTTCTTGAATAAAAAATCTTCCCTTACTGCACATGGAAACAAAACTATTATATCATTAAGTAATAAAATTCTTGATGTTCACATACTATTATTTAACTACACTAAATAACATGCATTAATATTTAGAGTAAACTGCTATTAAAATACCTAATATTTTTAAAAATTATACTTTTATATGAAATCTTATTTTTGCAGTAAATATACTCAATATCTTTACAATGTTGCACTTTTATACTTAAGTATTTTTTTGGCAGTAAATATAGCTAACATGTTTTTAAAATATTGTACTTTTCAACCAATTTTTTTATTTTAAGAAATAATAAGAAAGTTAATGAAAAATATAGGTTTTTAATTATTTTTTAAATTTTAAATTATTTTCTCTTTCTTATTCTTTCTTAAAATAAAATTTTTAAATTATATTTTATTAAAATTAATAAAAAAATAATTGAAAACTTATATTTTTCCATCAATTTAAAAGTTTTAATTGTTTTGATTTATTTTAAAATTTTAAATGATTTTTTTTATTATTTTGTGAAAGAATAAGAAAATGAAAATAATTTAAAATTTAAAATTATATTTTTCTTTCACTTTTTTATTATTTCTTAAAATAATAATAAAAAATAAATATAAAATTGGAATATTTTGAAAATATTAAGTGTATTTATCCTAAAAAAAATTTGAGTATAAAAATATAATATTTTGTAGACATTAAATATATTTATCATAAAAATAAATTGGGTATGAAATTGCAACATTTTAAAAACAATGGTACTTTAACCACAATTTACTCGAATATTTATTAATACTTCAATTAAAGCATTTGTGAGAACTTTGGGCAATACGTTTGGTGTGGTGGAGTAATTATTATCATGAAAAAGATATTCCATCATAGTTCACATCATTAGAATCAAGCACATGGACATATATAATACGTCTGAAAAATCTCACATCGATTACAATTGAAGTAATCATTTTATATTTTCATAGACTCAAACAAGGTCATTGAATTTGCTTTAATTTCTTTTAAAGAAAATGTTATCTTGGGCTCCATTATTGGTCCACCAGTTTGACTCTGAGGACATATTTTTTTCCGTCTCTTTTATAATGGATTTCAATATTTGTTTAGAAACCATATAAATTAATTAATAAACCAAGTATGCTCATCAACTTAATATATGGAAGAAACCCGTCTAGAAAATCTCGACGCCCATTTGTGGATGGATTATTAACTTGTTGAATATAATATATATTGTTTAATATTACAAAAAAATTATATTGTGTTACAGTACTGTTTAAGATAAAATAAAATATTTATGTAAAATTATTTGAGATAATAATTTATTAATTGTTATTGTTCATTAGAAACCAATTTTTAAACTTGGAGATAATGGTAACCAACTTATTCCATGTGTTCAAAATTCAAATACATAAATATATACAAGCCTACATAAAACAAACCACACAAAAGAGTTAAAACAAACAATTCTCAAACATAGTTTGATAAAAAATATGATGATGATGATGATATATTCTCACTCAATCTGACGAGACAAAAGAGAGAGGAACTCTTTATCAACTTCAAATTTGGCCATTTCTTCTGGACTGAAGCAAGCATAAGCCTCTATTTCATCACCTTTTTTGTTGTCTAGAAAGCCAAATATGTTACCGAAACATCTGTCAGCAGAACTCACCCAAATGGGCTTTCCATATCCAAAGTCAGCATCATACAGAGGAAACCTACACAAACTACTGAAGGCAAGCGCAGTCCCTTCTCCTCTGGCGAATGTCTCAGAACCTCTCTTAAGTGATTCGAAGTACTCATCTGATTTCTCAACACCTTGAAGATCTTCCACAAACTTCTTGTCGGTCTTTCTTATCTCTTCTCCTATCAGCCTTGCCAGCTCGTAAGAGTTCTCATTATCTTCCTCGGTATTGTTACTACTGATGATGGAAGGCAATGTCATGTTAGCATAAAAGTAGTTCCCGAAAGAGTTTTCAGGCAATGGCTTATCAAACCTGGGACGAATATTAACAGGGTGAAAGATAGGACATATTTTCCTTTTAACATCTAAGCCAGTCGCCACCACATATTGGCTATATAAGAAAGCAGATAACGCCTCAACACGAGAAAGCCGCCGCGACCACTTCGGCTTTGCATGGTTTTCTCCTCTGGTTTTTTCCTCGTATTTGTCTCTGAGAGCCTCAACCTTATGAGCATCAAACACAAACAACTTTGCCACGTTTGTGTTCTTCTTTGGGAGAGATATAGTTGGATCATAATCGCCAACATTCTTCAGTGGGAAAAGCGATGCAGAGATAAACGTAGGTCTTACTACCTTATTCTCTTCACCACGAGAAATGGCCATCCAACTTTTTGTAAACTCTAAGCAAGATAAAGCGTCTGTGATTTGATGTGAAATGCAGACACCAATGGCGATTCCGCCACAAGGAAAGATGTTGAGCTGGACGCCGAAAGGTAACTGTGCGTATTTGTCGAGCGGAAATGGAAGGAGATCGTTGAGTTCAACAGGGACAGGTTCTTAAGAACGTCCGAGAGTTGCCTCTTCAATACTCGAGCTTCAAAGAAGGGTGCTCCGTCGTCATGGCAGTCAACGCAAAAGTCCTTGGTGAATCTTCCGGCAAGCGGGTAGTAAAGGGTTAAGGTTTTGGACAAAGATTTTTTGAGCTTGTCGGATATGTCAGCGATGATGTTGTTGTTGTCGTTGGACCATTATTGATGTCATTTGGTGAGTATTAGTAGATGAAAGGACTATAGTGTCAGGTCCCGACCAATGACCCTCGACCAGTGGGCGCACATCCTGCGCACGGACTCGTACGGACGAATGGGCCGAGTAATGTCACGACCAGTGACGCGGCCCATGAAGGGTCCATGGGGCTTGGGCAGTTTGGGGATTACTTAGCATGGATGTACTCCTCCTTCTTAAGTAACTTAGCATAGTGGGTTTACTCCCTAAATGGGCCGGTCATTTAGTTTATGGGCTTGTCCATGTGCTTTATGTAGATATTTTAAAGGGAAATGGATGGTGGGGAGCTTGCCACTTGTCGACCTAGGGTGTTCTCTAGTTTCCTATATAAAGGGCAAGACCCTCACTTGTTTAGGGGGCTGCCATTACATTTCTCTATATTTTTACACCATATTTTTATCAATACAAAGCACGGATTCTTTGTACCTTGTTGCCTTGTTCCTTTCATTAAGTTGCTTACACTCTTTCGGAGTGGTTTTCCATACCCACTCTTTTAGGCTGACTTTGCCGACGGACTGGTGAAGTGCCGCACTCCCTAACCTCGGTGGGTTCGAAGCGTGTCAGGTGGTATCAGAGCTGATTCAAAGGAGAAAGAGTAGAACTAATGACGGACCAACCAATGGCGGAAGCCACGAAGCAAGTGTCTAAAATGAAAGCCGATCTAAGAGAAGTGGTAACTGAACTAGAAAAACGTCTCGAAACCAATGTTTACCTTGTCCATGCCATGGATTCCCGGATTGGAGGCCTTGAAGAAAAATGCAAGGATCTAGAAGCAGAAGATGCTGCTATACACGGCTCCATTTCGGATGCTCTTCAAATGCAGGCCGAAGGTCTGTGTGATGAAGTCGGAACCATGAGGGATTTTCTCCTCACCGGAATAAATTCAGTAAGAGAAAGGCTCGACGTCATGGAGGTGAATGAAAGGGAGAGAGACATAGAGCACCGTGAGATGCTCAACCGGCAGGAGAAGGCGAATACAGCCACCATGGCCAAGCTTGAAGAAATCTAAGCCGATTGGGCCATGTGTAGAAGAGCCGCGTCCGGAGGTGGAGTTTCCACCCCCTCGGTTCACAAAATTGAAATACCGAAACCAAAGGCTTTTGGCGGGTCGAGGAATGCCAAAGAAGTTGACAACTTCATATGGGGCCTAACTCAGTATTTCGAAGCTACCAACATCACTGATGAGGCAGTAAAAATCCGAACCTCGGCGATGTACTTATCCAATACTGCCATGTTATGGTGGCGCCGAAGGCATGGCGAGATTGGAAGACAACTCTGCGTGATGGACTCTTTTGAAGATTTCAAAAGAGAGCTAAAGAAACAGTTCTACCCCGAGAATGCACTAGATGATGCTAAGGGCCAGTTAAGACGGCTTAAACAAACTGGCGGGATCCGAGAGTACGTAAGAGATTTTACAACTTTGATCCTCGAAGTCCCGAACACCACCGAAGAAGACTCACTGTTTAAATTCATTGATGGATTACAACAGTGGGCTAAAGTTGAGTTAAGGCGGAGGAATGTTCAAGATCTTTCCTCAGCCATCGCAGTGGCCGAGAGCTTAACCGACTATACTTCTAAAGAATCCTCCAGACTGAAGGAAACAAAGACGTTTGTTAGCCCGAGGAGCGGAGGAGGAGAACAGTGGAAGGCTCGAGGGACGACCGATGCTAGTGCGAGTCAAAAGGGGAAGACTAAGGAGATGGCCACACGAGACACTGTTCGATACTCTGTCTGTGCTGGGCCACATTGGGCGCGGGAATGCCCACAAAAATGGCTGTTGAATGCTCAGGCAATCATTAAGCAAAGGGAGCTCGAAGAACAACGAAGACTCGAGGAGCAAGGAGCCAGGTGCGGCTCGATGAAATTGTTGAAAGCCCTGAAAGCCACCCCACGAACAAGAGCAGATGGCTAGATGTTCGTGGACGTCATCCTCAACGGAACGAAGATGACGACGCTGGTTGATACAGGTGCGTCTCACAATTTCTTGTCACCCTTTGGAGCGAGGAGCGTTGGGGTAAAGCCTGCTCATGAAGGCAGGGCACTGAAGACGGTGAATTCAGTGCCTATCCCAATAACCGGCGTTGAGACCAGTCTTGGTGAATGCATTGGTCGGACTAATTGGTTGATAATGAACATGGACGACTACGACGTTGTCCTAGGGATGGAATTCTTTGATCAGACAAAGGCCATCCTCATTCCCTACGCCAATCAGGTTTGCATCTCTGATGATGCCGGTCCGTGTGTTGTTTCTACCCGAACAGCCATGGAAATTGAAGAGCGAGCGTTGTCCGCCCTTCAATTCAAGTGAGGAATGCACCAGGAGGGTGTGAGTTACCTTGCTATACTGAAGGAGTTTGATGATGAGGTATTATCAGCCCCGACGGTGGAACTCGATGAAGTACAAAGAGTACTGAATGAGTTTGAGGACGTGATGCCGGATGCCTTGCCTACGCAACTACCCCCTCGACGTGGTGTGGACCACGAGATCGAGATAGAAGCTGGTGCCAAGCCTCCCACGATGTGTCCTTATTGGATGGCTCCGTCGGAGTTAGCCGAGCTGCGTAGTCAGTTGAGAGAGTTTCTCGTCGCTGGCTTAATCAGACCCTCTAAGGCACCCTTTGGGGTGCCTGTGTTGTTCTAGAAGAAGAAGGACGGGAGCCTTCGGATGTGCATCGACTATCGGGCACTTAACAAGATTACCATAAAAAATAAGTACCCGATACCGCTGATCGCGGATTTGTTCAACCAGTTAGGAACTGCTCGATACTTTACCAAACTTGATCTTCGCTCCGGCTACTATCAAGTGAGGATTAAAGAGGGTGACGAGCCGAAGACCACATGCGTGACTCGGTACAGCTTGTACGAATACTTGGTGATGCCCTTCGGTCTTACCAATGCCCCGGAGACGTTCTGCACATTGATGAACAAGGTATTCCAAGATTACCTTGATAAATTTATTGTTGTCGATTTGGATGATATAGTCATATATAGCAACAATCTGGAAGAACACTTCGACCACTTGAAGTTAGCTTTTGCTTTGCTAAGGGAAAATCAGCTCTTTGTCAAAAGAGAGAAGTGCACCTTTCCGAACAACGAATTAATGTTCTTGGGTCACAAAATCAGAGACGGACTTCTGATGATGGATAGGGCCAAGGTGGTGGCTATCCAGGATTGGGAACCCCCGAAGAAAGTCCCTGAACTAAGGTCCTTCCTTGGTTTGGTGAACTACTATCGACGGTTCATCAAAAACTACTTTGCCCGAGTAGCTAAACTGACCTACATGCTCAAGAAAAACAAACCTTGGGTATGGGACACTGCTTGCCAAAGCGCGTTCGATGACTTGAAGGACGCGGTTGCTGTTGAACCTTTGCTGGTCCTGCCTGACTGCGCAAAGCCCTTTGAGGTGCACATTGATGCATCCGACTTTGCCATAGGAGGAGTCCTGATTCAAAACGACAGACCGGTTGCCTTCGAGAGCCGCAAGCTCAACGAGACCGAGCGGCGGTATACGGTCCAAGAAAAGGAGATGATGGCTGTGATTCATTTTCTGAGAGTATGGCGCCATTATCTCCTCGGATCCTTCTTTGTTGTCATGACTGACAACATAGCCATAAGTTACTTTCAAACTCAGAAGAAGTTGAGCCCGAAGCAGGCTCGATGGCAAGATTTCCTTGCTGAGTTTCACTACTCGCTAGAGTATCGACCAGGGAAAGTAAACGTGGTCGCGGATGCAATGAGTAGGAAGGCATCCCTTGCTGGGCTCAGTCGACCACTGGATACTCTTGTGGCTCGGATTAAAGAAGGCTTGGCACATGATCCCTTGGCCAAAAGTTTGATTACTATGGTCGAGGAGAAGAAGACTCAAAAATTTTGGCTGGTCGATGGGTTACTCTATGCTAAGAGTCATCGAATATATGTGCCCAAATTTGCCAGTCTTTGAAGGGAACTCATCAAGGAATGCCACGATTCCTTATGGGCTGGGCATCCGGGAATGAAGCGCACCTTGGCGCTCATAAAGGTGATTTACTATTGGCCTCAACTTCATGACGATGTTGAAGCTTATGTTCGCACTTGTCTTATCTGCCAGCAAGACAAACCAGAACAGTGCTCACCAGGCGGGTTGCTGGTCCCTTTGCCCATTCCTGATAAACCATGGGAAAGTTTATCTATGGATTTTATTACTGGCTTTCCTAAGTCAGATGGTTGCGTGAGCATAATGGTGGTTGTTGATCGATTCAGCAAGTACGCAACCTTTATCCCGGCCCCGACCGAATGTACGGCGGAAGTAACAGCGAGACTATTCCTAAAGCACGTTGTGAAATTTTGGGGGATACCCTCAAGTATCATAAGTGATAGAGACCCTCGTTTTACTGGTCGCTTTTGGACAGAGTTGTTTAAACTCCTTGGTACGAAATTAAACTTCTCTACTTCATTTCACCCTCAAACCGACGGACAGACTGAGAGGGTGAATGTGCTGGTTGAGTTATATCTGAGGCACTATGTTAGTGCGAATCAGAAAAATTGGGCAAGTCTGCTTGACGTTGCCCAGTTTTCATACAACCTTCAGCGAAGTGAGTCCACGAGCAAGAGACCGTTTGAGCTGGTCGTGGGAATGCAACCTCAAACGCCTCACGCGCTGGTCACGAATTATGACGGGCAGAGTCCCGCGGCGTTTAGGTTTGCGAAAAATTGGAGCGAACAAGCCGAGTTGGCTAGGGCTCACCTGATGCGAGCCCAGAAACGGATGAATAAGTGGGCGGATAAGAAGAGAAGGCAAGTCAAATTCCAAGAAGGTGATCTTGTCTTGGTAAAGATGTTGCCTCAATAGTTCAAAGCCTTGCGGAGATTCCACAAAGCTTTGGTTCAGAAATACGAAGGCCCATTCCTGGTGCTCCGGAGAGTAGGCCAGGTCGCCTACAAACTTCAGCTGCCTCCACAGTTGAATATTCATCCAGTATTCCACGTAAGTATGCTGAAGCCTTATCATGGTGACGAAGAAGACCCCGAGCGGGGAGTGTCCAAACGAGCCCCTACGGCAATGACTACTTCTTATGATAAGGAAGTCGAGTGTATTCTGGCCGATAGAGAAGTTTGGAAGAAGAGGATCCCTAGATACATAGAATACTAAGCTAAGTGGAAAGGTTTGCCATACCAAGAGGTTAGTTGGGAACCAGAATCCCTTCTTTGGAAATTCAGAGATCACATCCTACGTTACAAGGATGGTGATGCGACGGGGACGTCGCGAACTTAAGTGGGGGAGGGTGTCAGGTCCCTACCAGTGACCCTCGACCAGTGGGCGCACATCCTGCGCACGGACTCGTACGGACGAATGGGCCGAGTAATGTCATGACCAGTGACGCGGCCCATGAAGGGTCCATGGGGCTTGGGCGGTTTGGGGATTACTTAGCATGGATGTACTCCTCCTTCTTAAGTAACTTAGCATAGTCAGTTTACTCCCTAAATGGGCCGGCCATTTAGTTTATGGGCTTTTCCATGTGCTTTATGTAGATATTTTAAAGGGAAATGGATGGTGGGGAGCTTGCCACTTGTCGGCCTAGGGTGTTCTCTAGTTTCCTATATAAAGGGCAAGACCCTCACTTGTTTAGGGGGCTGCCATTACATTTCTCTATATTTGTACACCATATTTTTATCAATACAAAGCACGGATTCTTTGTACCTTGTTGCCTTGTTCCTTTCATTAAGTTGCTTACACTCTTTCGGAGTGGTTTTCCATACCCACTCTTTTAGGCTCTTTTAGGCTGACTTTGCTGACGGACTGGTGAAGTGCCGCACTCCCTAACCTCAGTGGGTTCGGAGCGTGTCAATAGGCTTGGGATGATATTGGGTCAACGAAAGACAGTTGATATCGGCGTTGGTGGTCAGGGGTTGGAGAAGAAGGTTTGATAATATCTTTAGAGGTTACTTCAACCTTCATTTTTTTTTTCTTTTTTGAAAACTATATAAGCTAGCTTTAAGGTGATAAAACCTAGCGGAACAATATGTACATATATATATACCAAAATTGTGTTATACTTGTGTGAATAAAGTTCTTCTTATTGTGTTACGAATAAGATTTGTGAACAATAAGATCTACGAAGAAATCATGAAGAGAGGGAAAAAACGTTATCCACTACTTCGAATATGAGAACTGATGCCTGGACGCGTTGAAATTAAGGATAAGCCAACCAAATGCAAATTTTTCACCCCTTACCTACTCTTAATTGCTCTAATAAGATTATAATGTTTTTCAATGTTCCTTTGAATTAGAAGTAATAAGGACCCGACCTACCTCCATAGTTTATCCAATTAATTAACTCTAGACTTTTTGGAATACGCCATGTGCAAAAGGTCTTATAATAATTTTTAATAAATCAATAAATTTGGATATGAATCGTTATTAGATAATTATCTTCAACAAGTCCTAATCTCAAATAATAATGAAAGTCAAGTGGGAAACCAATTATGATGAGTATTAGTTAAACTCAAAGTGTCGTAGTTCAAATATATCCTTGCCCCTTTATTAAGAAAGCATGTGTATAATATAGCAATGGTCATTATTGGTGTCATGGATTTTATACACTACAAGAAAAAATACTTTTAATAACACCAAAAATGTGTTATCAAAACCTACGATAACACTTTCTGATGTGTTAAGACAGACTATGTTATCGTAGGTCAGGGTACTTTACATAACACTTTATCAGTGTTATACAGATGTGTTATTGTACTGTCAACGATAACACAATTTCTGAGTTATTTTAATATATAGATAAGTGTTGAATTATGTTATTTATAGTCAATACTATAACACTTTTTTTGTGTTATACTACACTTTAGTATAACACTTTTTTTCTGTTATACTACACTTTACTATAACACATCTTTTGTGTTATACTATACTTTAGTATAACATATCTTTTGTGTTATACTATACTTTAGTATAACACATTTTTTTATGTTATACTACACTTTAGTATAACACATGTGTTATATTAGCTTAGAGAAACATAATTTTTTTTTACTTACACAAAACTAGGAAAACAAATAGGAAAGTTGAAGTCAAATAAAGTAACATAAATAGATTTTTATTAATTACTCAAATGTAATTACAATATTTAGTCTACTAGTCTAGGCTTAAGAAATCATATTACAACATAATTTATGCCCAATTCTGATTCCTTTATCACCAAATACAAAACAAGAAATGTATACAAAAATTAGTGAAATACATTCTTCCATTCTTTGCATCAATATCTCGATGGCTTTGCAGTTTCCATTCTTTGCATCAATATCTCGATGGCTTTGAAATGTCTAAAAATCAATTAGAATTTTACATCAACTAGTTAGGCTTATAGTAAGGTATTGTAACGACCTGGCTACCCCAGAACAGTTACGGTGAACGGTGGACCGGAAATTTGACTCGTTACCCGAGTCCTTTGGTCAAAAACGTGCTCTAAGTGTAATTAACAAGTTAAGGTGTAAAACCAATAAAAAGGAAATGGAGATTTTATTACAAACTGCTCTGCAGAGCTAAACAAAACATTTACAAGTGGTTCTCAGTACAAAATGGTCATTACAGTTTTAAATTTACAATCCCGCCGACCTAAGCAGCAAAAATAGGGTAAACCCCCTAGTTCCTCTGAGAACACCATGACCGTGGCGGTCAAGCGGCCGCATATGTACACACCACCACATCAGCTCTCCACTCAAGGCTAGGTGAGCTTTTCTTTCCCTTTACCTGCACCACATAGCACCCATGAGCCAATGCCCAGCAAGAAAACATAACATTTTTCAATAACATTATCAAATGATTATCATTATAATCATACTGAACATAAAGCTTTCAACAAGAAAATGAACATCACATGATTTTAGCGGGAGAGTGGCTGTTAAGTAAGCCACTAGCCTCCAAGCTCTCTTTTCTAGCGGGAGAGTGGCTGTTAGGTAAGTCACTAGCCTCCAAGCTCTGTTTGTTCATCGACCCTCAGGGTCGGTCAGGCATTAATGCTCCTTGGGTCATTCAATGCTAATAATCGATTAGATCTAATCTTTATTGGCTTGCGTGAACCACGCTAAGACCATCATTGACTAATAAGTCAGCGCTAAGTGACCAGCGTCCAGTATCACCGCCGAACTTGACTAATAAGTCACAGCTTCACAACTGACACTAACACCTTTGCCAATTTTGACTGACAAGTCAGTGCAACGTGACCAGTGCCCAGTACCACTGCCGAACCTGACTAATCAGTCAACGCTTCACAGTTGATACTAGCACCTTTGCCAAACCTGACTAATTAGTCAGTGCTATGCACAAGCAAACAACATACGCTAAGCATCCATATTCAATCCGTGTCCATATTACACAATCAACATGCCTTACAAATATCCATGCATGTCACACTTGGGGTGCAGTTTTCTTACCTCTGGTTCGAGCAAGAACAAATAAAAGAGTGACCCTAAGAATGATCAACCTCTGGGTCCCTTAGCGGTTACCTAGTCATAACCAAATTATGGGGTTCCATCAATAAAATGAATAATAAAAAGTTCCCAAACCAAAACCTAAACTCTGGAACCTCAAACACTACTCAACTGGGTAGTAGGTTCAATCCCGAGGCCTTAGGTTTGAATCCCCATGCTAAAAACACATTTTTGGCAAAATTGACCTTAAGGGCCGCGGCCCTCCCCTGCTGCGCCGCGGCGCGCCCTTCAGCCAGAAGGGGCCTTCCCTGCCAGATGCCAACGGCCGCGGTGCTCCCCTGCTGCGCTGCGGCGCTCAGCCCAGAATGGCTAAGTCGGCCACACGAACCAGTTTTCTCCCCTGAGCTCTTTCCTCTCAAACCAGCCCTTCAAACCCTCTCTAAACTTCTTCCAAACACACAATTAAACCCCCAAATAACACCCATAGCTCACCCTCATCAAACCCTAATAAAAAACAACATGAAAACTCCCTTTAATCCTCATTTCCCACATCAAATTTTAAAGTTGAATTCCTAAAACGAAAACAGAGCAAACATGGATACTAAGGGCTAAAAACTTGCCTCAAGTTCAGGTTATGGTGCTCTTCCACAATGGAACACTCTCCCAAAGTACCAAGGCTTAGCTCCCAAGCTCAAACCTTCAACAAATTCACAAAACTCACAAGGAAGAAGAAGCAAGAAGAAGGTACGGGAAGAGAAAGAAAGGCTTCTGTTTTTACTCTGTTTTATCCACAGCCTTCCAAGCTCAACATATATCCAAACCAAAAGACTAAAATACCCCTAGGTCTTTAAAAGTTTCTAAAGCCAACCCAAGGGCAATTTTGGTACTTTCCACCTATACCGTTAATCATAATTAACGCTTCCCAATTCCCGCTAATCTCAACATCCCCAAACACCAATAATTCACATCCCGTTACCCTTTAATCCCCGGTAACACTCTAATCATTAAAAACACCCCGAGACTCACCCCGAGCCCCGAGCTTAAGCCCGTTATGACCAAACCGATATTTAACATTCCTTGATCGTCTCATGCCAAATAGCCCGAACAAATCCACATCATAATGTGGTCTCAAATTATATCACCAACATGCGAACAATTAGTCAATTTACCCTCAACGGGCCAAATTACCATCACACCCCTGTGGATAGAAATATGGACTCACATGCATTGCATTTCACATCATATCATAATATAATCAATATATACATGCATTCAATCATTTAATAACATAATTAAGCAAGTATGGCCCTCCCGGCCTACTGTTCACGCCGTTAAATACATCGGAGAATTCAGGGCATTACAACTATCCCCTCCTTACTGAAATTTCGTCCCCGAAATTTACCTGAACAGCTCGGGATACTGACTCCGCATATCTGACTCCAGCTCCCAGGTCGCTTCCTCGACCTTGTTGTTCCTCCACAACACCTTAACCAAAGGTATTGTCTTATTCCTGAGGACCTTTTCCTTTCTATCAAGTATCTGAACTGGCTGTTCCTCATAGGAGAGATCTGGCTCAAGCTCCAGATCTTCATAACTCAGAATATGGCCCACATCAGATACATATCTCCGAAGAGCTGATACATGAAACACATTATGCACGGCAGACAACGCCGGAGGCAAAGCCAATCTGTAAGCCACCTGACCAATCCTCTCCAGGATCTCAAATGGACCTACAAATCTAGGACTCAGCTTGCCTTTCTTCCCAAACCTTCTCACCCCTTTCCATGGTGAGACTCTGAGGAAAACATAGTCTCCTACCTGGAACTCCACGTTCCTACGCTTGGGATCTGCATAGCTCTTCTGTCTACTCTGAGATGCAAGCATTCTAGCTCTATCCTTCTCAATAGCCTCACTGGTCCTCTAAACTGTGTCAGGACCTAAGTATCTCCTTTCTCCCGTCTCATCCCAATGGATAGGAGATCTACACTTCCTACCATATAGCATCTCATAAGGTGCTACTCCAATGGTAGAGTGGTAACTATTGTTGTAGGAGAATTCTATCAAAGGCAGATACTTACTCCAAGAACCACCGAAATCCAGCACACACGCTCTCAGCATGTCCTCCAAAATCTGGATCGTCCTCTCAGATTGCCCATCTGTCTGAGGATGATAAGCCGTACTGAACTTCAATTTTGTCCCCATGGCTTTCTGCAAACTCCCCCAAAACTTGGAAGTAAAAGTGGGGTCCCGATCTGACACGATCGACCTAGGTGCACCATGGAGCCGCACGATCTCTCTCACATAGAGATCTGCATATTGATCAACTGTATATGTAGTCCTCACTGGCAAGAAGTGAGCTGACTTGGTATAGCGATCCACTATCACCCAAACGGAATCATGCTGACCAGTAGTCCTGGGCAAGCCCACCACAAAATCCATCGTGATGTCTTCCCACTTCCACTCAGGAATATCCAGAGGATGCAGTGACCCTGCCGGCCTCTGATGCTCAGCCTTGACCTGCTGACATGTCAAGCACTTAGCTACATACTCCACTACATCTCTCTTCATCCCCGGCCACCAATATAACGATCTCACATCCTGATACATCTTTGTGGTGCCTGGATGCAAAGAGTAAGGTGTAGTATGAGATTCATCCAGAATCTCTCGTCTCAATGTAGTGTCTAACGGAACACATATCCGCCCTTTATATCTCAACAAGCCTACCTCTGACACTATATAATCTATGGATGCTCCAGCCAAAACATCCTCCCTGATCTTGATCAGCTGAGGATCACTCAACTGACCCTCTTTAATTCTCTCTAACAGTGTAGACTGTAGCGCAATATTAGCCAGTTGGCCCACCAGCAACTCTATACCAGCTCTGGTCATATCATCTGCTAACTCTCTGGCTATCAGCCTCATACCATGAATCTGCCCCGGACCCTTCCGGCTCAAGGCATCAGCTACCACGTTGGCTTTCCCTAGGTGATACAAAATCTCACAATCATAGTCCTTCACTAACTCCAGCCAATGCCTTTGCCTCATATTCAGGTCTTTCTGGGTGAAGAAATATTTCAGGCTCTTGTGGTCTGTATAAATCTCACACTTCTCTCCATAGAGATAGTGCCTCCATATCTTTAAGGCAAAAACCACAGCTGCCAACTCCAGATCATGAATAGGATACCTCTTCTCATACTCCTTTAACTGACGAGAAGCATAGGCAATAACCCTCTCTGATTGCATCAAAACACAGCCCAAACCCTGATGAGAAGCATCACAGTAAATCACAAACTTCTCCTGGTCTGTCGAAAGACTCAGAATCGGAGCTGTAATCAATCTCTGCTTCAGTTCCTGGAAGCTGTTCTCACACTTATCTGACCACACAAATCTCTGGCTCTTGCGTGTCAGCTCAGTCAAAGCACTAGCAATCTTTGAGAACCCTTCCACGAACCGTCTGTAATAACCTGCCAATCCAAGGAAACTTCTAACCTCAGAAGCATTCTTTGGCCTTTGCTAATCTCTGACCGCTTCGATCTTTGCTGGATCTACCTTAATCCCCTCCTTACTGACAATGTGTCCAAGAAAGGATACCTGAGACAACCAGAACTCACACTTCTTGAATTTAGCAAACAATCTATGTTCTCTCAGTCTCTGCAGAACCAACCTCAGATGCTGCTCATGTTCCAACTCAGTCTGAGAATACACCAGAATATCATCGATGAAGACGATCACAAACTGGTCTAGGTAATCCTTGAACACTCTGTTCATCATATCCATGAAAGCGACAAGAGCATTAGTCAACCCAAATGACATAACCAGAAACTCATAATGCCCATACCTGGTACGAAAAGCAGTCTTCGGTATATCTCCCTCCTTGACCCTCAACTGATGATAACCAGAACGAAGGTCAATCTTAGAGAATACCTTCATACCCTGCAACTGATCGAACAGGTCGTCTATCCTTGGCAAAGGATACCGGTTCTTAATTGTCAACTTATTCAGTTCCCTGTAATCTATACACATTCTCAGAGAACCATCTTTCTTCTTTACAAACAGAACTGGCGCACCCCAGGGTGAGAAACTAGGTCTAATGAAACCCATATCCAGCAGCTCTTGCAACTGCACTTTCAATTCTTTCAACTCAGCTGGGGCCATTCTGTATGGTGCTCTAGACACTGGCTCCGTCCCTGGTGCCAGTTCTATAACGAACTCAATCTCTCTGTGTGGTGGCAACCCTGGCAAATCCTCTGGAAACACATCCAGAAACTCACATACAAGTCTAGTATCCTCTGGTCCCACTGGCATGACCTGGGTGGTGTCAACCACACTAGCTAAGAATCCAATGCATCCTCTCTGCAAAATATCCCTGGCCCTCAACACAGAAATCATAGGAACACGAGGTCCATGCACAGTACCAACAAATACAAAAGGATCCTCACCTTCAGGCTCAAAGGTGACCATCTTCCTTCTGCAGTCAATAGTTGCCCCATACTTTGCCAACCAATCCATACCCAGTATCATATCAAAGTCAGTCATAACTAACTCTATCAAATCCACTGACAACTCTCTGCCCTCTACTGTCACTGGCAAAGATCTGACCCATCTTCTGGATACCACTATCTCCCCAGTGGGTAACAATGTACCAAACCCCACAGCATAGAAATCACAAGGTCTACACAACCTATCAATAATGCTACTAACAACAAAGGAATGTGTAGCACCAGAATCAATTAACACATGATAAGGGGTTCCTGCACTAAGAAGCTGACCTGTAACAACTGAGGGGGAAGCCTCAGCTTCTGCTTGAGTCAACGTGAACACTCGAGCTGGGGCCGAGCTGTCCACCTTTCTGGGTTCCTCTTTCCCCATCTGAGGGCAGTCTGTCTTAAGGTGACCCACTACTCCACACAAATAGCAGGCCTTTGCTCTACACTCCCCCAAATGGCGCCTCTTGCATCTAGGGCATTCAGGACGAGCCTTCCAGGCTTCACTGCTCCCAGGACGACCTACTGTAACACCACGAGGTCTCCTGTCAGGACCTGGAACTGGGAAGGTATCAGGAACCTTCCTCTTCTGATCGCTGGGGCCAACACCCCTACCAGAACCAACAAATGGGGAACCTGGCCTCCTGAAATCCCTTCTGGCTGCATTGTCACGCCAGATCTTAATCTCTGCACTCTCAGCTGTGAGTGCCTTCTCCACCACCTGTGCATAAGTAGTGACTCCTGCCATAGTGGTGATGCGAACGTCACGAGCTAACCTGGGCTGTAGCCCCTGGAGGAATCTCTCTCTCCTGGTCCCATCAGTGGGCACCAGCTCTTTGGCAAACTTTGCCAAACGGTCAAACCTTAAGGCATATTCAGTAACTGATAAGCTTCCCTGAAGTAGCCTCATAAACTCATCGGCCTTCGCCGCTCTTATAGCATCATTATAGTACTTCTCATTAAACAAAGTCTAAAATTCCTCCCAGCTCAGGAGATTAACATCTTTGGTCTGACCAACCACTTCCCACCATATCCGGGCATCTTCCCGAAACATATAGGCAGCACAAGCCACCCTCTCACTACCCACTACCTTCATAAAGTCAAGGATAGTGTTAAGCATGCTCATCCATTGTTCAGCTTTAATAGGATCAGCGCTTCCTTCAAAAACAGGAGGTTGCTGTTTCCTGAACCGCCCATAAAGAGGTTCCAATCTGTTTTCAACCCCAGACTGCTGCCCAATAACTGGCACTGACACAGAAGGTGCCTCTGGTACATTAACCACTGCAGGCACTTGTTGCTGTCTCAGGAGACGAAGCTCCTCCAATTGTTTCAACACTATATCCTGCAAATCACTAAACAACTGCTGCCAGTTTGCAGGTGTTGGCTGTGGAATCTGGGAATGGTCATTCTCTTGACCCTGGCTATTGTCATTATTCTGACCCTGACCACTCTGGCCAGCTGTAGTGTCTGTCTGTCCTGGGTTCATCCTGTCACTGATACCTTACTGAAACAATAATAACCAATACGGCCAGTCAGGTAGTAATAACTAAACCTCTTGCCGCCTCACGGTTCAAGAACAAGCAGACAATTATCATATTCCACAGTCATTCAATATGATCAAACAGATACATGTTCATGGCACTCAGCACTCAGCACTCAGCATGTATCACACAACAGATCATAATATCACATGCATACAGGTAAAGCATTTGCACCACGTTTAGGCAGTTATGCACATAACTACATAAAGAGTTACCAAACCAAGAGTCGAGCTTGACTTCAGTGATGTGTGTACATGCCCAGCCAGTCTACAGGAACCTTAACCTTGGCATTGCTCTGATACCAAGTTGTAACGCCCTGGCTACCCCAGAACAGTTACGGTGAACGGTGGACCGGAAATTTGACTCGTTACCCGAGTCCTTTGGTCAAAAACGTGCTCTAAGTGTAATTAACAAGTTAAGGTGTAAAACCAATAAAAATGAAATGGAGATTTTATTACAAACTGCTCTGCAGAGCTAAACAAAACATTTACAAGTGGTTCTCAGTACAAAATGGTCATTACAGTTTTAAATTTACAATCCCGCCGACCTAAGCGGCAAAAATAGGGTAAACCCCCTAGTTCCTCTGAGAACACCATGACCGTGGCAGTCAAGCGGCCGCATATGTACACACCATCACATCAGCTCTCCACTCAAGGCTAGGTGAGCTTTTCTTTCCCTTTACCTGCACCACATAGCACCCATGAGCCAAGGCCCAACAAGAAAACATAACATTTTTCAATAACATTATCAAATGATTATCATTATAATCATACTGAACATAAAGCTTTCAACAAGCAAATGAACATCACATGATTTTAGCGGGAGAGTGGCTGTTAAGTAAGCCACTAGCCTCCAAGCTCTCTTTTCTAGCGGGAGAGTGGCTGTTAGGTAAGTCACTAGCCTCCAAGCTCTGTTTGTTCATCGACCCTCAGGGTCGGTCAGGCATTAATGCTCCTTGATTCATTCAATGCTAATAATCGATTAGATCTAATCTTTATTGGCTTGCGTGAACCACACTAAGACCATCATTGACTAATAAGTCAGCGCTAAGTGACCAGTGTCCAGTATCACCGCCGAACTTGACTAATCAGTCACAGCTTCACAGTTGATACTAGCACCTTTGCCAAACCTGACTAATTAGTCAGTGCTATGCACAAGCGAACAACATACGCTAAGCATCCATATTCAATCCGTGTCCATATTACACAATCAACATACCTTACAAATATCCATGCATGTCACACTTGGGGTGCAGTTTTCTTACCTCCGGTTCGAGCTGGAACAAATAAAAGAGTGACCCTGAGAACGATCAACCTTTTGGTCCCATAGCGGTTACCTGGTCATAACCAAATTATGGGGTTCCATCAATAAAATGAATAATAAAAAGTTCCCAAACCAAAACCTAACCTCTGGAACCTCAAACACTACTCAACCGGGTAGTAGGTTCAATCCCGAGGCCTTAGGTTTGAATCCCCATGCTAAAAACACATTTTTGGCAAAATTGACCTTAAGGGCCGCGGCCCTCCCCTGCTGCGCCGCGACGCGCCCTTCAGCCAGAAGGGGCCTTCCCTGCCAGATGCCAAGGGCCGCGGCGCTCCCCTGCTGCGCCGCGGCGCTCAGCCCAAAATGGCTAAGTCGGCCACACGAACCATTTTTCTCCCCTGAGCTCTTTCCTCTCAAACCAGCTCTTCAAACCCTCTCTAAACTTCTTCCAAACACACAATTAAACCCCCAAATAACACCCATAGCTCACCCTCATCAAACCCCAATCAAAAACAAAATGAAAACTCCCTTTAATCCTCACTTCCCACATCAAATTCTAAAGCTGAATTCCTAAAACGAAAACAGAGCAACATGGAAACTAAGGGCTAAAAAATTACCTCAAGTTCAGGTTATGGTGCTCTTCCACAATGGAACACTCTCCCAAAGTACCAAGGCTTTGCTCCCAAGCTCAAACCTTCAACAAATTCACAAAACTCACAAGGAAGAAGAAGCAAGAAGAAGGTACGGGAAGAGAAAGAAAGGCTTCTGTTTTTACTCTGTTTTATCCACAGCCTTCCAAGCTCAACATATATCCAAACCAAAAGACTAAAATACCCCTAGGTCTTTAAAAGTTTCTAAAGCCAACCCAAGGGCAATTTTGGTACTTTCCACCTATACCGTTAATCATAATTAACGCTTCCCAATTCCCGCTAATCTCAACATCCCCAAACACCAATAATTCACATCTCGTTACCCTTTAATCCCCGGTAACACTCTAATCATTAAAAACACCCCGAGACTCACCCCGAGCCCCGAGCTTAAGCCCGTTATGACCAAACCGATATTTAACATTCCTTGATCGTCTCATGCCAAATAGCCCGAACAAACCCACATCATAATGTGGTCTCAAATTATATCACCAACATGCGAACAATTAGTCAATTTACCCTCAATGGGCCAAATTACCATCACACCCCTGTGGATAGAAATATGGACTCACATGCATTGCATTTCACATCATATCATAATATAATCAATATATACATGCATTCAATCATTTAATAACATAATTAAGCAAGTATGGCCCTCCCGGCCTACAGTTCACGCCGTTAAATACATCAGAGAATTCGGGGCATTACAGGTATATAAAAAAATGGAAAAATAGAGTACAGTGTTAGCATTAAGACATTCAACAACATAAACCAAACTTACCTGCATGAGGGTGTTGAGAACATATTTACAAGATCTAGATGATGCTCCTGTCAAGCTGAGCCTCTAATACCTTGGAAGTACTAGGCCAGAGACAGATCGTGTAACCTCTCCACTTTGCTCTGCTACATCCAATCTACAATAAATCAAAGTTCAAAGTTAGTAGTCTAATAGGCTTGTATCAAAAGGACTCTCTAAATCCTGGTGACGAATTTTTTTAGCTATAAAAATAAAGTAAATGTCCTCAAACAAGTTCAAAAATATTGGACGCAATGCAATGCAATGCAACAATTTGAAAACCAAATAAGTGCAGCCCAACAGCAGGAATGAAGAAGCACCAACGTGACCTCTGTTTATGTCACAGCTAACTATAAAGAGACCTTTTAAACGCGTCAGCAATCAGCATGTTTTTTTATTTGATAGTCATCGAGCCTTAGTCCACGCCTGAGGGACAATCAGAGTAGCTCTTGCGGTGGAGCAGAAGAGGAATCATAGAAACCATCAAAATTCAGAACCAGATCATGAAAGAAAAGAAAAACCATAAGAAAAAAAAAGGAAACGAAACAGGTAAGGACTAAGAATTATCTAATAGCTTTACAGTAAAAGAACCAAACAGGTAGATAACAGATAAAAGCATGTTTAACAACACATGTTAACTTTTTAAACCATGTCCTTTGCTACACACAATGAAGCAGGGCACAATGAACTCATTTTAACGTGTAAGCTGATTTTATAACTTCTTTTATTGATTAATTTTGTTCCCGAGTCCCCTAGATGGCTGGTATGAATTGGATCAAAACTAAGCTTAGAAAACATAGAAACTTTAAAAATTTTGATAGCCCCTAAAATATACAAGCAAACAGAGCAAAGCCAACCTAGACATACTTTGGCATCAATGAGTTATCATAAAGGTTTATTTTAATGAGATTACAAATGATGGTAATAAGCATTATTACACAGAAAAATTATGCTCTACCACAGTGAGCAAGACAAACCTACACTAAAGTAGTGGGTCTATGTGTACATATAATCAAGTGGTGGTAATTGGTGGTTATTAAGTAGGAGAACACACCTGGAGAACACTCACATCTAGGTAGGTAAGTTGAGGACAACCTTTTGGAATGGCCATTATTCCAGCATCACCAATTTGATGACAGCCACTAACGTTTAGATACTGTAGGGAGTTACACTTACCAATGGCAACAAGTGCCTTGTCCCCGACCCTAATAATTAATATGCGAGTGAAGACAGAAATCAAAGTGTAATTCATACTCAAATATTTGTAATTCTATAAACAGTGAAAAGAAGAATTCACCTATCACAAAATCGGAGGCTAAGATCTGTCAGGGACTTGCAATTCTCTCCAAAAGCTACAATTCCTCTGTTTCCAATCTATAACCACAAAGAAGGATATATATGCTGTCACAAATAATTCACATGGTAACTACCAGACCGACCACTAAAAGAAAACTTTTTAACAGAAGTCAATCAAATACATCATATAAACAATGAAGTATTCTTCAGTAACAATGATATGGTATTAAATATGGAAGAGTGAGTAAAGAGAATAAAAATTCTACTCTACTAATACCATTAAAACCAAACACATAAAACACTGTCTCTAAGAGAAACACATAAAACACTGTCTCTAAGAATCACTATTAATTATTCATTTATTTTTATTTCTGATTAAAAAAATACAAAACATAGGGAATTTATAGATAATTATTAATATATATATATATGTGATGAATTTTCTAAGAATATAGTCACTGGTCTGGTCTTATAGCAATGATATATAAAGTAATCCATGGTCAAATTTAATGAACAAGTTTAATGAAAAGAAAGGCAAACATACATGCATGGAACAACCTGCATACTGAATTCTGATTAAGCCATTAATAGCAGAATTAACACAGACTGCTCTGACTAAATCATTGGTAGCAAAAGCAACATAGATTAAATTAAATAATACTAATGTAGTCATGATGATGAACAATAAGTTTTAAAGATACATAAAATATGCTTTCCAAGTCTTCAATAGCCATTAGTTCCATAACCACCACAACTATACATGCAATTTTTATAAGAAGCACGTTGCAAATTCTAAACTTTTGTACAAGGAATCGAATAGGAGCTTCCAGAATCCTACATAGTAAAGAGGAAGAAACTAAGAAAAACACCAATTTTAATAAATAATTAAAAAGAAGGATCACAGTTGCATCTTATTTTCCTAATTCGGATTAAAAGTAACCAAGTTTGGTAAAATCTAAAAAATAAAAAATAAGTTCAGCCTTCTGTGGGAACTAATAATGTGTTTCCCAGCCTTCCTCAGGACTTGTAAAAAACCAGCAACCAAAAAGTAGTGGAAACGTGACATGGATGTAAGGTGATATGGAAATAAGTTCTACAATGCTATTCATTTTCATTTTTATTTTATTTTATGTTAAACTACATACAGGGGAGATGGGTGAGGACATGTGGGGGATGGAGCTTATTTGAAAAGAATAATAACAATACAAGAGATTTTGCATAGTTATGTATATTAAAAGAAAGCAGCTATAAAAAGAACCTTGAATATTATAGGATTGCGACCTCCTGAGTAGTGTACATCCTCCAATTCCCCAAAGGGGGCAGGCAAAAGGGCGATGGGAATCTCACCAAAGTAGAGATATGTGCTTCCCTCACTCCTTTCGAATAACTCTGGATGATTACAGACCTGGCACCACACAGTAAAAAATAAATAAAAATTAGCTTCCTCACTTGATTGCTTGTAGCAATTAAATTAATTTCAGGAAAGGACGTGGAAAAGCATAGCTTACCTTCCTTAGCTGAATGACAATATTCATTAAATTAAGGAGTTTCTTGTCATTAAGTTGTCCATGATTGTTGTCAAATAACTCAGAAAGAGATATCTTGTTCTTGATAGCTCGATAAAAAGCTTGTTGTCGTGAACTCAATTTGCAGTGCACTGTGATCTCTGTTTTCCTGGTAAGCTCTGAAACTACATCTGTTTTAACTCGACGTATCATGAAAGGTTTTAATATTGAATGCTGTGAGAAGAATCGAAAGCACAATACAAGTCAGAAATCAATTTTTAGATGCATTCACTCGTACATTTAAAGGCAACAATGAGTGCATCATCTCTTCATTAACAATATGTAAACACTAATAGCAGCAATATTAACAAAGCCTATTTCTCAAAAAAAAAAAAAAAAAGCTTAAAGCTAGAAGAGACCTAAATGGTAAAAGCAAACAAATACCCTCACAGACCTCACCAAGGTCTCAAGCTCACGAAAAGTTGATACGTCAACACATGATTTGAGGCAACACATTTCTAATGTTAGCATTGCAAGTTAAAGTAATTGAATAATGTTGCATAAAAGAGAATCTTTGAAGATAAAGAAGAATCTGGGGAGGTGTTGTGGGAGAAGATCAGATTTTCGGTTACTATGTGTGTGTTCAAAGTAAAAGAGTTCAAAGACATCTCCTCAGATAATGTTTGGAATTGGCAGTGTATTTAGTAATATGTTTCTAAAGTTCTTATCTTTCCTTTTGAATGGTTTTGCCTTCTCTAAATTAGAGTCGGGCTTAGTTTTGGTTCTGTTAGTTTCAGCAGTTTATTTACATTTCTTCCTGTTTTTGCTATAGATTTCTCAATAGCTTGCTCCTATACCAGACTCTATATTTCCATATTTCCATAATCTCCTTTCTAGATTATTATCAGTCACAATATAAGCTGTAATTGTACAACTATGTTATGCATTTTCTTGTTTATAATAACAAATTTTTATTGAAGAATTCAAATAAGAAGAACATCTGGGAATTGAAGCTAATTCAGAGAATGATTATGATAACTAAAATGTAATAAAAGCCAAGAGAAGACAGAAGAGTCAACAACATTGTAAGAATAAAAAAGAATAGTACTTGAAACAGGAGTAGTTTAGAAAATATATTATTAAAATGATATCTAGACACCAGATGAAATTGATGATGGTTCCACTATAACAGCTAACAAAGCAGTTGCCCAACATCAAAATTTTAGCATATCTAGAAACTGTAGCTGCTTCAACCTCTCCACACATAATGAAAGATGCCAAAAATTATCAAATAGAACATAAGAAATTCAAATTTAATAATTCAATATTTCTGCAAATTTAAACATTAAAGGAATTACTAAGCACAGAGTTTAAACCCCTCCAACAGCTAAAAGATTTGGTATATGTGCTCATAATCACAATTGGTGGAGGGAGAAGAACAAGAATTATTCCCATACTTCCTACTTCCCCGGCACCATAATCAGCTCTAAACATAAAACTTCAAACAAGCTGGACTATTTTGTTAAATGGGTAATCACATGCATGTATAGCAAATTAACAACAATGCAGAACACACAAAATCTTATATGTCTGTGTTAGTGAAAAAGAGAAATTATTTACCACAACTCTTCCACACTGTTCTGTAATGGAGTACCAGTAATCAACAACTTGTTCTGCAATTTCCCAATTTCCCTTGTACAGAAATTTTAGCCTCATGGGCCTGCTCATAGATGACACACTACAAGCATTAGTAAAATATAGAAGCACTTTCTACTTGAGTGAGAATTTGTGTCTGCATACAATCAAAACCCAGTGAAGTAAACTACCCAATGAGCTCAAGGCCAAAACAATGAAGGAAATCAACCCTGAAAAGCAAGAGCAGAAACAACACAAACTAGGGATCCAAATGCATATTCATCTGATGCTAACAAATGATGCATTGCATGATAGCCTTGGTTGAGGATCAAAATGCTGGATAAGCCTACACAGTTTTAGGCTTGGTTAAAAAACAAAATGGACCTTGCAACACTGTCACAGATCAATGGGACACAGTTTTGGGCACAAAAGAAGAATTTTTAAGGAATGCAACAGCTACATTACAGGGCTATTTTCTATTCTTATAAGAAAGGAGAGGACCAAAATACTAGTTACAAAGACCCGTTACCAATTAGAAATAATATGAGCATCCTATGCAAACATAAGTGCTAAAGTCCAAAGATAAGAAAATTAAGAACCTCATTTCTGAAAGCCTGGCCAATTTGAGCAGCAGCAAAAGGAAGCTTGTTCCCATTGTAATGGTACAAGTTTTTGAAGTTAACAAATATGCCCTGTGCAGTTTCTGGCCGCATTAACCTACAGCAGAGGAGATTTAATTACATATCATTACTGACCAAACAGGAGTCTTAATAAAAAAGAATCGCTAAGAAAGAAATAGTACCTCATTTGCCGCTGCCTTGAAACGAACATATATAACAGATGCCTCTACACCCTCAGCAAGAGATGCCTTGCTGCTACTATTGCTCCGGATTGCTGACTGAACCTGATGAAGAAACAATAACCATATAGAACCAGAACGTTTTCTTTTTTAGGTAACAAACTGAGCACTTGATTTAAGACCAAAAGGAGACAGAAACAGAGGTCTACCAACCCAACAAAACAGCACAAAACAATGGAGCGCATTAATTCAACCCCTACATTATTTTACCTGAGAAGACGCACTTTTGAGTACAGAAAGTACATGAGAGCGAATCATACCCAATGCTCGAGACTGTCATAACAAAAAAATTACTCAATTATTGGAAATGGAAACAAATTTTAGTGGAAGAATGTGCAAAAATGTAACGTTATCTAATCAGCTATCTGCATAAATTTGTTTCTACCTGCAATTGTCAAAATTTGAGTAAGTAAACGCCGCATTCAGCATACTGTGGATTGTTTTCTACATACCTAATATAAAGTAGATAATGTTTAAGGTCATCAAGTTGATTGAGAAAATAAATGTCTCAACAAAATATGCTAGTAATTCCCTAAATCAACATATAAATTAATGGTACAACACAAGTAATATTTAATGAATGCAACTAAAGCAGCAAAAATAGATACATAAATATATATGATGTAAATAGCATCCCCTTACGCTATGCAGTCATCAAGGCGTTTCAGCAGAGGGAGGAAGTTCTCATTGACAACATTCATATTTGGAGAATAAAAATTTGTAGAGATATGCACAAGGATAGACAACAACAAATCATTTTGTAATGATAAGAACCGAATAGTTTAGTATAATACACTATCCAAGTTTTGAATCCAACAAATTGCAGTTCAGTTTATATTTCAATAATCAGCTCTCCAATTAAACTTTAAAGACTGGACACTAAGACTAATCTGACAAATTCAACTTTTACACTAAAAAAATTCAAGCAAAGAAAATGTTAGATAGTTCAAATGCATTACTAAATTATATTCATATTTCATTGCATGCATTTAAAAAAATCCAAACAGAAAAAATTACAAGCGGTATCATTATCAAAGCCTACCAACCTGTTAAAATGAGCTTAATTTATAAGGTTTTAAGAATGGTCTATTTTTCCCAACCCAACAACCAAAAAAATATTTTAAACCATTCAAAAGATTCTAGAAAAAAATAATTATTATTGGTATAAATCACTAAAACAAAATACAAGCAAGAGACCCAAGTACCCAACAGCCTTACCTTGAAAATTACCATAATGCTTCAAACGTCATGAACAAGAGCTAAAGCTGATCCCTAAACATCCCTAACAAGCTTCTCAACCTGAAATAATACATTCAAACAATGTGTTGATGCACTAACTGACCAATGAGTCAAAATAGTACCAAAAGTTACTAGTGCACTTACAGTTTCTTGTGTACAAACTCTCAAGATTTCAGCAATGCATGTCTCTGCTGCTTTACGAACATCTAATGATTTATCCTGGATGAAAATTTCATAAAGTCATAACCAGAAACAATGGAAAGGGAACTGGCATCATGATTCTTACATCTCTATGCACATTATTGTTAGCATTGAAATATTCTAGCAATGCAAACAAGTAAAAAGAATATTTCACTGTTTTTGACAAGTCAGAATTACCGTCAGAGCAGAGGAAGCTGGCTTTAGTAGCTGTACAGCATCAGGAAATTCAGTTAACCTAGATAGTTGTTTTGACAACCACTCAAAAAGATCTTTGCGCCCTTCCGCACCAAGTTTTGCATCTGTCCAAGCTGCTGCAATGTAAGAAACCTGCAAGAAGTATACAATCATGCCACCTGAGACAAAAAAACTAAACAGCTTCCACAGCGTAGAGCAAAAAAAAAAAACTTACCATTTTATCAAGATGAACAGCAGAGAGCCAAGAATCTAAAGTATTCAATGTGCATTCCCTCATATGCTTTTTATTGTCACCCCAACATTTCAAAACATCCTAAAATGCCCTGAAAGAAATCAATACACTCACATTCAAATTTAAAGAGTACACTACATAAAATTAGCGATCATGAATTAGAAATCAACCTTGCTTGCTTTCTCAACAGCTGGACCCATTGCACATGCAACATTGCCAATGCATGTCAATGTTTCCATGACTAAATTTTTGTTGCTGTCACCTAGACGACCCCTTAGAGCACCAAACAATTCAGCTGAAAATAAACATTAAACAATAATTAACAAATGGGAGGATATAAAGGAGGCTGAATAGCATGTACAATAATAAATAATAACAATAGAGGGAGAGAGAATTTAAACACATGACAGAGTGTACCAGTTCCTCTGCTTTCACTCTTCTCATCAATAAATCTATTTAGATCCTGCATCAAGTCATTAAATAAATAGTCAAATCCCTGCATATTCAAACCCAGCCAGCAGGTTGTCTGCAATTTCAAATGTTAAATAACAATTGTCAAATCCCTGCATATTCAAATCCCTGCATATGCTTTATAAAGACTTCAGTTCATGCTAGCAGAAAACCAACATAGAAGCAGACATTTATATTGGTTTTGGTACTAAATCTATCCCAAAACAGAGTAAAAGTTCTTGCCACCACTTTCATTTGTTATCTTGAAAGAAAAGTAGTTTATAGGTTAATGAAAATATTATAATCAATGTGCCAACTCATCCACCAGAATTATTGTGGGGAATAAACTCACTTACATGCCTGCTTAAAGCGTGTATGTGTGTGTATATGTGTAATTATCTGTGTACTAGTTTCTCATACCGCAACACACAAATTACTTTTCTTCTCTTCATTGCAAAACAAGAAATATATGGGGTCCTTTTATCTACTGACCAAACAAGACATAGGGAATAGTAAACAGAGCAGTGTTGTAAATATTGTGTTGGGTTATTCGGAGACATTATACTTATGGACACATCAGCTACTAGTTATTTTCATGGGTTTTGTTGACTATAACAGTACTAGAAGACCCTTCATGGAAGAAACAAGTGTCCTCAACCATGTATTTAAACATCATTTTTAACAAAAACAAGTGTCGTATATCTCACATTTCAATGCCAAATTAAGAAGCATACAAAGTCAAATTAAGAAAGGATTCAAGGCCAAGAATCCCATTTACTCATTTACAAGCAATTACTCATATATCTCATTGAAGCATTCTGTCAAACACCTTTAATGCATTATTTAAAGCTTAGTAATATATACTTTAAAACAGCAAGCAAGTCCAGATATGTCCTATATTCACTCTTTCTCTCTCTTTCTATATATATATTTATATATATATGAGTTTAACTTAAACACACCAAAAAATGAATACTATATATATATATGAGTTTAACTTATATAAATTGATTAACAAAGAGAAAATATGATTGATGAATAATTAAATCAATGATGAAAAAACCAAAAACGAAATTACAGTAAAAACTTAGAGTGATGAACAATTAGAATCAGAGACTGTACCGTAAAGCTCCTTCGTTGTTCTTCGCGGATTGAAACAAGAAATTTCAACTGTAGTAATTTCGTCTTGAATCAGAGAAACCCTTGACTCGAATGTGGTGAAGCCCTTCTCAGGATTTGTCTTTCGTGAAGGGGAGTGAGAGACCAAGAGAGCTACTAGCCTACGGGAATGACCGAGAGAGATAGACCGAGAGAGACCGAGAGAGCTACTAGTACTAGCCTTCGTGAAGAGAAAGATTGAAGAAGAAGAAATGGGTAAGGGGAAATGGGTACACGGGAAACTAGATTAAACTTAGTCATTTTGGTTGGCGGTATTTTATTTTACATTGCCGCCCGATTTTTTTCACATATACAATATCTCATTTTAAATACTATTATAATCATGTGTTATGGTAATGGGTGTTTGGTGATATTTAGTTGCTCCTCAAGCAATACTTTTTATTTATTTATTGTAGTTGAAGATTTTGAACATGCGGATGGGGCTCCAACACACGTGTTGAGATGGGGCTCCAACACACGAATTAATGTATATATGGATATATTACAATTTTTAATTTATTCGATTAGTATATATAATCTCTTTTGTGGCCTAAGTGAAACCCAATTAATAATAATGTAATTTTTAAAATAAAACTATTGTCTTCTTGATTGTATTTGTAAAAAAATAATATATTAATATACCTAAATAAATTTAATTTCATTGTGCAGATCAATGTGTGAACTCAGTACAATAAATAAATAAATAAAATTGGTGCATGCTCATAAAAATAGAGCACTGCATGTAAATCTTGAAAAAAAATTTGCTGTCTCCAATTTCCTATCCCCTTCATGTCCTACTAATTATTGTAAGACACATCATCTATTTATAGTATTAATATAATTAAAAAAAAGATAAAGTTGTAAATAATTTAAATATATATTAAATAAATAAATGAGGTATCTTAAACTAATTAGTGGGATAGGGAAGGGATAGGAAATTGGGGACAGCATACGCCTACGAAGTTTATTTATTTTTATTATTATTATTTTAAATAAAACAAGCCTGTTTATTCATAGTTAACTACAATATTTTAGAGTATATATCACATTAGAAAATGACTTTTTTTTAAAAGTGCTATAGCATATTGGGCCGGTATCTTCATGGGCTCCGAGTACATATTCAGCATTGGGCTATAGTTTACTATTGGGCTCTTTTACTGTAGAAAGGTAAAGTGATCATTTCTTGTGCTGAACAGAAGTTAAGATCTCCTATTTTATCTTCTCATTCCTTACCAGCAGTCACTCTTCTACACTTCCGATAAAAATATTCCTCCTCCTCCTAAACCGTCATCCACCACTGCTTGGCTTTCTTCGTTCATCGCTCTCAAACATAGCTCCTTCCTCTTGTAGGTTTGTTATTTATCCCTCTCTTCAATCGGATAATGGTTTTCAGGTTTGTAGTGGTTATTATTGCTGTAAACATTGATAGATCATGAATTCGAGTTTATTTCTGGACAATTATCTAACTTTTCTTCTTATTGAATGCCATCTACATATATTTATGGTGCTGTATTTTTTTGTTTGATCAGGTAATATGTTTGTTCTTTTTTTTTTAATTATTAATCCAATAATAAATTTGATAGCAGACAAAAATTTAAGGGTCTTACCGTTGATTTGAATAAGCCTCTGGTCTTTCAAGTCACTTCTCATTTCTATGTTATGGAATTATTGTTTAGTATCTTTATGCTTTATATTCACATGGATGCTTGGCAGCAGACGTGGATCCTTTTTCTTCCCTATACGTACATTAACATTAATTCTAAGACATATACATTAGTGCTTACTTCTCAGCAAGCTTTCGGACTGTGTTAAAGCATAGAAACTTGGTGTGCTCTTTGTAATTTCCCTGTCCATGCCTATGTCGGTGTCCATGTCTCTGTCTCTATGTTTTTTTTCTCTTTGTAATTTTTCTGTTAAATAACTTCAGGTTTGCAGTAGATTATATTTCTATGATATTTTCCATATTTTCAAATTAGACAGATCAGAGTGAGATATATGTGATTTTTGCTGCCTTGAGCTTTTTTTTCTTGTATGTGTGAATGAATGCTTTTTATATACACATAAATGATCTAGTTCATTTGGCTAGCAAAAGAATCTAACTAGGCTATGAGCTCTGAAATTTTTTTTCTCTATGTAATGTTCTACGAATACAAATTTCGATTAATGAAACTTTATATTGGATTCTTATTTGGAACTTTTTATTGGATTCTTCTTTTGAAACTTTTTATTGGATTGAAGATAGGAAGTTTAATTTCCTGGATGTTCATGGAGTTTCCTAAAACTTTCCCAATGTTTAATTCCCTGTAACATTGTCTTTTTTTTTTCGTTGGTTTTCCTTTATGTTTTTTGTTTGTTTAGTGGAAAACCACTGCTTAGCCTTTTCTTTTCCAATAGGTGATAGAGTTGAGCTAGAAGATGAACCTCCAACAAAAAGAAAACTTTCATCGGCCGTTGTCAAGGTATAAAGAAGAAACACAACTAAAAATATAGGCTTTTACTTCATTTTTTACACATAGAATATAAAAAAACTGAAGTAAAGTCCTTTCAATGAGTTTTTACTTCGCTTTTGGGAATGACAGTACATAAAAAAAGGCTATTGCTTCGGTTTCTTAAAAAAACAAAGTTAAAATAGAAAATAGACAATAATCATGTTTGGTTTGCACACTATATTGGGGCTTTTCACTTTGGTTTTTATGAAAAAACCGAAGTGAAAAGTGGAGCAAACCAAACGTGGCCCTCAAGGCTTTTACTTCGGTTCTTATATAAAAACCGAAGTAGAAATAGTACTTTATACTTCGATTCTTATACAAAAACCGAAGTAGAAAGTACCCTTTCTACTTCAGTTTTTATATAAGAATCGAAGTAAAAGAGTTTTAATACCCTTAATATATAGCTCCCACGCCTCATTCGTTTCTCTGAAACAAAAATCCCAAACACCAAACCCAGAAAACCTTCATTGTTGTCGTACTCCCACGAGGGTTTCACTAAATATACCATTTTTTATGTTTTTTTTTTTACCATTTGAAACCATTTTTCTTACTTAAAAACAGAAATATTAGTTCCATTTTTATTTTTTGAGGGAGAAATAAAGACTTTGGGAGTGCATATTTTTAGGGTTTGAAAATGGGTATTGTTATTGGACTTTGACTAGTTTTCTTACATTAAAATATGTTCTTGAGCTTCAAAAAAGGTATGAATCACTAAATCTTTGTTTCTATGATTTTTTTTTTTCTATATTATTTTTAGATTTTTTTTCTTATAGATATAATGTGTTTATTATATATAGGTTTTAGAGTTGCTAATATTAATTTAGAGGTTATTTTGAGCATCAAAAAATATTTGTTACCTTAAAATTTTGTTTGTGTTAATTTTATTTTATATTATTCCGAATTTAATACTTATTTTTTAGTATATTTGTGTTATATTTTATTTATTTATTTTGTTATTTTATATAATGTTATTAATTATATATATATTAGTAAAATTTAAAAATTGTTGTGACTTGCTATTTAAATTTCTAAACATAGCTTCAATAGGTAATCTGTTGCCAAAACTTGAAATGTTTGGATTATTAGTGACATTTGTTTTTTTATTTTCTATAACTAGCTAGCTTGATATGTTGTTTGATGATTATGTAACTAGTTTAATTAATTATGTAATTGATTTTTATTTGTTTTTGTTTAAGCTTTTTAGTAGGGTTGTCGATTTAGTTGCCAAATTGGTATTGATTTTGGGTGACTTCAAGAGTAATATTGGAGGTGAGTAATCTTTAAATTTTATGTATTACTATTGCAATATTGATTTATAAAATTAGAGTTAAATCATGCATGTTTTACTTTAGTTAAGTAGGTTTTGGGAAATTTGTTGTTGGCGGTGATATAAGGATGGAATTATGTATGTTGATTTTGTGTTTGTTTGTGTTGAATTTATATATAGTTATAAAATTGGGATATGCTACAAAAACAAAGGAAACTCTGCCAATTTTTTATAGATTTTATTAATTGTTTTCCTTTTTGAATTCGCACACTATGTCGAGATATTTTATGTGTTATTTACAGATTTTAAAATTTTTGGAGATGTTAAAATGCAGTTGTTATGCTGCCAAAATTTTGTTAGACTTAGGAAAATTTAATAATTAAACTTCAATTCTGTTTGATGTCCTAGAAAAAAGAACTAGGAGTGGAAGATGTAGATGGATATGAAATTTGGATAAGAGCGCGAGAAACGAAGAAGACTCTTGTCGAAGATAATTTGGACAAAAAAATTGAAGAAAGAGTTGTAAGTGTTTTAAAGCAAAATAGGAATTTTTTTTAAGTGTTGTTACAAGTTACTAATTTAATCTTTCATTGGTTTGTTTCGTAGAATGAACTAAATGACAAAGTTACTAGTAGTCAAATTGTCGCCAATGGTTGGGAGGACATTTTGCCAATCCAACAAGAATAGTTAAGCCGATTGATGACTTCAATATATTAGTAAGACTATTTTGTTTATACATACCTTTAGTTTTATGTGAATGTATATATAAATGTTTAGGCTATTTTACTTAATTACAATTATGTGAATGTATATATGAATGATTAGGTTATTCTACTTAACAATTATGTGAATGTATAAATATTTAATTTTATAAGAATTTTAATTCTAAGTGTATAAATTTTGTGATTTTTATTTTTGTTATAAATTAAATGAAAATAAACCAATTCCAATGTAAATATATATAACCGAAGTAGAAAGTGGGGATTCTACTTCGATTTTTACATAATAACAGAAGTAGAAAGTGTCCACCAAGGAAGCTTACCCCACTTTCTACTTCGGTTATTATGTAAAAACCGAAGTAGAATCCTCACTTTCTACTTCATTTTTTACATAATAACCGAAGTAGAAAGCCTATTTTTCACTTCGGTTTTTAACTACTTTTTACTTCGCTCCGAACTACTGTAGTTGCGAATTTTAGCGAAAACCGAAGTAAATCCAACTTAAAAACCGAAGTAAAAGCCTTTTTTTCTTGTTGTGAAAGTCTTGTGTTGTGCTCCGACATGGAAGGTCATGAAACACTCTTTAGGCTCGGAAATAGGCTTTCAAATCAAATGGAAATGACAAAGCATCATAATATCTTTAGATTTGGTTTTTCACTTTATAAGTGAACACATGGAAATTTTTTCAAATTTTAGCTAGAGTTTATAGCATGATGAGTTTGATTCTCTAAATTTTACTTTTGAAAGTTGTTAACTTCTTAAGTAAAACAATTATTTGGACCGAGTTACTTAATATGATGATGTAGACAATTTGTAAATGTAATGTTGTTATTTTCATTATATTGTTAAATTAAGGAACAAAAAAATTATTAAAATATAATATAATTATTTGTTTTAAAAAATAACAACTATACCAAAATTTATCATTAATATACAATAACAAGCACAAAATGTTATAAAAGAATCTATAATAACATTTTTTTATAACGCTTAAATAATGTCATAAAATAAACATCATGTTTGACTCTTGACAAAATATTTATAAGCTTGATAAATAGATATTGTATGTATTTATAAGCTTGATAAATAGACTTTTCATTAACATAAACTATGTTAGCATTTGGTAAAGTGTTATAAACTGTTTTTATATCATTTTTTTCAGACTTATCCATAATATTTTTTAGTGGTTTCATACTTGTGAATGGTTTTTAAATAAATACAATGAAATCCATTTTAAAATTCAGTGAAAGATCCTGTCTTCAGAGTTTGATGATCCAAATACTGTATACCATTTTGGAGAGAACCAAAAGAAATAAAAACACATGTCATCCACTTCCACGTCAACCTTAATTAAACCATAGATCATCCAATACAAACAAAAATCTGTTGTCCTATTTTTTATGTCACATTCCTGTCCCAGCCAATTAAATGTTGACACATCGACTAACAGAGATGTAAGACTAAAAATGTTCTTAAATTTTCTGTTAATCCCTAGCATTTATTATTTTATTTTTATTTATCTTTTTAATAAAAAATAAATAAAGTCTGTTCTACAATGAATATATTGCTGCAAAAAATATCCTTTCATCTTCTTCTTCTAATTTTCATATTCTTATTTTGTTTTAAATGATGAAAGGATATTTTATTCTGCAATATAATTTTAGTCTTACATCTCTGTTAGTTGATGTGTCAAATTAAATGATGTGTCAATATTTAATTAGTTCGGACAGGAATGGGACTGAAAAAATGGGACAACTGATTTTTGTTCTCCAATTACCTTGATTGAATCTAATAGAAAAAGAAATTGATATGGATTTAACTTTTATGTTACCTTTTGGAAGGTATAGCATTTGATTAGATGAAGAAAAAAAATATAAGAGAAAAAATATAAAAGTGAATGGTTGAGTTTATTATTTGTGAATAATAAATTAGAAGAAAATAAAGAGATAATACTATTTTAATTAGTATTATTTCGGATCTTTTTTTGTGAAAAATTCTAAAAGAAATATTATGTTTTGTAATCTCGATAAAAAATGGTCCTTCAAACCGAATTTCGTCAAAGAAAATTTCAAATAAGACCAAAATACTCTCATATATATATATATATATATATATACTAGATATAAGCAACGTGTAATGCACATAAGCAGCGTGTAATGCACGTTTGCTTAGTTTTATTTATAGAATTTATTAATTATTTTTATTAAATTTATATTAATGTTATATAAATTTCAAATAAATATCTTATTTTAATTAAATAATTTATTTATTTTTGTTTAAGTTTATATTTGTTCTAATTTTTTAATTTGGGAGTGACAACAATAGATTATATATTATATGTTTAATGTAATATTAAATATTATACGTGAATTTTAAATTTAAGTTTCTTGCTAGTTTTTTTTAAAAAAATAATTTTTTGCTAATTCAAAGTAAATTATATTATATGTTTAATATGATATTATTCTAATAAGTGAGTTTAAGTTTAATTAAATTTTATTTAAGTTATAATACGTATGATTTTATTATTTTTAAATAATTATCATTGTAAAATATTTCAAAAATATCATATTTTAATTTGTTTAATTTTTTATTATTTTAAAATAATTATCATTGTAAAATATCTGAAAAATATCCTATTTTAATTTGTTTAATTATTTATTATTTTTAAATAATTATCATTTTAAAATATCTCAAAAATATCCTATTTTAATTTTTTTAATTATTTATTTTATTTTATTTAAGTTTAAGTGTTTGCAAACTACTGTTAAATATAAGAATATTCCGTTAAAGTTAACATTAAAAAAAATAAAAAATCATTAAAACCAAGAATTTCCGTTATCCACACACTTATTATATAGAAGATATATATATATATATATTATGAATTGATCCATTAAATGATATTACTAACTTTTAAACAAAATAAATAAAAGTAATATTTACATAAAGTGACAAAAAAGCCACTTTTTAAACATTTATACTGACACACGGTTTGTTTAACATTTTTACTGTTCATCATTTCTTTTCTTTCATTTTTATGGACTCTCCTCTCCAGCTTCAGTGGTGCTCTCGCAGGTGGGAAGTCGCCAAGGCTGTAGAGTCTCAGAAGTTTACTTAGCTAGTTATTATATAGTAGTAGTAATAGTAGCAATATCTAGTATTACTTTGTAGTATGTTAATGCTAGTAACAAAGCAATTACAGGTCAGATTCCTATCATCGATAGTATATTTAGACAAACCTTGTAGAACTAGGTTTGTGACATAGTTGCCTTCGGGTAAAATAGTCCTATCATCACGGATAGTACAAGGCGTACCGATCAAAATTGAGGACGTAGAACTAGAAGGAGACCTGATAGAGCTGGAAATCAAAGACTTTGACATGATATTAGGCATGGACGGGCTAGCAAGGCATGACACAACCATCGATAGCAGACGTAAGCAAGTGATGTTCGAGATTCCTGACGATCAGAAACGATGCTATATGGGAAAAGGTTTAGGACTACATACGCCACTTATTTCATCTCTCAAAGCTCAGAGGATGATAGAAAAAGGATGTCACGCATTCTTAGCCAACGTTATGGATGTGGTAAAGGAAACACCACTAAAAGTTGGAGACTTCCACATTGTAAAGGAATTCCCAGAGGTATTTTCTGGCAACTAGCAGGATTGCCCCCGACATGGGAGACAGACTTCACAATCGAACTAGTACCGGGAACCGAGCCATTCACTATGGGGAGCATCGAATCTATTTGTGAATAAGAAGAAGGATCGAAGTATGCATATGTGCATAGATTATCGCGAGCTGAATAAGGTGACAATTAACAATAAGTACCCGCTACCCCGACTTGACAACTTGTTTGATCAACTCTGAGGGGCAGCCGTGTTTTCAAAGATTGATCTACGGACTGGGTATCACAGCTCAAAGTACGGGAAGAGGATAATCCCAAGACGGCTTTTAGATATCGTTATGGACATTACGAGTTTCTAGTTATGCCTTTTGGTCTTACCAACGCTCTAGCCGCGTTTATGGATTTAATGAATAGGTTCTTTATGGATTATTTGGACTAATTCATCGTAGTGTTCATCGACGATTTCTTGGTGTACTCAATGGATGAAGTCGAACATGAGGAATATTTATGGTTGATCTTGTTACGACTAAAGGAGCATCAACTTAATGCCAAATTCAAGAAGTACGAATTCTGGTTGTCACAAGTAGCGTTTCTCAGGCACATAGGATCCAAGGAAGGAGTTGCGGTAAACCCATCTAAGGTAGAGGCTGTAAAGGATTGGCCAAGACCAAAGAATGCGTCTAAGGTAAGAATTTTTCTGGGACTAGCAGGCTATTACCACAGGTTTGTAGAAGGCTTTTCTAAGATAGCCACTCCGTTTACCAACCTAACCCGAAAATAGCAAAGGTTCAACTGGACTGATAAGTGTGAAAAGAGTTTACAGTTGCTTAAGGATATGCTCAACACCAGTACTTTATGTACCAACGCCCAATGATAAGTTTGTAGTCTATTGCGATGTGTCGAAGCAAGGATTGGGTTGTGTGCTGATGCAGAATGATAAGGTGATAGCCTACGCCTCAAGGCAAATGTAGTTGCTGATGCGCTAAGTAGAAAGAATTACGGAAATCTAGCATCATTAGCTGGAATAGAAAAGCCGCTACAGCAGGAGCTGATCAATGCTGGAATAGAAGTAGTCATTGGTAACCTGACGAACTGGTCCATCCAGTCAAGCCTGTTAGAAGATATACGGAATGGGCAAGTGCATGATGGCACATTAGTAAAATATATGGATCTAGTTAGAAAAGGGAAGGCCGCAGATTTCTCAATATCAAGTCAAGGGTTATTAAGATATAAGGATCGGGTATGCGTGCCAAATGATCAAGGGATTAAGATGACGATTTTAGAAGAAGCACATAATACACCATACTTAGTTCACCCAGGGTCGACCAAGATGACTCACGACCTTAAAGTGTTCTATTGGTGGCTAGGAATGAAGAAAGATATAGCGGAGTATGTGTCTAAATGCTTGGTATGCTAGCAAGTGAAAGCAAAACATCAGTGGCCTGCAGGCTTATTGCAACAACTTAGCATTCCAAAATGGAAATGGGATAATATAGCCATAGATTTCATGATGGGATTGCCATGAACAAGTAAGCAGCATGATTCGGCTTGGATAGTAATAGATAGATTAAACAAGTCAGTTCATTTCCTGTTTGTTAAGACTTCATACACAGCAGATCAATACGCAGACGTTTAAGTCCAAGATATAGTACGACTGCATAGAATCTCTAAGACAATAGTATTCGATAGAGAATTAGTGTTTACATCGAGATCTTGGAGTAAGTATTTGCTGCTGATAGAATTCTCCTACAACAATAGCTACCAGTCAACAATCAGGATGACACCCTACAAGCTACTTTATGGAAGAAGGGTCGATCGTCGTTGCATTAGGACGAGGTAGGAGAAAGGCAACTACTTAGACCTGAAGCTGTTAGAGGAGCTCAGGATGTAGTAGCGCTGATTAGAAAGCGTATGCTCGCTACTCAAAGCCATTAGAAAAGTTATGCGGATGCCAAGCGGCGTGATGTGGAATTCAAAGTCGGAGATCAAGTTTTCTTAAGAATATCTCCTATGAAAGGTGTGAAGTGGTTCAGGAAGAAAGGCAAGCTTAGTCCCAGGTTTATAAGTCCTTTTGAGATATTGGACAAAGTGGGAGCAATTGCATATAGATTAGCCCTACCGCTAGCTTTAGAAGATAGTCATAATGTATTTCACATCTCGATGTTGCATAGATATGTGTCAGACCCATCTCACGTCCTCAAGTACGATATGATAACACTCCAAAAAGACTTGAGTTACGAGGAACAACCGGTTAGCATCCTAGATAGAGGGATGAAAGAATTACGGTCTAAGAGTTTTCAGATAGTCAAAGTCCTATGGAGAAATAGTTCTGAACGGAAGGCAATGTGGGAGTTGGAGGAAGACATGTTAGATCAGTATCCAGAATTGTTTGATAAGTAAATTTTGGGGATGAAATTCTTTTAAGTAGGGGAGAATTGTAGAGTCCCATAATTTTACTTAGCTAGTTAGATAGTAGTAGTAGTAGTAGTAATATCTAGTATTAGTTTGTAGTATGTCAGATTTCGTGGATTTTGGTTCAAACCGGGACTTAGTTGGAAACTCCTAGAAATAGTTATGAATTTTATAAGTTTAACCTATAGTTTAAGAATATTAATTATAACATAAGGTTTGATTAATATTGCTGGTTATTAATATGATAATTATTATAACCTAAGGTTTAGATAGAGCCAATAGGTTCATGACACTTGTCATATGCATGATTATTAAGGAGTTATTATTTTAATGATAAAATACGAGAAATATAAGACTTAGTTTTCACCGGAATCTGTTAGGAGTATGAAATTTGTCATAATTTTATTTATTTGTGGATTAGGTTGTTATTTAGATAATTAAATAAATTTTCCGTAACTTTAGGGTACTATAACTTCTAACCTATTTTTGACCTAGTTCTATTATCAATTTCGAAAAATAGTGTTTCTAGAAAGTTGTAGATAATTTAATTAGCTTTCTAACGGTATAAATATGGTCAAAATCGAAGTCATACAGCTTCAGTTATGTTGATTTTACTGCAGGTAAGTTTAAAGTTAGGAGATTTAGGGAGTTAGAAGTTAGGATTCTATTTGTTTTTATTATTTTTGTTTTTAATTTTAAAAATCAAGCTTTGACTCCTTAAACCTCTCTCTGAACAGTTTGACCAAGTCCTAAGCCTTTGACTAAAGAATATTCAAATATTTTCAATTAAATTCATTATTTTTATTCAAAGCCAAAGTGAAGATTTTTATTCCTAGAACTTTATAAATAGGACTTAGAACCCAGCCCTTCTCCTCACTCTTCAGCTGTGATCATACTCCAAGGTGTTAGTGAGAACATAAGAGTGATACACTTGGATGGGGAAGGAAAAAAAAGCTTTGCCATTCTTAAGTTTTATAAAATACTTGGGAAGTGAGGTTTAGTATATTTCGGTATTGGAGTTAGACCAATCCATAAGGTCAACTAAGGTACTCTTATTCTTTAAGTTCAATCCTTTACAACTCTTTAGTTTCTTTAGTTCTTTTATTCAGATCCTAACTTTCGTTATTGGTTCTTGATTAGGTTCTTGAAACTTAAATTCTTTCTTTGTAAGTTTCTTCTTGATGATTTAGTTCCACATTCATTCTTTATTCTTTAGAAATACTCACCATTCTTATTGTTGGTTTTAGGAGTGTTCCAAGTCCCGCATTTGTTCTCAAATATCCCGGTTTTGGTAAGGAAAATAGGATAGTTTCTATATGCTTATATGTTATGTTATGTATAATATGTTATGTTATGTATTATATGTTATGTTATGTATAATATGTTATGATAAGTTTATGTTATAATATGTTATGTTATATTTTTTTTTTTATGTTATCTAGGGCTCATAGTTGCTTAGCTAGCAAGCCCTAGTGTTTATCATTTTCATGGTTTAGAGTTATTGTTTATCCTACCTCAGATATTAGATAGGGGACCTAGATGGGTTATCATATACTACCATGTGATCTAACCTACCTCAGATATTAGACAAGGGACCTAGATGGTTTATCGCATGCCATGAGTTAATGGCCATTAATATTGTAGTCCTATATGGTATATGTTTTTATAGCCATATGTTTTATAGTGTATGCTTATGATATATGATATATGTTTTTATAGTCATATGTTTTATAGTATATGTTTATGATGTAGTTTTATGCTTATGATATACGATGTATGTTTTTAGTAGGTTTTTCTTACTGGGGATTAGGCTCATTCCTTTATTTTTAGTGTGATACAGGAAAATGAATCTGGAAGGCGGAAGGATTCTTTGTAGCTTGGCTTGTGTGTTGAGGATGGATGGAATGTGTGGACTGCGTGTCGATCGAGGATGAAGTTATTTATTTTTAGTCTTTTAAATCATGTTATTCCGCATTTAGTTTTGTAAACAATTTTCTTTAGTTTAAAGTTATGTTTTATGTTTTAAACAATGGGTACCCATGCCATATTTTCTATTATTATGTATTTGATACAATATTTTGAGATTTAATAAAGTTATATTATTTCTTATGTATCTTTCCCAAAATAGTAGCTATGTATAGTAGATCTAATGGTCCAAGGTCTTAGAAATAGCTGGGTCATTACAAAGGTTGTGTGGGTGCTGGTGGAGGGGCTCGCGCGAAGGGGCTCTCGATTTGTGGTTGCGACGAAGCATGGGAGAGGCCTGGCGTCGGCATCAGCGTTTTGGTTGTTGAGTATTTGGTTTCGTGATTTGGAACTCAGAGGCTGGTTTTGTGTGCAGTAAGGCTGGGTGCTTGGGGATCTAACGGCTTTTAGCTAAGATGGGGAGAGGCGAGGGATCCTGGGCTTGCACTGAGGTCTGGGTCAGGTCGGCTTGCACAGGTGGAATGGCGCCTGTGACGTGTATGGATGACAGAGCTCGGAGCTTGGACGGGGTCGCGAATCGCAGGGGTGCTTGGAGCTTCGGACGGGGTGCACCTGGGCTCAATTTTGGGGCTTGGGTGAGGATGAGGCTAGGGGTTCTGGGTAAGGCTGGGTAAAAGTTCTGGGGTTTTTTTTCAATGTTTTTTTTGTGAGATTGTTTTTAAGTGTAATAGGTTGCATTGTGTTGTTGTGGGTTATTGTTTTTGTGTTGTTTATATTTTATTTATAATTGTTTTCATGTTGAATTTTAGTTGTTTAAGTTTACATATAGGTATTAAGTTGTTGTGTTGATGTGAATTTGTTGTTTAGTTGTTTTCATATATATATATATTGATTTTTTTAAAAAGAAAACACGTTAGCATGTAGTGAGTTAATGTTTAGTTGTTGGCTTATTGTTGTTTTTTAGTTATTTCATTGACACCGTATTTTTGAAAAAAAAATCAGGGACTGTAAAATAGTTAAAAAATACCCCAAAAAAAGTATATTTTTGAAAAACCCCATAAAAAAATCACTCAATCTTCTCTTTCCCCTCTTTATTTCTCATGGCATTTCACATAAACCTATCATGCCAAGCATTACCCTGGCGCTTGTCTGCCCAGCTCTGTTCTTGCCTTCACAAAATCCTTGTCGTCATGAGCCCAGCATGTTGTCGCGGGCCCAACCCATCAGATCTCGGAGCCCACCCTTGTTGTGTCAATGTTTCCCATACCAAGGTCTAGTTATACAACCTCCACCCCAATTAATGCTATGTTTTTGCTTAAACTAATTTTGGCTTTGTTTGAAACAAAATTTTATCAAGGTTTGAGGATTTTATTGTACTCCTTTGCCTCTGCCTAAGTTTGATGATTTATGGATTAAAGGATATATTTTGTGCCTTTAAATTTTCTTGGTTGATATAAATTTTTTGGATTTGATTCCACAGTGAGTTGAGATTCTTCTGTTCTATTGGGGTTTCCTTGAATCGAAGGTATTTTTTTAATTGTCCTTATCGAACCTGTGAGCATTTGAAACACTTGTATGAAGTTAGAGGTAACGACGTCAATGTCAAGTAAGGATTATTAGGGTCACATATGGGAATTGGGCCTTAAGAATTTGAACTCCACTGTTGGTATTGTTATTGCTATTGCTACTTAAGTTGGTGGTGGTGGTGGTGGTGGTGTTGAGGGTGAGTTTAAGGAAGATGGTGTGTGGTGATTGGGTTCTTTATTCTGTCATGAGTTAAGCTAAGGCCGATGAGAGAGAAGGAGAGGAAGAAAAAAGGAGATGAGATGGAGATTTTTTGTAATATATAGCTTTATTCAATTAATTATTAATTCAAATTAGATATAAATTAAAATAATTATTTCATAATATATATGAGGATATTTTGGTGTTATTTAATTATTTTTTTTAATAAATTCAAACTTAGAGGACCATTTTAATCCAAATTACAGTATTTAAGCGTTCGAATTTTCTCAAACAGAAGGTCCAAGCTGGAATTTCAATTAGAGACAAGGGACTAAATTGATATTATAATGAAAATAAATTGGATATAAAATTATAATTTAAAAAATATATAAAATACATGAAAATGAAATATTAGATATACTAAATTTATTATTAAATTTTTTTGGTATTTGTGGCATAAATACCTAAAGTTTTTATTTTATTTTATACACTTATATACCCAATCTTTTTTTTTTTTACAATAAAACCACCCAACGTTACAGTTTCCTAACAGCCGTCACCACCAACTCCGTTAAGTGGTAAATATGGACACGAGTAAGGCGGAGATTAAATGGCCCATTTTTTTATTTACATTTTAAAACAAATAATTCTATTTAAAACCATTTTCATTATAGCCCTTTATATTTAATTAAAACTAAATACAAGATATTCACCCTTATAGATTAGCCTCTCTCAATATAATACATTGTAAACCTTAAATCTCAAATAATCAAAGAATCCCATAATACCCAGACATTATTCGAACTAGAACTTTAAAGGAAGCTTGAAGGGAGACAATGAAAGATCAATATTCACAAGCCTCTCACAGAAATCCTGTTAGCAATTCACACAGCTACAACACTAGGAATTATTGCAGCAAGCCAGAGACACGAAAAAGAGATTTCCGACATCCAATGCTCAATCTAGCAGCAGTTGTTTCTATGGGTTACCATGGGTTGAGAAGACTTCCTGGATCGATGATAATCCAGGCAGAAGGTTCATTGCTTGGTACAAGTGATAACACCATTTTAGTGTCGTTTTAGGATGTGTTTTTGTGGTAATCTTGAGTATTTATGTTTGTTTTGTGCAAGATTACGCTTGTGTTTGTCTTTGTTGTAGGTCAGTGCGTTGAATCATGAGATAAATGTGAAAAGAAGAGGAACTGGTGAAAAAAAGAGCTTTCAGTGGTTGCTTGACTCAAAATGGCGTTAAGGATGAGTTATAATAAGTTTGTGATGAACGAAGGATGTTGAAAGGATAAAATCTTAAAATAATGGAATTAGAGTCGTGACATGGTGTTAAGGGTCGCGACTTTAGTAAAGTCAGAGGCTGAAGGTTGTTGAAGGGAGTTAGATTCACGACTTAGTCAATAGAATCGCGACGCTAGTAGAAGTCAGAGGCAAACCCAGGTGGTGCATCAACATGTAGGCCGCAACCTGGGTTTAGAGGGTCGCGGTGCCTGAAGACCGAACCAAACTTTGAAGTGCCTTAAAAATGACACGGGCTGCGACCTAAGAAAGGCCAAGTCGCGGCCCGCCCTTGAAAAAAAGACAAATTCGGTTTTTTTTCATATAAATTCATACTTTATGTTTTCATTAGGGTTAGGTCAAATTTTAATTACGAATTTAGAGAGTAAAATTTGATTCTGAGATAATTTTTTCTGCACTTTCATATTTCTATTTCTTCTTCAAGCTCTTAAATTTTATGTTTCTGAATAATTATTTTGTTGTTTTAGTCATGTCTGATATGAATTAAAGATCTCTATCTAGGGGTTAATGTAGTCGCTTGGATTTTTAATGTTATTATGATGTTCTATTGATTCTTCTTCTTTATTCTAATCTATATAATGTTTGCTTAATGCTAGTAAATATCTGATCAATATTTTCTTGATTTATGATTTTGATTCAAAATTCGAAAGATGAGAATTGAATATGCTATCCTTATATAGACATAGGTTACATATTGGAAGAAAGTACCTGTATGTCTTGTGTATCAATAATGTTTCTATGCTTAATGCCTGCTATATGTTTAAGTATATCACACAGATGTAGAAAACCTGCATATAGGTTGAGATCTTATGTCTTGAAAAAGAACAGAAATCGATTTTTGTTAACCTGCTATTAGAATAGGAAGAAAGAAATTTAGAACTGATTAATAAAGTTAATAGAATGAAAAGTTGACGAAGTTAATACCCTAGGTCTTTTTATTATTGATTTTCATCTTTTGATTAATTGTTTTATATTTACTAGTATTTAAATTGTGTTTGTAATTATATTTATTCATCTTAATTTTACTTCCCAAATAGAAAGTAAAGAGAAATTATTGGTAATTGGATTATAGTCTCTGTGGGAACGATTCTTATTTACTATCTATATTACTTGATACGACCACGTGTACACTTGCATGCCTATTTTACCAATTATGTTTTTGGCACCGTTGCTGGGGACTTAATATCCAACATCAAAATTAATTGTTTTTTGTGCTAATTTGGTTTTAATATTTTATACTCATTCAGATCAAGATTGTATCGTGTTTTAGGAATTATTGGTATATGCGAGGAAGTAAACAAAAGGAACTATATGGGTAGATCTTGAAATTGAGAGAACGTGCAGACAAAACTGAAAGATAAAGAGAAGGCTGGATTTTTCCATGGCTGAGAACGTGAATAACGATATCAACAACAATGCAAATCTGGGTAATGCGGGTAACGTAGCAGCTGAGGCTGACCCGCCATTGAGAAATTATGTACTCCTTACTGTTACAGGGATACATTCAAGTATTCATCCTCCTACATTAGAGGCGAATAGTTTTGAGATAAAACCCCCGATCATTCAGATGGTACATAATTGTGTACAATTTGGTGGATTGCCAAATCTCCATATTACCAACTTTTTAGAGTTGTGCACGACATTCAAAATAAATGGGGTGAGTAACGATATTGTTAGATTAAGATTATTCCTGTTTTTGTTAAGAGACAGAGCTAAGAGTTGGTTGAATTCATTACAAGCAACTCTATAGTCACTTGGGAAGACTTGGCTTAGAAATTCCTTGGTAAATATTTACCTCCTGTGAATTCAGCCCGATATATAGGAGAGATTAATACTTCCATCAGCTGGATGGGGAGTCGTTATATGATGCGTGGGAACGTTTTAAAGAGTTGCAAAGGAAGTGCCCACATCATGGAATAGAGAAGTGGTTGCTAGTGCATACATTTTACAATGGTTTGGGGGGAAATACAAGGAACGTTTATGAGAAAAAATGCTAATGATGCTTATGAATTACTGGAAGAGATGGCCATCGATCACTACAATCGGCCCATTGAGCGTGAGAATAAGAAGGCGGGGAGTCTTAGAGGTTGATTCTATTGCTTTATTGACCGCTCAAGTGGCATCTCTAACCAAGCAATTGCAGCAGAATAACCTCGCCGCCCAAACAATGCAAGTACATAATGTAATGAGTTGTGAGATTTGTGGGGGTCCACATTCTTATGAGCAATGCTTGAGCACTCCTAGTTGCTCGGAAGACGTGAACAATATGCCTTTGGAATAGCCACAGGCTATTGGTAACTTTCCAAGACCTGCACCCAACACTTACTTAAATTCATATACTCCTGTGTGGAAGAATCACCCTAACCTGTCTTGGAAAAATAACCAAGGTTTACAACCACAGTATCCACCTCAACACCCACCTCATCAACCGACTTATGGACTACACTTTAGGCCTTGATATGATCCAAACCCATGCCCATCTCATCCACCAACACATCCTCCAATGAACTCACCAACAACTCAACCAGTCTAATTAAATCAATTCATGATAGAGACAAGGTGGTCCATCAGGAATTTGGAGACACAAATGGGTCGGTTGGCTAAACTACTTTCTAGTAGACATAAAGGGAATTTTCCTAGTTCCACAGAGGTAAATCCTAAATAGCAATGTCAAGCCAGTGCATGAGGACAAGGGATGCTAGGCAATTGAAAAACCATGCAAGTGAACTTTTTGGAAACCAAGTCAACCACCAGTGTTTCTACTCCTAGGAAAGAAACTTGGAATTCTCCATTGCCTACAATGGTTGTGTTGCAATGTATAGTAGCCTTCTTGTGTTTCTCAATAAGATCCGAGATTCGTTTACCAATTGGGTGTACCAATTTCTTAACACCTTCCATGTTGGTTCAAAATCTACACATAAGCCAGAATCTGTTCTTCTCCAACAGTGTCACAATAGCCTTATCCCTTACAGGAAAAATTGCTTCATTAAAACTTTCACATAGGTTGTTAAGAAGCATAACACATTTCACACTTTCTCTGAAATGTGATTTGCTCCACTCTATTGGTGCTTTCTTTAACAACCATTGGCATGCCTTCTCATCGACCTCTTTCAGCTCATTCATCTTTCTTGTGACCTCCACAAGTGTTGTTGCCCTTGCACAAGCCCACAATATAAGTTTAACTACCAGACCAGGGTGATCTTTTTTGAAATTGGAATGTAGATTTATCACAAAGAATCTGATTTCTGGACCATAAAAAATGGCAGCCAATGCATTCTCTAGGCCTTTTTGCTATCACTCATCACTATAAATGTGGCAGGCCTTTCAATCTCAAGATCCTCAAGAAGAAGCTTTAGAAACCATGTCCCAGAAAACTTATTTTCCTTTTGAACTACTACTTAAGCAATTAGATACTGAGAGTTGTTTGGGTTTATCCCAATAGCTACCAACAACATCCCTATACAATATCCTTTTAATAAACATCCATCTAAGCCTATCAAAGGCCAGCAACCCTTGTTGAAACTATCTTTACACACTTTCAAACAAATGTAAACCCTTTCAAACACTTTTTTTCCCTCTACAAGTGTGGTGTTAAGTATAGTAGTGCTACCATAGGTTTGTTTCTAGTAATTGCTTGCAATAATCATCCAGGATTGTGTATTGATCCTTTACAAATCCTTCCAACATCTCTCTGGCTTTCTTCTTAGTTCTATTGAAAATCCAATTGGGAACATTACTGAATTTTGTAGCAGAAGTCATCTCTTTGAAGCCCGGGTAGTCCATGTTTGGATTCTGCTTGAATTGCTCCAAGAAATGTTTGGCTAACCAACCACTGGTAATTAACATGTTTGTTATCAAGTACTATACCACACTCATATTAATCCACTAATGTGTTCACTCTAACAGTTTTTCCATCAAGATTCAGTAACCTTGCATATATAAGCCACTTACATCCTTTAGCTTTGCATTTAGCTCTAAGCCTATGTTTATGATTGAAAACAAAATAGTATTGTCTGTAAGTATTTATAAAGTACACTTTCAAGGCATACCATAGATGATCAAATGTAGGAAATTTCATGTCAAGCTTGAACTTGAATTTATCAAAGTTTGCTCCTGGGTTATATTTTTTGTATTAAATATAAAAAAAAGAATACGCAACAGAATGAGGTCTTTTAAAATTTATTAATACCAGACAGGATCATACATATATAGAAATATTAAATCACATACAAATAGATAAAAGATTACCTCTTGAAGTCAATCAAGTGTCCTTGAATCATTTTGTATAAATCAACGATCTTCCTATCTTTATTCCGAATGGTCACACCTTAGCCTTCCAAGCCAATCCTCAAACACACATAGACGTGTGTTGGCACGTAGGATTCAGAGGTTGATTTAGACTCTCTAGATGTGTTCAACACATGAGATCTATAAAGAATTGAGAAGAGGGGAATTATAGAAATTTCTAGAATTTTAGATTTAGGAATTTATTCTATCGTTTCTTTTCTTTAGAGAGAGTGTGATGGTCAAAATAACTTAATAAATCTTAAACTTAAAATATCGCTTCTTTCAGGTTTATAAAGATAATTAACTAATTTAATTAATCTTTATTTTATTTAAATAAAACTAATCAGTTACAACTCATTCAGGTATTTAATTTTAAATAATAATTAAAAAATAATAATTAAATAAAAAAGTTAATTTGAAATTCAAAATTCAAATCCCAGGGAAAGAAAAATATCCCTACGTGGCACCACTCACTGTACAATACAGTGAGTGGCGTGAGCCACATTAGGGATTTCCCTAATTTTCTCATTTGTTTGCTTACTTAATATTTTAAACAATATATTTATCCCAAAATAAATATCAGTTAATTCAAAATTAACTTCATCTTAAAATATCAGTGTCAAATAAATTAATAAATATCTTATAATAAGATTGTTGTACCCTAATTTTAACCCGACTTCATTCACTAAACCCGAGTAAAGCTGACAAATAAATATACGGAGAAATAACCAAGGGAATGATATTTGCTTATTATATATGTGGGCAGCTCCAATGTCATGTGGTCACGCGTGGTGATTAGGCGTCCTGGGTTTAACCCGAGCTACAGACACGAAGGCCGTGAAGCGCGAGCTCAGAATATTAAAACAGTTGTTGAAGCACGAGCTTGGAGGGGATATCCAGCTCGTGGTAGATCTAGTATATTGCATATCTGCGGATCCCCAGAGACTCAGGATCCCTTTATATGTATATTTATGACCAAGCTGTCATATTTAATATCCCAGATATTAGGAGTACATTTATCTTGTGATCAGATCATATCCCAATGTAAATGAGAATTATTTGTATTAAATGTAATAATTATGTAAATGCATGATTGACTCATGCGGTTACTCAAACCTGTCCATGAAATTCCCTTATAAATACTGGGAATATTGGACGGAAAAGGGACCGTTGTTCTGTAATACTGAAACTCTGCCAAAATAGAGAGAAAAACAACAATAATATAGACTCGTGGACTAGGTGGATTTTAACCACTGAACCACGTAAAAGTTCTGTGTTCTTGAGTGAAATAATTTATTTTTCATTACAGTTTATTAAGCATTAATCTACCTTATTATTTCTTAATATACTGTTGGCGAAAAACCGCGTCAACAGTTTGGTGCTTTCATTGAGAGGATAAATTAGTGCTTTATCGAAATCCTAGTCGAATCTCATTATGGTGCTCACCACTCAATGCACGATAATGAGATAGAACAACCTGGTGGGCAGGAGGCCCATCATAACGCTGTTTCAAACGAGCATGGCCCTGAAGTCCAGCAATGTCCGGGAAAGCAACTAGCGGGTCACGGCGACACTGGGAGTTCGACGTCATTACCACCAAATCCAAACCCAGACTGCTTAGCTTCCGTTGAGATGGAAAATATGTAGTTAAGAAGCCGTCTCGCCAAGGCAAACAGGCAAATTGAGGAGGTTTTGGCTCGGTTACACCTTCTTGCAAACGACGTTAATGTTGGAAAGAGGCAAAGTGGGTCTCACAAGTCCCACAGGAATAACCAATCCAAACCAAGTCGTTCAGTCAGAACTGCCACCCCAAGTTCAGTGCCTACAAGACGAGATCGCCAGAATGCTCAAACCAGTGGCCCCCATAGGGGTCATCAGCATGTCAGTCGATCAGTTAGAACTGCAACCCCAAGTTCGATGCCTCCTTCACAAGCACCTAGGAATGCCCATGGAAATCCATGAGGAGGGACTGGGACAAATTCACTGAGATAAAATGTTCCAGCAAACCCTCCTACATCGCGATCGGATCGTTAGGCGCAGAGAACTAGAAATAATGCAGTAGAACAAAGGTGGCCTAATCTAGTTCGCCTTAGTGGGACAAGGATTTCCTCGCCAATAAGGATTCTCCCATCATCGATAAGGCATCCGATGCCACCTCGTCCTACACGGGACATTCCAGCTTAATGAGATAGTAGGAGAAATCCTCCTCCATCGCACGTGTTGAAAATCCAGATCCTTGGCCCCAACAACGATATGTAAGCTTCGCAAATGGGAGTTACTAGAATGAAAGTCGTCATAGTGGTAGGTCCGAGGGCAACCTAAGAAAGTAGTTGAGTGCAGCGCAAAGCCCTAAGTATGAGTCGCAACCTGATTTTCATGATCGCCTGAATTTGTAGAGAAGGAATCCATCTCAGAATGAAGATGTTAGTTATACTAGACAAGAGGGAGGTCCATCCATAGTATGCGATAATGGGAATGCCCCACCAAACCAAGCTTGAGCTTGGAGGGAAAATAACCCATCAAATACATACAATAGGATGGGAGCTGTTGAATAGCCCCCAGGTAACCTAGGGACCAAAGACCAGACCCTCGAGAGGTTAGCTCTGATGGAAGAGCAAATAAAGAAACTTTTATCTGGAAAAGACAAAGACGATTGTGACTCAAAGGATGAGCTCGATCCTTTCGCTCCAAATATTGCGGCGGTCACATATCCAGTAGACTTCAGAATGCCACACTTGTCAAAATTTGATGGAGATGGAGATCCATCAGATCATCTCGGAATGTTTAACACCATGATGATGGCCCACAATGTCAAACTCGATCTAAGGTGTATTTTATTCCCTGCAACTTTGGTTGGGCTAGCCAGGCAGTGGTTTAAACCGTACAAGAGACATTCCATAAGCTCGTGGAAGAAGTTTTCCTCCAAGTTAAAAAAAACATTCTGTGATTCACAAGCAGCTCGAGTTGAGGCTGATTCATTGGTTAATGTAAAGCAACAACCTGGCAAAACGTTGAAGACATATCTAAGTCAGTTTGCCAATGTCGCTGCACGAGCTAGGGATGCTGATGACAGTTCAAAGTTCATGGCATTGAGGACATGAATCCTTTTTGGGGGCGACCTGTGGCAAGAACTTCAAGGGAAAGGAGGCGCGAGCTTCTATCATAGGAACCATCTAGATCCCCCTCCAGCCTGTTGGAGCGGTAACAAATGTTTCAGCTACGGCTCAAACCGTTACCCAGAATAACCAAGGGGGGAAATAACAAGAGGAAGGGAAATGGCGAGGGCGACTAGAGCGAGACAAAGAAAAATAAGTCTGGGAAGAGATTCAAGCTTGTTTACATCACTTGCACCGACCTAACGGATACTAGGGAGCGCATCTTCCTGGAAAATTCTACTCGTCTTCCATGGAAGAAGCCAGAGCCATTGAAGAGCCAGAGGGTGAAGAGAGATCCTTCAAAGTTCTGCCGATTCCATAATGATATTGGTCATAACACTGATGACTGTCGACAACTGAAGGATGAGATCGAAACTCTCATTAGAGTGGGACCTTTGGCCCAGTACGCCTGAAATCAGGTGGTCCCTAATCAGCCTGTTGGACCAAACCCTCTGTCAGTCTCTGAAGCTCCAGTAAGACAAACATGAGCTCAAGCGAATCAGGAAGAACCTCCTCCGATAATAAGGGGAGATATAGCCACCATTTCGGGAGGACATCATCTGGCAGGCACGAGCAGCGGGGCCCAGAAGAGGTACATTAACGAACTAAAATCCCATAGCAGAGTGGAGTTCATTCCGGAACAACGATTATCAAAACAACAACGATTGGAAAAAAAATCAATCATTTTTACAGAAGAGGATACTAGCCACGTCCAATTCCCACATAACGATCCCTTGGTCATAACCATTCAGCTCGCCAACTGGAGGGTTTGGAGGACATTAGTAGATAACAAGAGTTCTGTGAATCTAATTTTTAGGTCCACCTTGGAAAAAATGGGGTTGTTTGTAACAGAATTAAAGGTGACCTCAATGACTCTGTACAGGCTTTCTGGTGAAGGGTCAGCGGCCATCGAGGCGATCAAATAAGTGGTAACATTGGGAGAAGGGTCACGAACTGTCTCCAAGCTACTTGAGTTTGTTGTAATTGATTGTCTAGCTGCATACAATGTGATTTTGGGCCGACCTGCGTTGATGACATTTGAAGCCATAACCTCTATTTGCCACCTAGCAATAAAATTACCCTCAGTTGCGGGAATATGCACCGTCAGAGGTGATCAGCTCGCTGCCAGGGAATGTTATAGCATTTCTATGAAGGGAAAATCACAACCCATGCATCAAGCTATGGTCATAATTGCCGGAGGTGAGGAGTCCCAGGAAGCAGAAGTTACTTGTGGGATAGAAGAACCTCAGCAAGCAGAGGATAGTGACGTCGCCCCACGTGAAGACATTGACCCACGAATGGGTGAAGACAAGTTAGAACTCCAAGCTATAGAGGAGCTCAAGGAAGTAAACATTGACCCTAAAGAAGCTTTGAGAGTCGTAAAGATTTGGAAGACAGGTACTGCACGTTCGGAGCGGCATCTGGAAAATTTCTGGGTTTCATAGTCAACACAAGGGGAATAGAAGCAAATCCCGAGAAAATCAGCTCATTGTTAGAAATGCCCTCGCCAAGGTTGCGTAAAGAAGTTCAAAGTCTGATTGGAAAGGTGGCATCTTTAAATCGTTTTATTTCAAAATATACAGACATGTGCCTGCCATTTTACAACTTGCTCAGGGGAAACAAAAAATTTGAGTGGACTGAGGAGTGTGAACAGGCATTACTCGACCTAAAAACATACATGGCCGAGCCCACAGTGTTATCTAAGCCTATTTTTGGAGAACCTCTGTTCCTTTATTTGGTCGTGACAGAAAATGCAGTCAGTGCCGTGTTAGTCTGAGAAGAAGACCATGCCCAAAAACCAGTATATTATATAAGCAAGAGACTTCTCGGAGTTGAGTCACAATACCCACTAATAGAGAAGCTGGCATTCTATCTGATATTGGCTTCCAGGAAGCTCTAGCCATATTTCCAATCCCATTCAATCAACGTCATGACCAACCAACCTTTAAGGCAGGTACTGCAAAAACCTGAAACGTCGGGACGTCTTTTATAATGGGCTATCAAGCTTAGCCAATTTGAGATATTGTACGTGCCACGGACCTCAATCAAAAGCCAGACCCTTGTTGATTTCATGGCTGAATGCACCGGATTTCAAGAGGAGCTCTTGAAGGAACCGGTGCAGGAGTTATGGAAAATCTTCATGGATGGATCATCACACGAGAACGGATTGGGAGCTGGGATCATCTTAATCTCCCTAGAAGGGCATCAATTTCATACAACTCTGAGATTCAGATTGGAGGCATCCAACAACGAAGCCGAATATGAGGCTTTACTAGCTGGGCTGAGAGTGGCAAGGGAGCTCAAGGAAAAAGTCGTCCAATGCTATAGTGATTCCCAACTCGTGATCAATCAGGTATTAGGAGAATACCAAGCTCAAGGTACGAAGATGGCGACTTACATAGCTAAAGTGAAGGGAGAATTGTCAAAATTTGAGTACAGTTCTGTGGAACAAATACCTCGCGAGCAAAATTCAAATGTTGACGCCTTGGCACGAATTTCCACCACAAAAGAAGCTGAGACACTGAATGTAGTGCCAGTGGAGTTCTTAGAGAATCCGAGTGTAACAAAAATGGTAGAAGTCGAAATGATCGACACAAGGTCGACCTGGATGACTCCCATAATGGAATACCTCACAACAGGAAGGCTACTTGACGATAGAACAGGCCCAAGAAAAATACTATATCAAGCTCCGCAGTATGTGATAGTGGATGGGACATTGTACTGACGTGGTCATTCATTGCCTCTCTTACAATGTGCTCTGCCCGAGGAAGCTAAAACCATTTTGCAAGAAGTGAACGAACACTACAACAAATTTGATATACAATGACTCCCTGCAATGTCTTACACCATTGGTGTAAGACATTAAAACTTATCAGGGGTTTTAAATGTCTGATGGTGTAAGACATTGAAAGTGTATATTATTGGCTACAATTGGAAGACATTGAAAATGGTGGAAGACGTTGGAAATAGGCTGGGGTAGTGTTTATGGGTACATCCAACGTCATCCATTGGGAGACATTGGATGTGCTCCCTTCATATATGACCAAATATGCTTTGTCTTCCTCACATATCACCAACCCGAGAGCATGCAAACCAGAGGAGAGAATTGGGGCTGCATTTTTTTAGGGTTCTAAGGTATGTTTTTATTTTATTTTATTGATTTTTAGTTAATTATTTTGCAAATAAATCATAGGTTTTGCATTAGGATGAGTAATATACATGATTTTGTGTTAGTTTTACATTTTTATGCATTTTTTTTTATATACATTGTATGTTTTTGTGGTTTTTCCATGGAGGTTTTTAGGGATTTATGATTTTTTAGTTTTTTTTTTTAATTTAACCTATCACATTGTATAGATTTCATTAGAGTATATATGTTCATAATTTTTTAAAATTTTTATCATTTTTTATTTCGAAATTTAGATATATTTTTGTCTATTTGAATTTTTTTTTTAAATTGTAACTATTTTGTTATATATATAGTTATGTTAAAATAAATTTATTAAATAATTTATAAAATATAAATATATGAAATTTTTTATGTTTTTGTTTATTATTAAGTTTTTAGGTTATGAAATTTTATATTAATTTTTTGTTGAGGTTATAATTAGCGGCACATTGAGATTTTTTTTATTTTTTTACCAATATCATTTACTATTATTAGATATTTAGTGATATTTGTTTAGTAATGTTTAACATATTAATTAATTTAATTTCATAGGTTGTGATTTTTGTGGTGAGATTTTAGAGAGTATTTTGCATCAAAATTCCAATATAAATTACACATTTGAGGTAATTAAGTTTCTAAAATTACAATAATACGTTATATATTGCTAGATATTTAGTGATGTTTTATTTATTAATTTAATTTTATTGGTTTGTGGATTTAATAGCGAATTTGATTACTAAGTGAAGTAACTTTGCTAGCTTTTGGATTAAAGATTGCAAGAGGTACATATATATTCTCTTACTTCTACTTTTAATATTATTAAACAAATGTTAGAGGAGTTTGAATATCTTAAATATTCATCCATAGTGAAGTAGGTTCTGAGATTAAAATTGTGTGCTGCGATGATAACGGAAGGTTGAGAACTTGTGTGTATTAGTGAAGTAGGTTCTGATAAATTTGACTGTGTGCTGCGAAGCTATAAGGAAGAAACTTATTGTATGTTGTTTGAATTTTTTGTTTTGCTATTCAAATGCAGATGATTAGGTCACTATTATAGGGGAAATGCTGCCCGATTTTATCTAGGATAATAAACAATTAGTTTTATATAGACATTCTATAAGGAAGAAACTTATTGTATGTGGTTTGAATTGTTTGTTTTGATATTCACATGCAGATGGTTAGGTCACTATTATAGGGGAAATGCTACCCGATTTTATCTAGGATAATAAAAAATTAGTTTTATATAGACATACAACTTTATCACGTGCTTATTTAGTGTTGTTTCTTTTCTTTTCCATATACATAGGAGAATATATGGATAAACAGTGGATGTCAGCGAATAGGTTATCTGCGGAATATAGGAACGGGGTCGATTTGTTCTTAAGGTTTTGTTCGGAAAATGTGAAAGACCCAAATTTTACTTATTGTCCATGTCTTAAGTGTGGAAATGTTAAAAAGATGGATCTTAAAAAGATTAAAGAACACTTATATTTCAATGGGATCGACAAGAGTTACATAATTTGGTATTACCATGGGGAGATAGCTCCAATTGCATATCCTGATTTGGACATGTACATAGTTGCTCAGGCCATTGGGATGCCAATAGCGTGGCCTAAGGATTTTGTCATTATATCTGAAGATGTAACTCATGAGGTGATGCCATGTTTTTACATAATTATCTTTACAATTCTATATTTGTTTGTAATTTTTTTAATTGTTGATATAATTGTATACAATTTAATAATAATTAAGTAGAATAATATGTATGTATTAATTAAAAAGTTTCAATTTAATAATAAATTACTCATATTTTTAAATAATTAGTGTCCACACCAACCGGACAATGTGCCATGTGGATACTACTTAATGAGGATGTTGAAGGATTTGATTGAACATGCGAGTCCTGGGCATTACTTGAGAACGGTATTATTAATTAAAATTTACAAATTATTTTTGAAACTATAAATGTAATCAAATAATTAATTAAAATATTTTACTTTATATTTCTTGCAGCTAACAAGCACATCATATACAGAGGCACAAATTGATGAGTTGCGACAAGAATGGGCGACATATATGTTGCCGATAATCCAAAGTTACCGACCTCGTTGATAGGTTTTTTTAAAAATTTTTTTAACTCTTTCTTCATACACAATGCAATATTTGTTCATTTTGAATATTTCTAACAAATATTGTATTTCTTGTATATATCTAACAAATATATTTTTTTCTTTCAATTTAATTGATTGTTAAATTAATTTAAATTTAGATTAAAATAATTTCAATTTAAATTAATATTATTTCAATTTAATTGATTATTAAATTAATTTAAATTTAGATTAAAATAATTTCAATTTAAATTAAAATAATTTCAATTTAAATTAATATTATTTCAATTTAATTAATTATTAAATCAAATTAAAATAATATTAATTATAAATTTATTTAATTTATTTTTTTTAAATGTGGAAGACTTTCAATGTCTCCCATTGGGAGACGTGGGAAGTGACTCACCTCTCCCAATAGGAGACGTGGGATGTCTCCTAGGGACTTCCCACGTCTCCCATTGGGAGAGGTGAGTCACTTCCCACGTCTCCCAATGGGAGAGGTGGAAAGTCAACGTTTGACTTTCCACCTCTCCCATTGGGAGACGTGGGATATATACCTACAATGACCCTAGCAACAACGTCTCACTAAGTGGGAGACATTGTAGACTTCCAATGTCTCCCAATTAAAGTCATAAAACCTCTATTTTGTTGTAGTGGAAGGTTTTTGTGGAGATCATGCTCGGGGACAAAACCTAGCATTGAAAATACTGAGGCAGGGCTATTTTTTGCCCACTCTAACAAAAGATTCAATCTCGTATGTATAGAAGTGCGACAAATGCCAACGTTTCGCCATAGTTGCTCGAGATGATCCAATTGAGCTAACGATGATCTCATCCCTGTGGCCATTCGTGGTATGGGGAATCGGCCTAATAGGGTCCCTAACTATGGGAAAGGGAGGAGTTCGTTACGTGGTGGTGGTGACTGACTATTTCACGAAGTGGCAGGTAGAAGCCGAACCTCTGGCAAGCGTCACGTCAAAGAGATTCCTAGACTTCGTGGTGAAGAGTGTTATATGTCGATTTGGGGTTCCTAAAAAGATCGTGTAAGACAATGGGACACAAATCGACAGTGATCTCTTCACTGACTTCTGTGAAAAATACGGTATTATTAAGAGTTTCTCCTCAGTAGAATATCCACAGGCCAATGGGCAGGTCAAGGCTGTGATAAAAACCCTAAAGGTGAGCCTAAAGAAGAGGTTAGATGAGGCCAAAGGATTATGGCCCGAACAGCTCCCGCAAGTACTTTGGGCCTACCGAACTTCTCACAGAACCTCCACAGGACACACTCCTTTTTCCTTAACTTTTGGAAGCGAGGTCGTCCTTCCAGTTGAAGCCATGGTAGCCATTCATAGGAAAAGGACATTCAACCAAGAGCAGAATAAGGGACTACTTAATGCATCTGTCGATCTAATTGAAGAAAAACGAGAAGATTCACAGTTACAGCTCGCCCATTATCAACAAAAAATCACTCCCTATTTTAATTCTAAAGTTAAGACGCGTAGATTTGGATTGGGCAACCTAGTTCTTCGAAGGGTATTTCTAGCAAATAAAGATCTCAAGGATGGTGTTTTAGGCCCGAATTGGGAGGGACCATATCAGGTCGTTGAGGTTTTGCGTGAAGGAACTTTCAAGATAGCTCAATTGAATGGGGAAGTAGTCCCATGGACCTGAAACGCCCTACATTTGAAAAAATATTATCAGCAGCACCACCATCAATATAAGACTTATTTATAAAAGTCATTTTATTAAATAATAAGTGGATTATTAAATAATTTTTAAGATTGTATGAGTTCGTGTTCTAGCGTTTGTAAAAGAAACCAAGAAAGTTTCTACATTTTGGTTACTTGGGGGGCACATAACCCGAGATTGGCAAAATTAAGCTTACTTGATAAGTTTAAATCGTTAAAATCCTTGGATACAACTAGGTCTAAAACTTAGAGGATTGGAAAAATTGATTATTCGATAGCTTTTTAAGAGCTCAAGTTTTCAATAAACCTAGCATGGACTAACTTAAAATCATTTAAAATCCTGGATGTAACTAGGTCCAAAATATAGAAGCTTGGAAATATTGATTATTCAATAGCTTTTTTTTAAAGTTCGAATTTTCAATAAACTAGCGCGAACTAAATTTAAAGTCATTTAAAATCCTGGATGTAACTAGGTCCAAAATTTAGAGCTTGGAAAAAATTGATTATTCAACAACTTTTTAAGAGCTTGAGTTTTCATTAAACCTAGCGCGAACTAAGTTTAAATTATTAAAATCCCTGGATACAACAGGTCCGGAACTTGGAAAGTTGGGAAAATTGTTTAATATCAAGGGCTTGTTAAAGCTTGAGTTATCAATAAACCTAGCACGAACTATGTTTAAATCATTTAAAACCCTGGACGTAACTAGGTCAAAAACTTGGAAAGTTGGGAAAATTGTTTAATATCAAGGGCTTGTTAAAGCTCGAGTTATCAATAAACTTAGCACAAACTAAGTTTAAATTATTAAAAACCCCGGATATAACCGGGTTCAAGACCTGATTTTAATAGGTTTGATACAAATCAACACACAAAACTTGGATATAACCAAGCTCGATAAATTCTATCCTGATCTAAAAATCGATTCCTAAAATCTCGAATGTACAAGTCTAAGGATTCATAAACATGAGAGATAGTAAAGGAGAGATAAATGGATAAAAATTTTAGATGTATATTGAAATAAAGCAAGCAAATTATCCCGAGGAGAAAAAATCTCGAACTAAGCCCGAAGGCAATTGTTTAATAAAAAAACTGAAACAATTACAGAAAAATACAAGAGAAGTATCATTGGGCTCCATCAGCTCGCCCTGAAGATGTGACGTCCTCGCCATCCCCCTCAGCTACTCCGGAAGCCTCACCAGTCTCTGATGGTTCTTGCAAAAGCTGAGCCTTGAATCTTGCAAGGTACGGATCCCACAGCTCAGCTCCCATGAAAGAGAAGTTCCCATCTGGGTTGAAGGCCCAGCACTGGTATAACATCTCTTCCACGGCTGACGATGAGGCCGCCTTTTCTTCTTTGATTGTGGCCTTGGCCTCGAGCAGTTTTGCTTTGGCTTCAGCATCCTCGACCTGAAGTTGTGTAGTTTGAGCCTGGAGGACAGACAATGCAGTCTTTGTAGCCTGCTCGCTTTCTTGGGACAAGGCGAGAGCAGCCTTGGCATCATGCTCACTCTTTTGAGCAGCCGCCAAGGCAATTTTGGCGGTCTACTCGCCTTCTTGAGTGGCAGTCAGGGCAGTGTTGGCAGCATTCAGATCGGCCTGAAGCTCATTGTTTCTAGCCCTTGCACGGGCTATGCTGCGATACTAGGCCAGGACAGACTGCCAAATAACAAAACAAGTCAGAGATAAACCCTTGATCACAAGAAGAAGAAATTTTTCACCAAGGAAAGATAACTTACAGTGATGTTCATGCCCATAGTTGCTTCCATGACATTCTCCGGGCTGCGCTCCTCGATGGTCCTCAGATCCCTCGAGCTGGCCTTATAGGCGTTCCCCACCATATGGCTCACAGTCTCATAAATGATACCTCGAAAGGCTTGAGGGATCTTCTCCAGGTCCTAAGGATCTACTGGTATTTGAATAGTGGGAGCTGGAAAAGTAGGAGCTGGGGGCTCAGCTTGTAGCACTTAAGCCTGGGGAGGTATGGATAAAGGTGAAGGAGGAGGAGGGGGGACCTTAGCGATAACAGAACTCACCGAAACTGATTCCCGAGTTGAGCTCGTGTCTTTCCCCTTGGCATGGGATTTTGAGGTGTTTCCCGCTGCAGGGGGGTTTTCTTCGTGATCCTGAGCCTCTTTATGTCGTAGCCCAAGCCAACTTTCTTAGTCTGGAAAGCAGTTCGGAGGTCAGGACCTCCAGGTTGTTCCATCTCTTCGCCTGAAAAGAACAAAAAGGAATTAGTTCACAAATAAGGTTGTCAGAAATATATAAAGAAAGAAAATGAACAATGATCCTACCCTCCGGGCTGGGGGAGGAGTCTATTATCACGACCTCCAGCCTTGGAACTAATGGAGGAGAGGGGAATTCTATGACTAATATTGCTGGGATCCTAAAGGGTTCAAGTTCAGGTCCTTCCTTGAGGCTGGATTCCTCTACATACTGTCTAAACCCAAGGGCAAATGCACCCTGAAGCAGAGAAGGCCAGGTCCTACGGTTAGTCCCATACTCCTAAAAACTGGCGTATCTAAAGTTTAAAGTGTTATATACTACGATTGTGCCCTTAGGATAACTGTTGTCATGGCGTACCACTAAGTAGTCTACGCACTGCAGCAGGGTTATATTTTGATTCGGGTTATAGGCATGATGATGGATGAGCTGGTTTGGATTAAAATGAACTAACCTAAAATTGGCAACAACCCTATCTAATTCCCTAAAGGGGTATGGGTTACCTTGGCTGGAGGGGCCGACTGCTGCCCCTGACGCAACTCGCTCTAGGTCGAGTTCCCAAATAGCCTCGGGAGCATGCCTTTTTCTCACTATAGGCACCTCGTCCTCTTCATCCTCCTCGCCCTTAATGGCTGGTAGGGACTCTTGAGAGGATGGGAGCTCGGGGATCGTCAGAAGGATAGCCTGGGTCCTCAAGGCCAGTGTTTGGCCTTCACCAATCATTCATGACCTGGTGGTAATCCTTCTCACGCGAAGGGGGGGGGGGGGGAAGCCCAGATAGCTTCTCATATTGACCCCCGAGGGTCACGAACTTTCCCATCCTCGCAAATATGGTTGCACGAGAAACAAATTCAGTTAAGACAAAAAAATATATATCTTAAGAGGAATAGAAAGTCATGAGCTAAATTCGCAAGGACAGAAGACTTATGAGGTCGGTTGAAGTAACGGTGTTCGCAGTTCCAAAATCCATTCGACATAAAGAACAAGTCTTTGTAGTCGTTTGGATGACTGGGAAGCTCAATGATGGAGGCCGAGTTAGGGAATCTTGTGAGGTAGTAGAATCCATCACAACATCCAGTCTGGTTGAGGCTTCCCTTAAGGCAAAAGAAATAAAGAATGTCTTCCAGAGTGGGGACCTCCCACTCGTGTTTCAGCAACAAATATTTCAGCCCCGCCAAAAGTCTATACAAATTTGGAGGGAGCTTAAATGGAGCCAGCTTCACGTAATTTAAAAAATCCGCGAAGTACTGGTCCAGGGGGAGGAAGGCCTCAGCCTTCAGGTGTTCATCACTCCAAGCTGCGAAGTCGTCTTGGAGAGGGGAGTAGCTCCGTTCCCCTTCGAACGTAGGTTGGGCTAAGAGAGTTCCAGTTTTGACCTCTATGTTGTGGCTTAGCATAATTTTGTTCACCCTCCCTTGAGTCGTTATCATGGAAATGATACGCTCAGCCTCGAAGTACGCGTTGGGGTCAACCATGATGTCCCTCTTCTTGATGCTCTAGGTTTTAGATTCTCTATACAGCAAAAGTCATTTTCTAAGCCTCAATATTCTTTTCTCTTCTTCTCTTTGTATCCATCTCATGTGTTGAGAACTGCTCACTTTAGTCTAGGTGATTCTAAGGATACTTTGGAAGGTTGTGAAGCAAATTGAAGATCGGTTCAGTTTCTTAGTGATACCACGCGACAGAAAGGATACAAGGGTTAGAGAAACTGAAGGAAGGACTCATTCATTCCACTGTGTATAATGTAAGCGTTCTTATCATTATTTCTATTTGAATTCAATTTTAGAAACATGTTCTAGGTTTTCTTATATTAATTTGTTAAATATAAGATCTACATGAAAATAAATAAGATCATGTATAAGTTTTCCTATCAACTGGCCTTAGAGCTTTTGGTAATCTTTATTTTCATGCATTAACATGGTAAAATTGAATTATTTGATGTGTTGAGTAATTGGGTGGATTTTATGTTTTTAATGATGCATATTGAATTTTATGTGATTATTAACATATTTCGGTTATTTTGTTGTGTTTTTTTGCAAATAATTTTTACATAAATGTTTTGTTTGATGTAAAACATGGTAAAAATTATTTAGAAAATGTTTTTGGCTTCAAAAATTACACAAATTTTATTAAATTTTTTTTTCTCGGGCAGTGGCCGCAGCATGCGAATTTTTGCCCAGATACTCTCGTGGCTGCGGCCACCAACTTTCCTTGGCAGCGGCCTGCGTTAATTTTTTCTTAAAATTTGATTTTTAAAAGTATTTTTAATAGGTTATGTAGAGTCCAAGAACTTTACTTAGCTTAGTAGATAGTAGTATAATAGTAATAATAGTATTATCTTTATGACTGTGGATTTTTGGTTCAGACTGGGATTTATTTGGACACTCACAGTAGTACTAGTAGATTTTCTAAGTTTAACCTATAGTTTAGAAATATTATTTTAACCTAAGGTTTGATTAATATCACTGATATTGAGGATAATATTTAGTATACTATAAGGTTTAAATAAGAACCAATAGAAATATATAGCACATGTTATGTATGGGTTTATTAATGATTAAGTATTTTGAGGATTAAATTTATTAAGGTTAAAATTTGAATACTCTAAGGTCAGTCAGCAGCTTTGAAAATGTTGGAAGGCTTAGTCAAGGCTATTTACTCAATTTAAATTAAGCTAAAAATGTGTAATTTCGTGTTTAAATAATCAGCGTATGCCGATATATCGCAACACGAAGATACGGAAACCACGAAACATTGCACGATTGCCTCGGTCATACTGGCCCAGGCGATATATCGCCTACAGGGGGCGATATATCGCCCTCTTAGCATATTTTGAAAGTTTTCAAAAACGTTTTCCTTTCAAACCTTCAACCTCTTGATAAGTCCAGCACCTTTCTGAACGAGTCTTCAGCCTCTGCTAAACGATAATTCAAATTATTTTCACTTAAAAAGCCATTATTTTTATTCAAGTTAAATGAGATCTTTTCATTCCTAAACTCTATAAATAGGACCTAGTACCCAGCCATTTGTTCATCTATTACTCTAAGTTCAGAGGCTGCAAGTTGCTAGGTGAGTGTGAGAGTGTAAACACTTGGGTTGGGAATTATAAGCTTGATCATTATAAGCTTATCAAACACTTGGGGAAGTAAGGTCTATTCACATTTTGGTTCAAGGTTTAGATTAGTCATATAAGTCTTCAAGGTATTTCCAAACTCTAGTCCATTTCTGTATTATGTTCTGTAAAATTCTCATAGTCTTCTACTCATTCTAACCTTATTCTTATTCTTGGTTAGGAAATCCAAGTTCTTAAGCACAAGGTTTTTGGTAAGTATATTTTGATAGTACAGTTCCTTCTTCACTTTCATCCCTTTTCTTCAATATACTCACCATATTATAAATGGTTTTTAGGAGTGTTCCAAGGTCCCAAATCAGTTCCCATATCCCGGTTATTTTGGTAAGGAAAATAGGATAGGATTTATGTGTTATATGCTTTTATATGTTATCTTATGATTTTATGTTATGCAATATGTTCTAATAAGTATGATTGTAGACTTGGGCATATGGCCCATATGACTAACAAGCCCCAAATAGATTATGGGCATATGACTTGCTTAGCTAGCAAAACCCCACTAATCTAATGGGCATATGACTTGTTTAGTTTATGGGACCCCAAGTAATAATGACCATTATAGTATGTATGTGACATAAGTGTTATAGTATGTTTTATGTTACCTTATGAATTTTATGTTTATGGTTATGTGTTAGATTTTCCTTGCTGGGCATTAGGCTCACTCCTTTTTGTTTTTATGTGCAGGAGAATAGTCTTAGAGGCGGGAAAGATTCTTGGAAGCTTGGGGAATGTGAATTGAGGCGGAATGGATTCAAGGAGTCGAGAGTTTCGGTTTCGAGGATGTAGTTTTTGTTTTCTTATGGTTTTTATATGTATCTTTCTGCGTTTTATTATGTAATCTCTTTTTAATTATCATTAGGTCATGTTTTGATTTTAAAACAATGGGATCCCATATTCTGCTTTGAGTTTATGTAAGTTTAAACATTGGTTTTACAAGTTTTAAATAAAGTATGATTATTTCACTTGTAAGTATTATTAGGGATTAGTGTCTATGCTTAAGTTTTCATTGATGGTCCATAGTCTAGAGTAGTTGGGTCATTACAGGTTAATACAAAAATATGAGATCTTTTCTATTATTTAAAAATATCTTTTTTGAAATATGATATTTTTGTTGTTTGATCTTTTAAAAATAGATATTTCCTACAAAGATTCAAATTCAAATTTAAAAATAGGTTAACTAATTAATTTTAAATATTTTAAAATATTAAAATATTAGAATTAAGTTATCAGATATTTAAGATATTTTTTAAATCCGATATTTGAAGATATTAATATATGATTATTCTATGAATTTTAATATTTAAATTATTTAAATTTGTTGACTAGATATTTTTATAGATATTTGAATTTTTTTAACTGTTTAAGATATTTTTTCAAAAATAGCAGATGGTATTTGTTTTAAAAATTTATAATTAGTTAGATTTTAGAAAATATCACGTTTTTCAAACCAATTAATAAAATATTTTTTTAATAAATGAAATTTAAATTAATTTTGGTTAATTGTTGATAAATCTTATTTAAATTAAATTAATATTTTTCAAATTAACCTAAACCAAGTTGATTGTTGATAAATGTCATTTAAATTGACTTATTTTGTAAAAAATTTAATTAATTTGAATTTTTGATAAATTATGGAAAATTAATTGTGGTATTTTTAAATAAAATTCATAGACTTGCTCATATAGTAACATGATTAGGCTCATCCAATTATAACATGTTTGTTTTCATTATATGTGGTATTTTTGCAATTGGGTTTAGATACATATAGTGACACATATGTTTGCTTAATATATTGATTTTTCCTAATAAAATAATTCATAAAATGATAGGTTTTATTTGGGCCTATTAGAAAATGTAAAGTTTAAATTCTTCTCTTTTTGGAGGTTCCACTTGTGAATGCTCATTTGCTTTGCATGACTATAGTGGGCCTAATCAATTAATAACAATTAATAAAACAAATGTTTAAATTCCTGTCTTTTGGACCTTGTGTGGAAGTTAGGGGGCCTTAGTAGTGGAAATGACATATTGGACTCAACCCTCCTCCATGCAAGACCAATTGTTAAGGCCCATTTGCCTAAGTTGGACTTAATTGTATAGGTTCATTATATTAGTTAAACCTAAATATTGATTAGCAACAAATTAATTCTAAATTAATTGAATTTGTTTCAATGTGACACTTTAGAATTAATAGAAAATTATAGGATTCTAGTTCTAAAATTTTAATCTTATAATTTTTTGAAGAACCATAGTCATTAATTTTCAAAAAATAATAATAAAAATATTATTTTTATAATGAGCTTATTTTAAGAATTATATACGATCTCCACCGTTGATTTAATAAGGTCAATAGCTTAATGAGGCATCGAGACGCTTTGATTCGTCCCCCTATGAAAGGCGTTCATTAGTTATTTTGATAATTCGTCCCCCTACTAGACTAACTTCTACGGTGACTACTAGGACTAAATGTATTGATTATCGAAACTGTGGGTCTAACTCATAAAATAAGAGATTTTGTTTTCTTATTTTGATCGAATAGTAGGTTGTTAATAATGGTGTCCATTAAAAAATGAGTTACAACTCTATTCAACTAATGATATTTTCTTACTCTAGCCAATCGGGACAACGATATCATAGATTAGTTAAAAACCTAAAGAAATACAGATATGATTTTATTTTATTTTTTTGTATTTTTTTCTTATATGTTACATATTTTTGGTATATGTTGTGCTATTTCTTAAAATTTGTGTGAATAGAAGTTTTATTGAGCAAATGTGATTGATTTCTATTTTATTGATAATATGTAGTTTTAAGTATAGCTGTATCTACTCCCATCCTTTCTCTACTTTCGATGGACAAACTCACTGGAGAAAACTTCCTTATGAAGCAAAACATCAACATTGTGTTGATTGGTGACAACTCCAAGTTCATCATGACTGAGGAATCCCCGAAAGTTCCAGCTGAAGAAGCTACCAAGTCTGTGAGGGATAAGTATGAGCATTGGTAGGCGGCCAACAACAAGGCGCATTACTACATGTTGACTAGTATGGTCGACACTCTCAAAACAAAGATGGAGAATGTCGAGACGACCTACGAAATCATGGATCACCTCCAAGACATGTTTGGTGTCAAGTTAGTGCAGACTCGTTTTAAGGCCACCAAGAAATATGCCAATGGTCAGATTGCACCTTCTCAACATGTTCGCGATCATCTGATCAAAATGAAAAACTATTTTTAAGAAGCTGAACTGCATGGAGCAACAATAGATGAGGAAACTCAAGTCGTCTTAATCCTCAATAGTCTCTCTCCAGCTTTCCTACCATTTACCAACAACTATGTGTTCAATAAACTCAACTATGGTCTGACGCAGCTGATAAACGAGCTTCAAACTTTTGAGTCTATCATGGGTGGACCAAGTAAGGGAGGAGAAAATAAGACAACAACTACTACTGCTGCTGATCAAGCTATAGCTGAAGCTAACCAGGCTTCATCTTCGAAAGCTGGAAACAAGAGGAGAGATGGACAAAACAACAACCCCAAGCCTTCAAAGGCTTCAAAGACGAGTGCACAACCAAATGCACAGATGCCTAACGGGAAGAATAAGAAAAACAAGAAAGGTAAAGGTAAGTGTTTCCGCTACAATGAGAAAGGGCATTCGAAACAGGATTGCCCCAAATATCCAGCAACAAAAAACAAAGGTAATGATTATAGTTCATTTATCTTAGATGCATATGTTTTATAGAATGATAAATCTGTTTGGATTATTCATTCTGGATCTACTAACAATGTTTGTAATTCTTTACAGCTTCTTGAATCGTGGGAGGAAGTGGGCAAAGCTGGCTTAAAGCTTAGAGTTGGTAACAGAGTGTTCGTTGCGATCCAAGCTAGAGGAAGGAACTCGCTTGAAGTTCGGAAATAACTATTTAATTTTGAAAGATGTATTTTTATTCCGGATTTTAGTAGAAAATTAATTTCAGTTTCCACGCTGCAATTAGAATAATTTCTTATGACTTTCACAAGTTTTAATATATCTATTTCTTTCAATGGAACATAATTGTGTATTGCATGTTTGGAAAACGCGCTTTATATTCTACGACTTAATGAACCCCTCGCTCTTAATAATGAATTATTCAAAGTAGCTAAACCTAGGACCAATAAACGTCAAAAGACCGATAATGATAACATGACGTATTTATGGTATTTGAGATTAGGTTACATTGGCTATGTTAGGATTCAAAGACTTTTAGAGGACGACCCTTTGAGGGTACTCACCTTAGGTGAATTACCTATCTATGAATGTTGTCTAGAAGGCAAACTGACCAAGTGTCCATTCCCTGCAAAGGGTGATGGGGCCAAGGAACCACTTGGACTTGTTCATTAAGATGTTTGTCGACCTTTGAATGTACAAGCCAGGGGTGGTTTTAAGTATTTCGTCACTTTCAATGACGAATACTGTAATGCCCTAAAATCCAGGGACTGTTACGTTGTGCCTTTTAAACAATGCTAAACTCCCTAATCGAGTCATTTGGCCATAATCGTGTAACTAAGTATGATTAGCGGTTTAGGGATTAAAAATTTTGGTTAACATATAACGTTTCACTAAAACGTTTACTGTAAACATTGGGATCCCAAAAAAATATAATTAAAAGGTTAATTACAAGAGAATATTTACAACCAGCCAATCTAAGCGGCAAAACAGGGTTTAACCCTAGTTCCTCTTTTAACCCTCGACTGTGGCGGTCAAGTAGCCGCATATGTACACATCGTCACCTAAGCTCTCCAACTCATGGATGGTCCAACGTTCTTTTGCCTTTACCTGCACCACATAGCACCCGTGGGCCAAAGCCCAGTAAGAAAACTCAATATGCTCATGAACAGTAATAACATGTCATCAAATCATACAGTGCATGCCTAGCAACAATAGACTTAATTACGCATGCAAATAAGTTCAACAATGAACGAGTGACTGCTCAACAAGTCACTAACAGGGGGTCTGTACCTTTAAACGAGTGAAAAATTATCAAGTCACTAACAGGGGGTCTGTACCTTTAAACGAGTGACAAATCAACAAGTCACTAAGGTGGGTTCCGTTCCCTTTAGCCATGTGACGACACGGTCACCTGGGCTTTACAAATAAGTGATCCGTTCACTAGCTTAAACAAGGTAGGTATTTGATGAAATAGTCACAAACATAAACCTACTGAGTGACCACAGAGTCACTAACGTGGGATTTCGCTCCCTTAGCCATGTGACTAAATAGTCACCCAGGACTTTGGCCCTGGCCCTGGCCCTGAGTAACTAGTCATAGACTAGACAAGCGCTTATAATTTTCATTGAACTTAAGGTCGGTCCAGCATTAATATTCCATATGAGTCAATCAATGTCGATGTCGATTAGATCTAATCTTTTATCGGCTCTGCGTCTATGACGCTTATGCCGCTTCTGACTCTTAGGTAATAACACGCGACCAGTACCGATTCTGACTAGTTAGTCAGTACCACACACAAGTAAGCAATGCTACCAGGCATATATCATACGTCAAATACCCGAATACAGGGCATTCAACATGCTTACTTAACCATTGCTAGCATAATTAGGATCATGCATAGTCACAGAGACTCAAGCTCTGATCAATCTCATATTTAACATTCATGGCATGCCCTAACCACATGTTTCTCGTGCATCACAAATAAGCAAGATTTGCTAAGCATTTAATATGCATCCAATGTCCACATTTCAACATTCAACATGCCTCAATGATAACCACGCTTGTCGCATATATAGGGTGCAGTTTTCTTACCTCGAGTTCGAGCAAGAATTAGTAAAAGAACGACCCTTGAGAACGATCAATCCTTTGATCCTTTAGCGGTCACCTAGTCATAACAAAATATGGAATCCCATTAATAAAATAAATCATTAAAAAGATTTATAATCTAAAACCTCACTCCCGGGACCAATCTTGTGCTCTCGGGACTCCCAAACCACCCAAATGGGGTAGTGGAACCATCCCCCGAGCCCCCAAAGTCATCCCAAGCCCTAAAAACAGGTTTGATGGAAAGTGCACTATTGCTGGGGTGGTGCTTGGTAGCGTTGGGGCACTGCCCAAGTCAGAGAGAACCTCCAGTTCCTGCTCTGCCTAGCGCTGGGGCGCCACCTGTAGACCAGAAAATCCCTGGTTTTCTCCCCTCCGATTTCCCCTGAAAACTAAGCTTCAAAACCAATCCCAAACATCATCCAAACCTATATTTCAACCCCAAAACTTTATTCACACCACAACCTCATCAAAATCCAAGAAAACTCTCTAAAAAACATCCATTGATTCTCAACTTATCTTCTCAAATTTTCTCAACTGAAACTAATAGAAAAACAGGGTATAAACCAAAAAATTTCATGGCTGAATTCCTTACCTCAAGCTTGATTTAGATCTTCTTCAATGGTTGAACCAAGGTCCTAAGCCCTCAAGCCTTGCTCTCCTAGCTTGGATCCTCAAAGGGAGTTTAAAAAAAAGAAAGGAAGAAGAAGAAGGATGATGACCGAGAAGAGAGAGAGAGGATGATAATAATGCTCTGTTTTGCTTTCAATTTTTTCTACAGCCTTCTAATTGAATATAACCCTTAGGTAAAAAGAAAATATTGACCCTAGGTCAATTAAATCCCTCTAAAGGCTTCCAAGGGTAAAACCGTCATTTCCCGCCTATCTCGTTAATTATAATTAACGTCCTCCAATTCCCATTATTCCCAATATTCTCAAATACTAATAATTCATATCCCATTACCCTTTAATTCCCAGCAACATTCTAACGACCAAATTACCCCGAGACTCACCCCGAGCCTCGAAACTCACCTCGTCATGACCAGACTGATAACTTGCATTCCATGATCGTCCCATGCCGAATGGCTCGAACAAATCCACATAAAATGTGGTAATATTTATAATTCACCCACATGCATGAAAATACACAATCACGCCCTCAACGGGCCAAATTACCAAAATACCCTTATAATAAAATGTTGACCCATATGCATGCATTTATCATCATATAATAATATAATTCACATAAACATGCATATAATTGTTTAATAATATAATAAATCAATTATGGCCTTCTCGGCCTCCTAATCAAGGTCTTAAACCTTATTAGGGAATTCAAGGCATTACAACTATCCCCTCCTTACAGAAATTTCGTCCTAGAAATTTATCTGACTTGCCGAGAATAAGAATTCCGCACAACTGATTCTAGTTTCCCAAGTCGTTCCCTCGACCTCACTGTTCCTATAACATACCTTAATCCAAGGTATAACTTTGTTCCTCAGAACTTTATTCTTTCTGTCTCATATCTGAACTTGCTATTCCTTATAGGATAACTTAGCCTCAATCTCCAGATTCTCATAACTTAACTCATGAGTTCCTTTTAACCCATGTCCTCAGCATGGAAATACAAAGTACATTGTATAAAACTGACAGTGCCAAATATATGGCCAATCCATAGGCAATCTGACCAATCCTATCCAGGATTCAAACGGTCAAAATAATCTAGGTTTCAACTTGCCCTATCTCCGCACCCCTTTCCATGGTGATACTTGAAGGAAGATATAATCTTCTACTTGGAACTCCATCTTCCAGCTTCTTAATTCAATAAAACCTTTCCATTTATTCTAAGATGTGAGCATCCAAGCTCTAACCTCTAATAATCTCAATGGTCCCCTGAACTACCTCAGGATCCATAATCAACACCTCACCCATCTCATTCCAATGAACGAGTGATAAACATTCTCAAATATACCTCATCTCATAAGGTATCTCTCCAATACTGGATAACTCTTTTTTCCCTCTTTGATTTACATTCAGTCTGAGGATAATGAACTGTACTAAATTCTATCTATATACTCCTCACCTTCCTTAACCCCTTCCACGGCCTGAAAGTAACAATAAAGTCTTCATCAAATAAGATAGACCTTGAATTCCATGAAAGCGCACTATCTCTCTCCCATAGAGATCTAAAATCTGATCAGCTGTATTACTTATTCTCACTGATAGAAATAAACTCACTTGAAATACTGGTCCATAATGACCCAATGCCAACTCATACTGACCCACTATCTTGGGCAACCCAATCGCGAAACCCATCGCGATGTTTCCTTACTTCCATTATAAAATACTCAAAGGCTACAATGGCCTTACTGATTTCTGATACTTTGATTTGACCTGCTAACAGGTTAAGAACTTTACCACGTATTCCATTATGTCCCTCTCTATCCCAGGCCATCAATATAAAGTTTTCAAACTCTGGTACACTGTCATGATACCTGATGAAGTGAATAAGAGAGTAGCACGAGATTCATCCAGAATCCCCCAATTAATCTCAATGTCCATCGAATTCCACATCCGATCTTTATATCATAATAAATTCATACCTAACACCATTTAATCCTTAGCTAATCCAACTAAGACTTCCCACTTAATATTTCCTATCTATGATTCAATTAATCGACTTTCCTTTTGATCTTCTCTGAGATAGTAATCTAAAGCACATAACTGGCCACCTGGCCCACTAGGAACTCTACTCTAATTCTAGTCAGATCCTTTAACCAACATGTTGCATAAGCAATCCTTTTCCCTGCCACTGAGGTGTCATAACCACCTACTAACTGATTCTGATCCGCAAGAAGACTCGAAAACTCTTTCCCAAGGCACATGTAATATCCTGCCCATCCAAGGAACTACTGCCTACCGAGGCGTTCGTTGACCTTGGCAAATCTCCGCAAGAAATACATCACATTACCATTGTCCAAGATGATCACAAACACCATTCATATAATCCTTTGAATGATTTGTTGATCTAATTCATCAAGGCAACTCAACATTAATTACCCTCTCAAATCATAACTGAGCACTCCCAGTGCCCTTATCCGATATAATAGTCAGTCTTCTGCATACCCTTTTCCCTGATCTCTAGCTGGCAATAACCAGATCAAAGATCCACCCTGGAGAATGCCATATTACTCAATAACTGAACCTTTAATTCTTACAACTCTGCTGAACCATTCAATACAGTGCCATAAATTTGATTCCATTCCTGGCACTAATCAAATCACCATTTTATTCTCTTTGTAAACGTAATCTTGATAAATCCCCTGGAAATACATCCAGAAACTCACAGAATACTCCAGTTTGTCCTGATCCTGCTGGTACAATCAAAGTGGTATCCACCATACTAGCTAAAGGTTTTATGCATCTCCCTGCAATAAAACTCTAGCTCTCAATACAAATGTTATAAGCATACAGAACCCATGCACAGTGCCAACTATCACAAGGCTTCCCACTCTCAAACCCAAGAGCTACTATCCTTTCCTTGCAATTTTAACATTGCCCCATACTTACTTAACCAATCCATATCCTAGATCATACCAAAGCCAGTCATAACCAACTTTATCAAAACCACTGATGAGTCATTTTCATCATAATCCAACTCATCTCTTACATTACCAATACAACATCGCATTCCCATCACAACATACCCATGTGATCTGCATATCATCTTTATGCTTCTCTATATGCAACAAACAAAGGAATATCACGGCACCAAAACCAGTCAGCATAATACAAAAGTCAAAATTAGAAAGCTAACATGCCATCCCTGAGGAACTAGTCTTAGTCTCAGTCTCCGACTCTAACTGCCTCGAATTAAAAACTCGAGCTGGAGTTGAGCTTTCTATCCCTTTTTTCTCATCCTTCCTTAGCTTTGGACAATCCATTTTATGATGTCCAAACATTCTACATACGAAACATGCTCTTGCTCGACATTCTCCCAAATGATGCCTCTTGTACCGAGCGCATTCTGGGTAAGTCTTCCAGCTTTCATTCTTGCTTGCTCCAATAAGTGGAGGTACCACTACCTGAGCTTCGTGCTCCCTAGCACTCTTCTTCTCATTTCTTATGCTCTCAACAGCTAGAGCCTTCCCTACCACCTGAGCGTAGGTGGAGGTTTCATGCACTGGGGCAACTCTAATGCCCTTAGCTATTTTGGAATTCAACCCCTGAATAAACCTTTCCTTCCGAGCTACATCTATGGGTACCATATCAAAAGCGAACATGGCCAACCCATCAAATCTGTTAACATACTCGGTTACTGTTGCCTTTCCTTGAACGAGATTTAGAAACTCATTCATCTTTGCAGTCTTAGCTGCATCACAGTAATACTTTCCATTAAACAGCTGCCTAAACTCCTTCCAGTCCATCACAGCTATGTCTCATGACTGGGATACTACTTCCCACCACGTCTGTGCATCATCACGCAATATATATGTAGCACAGATCACCCTATCGTGACCTACCAGCCCCATATTGTCAAGAATGGAACTGATCATGCCCATCCATTGCTCAGCTCTGAATGGATCTAGGCCTCCCTCGAAGATTGGACAGTAATACTCCTGGAATCTTCCATAGAGAAATTCCCATCTGTTCTCAACCCTAGGCTGAGCCAAAGCTGGCGCCACTCCTGGCATAACAAAGGAAGATGTGTTTCCCAATAGGTTCCACTGTTGCTTCAAACACCTAATCTCTTCCTCATGCCTCTGCAATCTCGATTGCAAATCTGTAAACATTTGCTGGAAATTCTAAGGGGCAGATGACGAACTCAACCCTTGGCTGAAACTCCTAGCCTCGGTATAACCACCACCAGGCCTCATTATCTGCTTTGGATATAAACCTGCTTATTTAATCTGTAGTCAATAACTTGACCCATTAATCATGATGAGAATATCAATAGCTTTCCCCACGGGAAAAATCTTACCACACTACAATCACAAACCACTGTAGTACTAAAAACATGCCCACGAAATTCATACATCAATCATAATCCCTGCTCTTCCAACATTCACACCATGCCTCCAACTCCAGCATGCAAATATCACAATTCTATATATTCAAGGACTAGGTAATCATATGATCACATTCATATATATATATATATATATATTCACGGAGCATGTAATCATATAGTCAAGAGCCAGACTCTACCAGAATCTCATGCTCCCTAATACAATGTACAGGTAAAGCATTTACATTCTATTTAAGCAGTTAAGCACATAACTACAGAAATAGTTACCATTCCCTGAGTATAGCTGTCTTCAGTGAAGAGTGTACATGCCCAACTTGTCTTCATGAACCATAAACCTTGGCTTGCTATGATACCAAGTTGTAACGCCCTAAACTCTAGGGACCGTTATGGTGTGCCTTTTAAATAGTGAAAAACTCGCTAATCAAGTCATTTGGCCATAATCGTGTAACTAAGTATGATTAGCGGTTTAGGGATTAAAATTTTTGTTTAAGATATAACGTTTCACTAAAACGTTTTACTGTAAACATTGGGATCCATAAAAAATATAATTAAAAGGTTAATTAAAAGAGAATATTTACAACCAGCCGATCTAAGCGGCAAAACAGGGTTTAACCCTAGTTCCTCTTTCAACCCTCGACCGTGACAGTCAAGCAGCCGCATATGTACACATCATCACCTAAGCTCTCCAACTCAAGGATGGTCCGACTTTCTTTTTCCTTTACCTGCACAACATAGCACCCGTGAGCCGAAGCCCAGCAAGAAAACTCAATATGCTCATGAACAGTAATAACATGTCATCAAATCATACAGTGCATGCCTAGCAACAATAGCCTTAATTACGCATGCAAATAATTTCAGATAATGAACGAGTGATTGCTCAACAAGTCACTAACAGGGGATCTATACCTTTAAACGAGTGACAAATTACCAAGTCACTAACAGGGAGTCTGTACCTTTAAACGAGTGACAAATCAATAAGTCACTAAGGTGGGTTCTGTTCCCTTTAGCCATGTGACGACACGGTTGCCTGGGCTTTACAAATAAGTGATCTTTTCACTAGCTTAAACAAGGTAGGTATTTGATGAAATAGTCACCAACATAAACTTACCGAGTGACCACAGAGTCACTAACGTGGGATTCCGCTCCCTTAGCCATGTGACTAAGCACTCACCTAGGCCTTTGGCCTTGGCCCTGAGTAACTAGTCATAGACTAGACAAGCGCTTATAATTTTCATCGAACGTAAGGTCGGTCCAGCATTAATACTCCATATGAGTCATTCAATGACAATTTCGATTAGATCTAGTCTTTTATCGTCTGTGCATCCATGACGCTTATGCCGCTTCTGACTCTTAGGTTAGTAACACGCGACCAGTGCCGATTCTAACTAGTTAGTCAGTGCCACAGACAAGTAAGCAATGCTACTAGGCATATATCATACGTCAGATATTAGAATATATGGAATTCAACATGCTTACTTAACAATTTCTAGCATAATTAGGATCATGCACAATCATAGAGACTCAAACTCTGATCAATCTCATATTTAACATTCATGGCATGCCCTAACCACATGTTTCTCGTGCATCATAAATAAGCAAGATTTGCTAAGAATTTAATATGCATCCAATGTCCACATTTCAACATTCAACATGCCTCAATGATAACTACGAATGTCGCATATATAGGGTGCAGTTTTCTTACCTTGGGTTCGAACAAGAATTAGAAAAAGAACGACCCTTGAGAACGACCAATCCTTTGATCCTTTAGCGGTCACCTAGTCATAACCAAATATAGAATCCCATCCATAAAATAAATCATAAAAAGGTTTATAATCTAAAACCTCACTCCCGGGACCAATCCCATGCTCTTGAGACTCCCAAACCACCCAAACGGGGTAGTGGAACCATCCCCCGAGCTCCCAAAGTCATCCCAAACCCTAAAAATAGGTTTTCTGGAAAATGCATTAGCGTTGGGACGCTGCTTGGTAGTGTTGGGGTGCTGCCCAAGTCAGAGAAAACCCCCAGCTCCTGCTCTGCCTAGCGCTGGGGCGCAAGAAGTGGCGCTGGGGTGCCACCTGCAAACCAGAAAATCCCTGGTTTTCTCCCCTGCGACTTCCCTTGAAAACTAAACTTCAAAACCAATCCCAAACATCATCCAAACCTATATTTTAACCCCAAAACATCATTCACACCACAACCGCATCAAAACCCAAGCAAACTCTCTCAAAAACATCCATTGATTCTCAACTTATCATCTCAAATTTTCTCAATTGAAACTATTAGAAAAACAGGGTATAAAACAAAGATTTTCAAGGCTGAATTCCTTACCTCAAGCTTGATTTAGATTCTATTCAATGGTTGAACCAAGGTCCTAAGCCCTCAAGCCTTTCTCTCCTAGCTTGGATCCTCAAAGGGAGTTTAAAAAAAACAAAGGAAGAAGAAGAAGGATGATGACCGAGAAGAGAGAGAGAGGATGATAATAATGCTCTGTTTTGCTTTCAATTTTTTCTACAGCCTTCTAATTGAATATAACCCTTAGGTAAAAAGACAATATTGCCCCTAGGTCAATTAAATCCATCTAAAGGCTTCCAAGGGTAAAACCGTCCTTTCCCGCCTAACTCGTTAATTATAATTAACGTCCTCCAATTCCCATTATTCCCAATATTCTCCCTAACCACCAAATTACCCCGAGACTCACCCCGAGCCTCGAAACTTACCCCGTTATGACCAGACCGATAACTTGCATTCCATGATCGTCTCATGCCGAATAGCTAGAACAAATCCACATATAATGTGGTATTATTTATAATTCATCCACATGCATGAAAATACACAATCACGCCTTCAACGGGCCAAATTAGCAAAATTCCCTTATAATAAAATGTGGACCCACATGCATGCATTTATCATCATATAATAATATAATTCACATGAACATGCATATAATCATTTAATAATATAAAAAATCAATTATGGCCTTCCTGGCCTCCTAATCAAGGTCCTAAACCTTATTAGTGAATTCGGGGTATTACAATTACTCTAGATACTCATGTCTTTACCTAATGCATAGGAAATTAGAAACATTTTCAAAGTTTCAAGAATTCTTAGCTATGGCTCAGAACCAATTAGGTAAAATGTTAAAGATCTTGCGATCTGAAAAAGGTGGAGAATATTTGGATATGCTGTTCCAAGATAATTTAACTGAACTTGGGATTTTATCACAACTTAATACCCCGAGTACTTCGTAACAAAATAGTGTAGCGGAATGCCGGAACAAAACTTTATTGGAAATGGTTAGATGCATGCTTTGTTACTCAACTCTCCAACTTCGTTTTGGGGACATGCAATTGAAACCGCGAACAACATTCTCAATTCTGTGTCATCCAAATCAATCCCTAAAACTCCTTTAGAATGCTGGAATGGTCGTGAACCTAGTTTACGCCATTATAGAATTGGGGGATGTCCCGCCCACGTCCTGAGGAAAAAGGAGGGAAATCTAGAACCTCAAACTGAGGTTTGCATGTTTGTTGGCTATCCTAAAGGTACTCGGGGTGGAATTTTCTATAGTCATTCAGAAAAGAAAGTGTTTACTTCTACGAATGCTATTTTTTTTAGAAAATGACTATGTCCAAAACTTCAAACCACGCAGCAAAGTAGTTTTAAAGGATATGATTGAAGAATTGACTAGAACCAATGTTCCATCGTCATCAATGCGAGATGATGATGAAGTTCCCACTCTTCATGTCCAACCGACGCAAGTCGATTTAAATGAAGAAAGTACCACTGTTCCTAAGCAAACAGTCACAGAGCGTCGTCGTAGTGGGAGGGTTACTAGGAACTCAGTTCGCTATGGTTTGGATAGTGAAACCAATATGTTTGTTTGCGACACTAGTGACGATGATCCATTGTCTTTCAAACAAGAAATGGCTAGCCCTGAAAAGGAACTATGGCTCAAAGCCATGAAACATGACATGTAGTCCATGTACTCAAATTCCATCAGGGATCTTGTGGAAACACCTAGTGACTTTAGGGCCATTGGGTGCAAGTGGTTCTACAAGAAGAAACGGGGTGTTGATGGAAATATTGAAACTTATAAAGCTCGATTAGTGGCAAAAGGTTATACCCAAAGAGAAGGAGTGGGCTATGAGGAAACTTTTAGTATTTTTAGCCATGCTCAAGTCCATTCGCATCCTCATATCCATAGCAGGGGATCTCGACTATGAGATCTGGTAAATGGACGTCAAGACAACTTTTCTTAATGGGAAGCTTGACGAAGTCATTTATATGGATCATCCAGAAGGATTTAATGTAGCTGGATAAGAAGAAAAAGTTTGCAAGTTGAATAGGTCCATTTATGGACTTAAGCAAGCTTCTCATTCCTGGAATCTTAGGTTTGATGAAATTATCAAAACCTATGGCTTTGAACAAAATATTGATGAGCCTTGTGTTTACCAACTGAAGGCAAATCAAATAGTGGTATTCCCGGTTCATTATGTAGATGATATCAATGTTAAGAAATTGTCAGATGTGAAGAATTGGCTGAACACTCAATTCTAGATGAAGAATTTGGGTGAAGCTAGTTATGTTCTAGGTATCCAGATCATTAGGGATAGAAAGAACAAACTCTTAGCTCTATTTTAAGCAGCTTACATTGATAAATTTCTTGAACGTTTCTCCATGACAAATTCCAAGAAAGGGCGTCTACTGTCCCGCCATGGAATTCATCCTTCAAAGAAGCAGTCTCCCAGTCTCCTGAAGAGGAAGATGCAATGAGACAAGTTCCTTACGCATCTGTAGTTAAAAGTCTGATGTACGCTATGTTGTGTACTAGACCAGATATCTGCTATATCCAGTCTAAGTAGTGAGCAGGTATAAGTCAAACTCATGATTGGAACATTGGATAGCAGTTAAGCATATCCTGAAGTATTTAAGGTGAAGTAGGGATTATATCTTAGTCTACAAGGATGGTGTTCTGAACCCTATAGGCTACACTGATTCAGATTTTCAGATTGATGTCGATGACAGGATGTCTACTTCTAGAATGGTGTTCACTCTTGGGGGTGGAGATGTGATATTGAAAATCGTAAAGCACACTACGATCTCAGATTCCACCATGGAGGCTGAATAGATAGCTGCGTCAGAAGCAACTAAGGAAATAGGTTGGCTAAAGAAGTTCTTTTCAGATCTTGGTGTTATTCCAGAAATGGATAAACCACTTGTGTTGTTTTGTGACAACACAGGAGCAATAGCCAACTCGAAAGAACCTCGAAGTCATAAGAGGAGTAAGCATATAGAAAGGAAGTATCACATTATTCGAGAATATGTGGCCAGAGGAGATGTTAAGGTTATGAAGATTGCATCTGAAGACAATCTTGCGGATCAGTTTACAATGACACTACCAGAAGCTACATTTGATAAGCATATGAAAGAAATGGGATTAGTATAATTAAGGTATTAGTTTCAATTAGTGCAAGTGGGAGTTTGTTGGGGTTTATGCCCTAATTAAAACTCAATTTCTTTGTAATCTCATTTATTATCAATAAAAGAATAGAAAACATTTTTTAACTTGGTCAACCACTTTGGTCACATGTTTTATTTTCATGATTATTTGTTTAATATAAACTTCTATTAAATCCCAATCATATAGCTAATTATATTATAGTGACGTAATCATAGTGGAATATAATTATGATTATATGTTTAAAACAAGTCAGTCCTAAGATTAGTCAGTGCATGATATTTACATTGACTTGCCAATCTACGATATGATCTACTTACACATTGTAGTGTTATGTATTTTTCCAGAACATTAGCAAAGTAGATAAGATCATATGTATTTGTTACATTGGACTGGATTGATATTGACAGTAGATAGGATAAGTAAACATACTGTTATTATCTATTCTAGTCATATTATATAGTTGACCATAGGTCAATTCAATCTCAATTATGAGTGGTTAGTATTCTAACTGATTGTATTATTTTAGTTTTTTGACTTGTTCGTTACCAGCTTACCCTATGGACTAGCCCATACTTACATCTTGGGAACTCGGTAGTATATTTGAGTGGGAATGTTAATCATAGATATGAACATCTATAGCTTCTAATGAAGAAGTGAAACAATTGTTTCCTTTTAGTTCGATTCAATGTGCTAAATGATAGAGAACTCATTTCAATAATTAATATTAGTTTACTGAAATATCATTTAAAATGAACTAAGTTTTTTAAGAATAAAATACAATGAGGGGTAAAACGGTATTTTAGTCTCATCTCATTGTAGATCTTCTAAAGAGGATTAAGTGACAGTTATGTTTGTAACAATGGATAATTAATAACGTATTTGTATTTGTTATAGAGCGTTCTATGAATTCAAGAGTGCGATTATGAGTCTTTAGTGGAGTCACGAGGAATTAATAAGTTAGTAAATTTATTTGTTAAATTTATGATAACTTATTGGAGCTTGATTTCATAGGCCCATGGTCCCAACTGTACATTGGATAAAATCATCTAGATAGTCTCAATTAATTGATTTAATTATCGATTAGAATTATCAAAGTTGACTAGGTCAATTTGGATAGTTTCTTAGAGTTATATGTAATTTAGAGAAGAAAAGAGAAAATATGACAAGTTTATTAATTAAGATAAATTTGTATCTAAATTAATAAATAAGTTTAAATCAATGTTCAGATTGTAAATAATTAATATGATAAATGATTTAAATAATTATTTAATTAATTATTCAATAGAAAATAATACGAGCCTTGATTTTAAGTCCAACAAGCTTATAATTAAATGAGAAATTTCACGGGCCTAAGGCCCATGATATATTCGACCTAGGGCTGATAATTGTCTATTATTTTATTGATTTTTTAATTAAATAAGTGACATAATTGAGTCTATAAAAGGAATGCTAAGTGAGAGTTGAAAACATATGACAAAAATACTATCTGATAGAAAATCAGAAGATCTATTCTTGATGCTCTAGGTTCTTGATGCTCTAGGTTTTAGATTCTCTCTACAGCAAAAGTCTTTTTCAATATTCTTTTCTCTTCTTCTCTCTATATCTATCTCATGTGTTGAGAATTGATCACTCTAGTCTAGGTGATTCTAAGGATAGTTTGGAAGGATGTGAAGAAAATTTAAGACCGGTTCAGTTTCTTGGTGATACCCTACGACATAAATGATACAAGGGTTAGAGAAACTGAAGGAATGATTCATTCATTTCCCTGCGTATAATGTAAGTGTTCTTATAATTATTTTTGTTTGAATTCATTTTTAGAAACATGCATGTTTCTAAAATTGAATTCTAGGTTTTCTTATATTAATTTGTTTAATATAAGATCTACATAAAAATAAATAAGATCCTGGATAAGTTTTCCTAATATATTCTCCTTCCAAGAGCTCCCTTCCTCGTCTCCAATGGTCGTGTTCTTAGACTACCCACTATAATAATGTTTGGGTATTTTTTTAACTTCAATTCTTAGGTTTTAAGTTTATCGGGTTTTTGTTTATATTCAGTCAAAAAGGATTTAATTTTTGTTTGTTTTATGTTTAATGAAAATAGTTTTAAAAATAATTATTTTTGTTTAAAAGTGTAAATAAAAAAAATGGGTCGTTATTTAGTCTCCACCTTACACGTGTCCATTTTTACCACTTAACGTTGTTGGTAGCCGGTGACAGATGCAAGAAAAATATAACGTTGGGTGGTTTTACCGTAAAAAAAAAAAAACTTCGGTATATAAATGTATAGACGCGAAAACATAAGATATTTATGTCGCAAATATCCCTAATTTTTTTAATGATTTTTTTAATGAGATTAAGTTGTCCCATTTTACATACATAGGATGATTATTTAAGTTGTAGATTTTTGTATAGTTATACTTTCCACAGTCATAATAAAATCATGTAATAAAATTATCTAATCCTACCCAATCTAATACATCTTTCTATAACATGAGCTTATTGCATAATTAATATTATATGCATGTGCATGATTCTAATGCATTGATGTGAATTATAACGGAATAACTTGGACATGATAAGAATTAACATTCCACCAAACTAAATGTCCGATAAGTATTTAGACATATTTCCATTTTCACGGGCTCACCTCAATCCTCATGATGTGAAACCCATATAGATCCAATGACCTAGATTGATTCTAATATAAAAAAAAATGAAATAAAACTTTTATTGTAATGCATTTGTGATTTCTGGCGTATGTGTTCATATGCGCATGATTATACGAAATTGAATAGCGTTTTTCCATTATAAGAATCAACATTCCACAAAACCAAATTTCATGCACAAAGGTATACATAGTGCTATATTTCATGGTCAACAAATTTTTAATTTTTGAAAAAAATTATATCAATTGTTAGACAAGAAAGTTCAAAAGATCCTATATCAGAATAAGTTTTAATTAACCTAACTAAAGTAAAGAGCTAATTTTAGTATATTTTTTAAGATATAAAGTTATCAATATAATTTTTTGTTAGAGGCATATTTTGAGGATGGAAACCTTGATCTTGAAATTCAGGTTCGTAAGGCGTGAACTCGAAGTAAGCAAGGTCATTATGTGGTCCACCAGTCAGAGATCTCGTGACACTACTACAAAATTGGGCTTTCCCGACATCCTACCACGACAGTCAACTTTGTTGACTGTTGTAATTGCTTAGCGGGACTCTACACCGACAGTTAAAAACTATAGGCATAGAGACCAACGTCGATAGCTAATAACTGTTACCGTTGTTTTTGACTGTCGTTATTGACCCCAACGCTGACAGTTAATTCGAGACCAATTCCGACAGTTAAAATATGTCGCTATTGACCCAAACACCGACAGTTAATTCGAGACCAATGCCGACAGTTAATTCGAGACCAATGCCGACAGTTAAAATGTGTCGCTATTGACCCCAACGCCTACAGTTAATTTGAGACCAATGCCAACAGTTAAAATGTGTCGCTATTGACCCCAACACCGACAGTTAATTTAAAACCAATGCTGACAGTTAAAAATTGTCGTTATTGACCTCAACACCGACTGTTAATAAAAGTAAAATACCGACAGTTATAAAATGTCGTCGAAATTCAAATAAAAAAAATCTAGAAATATAATTGATATATAATTTAATTTTGAAAATAAACTATTTTTTAAAAATATATATTTATGAAAATTATATATATTTATTAAAAACTTTTAAAACTAATTTTTTTTGTTTCTAAAATTTTCATATTATTAACTTTTGTATTTATAATAATTTTTATATTAAAATTTAAATTTAATTATATAATGAGATAATAGATGAATTTATGTCTCAAATTATGTATTATTTCTTGGAATGATTAATAAGTGACATTAAAATTTAGAAATGGAGAATAGATTGAATTTAAAAAGTTTTAATTTTGTTAAATGAATAATTTAATTTTTTTTAAAAACTAAATTTTGTAAATATATATTTATAAAAATTATGGATTTATTAAAAACTTTTAAAACTAGATTTTTTTTTATTTCTAAATTTTTCATATTCTTAACTTTTGTATTTATAATTAATAATTTTTATATTAAAATTTAAATTAGCTATAATATAAAGAATAATATACTTAAATTTAATTTTACTACATTATTCTTTATCATATTTATAAAATTAGTGTAATATTGAAAATGAGTTGTTCTATTTATTGGTTAAATATTGAAAATAATTTAAAAATTTTATATTATACAAATATATTCATAAAATAGTATTAATTATTAATTTGCAACATAGAGTAGTTATTAGTTAAAAAATAAGTTTTCATTAATTGTCTATTTTTTTTAATTATTAATTCAGTTAGTTATCATATATTTAATAAAAGAAGTTTTTTTAAGTAAAATTTTATAAATAATACTTATTATGGTGATCTAGTATAATTTTTTTCTTTTAAAAATAATTAAAAATATTTTTTATATAATAGTGGACTATTAAATTGTGATCCACCAATTTAATAATATATTATAAAAAAACAAAGATTATTCAAATCTCATTTACTTTTTTGCAACCAATATTATATCCTCACCCATAATTTATTTCGCGCGAAACCAATAAAGAAACCCCTCCAAAATTTTCATTTCCCTCTATACAAGTCTCTCTCCCTTCACTTTCAGCCCCGAACCCCAAACAAATTTCATTCCCAAACCTCAAACCCCAAATTCATTTCAAAATCAAACCCCAAATGCAAAGATCAAAACCCCAAACCGCATAGATTGATACCGAATCGGAAACCCCAAACTCAGAAACCAAATCGGAAACCCTCTCTCAGCTAACGTATAAGGTATATTTCCCTTTTTCAGGTCTTGCCTTTATTTTATTTTTTGCACTATTTACTTCTTCTTCTTCTTCCTCAGTCTATGCATTTTTATTCTTGGGTAGTTGGGTCATTACATACAGAATTTTTTCTACCCGATAAAAATTAATCAAGCCTGCACTTCGGTAGAGAACGGTTTGTGCATATCTGATGCCCTATAACATTTTGGAACCTGTTTTGGAGTTTACTTTACCACTTTGGAATCAACTTCTCTTTGGCCCGCACCAATTTCAGCAATCAAGGATGGAATTTCCCTGAAAATGTAATTTACTTGAAATACTAAATTAACATCAAATTACTAACAATGACTGTCTCCAATAATAGCTTAGATAAAAAAACATTTTAAATGCAATACTCTACAAATGGAGGTGGGCTTTAAATTAAAATTGTTTGTAAAGCCAAAAAATACTCATCACCCAAAGCCCTTTCTCTCTCTGTAATACAGTGCGACCACGGACACGAAGCACACCCAGCCCCCCGACTGGCCGCCCAGTTAGTAGCCACCACTGGTCACCAAGCACCAAGTTTCAAGTCACCTCCTAGTCCCAGTGGCAACCCAAAGTCTGCGCAGCTCTAACCATCTCCAGTTCACTCAACCCAAAACTCTGAGGCGCTGATCTTCTATCTTTGGCAAGCTCCAAAATCTAAGGTTTTGTCCTCCTCCATTCATCTATCTATCTTCACTTTTCCTGCTAAAGCCAAATGCATTTCGATTTTTAAGTTCTATTTGCATAAACTAGGACAAGAAATTGGGATTGGAATGGTTCGAATATATGCATTTTTTTTAGAGTTATTTTCTAAATATATGTGTTTTTTGATTGTTGCAATTGGGAATGGAATGGTTTGAACTCTAAATGTATTTAATCTTCCTTTGATGATGATCTTCTTTCTATGTATTATCCTAATCGTATTCAAATTTTTTTGGGGTGCAAGTATTCTATTGGACTAGCATATAAATGTTAGGGTTTATTTTATCAACTCAGAATTGAGTTTGCTTTAGATGCAGGGATGAACTGAATTTTTTTTCTTAATTTATTTTATGGTTCTAGTCTGGTCAGCGTAGATACCGGGAGCATGTTGTATTATGCTCATTTCATTGACTTAATTGGTATGTACCAACAACTTATTATGTGAAAATTTTTGCCATGGAATTTTTAAATTAGCCAAAGTGTATTGCGATATGCAACTTTTTTAAGTATTATAATTCAGTTCAATGGGTTTTATAGGATCCATTGAGTGTTTTTATTAATTTTTTTTTTTATTAATGGGATTATAGGATCCTTTTAGTTGAGGTTATAGAGCATATATCTCTATCATATCGCATTTCGAAATTTCTCATCCAAACAAAACACTTTTTTATTCTAAAATACAATCGACTTTTCTATAAAGTGAACTCGCAACTCACAATAAGTAAGGGTTCAACTCTTGTATAAGTTCCTTGATGCATCTCTTGCCCTCAGACAAGATGGACTGAGCTCGAGAGGTCTAAGTTCGAAGGTGATGACTTCGTCAATGGTTACTTGTTGGTAGCATAGGCGAAGTGAGATAACGAGCTCGTAATAGGCAAACAGTCTCGACGGTGCATGGATCTGGTGTCTAAGCTAGCCGGTTATGTGTGAACGTACTTATTGTTGTAAATTCCCTATGTTTAAGGAATATGATGTAATTAGTTTTTCAATCCCACATTTTATGGGATATTACCGCGTACGTAGAAAATAATGCATTTATTGGCATTATATTATTTGATTTACAGAATATCTTCCCGAAATATGTGGGAATCAATTCTAAAAACTTCTCTATAAATAGAGATGTAAACTTCATTTGTAAAGGACCGAGATATTGAGATTTGGAGAGAAAACTCTGGGCAACTATTCTCTGAAAGTTTCCAGAAAACTCCAAAGAACTAATAATATAGACTCGTGGACTAGGCAGATTTTAACTGCTGAACCTCATAAAAAGATCTTGTTTTCATTCTTTTTGTTCACTACCTCTCGTATATTATTGTTTAATTGCTCTTCTTTCTTAATTTGACGAAAAATGGCGTCAACAGTTTGGTGCTTTCATTGAGATCTATTAAACAGAGGTGTGAGCTTGTTTAGTCAAAGAGCCTCTCGGATTAGCAATGCCCACGGCAAGTGATCCCAATATACCTGAGGAGGAAATTCCTCATGATGAAGAATACCCCCGACGGCCTGGGAAGCAGCCGATGGTGGATCCTGATCCCGACGAAAGGAATGGCTATTCCAACTCACGAGGACCACCTGCACCCAGAACAAATGAGGACATGTCTTATAATTCCTAGAGATAGTTCCAATCGTGGAACTTGAGAATTGCCAACCGCACAAATAGTCGGCAGAAGCTACAAAATGCAATGAAGAGCTAGCCAGACTAGCTGCTGAAGCACATGCGCCTCCTCGAGACACTCAGGCCCCATCTCGTAGGCCTAGGGGCACCCTCGTAAGAATATGGCCGCCAGGAGGGTGGAACAAGCACCACCACCTGTTGGGGTTTTATGCCCTAATTAAAACCCAAATTCTTTGTAATCTCATTTTATTATCAATAAAAGAATAGAAATCATTTTTTGACTTGGTCAATCACTTTGCTCACATGTTTTATTTTCATGATTATTTATTTAATATAAACTTCTATTAAATCCTGAGCATATAGCTAATCTTATTTATAGTGACGTAATCACAGTGGAATATAAATATGATTATATGTTCAAAATAAGTTAGTCCTAAGATTAGTCAGTGCCCAGGATTTACACTGACTTGCCAATCTACGATATGATCTACTTACACATTATAGTGTTATGTTCTTTCAAGAACATTAGCAAAGTAGATAAGATCGGATGTATTTGTTACATCGAACTGGACCGATATTGACAGTTGATAAGATAAGTAAACATACCGTTATTATCTATTCTAGTCATATCATATAGTTGTAGAGTCCAAGAACTTTACTTAGCTAAGTTAGATAGTAGTATAATAGTAATAATAGTATTATCTTTATGACTGTGGATTTTGGTTCAGACCGGGATTTATTTGGACACTCATAGTAGTACTTGTAGATTTTCTAAGTTTAACCTATAGTTTAGGAATATTAATTTTAACCTAAGGTTTGATTAATATGATTGATATTGAGGATAATATTTAGTATACTATAAGGTTTAAAAAAGAACCAATAGGATAATAGCACATGTTATGTATGGGTTTATTAATGATTAAGTATTTTGAGGATTAAATTTATTAAGGTTAAAATTTGAATACTCTAAGGTCAGTCAGCAGCTTTGAAAACGTTAGAGGGCTTAGTCAAGACTGTTTACTCAATTCAAATTAAGCTAAAAATGTGTAATTTCATGTTTAAATAATCAGCGTATGCCGATATATCGCAACTATAGGGGGCGATATATCGCAGCACTAAGATACGAAAAACACGAAACGATGCACGATTGCCTCGGGCATACTGGCCCAGGCGATATATTGCCTACAAGGGGCGATATATCGCCCCTCTCAGCATAATTTGAAAGTTTTTGAAATCGTTCTCCATTCAAACCTTCAACCTCTTGATAAGTCCAGCATCTTTTTGAACGAGTCTTCAGCCTCTGCTGAACGATAATTCAAATTATTTTCACTTAAAAAGCCATTATTTTTATTCCAAGTTAAATGAGATCTTTTCATTCCTAAACTCTATAATAGGACCTAGATTATGGGCATATGACCTATATGACTAACAAGCCCCAAATAGATTATGGGCATATGACTTGCTTAGCTATATGACTAACAAGCCCCAAATAGATTATGGGCATATGACTTGCTTAGCTAGCAAGACCCCACTAATCTAATGGGCATATGACTTGTTTAGTCAATGGGACCCCAAGTAATAATGGCCATTATAGTATGTATGTGATGTAAGTGTTATGTTATGTTTTTATGAAATTTATGTATATGGACTATGTGTTAGATTTTTCCTTGCTGGGCATTAGGCTCACTCCTTTTTGTTTATATGTGCAGGAAAATAGTCTTAGTGGCGGGAAAGGTTCTTGGAAGCTTGGAGAATGTGTATTGAGGCGGAATGGATTCAAGAGCCGAGCGTTTCGATTCGAGGATGTAGTTTTGTTTCTTATGGTTTTTACATGTATTTTTCCGCATTTTGTTATGTAAATCTCTTTTTAATTATGTCATGTTTTGATTTTAAAACAATGGGATCCCATATCCTAACTTGAATTTTATGTAAGTCTAACTTTTATTTTGACAAGTTTCTTAATAAAGTTATGGTCTTTTCACTTGTAAGTTTTATTAAGGATTAGTGTTTATGTATAGTTTTCATTAATGGTCCACAAGTCTAGAGTAGTTGGGTCATTACAATAGTTGACCATAGGTCAATTCAATCTCAATTCTGAGTGGTTAGTATTCGAACTGATTGTATTATTTGAGTTCTTTAACTTGTTCGTTACCAGCTTACCCTACGGACTAGCCCATACTTACATCTTGGGAACTCAGTAGTATAATTGAGTGGGAGTGTTAATCATAGATATGAACATCTATAGCTTTTGATGTAGAAGTGAAACGATGGTTTCCTTTTATTTTTGTTCAAGGTGTTAAATGATAGAGAGATCTCATTTTAGTAATTAAATTAGTTTACTGAAATATCATTTACAAGGAACTAAGTGTTTTAAGGATAAAATACAATTAGGGGTAAAATAGTATTTTAGTCCTATCTCATTGAAGACCATCTATATAGGATTGAGTGACAATTATGGTTGTAACAATGGATAATTAATAGCGTATCTATATTTTTTATAGAGCATTTTATGAATTCAAGGGTGCAATTCTGAGTCTATAGTGGAGTCACGAGGAATTATTAAGTTAGTAAATTTATTTGTTAGATTTATGATAACTTATTGGAGCTTGATTTCATAGGTCCATGGTCCCCATTGTACCTTGGATAAAATCATCTAGATAGTCTCAATTAATTGATTTAATCATCAATTAGAATTATCAAAGTTAAACAGGTCAATTTTGGATAGTTTCACAGAGTTGTGTAATTTTGAGAAGAAAAGAGAAATTATGGCAGATTTATTAATTAAGATAAACTGGTATCTAAATTAATAAATAAATTTAAATCAAGGTTCAAATTATAAATAATTAATTTGATAAAGGATTTAAATAATTATTTAATTAATTAAATCAATAGAAAATAATACAGGCCTTGATTTTAAGTCCAATGGGCTTATAATCAAATGGGAAATTTCACGGGCCTATAGCCCATGATAATTTCGACCTAGGGCTTCAAAATGGCTGTTATTTTATTGATTTTTTTAATTAAATTAAATGGCCTAATTGAGTCAATAAAAGGAGTGCTTAGAGAGAAGTCAAAACATAAGTTTGATAAGTCACAAGTCAGATTTTCTGATAGTTTTAGTGTAACGCCCCAACTCCAGGGACCGCTACAGTGCACATTGCAAACAGTGCTAAACCCGCTAATCGAGTCGTTCGGCCATAAACGTGTAACTAAGTGTGATTAGCGGTTTAGGGGTTAAAAACTTTGGTTAAGATATAACGTTTCACTAGAACGTTTACTGTATACATTGGGATCCCAAAAATATAATTTCAGAGTCTATTACAAGAAAGTGTTTACAACAGGCCGTTCTAAGCGGCAAAACAGGGTTCAGCCCTAGTTCCACTTTCAAACCTCGCCCAAGTATTGGTCGAGCAGCTGCTTATGTACACGTCATCACCTAAGCTCTCCAACTCAAGGATGGTCCAGCTTCCTTTTGCCTTTACCTGCACCACAAAGCACCCGTGCCGAAGCCCAGCAAGAAAACTCATATGCTCATAAACAGTCATATCATGATATCAAATCATATCTGGCATGCCTAGCATTCATAGCTCTATTCAGCATGCAAATGAATCCAAACAAATGATGGGGTATCCAGGATAAGAAATCCTGGCCTTCTGATTGGAGGACTATCAAGTCAATCCTAATCAGATGAGTGTCGCAACACTTGAGGTTCCGATAAACCATGCTGAGTGACCGACAAGCGAGTCACTAATTCAAGTGGAAGGGTGGCTGTTGGGTAAGCCTCTAACCTTCAACAGGTTCTGGTAAACCATGATGAGTGACCAACAAGCAAGTCACTGGGGCCTAAGTGCCCAAAGCCATGCATATGATGATTAAAATGATCATGCAGAGCTCATAGCTCTGATCTGATGAGTGAATATCACTTTGAGGTCCTGGTAAACCATACTGAGTGACTGACAACCAAGTCACTAGGGTCCCAGTGCCCATAGCCGTGTAACAACACTGTTACCTAGGCTTTCCTGCAATGGCTCTTATCAAATGAGTGACTGACAAGCATGTCACTAAGGGGCCGGTACCCATAGCCATGTGACCTAACAGTCACGGGGCTCGCTGGCCCTGGCTCTAAATGACTAGCCTTTGGCTAGTTAAACGCTTGTTTATATTCATCGAACTTGAGGTCGGTCCTGCATTAATGCTCTTAGGGTTGTCCTGACTAGTGAGTTAGCGCAGTGTGACCAGTGCCCAGTACCACTGCCGAACCTGACTAGTGAGTCACGGCTTCACAGTTGATACTAACACCTTTGCCAAATCTGACTAATGAGTCAGCCCTATGTGACCAGTGCCCAGTACCACTGCCGAACCTGACTAATAAGTCACAACTTCACAGTTGATACTAGCACCTTTGCCAAACCTGACTAATTAGTCAGTATCATGCATAAGTAAGCAATGCTATCAATGTGTGTCATATGCCAATCATCTAAGAACAGGGCATTCAGCATGCTTACTAAACAGTTGCTAGCATAATTATGATCATGCACAAACACAGAGACTCAAGCTCTGTCCAATCTCATATTCATCATTCATGGCATGCCCTAAACACATGTTTCTCGTGCATCACATGCATCGCACTTAATCATCCAGCATGCCTTAACAATAATCATATGCAAATGGGAAAAATTGCCAAGCATTCATTATGCTATCCATGTTTACATTTAAACATCCAACATGCATCAATCATAGCCATGCATGTCACATATGGGGTGCAGTTTTCTTACCTTGGGTCCAAGCACAGGTTACCAACAAATGAGCCGCAAGAACGATCCCGATTCCAAGCCTCTAGTGATAACCTAGTCACAACAATAATATAAAACCTCATCAAAATGAGTAAATAAATACTTCCAAACCCAACCCAAGCCTCCGAGACATCGAATCCCACTCAACTAAGTAGAGGATCGATCCCAGGCCCTTAGAGCTAAGTTTCCATCACAAAAATACACTTTTGGGAAATTTTTCCCTTAAGGGCCGCGGCCCTACATGGCCATGCCGCGGCCCGCCCCCTGGCAGAGCCTCCTTCATCTTCTTCAAGCTAGGGCCGCGGCGCCCAAGAACAGGGTCGCGGCCCAACCTCGCACCAGCCACTTTTCTTCGTTTTTTCCATTTTAAAACCTTCCAAAAACCCATCCAAACATTTCCAAATTATCAAATCAAAGTTCCCAAACTCCCCAACGGTCCAAAACCACCAAAACCCAAGGCTCAAACAAACTAAAAACTCAACGATTCACAAAATCCAATTCAAGCTTAAAAACTTTCAAAAACTTAAAACTTAAACTTGAATTACCTCTGATTGAGTTGTCTCCAACTAAATCCTCTGGTTAATAAGCTTCTAATTCTCCTTAGGATTGCTATGCCTCGATCCTTGCTTGATTCCGAGTCCTAGAACTCAAGATACCTTCGAAAATGCGATCGGGAAACGAAAAGGGAACTTTTAGGGAGAGAGAGCGTACAGAACGTTCTTTTTATTTTCTTAAAAGGTTACTTCAAGCTTAAGTAGCTTCCAATAAAACCTAATGCTTGGGGTCCCGAAAACACCCCCGGGGACATTATAGTCAAAACTTCCAGAATTTCCCCCTGATCCTACTAACTCCCAATTTACCACCAAATATTAATTTCCATTACCCAATAACCCGGTAATGCTCTAAATACCCCTTGACTTACTCCAAGTCAAGCTTAAATCCCATTGTGACTTTCCCACTAGCTTATCTCCTAGGATCGTCTTGTGCTGGGTAGCCCTGGCATAACCAAATAATAACAAAGCACCACGCCCATTTCACATATATGCCAAAAATGCCCGAAATGGCCAAAATATGAAAGTCACTCAATTAATCACAAATGGGTTCACATGCATATTTAATACACCTAAACATGCATATTATCATTAAATATCATAATAAATCAATTATGGCCCTCCCGGCCTCCTAATCAAGGTCCTAAACCTTATTAGGAAATTTGGGGCATTACATTTAGATTCTCTCTAAACACAAGTCTTTTTCTAAGCCTCTTTGTTATTTTCTCTTCTTCTCTCTATATCTATCTCATGTGTTGAGAATTGCGCACACTAGTCTAGGTGGTTCTAAGGATACATTGGAAGATTGTGAAGAAAATAGAAGATCGGTTCAGTTTCTTGATAATACTCTGCGACGGAGAGGATACAAGAGCTAGAGAAACTGAAGGAAGGACCCTTTAATTCCGCTGCGTATACTGTAAGTTTTATATTCTTTGTTTCTCTTTGAATTCAATTTCAGAAATATGTTTTAGGCTATCTCGTATTAATTTGTTTAATATTAGATATACATGAAAATAAATAAAGATCCTGTATAAGCTAATTTAACAACTGGCCTTAGAGCCTTTGGTAATCATTATTTTCATGCATGAACATGTTTAAAATTGGATTATATGATATGTTTGAATAATTGGATGGTTTTTCATGTTTTTATGAACATATATGATTTTATGTGAATTTTAGCAATTTTTAGGTTATTTTGTTGTGTTTTCTATACTATTAATTTTTATATATGCTTTATTTTGTGTAAAACATGGTAAAAATTAATTAGAAAATGGTTTTGGTTTGAAAAATTGCTCAAAATTTTTTTTGGAAAAAATTTGGCCTGGCTGCCACCCAAGTGCCTCGCGCGCACACCCACGCCACCCGCGCGTGCACCCGTGTCACCCGCACCACCCGCGCGCGCACCCGTGTCACCCGCACCACCTGCGCGTGCCACCACGCGCACGCCCACGCGCAGCCGCGCACATGCACACGTGAACAGTACCGCTGGTACTATTCATCCAATTTTTTTTTTATGAAAATAAAAAAAAATTAAAATTTTGTGGAAATAAATTATTTATAATCAAAAACTAAAAATATCTTTTTTTTTTAAATAAGATATTTTTGTTAGTTGAGATTTAAATAATTAAATATTTTCTACAAAGATTCAAATTTAAAAATAAACTAACAACTTAATTTTAATCTTTTTAATATATTAAAATATTAGAATTATGATATCAGATATTTAAGATATTTTCATTTAAATTCTTGATATTTTTATCAAATCTTTATTTGAAAATATAAATATCTTTTTATTCTATAGTTTTTAATATTTAAATTATTTGAAATTTGAATATTATTAGTTAGATATTTTTATGGATATTTGAATTTGTTTAACTATTTTGAGATATTTTAGGGTTGTTATAACTATTTATATTTTATTTTTTTAAATGGTTAAAATATTAGCTAATAGTTATAACAACACAAGATATTTTGGAAAATAGTTAAGATATTGATTTTAAAATTTAAAATTGGTTAAATTTTGAAAAATATCAATTTTTTTTCAGCCAATTAACAAATTTTTCTTTTTAATAAATGGGATTCAAATTAACTTTAGTTAATTATTGATAAATCCTATTTAAATTAAATTAATATATTTTTTTTATCAAATTAACCTAAGACCAAGCTGATTGTTGATAAATGAAATTTAAATTAACTATTGTTAATTGTTGATAAATTTCATTTAAATTGACTTATTTTTTGTAAAAATTTAATTAATTTGAATTTTTTTGATAAATTCTAGATAATTAATTGTAGTATTTTTGCATAAATTCATAGAATTGCTCATATAGTAACATGATTAGACCCATCCAATTATAACATGTCTGTTTGCACTATATGTGGTATTTTTGCAATTGGGCTTAGATGCATATAGTAGCCCATATGTTTGTTAGACATATGGTATTTTGCCAAATAAAATATTCATAAAATGATAGGTTTTATTTGGGCCCATTAGAAAATGTAAAGTTTAAATTACTCTCTTGTGGGTGATTCCACTTGTGAAGGCCCATTTGCTTTGCATGACTATAGTGGGCCTAATCAATTAATAACAATTAATAAAACGAAGGCTTATTAAATTCCTGTCTTTTGGACCTTGTATGAAAGATAGGGGGCCTTTGTAGTGGGAACGACATACTGGACCCAACCCTCCTCCATACAAGCCCAATTGTTAAGGCCCATTTACTTGAGTTGGACTTAATTGTATATGTTCATTATATTAGTTAAACCTAAATATTGATTAGCAACAAATTAATTCTAAATTAATTGAATTTGTTTCAATGTGACACTTTAGAATTAATAAGAAATTATAGGACTTAGGTTTTAAAAAAATTTAATCTATTTAATTTTTTTGGGAAAACCATAGTCATTAATTTCCACTACAATAAATTTGATATACAATGACTCCCTACAATGTCTTACACTATTGGTGTAAGACATTAAAAATTATCATGGGTTTTAAATGTCTAATGGTGTAAGACATTGAAAGTTTTTATTAATGCCGACAATTGGAAGTCATTAAAAATGGTGGAAGACGTTGGAAATAGGCTGAAGAAGTGGCTAGGAGTACATCCAACGTCTCCCACTGGGAGACGTGGGACACGTGGCACGTCTCTCAGTGGGAGACGTTGGATGTCTCCCTCATATATACTTCTTTATTTCCTGCCTTCTTCCTCACACACACGAACCAGAGAGCAAACCAGAGAGAGCAAACCGAGAGCAAGCTGCGTTTTTAGGGTTTTAAGGTAAGTTTTTTTTTTTTAATTTTCTTGATTTTTAGTTAATTATTTTGAAAAAAAATCATAGGTTTAGCATTAGGATGAGTAATATACATGATTTTGTGTTAGTTTTACATTTTTATGCATTTTTTAATATACATTGTAGGATATTGTAGTTTTTTCATGGAAGTTTTTTAGGGATTTATAATTTTTTTGGGTTTTTTTTTAATTTAACCTATCACATTGTATAGATTTCATTAGAGTATATATGTTCATGATTTTTTTTTTAAAATTTTTATCATTTTTTATTTCGAAATTTAGATATATTTTTGTATATATATTTAAACTTTTTTTTTTAAATTATAACTATTTTGTTATATATATAGTTATGTTAAAATAAATTTATTAAATAATTTTTAAAAGATAAATATATGAAAATTTTTTATGTTTTTGTTGATTATTAAGTTTTTAGGTTATGAAATTTTTTATTGATTTTTTGTTTATGTTATAATTAGTGGCACATTGGAGTTTTTTTTATTTGTTTACCAATCATTTACTATTATTAGATATTTAGTGATATTTGTTTAGTAATGTTTAACATATTAATTAATTTAATTTCGTAGGTTGTGATTTTGGTGGTGAGATTTTAGAGAGTATTTTGCATCAAAATTTCAATATCAATCACACATTTGAGGTAATTAAGTTTCTAAAATTACAATAATAAGTTATGTATTGCTAGATATTTAGTGATATTTTATTTATTATTTATTAATTTAATTATATTGGTTTGTGGATTTAATAGCGAATTCGATTACTACGTGAAGTAATTTTGCTAGCTTTTGGATTATTAATTGCAAGAGGTAAATATATATTCTATTACTTCTACTTTTAATATTATTAAACAAATGTTAAAGGAGTTTGAATATCTTAAATATTCATCCATAGTGAAGTAGGTTCTGAGATTAAAATTGTGTGCTGCGGTGATAACGGAAGGTTGAGAACTTGTGTGTTTTAGTGAAGTAGGTTCTGAGAAATTTGGTTGTGTGCTGCGGAGCTATAAGGAAGAAACTTATTGTATGTTGTTTGAATTGTTTGTTTTTCTATAAACATGCAGATGATTAGGTCACTATTATGGGGGAAATACTGCCCGATTTTATCTAGGATAATAAACAATTAGTTTTATATAGACATCCTATAATTAAGGAAGAAACTTATTGTATGTTGTTTGAATTTTTTGTTTTTCTATAAACATGCAGATGGTTAGGTCACTATTATAGGGGAAATGTTGCCCGATTTTATCTAGGATAATAAACAATTAGTTTTATATGGACATCCTATAAGGAAGAAACTTATTGTATGTTGTTTGCATTGTTTGTTTTGATATTCACATGTAGATGGTTAGGTCACTATTATAGGGGAAATGATGCCCGATTTTATTTAGGATAATAAACGATTAGTTTTATATAGACATCCAACTTTATCAAGTGCTTATTTAGTGACGTTTCTTTTCTTTTTGATAGACATAGGAGAATATATGGATAAACAGTGAATGTCAGCGAATAGGTTATATGCGGAATATAGGAACGGGGTCGATTTGTTATTAAGGTTTTGTTCGGAAAATGTGAAAGACCCAAATTTTACTTATTTTCCATGTCTTAAGTGTGGAAATGTTAAAAAGATGGATTTTAAAAAGATTAAAGAACACTTATATTTCAATGGGATCGACAAGAGTTACATAATTTGGTATTACCATGGGGAGATAGCTCCTATTGCTCCAACTCTGCCAAGTAGACAAAAAGGAGTGAGGAGAAATATAGTAGAGGAGAACTGGGATCCATTAGATGAAATGATTGACGACGCACATTTTGGATAAGGAGTAGACCCAAATAAGTTTGAGACACTCCTTAATGATGCTGAGAAACCAATTAACCCTGGTTGTACAAGATTACAAAATTATCCGTGCTTCTTAGGTTGTACAATCTAAAAGCTAAACATGGCTGGAGTGATAAAAGCATTAATGATTTATTTATTTTTTTGAAGGAGTTATTGCCCGAAGATAATGAAATTCCAATTTCATTTTATGAGGCAAAGAAGACGTTATGCTCATTAGGCATGCAATATGAAAAAATTCATGCATGTCCTAATGATTGCATATTATATCGAAATAGCTTTGCAGACGCAAAATCGTGTCCTACTTGTGGTGAGTCACGATGGCAAAAGAAAAGAAATGGTGACTATGTCAAGGAAGGAGTACCTGCCAAAGTTTTGTGGTACCTTCCGCCAATTCCTCGGTTCATCCGATTGTTTAGAAATGCCGAACATGCTAATGAAAGAATAAAGGATGGTAAATTAAGACATCCAGCTGACACCCTAGCTTGGAAAATAGTTGATTTGAAGTGGCCTTCTTTTGGAAATGAATCTCGTAATATTCGTCTAGGTCTTTCAACTGACGGGTTTAATCCACACGCATCTCTTAGCAGTAAGTATAGTTGTTGGCCTGTTATGTTTGTTATTTACAATCTACCCCCATGGTTGTGTATGAAGAGAAAGTTTACGCTTTTGACCGTGTTGATATCAGGACCAAATCAACCTGGTAATGACATTGACGTCTATCTAGCTCCTCTTATAGATGACTTGAAAACTTTGTGGGATGAAGGGGTTAAGGTTTATGATGCGTATAGGTAGGAAGAATTTAATCTTAGAGCGGTCTTATTATGGACAATTAATGACTTTCCTGCTTATGGAAATTTATCTGGGTTTAGTGTGAAAGGATATAAGGCTTTCCCCGTTTATGAAGAAAAAACATGTTCTGAATACTTGAAACACTCTCGGAAAATATGTTATATGGGACATAGGAAGTTCTTGCCTAATACGCATAAACTTCGGACATGGAAGAAGGCATTCAATGGTAAACAAGAGTTTGAGGAGGCTCTTGAGCCATTGAATGGGATCCAAGTACTTGAGAAGATGTCTAAAATTATGTTCAAGTTAGGGAAGCCTAAAGTTCGTACACCTACAAAGATGAAACGTAGTCGTAAGGCTAAGGTTGTGGAGGAGCCAAAAGGGTGTTATAAAAAGAAATATGTTTTCTTCGAACTTGAATATTGTCCTTTCTTACTTATACGCCATAATTTAGATGTTATGCACATAGAGAAATTTTTTTGTGATATTTTGATTGGCGCTTTGTTGAATATTCCTGGGAAAACTAAGGATGGAATTAAGGCTAGACAAAACTTGGTTGCAATGGGTATAAAGGATGAATCAACTCCAAAACCAGATAAGAGACGAACATATTTACCTCCTGCTGCTTACACTCTTACTAAAGAGGAAAGAATGGAAATTTGTAGATGTTTGTTTAATATAAAAGTTCAAGACAGATATTCCTCAAATATAAGGTCATTGGTCGACATGAAAAGTTGTATTCTGACTGGTATGAAATCTCACGATTGTCATATTCTAATGCAGCATTTACTACCAGTGGCCATTCGATCTATGTTGCCTAGGAAGGTTCGAGATGTAATCACAAGGTTATGCTTGTTTTTCAAGTCATTGTGTTGTAAGGTGATTGATCCACTTAAGTTACCTAAGTTAAGAGATGAAATTGTTGAGGTACTGTGTGAGTTGGAGAAATATTTTCCGCCGGCATTTTTTGATATAATGATCCATCTGACAGTTCACTTGGTTAGAGAACTAAGATATTGTGGTCCTGTTTATTTAAGATGGATGTATCCATTTGAGCGATATATGAAGATTATTAAGGGGTATGTTAGGAATAGAAGTCGGCCAGAAGGATGCATCGTCGAATGCTATATTGCAGAAGAGGCAGTTGAATTTTGTTCTGAATACCCGACTGGTGTACGAAGAATTGGGTTAAATGATGTTGAAAATGTTGTGATTCAGAGTCTTTGTGGTAGCATTGTATGCACAGTAAGTCGAGATATACTAGATGAAGCGCATCGTCTTGTGTTGCAGAATATAAATGAAATTCAACCTTATATCGAGTGAGTTATATTCATATAATACTTTTAGTTTAAGTTGTGTAATTTTTTATGTTCAGTTGTTTAACAACATATATGTATAATTGAAGGGAACATTTTAATTGGATAAAGACCAAATTTCCATCCAAGTCAAGGAACTCAAAATGGTTACAAGACGAACATTATCGAACTTATAGTAGTTGGATAGAACAAAAGGTAAATTGTGTTGATTATGGAAAGTTGTCATTAATTGGTAATTACAAGATGACATGGTTGGTTGTTTTTAGTGATTTGTTTTTGGTATGTTGATTTAATAGGTTGTGGCAGAATTACAAAACACATCAAATAAGGTTTCAGACATCGCTAAGTGGATTTCTCGAGGACCTTCTGTTAATGTCATCAAGTTTTCATCATACATGATTAACGGTACTCTATTTAACACTAGGGAGCGCGATAGCAATAGAAACACACAAAACAGTGGTGTTAGCCTTGTTGCTAAAACTGTGCAAGTCTCTAGTGCAAAAGATAAAAATCCAGTTGAATGTGATATGACTTTTTATGGAGTAGTTAATGAAATTTGGGAGTTAGATTACATCACAACTCGAGTACCTGTTTTCTTTTGTGATTGGGTGAAAAGTGACAGCGGCATAATATATGAAGATTATGGTTTCACATTAGTTAATCTAAACCGAATTGGGCACAAATCTGACCGATTTATATTAGCTTCATAAGGCAAACAAATATTTTATGTGAATGATCCTTCAAACAACCAATGGTCAATTGTTCTTCCAACACAAACAAGAGAATGGAACATTAAAGATGGTGATTTACATGATACACCTCTCGAAGAAGAACTTGTCACATTCACCGCACTAGAAGATAATGATGAAATTGATGATGATTGTATTTGTTTTCGTGAAACGGTGAAGGATTATGGGTTGATGATGATGGGTCTTGAGGTACCATTTAATGAGGTTGATATGTTTATGATATGTGAAATTTTAAGTTTCATATTTTTGTTTCATCTTTAATTCAAACGTTGACTTTCAACCTCTCCCATTGGGAGACGTGAGACCTATACCTACAATGACCCTGCCTACAACATCTTCCCAATTGGGAGACATTATAGACTTTCAATGTCTCCCAAATAAATTCATAAAACCCCTATTTTGTTGTAGTGTTCTAAAAATAAATAATAAAAATACTATTTTTAATTTTATAATGAGCTTATTTTAAGAATTTTATTAGATCTCCACCGTTGGTTTAACATAGTCAATAACTTAATGGGGCCTCGAGGCGCTTTGATTCGTCCCCCTACGGAAGGTGTTCATTAGTTATTTTGACAAGGTTAGATTTCGAAAGATAGATAATTATAGGTCAAATTCTACTAGACTCACCCCTACGGTGACTACTAGGACTAAATCTATGATTATTGAAACCGTGGGTCTAGCTCATAAAATAAGATATTTTGTTTTCTTATTTTGATCGGATAGTAGGTTGTTAATAGTGGTGTCCATTATTAAATGAGTTTACAACTCTATTTAACTAGTGGTATTTTTAACTCTCGCCAACCGGGACAAGGATATCATAGATTAGTTAAAAACCTAAAGAAATAGAGATATGATTGTTTTTGGTATTTTTTCTCATATCTTACATATTTTTGGTATATGTTGTGCTATTTCTTGAAATTTGTGTGAATAGAAGTTTTATTGAGCAAATGTGATTGATTTCTATTTTATTGGTAATTTGTAGTTTTGAGTTATGGCTGTGTCTGCTCTCAAGGCGCGGTACTACATGTTGACTAGTATGGTCGACACTCTCAAGACAAAGATGGAGAATGTCGAGACAGCCTACGAAATCATGGATCAGCTCTAAGACATGTTTGGTGCCAAGTCAACGCAGACTCATTTTGAGGCCACCAAGAAATATGCCAATGCTCGAATGGCACCTTCTCAACATGTTCGTGATCACCTCATCAAGATGACAAACTACTTTCAGGAAGTTGAACTACACAGAGCCATAATAGATGAGGAAACTCAAGTTGGCTTAATCCTCAACAGTCTTTCTCCAGCTTTCCTTCCATTCACCACCAACTATGTGTTGAATAAACTCAACTATGGTTTGATGCAGCTCATGAGTGAGCTTCAGACTTTTGAGTCTATCATGGGTGGACCTAGTAAGGGAGGAGAAAAGAAGACAACTACTACTGTTGCTGTTGATCCAGCTAAGGCTGAAGCTAACCAAGCTTTGTCTTCGAAAGCTAGAAACAAGAGGAAAGGTGGACAAAACAACAGCCCCAAGCCTACAAAGGCGAGTGCACAACCAAGTGCATAGACTCCTAAGGGGAAAACAAGAAAAACAAGAAAGGTAAAGGTAAATGTTTTCACTGTAAAGAGAAGGGGCATTGGAAACAAGATTGCCCCAAGTTTCTAGCAGATAAAAACAAAGGTAATGCTTATAGTTCATTTATCTTGGAAACATGTGTTTTAGAGAATGATAACTCTGTTCGGATTATTGATTATGGATCTACTAACCATGTTTGTAACACTTTACAACTTCTTGAATCGTGGGAGGAAGTGAACGAAGGCGGCTTAAAGCTTAGAGTTGGGAACGGAGCGTTCGTTGCGGTCCAAGCTAGAGGAAGAGATCGTCTGAAGTTTGGAAATAAATTTTTAATTTTAAAAGATGTATTTTTTATTCCAGAATTTAGTAGAAATTTAATTTCAATTTCCATGTTGCAATTAGAACGATTTGTTTTGACTTTCACAAGTTTTAATATATCTATTTCTTTCAATGGATCACAATTGTGTATTGCATGTTTGGAAAACAGGCTTTATATTCTGTGACCTAACGAATCCCTCGCTCTTAATAATGATTTATTCAAAGTAGCTAAACCTAGGACCAATAAACATCAAAAGACCGATAACAATAATATGACGTATTTATGGCACTTGAGACTAGGTCACATTGGCTATGATAGGATTCAAAGACTTACAAAGGATGGACCTTTGAGGGAACTAACCTTAGGTGAATTACCTGTCGGTGAATCTTGTCTAGAAGGAAAACTGACCAAGTGTCCATTCTCTGCAAAGGGTGATAGGGCCAAGGAACCACTTGTCTTGTGCATTCAGATTTTTGTGAACCTTTGAATGTACAAGCCAGGGGTGGTTTTGATTATTTTGTCACTTTCATTGACGATTACTCTAGATACTCATGTCTTTACCTAATGCATAGGAAATTAGAAACATTTTCAAAGTTTCAGGAATTCCTAGCAATGGCTCAGAACCAATTAGGTAAAACGTTAAAGATCTTGCGATCTAATATGGGTGGAGAATATTTGGATATACAGTTCCAAGATCATTTAACTGAACTTGGGATTTTGTCACAACTTACTACCCCAGGTACTACGCAACAAAATGGTGTAGCGGAACGCCGGAACAGAACTTTATTGGAAATGGTTAGATGCATGCTTAGTTACTCAACTCTACCAACTTCGTTCTCGGGACATGCAATTGAAACCGGGAATGACATTCTCAATGTCGTGCCATCAAAATCAATCCCTAAAAAACCTTTAGAATGCTAGAATGGTCGTGAACCTAGTTTACGCCATTATAGAATATGGGGGTGTCCCGCTCACGTCCTGAGGAAAAAGGAGGGAAAGCTAGAACCGCGAACTGAAGTTTGCATGTTTGTTGGCTATCCTAAAGGTACTCAGGGTGTAATTTTCTATAGTCATTCAGAAAAGAAAGTGTTTACTTCTACAAATGCTACTTTTCTGGAAAATGACTATGTCCAAAACTTTAAACCTCGCAGCAAAGTAGTTTTAGAGGAGATGGTTAAAGAATTGACTCCAACCAATGTTCCATCGTCATCAACGCGAGTTGATGATGAAATTCCCACTCTTCATGTACAACCGACGCAAGTCAATTTAAATGAAGAAAGTACCACTGTTCCTGAGCAAACAGTCACGGAGCCTCGTCGTAGTGGGAGGGTTTCTAGGAACCCAGTTCACTATGGTTTGGATGGTGAAACCAATATGGTTGTTGGTGACATTAGTGATGTTGATCCATTTTCTTTCAAACAGGCAATGGCTAGCCCTGAAAAAGAAGTATGGCTCGAAGCCATGAAATAGGAAATGGAGTCCATGTACTCAAATTCTATGTGGGATCTTGTGGAAGCACCTAGTGACTTTAGGGCCATTGGGTGCAAGTGGATATACAAGAAGAAATGAGGCGTTGATGGAAATATCGAGACTTATAAAGCTCGATTAGTGGCAAAGGGTTATACCCAAAGAGAAGGCATGGAATATGAGGAAACTTTTAGTCTGGTAGCCATGCTCAAATCCATTCGCATCCTCCTATCCATAGCATCCGCTCTCGACTATGAGATTTGGAAAATGGACGTCAAGACAACTTTTCTTAATGGAAAGCTTGACGAGCCCTGTGTTTACCAACCTATGGCTTTGCATAAAATATTGATGAGCCCTGTGTTTACCAACTGAAGGAAAATCAAATAGTGGTATTCCTGGTTCATTATCTAGATGATATCTTACTCATTGGAAACAATGTTAAGAAATTATCAGATGTGAAGAATTGGCTGAGCACTCAATTCCAGATGAAGGATTTGGGTGAAGCAAGTTATGTTCTAGGTATCCAGATCATCAGGGATAGAAAGAAAAACTTTTAGCTCTATCTCAAGCAGCTTACATTGATAAAGTGCTTGAATGTTTCTCAATGAAAAATTCCAAGAAAGGACGTCTATTGTCCCACCATGGAATTCATCTTTCAAAGAAGCAGTCTCCCCAAACTCCTGAAGAGGAAGATGAAATGAGAAAAGTTCCTTACGCATCTGCAGTTGGAAGTCTGATGTATGCCATGTTGTGTACTAGACCAGACATCTGCTATGCAGTGGCAGTAGTGAGCAGGTATCAGTCAAACCCAGGACCAGAACATTGGATAACAGTTAAGCATATCTTGAAGTATTTGAGACGGACAAGGGATTATATGTTAGTCTACAAGGGTGGTGTTTTGAACCCTGTAGGCTACATCGATTCAAATTTTCAGACTGATGTCGATGACAGAAAGTCTACTTCTGGAATGGTGTTTACTCTTGGGGGTGGAGCTGTGATTTGGAGAAGCATAAAGCAGTCTGCAATCTCAGACTCCACCATGGAGGCTGAGTACATAGCCGCGTTAGAAGCAGCTAAGGAAATAGTCTGGCTAAAGAAGTTCTATTCGGATCTTGGTGTTATTCCAGAAATGGATAAACCGCTTGTGTTGTTTTGTGACAATACAGGAGCGATAGCCAACTCGAAAGAACCTCTAAGTCAAAAGAGGAGTAAGCATATAGAAAGGAAGTATCACATTATTTGAGAATATGTGGCCAGGGGAGATGTGAAGGTTATGAAGATTGCAACTGAAGACAATCTTGCAGATCCGTTTACAAAGACAGTACCAGAAGCTACATTTGATAAGCATATCAAGGAAATGGGAATGGTAGAATTAAGGCATTAGTTTCAATTAGTGCAAGTGGGAGTTTTTTGGGGTTTTATGCCCTAATTAAAACCCAAATTCTTTGTAATCTCATTTTATTATCAATAAAATAATAGAAATAATTTTTTGATTTGGTCAATCACTTTGCTCACATGTTTTATTTTCATGATTATTTGTTTAATATAAATTCTATTAAATCCCAAGCATATAGCTAATCTTATTTATAGTGACGTAATCACAGTGGAATATAAATATGATTATATGTTCAAAATAAGTTAGTCCTAAGATTAGTCAGTGCCCAGGATTTAAACTGACTTGCCAATCTACGATATAATCTACTTACACATTATAGTGTTATGTTCTTTCCAGAACATTAGCAAAGTAGATAAGATCATATGTATTTGTTACATCGGACTGGACCGATATTGACAGTTGATAAGATAAGTAAACATACAGTTATTATCTATTCTGGTCATATCATATAGTTGACCATAGGTCAATTCAATCTCAATTCTGAGTGGTTATTATTCTAACTGATTGTATTATTTGAGTTCTTTAACTTGTTCGTTACCAGCTTACCCTACGGACTAGCCCATACTTACATCTTGGGAACTCAGTAGTATAATTGAGTGGGAGTGTTAATCATAGATATGAACATCTATAGCTTCCGATGAAGAAGTGAAACGATGGTTTCCTTTTAGTTTGGTTCAAGGTGTTAAATGATAGAGATCTTATTTCAGTAATTAAATTAGTTTACTGAAATATCATTTACAAGGAACTAAGTGTTTTAAGGATAAAATACAATTAGGGGTAAAACGGTATTTTAGTCCTATCTCATTGTAGACCGTCTATAGAGGATTGAGTGACAATTATGGTTGTAACAATGGATAATTAATAGCGTATCTATATTTGTTATAGAGCGTTCTATGAATTCAAGAGTGCAATTCCGAGTCTATAGTAGAGTCACGAGAAATTAATAAGTTAGTAAATTTATTTGTTAGATTTATGATAACTTATTGGAGCTTGATTTCATAGGCCCATGGTCCCCATTGTACCTTGGATAAAATCATCTACATAGTCTCAATTAATTGATTTAATCATCAATTAGAATTATCAAAGTTGACCAGGTCAATTTTGGATAGTTTCACAGAGTTGTGTAATTTTGAGAAGAAAAGAGAAATTATGGTAGATTTATTAATTAAGATAAATTGGTATCTAAATTAATAAATACATTTAAATCAAGGTTGAAATTATAAATAATTAATTTGATAAAGGATTTAAATAATTATTTAATTAATTAAATCAATAGAAAATAATACAGGCCTTGATTTTATGTCCAATAGTCTTATAATCAAATAGGAAAGTTCACGGGCCTATAACCCATGATAATTTTGACCTAGGGCTTCAAAATGGCTGTTATTTTATTGATTTTTTAATTAAATTAAATGGCCTAATTGAGTCTATAAAAGGAGTGCTTAGAGAGAAGTCAAAACATAAGTTTGATAAGTCACAAGTTAGATTTTCTGATAGTTTTAGATTCTCTCTAAACACAAGTCCTTTTCTAAGCCTCTTTGTTATTTTCTTTTCTTCTCTCTATATATATCTCATGTGTTGAGAATTGCCCATACTAGTCTAGGTGGTTCTAAGGATACATTGGAAGATTGTGAAGAAAATAGAAGATCGGTTCAGTTTCTTGATAATACTCTGCAACAGAGAGGATACAAGAGTTAGAGAAATTGAAGGAAGGACTCTTTAATTCCGCTGCGTATACTGTAAGTATTATATTATTTGTTTCTCTTTGAATTCAATTTTAGAAATATGTTTTAGGCCATCCCATATTAGTTTGTTTAATATTAGATATACATGAAAATAAATAAAGATCCTATATAAGCTAATGTAACACCACCAACATCCCATCCTGTTCCGCCGAGAGCTTGGAGGGGCAACTGAGCTGAGGCTACTGCCAACCCGACTACAGAGGCACAAATGGGAATGGGGAATAACCGAGGCACCTTAGTGAGTCAGACCCCAAATCCTGGTGCCACGCAGAACATCTCAGAACATGATCAGGCGAATTCGGGACCATTTAGGCCCCACAATGGGAGGCAACAACCTTTTCCTATAAGGCACCCACCATCGCCAAATAAGGCATCCCTCGCCAGTCCAGAGGGTTCCATGACCTGTCCACCAAGATAGGGATCGACGGGCTGGCCGCAGACAAGGAAATGGAGGAGAAGCTGCCTGAGATCCCAGGGCTCCTTAACCTACGAGAAGTCAAATGTCACGATCACAAACTATTGAGACGAGGAGACTAACAGGAAACCCATCTCGAAATAACCGAGCAACGAGCTATGTCAGTGAAAGCTCGGATTACACTAGGTCTGTGAGTATATACAACACAGAGCCAAGAAATGTCAGGAATCAAGGAGATCACCATGATCTACAAGAACAATTAAACCATAATTAGGGGCATGATAATCCCCCGAACCCAGATCTGTGAGATCATCTGAACGGTCGCAAGCAGCCAATTTACAATCCTGCACCAAGACAGGGAGCTGGAGTTGTTATCAACGATAACCAACCCCCTCTGGTCTAGGCCAGGCCTCCTATAGATACAATCCAAGAAAGGATTGAATAGTTGGAGAGAGCATTCAGGCTCTTGCAGAACGAGCGTAGCCGGGAAAGGGATGAAGAGTTCGATGAAGAACTGGAGCCATTTGCCCCGCATATCTCCAACACTCCCTTTCCTCAAGGGTTTAGGATTCCTCATGTCTCACCATTTGATGGAAATTCAGATCCCTATAGCCATTTGAGCACGTTCAACACAATTATGCGAGCCAACTAGGCTACGAGCTCAGGTGTATGCTGTTCCCAGCCACTCTCACAGGACGAGCAAAAAATTGGTTCAAAAAGTTCAAAAGACATTCAATCGCATTATTGGATCAATTGTTGAGAGATTTCAAGAAAAAATTTAAAGCTATGGTCGGTATTAGGCCTGAGGCTTCAGCCTTAACCAATGTCCGACAGCAACCAAACGAGTCACTAAAAGGTTACCTCACAAGGTTCAACCTAGAAGTGGCTTGAGCTCGAGATGTCGACAATAGTGGTCATTTAATGGTAGTCTGAGCCAGTTTAATGCCAGGAAGTCCTCTCTGTGAAGACTTGCAAAGGAAACCTGTCAGGTCCTCAACTGAGTTCAATCGAAGAGCTCAAAGGTTTGTTAATGTAAAGGAGGCGAGGTCAGCATTTAATATGACCTCCCAGCCCGTAACTACAACAATAAACACAAACTCTGCCTCGACCTCGGTGAACCACACAACTTCAAAACCCCCCAGGGACAAACCTTCCAAGAGAAGGAAAAATGAAGGGAATAACCCCGAGGCAGATGGAGGAAAGAAGAAGAAAGGGGAAAGATACTTCTTTGCATACAAAGTGTATACTAAGCTTAATGAGTGTCGGGAGAATATCTACCTGGATAATGAAAACCAGGTCCCATTCAGATGACCTGACCCCATGAGGAACCAAAAGGCAAAAAAAGACTCTAGTAAGTACTATAGATTCCATCGGGATGTCGGACATACAACCGATGAATGTCGACAGTTAAAAAGACGAGATCGAAGGATTGATCTCGAGAGGTTATTTCGGGCAATAACTAAGAAACTGAAATCCTAACCAAGCTCCTACCAGCCAAAGGGCACCGGCCGCACCACCTGCCCAGAACAGTAACTCCCGAGCTTGGGAGGATGAACGCCCCCCTTCGATTGACAGAGAAGATGTCATAACCATCTCGAGGGGACCCCATATCGCAGGATCGGGCAAGGATGCCCAAAAAAGATTTGTAAATGAGCTAAAAATTGGTGATGGTTCTCCCTAGGAACCTGAACCAAGAGCTTCGAAACAACAAAGGGTTGAAACTCAACCCATAACTTTCACTGAAGAGGACGCTTCTCATGTCCAGTTTCCCCATAATGACCCCCTGGTAATAACCCTCCTGCTCGAGAACAAGAGGGTGCACCGAGTCCTGATTGATAACGAGAGCTCGATGAATATCCTCTATAAGGACACTCTTGGAAAAGATGGGTCTCGTGCTCCACGACCTAAAAGCCTGTGCAACCACACTGTATGGCTTTTCAGGAGAATGGATTGCCTGTATGGGATCCATTGAACTCCCTATGACCTTGGGAGACTATCTAGTCTCTATAACCAAGATAATGGAGTTCATCATGGTGGATCTTCCATCTGCCTACAATGTACTGCTCGGGAGACCTGCCCTAGTTGGGTTGGGGGCAGTTTCTTCTGTTATGAATTTTACCATCAAGTTCTCGACTTCTGGTGGTGTCGAGACTTTGAAAGGGGACCAGCTTGCAGGAAGGGAATGCTATAACATTTCTGTTAGAGGGAAGAAATAAACAAGTGCACAGGCACTTGTCATAATTCAGAACAAGGATGGGACGATCTTCGAGATAATTGAAGAAATCGACCCCAGAATAGAGGAAAGGGCTGACCTCGAGCCACTAGAGGAACTCGAAGAGGTCAAGCTCAAAGAAGTCAATCCCACAAAGACTGTGAAGGTGGGGAAAAACCTTTCTGAAAAGGCGAAGTAGCAAATAATTTGCTTCTTAAAGAAGAACCAGGATGTCTTCGCATGGTCGCATTCGGAGATGGTAGGGATAAGTCCAAATGTGATAAGCCATACACTTAATATTGACAAGAGCTTCCCCCCGAAGCAGCAAAAATGAAGACTCCTAGACAATGATAGAAAGAAAGCCCTAAAGGAAGAAGTCGACAGGTTAAAGGCAAATTGGTTCATATGAGATGCCCTCTATCCTGATTGGATTGCCAACACAGTATTGGTTCCAAAACCCAACGAAATGTGGTGAACCTGCATCGACTACTCTGACCTCAACAGGGCATGCCCCAAGGATTGTTTTCCCTTACCTCTAATCGATCAGCTCGTAGATGCCATAGCTAGGCACGGCCTCATGTTGTTCATGGATGCTTATTCTGCATATATCCAGATCGCCACGCACGCACCGGACCAAGAGCATACGAGCTTTGTAACCGATAAAGGGGAATACTGCTAAAATGTCATGCCTTCAAGCTTAAAAATGCTGGAGCAACGTACCAAAGACTTGTGAACAAAATGTTCTCTGAGCAGATAGGTAATAACATGGAAGTTTATGTTGACGACATGCTAGTTAAGTTTGAACATAACGATAACCATGTGGATGACCTCGAGGAATGCTTTGTCGTATTACAAAAATACAACATGAAACTCAACCCACAAAAATGCTTTTTCGGAGTATCTTTGGGAAAGTTTCTAGGTTTTATAGTAAACGCGCGAGGGATAGAGGTTAATCCTGACAAGATCTAGGCATTGATCAATATGCCCTCACCTCGAAAGCATAAAGATGTCCAGAGTCTAACTGGACGGATGGCGGCATTAAGTAGTTTTGTTTCGAAATCTACATACCATTGTCTTCCATTCTTCAACCTTTTGAGAGGAGGCAAAAAGTTTGAGTGCACAGAAGAATGCGAGCTGACATTCTAAGATTTAAAGAAACACCTCGCGGAACCTCCGATCTTGTCAAAACCTATCACATGAGAAGTCTTATACTTGTATCTCGCTATAACCGAGCACGCCATTAGTGTGGTGCTTGTCTGAGAAGATAAGAAGGTACAAAAACCAGTACTATGTTAGCAAAAGGTTACTGGGGGCAGAATTGAGATACCCTTTAATGGAAAATCTGGCTCTCAGCCTGGTCCACTCATCTCGAAAGCTCCGACCTTACTTCCAAGCACACCCTATCCATGTGTTGATTGACCACCACTGCGACAAGTCTTGTCCAAACCAGAGGCCTCAGATAGATTGTTAAAATGGGCAGTCGAACTCGAACAGCTCGAAATCACTTATCACACGAGAACGACCAAAAAGGGACAAGCCTTGGCAGATTTCATCGTAGAATGTACTGGAGTACCTAACGACGAGGTCATAACCCTAGCCCGCGAGCTGTAGAAACTTTATGTCGACGGATCTTCCAACGAAAATGGATCGGGGGTAGGAATCATACTAATCCCTCCAGAGGGAAATCAATTTCATTCTGCCTTGAGGTTCAGCTTTGAAGCATCGAATAACGAGGCTGAGTATAAAGCATTATTGGCTGGACTCCGAATAGCCAAAGAAGTCAAGGCAAAGGCAATACATTGCTACAGTGATTCGTAGTTGGTGGTCAACCAAATTTTAGGGGAATATCAGGCACGAGGCATAAGGATGGCTGCGTATTTAGAAAAAGCCAAGGCTGCACTCGAACACTTCGAGTTCTACGCCATAGAGTAGGTTCCCTGAGAACAAATTCAAATGTGGACGCCTTAGCCAGACTAGTTACGTCCAACGAGGCCGACACGCTAAACGTGGTTCCAATAGATTTCCTGTCGACCCCTAGTATCAACGGGCCTAAAGAGGAAGACGTACGCGTGATTGACTCTGAACCAACCTGGATGACCCCAATAGTTGATTACCTCGAAACCAACATTCTCCCAGCAGAAGGGAACGAGGCTCGAAAATTGATGTATCAGATTATGAGGTACGCTATTGTGGAAGGAAGGTTATATCAAAGAGGATATTCTATGCCACTGCTCCGATGTGTGACCCCACCCGAGGCAAAGAAAATTCTAGAAGAAATTCATGAAGGATTTTGTGGAGACCACATTGGGGGGCATAGTTTGTCGAAGAAAGTTATAAGAAAAGGATACTTCTGGCCCACTGTCAAAGCAGATGAATTCGAATATGTCAAGAAATGTGATAAATGCCAGCGATTCGCTACAATTCCACGAGCTCCACCATCCAAGCTAACCATGATGACCTCTCCATGGCCATTTGCGGTATGGGGAATCGATCTCATAAGTTCGTTACCAACCAGCAAAGGTGGAGTAAAGTATGTTGTGGTCGCGATTGATTATTTTACAAAATGGACTGAGGCCGAGCCCCTGGCAACGATTACCTCGAAAAAGGTTCTAGATTTTGTAGTAAAAAATATCATCTGCCGATACGAAATGCCCATAAATATAGTATCAGATAATGGTACTCAATTCGACAGTGAATTATTTACCCATTTTTGTCAAAAAATGGAATAATAAAAGCTTTTCCCCCGTTGCCCATCCACAAGAAAATGTCCAGGTCTAAGCAGTCAATAAAACCCTCAAGAACTATATGAAGAAGAGGTTGGAAGAGGCTAAAGGAAAATGGCCCGAGGAGTTACCCTAAGTTTTGTGGGCGTATCGAACCACAGCTCGCACTTTAACAGGGTATACCCCTTTCTCCCTAGCATATGAATGCGAGGCCATGTTACCAATTGTGGTCAAAACACCCACAATTTGATGCCATGCTTATGATCAAGCCTCGAACCAATCCCAGCTCGAAGTAAGTCTGGACTTTATTGAAGAAAGGCGAGATGAAGCTCAACTAAAGAATGCAGCATACCAGCAGCGAGCTACCCGATACTTCAATAAAAATGTTTGGGAAATAAATTTTGGATTGGGAAACTTAGTATTAAGATGTGTATTCCTAGCTACAATGGACCCGTTTTCTAGAGTACTCGGGCCTAACTGGGAAGGACCTTACCAAATCGAGTCCATTATTCGAGCTGGAGTATATAAATTGGCCAGATTAAATGGAGAATTTGTACCACGAGCTTGGAATGGCGAACATCTACGACTGTACTATCAATAGTATAGGAATGATGTTTCATTGTAACCAAGCATGTTTGTTTTTACAGAATTTTTATTAATAAAATGTTCGATTTTGATCAAAAGTCATTTTCTTTATTAAATGTTGTATTTTTTGCAAACTCTCTTAATTCAATAACCTATGGTCACACTCATAGGATATTAAGGGGGCATCAGAGGTATAAAATAATACCATAAGTTTTAAAAAATAAATAACATAAAATAAAAATGTCAGGATAGTTAACCCAACATGAAAATATTTGTATACACAAAAACTAGCAAAAAAGTCTGGATCATTAACCCGACAAGGATTACAAACCAAACACGACCTAAATAGGTTTGGAATAAACCATCTAAAACTAATCGACGAAAGTTGGAACATAAATAAATCTACTTCGAGCTAAGTCGAGATTGAGGCTGGAATATTTTGCAAAAAGATATTTTCAACCTCATAACCTTAAGGAGCAACTCGAGGAAGAGGACAAGTGACTAGAAAATCAAGATATAACTAAACTACCTATCTTACATGCCATATGAGTACTTTCGAGTGCATGGTAAAAGTAAGGTCCGACCTTGACAAATAACGAGATCGGAAATGGATACATCGAGCATACCATGCATGAATACATTGGAACTCGAGTTTAAATCCAACAGATGTTTGTATGTATAAACAAACATAAAGGGAAACAATTAATATAAAATGCTAAAAATATTTCGACCTAGAAATGTGGAGCAAAAATATTAATGTAAAAGCCGAGCATAAAATTAAAGATATCAAATGTGAAAGTTTGAGTAAACAAAAATATCTCTTACACGAGTTGTAAATTGTTTTAGCCCCAGGGGCATAAAAAAACATAAAAAAAGAAAAGTTACAAAATTATTAATGGGACGCAGCCAATGATCTCGCTTCTAGGAAGTAGGAGCATCCCCCTCGGTGGCATTCAACTTCTCCCTAGCCTTTTCAGCCTCCTCCCTAGCATCCTCTGCCTCCAATCGAGCTTGCCACCTTGCCAAGAACTCGTCCTTAAGAGTATCCAAGAAGCTTGTATCAAGGTTGGCATTTTTGGCCCAGATCTTGTACACGGCCATGTCCACTGTGCGATCCTTCTTTTGCTTGAATTCTTCAAGGAGGTGAGCCTTTTCACCCTCCACTATGTCGAAGATAGCCTTTTTCTCCTCCTCAAGCTTAGCATTTAACTTTTCAAGCTCCTTGACTCTTGAGTTCTCCTCCTCAAGCTCTTTGATTCTCGAGTTCTTCTCTTCGAGCTCGACCTCCAGCTTTGACTTGGTAGCCTTAAGCTCTTCAGCGAGCTTGAGCTGGAGATTCTTCGACTCCTGAGCATAAGACATGCTCGAATGAACCTCATTGTTTAGCTTGTAATTCAGCTGAGCAAATGCAGCAAAGGCCTATACACAAACAAATTGGGTCAGAGCATATACTAAATAAGCTCAAACAGACATGCCAAAGTAAGAAAAGTGAATTACCGAGGAGATAAGCTCGCTACCCTTGTCGTAAAGGGTATTGGTATCTCGGCAGTTGTTCAGGAACTACCAATGGGGAGCTTTGAAGTTACTGAAGCTTTGGCCTACCTGAGACAGGACATCTGAGCCAAGGGTGGCTCCATGTGTTCCTGCGACGTTGTCAATAACATACTCACTAGAGTGAGTCAAAATCGATAGAAGGCGCTCACAAGATGGAATTGGCTTCTTAGGAGTTGACGTGGTTTCCTGGGAGGGTTGAATGGCAGGAGGCAGAGGAAGAGCGACTTTGGCAGGTACCCCGACCTAGGCGTTTGTGGTCACAACATGGCTCGGGCCTTGGGGACCCAGAGGAGGAGGAGTCACCTCAGTCCTGTAAATTCCTGGCTACCCCAGAACAATTATGGTGAATGGTGGACCGGAAATTTGACTCGTTGCCTGAGTCCTTTGGTCAAAAACGTGCTCTAAGTGTAATTAACGGGTTAAGGTATAAAACCAATAAAAAGGAAATGGAGATTTTATTACAAACTGCTCTGCAGAGCTAAACAAAACATTTACAAGTGGTTCTCAGTACAAAATGGTCATTACAGGTTTAAATTTACAGTCCCGCCGACCTAAGCGGCAAAAATAGGGTAAACCCCCTAGTTCCTCTAAGAACTCCTTAGCCGTGGTGGTCAAGCGGCCGCATATGTACACAACACCACATCAGCTCTCCACTCAAGGCTAGGTGAGCTTTTCTTTCCCTTTACCTGCACCACATAGCACCCATGAGCCAAAGCCCAGCAAGAAAACATAACACTTCTCACAAACATTATCAAATGATTATCATTATAATCATACTGAACATAAAGCTTTCAACAAGCGAATGTACAACACGTGAATCTAGCGGGAGAGTGGATGTTAGGTAAGCCACTAGCCTCCAAGCTCTCTTCTCTAGCGGGAGAGTGGCTGCTAAGTAAGCCACCAGCCTCCAAGCTCTGTTTGTTCATCGACCCTCAGGGTCGGTCAGGCATTAATGCTCCTTGAGTCATTCAATGCTAATAGTCGATTAGATCCAATCTCTGTTGGCTTGCGTGAACCACGCTAAGTCCATCCTTGACTAATAAGTCAGCGCTAAGTGACCAGTGCTCAGTATCACCGCCGAACATGACTAATAAGTCACAGCTTCACAGCTGACACTAACACCTTTGCCAATTCTGAATGACAAGTCAGTGCAACGTGACCAGTGCCCAGTACCACCGCCGAACTTGACTAATAAGTCACAGCTTCACAGCTGACACTAACACCTTTGCCAAACCTGACTAATTAGTCAGTGCTATGCTCAAGTGAACAACATACACTAAGCATTCCATGTTCAATCCATGTCCATATTACACAACCAACATGCCTCACAAATATCCATGCATGTCACACTTGGGGTGCAGTTTTCTTACCTTTGATTCGAGCTAGAATGAACAAAAGAACGACCTTTGAGAACGGTTTAGCTTTTAGTCCTTTAGCGGTTACCTAATCACAACACATTTGGGATACCATTAATAATAAAGATAATCAAGGGTCTCAAACCATTATTTAACCTCCAAGAGATCAATCCAAACTAATCCAAGTAGCAAGGACACTCCCGAGGCCTAAAACTAGGTTTCCGGGGTCAAAACGAGCAAACGGGGCAAAAACAGGGCAAGGGCTGCGGCCCTAGCACCTTGGGCTGTGGCCCCCAGGGTTCCCAGAGGCTAGGGCCGCGGCACCCAGTGAGCACAAGCTCCCCACCTGCTTCTTCAAAGAAGGGCCGCGGCACCTCAAGAACAGGGTCGCAGCGCTCCACCCTGGGCCATTCCCAACCGCGTTTCTAACACTCCAAAGCCTCCAAAATCATCCCTAAACATTCCCCAATCATCAAGACAAAGTTCCCAAGCTTCCCCATACATCAAAACCCTCAAAACCCAAGGCTCGAACGAACCGAAAACTCAACAATTCACAAAATCAATTCAAAGCTTAGAAACTCGGAAAAACTCAAAAATTAAACTTCGATTACCTTTAATTGGGTTGTTTTCCGTCGAATCCTTAGGTTAAGAAGCTTCTAATCTTCCCTAGGATCGCTATGCCTCGATCCTCACTCGATTCCAACTCATAGAACTCAAGATTTCGTCAAAAAGGCTTAAACGGTAAAACGAACTTTGAAAAGGGAGAACAGAAGGTTTTCTTATCGTATGTTCTATCTGATAAGCTAATTCAAACTTAAGTAACCTCAAATAAAACCTAATGCTCGGGGTCCCTAAAACACCCCCGGGGACATTATAGTCAAAACCTCCAAAATTTCACCCTGATCTCAAATATTCCCAATTTATCATCAAATGAACATTTCTATTACCCCAAAATTGACCCCATTATGGTAAAACCGCTAATCCACTAAAAATAACCGTCTCATGACAAATAGCTCGAATATATCTCCATAATAATGGAATCTCATTCACCAATCAAGTTATGCACCCAAATACACAAATTGCCCTCAACGGGCCAAATTATCATCACACCCCTGTAACAAGAGATATGGACTGACATGCATGCATTTCACATCATATCATAATATAATCAACATATACATGCATTTATCAACTAATAACATAATTAAGCAAGTATGGCCCTCCCGGCCTACTATTCATGCCATTAAACTCATCGAGGAATTTGGGGCATTACAGTCCTTTTTGGGACCTTAGCTGGCCGCCCCATTTTTTGTGACTCCCTCAGGCGTTTGCTTTGTTTGGCTCCTGAACGGCGATTGAGCATGTTATCGAGGTCAAAGTCCATATCGCCTGCATAAATGAGTCTTACGTTAGTTTACAAGCTCAAAATACTAAAAAATAAACAAAGATTCAAGTGACAAGACACCTAACTGGAACTCTCCCCCGAGCTAGAGCTCGGTGACCAAGTAATCCCCCTATCTTCAGAGGAGGCTGGGGGAGTCCCTTCCCTATATGTGGAAGTTAAACTTGAAAGGTCTCTATAGTCGTTTGATCCCAAACTTCATTTAAACTATACATAGTTTGGTATTTCCCTAGCCAACTATTAAATCTATGAACCCTCTCGTCTACCCAAGACCATACATGGAAATTATCCCTGGAATCCGAGAATAGGATCAAGGTGTCGGGTTTATGTTTAAGTAGGGATGAGGGCAACAAGGCCGACCTGAGGATGACTTTACCTCTATCACTTGAGCTCGAAGCCTCATCGTTTGCTTCATTTCCCGAGCATGGACTCTTATGGCGATGAACTGGGGAGTGAACCCTCGAGCTTGTTGACCTCTGCCTCGGAGGAAGCTTATCAGTAGAGAGTGGTACATGCTCCCACATGGTATATTTGCAGTAAGCGACGTTATCCGTCGACTGATCCTGCTCCAGGAGGCCGCAGGCTCGAAGCTTATCTTCGTGATGAAGATAAGAGAAAGAACACCTACTAAACGGTAGTTAGAGCAAGGTTGTCGTGTGCTCCCTCATCGATCGTGTCCATAGGAGTGGGACGATGATAGTTGGTTGAAGAAAAGGATACATGTCAATTAGTTCGAGCCTAAACATTAATCGAGCAAGAAAAGAAAGGGGGATATGTACTTACGAATTCGTTAGAACAAATAGAATTTTGAAGGAGCTAGGCCATCTGTCCAAAAGAAGGCCAACATGAAGTTGGGGGGATGGCTGGGCACGTCTTCAAAGATCTTCTTCTCCTTAGGATAGCTCGACAAGTAGTAGAAGCCATCTCCTCCCCGAGCTTGGGAGGGGTTGCTTTTCAGGCAAAAGAGATATAGGATATTTCTGGGCGAAGGTCCTTCCCACTTTAATTCGTGGTACAGTGACCTTAGGGCTGACAAGACCTTGTATGAATTGGTTTGAAGTTGGAAGGGCGCAAGCCCAACAAAATCCAAAAAATCCTTATACAAGGATTTCAAGGGCAATAGAGCCCATGCCTTCATATGCTCGTGACTCCAGGCCATGAGCTTAAGTTTATTGTTGGGGTGACCATCGCCCGGGGCGTAGCAGCTCCATTCATTTGGAGTAGGAGCTCGACACTTCAGTGAGTCGGATAGTCCTAAGCCATGGCGAGCAAGGATGACGAAGATTTGTCCCAATGAAGTAACGAAGCTCCAATAGTGCTCGGCCTTGAAGAATTCCTCCCTGAAGGTAGGAATGGCAGCCGATTGCGAGGTGGATCGACAGTTTGACGAGTCTTCCATCAGCGAGAACGTAAGATCACCAAGCTTGTAAGCAACAGTTACTTTAAGTGCGAGATCGAGAGGAATAGGTCTGAGTTCAGGGTCTGGGTCTGGATAGATTGCGACCTGAAGTTTCCTCCTTTTCCTTTCCTCAACCTCATCGATTTGATGCCGAAAGTGAGCTCGAATATCTTCTTGCTCGCTCCTCACTTTATACTCACGAATTAGCCGTTGGTTTTGAATGAAGGGTGATTCTAGACTTGGAGTTGTTGGAAAATAAGGAATTGTGAGCACTGACCCCCACCGTTTCTCAGAATTCTGCGACATCTAGTAAGAAAGAAAAGGGTGAGGGCCAGACATACAAGAAACCAAAGTAAAATTTTAAGTGATTCGAGCTCGAAGGCTTTAGATCACGGAATAAGCTCGATCGAGACTGAAATCTCGATAGAACGGGCCGAACTCGAGGAAAAGCCCCGAACCATTGTAAGGTTCGGGCTTTGAGCGTGTATTTGACGTGAAGGAAGGAAAGTGGATTCATTTTAAGAATACCGAATTTTCAGGGAAAAAGTTGACAGTTACTTAAAAAGGTGATAATTTTGGGAAACGTGCAATTTATAACTCTAATTCAGTACCTCATTTCTTGGTCTACACGATACATTACCCATAGTCTAAAAAATACAAACCTACATTTACATTTTTTGCATTAAAATCTGGGTTTGAAACCCATGATATCCAAGATTTTTTAATCCAAGGTTTATGCAGTATCAACTAAACAATGTGGTTAAGATTACTGATTGCTACAAATATCCTTACAAAACTAGCGAAAAACTTATAAATATGCTCACGGTGCAGCATAAATATAAAAATGCATAGAAAAAAATAATAAACATATGGGGTCAAGAATAAGAAACTTACACGCAGAGGCTTGTGGATACAATGAAATCGACGACTGAAGGAGCGGTTGCAAGAATGATTTCATGGAGACGAAGAGGCCAAGGTTGTTTTGTCTTCTTGGTTTAGAGAACATGCAAAGAGGAAAAAAGAATTTTCGGCTCTGGTTTTTTCCTTTCTCTCTGAAATTTAAAACATAAGAGTGAAGAGGAGGAAGATGATACAGTTATATATATATGCGTCCCAAAAAGGAGGTCAAGGGTCGAGCTAATCTGGGCCTTTGGCTAGATTTAGTATTTGATCAGACGATCAGGTGCGAATGTAATAATGGCGGCAAAAAGTTGAAACGTGAAAGGACATGGGCGTGTTGAAAAAGTTCTCAAGTACTCTGATTAAGCAATCCATGGCTGACGCGTGTCCACACTCGATTGTGGTATAGGTAGCTGAATTTTTGAAAGTGGCAGTTCAAAAGTTTCCTCCTCATAGGATTCGAACTGATACTTTTGAGGGAGAAAAATGTTACACCCAGATTTCGAGGATGGAAACCTTGATCTCAAAATTCAGGTTCGTAAGGTTTGAACTCGAAGTAAGCAAGGTCATTATGTGGTCCACCAGTCAGAGACCTCGTGAGCTCGAACAGTATGTAGCCTTGAAGGTGTTTCAAGCTTATAAAGTGAACTCGCAACTCACAATAAGTAAGGGTTCAACACTTGTATAAGTTCCTTGATGCATCTCTTGCCCTCAGACAAGATGGACCGAGCTCGAGAGGTGTAAGCTCGAAGGTGGTGGCTTCGTCAATGGTTACTTGTTGGGAGCATAGGCGAAGTGAGATGACGAGCTCGTAATAGGCAAACGGTCTCGAAGGCGCATGGATTTGGTGTCTAAGCTAGTCGGTTATGTGTGAACGTACTTATTGTTGTAAATTCCCTATGTTTAAGGAATATGATGTAATTAGTTTTTCAATCCCACATTTTATGGGATATTACCGCGTACGTAGCAAATAATGCATTTATAGGCATTATATTATTTGATTTACAAAATATCTTCTCGAAATATGTGGGAACCAATTTTGAAACCTTCTCTATAAATAGAGATGTAAACTTCATTTGTAAAGGACCAAGATATTGAGATTTGGAGAGAAAACTCTGGGCAACTATTCTCTGAAATTTTCTAGAAAACTCCAAAGAACTAATAACATAGACTCGTGGATTAGAGAGATTTTAACTTCTAAACCACGTAAAAAGATCTTGTTTTCATTCTTTTTGTTCACTTTCTTTGGTATATTCTTGTTTAATTGTTCTTTCTTAAGTTGACGAAAAACGGCATCAATATTTTTAATTACATAATTTAAGTTAAGTTTTGTTTTTAGCTAGGATACTATAGTGTTTTTCCTTAAATTTATTAAGGTAATTTAATTATCAAATTTTATCGACATAAGCATGTGCCTATAAATTGCATTATTATTCATTGAATTTCACTTAGACTACTAAGCACTATATATACTAATTTAATAAAGAAGCAAATATATATTCATGTTTTCAAGCTGCCCATCTCGACTGGAGATCCTGTGACCTTGATTATCTCATACGTACAAAATTTTCAACTGCAAAGACAGGAGAAAAAAGGTATTGCTGTAAGTGCGACTCAATATAAAATTAAAGAAATGAAAGCAATAATTACAATTACTATATTTTAATTTTATACATGTTTCCTTAATAAAGGGGCAAAGAATATTTTATACAACAAAACTTCGAAATTATTTAATAATATCCATATTATATTGGTTCGATTAAGTTGTTGAGATTAAGACAGACATGGATATAATTTAATTTAAATATTCACATCCTAATTAATTCATTGATTACATAAAAATTGTTGACAGTTGGATATCCGGAAAGACTTTTGAGAGACTGAATTGGTGTTTGGTAACTCAACTTTTAGTTATTTCTAAAAATAAGTTTTTGAAAAACTTTTGCAATAAACTTATTAATTATATATTACTTAAAATAAATTAATATTATAATAAAATAAATAATATTTAATTTTTAAATATTTTTTTTGTTCAAAAAATATTTTTATAATTTATATTTATTAGATATTACTTTTTGTTTTAGTAATTTTAAATCTGATAGTATTTTTAAATTATAATTTATCGAAAATAAATATATATCAATTTGATGTTTTAGGAAGAAAAAAAATTAAAGACATAAAAAGTGAGAATTTTGTTTACATATTTATGATTATATCACTAGATTATAATTACATGATCATTATAATTCAAATTTTATCTTCATCAACTACTTATAATATATACACAGTATATATTATATAATATAATATTTTTATTTATAATCACTTTATTAGTTTATTATCAAAAATATATTTAATTTAAATATGTGTATTTGTTTTAATAAGATAAAATAAATATGCACAATTATACAACTTTTCCAGCTGAGAGCACTAAAATCTGTAATTTACCGAATACTAAAAAATTTTACCCACAGTACAACTGCATTGTTTTTCCCCCACAGCACAATTACAACTATTTTTCCACACATCACAACTCCACCAAACTAACACTAACTTATGGGGAAATGGTTTAGAGTTGGTTCAAATTGGATGCAGGTAGGAGAAAAGACATTTTGGGTCCTAATCTTATATATCTCAATACACAAGGAAAAACATTATGAAAAAAGGGAAACGTGGAGTTAGGTAAGGGGTGGAATTGTTCCTCAGCACAAAACAAGGTTAATGCGTTTGGTTGGCCTATCTTTAATTTCAACGCGTCCAGGCATTATCTATCAATTTCCAAGTGGGAAAGTATGTTTTTTCTTCTTGCTCTTGATCATTTCTTCTAGACCTTATTGTTCTCATATCTTTTTCATAACACACTATGTAATAATAAGTAGAACCTCATACACAAATATAACACTGACTCTTTTAGTCTATATATATATTCACATTCTTCGCCTGGTTTTAGCACCTTAAAGCTAGCTTAAATAGTTTTCAAAAACGAAAAAAAATGAATGTTGAAGTAACCTCTAAAGATATCGTCAAACCTTATTCTCCAACCCCTGAGCACCTGCGCCGCTACCAACTCTCTTTCCTTGACCAAATATCACCCCAAGTCTATAGTCCTTTCATCTACTACTACTCACCAAACGACATCAATAATGGGTCCAACGACAACAACAACATCTTCGCTGACTTATCCGACAAGCTCAAAAAATCTTTGTCCAAAACCTTAACCCTTTACTACCCACTTGCCGGAAGATTCACCAAGGACTTTTGTGTTGACTGCCATGACGACGGAGCACCCTTCTTTGAGGCTCGAGTACTGAAGAGGCAACTCTCTGACATTCTTAAGAACCCTGTGCTTGTTGAACTCAATGATCTCCTTCCATTTCCGCTTGACGAATACGCACAGTTACCCTTCGGCGTCCAGCTCAACATTTTTCCTTGTGGCGGAATCGCCATTGGTGTCTGCATTTCGCATCGAATTGCAGACGCTTTATCTTCCCTAGAGTTTACAAAAAGCTGGATGACCATTTCTCGCGGTGAAGAGAATAAGGTAGTAAGACCAACGTTTTTCTCTGCATCGCTTTTCCCACCGAAGAATATTGGTCATTTTGATCCAACAATGGTTCCCCCAAAGAAGAACACAAACGTAGCGAAGTTTTTTGTGTTCGATTCTCGCAAAGTTGAGGCTCTCAGAGCCATGTACGAGGAAAAAACAAGAGGAGAAAACCATGCAAAACCAAAGTGGCCGCGGCGGCTTTCTCGTGTTGAGGCATTATCTGCTTTCTTATATAGTCGTTATGTGGTGGCGACTGGCTTAGATGTTAAAAGTAAATTATTTACTATCTTTCATCCTGTGAATATTCGTCCCAAATTTGATAAGCCATTGCCGGAAAACTCTTTTGGGAACTACTATCATAATAGCTTGACATTCCCTTCATCCATTATAAGTAGTAGTAACACTGCTACTGAGGAAGATAATGAAAACTATTACGAGCTGGCTAGGGTGATAGGAGAAGAGATAAGAAAGATCGACAATAAGTTTGTGAATGATTTTCAAGAAGTTGAGAAATCAGATGAGTACTTGGAATCGCTCAAGATAGGTACTGAGAGATTCGTTAGAGGAGAAGCAGCTGGGCTTGTCTTCAGTAGTTTGTGTAGGTTTCCCCTTTATGATGCTGACTTTGGATATGGAAAGCCAATTTGGGTGAGTTCTGCTGACAGGTGTTTCGGTAACATATTTGGCTTTCTAGACAATAAAAAAGGTGAAATAGAGGCTTATGCTTGCTTCAGTCCAGAAGAAATGGCCAAGTTAGAAGTTGATAAAGAGTTCCTCTCTCTTTTGTCTCGTGAGATTGAGTGAGAATATCATCACATCGTCATGTGTTTAATCAACCATGTATGAGATTATTTGTTTGAACTCTTTTGTGTGGTTTGTTTATATTTTTATGTACCATAAAATAAGTTGGTTTCCATTATCCAATTGTAAAATTTGGTTTCTAATAAAATATATTATTGATAAGTATTCACTAATTACTTATTAATGTACACAATTATTTTAGTTAAATATTACCTAGTTATACAGCTGTCCTACTCTCGTTGTACTGCCTATTGAGTAAACTCTCCCCTGTAACTGTACATAGTTTTGAGCAATATATTCAATACAACCATTTTCTCTCAATTTATCTTATATTTCATGGTATGAGAGCTATGTGACACGCTCCAAACCCTCTGTGGTTAGGGAGTGCGGCACTTCACCAGTCCGTCGGCAAAGTCAGTCTTTGAGAGTGGTTAATAACAACCACTTAGAAAGAGTGTAGCAACTAATGAAAAGAACAAGGCAACAAGGTACAAAGAATCCATGCTTTGTATTGATAAAAATGAGGTTTACAAGTATAGAGAAATGTAAATGGCAGCCCCTAAACAAGTGAGGGCTTCAACCTTTATATAGGAAACTAGAGAGCACCCTAGGCTGACAAGTGGCAAGCCTCCCACCATTCATTCCCTTTTAAATATCTACAAAAAGCATATGGACAAGTCCCATCACTTAAATGGCCGGCCTATTAGGAAGTAAACCCTTTATGCTAAGTTACTTAAGGAGGAGGAATATAACTAAGCTAAGTTACCAAAAACCGCCCATGGACATTCGGATCACCCATGGGCCGCGCATTCCATCCGTCGGCCACTCACGCAGCGCCAGCGCGCTTAGGCCGCCAGGCGCGGACATGTCGAAGGCAGGCCGAGGCTGCGCGCCTGTACGCCCCATGCGCGTCCCATGCGCGGTTCGTGCGTCCCATGCGCGGGACGTAGCACCCTCCCCCACTTAAGTCCGTGACGTCCCCGTCGCATCACCATCCTTGTAACGTAGGATGTGATCTCGAAATTGCCAAAGTAGAGACTCTGGTTCCCAACTTGCCTCTTCGTCTGGCAAGTTCTTCCACTTAATCAAGTACTCAGTGTATCTGGGGATCCTCTTTTTCCGAACTTCTCTATCGGCCAGCACACACTCTACTTCCTTATCATAAGAAGTAGTCATTGCCGTAGGGGCTCTTTTGGACACTCCCCGTTCAGGGTCTTCTTCGTCACCATGATAAGGCTTTAGCATACTCACGTGGAATACTGGATGAATCTTCAACTGTGGAGGTAGCTGAAGCTTGTAAACAACTTGGCCTATCCTTTAGAGAACCGGGAATGGGCCTTCATATTTCCGTACCAAAGCTTTGTGGAATTTACGCAAGGCTTTGAACTGTTGTGGCAACATCTTCACCAAGACCAAATCACCCTCTTAGAACTTGACTTGCCTTCTCTTCTTATCCGCCCACTTCTTCATCCGCTTTTGGGCTCTCATTAGGTGAGCCCTAGCCAACTCGGCTTGTTCACTCTAGTTCTTCGCAAACCTAAACGCCGCGGGACTTTGCCCATCATATCTTGTGACCAAGGCGCGAGGCGTTTGAGGTTGCATCCCCATGACCAACTCAAAGGGGCTTTTGTTGGTGGACTCACTTCGTTGTAGGTTGTATGAAAACTGGGCAACATCAAGTAGACTTGCCCAATTTTTCTGATTGGCACTAACATAGTGTCTCAGATATAACTCAACCAAAGAATTCACCCTCTCAGTCTGTTCGTCGGTTTGAGGATGAAACGAAGTAGAGAAGTTTAAGTCAGTACCAAGGAGCTTAAACAACTCTGTCCAAAAGCGCCCAGTGAAACGAGGATCTCTATCACTTATGATACTTGAGGGTATCCCCCAAAACTTCACAATGTTCTTTAGAAATAGCCTTGCTGTTACTTCTGCCGTACAATTGGTCAGGGCCGGGACAAAGGTTGAGTACTTGCTGAATCGATCACCATTATGCTCACACAACCATCTGACTTTGGAAAGCCAGTAATGAAATCCATGGATAAACTTTCCCATGGTTTCTCAGGAATGGGCAAAGGGACCAGCAACCCGCCTAGCGCGCGCTGTTCTGGCTTGTCTTGTTGGCAGATAAGACAAGTGCGAACATAGGCTTCAACATCGTCCCGAAGTTGAGGCCAGTAGTAAATCGCCTTAATGAGCGCTAGAGTGCGCTTCATTCCTGGATGCCCAGCCCATAAGGAATCATGGCATTCCTTGATGAGCTTCCTTCGAAGACTAGCAAACTTGGGGACATATATTCAGTTACTCTTAGCATAGAGTAACCCATCATTCAACCAGAATTTCCAAGTCTTCCCTTCCTTTACCATAATAATCAAGCTTTTGGCCAAAGGATCATGTGCCAAGCCTTCTTTTATCCTAGCCACAAGAGTACTCAGCGGTCGACTGAGTGCAGCAAGAGATGCTTTCCTGCTCAGTGCATCTGCGACAACGTTTACTTTCCCCAGTTTGTACTCTAATGAGTAATGAAACTCAGCAAGGAAGTCTTGCCACCGAGATTTCTTTGGGCTCAACTTCTTCTGAGTTTGAAAGTAACTTGTGGCTATGTTGTCCGTCATGACAACAAAGAAGGATCCGAGGAGATAATGGTGCCACACTCTCAAACAATGAATCACAGCCGTCATCTCCTTTTCCTAGACCGTGTACCGCTGCTCAGTCTCATTGAGCTTGCGGCTTTCAAAGGCAACTGGTCTGTCGTTTTGCATTAAGACTCCTCCTATAGCAAATTCGGATGCATCTGTGTGCACCTCAAAGGGCTTTGTGCAGTCAGGCAGGACCAGCAAAGGTTCAACAGCCATCGCTTCCTTCAAATCATCGAACGCGCTTTGGCTAGCAGCGTCCCATATCCAAGGTTTGTTTTTCTTGAGCATATCAGTCAAGCTAGCTGCTCGGGCAGAGTAGCTTTTAATGAATCGTCGATAGTAGTTCACCAAACCAAGGAAGGACCTTAGTTCGGGGACTTTCTTTGGGGGTTCCCAATCTTGGATAGCCAACACTTTGGTCCCATCCATCATCAGAATTTTGTCTCTGATTTTGTGACCCAAGAACATTACTTCATTGCTTGCAAAGGTGCACTTTTCTCTTTTGACAAAGAGGTTATTTTCTCTCAACAAGGCAAAAGCTAACTTCAAGTGGTCAATGTGCTCTTCCAGATTGTTGCTATATATGACTATACCATCAAAATACACAACAATGAATTTATCAAGGTAATCTTGGAATACCTTATTCATCAATGCGCAGAACGTCACTGGGGCGTTGGTAAGACCGAAGGGCATCACCAAGTATTCGTATGAGCCATATCGAGTCACGCAAGTGGTCTTCGGCTCGTCGCCTTCTTTAATCCTCACTTGATAGTAGCTGGAGCGAAGATCAAGTTTTGTAAAGTACCGAGCAATCCCCAACTGGTCGAACAAGTCCGCAATCAGCGGAATCGGGTATTTATTCTTGATGGTAATCTTGTTAAGTGCCCGATAGTCGATGCACATGCGAAGGCTCCCATCCTTCTTCTTTTGGAACAGCACAGGCACCCCAAAGGGTGCCTTAGAGGGTCTGATTAAGCCAACATCGAGCAACTCCTTCAACTGGCTACACAATTCGGCTAACTCCGGCGGAGCCATCCGATAAGGACACATCGCGGGTGGCTTGGTGCCAGCTTCTAGCTCGATCTTGTGGTCCACACCACGCCAAGGGGGCAGCTGACTAGGCAAGGCCTCCGGCATCCCATCCTCAAACTCATTTAGTACTCTTTGTATTTCATCGAGTTTCACCGTCGGGGCTGATAATACCTCATCATCAAACTCCTTCAGTATAGCAAGGTAACTCATACCCTCTTGGTGCATTCCTCGCTTCAATTAAAGGGCGGACAACGCTCGCTCTTCAATTTCCGTGGCTGTTTGGGTAGATACAACACACGAACCTGCACCATCAGAGATGCATACTTGATTGGCGTAGGGAATGAGGATGGCCTTCATCTGATCGAAGAATTCCATCCCTAAGACAACGTTGTAGTCGTCCATGTTCACCACTGTCCAATTAGTCCGACCAGTCCATTCACCAAGACTGGTCTCAACACCGTTGGCAACGCCAGTTATTGGGATCGGCCATGAATTTACCGTCTTCAGAGCACCACCTTCATGAGTAGGCTTTACCCCAACGCTCTTCACTCCATGGGTTGATAAGAAATTATGAGACACCCCTGTGTCCACCAATTTCGTCATCTTCATTCCGTTGAGGATGAGGTCCATGAACATCTAGCCATCTGCTTGTGTTCGTGGGCTGACTTTCAAGGCTTTCAACAATTTCATCGAGCCGCATCTGGCTCCTTGTTCCTCGAGCCTTCACTTTTCTTCAAGCTCTTTTTGTTTAATAATGGCTTAGGCATTCAATAGCCGTTTTTGTGAGCATTTCCGCGCCCAATGTGGCCCAGCATAGACAAAGCATTTCACACTGTCTCGTGTGGTCGTTTCCTTAGCCTTCCCCTTCTGGCTCGCACTAGCGTCGGTTGTCCCTCGGGCTTTCCACCGTTCTCCTCCCCCACTCTTTGGGCTAGCAAATGTCTTTGTTTCCTTTGATTTGGAGAACTCCCTAAGGGAAGTATAGTCAGTTAAGCTCTCGGCCACAGCGATGGCCGATGAAAGATCTTGAAAGTTCCTCCGCCTTACTTCAATTTTGGCCCACTGTTGCAGTCCATCAATGAAGTTAAATAGTGAGTCCTCTTCGGTGGTGTTTGGGACTTCGAGAATCAAAGTTGTAAAATCTCTTACATACTCTCGGATCCCGCCAGTTTGTTTAAGCCATCTTAACTGGCCCTTTGCATCATCTAGTGTGTTCTCGGGGTAGAACTGTTTCTTTAGCTCTCTTTTGAAATCTTCAAAAGAGTCCATCACACAAAGTTATCTCCCAATCTTGCCATGCCTCCGGCGCCACCATAACATGGCAGTATCGCATAAGTACATCGCCGAGGTTTGGATTTTTGCAGCTTTGTCTGTGATATTGGTGGCTTCGAAATATTGGGAAAGACCCCAAAGAAAGTTGTCTACTTCTTTGGCATTCCTCGACCCGCCAAAAGGCTTTGGCTTCGGTATTTCGATCTTGTGAACCGAGGGGGCGGCAACTCCGCCTCTAGCCGCGGCTCTTCGGCACATGGCCCAATCGGCTTCGATTTCTTCAAGCTTCGCCATGGTTGCGATACTCGCCTCTTCCTGCCGGGCAAGCATCTCACGATGCTCTACGTCTCTCTCTCTTTCGTTAACCTCCATGATATCGAGCCGGGCTCGTATTGAATTTATCTCCGTAAGTAGAAAATCCCGCATGGTTCCAACTTCTTCACGCAGACCTTCGGCCTGCATTTGAAGTGCTTCCGAGATGGAGCCGTGTATAGCAGCATCTTCTGCTTCTAGGTCCTTGCATCTTTCTTCGAGGCCTCCAATTCGGGAATCCATGGCATGGACTAGGTAGACATTAGTTTCGAGATGTTTTTCTAGATCGGTTATCATTTCTCTTGGCTCAACCTTCTTTTTCGTCACTGACTTCGTTGCTTCTGCCATTGATTGATTAGTCATTAGTTCTACTCCTTCTCCTTTGAATCAGCTCTGATACCACCTGACACGCTCCGAACCCTCCGAGGTTAGGGAGTGCGGCACTTCACTAGTCCATCGGCAAAGTCAGCCTTTGAGAGTGGTTAATAACAACCACTTAGAAAGAGTGTAGCAACTAACGAAAAATAACAAGGCAACAAAGTACAAAGAGTCCGTGCTTTGTATTGATAAAAACGAGGTTTACAAGTATAGAGAAATGTAAATGGCAGCCCCTAAACAAGTGAGGGCTTCACCCTTTATATAGGAAACTAGAGAGCACCCTAGGCCAACAAGTGGCAAGCCCCCCCACCATTCATTCCCTTTAAAATATCTACAAAAAGCATATGGACAAGTCCCATCACTTAAATGGCCGGCCCATTAGGGAGTAAACCCTTTATGCTAAGTTACTTAAGGAGGAGGAATATAACTAAGCTAAGTTACCCCAAACCACCCAAGGACATTCGGATCACCCATGGGCCGCACGGCCCATCCGTCAGCCACTCACGTAGCACCATCGCGCTTAGACCCCTAGGCGCGGACACGTCGAAGGCAGGCCGAGGCTGCGAACCCGTATGCCCCATGCGCCTATCCGCCCGTGCGTCCCATGCGCTCCATGCGCATCCATGCGTCCCATGTGCGGGACGTAGCATATGGTTCAAGAACAAGAATTATCACAAGTTTCTTCAACAAGAAATCTACCCCAGGCAATGCACGCACTACATCAAAAATGGGTTTTAAGGGCAACGCATGTCGCCCATAATAATCCTAAAAGTCACCCTGATGCGTCACCCTTGATTAAATGCGCCTAAAAGAGTACATTAGGGACGACTCAATGGGTCGCCCCTAAAACTTGGAATGTCGCCACAAAAATTTGAAAAATTTCCATCACTTTTGTCGATATGTCGCCCCTGATACGCCAATAGTCACCCCTAATACTTGATTATTACCATGATATGTCGCCACCAATGTTTACACATGACATCTATATTAGTCGATGTGTCGCTCCTGATATGTCACTAGTCGCCCCTGATACTTGATTATCAGGGGCGATAGTGTCGCCCCTAATACTATTTTATTTATAAAAAATAATAACATTAAATAATTAAATACAATTTTAATTAATTATTAATCTAAATTATTAATTAAAATTTAAATAATTGAAAATAAATATATTAAAAATAAAATATAATATTAAATATTCAAATTATTTTATTAAAATAACAATTATACATATTCATAATACATTAAGATAACCAATATTCATATTGTTCATATAATTTAACAATAATTAATAATAGAATAAACCTAATCTCCTAAATCAGTTGCCTCGTCCTCCCTATTGTCTTCTTGTTCCAGTTGTGGTTGCTGCGGTGGTTGCGGTTGTGGTTGCTGCGGTGGCGGCATCGGCCAAGGATATTGGGGAGGTAATGTGGACGATCCAGCTCCATACATGTAGGGATACGACGGCTGAGACGACGGTGTAATCGTCACAGATAAGGTGTTGCTCCGTGCATATATGGAGGTACCATAAGTTGAGACGGTGCTGCCCCATACATGGAAGGATGGGTTGGAGCTGGAGGTTGAGAAGGTGTAGCTCTAGAAATATTGTGACTATCAGGCATAGGCAGCATCTGAATGTTTGGTGGACGAGATGAAGGTACAAAAAATTGAGATAAGAAATTAACTTGGTTAGTCAATTTCTGTAGATTATTCTCCAATTTTTCTATATATTCTCTTGAATGATGAGGAGGAGCTTGAGACTCGTTGAAGTGAGAGTGTTGGGTAGGTGATGACCCCGACCCCGACCTCTTCAATTTGCGGCCCACTCCTCGCTCATGTCCACGCCTTTGGCCTAATACTTTTTGTAGTACCTCCACCTGATCAACTGTTGTCGAACCATCATTATTAGAAGCATCAATGGATGTTTGCTGAGTTTGTAACTCAAAATCAGCCTTCAGTTTTTCTTGTTTTCAGAAAATGTTAGACACTAACATTAAATATCACTCTATTATTATTAAAAAAATATAATTCAAACTTACATAATCTTGGCGAGCATCATCGTTCACAAAATCATTTGTTGATTTATTCCAATGATATGCCTTCCATGAATCAATAAGGTCTGGGTTCACCTAAAAAATATAGCCCAAATGTTAGAGAACATAATTTTGATAATATTTTATCTTTCACTTCCTTTTTCGTAACGGATGGCTGCCAGCGATTTTGTACCCTGCGTTGTAGAATACTTTTGTTTCTTCCGATTTTCCTTATTTTTTACGGAGTGCGCAATAAATTTTGGACTTGTAAATAACTGACAGATTTGCTTCCACTCCTCCTTGTTAACATCCTTGGTTGGGTTGTTTAGAACCTTGTCTCAATCCTCTGGTCCATTGTAGTGTTTCTCAAAGTGTCCGTGTCTTATTGTTACTAAATTGAAATTAAACAAATTAATAATATATGTACTATATTAAAGACAAATTTTAAAAAATATATTTAATACTATTTTTACTTGGATTATGCCAAGGACCTGATCCTTGTATTGTTTAGGCACTGATTCCCATGAATTGAAATATCCGGGAACTTTCATTTTAATTTGGGTGCCCACGAGGCAGACAAAAGCAGCGTGTTTGCCCCCAACAACCTTGTACGTTCGCCGACAAAACGTTACTTCCAGTGGTTTTCTATTTTTACGCCACCTCTCATCTAGATCTTTTCCCATAGCTGCGCAACGACCCTTTTTATTAATTGGGATTCCTGTATTTTTTTTATTAACAATACATAGAATATTAGTATATACATGATAAACATATGTGAGTAAATAAAATAACCAAAAAATTACCTGACTCGCATGTAGTCGGGATCCTAGTAGGATCCGGTGGAGGATCACCGCCAGCGTCTCCACCGTGGGCTCTAGCCACATCTGCTGACATCTACTAACACGATAGTAATTTAACCTATTTATTTTAAAATTTAATTATTATTTTATAATTAATTTGTTGAGTATTATTTTAATTGATTAGGTAATTTGAAACATGCTATTTGGAAACGAACTTTTTATTTCTCAATGTGTATAATTCATTTAACACTAGATACAAAACTAAGTAGAATAGTCACTATCCTCACTAATTACATCAACATTTATCGGGCACACATCATCATTATTTTTTTTTTTGGTAAATCAGCTCAAAATTGTATTATGCACAAAACCAAATACAAACACCAATCAATTAATTACAATGTAATTGCCCCACCCAATCCATATCCTCTTTGCTAAAGCCTTTTGTATCTATGAAAGCAAATCTATTACAGATTTCTCTTTTTATATTTCTAATTACATTTGTGACTATTGGAGATTTAGAATTCCATAAAGCATCATTCCTAGAGCACCAAATATGATACACACTTGCAGTAATCGCACATAAGTACGTCCGCCTTCGACAATTGGAATGCCCACAACGCCTAACCCAATTCACTATACCACGAAGCTGGCACAAATTAGTCCCAATACCCATCCAGTTCAACACCTCATGAATGCACCTAGTACTAAAGGCACAACCATAAAAAATGTGCTCATGAGTTTCATTAACCTGCCCACACAACACACAGCAAGAATCAATATTGAATCCAAAACGAAGCAATTTGTCTTTGGTTTGTAATCTCTTCTTGAGAGCAAGCCAAGCAATGAACTTATGCTTGGGAATACTCATCCTATTCCATAAAAGAGTGTAGTTCCATTTGGTCTCATTCAAGCTCTTCAAACTTCTATACAAGGAAGCTATACTAAAGGTATTCTTTCGGAACTCAGCTGCAACCAAACCTGCTCGAAACTCCTCCTTGATCTGAACTATTTTAGACCAATACCAGCTGCTAGTAGAGGGAGGCTTATAGCTCCACCACTCTTTCTCTTTCAAATACACATTGTGAAACCATTTGACCCACAAATTATCTTCTTTTTTTTCAATTGCCCAAACAAATTTACCAACTGCACATTTATTCCATAAACCAATATCTCTAAAGTCAAGACCTCCATTCTTTTTAGTCTTACAAGTATACTCCCAAGCCACTTGTCCAGGCCCATCATAATCAGCTCTACCTTTCCAAAGGAAAGCTCGGCAAAGCTGATTTATTCTTTTCACAACAGCCTTCAGAAGAATAACTATTTGAGTCCAGTAGGTATTAATAGAAAAAAGGACTGAGTTAATTAAAACACACCTGCCAGCAAATGAGAGGTTTCGAGTGCTCCAAGTGTGAATTCTTATCATCATTTTGTCCACCAAGCACTCACAATCCGCCTTTGTGATACGCTTGTTGCTGATCTTCATCCCTAGATAATTGAAAGGTAAGAGACCTTTTTTGAACCCAGTCATTTCAGTCAATCTAACCCAAGTCTCATCTTGCATCAATGCTCCATATATAGCTGATTTATCTTTGTTTGTAATAAGACTAGACCTATCTGAAAATAGTTGAAAACCTTTTAACAGTAAAAGAGCTGAATCAAAGTCTCCTTTGCTGAACAATAATAGATCGTCAGCAAAACAAAGGTGAGTAAGTCTCAACCCCTCACATCTTGGGTGGAACCTAAATCTCTGGTGCTCCGTCACTTTGGCAAGGATTCTTGAAAGATACTCCATCCCAATAACAAAAAGCAGAGGAGACATTGGATCCGCTTGATGTAACCCCCTCTTGGAAGCCAGATATCCATTAATGGATCCATTTATCATGAAGGAAAATTGAGGTGTTGTCACACAAGCCATAATTAGCTCTATAAACTTGCTGGGAAAATTAAGCGCCGCTAACATTTCTTGTAAGAAGTCCCAGTCAAGGGTATCATAAGCCTTTTGAAGATCAATTTTCATAAAACAAGCAGGACGCGCATTCTTCCTACCATAATGCCTCACTAAATCTTGACAAATCATGATGTTGTGAGCTATAAACCTCCCTTTAACAAAGCCACTTTGATTTTCTGAGATGATGGAGGGCAGAACCTCTCTCAGCCTAGCACAAATCATCTTAGTGGCCACTTTATACACTACATTACAGTAGGCAATCGACCTATAATCACTCACATTCTGAGGACATTTCGTCTTAGGGATGAGTGTGATAGTAGTAGTGTTGATTTCTTTTAAAATTTTCCCCGAGTGAAGAAACGAAAGAACTGCTTTAACCAAATCCACACCTGTAATATCCCATGTATGCTTGAAAAAAGCACTTCTATACCCATCAGGTCCTAGAGCCTTAACCTCAGCTTCGGTAAATCTCTTTAACAAGAACTCAGCTTGGCTTTCCGAAATAACCTGCCTTTCTTGAACAATACTAGCAATCACTGATTTCCTTCTCGCCACTTTCATTCCCAACAAGTCCAAATAATATTCTTCAAAAGCATGGCTGACTCCATCTTGAGTATCATGTCGATTCCCTTGAAGATCCCAAGTAGAATAGATTGCATTTTGAATTCTTCTGCTTCTAATACTGTTATGAAACAGTTTCGTGTTTTGATCCCCTTCTTTCAACCACTGAATTTTCACTTTCTGTTTAAGAAATTGAACCATATCCTCATGAGCCTCTACATATTTCTTCCTGGCTGTAATCTCTTCATGGAAAAAGGAAATGTCACCTAGGTGCTCTCTTATCTTCTCTTGAACTTTGATCAACTCAGAAAAGGTCTCTGTATCTTTAACAAACACATCACCTTTCCCTTCTTTATTAATAAATCTCAAAACAGCTCTTAACCTCTTCAATTTTGCAACCAGCCTATACATTGGGTTCCCATGAACCTCTTCCTCCCAACTTTGAGCTACTTTCCGATGGAGATTCCTAGATATTTTTCTATCCCTGAAAAGCTACGTTCTGTGAAAAACTGATATCCAATATTTAATAATATCCAATATATTAAAATATTTGTTATTTTAAACAAATTCAAAATAACTGATCAGTTATCAGATTTTTGTTTAAATAATAATATTTTAATCATATTAAAATATCTCATTATTTATTTAATATTTAAATAACTAAAATTGTGGAATGAAGAGACTGAGTAAACTCTCTTATGCACGTGGCACAGTGCCTGTCCACTGTGCCACACGTGTACCACATGCCTCTGATGGCATGTGATTTTTCCCAATTTTTATTATTATTTAAATACCAAAAATCCCAAAAATAAATTAATTCAAAATTAATTATATTTTTGTTAAATCAAATAATTAATTAATTCTTAATTGATTAATTACACATAATTAAACAATAATTATGTTTAATGCATAGAAAAATATTTTACATATCACATAAGTCCTTTTTGCCCATTTTTTGTATTTGCCTTTGACAGTGATTGTTTGAGCCATTTCGGGGACCATGGACCTATAACATTAAGCTCCAATAAATTGAAACTAAATAATTAAACTCTTTAATTATAATAGTTGTTTTATTAATTCTGATATTACTCCACTATAAATTCAGAATTGCACTCTTTATGTTATAGATATACTTGTACATAAATCTTTTTCTTAAGTCGTCCATTGATATAACCATCTTACAATAGTTGAACCCTCTAATTAATTAGTTCATAAATTAGAATGGAAGAATTACCATTTAACCTTTCTAATTTACTTCTTATTCCTTAAGTACCATTAATTCACTAGGGAATAATTAATCTATAATCTAATTATAGATTTGAGCTCAAAATCATTCAGTTCTAGAATTAACCCTTAAGGGAACTAATATACGATTCATTAGGAAAGATTAGATTTCGTATTGTTGACACATGTTCCCAGCCATCCATGATATTAAATCTCCAAAGCAAAAGTCATTAGCCTCATTCTTTGAAGAGACCTTAACGAATGAATCAAAAGATTTAATAAACATGAACAGGAGTTCATGAACACTCAGGATTTAGGTTGATCTATAAATGATCATCAATTATGATATGAATTACAAGTCTTTATTGTTAAATGGTTTTTTGATAAAGACTCTAATTCATATCGGTCCATGTCATATATAATCATATTATATGAAGCACCTTTATCAAGATGTCTTTCCACATCAATAATCCGAATCTATATTATTTGTATCATTATGATACTTAGTAAACCGTACTTACAACTCCAATTAAAGAATTCCATAACTTTAATTTGTTGTTGTTGACTATTTTTATTCATTCATGTGATCTTAATTCTCTCGTACTAATACAAGATCACATCCTCAATAATGAATATGGAATTTTTCTGATATTTTCAAAATTATTCAAACAATAATTTAACAATCTAAATATAACAATAATAATAAACTATTGTATTTATTTATTCATTAAAAAAACAAATGTCTTTACATGCTTTTAGGACACACTCCTAACAATCTCCCACTTGTACTTAAAGCAAGTGAGGCATTTCTCTCAATCCCATATTACGTACATCACCCTCAAATCGCTTTGCTGGAAGCATCTTCGTGAACGGGTCCGCCAGGTTGTGTTCTGATGCTATTTTCAGAATGGTCACATCTCCTCTATGTACGATTTCTCTGACTAAGTGGTATTTGCGCTCTATATGCTTTCCCCTCTTGTGGCTTCTTGGTTCTTTAGAATTGGCCACTGCTCCATTGTTGTCACAGTAAAGAACAAGTGGTTTCTCCACTTCTGGAATTACTTCCAAATTTGTGTAGAACTTTTTCAGCCAAACTACTTCCTTATCTGCTTCACAATCTGCTATGTATTCAGCTTCCATGGTTGAATCAGCTATACTGGATTGCTTAATGCTTCTCCAGACAACTGCTCCACCACCAAGAGTGAATACTGACCCAGAAGTAGACTTTCTACTATCCTTGTCAAATTGAAAATCCGAGTCAGTATATCCAGTAGGCTCGAGGTCACTACCCGAATATACTAGCATATAGTCTCTCGTTCTCCTGAGATACTTGAGAATATGTTTCACCGCAATCCAGTGTTCCACACCTGGATTTGATTGATAACGACTGACAATCCCTACTACATAACATATGTCAGGTCTAGTGCATAACATTGCATACATTAGGCTCCCTATAGCTGATGCACAGGGATACTTTCTGTAAAGAACGCCCTAGACTAGTACTTACAAAACATTCGTACAACATAGCTTATAAAAGAATACCGTCCATTACTAAAGTCTCAGGGGACTTATTTAAAATCATGCAAGTTGGCGCCATAAGTTTAAAATAAAACATAGGTTTTTATGCAAAGTTCAAGAAAACCAAATAATTTAAATAACAGAGTCCCACTGATAATTTTAGGAAAAAGTCTCTTAAAAACAAAACATAATAAAAATGGCGTTCTACGTTGATCGTTTTATCGTCCATAGGATTGCCCCACACCATACACCCCATGATGAAGAACTCCCCACGTCACCACGCGTGCCATAGAGAAAACCTATTTGCTACCTGGAAGGAAAGTAAGGGGGTGAGCTAAAAGCCCAGTAAGGAAGTACAAGCAAGTAAGAAAAACAACAAACAACCAAACACTAACATTCATCTAAAACATCATGGTCTATCATAACATAATCGTAACATTTCATCTTATCATAACATAAATGTGACATATCAACATATCATAGCATAAATGTGACATATCAACATATCATAACATAAATGTGACATATCATCATATCATAACATAAGTATATCAGCATATCATAACATAAATGTGACATATCATCATATCATAACATACATGTGACATATCATCATATCACAACATACAGCATACATGATGAGCATGGAACGCTAGTTGTCCATGTCACCCTATGAGGTAAACAGGAGATCACTGGTCCTTGAATAACCTCGGCGCGTCCGCCCTAGGAGTCACGTCTCAATGTCCTTAGTAACTCGGTCGATGTATCTGACATCGAAATCTGTTTGATGTATCTAACATCGTATTCTGTTTGATGTATCTAACATCCATACACATTTCACATTCAATCATATCATCACATTAAGGCATTCATAATTGCATAACAGTTCATTCATATAACAGCCTTACCATTCATAGCATAGAAACATAAAATCTATCTAACTTCCTTACCTCAGGTTCAAGCTAAGAATTTCACAATCTTTTCAACGAGCCTATATCATAATCAAAATAACGTTTCTTAGGTTCTTAAAATTACTATTTTGCCCTTCCATACAACTCATGTGTGCATGGGCCATGCACTCATGAATACAGTTACACTAAAACATGCAATTATCGCCAAAAGAATAATGCTCGTTCTACCCATTTTGCTAACATGATTGCTTTATAAAAATTACATATTTGAATAATAATCATGATTTTGGACGTAAAAGTTGATTTGCATGTAACATGCATACGTGGGAACATTGCGTAATAAAGATGTTTTCAAAAACGATAACTCTACATTTCTTGCTTCTATTGTTTGAAAATCAATGGGCATATTACATGTTTTCTTTAAAATTTCTAAGTTGATTAAATTTCTCAAAACTTTATTTTATTTTAGCTCAAAATAAAATATGTGACATTTTCATTAAATAAATATTAATTTACCAAGAATTAACCAACAAGCTTGGGTTTAATTAAAATACCTATTTTAACATGTTTCTTTAGAAAAATATATTTTATTATTGTGTTACAAAAATGATGTGAAAAATATATTTTAAGTGTGGAAAAATTATATTTTGATTTAATTTATTTAAGACTTAGTTTTTAAGTGGTAAAAACCCATATGTGACAATTTAATAACAATTGTTAACTTTTTAAAACAAACTTTCAGCCACTATTTATTTTATTCAAAAATCACAAATAAATAGAGTCTAAATATTTTTCTCAATCAAAATAAAGAAAATCATTATTTATCAAAATATGCATTCATACCATTAAAATATCAATTTTCAATATTACCATAACTTAGGAAAAATAATTTATTCCAAAAATTAATCAAATTCATTTTTAGTGAAACTTTCTTCACATTTTATTACAAAATTCCAGCAACCATTTTTTTATCATTAAAATCACCATATTCAATTTTATAAACTCATTTTTTCTCAAAATTCAATAAAAATTCTGTAGGAAATTAATTGGGTAAAATATCATAACATGAAACTTAAAATCCTCTTTTAATTTCATAAAAATTAACACATTCATCAAGAACATTATTTATGCATGCAACTCATATTTTTATCAACTTTTACCCAATTATCTTGAAAAAAAAAACAGCAAGCTTAATTCTTTGTAAAACTCAACTTTTGTCTCAAAAATTACATAAAATCATTCAGGCCTATAATCTCATTATGCTCTTATAATATGCATGATTCCACTAACATAATCACATGAATCCTTTTAAAATCATTTGTTGCAATTCCATGAAAGCCAACAAAACTTTTTCAATAAAATAGCATATAGTAAATTTATACCATGTTCACATGTGCCTTATTTTAACCTAGCATATTCCTATCATTATTTTCATGCATCTCACAATTTAATCATTCAAAACAAAACATGCATCTAACAACATTTCATGATCAAAAATATCAAGATTACCACTTGTTCTCTTACCCATACATCAAAGGTCCTAAAACATGGATCAAATATTTTGTAAATCACACAACATATCAAGAACACCCTTGGGTGTACCTAGGCCGAAATCACCTTACATGTGCTCATAGATTATTACAATTTTTCATGCATAGCAAAATCAACATCACAACCCTTAAACACAAGTCATACTCTCACAAAATCCAAATCCTATACATCATTCCTACCCAAAAATCAACCATTAACACCATTAGCAAAACCTCAAATACAACCACCAAAAACAATATAAGGCTAAGGAAAAGACCATTACCTCTCTTGATTGTAGAATCAAGAACACAAAAGATCAATACCACAAACTCCACACCCTTGTTCAAGCCTAGGGTTTTATGGGAAAGCCACCATGAGGAGAAAGAAGAATCCAAACACACACAAAACATAACACAAATCAACATCATATTATCAAATAAAGAGATTAAACAAAGAGAAAATAAGAAGACATACTCTAGGGGGTTCCTCTTCACTTTCTTCTTCCTTCTTCCTTTCTTTCTTTCTTCCTCTCTCTCTCTCTCTCTCTCTCTCTCTAGGTCACGGCAGCCACACACACACACAAGAGCAATGGCTCTTCTCTCCTTTCTTAGTCCCTTTATGACAAATCCTCTCATAAAGTCTCCCAAACAAATTAAGGTAAGTTTCCATTTCTCTTTTATTTTCCTTGATTTTTCTTTATTTCAAAAAGATACAAGGAATAAAACATGATCAAGCCTATCCCCAAATGATTATAGTCTTCAATTTTTGATCCTTTTTACCATTTTAATGATATATTGCATTCCCACTAGGTCACACGCCCACTCCTCCTTTCCCTTTTCTTTTATTCTTTTTTTTTTTAAATAAATAACTCCATTAAATCTAAAATAAGGAAACCTAAAATGTGTAGAAAAATCTACACATGTGCACCATGCTACCATGCACTAGCACACACTAAATTACTAGGGTGCATTACTATCTATCATGCACCTTAGTGCATTCCACCATAGCTCACATAAATACCTCATTTGTCACACTTAAATAAAATGTAACATTAATAGTAAGATAACATGTTACACATTTAATCACTTATTAAATTAATTAACCAAAACATTTCTAACAATTAAATAAAATAACAAACCATCAAATAAATCAAATAAACAATTAAATATAATAACAACACTTAAATAAAACAATTCATCACACTTAAAATTTAAATCAAATAAAGCACAAAATTTAAATAATCTAAAAATTTTTTTTTTGGTGCACTACACTTTCTCATATCCTCTTGCTCTTGTGGTGTCTTTGGACATTGATCTTTGCAAAGAGAAATTCCATGTCTGGTCGGCAATTGACCCTTTTTGGAATTCTCCATAGAGAATCTTTCAAGCACTTTATCAATATAATTTGCTTGTGAAAGTGTTAGGAGCTTGTTCTTTCTATCTCTTGGAATTTTAATGCCTAGAACAGAGCTCGCTTCTCCCAAATCTTTCATTTGGAATTTTTTAGCCAACCATTTCATTACATTTGATAATGTCTCTACATCATTCCCAATGAGTAGGATATCATCAACGTAAAGAACTAAGAAAACCACAATTTTTCCTTTGATGTATTTATAAACACATGCTTCGTCAACATTTTGTTCGAAACCATATGTTTTAATAGTTTCATCAAATGTTAAGTTCCAAGATCTTGATGCTTGTTTCAATCCATATATGGATTTCAAAAATTTGCATACCTTTTGATCTTGATTCTTCTTTATATACCCTTCAAGTTGTTCCATATAAATGGTTTCATCAAGGTGGCCATTCAGAAAAGCTGTCCTGACATCCATTTGCCATATCTCATAATTATAGATGGCAGCTATGGATAAGAGCATGCGAATGGACTTAAGCATGGCCCCAGAAGAAAATGTTTCTTCATAGTCCACACCCTCTCTCTGTGTGTAGCCTTTGGCCACAAGGCTTGCTTTATAGGTTTCTACCTTTCCATCTGCACCCATTTTCTTCTTGTAGATCCATTTGCATCCAATGGCATTAACATTGTAAGGTAGATCTACAAGTTCCTAGACTGAATTGGAATATATTGATTCCATTTCTTGATTCATGGCTTCTTGCCACTTATCAACATCAGGGTCTTCCATTGCTTCTTTAAAAGTCAATGGATCGTCCTTTTCAGTATCTGATACAAGAACGTGTGCCTCATGTTCGTAGCGACTAGGTTGTCTCCCAATCCTCCCACACGACGTTGCACTGGTTTTTCCTTTTCAGGAAATGTGGTTTCTTTGGTTGTTTTATCATTAATTGTTGCTGGTGACTTTGCGACTTCATTTGAGACCATCTCCTCCGGTACAACCTTACTTGGAGGTTTGTGGTTATTAACATAGTCATATTCAAGAAAAGTTGCATTTGTCAATACAAATGTTTTATTTTCTTTTGGAATATAGAAAATTCCACCTCTAGTCTCTTTGGAATATCCCACAAACATACACACTTCAGAGCGTGTTTCCAACTTCCCGGTCTTCCTTTTGAGCACGTATGCATGACACCTCCAAATTCTAAAATGGTGTAAACTAAGTTTACAACCATTCCATAATTCTTTGGATATCTTTTGGATAGACTTAGGTGGAACATTATTCAATGTGTATAGAACACATTGAATCGTATAGCCCCTGAATGACAGTGGTAATGATGAGAAACTCATCATTCATCTACCCATATCTAATAACGTTCTATTTCGACTTTCTGAAACATCATTTTACTGTGTTGTTTCAGGTGTAGTGAGTTGGAATTGAATGCCATGCTCACGTTGATGGTTCTTGAATTCACAGTCCAAGTACTCTCTTCCTCGATCAGATCGAAGTGCTTTTTAGTGATTTACCTAATTGCTTTTTAGCATTTGCTTGAAATTCTTTGGACTTTCCAAAAGACTCAGATTTTCTTTGCATAAGTATAGGTAACCATATCTCGAATAATCGTCAATAAAAGTGACGAATATTCACAATCACCTCTTGCTTGTACATTAAGTGGATTGCAAAATCCATATGAATTACCTGAAGTGGTCCTGTGGCTCTTGAACCTTTAGCAGATAAAGGTCTCTTGGTCATTTTGTTTTCTAGACAGCATTTACAAATAGGGAGAGATCCAATAAATGGTTCTCTTAAAGGACTATCCTTTACAAGCCTATTTATTCTGTCTAGACCAATATGGTCCAATCTCAAGTGTCACAGATATGTTTCACTATCAGAATTAGTTTAATAGATCTAGGATTAGCTGTTTTTAAATAATTCAAAAAATTATAAAAAAATTTCATTCAATATAAATATGTAAACTTTGCTTATCCCAATGCATTTGCATAACAAATAAATAGATAATATCTTTAAATAATAACTACTTTATTAATAAAAGAAATAAATGTTATGAAAAAATAGAAATAAGTTTCCAAACATTAATAATCAAAATTATTAACAATAAACTAAATTTCTAGACTGTAGTTTTCTTTGTTTAAAGAAATCTAAAATTTCTAAAACAAAATAAAGAAATTTAAATTGTTCAACTAACAATAAAATTACTAAATAAAAACTACTGCTCTCCAACTTCTCCAGCACCTTACTTGCTACCAAAATCCTCATCAGTCTCTTCCTCCTTTTCAGGGTTCTGATTCTGCAAAAGGAAAGACAAAAGAAAAATAGATTAGTGGCATATATTTTTGAATCTACTATCCAAAAATTTGAATCTTTTATTCATAGTGTTTGAATCTACTATTCATAGTTGAAAAGATATATGTAAATCTTATTTGCCTTTTTCGTTTGATATAAACGATGACACTCAGCATAGACTTCCTCTGTCATTGCTTGCCACATCTCATGGGCTGAGTCATAGTGTATATATTTTTCCTTTGTTTCGTCAGGCATGGTGGAAAGCATGCAATAACGTGCCATACAATCGGATTTCATCCAATTTGCATATTTTTCTTCTGCTTCATAGCTAGTAGCCAGAGGTGGTTCTGTTGGAGGTTTTTCACAGACAGTTGACATCATCTTCTTATAAGAAAAAATAGTCAACATGCCTCGAAACCAGTGTTGCATATTTCCAGGTTCAAAAACTAAGGATTTGAGAAAGACAACGGTGTGTAATTCACCAATACACATTTTTCTGGTAATAAATAAGTACAAATAAATATTGTTATTATATTTAGAAAAATAAATATCAAAGTTTTGGAAATTAAATGTGATGCATGAGCACAATTAAAACACATAAAATAAAGATTAATTTCCACGATAAAATTTTCTAACAATTAAAGTGCCGCCTTAGGGTTGGTCAAATTAATTTTAGAGAATTTATAAGACATTCTTATCTTTATTGTTTAATACTTAAAATAACTCTGTATTTTCTCTTTTAAACATTAAAGTACCGCTTAGTTTGGTCAAGTTATGAATATCCACTGCACGAGCTTAATCATAACTTTGTCAGTGTAACCCATTATTTCGGAGTTCATGACTTAACTTAGGACATGCCGCCTTAGGGTCGGTTAAGCCTAAAATACATCATTAGTTCCTATCTTTGTAATAAATACAACCTTGCTATTGATATGTCCAGACACCTTCCTTAGGGGGACGAAAACAAAGCCGTCACGAGGCGCTATTCATATCTCACGGTGTTATAATAATAATGGAGACCATGGGTTATGTTTGAGATATCAACCCTCTCCCACTCACTATTTTGAAATAAGTGTTTTTAACCTAACTAATTCCAAATTAATTACAGTTTCTTTAAACTTTATGAACATAATTAAAATCGGAAAGAAAGCGAGTTTCTATGTGCATGTCCAATTTTAAATTACCAATCATGTTCATCTAATCTTTACTAAAAAACACTTTTAAAAATAAAGTTGGTTTAAAGAAATTAAGTCATAAAGACTTAAAATTTGGTGTGATATTTCACCAAGTTTTCAAAATAAAACTAAGTAATTTACATGCAATTGATTTCACAAAACAATTCATATAAACATATAGGACAATCCTAATAATCATGTTTCTACTAATGAGATGCATGATTATGACTGTGTGGGTTTTCATGTATGGCATACAATGCATGAACATGTTATTAATCACATTAACCACATGAAAATAATTATTTAAATAAATAAATAAACAATAAATTTTGAACCGAGTGCTTTTGGGTATTTCTAATTTTACAACCACTTTATAAAATTAAAATAAATAAAATAAAACTGCCTTGATCTCCATCGGGCTTCTTTACTTTACTGTCGGTGGCATTGTTGGTCCAGAACAATAATAAGAAAACAATTTTCAAATTATTTTTGATTAATTAAAACAAACTTTTAAATAATCATCATTTTTATGTTTCTTTTAATTAAATTTTTTTTAATTAAAACTGAAATGAATTTAAATTAAAATCTGTTATTTTGAAAAAATAAATTTTAAATAAGATATTAAAAAAAGTTTGTTAAGAAAACAAAAATATCTCATTATTTAAATATCAAATTTCAAAAATAGGATATTTAAACATTTTAAAATTTTAAAAAAATAACAGATTAATTTTAGAAAAAAAAATTCTGGACCAGTCAGACGGGGACACGTGGCGTCAAACGGGGGCTGTCGGGCTTGACTCTACGAAACCGTACGGACCCGTCCGTATGACGTCCGTACGACGTCCGACAGCGGCTCAGAGGTTGGCCTTAGAGGTGCGGTGGCTGAGTTCTGAATCCCGGGCTCTGTTCTGACTTTTGTGTGATCGGAATTACAATTTTATGGTGTTGAAAAACAAATAAAATTACATAAATCCTATGCCCTTTAATGGCTTACATAATGATCTAATCATAAACAAATCCTAACCCAAAACACCATACAATTAACGATTCAACATTCCCACGCATTCAATCAGATTAAGCCATCCATTCATTCATCAAAATAAATAAATGTATAAAATTAAACCCAAACAGATTCAATACATATATATATGAAGATGGCTCAGATACCATTTGTTGGTTTTTATTGATCAAATCAGAGATTATACGCAGCGGAACAACAATTAAATTGTTAGATTAATCCCATAAGATTTCTAGATCTACTTCTTCACATGCATATATATATTGAATCAAGGACATGAACAAAAAAATTACCTCAGGTCCTTCCTTGCTGCTATCTTTTCGTATGGCTAAATCCTCGAGATCTCACACCAAGATCTTCCAAAATGTTCTCAGGCACACAAAGAACGAGTGTGGGCTCGCTATACAAATAATAGGCAATAACTATTTATCAGATGTTCTAAATACATGAGATCTGATAAAGTTCGGACCTAGGTTTTGTGAAGAACAATGACTTTAGTTTTTGTCACTGTTCTCTTTCTCTGAGAGAGATTCCTAGATATTTTTCTATCCTTGAAAAGTTACGTTCTGTGAAAAGCTGATATCCAATATTTAATAATATCCAATATATTAAAATATTTGTTATTTTAAACAAATTCAAAATAACTGATTAGTTATCAGATTTTTGTTTAAATAATTATATTTTAATCATATTAAAATATCTCATTATTTATTTAATATTTAAATAACTAAAATTGTGGAATCAAGAGACCGAGTAAACTCTCTTATGCGTGTAGCACAGTGCCTGTGCACTGTGTCACACGTGTACCACATGCCTCTGATGACATGTGATTTTTCCCAATTTTTATTATTATTTAAATACCAAAAATCCCAAAAATAAATTAATTCAAAATTAATTATATTTTTGTTAAATCAAATAATTAATTAATTCTTAATTAATTAATTACACATAATTAAACAATAATTATGTTTGATACATAGAAAATATTTTACTTATCACATAAGTCCTTTTTGCCCATTTTTTGTATTTGCCTTTGACAGTGATTGTTTGAGCCATTTCGGGGACCATGGACCTATAACATTAAGCTCCAATAAATTGAAACTAAATAATTAAACTCTTTAATTATAATAGTTAATTTATTAATTCTGATATTACTCCACTATAAATTCAGAATTGCACTCTTTATGTTATAGATATACTTTTACATAAATCTTTTTGTTAAGTCGTCCATTGATATAACAATCTTACAATAGTTCAACCCTCTAATTAATTAGTTCATAAATTAGAATGGAAGAATTACTATTTAACCTTTCTAATTTACTTCTTATTCCTTAAGTACCATTAATTCACTAGTGAATAATTAATCTTTAATCTAATTATAGATTTGAGCTCAAAATCATCCAGTTCCAGAATTAACCCTTAAGGGAACTAATATACGATCCGTTAGGAAAGATTAGATTCCGTATTGTTGACACATGTTCCCAGCCATCCATGTTATTAAATCTCCAAAACAAAAGTCATTAGCCTCATTCTTTGAAGAGACCTTAACGAATGAATCAAAAGATTTAATAAACATGAACAGGAGTTCATGAACACTCAGGATTTAGGTTGATCTATAAATGATCATCAATTATGATATGAATTACAAGTCTTTATTGTTAAATGGTTTTTGGATAAAGACTCTAATTCATATCGGTCCATGTCATATATAATCATATTATATGAAGCACCTTTATCAAGATGTCTTTCCACATCAATAATCCGAATCTATATTATTTGTATCATTATGATACTTAGTAAACCGTACTTACAACTCCAATTAAAGAATTCCATAACTTTAATTTGTTGTTGTTGACTATTTTTATTCATTCATGTGATCTTAATTCTCTTGTACTAATACAAGATCACATCCTCAATAATGAATATGGAATTTTTCTGATATTTTCAAAATTATTCAAACAATAATATAACAATCTAAATATAACAATAATAATAAACTATTGTATTTATTTATTCATTAAAACAAATATATCTTTACATGCTTTTAGGACACACTCCTAACAACATAATCACATCAGTTGTCACACTTATTTAAAATGTAACACTAATAGTAAAATAAACATGTTACACAATTATTCACTTATTAAAATAAATAGCTAAACAAACAATTAACAAATTTAAATTCAAAAAGGTTATACCAAACAATTCGAAAAATTAAATCAAACAAATCAAATAAAACAAACAACAACTAAATAAAATAAACAACATTTGAATAAAAAAATTCATCACACTTAACATTTAAATAAAATAAAACACAAAATTTAAATAATCTAAAAAAAAAATTTGGTGCACTACATTATACCCTCCTTAAAAAGGAATTTCGTCCTGAAATTCTTTCTTACCAAATAACTCAGGGTATCTTGCTTTCATGTCCTCCTCTAACTCCCATGTTGCTTCTCATTTCGTACTATTCTTCCACGGGACCTTAACTAGTGGAATCCTTTTGGATCTCAATTCCTTGATTCCCTTTTCTATAATGCACTCAGGCTGTTCATCATAACTCAGGTCTTGCTTCAGCTGTAACGACTCGTAACTCAACACATGAGTGGGGTCTGACATATACTTACACAACATCGAGATGTGAAAGACGTTATGCGTTTAAGCTAATGCTAGGGGAAGTGCCAAACGGTACGCAATTTGCCCTACTCTGTCCAGTATCTCAAATGGACCAATATATCTAGGGCTTAACTTCCCTTTCTTTCCAAAACGCATCACACCTTTCATCGGCGAGACTTTTAGGAAAACAAACTCGCCCACTGAAAACTCGATGTCCCTTCTCTTGAGGTCAGCGTAGCTCTTTTGCCTACTTTGCGCAGTAAGCATCCTTTGGCGAATCTTCTCTATCGCTTCACTGGCTTCCCTAACTGCTTTAGGACCTAAAATCTGCTTCTCCCTAACTTTATCCCAGTGCAAGGAAGATCTACACTTACGCCCATAAAGCATCTCATAGGGAGCCATCCCTATGGAAGATTGGTAACTGTTATTGTACGAGAACTCCATTAGGGGTAGATATTGGTTCCAAGACTCTGAAAAGTCCAAGGCACAACACCTCAAAATGTCTTCTAATATCTGTATAGTCCTCTCAGACTGGCCATCGGTCTGAGGATGAAAAGCGATGCTAAACTTTAGTCTTGATCCCATAGCTCTCTATAGCCCTTTCCAAAAGTTCGATGTGAAAACTGACCCTCGATCAGAAATTATCGACTTTGGCACCCCATGAAGTCTCACTATTTCACTAACATACAAGTCAACATATTGATCTGCCGAGTATGTGGTCTTAACTGGCAGAAAATGGGCAGACTTAGTGAGTCTATCTATTATCACCCACACTGAGTCGTGCTGCTTGGTGGTTCTAGGCAACTTGTAGAGTCCAAGAACTTTACTTAGATAGTTAGATAGTAGTATTATAGTAATAATAGTATTATCTTTATAACTGTGGATTTTTGGTTCAGACCGGGATTTATTTGGACACTCATAGTAGTACTTGTAGATTTTCTAAGTTTAACCTATAGTTTAGGAATATTAATTTTAACCTAAGGTTTGATTAATATGACTGATATTGAGGATAATATTTAGTATACTATAAGGTTTAAATAAGAACCAATAGGATAATAGCACATGTTAAGTATGGGTTTATTAATGATTAAGTATTTTGAGGATTAAATTTATTAAGGTTAAAATTTGAATACTCTAAGGTCAGTCAGCAGCTTTGAAAACGTTGGAAGGCTTAGTCAAGGCTATTTACTCAATTTAAATTAAGCTAAAAATTTATAATTTTTTGTTTAAATAATCAGCGTATGCCGATATATCGCAGCTATAGGGGGCGATATATCGCAGCACGAATATACGAAAACCACGAAACGTAGCACGATTGCCTCGGGCATACTGGCCCAGGCGATATATCGCCTACAGGGGGCGATATATCGCCCCTCTCAGCATAATTTGAAAGTTTTTGAAATCGTTTTCCATTCAAACCTTCAACCTCTTGATAAGTCCAGCACCTTTCTGAACAAGTCTTCAGCCTCTGCTGAACGATAATTCAAATTATTTTCACTTAAAAAGCCATTATTTTTATTCAAGTTAAATGAGATATTTTCATTCCTAAACTCTATAAATGTAACCTAGTACCCAGCCATTTGTTCATCTATTTCTCTAAGTTCAGAGGCTGAAAGTTGCTAGGTGAGTGTGAGAGTGTAAACACTTGGGTTGGGAATTATAAGCTTATCAAACACTTGGGGAAGTAAGGTTCTATACACATTTCGGTGAAAGGTTTAGATTAGTCATATAAGTCTTCAAGGTATTTCCAAACTCTAGTCCATTTCTGTATTATATTCTTTAAAGTTCTCACAGTCTTCTTCTCATTCTAACCTTATTCCTATTCTTGGTTAGGAAAATCCAAGTTCTTAAGCACATAAGTTTTTGGTAAGTATATTCTCAATGGTATAGTTCTTCCATTCGTTTCATCCCTTTTTCTTCAAATATACTTACCATATTTTAAATGGTTTTTAGGAGTGTTCCAAGGTCCCAAATCAGTCCTCATATCTCGGTTATTTTGGTAAGGAAAATAGGATAGGATTTATGTGTTATATGCTTTTATATGTTATCTTATGATTTTATGTTTTGTAATATGTTATGTTAAGTATGATTGTAGACTTGGGCATATGACCTATACAACTAACAAGCCCCAAATAGATTATGGGCATATGACTTGCTTAGCTAGCAAGACCCCACTAATCTAATGGGCATATGACTTGTTTAGTTTATGGGACCCCAAGTAATAATGGCCATTATAGTATGTATGTGACATAAGTGTTATAGTAGGTTTTATGTTACCTTATGAATTTTATATGTATGGTTATGTGTTAGATTTTCCTTGATGGGCATTAGGCTCACTCCTTTTTGTTCATATGTGCAGGAAAATAGTGTTAGTGGCGGGTAAGGTTCTTGGCAGCTTGGGGAATGTGTATTGAGGCGGAATGGATTCAAAGAGCCGAGAGTTTCGATTTGAGGATGTAGTTTTGTTCTTATGGTTTTTATATGTATTTTTCCGCGTTTTATTATGTAATCTATTTTTAATTATCATTATGTCATGTTTTGATTTTAAAACAATGGGATCCCATATCCTACTTTGAGTTTATGTAAGTTTAAACATTGGTTTTACGAGTTTTAAATAAAGTATGATTATTTCACTTGTAAGTTTTGATAAAGATTAGTGTCTATGTATAGTTTTCGTTAATGGTCCAAGGTCTAGAGTAGTTGGGTCATTACACAACCCTACCACAAAATCCATCGTGATATCCTCCCATTTCCATTTAGGAATGTAGAGCGGTTGAAGCAACCCTGCTGGTCTATGGTGTTCCGCTTTGACTTGCTGGCATGTCAAACATCTAGCAACAAATGCAGCAATGTCCCTCTTCATTCCATGCCACCAATACAATGCCTTAAGGTCTTGGTACATTTTTGTGGACCCTGGGTGCAAGGAATAAGGCGTTGTGTGCGCTTCTTTCATAATACTTTCCTTAATTTCAGCATTCTCAGGCACAAATCCTATCCTTGTATCTTAGCAATCCACCATTAGGTATTGTGAAATCGTTGCTGCCACCTTCTTGTACCAAAACCTCTTGTTTTACCAAGGCTTCATCCAATTTCTGTCCTTCTCAGATTTATTCTAGTAGAGAGGATCGCAATGTTAGGTTTGCCAAACTTCCTGTCACAATTTCAATCCCATCATTTATGATCTCTATTTGAAGAGGCATCTCTATTGTATGCAGCGCTGAGACACTCTCATGTCCCCGCCTGCTCAAAGCATCGGTAACCACGCTGGCCTTGCCTGGGTGGTATAGAATCTCACAGTCGTAGTCCTTTACTAATTCCAACCACCTTCGCTGCCTCATGTTCAGTCCTTTTTGTGTGAAAAAGTATTTCAGACTTTTGTGGTCAGTGTATACCTCACACCTATCTCTGTACAGGTGATGTCTCCATATCTTGAGTGCGAATACTACAGTTGCCAATTCAAGGTCATGAGTGGGATACCGCTGCTCATAATCCTTGAGTTGTCTGGAAGCATAAGCTACCACCTTCCCTTCTTGCATCGACACGCATCCCAAGCCGTTCTTTGATGCATCACAGTACACCACAAATTTTCCGCCCTCAGTGGGAACACAAAGGATAAGCGCGGAAATCAACTTATCCTTTATGGTCTGAAAACTCTCTTCACATTTTTCTGTCCATGTGAACTTCTGATGTTTCCAGGTTAAGTTGGTCAACGGGGTAGTGATCTTTGAGAAACCCTCGACAAACTTCCTATAATAACCTGCCAACCCTAAGAAACTCCGAACTTCTGAGGCATTCTTTGGCTGGGGCCAGTCTCTAATGGCCTCGATCTTTGATGGGTCTACTGCAATCCCATCCTTAGAGAATATGTGCCCTAAGAAGGTTACCTATTCCAGCCAAAACTTGCATTTAGAGAACTTGGCATACAACCGATGTTCCCGTAATCTGTTCAGAGTCAATCTCAAATGCTCTTCGTGCTCCTCCTTGCTCTTTGAGTAAATGAGGATATCGTCAATGAACACTACTACGAACTTGTCCAAGAAATCCTTAAATACCTTATTCATCATATCCATAAATGCTACTGGGGCGTTGGTGAGTCCAAAGGACATCACTAAGATTTCATAGTGCCCATAGCGAGTTCTGAAGGCCGTTTTTGGAATGTCTCCCTCTTTCACTTTCAACTGATGGTACCCAGATCGCAGATCAATATTCGAGAACACTGAAGCCCCTTGTAGCTGATCAAAAAGGTCATCTATCCTAGGTAAAGGATACTTATTCTTAATGGTTACCTTATTGAGCTCTCGGTAATCAATGCACATTCTCATACTCTCATCCTTCTTCTTCACAAATAGGACTGCTGCTCCCCATGGCGAATGGCTAGGTCTTATGAAACCTTTGTCCAACAACTCCTGTAGTTGGTTCTTAAGTTCCTTTAACTCTACCGATGCCATTCGATAGGGTGCTTTAGATATCGGTGCAGTTTCAGGTGCAAGCTCGATTACAAACTCGATCTCTCTGTTTGGGGGTAGTCCTGGTAATTCCTCGGGAAACACCTCCGGGAACTCACAAACAATATGAACATTTTCTGGCTTTAGTTCTGACTCCTTGGACTTATCCACTACACTGGCAAGGAACGCCGAACATCCATGTTGCATCATATTCCGTGCTTCCAGTGCAGATATTATGGGTGTTCGAAGGCCTACTACTTCCCGTCTAAAGTAGAAAACCTCTCCTTCTTTTGGCCTGAATTCAACGGTCTTCTTTCGATAGTCTATCGTAGCCCCATGTTTGGATAACCAATCCATGTCAAGTATAACATCATAATCCGGTATACTCAGTTCTATGAGATTTGCTGGGCACTCTCTACCCTCTACCGTTACAGGTGTTGACGGTAATCACTTGTTTGACAACATCATGTCTCCCGATGGCAACAATGTACTAATGTTATGTTCAAACATCTTATAAGGCATATTCAGTCTATCAATCACATTCATGGAAAAATAGGAATGAGTCACTCCAGAATCAATTAAGACTCTACGCATTGTACCAGATATAGGGAGCTGACTTGTAACCACGGTGTTGCTATTGGCCGCTTCATTCTGAGTTAAGGCAAAGACTCTTGCTGGCACCAGATTGCTATTATTATTTTGTCCTCCCTTCAATTGTGGGAAATTCTTCCGCAAGTGTCCTGCCTGGCCGCACTTGAAGCATTTTTTGGAACCGGCCTGACACTCTCCTAGGTGTTTCCTCATGCATTTAGGGCAGGCAGGATACTCGACTCGGTTTCCCTATTGGCTCCCACAGTTCCGGTCATTGAAGCGGTTAGTGCGGTTGCTATGGTTCTGAAAGTTGTGGTTGTTGCTGTTCGTGATTAGGGATCTAGGTCTTTTATCAGCCCCACTATTCTGCCCTTCGATAGCCTTTCTCTTGTTGCTCTCATGGAAGTTCTTGTTGCGGTGGTTCTCTCTTCTAGCGGCATTATCCTTCCATATTCGTTCCTCCAAATATTCAGCCTCAAGAGCTCTATCCAATACATATGCATAACTGACCACCTCAGCGCTGGTCATCCTAACGTCCCTCGCGATCATCGGTTTGAGTCCCCTTACAAACCTCTGGACTCGCAATGCATCAGTCGACACCACTTCAGGGGAAAACTTGGCCAATCGATCAAACTTTTGTGCATAGTCGGTGACCGAAAGTCTCCCTTGAACCAGAGTTATAAATTCATCAACCTTAGTTGCTAGCACAACTTGACTATAATACTTCTTACTTAATGCCTGGACAAACTGAGCCCAAGTCATGGTATTTGGATCATGGGTCTGTTTAGTCACGTCCCACAAAATCCATGCATCAATCTTAATTAGATAAGCTGCGCAGGAAACCCTTTGGCGATCATCTAACTTCATATGATCAATAATAGCCTCAACAGACCTTAGCCAATCTTCTTCCACCATTGGATCAGCTTTCCCTTCAAACGTCGGTGGGGCTTGTTTCCTCAAGCATTCATATACTGGTTCGAACCCATAGGCTACAGGTAGTGGTGCGGGTGGTGGTACTGGCGACTGAGGTTGTGCCACTGGTACTTGAGGTTGAGGTGCATTTGAGATGTCTGTGGTGCTTGTCTAGCTTGTGCTAGTTCCTCATCTCTTTGTCTCAACTGTTCTCTTAACCTTGCTACCTCTGTAGCCAGGTCCACAGTTGGTGCTGCTGGAGCTGCAGGTTGAACAGATGGCACTTCAACGTCAGGGATGGACGTAGTTGCAGACCTTGTGGAGGCACCCTTTCCTCTGCCTCTACCTCTTCCCCTTCCTCATCTTCCTCTGGTTGACATGATGAAGTTCTAATGCAAACACAGGAAAAATCATAAGGAAGGAACATTGCATATTGATGGATATTTGTAAATCATGCATTCACATTACATCACTTAAATTTGTAATAAAATATCCATAGTATTCAAAACTTTTAAATTATTCCAAAATTAAACAATCCCAAAAAGTGTTTAATTAACCAAAACATATATCCTTTAAGGTCTTAGAAAATTATTATTCCATCTTATTTATTTGGCACCCCCATGCGACGATTATGAAATGGACTCTAGTCCTCGACAGTGGACTCATCCTCTAAATTGTAATAAAAGACGTTTTCAGGGATGTGAAAATAGCCGGGAGCGCACGCCATTATCTCCATCCTCGCGGTCAGACCCGGTATAGCTCGCAGTACTTCCTCAACTGTCGTTTCTCCTTCCACGTCATGCACCGTCTCTAAACTCTCCTCTATATCACCATCATCCATCTTTACTAGCACCAACTCCAGACGACTAATGGTTATATCTGACCAGAAAGTCGCGAATCGTAAACTCCATGGTGCTAAACTCCATGTCATCTAGCACAACGTTATTCCATGATTGATGTAACTGTCGAAGAGCCTCCGGGTACATCGACAAAGCTTCACTCATCACTGAGAATCGTTCTATGGGCCAAAGCAAGGCTCCCCTCTTATTCATTATTCCTTGGATACGATCGCAGACCTCCTTTCTTGTCTTTAATACTGCCATGCGCCAATCATCAGGATTCTCGCCAAGCTCGACTCTTGGAATCGCGCGGATCTCTTTAAGCAATTGTTTCTTTGTCGTTCTTAACATAGGAGGAATTTTACTACTGCAATTAACTATAGAAAATTAAATAAAAATAATAGAAGCAAGTAATAACACATAAGCAAATACTTACGACGCGGTTAAGTGAGATTTTCCCGTCTTTAGCGTGTATGGGGAGGTCCTTGGAAACATGGACAACCGTCGTTGATACCATTTGTAAAGAACGCCCTAAACTAATACTTAATAAAACATTCACATAACATTGTTTATAAAAGAAAACAACTTATTATCAAGGTCTCAGTGGGGATTTGCTTAAAACCATGCAAGTTGGCGCCATTAGTTTTAAAAGAAAACATGAATTTTTATGCAAAGTTCAAAAGAAACAAAAATTAAATAACTAAGTCCCACTGATAATTTGGAAAGTCTCTTAAAACATAACATAATTTAAATGGCGTCCTAAGATGATCATTTTTCCGTCCATAGGATGCCCCACGCCATACACCCCATGACGATAGAACTCATCACGTCACCACGTGTGCCATAAAGAAATCCTATTTGCTACCTTGAAGGAAAGTAAGGGGGTGAGCTAAAAGCCCAGTAAGGAAGTACAAACAATAAGCAAGTAAGGATACAACAAATATGAACACTAACGTTCATCTAACACATCATGGCATATCATAACATTATCGTAACATATCATCATAGCATGTCATAACGTTTTCGTAACATATCATCATAGCATATCATAACATAATCGTAACATATCATCATATCACATTCATATAGCATACATGATGAGCATGGCCCGCTAGTTGTCCATGTCACCCTATGAGGTAAACAAGAGTCTCTAGTCCTTGAATAAACTCGGCGCATCCGCACTAGGAGTTACGTCTTTATATCCTTAGTAACATTAGTAACTCATTTGATGTGTCGCGTTCATCACGCTAACGTCCATTCATAAACATATCATATTCATACAAGCCACACATCATCACAATATGACATTCATAATTCATAACAATTCATTCATACAACAGTCTTACCATTCATAGCATAAAATCATAGAATCTATCTAACTTCCTTACTTCAGGTCCGAGCTAAGAAATTTCACAACCTCTCAACGAGCCTATACCATAACCAAAACAACATTTCTTAGGTTCATAAAATTACTATTTTGCCCTTCCATAGAACTCATGTGTGCATGGGCCATGCACACATAATAACAGTTACACATAACATGAAATTTATTCTTAACTACATATAAAGCCATAAAAGAATAATGCTTATTTTACCTATTTTACATGCATGATCTTTTTATAAAAACCACATAGTTGAATAATAAACATAATTTTGGACGTAAAAGTGGATTTACATGTAACATGCATATGTGCGAACATTGCGTAATTGAGATGTTTTAAAAACGATAATTCTACATTTCTTACTTTTATCGTTTTAAAATTAATAGACATATAACATGCTTTATTTTTCTTAAAATTTCTAGGTTGATTAAATTTCTCAAAACATTATTTTATTTTATAAAATAATTTGGTTTAGCTTTAAAAAATATGTGACAATTTCATTTATTATTTCCAAATTACAAAGAATTAACAAAAAGCTTGGAATTAATTAAAATATCTATGATTAATATGTTTCTTTAGAAAAATAAATTTTAACATTGATTAATTGTGTTGCATAAATGATGTGAGAAAAATATATCTTTAAGTGTGGGAAACAAATATATTTTTATTTAAATTATCTAAGACTTAGTTTTATGTAACGTAAATCCATATGTCACAATCAAATAATCATTTTTAACCTTTTTAAACCAAACTTTCAGCCACTATTTAATTCCTTTAAAAATCACAAATAAAATGAATCTAAATATTTTTCTCAATCAAAATAAAGAAAAATCATAACTTATCAAAATATGCATTCATACCATATTAAAATACCACTTTTTATATTACCATAACTTAGGATATTGATTTTTATTTCAAATACTCATCAAATTTATTTTATTGAAACACTTCACTTTTTTTTTACAAAAATTCCAGCAACTATTTTTATCTTTAAAAATCACCATATTCAATTTAAAACCTCATATTTTCTTAAAATACAATAAAAATTCTGTAGGTATTTATTTGAGTAAAATATCATTTTATTGGGACTTAAAATACCATTTTTTAATTTCATAAAATTAACATAACATCAAGGACATTACTTATGCATGCAAATCATTTTTTTATCAAACTTTTACCCAATTATTTACAAAAATCAGCAAGCTTAATTTCTCATGAAATTCATCTTTTATCTCAAAGATTCACATAAAATCATACATGCTCAAAATCTCATCGTCCTCTTAATTATATACATAATTCTAAGAATATTACTAACACATTCACATGAAATCTTATAAAATCCCATTTTTCTATTCCATTGAATCTACATATGAAATCCAACAAAAACAATAATAATGGCAATAACATACATTAATTCATAAACACCATATTTCATACATGCCTTATTAATAACCCTAACATATTTCTATCATTTCTCCTTTTATGCATATCAAGATTCATTGGTACATAAAATCACATACATCTTATCATATTTCTAAAATCATTATAATTTCAAAACATACAAGAAAATACACATGATTGAACTTTTTACCCCTAGGCCTAAACATTTAAGATCCACCATAAAACATCACAAAATTCTCATCTACCTTCACATAAAACCTAGTATGCATCTATCATCATTTTGCCATTTTACATAAATCAAAGATTTGAAAATAACCATAGCAATATAAACATAAAATATAACCTCATATAAACCCTATCAAATCCATTTTCTCAATCATTCCCATGAGCCCATTTTAAACATAACATATTCCCTTAAAAAAAATATACAAATCGTAATCATCAATCCTACAATAATCAAACCATTATCATCACCATCAACAACCTCAAAGATAAACCCATCAAAATCAATATATAGGCTAAGAAAAATCATTACCTCTCTTGATTGTTGAATCAATAACACTCTAGCAAGAAAACCTTGTCACCTATAGAGGATTTCCAAACACCATACACCCAAAGAAAGAAACCACAAAATCAACCTTAGGTTAGAGAAGAGGAGAAGATCCAAATGCACATATGTGAAACACTAGTTGATAGATTCTTACCTAGGGCTCGAAACCCTCTTCTTCTTCTCCTTCTCTTTCTTTTCTTCTTCTTCTTCTCTAGAAAAATATGGCAGCCCTTCCTTTCTCTCTCTCTAGCTCGCCTCCCTCTCTCTCTATCTTCTCTCTAGGTCACGGCCAAATGGCCTATTCCCTTCTTAATCCCCTTTTTAAATTCTCATTTCCATAAAGCCACCATCAAGAGGAAATGGTAAGTTTCCTTTCTTCTCCATTTTCCTTTAATTTCTTTTATTATAAGAGATTGGAGTGAAATGGTGGTTTCCCAAAATTTCTATCCTCATCCAATTAAATTTTATTCTCTTAAAATAAAAATGGAAAGATATCAATCAATCCCCCTAATATCCTACACTACACGTCCACACGTACACTCTTCGTCGAGCGGCGCGCAGCTCCGCTCACCCTCTGCGAGAGGTCGGGTGATCATAGCGCCCCTCCCTAGTTCGATGTTGTGGGAAAGGAATATCAAATAGTGCATTCAACCAAATCTCACATAATCACATCAATTGTCACACTTATTTAAAATGTAACACTAATAGTAAAATAAACATGTTACACAATTATTCACTTATTAAAATAAATAACCAAACAAACAATTAACAAATTTAAATTCAAAAAGGTTATACCAAACAATTCTAACAATTAAATCAAACAAATCAAATAAAACAAACAACAACCAAATAAAATAAACAACATTTAAATAAAAAAATTCATCACACTTAACATTTAAATAAAATAAAACACAAAATTTAAATAATCTAAAAAAAAAATTTGGTGCACTACATTTTCTTTACAAATGTTATCAGAGCCTTGACCTAGCCGGAAGTGTGGCCGACGGGGATGTCGGGCCCGTAAGGGGGGTGATTGTGACAGTCATAATCCCGTGATCCGTAAGGGGAAAGATCGGGTAAGCTGTGCAATCCCACACCACCTGGGGAAGGTCAAGTGTGATGATTCTAAGACTGTGTAGGTATGGGACTACACAGTTGAAGAGGGCTTAAATGGATTGATGGGTACTACCTATATCAACAAGATGCATCTTCTTTTCGGTAGCCCATCACTTGAGAACTCCAAAGTTAAGCATGCTTGACCTGGGGTAATCTAGGGATGGGTGACCTCCTGGGAAGTTTTCCTTGGAAGCATGTGAGTGAGGACAAAGCACGCTGAAAAGACTCGTGTTGGTTTGTAGAGCCAGTCGTCATTCCAGAAAACAACCATAGTGACGTGGGGTGTCACACAACCAACTCTCCGAGATCCACAGTCAAAACAAAATTCGATGAGTTGGTGTCATGTACAACATCCACATCAACAATCATATCTGAAGCATCTGGAAAGTCCCAAACTTGCTGATGATTCACTTCTTGGACAACTTTCCAATCTCGTCCTCTAACAAGATCATCGATGTAGAATACCTGTTTTGCTTGACTAGCTAGTATGAACGGTTCATCTTTATACCATTCACCGCTGACGTTGATACTAGCAATATTATTTACAGTGGTGTTTTTTTTTTCGGATCTGTATTGAACCATTTACATCGAAATAATACCATTGAATAAGAACCACTAAAAGACAGCTGGAGTATTTCTTCAAGTTGCTCGTAATAGTTAAAACCTTTTGTTCCAGCAACACACTACACTATTTTGTGTAGTTCGATTTCAATCTCGATTGTATGAAACAAATCGAACTACGTTCACTATACATGCTTGATAGGAGTAGGCTAATAGATTCGACCGAGATGCTAAAGCTAGCAATTCATCAGCATGCTCTAATGACCTAAGCTAGTGCAAGTCATATATCTAATAATAAAGAAATATATTAGAATGAGAATGTAATTTGTAGTATGAAATTTTCTAAGTACAAGTTACCTTCTTATGAAACCATGAACGAAACTCTTTCTTATGTATCAATTTATGATTAGCAGCCATATCTCTTTGTTGGACCTCAGTTAGGTGTTCCTTATTGTTAATATTGTTAATTAAGGAGTAGATTGAACAAAGAATAAAATAAATATTAAATTTGTACTTACTCTAAATACACTTCAGTTCTGGAGAATTATCCAATATGAACCACTCACCTTTATTCCGAGTATTTTCATCGAGGGGCACGGGAATTCCCTTACTATGAGGACGACATTGAGATTCAAAAATTGTGAGGTGTCGATTCACATGCGGTGCATCTTCATTATGATCAGGCTGATTAAATTTTGTTTCCACACCTTTGAAATACATTGAACAAAATGTCAAAGCCTCATCTGCAACATATCCTTCTGCTATAGATCCTTTAGGACGTGCTTTATTCCTGACATAGTTTTTTTAATTTTTTCATGTATCTTTCAAAATGATACATCTACCTCATAAATACAGGCCCTCCCAATATTGCTTCATCAGTTTTAGTGCAAAACTAGATGGATCATTATGTCAAAGAATGCTGGAGGGAAAATCAACTCCATCTTGCAAAAAATAATAATCAAGTCATCCTTAGCTTTCTCCATATCAGAAACGTTCAGTGTCCTTGAGAAAAATTGTTTGAACAAATTACACAATTTAGTGATGGTAGTGGATATAGATTCTGGTAAAAACTTGCGAACACCTACTGCAAGTAATCGTTGCATTATCACATGACAATCATGGGACTTCAACCCAACAATGTTTGAGTCATTGTCTGTGACTTTTTTCTTTATATTAGAACAAAAACCATCAGGCAACTTCACTCCTTTCAAAAATTGACAAAAATCTCGCCTCTGTTCAAAAGTGAACACGTATGGAGCATGTGGTTTCATTAACCTTTTATTGGCATCCTCGTAAATCCACAACAATTTCCTAACCCCCATATTTTTTAAATCATGCCTTGCGTTAATGGTGTCCTTAGATTTATCATTATCTAACAAAGTCCCAAGGAGACTGTCGCAAACATTATTCTCGACATGCATCACATCTAGGTTGTGTTTTAACTGGTTTGAACTCTAGTAATCAAGTTCATAGAAAATACTTTTTTTCCTCCAATTACTTTCCTCTGCACCTCGCTTGCGCTTCGCCCCCCCCCCCCCCCCCCCACCCCCCAAATCTGTCATGTTTACCAGACACTTGAAGCGGTAATTAATTTTATTCTTAAAATTAAGTTGAAATTAATTTTATAATTTTATAATTTTATTTTTATTATATAATATATTCATAAAATTTGATAATATATGTAGATAATATAGGTAATTAAGTTAACTTTATTCTTAAAATTAAGTTGAAATTAAAATAATTATTTAAAATAATAAAACTTTATTGTTATTTTTATTAAAATAAAAAGTGAAAATTATAATAAGAATTCGATAATTATTAAAGAACATAATCATAATTATAATAAAATATTTGTTTAAATAATGAAACTTTATAATACATTCATAACTAATAATAATATATATTCATAAAATTTAATAATTTATTCATAAGATTTCACAATTTACATAAAAAAATTAGTGTTTTGGTGATAAAAATTTATTATCAAACAAATGTATTTTTTTTCTTCTGATTATCACATTGTGATAATTTATTTTCCACTTGAATCAGTTATGAAGATTAACAAGAGTTGGATAACTAATAGATGACGTAACTCTGATGAGTTTTGGAATGTTCTTCAAGCATTTAGACAAATGGCCAAAAATTATGTGAATGCTTCGGGAGAAGTCAGATGCCCATGTGTTCAGTGTGTCAATATGCTAAATCACAAACTGAATGTGGTGGAGGCTCACATACACAGATATGAGTTTCTGCAGCGATACGTGAAATGAACCTACCACGGTGAAGTTGATATGCCTCCAGTAGTGGACGACGGGGCTCTAGTAAATGATGTTATTGGTGAACAAGACACTAAAGAAGAAGGCGTAAATGAAGGAATTTCATATCGTGGTGGCAATAGTGCAGAGAATCAATTTGATGACTTGTTTCAAGAGGTCGATGCTGAGTTATACCATGGTTGTACTTGTTTGTCTTCCTTGAACTTCTTGGTGAAGATGATGCACATGAAGGTTATGAATAAAGGGAAAAATAGCTCCTTTGATGAACTTTTGAAGTTTATGAAATTTGCATTCCCGAAGGAGAATAAGATTTTGGCTTCAAACTATGAGTCTAAGAAAAAAAATTGAGGAAGTTATGGTTAGGTTATCAATCAATTCATGCTTGCAAGTACGACTGTTGCTTGTTTTGGAAGGAGAATGCCCAAAAACAGAGTTGTCCTATATGTGGTGAGCGACGATGGGTTGACAAAAACTCAAAGGGGAAAAAATTCGCCCACAAAGTGTTGCGATACTTCCCTTTGACTCCTAGGCTGAAGCATCTTTATGGATCAAGGCATACTGCAAATGATATGACCTGGCATACTACGGTACAATTGAAAGAAGATGGTGTAATGCACCATCCTATTGATGGGGGTGCTTGAAAAGAATTTGATTCAAGATATCCAAATTTTTCCAAAGAACCAAGAAACGTTCGATTGGGTTTGGCTGATGATGGTTTTAATCCATTTGGTAACATGAGTATATCTTATAGCGTGTGGCCGGTAATATTCTTCACGTACAATATGCCTCCTTGGTTTTGCATGAAAGAGTCATCATTCATGTTGACCATATTGATTCCCGGTCCAAAATTACCTGGAAAAGACATGGATGTCATTTTTAGGCCTATGGTAGACGAATTGAAGGAGTTGTGGGATGAAGGAGTTCAAATCAGAGACGCTGCAATGAACAGTGTATTTAGAATGTGTGCAGCACTATTATGGACTATCAATGATTTTCTGGCCTGTAGTAGTTTGTTTGGTTGGAGTGGCCAATGATATATGGCATGTCCTTCATGCAACGAGGACATTCCTTCATGGCGGATAATTGGGAAGACGACTTATGTTCGTTATAGAAGATTCTTATCTTCTACTCATAAGTGGAGGAATAGTCGCTTGTTTGATGGGAATTAGGAAAAAGGACGTCCTCCAAGAAAATTCAGTAGTCAAGACATACTCGAACAATTAACGTATGTTCCAGATCATTTGCCGAGTAAGCATGTCAGTTTCGAAGGTGTGAAAATAAAGCAAGATCCAAAAGAGCTTAATTGGAGTAAAAATAGTATTTTCTTTGAACTTGATCACTGGTATAAACTTGAACTAAAGCATAATTTAGATGTGATGCATGTAGGAAAAATTTATGCTACAGTTTACTCGGTACTATTCTTATCAATGAGAAATCTAAAGACTCCACCAACTCATGAGTAGCCTTGAAGAATTGAAGTATCCTAGAAGAGTTACACCTCAAGGAAGATGATATGAAGTTGATCAAACCACATCCTATGTACTCTTTCACACCGGATGATAGATGATTTTTTTGCCACTTCATAAAAGGAATTAGACTTCTTGATGGCTTCTGTTGACGCCGTTTTTCGTCAACAGTGAAAGAAAAGCACGTAAACAATAATTAGTAATGGCTAATAAAAATATGATAATACAAACACGATTTTTACGTGGTTCAGCAGTTAAATCTGCCTAGTCCACGAGTCTTTCTTATTAAGACTTAAGAATATCTCTGAACATCCTTCAAGGATGAATTCTCCAGAGTTTTCCTTAGACTCACAAAAGTTCGAGCCCTCTACAATGATACATGACCTCTCTATTTATAGAGAAGATTCCAGAATACTATCCCACATATTTTGGGTAGTTATTCTATATTTTCAAATAGATTAAATGGCATTAAATGCCTGCAATCCGGTGTAAAAGGAAACGTCCCCTAAAGACCAGGGGGCATATAACTAATCAAATAATATCCCCTGATTGTAGGGGATTTTCAGTAATAAATGTAGACCGTGTCTTGCTATTGATGATTCATTAGGATATTCAAAGTTATTATCCTATATCACCAAGGCCATATCCTCCCAGGTTTCTTACTGACTTTCGAGCTATGACATTTCCCGAGACCACATGGCTTCGGGCTCTTACGCGCATCAGGCTCGGAGCCCCTGATCCGAGATCATCCCAGAGAACAGATGCACCTCGGGCTTATCCTTCGAGCTCGTGAGGATTTCGAGGCTACCATCTCCGAAGCCGTCTCTGATTCGTAGGCTCGTTGTTTAGATTTCGAACATATTCCAGATTTTGCGAGTTCACTCATTATGAATCCAGCTTTCGAGGTCACAATCCTCATGGCTCGATGTAATGACCCACTAAAATAGACTATTTGGACCATTAACGAAACTATACATAAATCTTACATTTTTACGAAAATACCATAATTTATTGAGTAACTTGCAAAATAAGAGTTATTTACAAATAAACAGAATGCTAAGAAGGATTTGGGATCCCATTGTCTTTAAAAACAAAACATGATTTAAATGAAAAGAATTACATAAGAAAATGCGGAAAATACATATAAAACCATAAAAATTAAAAGGAGACTACATCCTCGAATCGAATAACGCTCGGCCCCTTGACTCCATTCATCATCGATACACATCCTCCAAGCGTCACGAATCTTTCCACCTCTAAAGCTTATTTCCTGCACATAAACAGAAAGGAATGAGCCTAATGCCCAGCAAGGAAAAATCTAACACATAGTCATAAACATAAACATAATTTCATAATAACGTAAAGACATATCATAACACATAATTCACTTATTATAATGGCCATTATTACTTGGGGTCCCATAGACTAAACAAGCTTATGCCCATGAGATTAGTGGGGTCCTACCAGCTAAATAGGCATATGCCCACAATCTTTTTGGGGTCTTGTTAGTCAAATAGGGCATAAGCCCAAGCCTACAACAAACACATGCATAACAAATTCATAACACATTCATAACATATCATAACATAACACATATGATAACATAAACATAAACATATAGATTCTAGCCTATTTTCCTTACCAAAGTTACCGGGATAAAATGGACTGAGTTGGGACTTTTTGGAACACTCCTAAAACCATAATGAACAAGAGTGAGTCTAAAGAAAGGAGATGAAATGAAAGAGAATAGGAAGACTAAACCATTAAAAAAAATATGCTTACCACAACTTAAGTGCTTAAGAACTTGGATTCCCTAACCAAAATAAGAATGAGGTTAGGAAATTGAGTAGAAGACTAAGAGAAAGGAAACATAATACAGAAAGGAACTAGAGTTTTGGTTACCTCAAAGATTTGCAAGATCAATCTAACCTCCACCGAAATACTATAGAACTCACTTCCCAAAGTGTTTGATAAGCTTATGATGTTTAAGCTTATAGTTTTTCCCCAAACCAGGTGTTTACACTCTCACACTCACTTAACACTAGCAGCTTCTGAACTTAGAGCAAATGGTGAATAATGGCTGGGTACTACGTCCTATTTATAGAGTTTGGGAATGAAAATATCTTGATTTTACTTGAATAAAGATAATGGCTTTTTAGGTGAAAATCATTTGAATAATCGTTCAACAGAGGCTGAAGACTCGTTCAAAAGATGCTGGACTGTTGAAGGAGTTTGAATGGCTGAAAGGAAATGAATTCAAAAACATTTGAAAACATACTGGAGGAGGCAATATATCGCCCCCTGTAGGCGATATATCGCCTGGGCCAGTATGCCCGAGGCGACCGTGCATCGTTTCGTGTTTTCCGTATTTACGTGCTGCGATATATTGCCCCCTATAGCTGCGATATATTGGCACATGCTGAATAATTAAACACGAAATTACACATTTTTAGCTAAGTTTGAATGGAGTAAACATCCTTGACTAAGCCCTCAACGCATTCAAAGCTACTGACTGACCCTATAACATTCAAACTTTACCCTTATTTAATTTAATCCTCCAAAATACTTAATCCTTAATTACCATTCAAAACATGTGCTTAAAATCCTATTGGTTGATGTCTAAACCTTATAATATAATAAATATAATCCTTAATATCAGTCACATTAATCAAACCTTAGGTTATACTTAATATTCTTAAACTATAGGTTAAACTTAGAAAATCTATAAGTACTACTATGAGTGTCCAAATAATTCCCGGTCTGAACCAAAAATCCATAGTAACAAAGATAACACTAAACATACTATAATACTACTAAACAATTAGCTAGGTAAAGTTCTTGGACTCTACACTCGAAATCTGGGTATAACATCTTGCCCCCTCAAAAGTATTTGTTCGAATCCTATGAGAAGGAAACTTTTGAACTACTTTCTTCGGGAACCGTACCGTCACATTCTTGAGAATGGACACGTGTCAGTCGGGTATTGCCCATTCTGAGTACTCGAGTACCTTGGAAATCTGCCCATGATCATTCGCCTGCCACCTTTTCGGTACCATCATGTCATCAATCCCTGTCCGTTGGATTTTATGAGGATTCTAGCAATGGCTCAGATCAATCCTTTTTATCACTTTTTTTCCTCTATGTATATAAGGTCTTCTTCTTCTTATTTTAAACGCATCAGAAGCGAAAGAGAAGGGAAAAAACTAGAGGCCATCCCAGAGAACTTATTGCTTGTGCATGTTCTCCCAGCCGAAGAAACAGAGGACCACCAGTTTGTTCGAGACCGTGTGCTCATACCTGCAGCCTCTCCTTCAATCGACGATTTCTCTGCAATCGCCAACCTTGTGTAAGTATCTGACTGTCTTTTTATTTTTCCTCATCCGTTTCTGTTCATATTGTTCTTGTGAATGTACTAGTTTATTTTCTTAGTATGATACGTTAGGGAATTTTTTTTTTTTGACCGATAGGCTTTCACGTTTTAAGTCTCCGTACTGGGATTACATCACTGATTCCATACCCAGTTTTGGTGTTTGAGCAAGACCTATTTTTTCTGGGTTTTAAAATTTTAAGAGACGTATCTTGCATATCAAGATATTTGGGTGCAAGACCTTGGTTTTGAAGAATGCACGATACCCGATGTTACCTTTTCTGAATAACCGCCAACTTTTTTCCCAGATAATTCAGGATTTTCAAAATGTTATGCCCACTCTCCTCCTTTTCCCCTTAAAATACACGTTTTGACTCTTTAATAAAGGTTTTAATTTAGAACTTGCTTCGTCCATAAGATCCGAGCTTGTCCTGTCAAGCTCGTAACCTTTGAACTCTTGCATGGATGGCCCTCACCATTTTTTCTTTCTCGCTAGATGTCACAGAATCTGGAAAGACGGTGGGGGTCATTGCTGGCAATCCCTTACTCGCCAAAAACCCCGAGCCCGGAGTCGCTGTTTGCTCGGAATCAACGTCGAATTCGTGAGTACGACCTTGTGCGCGAGCAGGAGGATATTCGAGCTCATTATCGCCGCCAAATAGACGAGGTCATAGAGAAGAAAAGGAGGATTCTTCGAGAAGTCATTTATCCAGAACCCAACTCAGGGCCCAGGCCGATCCCACTCGACCCCGCATTAAAGGTCACCATCGCGTATAGTCCAGGAGAACTCCAATTTTCATTGATGGGGGAGCCTTCTTCCTCGCAGCCAAGGAAAGAATTCTTTGAGGCCGAGCATTACTGGAGCTTCGTCACCTCAATAATTCAGGTAACTGACATCCTGGCATTACATGGCCTTAATTTGTCAAGCTCCTTGAGATGTCGAGCTCCAACCTCCAGTGAACGAAGCTGCCATGCTTCAGGGGCTGGAAACCCTGACATTAAGCTGAGGTATGCGGCATGGAGCCAGGAACACATGAAGGCAGGAGCGCTACTGCCTTTGAAGTATTTCTTCAAGGACTACGGACTTTGTTGGGCTGGCCCCGTTCCAGCTCAACACCAATTCTTACAGGGACCTGTCAGCCCTAAGGTTGTTGTACCATGAGCTGAAGTGAGAAGGACCTTCACCACAGGAGATTTTATATCTCTTTTGTCTGAAAAGCAACCCCTCCCGAGCTCGGGGAGGAGACGGATTCTACTATCTTTCGAGCTATCCCAAAGAGAAAAAAGTCTTCGAGGACCTCCCTAACCATCCTCCAGACTTTAAGAAAGCCTTCTTCTGGACAGATGGCCTGTCCCCATCTCGATGCTACTCATTCAGGCGGATTCGTAAGTATTCTAGCTTTCTTTATCCCTGTGCTCGGGCTTTGTTTTATAGGCTTGTAACTAGTTAAAATATCTTATTTTCCAGCCAATTTTCACCGTCCTACCCCCGATGTCATGATGAAGGAGCATAGAGAGACCCTGCTCCAACTCCCTTACGGCCGGAGATCTCTCTCGTACCTCTTACATGAGAGTAAGCTCCGAGCATGCGGGCTTTTAGGTGATGGCCAGTCCACCTCGAACTGGTCCAACAAGAAGTATGATCATTGGGAGCAGGTGCCTTTGCCCACAGGTATCCTCCCCCCGAGGAGAGAGGTGAGGCCTCCACCTCCAGCTTGCCGAAGGAGTCCACCATCGGGGAATGAGGCTAATGACGAAGCCTCGAGTTCAGACTCGGATGAAGGTAAAGTCATCCTTACCTCGAGAATGTGGTCCCCCACCTTATTAAAGCATAAACATGATAGGTTAGTTTCATGCCCGTATGATAGATACCACTTCCACATATGGACTTGGGTAGACGATCGAGTTCATAGGATTGATAGTTGGCTCGGGAAGTATGACACCATGTATACTTCAGACGAGGTGTGGAATGGAATAGCTATCCAATATGGGACCAACGATTATAGGAATCTTTCGAGGTTGACGTCCACCTATAGGGAAGGTACTCCCCCCGCCTCTTCTGAAGATGGGGGAATTTCATGGTCCCTGAGCTCTAGTTTGGGGGAGAGTTTCAGTTAGGTTCCTTCTATCACTGCTTTATGCGATTTTGAATCACCTTATATACTATTCCCTCTTTTTATTATGATTCACATTGTGGTGACTCTGCAGGCAAGATGGATTTCGACCTCGACAGCATCATCGAGAGCGGTGGCGCCAAGAGGAGTAAGCATCCCAGGGCGGGGTCGCGAAAGGGGGACCGGCCTGCCAAAGTCCCCAAGAGGACCGAGAAAACGCCTCCTCCCCCAACTCCGCCTGTTACCAATTCCATCATGGCGCCGTCTTCGCAGGTCGGTGCCTCCACCATGGTATCGACTTCGTAGGTCGATGCCTCTAACATGACTGAGCCCCAACTTCCTGTAGTGGTTCGATCGACACTTGGTCCACCTCCTAGAAAGCCTTCTGCTTCTCGAACTCAGAATCTGTTAGTTTCTACCCACATGGACGCGTATGTGGTTGACAATGCCGCTGGGTCCCATGGGTCTACGCTGGTCTCGGATGTTGTGTCCCGAATCGGCCAGAGCTTTGGCAGTCTCGAAGCTCCTCAATGGCAGTGCTTGAACAATACCCGAGACTGCACTGCCCTCTATGAGAAGAGTATCGAGCTCACTGCCGTGGTAAGTTTCCTTCTACAGTCCTTCTACTTCTTAGTTATAATCACACTGACCTAGTGCTAATGATGATTTCTTCTTTTGTCAGTCTCTTGCCTTTACTGCCCAGCTCAACTATAAGTTGAACAATGAGATCCATTCGAGCAAGTCTTATGCTCAGGAGGCGAAGGATCTCCACCTCAAAGCAAGTGATGACCTGGAGACAACAAATGCAAAGCTTGATGCAGGAGCTAAGGAGCTTGAGGCCATGGCAACCGAGCTTGGGAAGCTGAAAGCTAGGCTCGAGGAGCTTGAGAAGGAGAATGCCAAGCTCGCAGATCTTGAGAAGGAGAACGCTCGGCTCCAGGAGGCCAACAAAAAGCTTGAAGAGGAAAAAGCCGCCACCTTTGATATTATTGAGGGTGAAAAGGCTCGTCTCCTCGCTGAGTATAAAGAGTCGAAGGACCAGGTGGTTGATTCGGCCATGTACAGAATGTGGGCCAACAATGAAGACCTGGATACCAGCTTCTTAGGCCCTCTCGAGGCGAAGCTTCTTGATAAGTGGAATGCTCGGCTTGAGAAGGAAGAGGCTGCTCGGGAGGCCGCCTCCGAGGGAGCCCGGAAGGATAGTCATGCTATTCGTCCTGAGGGGTCCGGTGCTTCTGATGCTGAGAAGGCCAAGGAGAATCCTCCTTCTTGAATCTGATCTCGGGGAAATCTTATCTTGGGGCTGCGTCCCCTTAATTTTTGTAATTACTTTAATTTATGCCCACAGGGCTGATACAGTTTCTTTTTATATTGACTTATATATGCTTTACACTTCTTGGCTCGAAATATTTTGCATATTTTATATGAATGAGCTGTTTATGTTTATTTCTTCATACAAACATAGTTTGGATTTAGGCTCGAAACTCGATGCATTCACGCATAGTTTGTTGGAATTATCCGCTTCCGATCTCGTTATTCATCAAAGTGAGATATTACTTTAACCATGAACCCGAAAGTACTTATATGGTATGTAATGTGAATGGTTTAGTTATATCTTTTTGCTTAGTTACTTTTTCTCGTCCTTGGTTTTTACTCCGAGGTTAAGAGTTCGAAATTATTTTCCTTTAAGATATTCCAGCCTCGATCTCAAGTATCTCGAAGTAGGTTTAGGTTCCTACTTATCGTCGATTAGTCTTGGCTGGTTTGCTCCAAACCTGTTAAGTTTGCACATCTGGTTAAATCCAAACGCTATTATCTTTCGATAATTTGGTTGTCCAAACTATTTAAGCTTGCGTATCTGGTTACATCCAAATACTTTTATGTTTTTGATAGTTCGGTTATGTCCAAACTATCTAAGCTCGCGTATCTGGTTATATCCAAATACTTTTATGTTTTTCGTGTATGTTATTTTATTTTTTAAGCTGATGGTATATATACCAATGATGCCCCCTTAATATCCTATGAGTGTGACCATAGGTTATTAAATTAAGAGAGATTGCAAAAATAAAAAGAGATAACATTTTGAACGAAATAGATCTTTATTTGATGGAATTCAAAAGCAGTCAAATTAGTACAAATAATCAATCATGGTTATCAGCAACGCACTTCCTATTACTACTGATAGTAAGGTCTAAGGTGTTCGCCATTCCATGCTCACGGTATCAGGCTCCCATCCAATCTTGCCAGCTTGTAAACACCGATCCGGATGAGTGACTCTATCTGGTATGGTCCTTCCCAATTCGGTCCGAGCACACCAGCTGTTGGATCTCGTGTCGCCAAAAATACGCGTCTTAACACCAAATCTCCCACACTGAATTTTTGATCTCGAACCCTTTTGTTGAAATATCTAATAGCTCGTTGCTGGTAGGCAGCGTTCCTTAGCTGAGCCTCGTTTCTATTTTCTTCAATCAACTCTAAGGTTTCTTCGAGATGAGTGTGGTTTGAATCTGGGTCGTAAATTTGAGTTCGGACTGTTGGAATTTCGACCTCAATAGGCAACATAGCCTCACATCCGTATGCTAGAGAGAATGGGGTGTCCCCCGTTGATGTTCGAGCTGTGGTTTCATAACCCCATAGGACTTGGGGCAATTCTTCGAGCCAACGTCCCTTTGCTTCCTCCAACTTTTTCTTTAATGAACTCTTGAGAGTTTTGTTTACAGTCTCGACCTGGCCATTTTCCTGAGGATGAGCTACTGACGAAAAACTCTTTATTATTCCATTCTTTTCACAAAAGTTGGTAAACAAATCGCTTTCGAACTGGGTCCCGTTGTCGGACACAATCTTCCTCGGCACCCCATATCGTCATACAATGTTTTTTACCGCGAAGTCAAGGACTTTTTTTGGAAGTTATTGTTGTCAACGGTTCAGCTTCCGTCCACTTTGTGAAGTAATCCACCGCGACTACAGCATATTTTACACCACCTTTGCAAGTTGGGAGAGAGCCAATGAGATCGATTCCCCATACTGCGAATGGCCATGGGGATGTCAACATGGTCAGCTCGGTTGGTGGAGCTCGAGGAATCGTGACGAATCTCTGGCATTTGTCGCATTTCTTTACATATTCGAAAGAATCTGACTTAATGGTGGGCCAAAAATATCCTTAGCGTATGATTTTCTTGGAGAGGCTATGCCCCCCAGTATAATCTCCACAGAACCCTTTGTGAATTTCTTCGATGATCCTCTTGGCTTTGGGTGGAGTTACGCACCGTAGTAATGGCATGGAATACCCCTTTCTATATAGCTTTCCGTCCATCATGGTGTATCGGGGAAGCTGATACATTAACTTTCGAGCCTGGTTCCAGTCTTTTGGAAGGACGCCGGTCTCGAGATACTCTACTATCGGGGTCATCCACGTAGGCTTGGATTCAATCATACATACGTCTTCCTCCTCCAGCTCATTAATGCTAGGTGTTGAGAGGTGTTCTATGGGGACAACGTTTAGTTCTTCACTCTCAGCGGAGGTAGCGAGTCGAGCTAAAGCGTTTGCATTTGAGTTCCTCTCTCGGAGGACCTGTTCGATCGCATAAAACTCGAAATGCTCTAATGCAGATTTTGCCTTCTCTAAATAAGCTGCCATCCTCGTGCCACGAGCCTGGTATTCACCCAAGATTTGATTAACCACGAGCTGGGAGTCACTGTAGCAATGTATATCTCTAGCATTGAGCTCTTTTGCTATACGAAGTCCTACGAGTAAAGCCTCGTATTCGGCCTCATTATTCGACGCTTTGAAGCCAAATCTTAAGGCAGAATGAAATCTGCTCCCTGCGGGGGTAACCAAAATGACCCCTGCCCCCGCTCCATTTTCATTTGATGAGCCGTCGATGTAAAGTTTCCACAGCTCGTGGGCCGGGGTTATTACCTCGTCGTCGGCTATGCCAGTACATTCCACTATAAAGTCAGCCAAAGCCTGAGCCCTAATTGTCATCCTCGGGTGGTAGGTGATCTCGAACTGCCCGAGCTCAACTGCCCGTTTAAGAAGTCGACCTGAAGCCTCCGGTTTGGATAAGACTTGTCGAAGTGGTTGATCAGTCAACTCATGGATGGGGTGCGCCTGACAGTAGGGGCGAAGTTTACGAGATGAATGTATTAAACAGAGTGCCAGCTTTTCCATCAAGGGGTATCTCGATTCTGCCCCTAGTAACCTTTTACTGATGTAGTAAACGGGTCTTTGTACCTTATCTTCTTCTCGAACGAGTACTGCGCTTATTGCGTGTTCGGTGGTGGAAAGGTATAGGTATAGTATTTCTCCCGTTTCAGGTTTTGTTAAGATGGGGGGGTTCTGCAAGGTGCTTTTTGAGCTCCTGAAAGGCCAGCTCGCACTCCTCCGTCCATTCAAATTTCTTACCTCCCCTCAATAGGTTGAAAAATGGAAGACCACGGTCCGTAGATTTCGAGATGAATCTGCTTAAGGCTGCCATCCTACCAGTCAAACTTTGGACATCTTTGTGTCTTCGAGGTGAGGGCATGTCAATCAGGGCCTGGATCTTGTCGGGGTTTGCCTCGATTCCACGAGAGTTCACGATAATGCCCAGGAATTTTCCTGAAGATACCCCAAAAGTGTACTTCTGAGGATTCGGTTTCATGTTGTACTTTCGGAGCACGCCAAAGCACTCTTCGAGGTCATAAACATGGTTCTTGTTGAGTTGAGACTTGACAAGCATGTCATCAACATAAATTTCCATGTTGTTTCCTATTTGTTTTGAAAACATCATGTTCACGAGCCACTGGTATGTGGCCCCAGCATTCTTGAGCTCGAATGGCATGACATTATAGCAGTATAGCCCCTTATCCGTTATGAAGCTCGTATGTTCTTGGTCAGGGGCATGCATGGGAATCTGGTTATATCCAGAATAAGCATCCATGAAGGACATCAGGCCATGCCCCACCGTGGCATCCACGAGCTGGTCAATCCTTGGTAACGGAAAATAGTCTTTCGAGCAAGCTTTGTTTAGGTCTGAATAGTAAATACAGGTCCGCCACGTCCCATTGGGTTTTGGGACTAACACCAGATTGGCTACCCAATCAGGGTAAAAGGCATCCCTAATGAATCGGTTCGCCTTCAACCTTTCAACCTCCTCCTTTAGTGCCTTCTTTCTGTCTTCGTCCAATTGTCTTCGCTTTTGTTGCTTCGAAGGGAAGCTTTTGTCTATATTCAGCGCGTGGATAGCTACATTCGTATTTATTCCCACCATGTCCGTGTGCGACCACGCGAAGACATCCTGGTTCTTCTTCAGAAAGCAAATTAGTTGCTATTTTGTCTCATCTTGGAGGTGTTTCCCAACCTTCACCTTTTTCGGGGGATCAGCTTCCTCAAGCAGAATTTCTTCGAGCTCCTCTAAGGGTTTGAGATCAGCTTTCTCCTCAACCCTTGGATCAATTTCTTCATCAATTTCTAAGATTTTCCTGTCTTTATTTTGGATAATGGCGAGTGTTTGTGCCCTTGTCTGTTTCTTTCCTCTTAGGGAAATGCTGTAGCATTCCCTCCCAGCCAATTGATCTCCCTTTAATCTTCCAACACCACTAGGGGTCGGGAACTTAAGGGCCAGATGCCTTACTGATGAGACTGCCCCCAGCCTAACCAGGGCGGGTCTTCCGAGCAGAACATTGTAGGCTGAGGGTAGATCCACTACCACGAATTCCATCATCTTAGTTGTCGAGACTGGATAGTCTCCTAAAGTTACGGGGAGCTCGATGGAGCCCATACAAGCGGTTCCTTCTCCTAAAAAGCCGTACAAAGTAGTTGCACATGCCTTCAGGTCACGAAGGGAGAGTCCCATCTTCTCAAGGGTTGCTTTATAGAGGATGTTAACTGAGCTCCCATTGTCTATAAGGACCCTATGGACCCTCTTATTGGCCAGCTGGAGAGTGATGACCAGCGGATCATGGTGAGGAAACTGGACATGAGACGCGTCTTCCTCAGTGAAGGTTATTGGTTGTGTTTCAATTCTCTAGATTTTTGGAGCTCTAGGTTCGAGTTCGTAGGGAGACCCGTCCCCGGTCTTCAGCTCGTTAACATATCTCTTTTGGGCATTTCTGCCCGTTCGTGCGGGGTGAGGCCCTCCCGAGATGGTTATCACATCCTATCCATCAATCGGCGCGGGCCTATCCTCTTCCCGATCTTGAGAATTGTTGCTAGGTGCGGGCTGCGATGCGGCAACTCTCTGGTTCACAGTCGCCTGATTAGTACTCTGGTTCTTGACATATTATCTAAAGTAACCTCTCAAGATCAATCCTTCGATCTCGTCTTTCAGCTGTCGACATTCATCGGTAGTATGCCCGGTGTCTCTGTGAAATCGGTAATACTTGCTTGAATCCCTCTTGGACTTTTGATTTCTCATCGGGTCTGGACGCCTAAAGGGGACCTGGTTTTCATTAGCTAGGTATATGTTCTCCCGAGACTCGTTGAGCTCGGTGTACACTCTATACACGGAGAAATATCTCTCCCCCTTCTTTTACTTTCCTCCTTCGGCCTCGGGATTACTTCCTTCGTTCTTTTTTCTCTTGGAAGGGTTTTTCACAGCAGGCTTTGAAGCTATTGGATTCGCCAAGGTTGAGGTAGAGTTTACGTTTATCGTTGTAGTTTCGGGCTGGGAAGTCAAATTAAGTGTCGACCTCGCTTCCTCGACATTGACAAACCTCTGCGCTCGTCTATTAAACTCGGTTAGGGACCTCACTGGTTTTATTTGCATATCGTCCCAAAGGGCGCTTCCTGGCATTACTCCGGCCTGGACAGCCATTAAGTGTCCACTGTCATCCACATTCCGAGCTCGGGCGACTTCCAAATTAAACCTTGTAAGGTAACTTTTTAATGTTTCGCCTGGTTGTTGCCGAACATTAGTTAGGGTTGATGCCTCAGGTCGAACCCCCATCATGACTTTGAAATGCTTTTTAAAGTCTTTAGATAGCTGCTCCTAAGAGGTTATTGAATGTCTCTTATATTTTTCGAACCAACTTTTAGCTGGTCCTGTCAATGATGCTGGAAATAACATACATCTGAGCTCGTAACCCACGTTGCTTGCTCTCATTATGGTGTTGAACGTACTCAGATGACTATATGGGTCGGTCTTTCCCTCAAACATCAGGACGTGAGGGATCCGAAACCCTTGTGGAAATGGAGTGTTGGAAATATGGGGAGTAAACGGTTGAAGCTCCTCATCAGAATCTTCATATCGATCATGCTCTTGCTCGTTTTTCAAAAGCCTAAAGGCCTTTTCGAGCTAATCAATTCTTTCTTGGATTGGGTCCGCAAGAGGTATTGTCTAGAGTCGGTTGTCATCGATCACAATTCCAGGCTCGCGCCTTCGTGAGGGATCTCTGTGCCTATTCAAGCGATCCCTTAGGTCCGGATTTATCGGGTCGACATTACCCCGACTCTGATTCAGGTGTTCTCGCAGGTCGGTGCGATTTCTGTGACTTCCAGTATTCTTACGACCTCGGTCATGCTTGCTGACCGACCTGGTATCTCCGGAGTCATTACTGTTAAAACTCGCTGCATACATATTTCGAGATGGATTTCTTCCATGCCGCCTCGTTTCTATCGTGCGAGACCGGGATGTTTGACTTCTTTCTGATGGGGCGCCTCTCCGCTCCTGGAAAGCCTCCTCGTTTCCTTGTCTTCCTCCCGCACGTCTTTCGCCCTGATCTCGAACTGGTTGATCATTCCCGCGAGGGGGCGAAGGATATCTTATTGGTGATGGCGGGAACCGTATGGGCGACGGTGGCTGCCACCCATTTCACGGCCTAGACGGTCCGGAGTTTGCCCGAGATGGGTTGGTTGCATTTGGTGCATTCCCGGGGGCTTGAGTCCGAGCCTCTGCAGGGGCTCGGTTGTTCTCAGTTACCCCAGGCGCCTCCGCAGGTGGATTAACCGGGGCCCGAGCCTGAGTGCTCCTCTGGGGCCTAGGAGAAGCGGATGACTCTGCGGGTGCCGGAGGCCGAGCCGGCCTCCTTGTGGCAGCATCTTTTCATTGACGCCCACGGGGTATACAGGGAGGAACATGTACGTCCCTTGGAGGAGGGGCTTGGTTTTTACGCAGAAGCGGGGGCTGAGCAACCTGCGCCTCTGTGGCTATCCTTGCCAACTCCTCATTCCGTTTGTTGGCCTCCACCAACTGCTGTTTCAGTTGCTGGTTCTCGAGTTCCACTATAGGAACATATCGCTCAGGATTGTAGTACATATCCTCATCTATTGGTGGAGGAGGTGGTCCCCGAGAATCGGAGGATCCACTCCTTTCTTCGACATCTGGGTTTTCCATCGGCTGTTTCCCAGGACGTCTTGGATAATTCTCTTCAGGTGTATTCTGATTATTAGTGGCCATGACTTTTTAAGGAATGAATGATTAAGGCTCTCAATGAAAGCACCAAACTGTTGACGCCGTTTTTCGTCAACAGTGAAAGAAGAGCACGTAAACAATAATTAGTAATGGCCAATAAAAATATGATAATATAAACACGATTTTACGTGGTTCAACAGTTAAATCTGCCTAGTCCACGAGTCTTTCTTATTAAGACTTAAGAATATCTCTGAAAATCCTTCAAGGATGAATTCTCCAGAGTTTTCCTTAGACTCACAAAAGTTTGGGCCCTCTACAATGATACATGACCTCTCTATTTATAGAGAAGATTCCAGAATACTATCCCATATATTTTGGGTAGTTATTCTATATTTGCAAATAAATTAAATGGCATTACATGCTTGCAATCCGATGTAAAAGGAAACGTCCCCTGAAGACCAGGGGGCGTATAACTAATCAAATAATATCCCCTGATTGTAGGGGATTTTCAGTAATAAATGGAGACCGCGTCTTGCTATTGATGATTCATTAGGATATTCAAAATTATTATCCTATATCACCAAGGCCATATCCTCCCAGGTTTCTTACTGACTTTCGAGCTATGAAATTTCTCGAGACCACATGGCTTCGGGCTCGTACGTGCATCAGGCTCGGAGCCCCTGATCCGAGATCATCCCAGAGAATAGATGCACCTCAGGCTTATCCTTCGAGCTCGTGAGGATTTTGAGGCTACCATCTCTGAAGCCATCTATGATTCGTAGGCTCGTTGTTTAGATTTCGAACATATTCCAGATTTTGCGAGTTCACTCATTATGAATCCAACTTTCGAGGTCACAATCCTCATGGCTCGAAACCTGGGTATAACAGCTTCTGTTCAAATTTTTCTAAGGAAGTAACATACAATGATGGCAACATTGTTGGGTTGAAATTCTATGATTTTCACATTCTTATGAAATGGATGTTGCATGTATGAGTTCAAGGCTAATTGGATAAGTCTATTTCGAAGACAATCATTGAGCTTTGGAATTTCTTTAAGAAAATTTGTGCTCGTGAATAGGTTTTCAAGAACATGTAGAATGTAGAAGATCAAGTAATACAAATTTTGTGCAAGTTGGAGTTAATTTTTCCTCCAGCCTTTTTTGACATAATGGTTCATCTAATTTGTTGACGCTGTTTTTCGTCAACTTGAGAACATAAGAGCATGGATTCAAGAATAGAGATATAATCAAATAAATAACACAATATTTTATAGTGGTTTGGCCCCAACCTATGTCCACTTAGTCACTTTTATTAATATTTAAGCTTGAAGAACCATAGTTTCTGACGAACTTGCGTCACCGATTGTTCTATAGTCCTCATTCGCTGTACATTACATAAGGACTGTGTATACAGGAATGATTATTCGGCATTAGCATTGCCTCCTCCCATTTCTATCCCATGTCCTCTTATTTATAGTGAGGAGTTTAGGGTTACAATTAGATCATGGGCTTATGTTATTAGGCTTGGCCCGCAAGTAAAACATTACAATAGAAATACAGTTATATTTTGATAAATGACAACTCTGTACTCCTTTTCTAACTCTGTTAGCGTGGATGATGTGTGTTGAACAAACATGATCCTCCTGTTAGTGTGTAATGGTTTGCCTTGTACTCTGTGAGAACATGAACCATTTTTCACTGCGCGAGAACAAGAACCATTTTGCATTGTGTGAGAACAGGAAGGCAAAATGTTATGTTCATACTCCCTTCATAATTGCTATTTTTTAAATGTCATAAATGTCAAAAAAATGGGTATAGCATTTGCCCCCCAAGTCAATTTTCATGCTATGCGCAATTCTGGCTTAGTTATGTGAACAATTTCCCAATTCATTTTTGGTTATACACTTACATGACATTTAAATAAAATATCCTTTTCACGATCACTTCTCCAATTGTCCTAAAGGCATTTTATTTTACAGCAACTTGTTATATCCTTTTGTCCTGAACAATATATATGCGAACAAAAACACCACAAGCCTTTTGAAATATCGTGTTGTTTCTGCAATTGACTTATTATTACTGACTTTTGTTCGCCCCAGTTATATAATGTGGGATGAATTTTCCTTTGTACCATTTACGCTTACCGAACAGACTTGTATACAAGCAAACGAACATACTTTGTTCTTTGCACACAAATGGGGTCAAAGTCCCTTTAGACTAAGAGGACCCCTAGGCCCATCACATTGAAAACCTACCCCATTGCTTGGTTTTGTTCTCTTAGGAGCCTTCATGGTTGAGAGTAAGTTGTCGCCTCCCCTTTCTTGTTCTTAGAAGCTCGACGTCGTGAGAGGAGAAGAGTCATTCTGCTTCTTGTCGTCGACGTCACTGGAGTAGCGTAATTCTGCCAAGAAACTTCTGTCATTGTTGATTCCTTCTTGCAACGTTTATTGGGTAAGAATTTATCCACTTTATATAATTGCATTTGAGCACACTTTTCGATGCTTAGCCTGAAGCTTCGAACATTTAGGGGCCATAGATCAAGCTGCTCAAAGGTTTCGTTAGCAATCGACATTCACCGTGGGTAAATGCCTGATTCTAAGAATGTTATTAACTCCTTGTATACGAGCTAACAAATCATTTTATATATATGTGATTCCCTGTATTTTTCTTCTCGGTAACTGTTTTCATGTATGCGAATAGACCTTTGCATATATGTAAGCATAGTCTATAAATTTCTGAGCATAATTGTCGCCACTGACTCCTTGTACATAAGCGAGCATAGTTATTTTTCTCTCTAGTGTGTAATTCCTTGAGTTGTTCCTCTTTGTTCGCTTCTTGTGTATTAGCTAAAGCAAGTTTTTATCCTCACTTCTGTTTGTTGAGCGAATTTGTTGACCCTTCTTATCATTTTATTTTGCTGGCATAGACGATCCGTACTCCCAGTTTAATGCTAGTAGTGATTGAAATTATTTTCTTAACACCAATAGATGAGCAGAGGCAAATAGGACATTCGTGCTCTTTGTACAACATTCTGTTTGTTTCTTGCAGCGACGTGAACATCGTGTTCTTAGGGCTATAAAAGAGTACTCAACACTTGCTTTTGTGCTTTTAGCGTAAGCATATATACAATAAAATTGTTTTATGCCACTATACCATCTGCTAATTGTGATTCCTTACAATGAGCACATAATACGAACAAAAATGTATCCTTCTTTGATCTGATCTCTATTCGTCCACTAACTCGGCTCTTGTGAATAGAAGAAAACACATTATTTTTTTTTTCTATCCATTTAACCAGAAACGAACAGCCACCATTAAATATTTAAGGACCAAATGGTTTCATAGCACCAAGAATTTAGTCTTTTAACACTGATTATGGAGACACGGGCACTACAAGAAAAAATAGTATTCATAACACTTAAAAATTGCTAACTGGGAGTATTGATAACGCTTCTGAAAACGCTAACATAGCCCCTGTTATTAAAAGTCCTATCTTTTCTATAACAGTATTTGAATGTTATGTTCAATGTTATCTTAAACTATTCAATAACACATTTTTAGTTGCTATAATATTCAAATAATAACATATAGTTAGAGTATTTGGTTATAAATTTGAAGTTTAATCTTATACTTTTTGCATAACACTTTTCAACTGTTACATTTGATTATTTTGATAGCAATTTTAGTTTATTATATTATATAAATCATAATGATTTGTTATGCTTATAATATGTTTTTAAATCATAACATATAGTAATAAAATTTTGTTACTTTAGTGTGGATAATATATTTTAAATTTTATTTTGATAAGTATACTTATATGGTTTTTTTTAATGAAAAGATTTTCATCAAAATCAAAATTAATCATAAAATATAATTCTCAATAGATTGATAAACCATAAGTATTACATTAAACAATAACTAATTAAAACCATGAATGTGTCTACTTCATGAGATCTTAGTTCTAACTTAAATTTGAAAGCTTAACATAATAAAGTTTTATAATCTTGAACATTTTTTACTTCAAACTATAGTTTGGATGTTGTTGTTGTTGTTGTTGCTGTTGCAGTTGTTCTTCAGATTGTTGTGCTTGATTGTGAACCCCAGATGGTGTACTAGTCCTTCGAGGGAACTTGTTCAAACACTCTGAAAAATAAATAGAGAAAGATAAGCAGCAAATATAAAATTGCATGCTAACAAGAATGAAACTATTCTCATAAGAAATATAATCCAATAACTGAATGAACTTGGTTGGCTCAAGTTGTTAAAAGAAATTGAGAGAATACAATATCATGTCAATGTTTTGTGAGGGAAGCCTGCATGAATTTTTATTGTTTATTTATTATAAAATTATGTGGAGGAGAGTCACTCATGTTAGACAGCTAATAAATTATTCGGTTGATCCTTTGCTGGAGTATAAAGATTGACCTTTTTCCCAAGAAAAAAATTGATGAGTTGGCCACTAGTGCAACTTCACTTGTAAACTAACATTAACATTTGTGTAACAAAGTTGGCCATAGCAGTTATCTAAAACTTATCAATGCACCACAGATAAATTTCACGGGGACATTTTCTTACTCAAATTCCCAAGCTATTTAACTTTCACACAAATCCCTGGACAGTATTTAAAAAAAAAAAAAAAGGGAAATGTGACATGCAAATGGCAGACATAACATAAATAATAAACTTTCTACTCTGCAACCAAATTCTTTGCACATTGCTATAAGCTTAATTTATAAATAAAAAGAAAAGTGGAGTAAGGTAATCAAAAGTAGATCTCAACTTTAAAAAATTATGCCTACGAAAAAAAATAATAAATAATTAAATCTAAATAGGATTTAATTGCATTAAACTTACCCATAGGCCATGTCCCTATTTCTCGACTGTAATCAAGCCTTTCATACTATTAACTACTTCAGAAACTTGAAAGGCAAGCATAAATGTAATTAGAATTTAAAAGAGAGGGAAAAAAACAAAAAAAATCAATAAAACAGTAACCAAAAAGCTACTAATGTAAAAGTTGTCTTAGAGTTGAATCTGGTCATATATTATAACATTTCTAAGTCTTTCTCAATATGCATTCACAAAGTATTACAAACGTAAACCTATTTGGAAAGATGGTTGCAACTAAAATACAAGTGATATGAGATATTATATGATATTATTTGGACACTCCAAACTTGTGAAAAGAAACTACTTGAAATATTACTGTGCTATAAAGATGGCATAAAGGTGAAAGTGAAACTTTTTGCCACTGTGTCTTGATAACATTTAATGATATCTCACCAAAAACTAGAAGATTCCCAAAACAAACCCACAAATAATTAAATGTCACAATCATAAACAAAAACTGAAACACTAATGATATACATTTTCCTTTAATGAAAAAATTACATGCAAGCAGCATACGTATCTCTTCGTATAGCCTAAATCATTCACCAACGACACCTCCAAAGTTTTCGCCAATTGGCAAGCTGATGCCACAAACCTAACATACAATTAGCCCCATTTAAATCCAGTCAGGACATTTAAAGTCAAGTCAAATCATTAAAGTCATAATGCATAGGAGTCGTAACAAATTGAACACCAATGATCTAAACAAATACGTGACCCTTATTGGTGTGAAAATTATTCAACACAGAGACTAAAGATATAGAAAGTAGCAAGAATTACATCACATTAAGACCTAAATATGTCAAAATAAATAATCCTACTATAGAATTAAGTAATATACCCAAGCGAGCTTGAGAAAAATCAGAAAAACATTATCAAATGCATTATTCTATAAAGAACTACACTAAGAATACTTTCCCTATTTAGAAATGTCAAAATCTATTCATTAACTACCAAAATTTAACATTGATCAATAAAATACATTTATCATATGCGTAACTGTACAAAAACCTACATATTACAATTATTTTGCATCTCTAGAAGTGAGAGATTGGAAGAAGCATTTTGAGTAGTTGTTTGATATTTTTGAGTTGCATCACCAAGCTGACTAACCTATACAGCAAAATAAACATTAGCCACCATTGGACTAACATAACAACAAAAAATTCCATATGATTCATATTCATCCGTATCTTAATTCCAAAAATAATTACAAGGGAATCCACATCTTAATTAATATATCAGCAACTACAGTTGTGTGAATCCAAATCATTACTAACTATAACCAACATGAACAAAACAGAATTCAGAAATCCAAATTCTACTATAATTAAATTCTAGATTTTTTGTATAGGTCGAAATATTAGCAAATAGACACACTTTTTTATAAATATTGTAATTTACTGAACACCAAGTAAAAGGAAAAGATACACTCGGTACCAGTCCCCAAATTTTGTTATATGCTTCACTCTTCTAGATTAAAAAATATGTCCACAGACAAGAAGCACTACTTTACTCATGCCTTGGTAACTACTTTATATAAAATAATAATAATATTAAATACATCACTAAATGTTAAAACATCATCACAAAATTATTTAGGAAAAAAAATTCTTGCTATAAGTTCAGTTGGAATAACTTGTACATTTTGCTTCCAAATATAGAAAGGAAAATAGCAACCACATTTAAAATATAGTTTGGATAGCAACCACAATGAAGTTTGAATTCTTAAAAGAAAAAATGTCAAAAGATGAAGATGAATCAACAGAAAAAAGTTGGAATTTTCGTTTTCATAAAAGATAAAGACATGGAAAAATATAAAAAATCATTTGCATGGAAACTTCTTACCGCATTGGAAGAGACTACAACTTCCAAAACACATAATTTTTTAGTAATGTAACTTGGGAGGTCATCAAAATATCAAAAAACTCTTATAGCACTTCATCCAAACACTGCTAGTTAGGCCCCATAATGGGGCAAAACCTAGCATTTATCAAACTATAGTTTGAAGGGAAAAAATCTAATTATATCAATAATAATTAAGGATAATATTTATATAATTAAAATATGGTGGGGTTAACTTTAGGTAGAAGCACAATTTGCTAGCTGAACACGAATCTCAAGTCTCTATAATAAAATCTATTTTTTTTTAGACATTGTCGGCAAGTAGATCAAGCTGAAGAAGTATTGTGACTATGAATCCAAAAGAGTAATTATAAAATTAATTATTGATTGCAATGCACAAACTTTTCATAAATTAATACAATTTTTCATGTAGTGGCTAAGAGAGCAAACCAAATATTCTACAAAAAACAACACCTTTATTTTGATGAGAACAGAAGGGATAATGCAATCATATTCAAATAAACACAGTTATATCAAGAGAATTAAAGTTCAAAAGAATCAGATATCAAGAGAATGTTGCCAAAATTTATATGTATTGACAGTTACGCAAGAAACACAAGAAACCCAATCCCACAACACAGAAAACTAAATAGAAGTTCCCAAGTTTAAAAACATATTAGGCAACATTCTCCACTTTCTTAATGCATAATATATTTGTCATGTATAAGCAAGATAGGACATTGCATAATAGAATAGTACCAATGCAAATGCACAAAGCATTCATATACATAATAAGATGCCAATTGTCTTAGGCTCCTAGTCTTTGCGAGGTATCCCCTTTGTAGCTACCATTTTAGCCTTAGAGTTAAACGACTTAAATAAAAAGAAATTTAGTAGTGCCATTTTTCAAAGGTTAAAAGCATGTGATCAAAATGTAGAGCATAAAAACAGAAAACAAAAATAGTTTCAGAGCATAAAAAATACCACTAATAGGAGCATGAAACAGAGATCAAAATGTAGATGCAGCGCGAGCTGTAAACAAAAGAAAACCCTACAAGCAAACAAAATTATCATAAAATAGATGGAAATATTGAATACACCATAACAGATGGAAATACTCATCATTTAAATGTCACAGTATAAAAAATAGGGGACCTCCTGTAAAGAACGCCCTAGACTAATACTTACAAAACATTCGCATAACATAGTTTATAAAAGAATACCATTCATTATCAAAGTCTTAGGGGGACATGTTTAAAACCATGCAAGTTGGCGCCACAAGTTTTAAAATAAAACATAGATTTTTATGCAAAGTTCAAAGAAACCAAAAATTAAATAACTGAGTCCCACCGATAATTTAGGAAAGTCTCTTAAAAACAAAACATAATTTAAATGGCATTCTACGTTGATCGTTTTTCCGTCCATAGGATTACCCCACGCCATACACCCCATGATGAAAGAACTCCTCACGTCACCACGCGTGCCATAAAGAAATCATATTTGCTACCTGGAAGGAAAGTAAGGGGGTGAGCTAAAAGCCCAGTAAGGAAGTACAAACAAATAAGCAAGTAAGAATACAACAAAAACAAACACTAACGATCATCTAAAACATCATGGTATATCATAACATAATCGTAACATATCATCATATCATAACATAGTCGTGACATATCACCATATCACAAACATACAGCATACATGATGAGCATGGATCGCTAGTTGTCCATGTCACCCTATGAGGTAAACAGGAGATCACTGGTCCTTGAATAACCTCGGCGCGTCCGCCCTAGGAGTTACGTCTCAATGTCCTTAGTAACTCGTTCGATGTATCTGACATCGTAATATGTTTGATGTATCTAACATCGTATTCTGTTTGATGTATCTGACATCGTAACTGGTTTTATGTATCTAACATCCATACACATATCACATACAACATATCATCACGTTATGGCATTCATAATTCATAACAATTCATTCATACAACAATCTTACCATTCATAGCATAAAATCATAGAATCTATCTAACTTCCTTACCTCAGGTCCAAGCTAAGAATTTTCACAATCTTTCAACGAGCCTATATCATAATCAAAATAACATTTCTTAGGTTCATAAAATTACTATTTTGCCCTTCCATACAGCTCATGTGTGCATGGGCCATGCACACATAATATCAGTTACCCAAAACATGCAATTATCGCCATAAAAGAATAATGCTCGTTTTACCCATTTTACATGCATGATCGTTTTATAAAAACACATAGTTGAATATTAAACATAATTTTGGACGTAAAAGTGGAGTTGCATGTAACATGCATACGTGGGAACATTGCGTAATAGAGACGTTTTCAAAAACGATAATTCTACATTTCTTACTTTTATTATTTTAAAATCAATAGACATATTACATGCTTTATTTTTCTTAAAATTTCAAAGTTGATTAAATTTCTCAAAACATTATTTTATTTTATAAAATTATTTTATTTTAGCTCAAAAATAAAATATGTGACAAATTTCATTCATTAATCTCAAATTACAAAGAATTAACCAAAAAGCTTGGATTTAATTAAAATGCCTATTTTTAATATGTTTCTTTAGAAAAATAAATTTTATCATTGTGTTACATAAATGAGGTGAGAAAATATATTTTTAAGTGTGAAAAAAAATATATATTTTTATTTAAATTATTTAAGACTTAGTTTTATGTAACAAAATCCATATGTGACAATTAAATAACAATTTTTTAACCTTTTTAAAACAAACTTTCAGCCACCATTTATTTTCTTCAAAAATCACAAATAAATAGAATCTAAATATTTTTCTCAATCAAAATAAAGGAAAAATCATAACTTATCAAAATATGCATTCATACCATTAAAAATACCATTTTTCAATATTACCATAACTTAGGAAAAATAATTTATTCCAAAAACTCATCAAATTCATTTTAGTGAAACTCACTTCATATATTCTTACAAAAATTCTAGCAACTATTTTTATCATTAAAAATCACCATATTCAATTTAAAAGCTCATATTTTCTCAAAAATCAATAAAAATTCTGTAGGTAATTATTTGAGTAAAATATCATTTTAAAGAGACTTAAAATCCCTTTTTTAATTTCATAAAATTAACATAACATCAAGGACATTACTTATGCTTGCAAATCATCTTTTTATCAAACTTTCACCCAATTATTTACAAAAATCAGCAAGCTTAATTTCTCATGAAACTCATCTTTTATCCCAAAAATTTCACATAAAATCATACATGTCCAAAATCTCATCATACTCTTATTATATACATGATTCTAATATTACTAACATATTCACATGAAATCTTATAAAACCAATTTTCTATTCCATTGAATCTACACATGAAATCCAACAACAACAACCATGGCAATAGCATACATAAATTCATAACACCATATTCACATATGCCTTTATATTAACCTAACATGTTTCTATCATTGTTTTCATGCATCTTATAATTTATTCATTCACAATATAACATGCATCCTATCAAAATTTAATGGATCCAAATATCAGGATTGCCAATTATCATCTTACCCATATTACATAGGTCCTAAAACATGGATCTAATATATTGAAAATCATACAACATCAAACAAAATATCAAGATAATCCTTAGGTATGCCTAGGCCGAAACCCCATATTTGCATTCATAAATTACCACTAATCATTATACATAGAAAAATCAACATCATAACCCTTTTATACATTAAACCATGATACCCTTCATGCAAATCAAACAACTTATTATCAACAAGATATCAAGAACACAAAGTACCCATTTTTTTTCTACCCAAAACATGAATCCCCTTTTAACCATAATCCCTCTAATAATCTATTCATCAAAACCATCACAAAATTTAGGGAGGGATTTCAATACCTCTTCTTGATAGAAAATCAAGAATCAAATCCAACCAAGAGTCCAATAATCCTCCTTGCTCAAACCCTAGGGGGTTGTATATTTTGAATAATCAAGATGGAGAAGAAGATGAACAAGGTTAGAGACAACCCAATCATAATACTATATTAATCATAAGGAAAACAACCAAAAACCTTTCCCTAGCTTGAACCCTTTATTCTTCTTCTTCTTCCTTTCTTCTTCTTCTTCTTCTCTCTCTAGGTCACGCCCTCTCTCTCTCTCTCTTCTCTCTATAATTCGGCAGCCCCAAGAGCATAATGCTCTTCCATTTTTCCCATTCCCTCTTTATCCTAATTTTCCCATAATGACTCAATAAAAGAAAAAAAGATAACTTTCCTATTCTCTTCCAAGATTTGTCTTAATTCATATTTATCTAATTATATCACAATAGGTGGAAAAATAAAGATGATCACTTCCTTTCCCATTTAGGTTCACACGTCCAAACCTCTCCATTTCCCTTTTCTTTTTTCATTTTTTTTTTTATAAATTAATTCAAATAAAATCTAAAATAAGGAAATATAAAGTGTATAGAAAATCTACACATGTGTACCATGCTACCATGCACTAGCACACACTAAATCACTAGGGTGCATCACTATCTACCATGCACCTTAGTGCATTCAACCAAATCTCACATAATTACCTCAATTGTCACACTTATCTAAAATGTAACACTAATAGTAAAATAAACATGTTACACAATTATTCACTTATTAAATTAATTAACCAAACAAACAATTAACAAATTTAAATTCAAAAGATTATACCAAACAATTCTAACAATTAAATAAAATAATAAACAATCAAATAAAATAAATAATCAACCAAATAAAATAACAACACTTAAATAAAATAATTCATCACACTTAACATTTAAATAAAATAAATCACAAAAATTTAAATAATCTAAAAAAAAAAAATTAGTGCGCTACACCTCCATTGATTAAACTAGAAAAGTATGTCGCTCCTAAGTTTTTGCAAGCGACATGCCATTTCAAAAGTAGACAAAAATAATAAAAAAAAAACAATTTCAAAATCATTGTATCTAAAATTGCAAGAAAATTTGTTTTGCTATCAGTAGTTAAAATGACATGGTGAAAAACTTATAAGAAATCAAGCTATAGAATCAAGCCTAGTGTAGTCAGGATAGCAACAAAAAGGATTATGCCAACAGGCTGTACCTTAAAAAAATATAGAGCATTGATCACTGGTTGGACTAAACTACAAAGAGCATAAGGTATAACTTGACTATCTTGTTTTGAACTATAGCAACTAAACAGCAAATCCTAAAAAGATGTGATAGTCAATTTCCTTAAGTTTACAAGAAAGCATGACCAAAAAAAGCTTCTCCAAATTTAGAAGTTACTATATATACTTAAGAAGCATCTCTAATTTCATTTGAAATGAGTATTACTGTAAGACCTTCTGCTTCTAAATTTTATTAGACTTGGATCAACCACCCCAACACTCATTTCTTGATATATTCGATTGGAAATGCATGCATTAAATGACCCTCCGTCTAACAAAATCATTCCCCATCTCCGTTTATGCAAATAAAATTTAAAATCCAAATAAAACTAACAACATATCCCAAGTTATCAGAACTCATTCGAATTTAAAATTTCAAAGTTAGTTTCTCTCAATGAAATGTGTAAAGCTAAAGTAAAAATATTGACATCGGGACAACTATAAATGTAAAAGTCAACTAAATCAAACAGTCACAATTTCATGAAAATAATATTTAGAAAGAAAAAGAAAAAAAAATCAATCAAGACTCTTTAACAAAAAAAGCATGAAAATCAAATAAATTGATGGACATTCCATATGAGGTAAAAAAAACTCCATCTGCACACATTAAAATAGAATCAAATAACTCAAATATCAACTGCAAAGTCAATTTCACATTGTGATATGGACACATAGACTTGAAATTAATACTTAATAAATTAGATTTTTTTAATGAAAAAACTATAATAAAACTATTGGCAAGACGTCTTATGGTCCAAAATACCATTATCAAACAGCAAACAAAATACCATACTCAGAAATAGGTCAAAGATGAACCACGGCACCAGAGACCAATAACATAACAGAAAACAAGGCTCTCCCAAAACAGAAAAACAACAGAAAAAACTTTATACAATTGAATCACCTAAAATTGATCAGAACAAATGGCATAGGATCCTTCCTCTCTATGAGGGAAAACAAAATTAGAAGACAAGAGAGAGAGAGAGAGAGAGAGAGAGATTAGAAGAGATACGTACCATCGAGCCTACACCTTGCCTTTCCAAGCCCTGCAACCATCAAACCTCACAGCCACTGATGCACCTGCAAAACAGAAAGAAATAAGCATAGCTAAGTGTCTAAGTCATTTGCAATTTATATTATGCACCCAAAGGCAAGCAATTTCTTCCACATCAATAAATTTATTGTCAAAAGCATTCTATAAATGAATAATAAATGATAGTATTCTCCATGAAACTAGAAAAGACTCTCAGATCATAACATTACATTATAATCAGAAAGATGCTACTTTAGAAGACCATGAGAATCAATGGCTAGTTAATTACTTCTGATTTCAATTAAAAATGCATTCAAGCACAATAAAAGTTAAAGAAACCAATATATATCTTAAATAAAAAATAACCACAAACATCAAAATTAACAAAAATCAGCAAGCATGAGCATATATATACATATCTTCAAATTAAAAATCAAACCACAAACTGTGAATTGTCTAAGAATTTGGTCAACTAGAACTAAATAAGTTAATCACAAATTTAAATGTTGTATTTATCTTTCCTGAAACTTCATAGAAAAAAATAAAAATACTATTCAATGCAAAAATATAAACCTAAACTTAAGTTTTTCCTTAAAACTACTGTATTTGAGACTTAAAGCCCATTATCATCTCTATCAAGCCAAAAATCCAGATAAACAGAAGAAAAAAAACAAGAACTGTATTATTTTTCTTCAAAATCATTGTCAAACTAAATCAAAACAACATTCAAAACAATTACCAAACCCAAAAAATCCATTTGTTGCAGCATAACCTCATCGAAGTCAAACCCATCGCACCCACGAGGAAGCCACCTTGTAGAACCCACGAGGTGAGTCTCCCTGTTACACGCCTTAAGCTGCAAGAGTCCACCAGCCTAAATCACACCTGCAACAAATAGTGAGAATGTTCAACGAGAGAATATCTCAAAGGGAGAAATAGAGAAAGAGAGGGAAAGAGTTACCATTGTTGAAGAATGATGTCTCCGTACAGTCCTTGCCCGAAGCCCATCGCTGAGACATAGAAGCCCCTGTACCCTTCCATTCATCCGTCGACCATGTGAGAAAGAGAGAGAGAGAGAGAGAGAGAGAGAGAGAGAGAGACCGAGGGGAGAGGCGCAAGGCTTGAGGCGTGATGCGAGAAGGTTAGGGTAGAGAGAACCCATTTCAGAGAGAGAGAGACCGAGGGGAGAGCATTTGCTTTTGTTTTATGATTTTAGAGAATGAAAATGTGAGTTAAGAGTGGGGAAAAAGTAAAGGCGGGTGTTTTAACAAAAAAATCATTTGCCACCACTTTTTTCTCTTCCGTGTTTTATTCTATTTGGATAATCATCAATAATATTGCTTTTCAAATTGTGTAATATTTAGTCAAATTTGTTGTTGTGGGGCGAACATAAATGCATATAAGTGAACAAAGCCAAGACTTATATGGATTTGTTCAACTCTAGCGAATAGACCATAGGTGAGCCCACACGAATAGTTGTATTTTGTATGTTTCTTGCCTTGTTCATTTCCATGTGTAGGAATAAAGATGATTAACCATCTCCCATTTATTTTAATGAGTTGATGCCATTAGAGTAGAGACTTCAAATTCTTACTAGTTTCTAGGCACACAATCGAACAATTAGTTTATGTTCGTTCCCCTCATAAGCAAGCCCATTTTCTTCAATTCTGTTCTCATCTAGTATACGTATATAAGCCTGGCGCGAACAGGAACCTAAGTAACTCCACATTTCCTTAGGTGAATAGGTCCTCATAACACATCTAGTTTGTTGCTTGTTCGCCCAATCATTGATCGATTCGAATAGAGGGATGCAAACGAACAAAGCTCTATGGTTCACAACATTTACCTTTTATTCACACCATTTATAGTATAGGCGAACAAATAAGCTTTTCCTCCAAAGTTGTAGGTGAATAGGTTGCATCTTTGAACATGCGAAAAACTTCACTGAAGTCTCAATCCAATCCACCTTTCATGAATAAAAACGAGCAGGTACTCCTCTTGCCAATGAGTGCAAGCACACACTTAGCAATCGCTACTCAGGTACTTGAACAGACATCACACGCCTTTTCCTTAAGTATAGTTTGCTAGTGTCTTGTAAATAGAATGCTTAATTCAACCCATAAACAAACATGTTGCTTTAACTAACCCATTAAACAAACAAGTTGCTTGAACTAACCCATTAAACGAACATGTTGCTTGAACTCCTTTTATGAGCGAGTTTCCTTGTTCTCCCCAAGTATAGATTATTTTGCATGTTAGCTTATTCATGTGTTTTAGTACCTTTTCAGTTATGTTCGCCCTATCCATACACTTATGGGCGACACATGTCTCATATTGTGTATGTCGAAAAAATCTTACTATTTCCTCTTCTTTCCAGGTACTGGGTTTTTCTTGGTCTTTGAGGAGTTTGGTTTCTTTTACAATCCAGTTAGGCCTCGTTCTTCGAAGTGTATAGGGATTTGTTCGTCCCTATTTTCTTCTGATATAGGATCAAGTCCATGCCTCCCACGAAATCAAGAGCATTAAGGAAGAGGAAAAAAATTTGACTGTACCGAAAAAGAGCTTGGAAAAATATTTAGCTCGGATGGTTTTGTGTTACCAAGATCCATCTTTTCTATAAGTGACTTGTCCCATTTATTAGATAAGTATGGACTTATTGGCAAACTTGGTCTTAGAGTCCCTATTAATGATGAGCATGTAGGCTCCCCACCAGAAGGGTTTACCACTTGGAGTCCCATGCATTTCCAAGCAGGGGCCTTCCTTCCACTTCATTCATACTTTGTGGAAATATGCGACTATTTTGGATTAGCCCCATTCCAACTAATGCCGAATAGTTACAGACTATTGGTATTGCTGCATATTTTGTATAGAGTGTTAGATTTCCTTCCCCCTAATGCTTTGGAGGTTCACTTCTTGTTCAATCTCAAGTCCAACCATGTATCGGGTTATGAAGGATTCTACCACTTGTGTAGCTATTCTGGCGGGGAAGTCCTTAGGAGTGGTGTTTCCAACCCTGTTCGCTACTTTAGTCAATACTTTTTTACCAATGCCCTCAAGTCCGAGCATAGGTCATTCCATGATATTGCTAAGTATCTAATTGTTTCCCTTTCAATAGGTTTTTGTTCGCTTCCTTCATGTTAAGCTTATTTTGCTCTCCTAACTTATTTTTTTAGGTCGTTATAGGCGACCGACTCCAACCTCTGAGATGCGAGAGCGTCTTTGTCAGTTACATCAGTTGGATGGCAAGTATAGGAATGCATCCTTACTTATCAAAGATGATAATTTATGATTGGTTAGTCTACTCGAACCACACCATCCATTAGATCATCTATCGCCACCACCAGAGTTTGACTACATTCCCTTTTCTGAGGTTCGAGAGTCTATATGCAAGAGGCGATTAGAAGATGTTTTTGTTGTTCGCGATGAGCCTGAGTCAGTTCACTTTGATTTTTCATCTGCTTGCTCTTCCCTAAGCAGTCTCTGTTCTAGGTTTCCTAACTATTCAGAGTTTGACTTATCGCAAATGCCTCTCCCTTCTGAAACTTTTAGTGACATGGGAGGTCTTGGTCTATCCCCTAGAAATTAAGAATTATTCTTCCCTCATTGGTTAAATGAATACTTTCCAGAGTAAACCTGTATTGACAGTACTTTCGGTATATTATTTTTTCTTGACCGCATTATGACATATATATTCTTTGCATCTTATCTGACCATTTTTCTCTTGGCAGGAGACATGAATGCTCGAGCTTTGTTCGGTGGCTCTGAGGTTGTAGGTACAAGGTCCAACAAGAGGAGGAAACAGTTAGTGAATAAGAATAAGGGGATCCTTCCAGAGTCTTCTTTTGTTCGTTCAGGCCAGAGTCAGCTTCCAGCTGGGGTTATACCGCTAGTCCATGCGACGACTGCTAGTGTGGTACCCATGACGTGATCCTTATCTCCTATATTACCTTCTCGTGTTCAAATTCTAGTACCTAGAATTGAAGAGGTCATCCAGAGTGACCAAATACTGACAGAATGGTCTTTCTCCAGAGTTTGCGTCCTCAACGAGATCGTTCGCCATTCTATTGCCAACACTGTTCAGGTATGGTTTTTCTCATATTATCGTACTTGTTATCTTTCTGCTTGACTATTTGTATTGATCTATTTTTATCCTTCGCAGACAATGATCACCTTGACCAACCTATCTGAATCTATCAAGCAGTTGAAGAAGGATAAGAAAGATACATGTCGAACCTTCATGTCTGAGATAGACACTGTTCGTGGTGAGAGGAATAGTTGTAAGACTGAGCTCAAGCAACTCAAAAGTTCTTCTTGTACTGATATCAATAAACTAAAGGGTGAGATTGACCATCTTCAAAAGTCTCATGCTGTTGAGGTTGAGCAACTTAAAGCTGATACGGAAGCTGATTATCTTTAAGCCCTTGAAGAAGAAGGAGATATCCTAAATAACATGTTGTTTTCAGGTCTAGAAACACAACCACAGTATTGATTTATCATTCTTAATGGAAGAGAGAAGTCCCTACTAGAGGCTTGCGAATAGAGACTTGTTGATGAAGAAAACTCCTATGTCCGTACCTCCTTAGCACAGTCCGGGAATGGTGATGTTTCAAGGCTTGAAGATCTCACTACCCGTGCTTCTACTCACCCCTTAGCTGCCTCGGGAGACCAGACCCTTGAGCCAAAGTCTTGATAGCTTGGTTTCTAGCACTCTTTTTGTTGTAGTATTTTGTACCTGCATACTCTTGACTCTGTGTTTTCTATTGTAGTATGTACTTGCATGTCAATAAACAAACCATTTTGCCCTTTGTTCTTAGTGCGAATAGATTAGTTGCCTTAAGTGCTTGTTATGAACAGACTAGTTCGCCTTTGTGAATGGTACAAACAACTTGTGTATTTTTATATCTGCGTTCTCTCTTTTCATGGCTTGTGTTTGTCTCACCCTTAGGCGTAGGCGAGTAGACACAATTTTGTCTTTGTGGTTAGAATGAACATAACACTTTTTGGGAAAATTTGTAGAAAGTTTCTTATCCTGTGTGTTCTTACACCCCATATGCCCCCAAGTGATTGAGGAGTCTCGGTCCTTGATCACTTGATAGCAAAATTCATTTTTTGTCACCATAGGCTAACATAATCATTATGTTTGTTTCACGTATATAAACATAGTCAAACACACTATGTTATGTGAATAGGTCATTGAAGGTTATTTCTCAAACTGGTAGGCGACCAGAATTGGAGGTTGTCCTTTAATAGTGATCAAACGCGATTTAAAAGTTGTCCTCTTTCCTAACAACGATTGGGTTCTAAGGTTATCTTTCAAACTAGTAGAATTTGAAGTTATCCTTAATCAAAGTTCAAGGTTATCTTCTTTTCTGAAAATGCTTCAGAGTTTGCGCATCACTCGGTTCCAACCTGGCTCAACCAGGTTTTAAATGTTTGCTTAATAGCTACCTGTTAGTATTCAGGCCTTATTCCTAGTTTGTACTGGCTTTTATAACTTTGATTTTTCATGTTAGTTTATTAAGTTCTATTTGGAATCATCTTTGACAATCTGAGCTAAAGTTCCATCTCATTTTTTATTTCCAAATTTTACTTTTATACTAACTTGAATTTTCCAAAGTTTGATTGCGTTATTTAAACTTTCAAGTACGTCTACTTGTTTGTTTATTGTCACAATCAATGTGTATACTTATTTAAACATATAAGTACAATGAGCGTATAATTGCTTGAAACTCATACTCCTTTATTCATAGAAGTATGATAGGTTAGAATATTACTCAAAATTTTGTTGCACAAAAAATTTGTAATATTTTTCCTTTTATGCTCAGTCATCTCTATACTTCAACATTTTTCCAAAATTTCATGACAAATTTTTTATTAAAAAGATGTATAGATTTTTTCCAAGCTCGTGGTGTAGTTATATCCAACACCTATATGCCCCCCAAGTACCAACTTACAAGTCTTAGATTACTTTCTCCTCGGGTCCGAGCTGTTTTTGTAGTGCGAAATTTGAAGTTATCCTCTTTCGAGGTTGTGTTATTTTCTGATAACGATCAGAATTCAAAGTTTCCTCTTTCATGATTAATCTAAATATGAGGTTGTCTTCCTTTCTAGTAACGATTAGAATTCAAAGTTTTCCTCTTTCATGATTAATCCGAATTCAAGGTTATCTTCTCTCCTGATCACAGTCACTTTATAAAGCAATCTTTAACAATGATTCCTCTGAGAAGAATCTTTGTTCATACCCTTAGTAGGTTTGGTTACACCGGGTAGGCGACAAGAATACCCCTTAAGGCCTGTTTTCAGTGTTGGGCGAACAGGTTCCTTATTTCTCTTACTCCATTAGTCATAAGCGAGTAAGATTATTCTTCATTCTTATTCATTACCTTTGAATATCATAAATGGAATATATACATAGTTAGGAGAACAGGCTCGTCTTTGGGTTAGTGTGGTCATGACTCTGAGGTGAACCCCAAAATTCTTGCCCCTTGCTCCAAAGACGAGCCTGTTGCGAGGTTGAAACTATTTTGCAAACAATTCCAAATGTATCGATTTATGAATATCGTTAGTTAAACTTCAATTCCAACTTTATCCTTATATTGATTTATTTTAGTTGGATAATCTAGATTCGTGCTAACAAGCTCTTCCTGTTTGTTCGACGTGTTAGCATCATGTACAAGTTATTCGAATATAACTTATTCAAGTAAGCTCAGAAGTTATATTGATAATGTGTATCGCTAAGCTCAAAAAAGCATCAACAAATATCACATGCTTTTCCTCGGAATGCCTTCGATATATCCTGCTCGTCCTACGTGTGGATGCATGGGCCAATAGGTTTCATTCAAGGATCAAATGAACAGGCAAAACTTTGACCTCAAAATTGTTTGAGCATAATCTTTGTGTGTGTAAATCTTCGGTCTAACCATCCAAAGGTTGCCTCGAAATGGTTCGAGCATAATCTTTCAAGATGTGCTCCCTTATTCCTGTTCTCCCCTTGTAAGAATGCAAGGGCGAACAAGTTTCATTAAATGGTTATGTCAAGTTGTCCCTTGTGTGCATGAGGAGGGTTTTGTAGTGACCTTGAAATAGTCTTAAGTCTTATACTTCGAGCTCAGTTCTCTTACGATCGCGCAACATGAGCTTTTAATGAAAGGATAGGACCTCGAAATCCAAGTCATCTCGAATAAACCACGCAATTTCTAGTCTGATCACTGTCTAAAAAATAAGTACGGTTGATCACACAAATTTTTGTTGTAGTTTCAGCTCGAGTGATTACTGTCTCGGAGACGAACTTTGTCCCCAACTTGGTCGCAAACAGTTGTTTAGCTTGGAGACGAACTCTGTTTATGGCTTGAATGAATTTTGTAGAGTGATGACCAGCTCGGGTGTGAGTACCAGATACTGTTCACATAGCTTGCACAAAGGGGTGATTAGCTCGGATGACTTATATGAGTTGGCTCGAGGGGTACATACAAGTCAGCTTCGAAGATAAATTCTATCTATAGCTCGAATGTCTCCGACCTTGAAATTTTCACTAATGATTTCGAAGCTTTGTTCGCTCCTAACAGTTTTAAAGGCTTATAAGCGAGCTGATAGACCCTCTTTTCCATGAGAGCACGAATTTGACCTAGAATGTTATGAACCTTACAAGTTAATGTCCTTGATAGCTCATATTCATCATCTCGGAATTGCCTATGATATAGGGTGAACAAAATTCTTGTACATGGGCACGAGAACATGATTCTCTTAGGTACGAGAACAAGATTCTCTTAAGCATGAGAACAGAGCTCTCTTAACAGCTTGGAAGAATTTTAAACATGTCTTTACATTCCTGTTCGCCTAGTATAGGCTACAATGGGCGAACAAGTTCTCTTTCCGTGTGGAAACATAGAAACGAACAGGTTCTTCACATGCATTTGGCATGTTATTCTAGTCCTTTTTTTGGTTGCTCTTTCCCTTAATAAAGACATAGAAGCAAGTAAAATTCCACACTAGCCTTGCAAGGTTTTCGAGCCCTCCTAACTTCCTCTTCGCCTAGTATAGACCATTATGGGAGAACATGTTTCCTTTTTCAGATAGCTGGGATTTCTTACTCCTCGTTCACTTTTGGAATGTATGCATGAGTGCACAACTATTTTTCAAGGATTTGTGGTTTATACTCACAGGTGATCAGGTTGCACCTTTTGTTCTCCTATGTTGTACACAAGTGAACAAATAGGAGATCTTTTCTAGGTTTTCAAGCTTCGTTGTGGTATGCATCAATTCCATAAATGCATAAATGCAAATAGGGTTACAGGCAATGGTTTTATCATTGTTAATAACTTGAATAAGCCGCTGCCATAAGTGGATCTATCCTTGAGTCGTCGTGATTGCTCCACCTTGTAACTTAGAATCACTAGAGTTTTAATTTTAGCATTGTGCCCTAATTTGGACGCAATTAAGTGAAATTATTTTTCACATAGATCTGTGATTTGTCTCGACGAATATGGTGTTTTCTTACAACTTGCAATCACTCTGCAGATGGCCTGACTGATCTAGCCCTTGACGACGTATGGAGTCTTCTGGAGATGATTTCATCAAAGTCTTTATTCATAGACTTCATTAGATTGACCTTCTTTATCTTGAATCTACTCTCTCAATGAAAGCACCAAACTGTTGACGTTGTTTTTCATCAACATAAGAACATAAGAGCATGGATTCAAGAATAAAGATATAATCAAATAAATAACACCATATGTTATAGTGGTTCGGCTCCAAAAAGATGACATATGTCCAACTAGTCACTTTTATTAATATTTTAGCTTGAAGAACCATAGTTTCCGGCGAACTTGCGTTGTCGGTTGTTTTACAGTCCTCCTTCGCTTTACATTACATAAGGACTGTGTATACAAGAACGATCATTTGTAATTATCAATTGCCTCCTCCCATTTCTATCCCATCTCCTCTTATTAATAGTGAGGAGTTTAGGGTTACAATTAGATCATGGGCCTAAGTTATTAGGCTGGGCCCGCAAATAATACATTACAACGGAAATACAGTTATATTTTGATAAATGACAACTATGTACTCCTTTGCTAACTCTGTTAGTGTGGATGTTGTGTGTTGAAAGAACATGATCCTTCTGTTAGCGTGTAATGGTTTGCCTTGTACTCTGTGAGAAAATGAACCATTTTGCACTGCGTGAGAATGTGAACCATTTTGCACTGCGTGAGAATAGGAAGGCAAAATGTTCTGTTCATACTCCCTTCATAATTGCATTTATTTAAATGTCATAAATGTCAAAAAAATGGGTATAACATAATTCTTCATTTATCGTAAGAATCTATCCTCGGAGCACCAGTTTATATGAGGTGGATGTATCCGTTTGAGCGATATATGAAGTTAAAAAAATATGTCAGGAATAAGGCTCTCCCTAAAGGTTCTATAGCGCAGGGTTATGTTGCCGATGAAGCATTGACTTTTTGTTCGCAATATCTTCAGGGCGTAGAGACTAAATTTAATCGTCCAGAGAGAAATGTGGATATTGTTATTCCTAAAAGACAGTTGTCAATTTTTGAATCACAATGGCATCCAAGTAGCAAAGAGAAAATCATATCCCTTGACTATCTTCATCGAAAAGAAAATCATATCCCATGAATTCATTAAATTTAATTCATAGCCAACTGTTATCTTACCTTAATCCTTGTGCTATACAATGAATGCCTTCGAGAAAATTCAAACATAACTCTTCAAAATTATTTCCCTTGCTGTTTAAATTGAAGGTAAATTATCGAAAATGTAGAATTCTTATAAAATTCCTATCGATTAACACTCATCCCATTGTGTTTTCTTTTTTTGTGTCATACTCTATAGATTGGTCGTCTATGACAAGTACAATCAACTGAGTGTACTGATGAATTATTTGCTTCAGCAAACTGGCCCAATCAGAATGCATACTCCTACATTGCTTGCGTTAACAGTGTCAATTTTTTGGTACATAGTTGTGACGAAAGACGTACCACTCAAAATAATGGAGTTTCGGTGCCATGAATCGATGACTTCAATTTCTATGGCCCACTTGAGAAGATTGTATAGTTATGTTATTCCCATGGTTACTCGACAGTATTGTTTCGATGCAAATGGTTCAACACCAAAGTAAGCAAAGGTCGAAATGTGACTGAGAATAACATAACTAGGATCATGATTAATTCTTAATGGTACAAGAATGAGAAGTTTATTGTCACTACTCAAGCAAAACAAGTTTTCTACTTGGAAGATCCTTCAAGAAACAAAAAATGGAAGTTAGTAGAAGAAATCAATCATTGAAATATATGGGATCATCCAAGTAACGATGATGATAACGAGGTTGATGCTGGGCATGATAGCACTTCATCAAATTTTGTACTCATTGTGGAATTAGGAGAGTTGGAGATTATACATTTGAATCGACCTGGTCACACTAGCATAATTGGGGAAATGTCTTGATCTGTTCCGAATGTGGAGGATGATTTTATCAATGACGATGGTGATGACAAAATTAGATTTCCTAACCAAAATAAAGATTAAGGTTAGAGGGCTGAGTAAAAGACTATGAGAACTTAAAATAAAATAATACCAATGAACTAAGGTGTGGAAATACCTTGAAGACTTGTAAGACCAATCTAAATCTCGAACCGAAATACTATAAAACCTTACTTCCCCAAGTGTTTGATAAGCTTATGATTCCCAACCCAAGTGTTTACACTCTCACACTCACCTAGCAACTTGCAGCCTCTGAACTTAGAGAAAAAGATAAATAATGGCTGGGTACTAGGTCCTATTTATAGAGTTTAGGAATGAAAGGATCTTAATTTAACTTTAATAAAAATAATGGCTTTTTAAGTGAAAATAATTTGAATTATTGTTTAGTAGAGGCTGAAGACTCGTTCAGAAAGGTGCTAGACTTATCAAGAAGTTGAAGGTTTGAATGGGAAACGATTTTGAAAACATTCAAAATATGCTGAAGGAAACGATATATCGCCCCCTATAGGCGATATATCGCCTGGACCATTATGCCCGAGGCAAACGTGCATCATTTCGTATTTTCCGTATCTACGTGCTGCGATATATCGCCCCCTATAGCTGCGATATATCAGCATACGCTGATTATTTAAACACGAAATTACACATTTTTAGCTTAATTCAAATTGAGTAAACAGCCTTGACTAAGCCCTCAAACATTTTCAAAGCTGCTGACTGACCTTAGAGCATTCAAATCTTACCCTTATTAAATTTAATCCTCTAAATACTTAATCCTTAATCACCCATACATAACATGTGCTTAAAATCCTATTGGTTCTTATCTAAACCTTATAGTATAATCAATATTATCCTCAATATCAGCCATATTAATCAAACCTTAGGTTAACATTAATATCCTTAAACTATAGGTTAAACTTAGAAAGTCTACAAGTACTACTATGAGTGTCCAAATAATTCCCGGTCTGAACCAAAAATCCACAGTCATAAAGATAATACTATAATTACTATAACACCACTATCTAACCTAGCTAAGTAAAGTTCTTGGAATTTACATCTTTGGACACTTGAAGGCTGATAGGTGGTTCCACGGGAATAATTATCTTGAGACGAACAAAACTCAATCATCCTTTCTTTTTACATCGTCGTTGTACTCTGGTAAACTTGTAGTATATTTACCACTTTTCTAAGTTTTTTCCAGTACAATCAATGATCATTTGGATTCAAAGTATTTGGTATACGACAACCCAAGTTTTCTCAAAGTCGTTGAAGAAGATTACAAAAAAATTTTATGCTTCAAAAGTAACTGATATTCAAACTTAAACATAATTCAAAACTAACTAGCCTCGTGAGTTACCAAAAGGTATTTTTTTAACGTAGTTAAAAGTTACTAGATAATATCATAAACAAACATCTTTTAAAAAGCAACTTCGATTGGTTTCTAATATAACTTATAAGGTAGCCAAAATGTATCTCAAAAATTAAAGAAAAGTTAAATTGCAAAAAAAAAAAGTAATTGTATTAATATCTTTCCAAATAGTAGCTTATTAAATTGTATTTATGTTTGAATTTTAATTACCTTTTTAATTCATTAACCAAATAGAAAAGTAGTATCAAAATACTGGCTTGTTTTGGACATTATATGGTAGCTTTTAAATTTAAAATAAAAACACATATTTTGGTATAACTTGTTACTTTTCTAAAACAAGTTTGAAAGTAGCCAAAATAGATTATAATATAACCTAAAAAAGAAGTTATGTTATATTAGGTAACCAATTGGTATCTTAAAATTTTTTAGAGATAATAATTGGTATCTTAAATTATTTTAAAGGTAACCAAAAATTACCTTTTTAAAAACCCAAGACACATCGAAGAAAAAGAATTATGGCCTCCTAGCTTCTTCCCTTCTTTTTGCGTGCTGAGCTGGCAAATGTTTACCTTTTGTGGAATTCATCAACCTCATATTTTGTGGGATGTGTCATGAATTCTCAAAAAATGGATATAAACAAAGTGAAACTTTTATAAATATGGGTATAGGCAATGTCTCTATTGACATTATCATGTTTATTCAAATAATATTGCGAAAGCTCACAAAACTATAAGTCAATGTGCTATCGACACCAATACAAGTATAGGCACAGTAGCTGTAACACCCCAAGTTGCTAATAAGGTTATGGACCTTGATTAGCGTGCCTAGAGGGCAATAAGTGAATTAATATATTAATATATGAATTTGAATGAATATGTGATTATAATGCATGTTTAGGCAGTATAAATATGCATGTGGACCCCGTTTGTATGTTAGGGGTAAATTGGTAATTTTAGCCCGCTGAGGGCATAAATGCGATAATTGTATTATGTGATTTGCACCACGTGAGTGTGGTGATATTAATGTGATGCACGTACTGAGATGGTCCTAGAGAGCTAGTTAGCTTAAAAGTCACAATGGGATTTTATACCCGGCTCGGGAGGAGCCTAGGGGTACTTTGGGAATTTTGTAAGTTGACTTGAGAATTAGTGGTTAATGGTTATTGGAGATTGAGTAACCATTAGTAACTGCTAAGAGTAACAAGTTTAGATGAAAGAAGTGGTAGAATTATAAGAAAGTGGGAATGACAAAAAGGGCCTTGAGGTTTAGTTAGAAGGGGAAATAGATGGAAGGGTAAAGTGGTCATTAGGCAAGGGTTAGATAAGGTTCAGCTGGGGGAAAAAGGATTCACGTTTTATACTTAGTCACAATTGGGTTTATGCTGAAATTTGAGGAAAAAGCCAGAAGAAAAGGGAAGAAGAGGAAGGCTGAAGTTGGGAGACCAAGGAGGAGAATCAAGGTGGTTTAAGGCAACTAAGTTGAACATAAGCCCAGATTGTTCAAAGGTAAGGATTTGTCTCTGTTTTGTTCAAGTTTCAAGTTTGGTTTTTAGAGAACAAGCATGAAATTGAAAGAGAGTTGTGGCTGGTTTTGTATGGAATTCAGTTGGGATGATCAAAAGGAAGGTGACTTGAAGCTAGGATTGGGGAGAATTCAAGCTGAGTTCTTGACTGAGGTAAGAGTTTTATCACATTGAATTTCGTATCTAGAATGGTTTGAGATGTTAGAGGCATGGTTTATATTTTTCAAGCTCTGGTTTAGGTCTTAGAAGTCATGGTTTGAATTTCTGAAATCTGAAACTCAAGTGTGGATTTTGGGTGTGATTGTGTAATTAAGCTTTTTTATGATGTTTATAGGTTGTTAAAGGGTTCACTTAGGGTTTTAAATTGGTTTTGGGGCTTAGGTACTTGTTTAGGTTGAATTGGAGTTGTTTTGGCTCGGGAAAAATGCAGGGGAAAACCCAGAAATCTGGGTTTACGTAGGAGCGCCGCGGCCCTGTTCTTTGGTGCTGTGGCGCAAGCTTGCATCAGGATCAGGGAAAAGCCTCTGGGCGCCACGGCCCTTGATGGGAGTGTCGCGGCCCTAGGCTATTTTTGTCAGCCAAATATTGCATTTTTAGGGCTTTTGCCCGGGGACTTGGGGGATGGTTCCAATACATTGTTTTAGGGAATTAGAGGTCCCGAGAGTACGGGATTGGTCCCGGAAAGTGGTTCTGGGATTGGTTAGTATTAAAAGTGTTTTATATGTGTTGTGACTAGGATTTTGGAGAGGCTAGTGATAGAGGACCGTGCTTGTGACCTTGGTGCATCGGAAAGCTCAAGATACAGGTAAGAAAACTGTAACACCCGTAGAGCAGGGCATAGGCCCATAGTGTTGTTGCAGGGCACGACCCTAAATTGTATTATTTCTAGGATGTAGCTTTAAATTAATTATTATATGTTTGATTGTTGTTTATGAATGTTATATGTGGTTATAGTAGAATGAACGACAAAGGAGCTAGGAACGGCGAAGGGTCGAGAACGACAGTGGGGCCGGGAATATCACTTAGCACATGGAGTGCTTGTGGTTAGGATGAGACCCCAATGGATACATGGGATATCCTTACGGTATGGACCGAGAACCCAGGCTTTGGTAATGCTTCTGGCACGGCATGGCCATATATGTGTTAAAATCTTAAGGGCTATCTATTTAACCTGTGGATTTCATAACATGTTGATTATATAATATGCTTATGTTATGCTCTGTATGAGTTTTCTTGCTGGGCTTCGGCTCATGGGTGCTCTGTGTTGCAGGTAAAGGCAAAGAGAAAATCAACCAGCCATGAGTACGGAGAGCGTGGGGGCGGCGCGTACATGTTTGGGCTGCCCGACTGCTTTGGTTGGGGGCAATTTTGAGAAATGACTGTATTAAACTATGTTTTTGATAATTAGTCATCTGTAAATCTATTTTGAATTGTAAATATTTTACAAACCTCGTTTTGGGATCTCAAATGTTAAACTCTTGGAGCTTTTAATGAGATAGAGTACTTTTAAAAGATTACAGCCTTAACTTTCGGTTTAATCGCACTTTTGTTCTAAAAACCTCGTTTAGCGAGTTAATTGCACATTTTAAACACACTTAGTAACAGCTCTAAGGTAGTAGGGCGTTACAGTAGCACACTAACGCCTATGCATAAATAAATAATTAAAAATACATGTAATGATCCACATCTTACTTTTGTTAACTAAAAGACCAAAAAATCCATATAAAAAATAACTTTTAAATACTTAGTTTAGAAGCATGTGCTTTCTTAAAATAAGATTACAGTATTTGAAACCTTAAAATAACTTAAACATAAACGACATAAAGTTTTTAAACAAAATAAACTTGACAAAATCATAGTGACTTCCATAGTTGGACCACATATACATTCCACATGACAGACTCCAGCGCTCACTGATCTATCATGCCTTTCATCTTACCTACAACATGAAATAACTAGGTAAGTGAAATGCTTAGTAAGACCAACTTAACATGCATATCCTAAGGAAGACAAACTGGGAAACCTTAACAGTAATCATACATATATTCAATCGTAAATAGGGTTCCAAAGAATCTGAACCCTAACATACGATTTCAAGAACGAGTGAACATCCTGGCAAACATATGGTCATGCCCAATAACTAGAGTTGTAACATAATTAGACCTACACGCAGAAAATCCTAGAGCAAGTGTACATATACATATAATCATAAATCATAACCCACCTATCATACTTAACATACATATAATACATATCATACTTATCTTCTTATCATACGTAACATGCATATCATACATATCATATTTATCATTTTATCGTGCTTAACTTACTTGATTTACTTAGCTTACTTGACTGACTCTGCACAAACACGATTGTATACTTAAGGCTTGTTTAGACCATTGGACTGCACCAAGGGACTGGAACTGGACACATATGTCCATAGTTACTCTTGAGTCCCCTATATGTGGGACTATATGAACCCACCAAAAATGTGGGTTATTTTAGTCCCACGTGATATGAGTTTTTTTTTTAACTAGTATTTTTTAATATATATATATATAATATATTATATTTTATTTAAAAATAATAAATGATAATATTTTTAATTTTAAAAGTAATAAAATTTGTCTTCCATTTAATTTTATTGAAATATTTATTTTTTTTATTTTTTCTTTGTCTAATTGCTTTTTTATAATATTTAAATTTTGATAATTAAATAATATATAAATCATTAACTTTTTTTCTTAAATATTATTTAATTTTAAGAATTATTATTTTTATTGAAAATTATTAAATTTATTTATTTTAAGATATTTATTTTTATTAAATATTTTATACTATCTCTTTTAATAAAAAAATAATTTAATTAAATCATAAATTTATTAAAAATATATATTTTATATTTCATTTAGTTTTGCACTGCACCAAACATAGTATAATACTAAGATCATTTAGTCCACTCGAGCACAATCCAGTCATTACTAAAAGTCCAATCAAGTACATTCTAGTCCTCTATTCCAAACAAGCCCTTAAAATACACCGATTACTAAGACTCCTAGGAGAATTCAACATACTCTCATAATCTTAATGGATTGATTCTTAAAATCATCTTACATATGTGTAACGGAATTTAACCAGACTCTTATGTCACAAGTGTTAAATCAGACGTCTTACTTATAACGGTGGCCAACCGAGCTTACTTACAAAGTCACCAGAGGCCTCTGATGCTTGCTTACTAAATTGTCAGAAGCTACCCAGTTCTTACTTACTTGATACTGGTACAAAGTCGGGTGCCATAATCATAACTACTTATCTTACTTATGAGTATGTGAACCTCCTTAAGACAACCATCTTACATAACCTTCTAGAACTAGTTTCCAATTGTATAGTTAAGTCTTAAGTTAAAACTAGTCATGTTATGTTGTAGCCAAACACTCATAAGTTGTCTTACCATTTTTCCTTAGCGAATAAGTGGGATTCCTAAGTCCAGAAATGAGCTTTCATGCGCAAATAACATTGTAATGAAATTTATATAGTAACTCAGAATAATTATGGCATTCTGTTGATTAAGTTTATCTCTTTAAGTTGAGCTATTAGGATAGAGCTTAGCTTAACTAATTTTCAACACTCTTAAAAATATTTTCTCTTAAATCTAAATGTTTAGACTAAACCCTTGAAATTAGCGGTCTTATCACATTATTCAGAAAAACATGCCTACATATAATGGTGCCAAAAGTTTGGAAATAAATTCTCAGTTGCCAAAAGAGACCATATTCTTAAACATAAAGAAAACTTCTATAATTGCTTTCTTATTTTCCTTATAAAATAAAAATGCTAGATGCTATCTCTCGATTTAATAAAATTGTAAAGGAAAATGTTCTAAAATTAGAATTACCAAGTTTGATTCTTTGAAAAAATGTAATTATTTTAATTTTAAGAAAAGTTGCATTTTTTTCCGAGTTTGAAAATAGATTTTTATTTTAGGCTATTTTAGATTTTTGCCCCCGAACTATGACCAATACATTATTGTGCCTCCTGATTTTTTCGAGCCGTTAAAAATTACCCATGAACTATTCACAGTGTTGTAAAGTGAGAATTCTATTAAGTTTTATCCTATGTGGATAACATATTGTTGACTTGTCATCGTCATGTCAGCGTCATGTGTATAATTTTAATTAAAAATAATTCAAAAAAATTATTTTTTCTATTTAATTCTTAAATGATTAATTTTTTTAATTAATTCTTAAAGGATTAATTAAATAAAATTTGAAAATATTAAAAAAAATATACCGAAAATGATTTTTTTTAGAGAATTTAAACTAATCTAATTTAAACTTTATTAATTCCATCATTATAAAAAATAAATAATTTGATTTTTCCAAACAAAAAAAACTTAGATGAGTTTCATTTTATTTTTTTTCATATTTTAAAATTTTATTTAATTAATCATTTGTGAATTTATTAAAAATTAATCTTTCAAGAATTAAAAAGAAATTTTTTTTTGAATTATATTGCATTTTAATATTTTATAATAAGTAAATATTTTTTAATTTAAATTATACACATGGCGCTGATCTATCAATGACAAGTCAGCAATCTGTTAGCTACATAGGATAAAACTCAAGAGAAGTCGAAATTTACAACACTGTGAATAGTTCGGGGGTAATTGTAACGCCCTATTACCCAAGGACCGTTACACTGTGTATTTTATTTTAAATAGTGCTACACTTGCTAAATGAGTCATTTGGCCATAGTCGTGTAGCTAAATGTGATTAACGGTTTAGCGTTAAAATTTTTGGTCAAAGATACAAACGTTTCACTAAAACGTTTACTGTATACATGGGATCCCAAAATACATTTAAAAGGTTAATTACAATAAAAGAGTTACAGTCTGCCGACATAAGCGGCAAAATAGGGTTTGACCCTAGTTCCTCTTTAGACCCTCGGTCGTGGTGGTCGAGTAGCCGCATATGTGCACATCGTCACCTAAACTCTCCAATTCAAGGTTGGTACAACTTTCTTTTCCCTTTACATACACCACATAGCACCTGTGAGCCCAGGCTCAGCAAGAAAACTTAAACATGTTACCAAATCCTAATAAGCATGCCTAGCAGTAATAACCTTACTCATGCATGCATACAGGTACAAATAAATGATTATGGAATCATTCTGGGGCTTGCTACCCTAATCAGATGACCATAGATTCAACCTGGGTTCCTTTGCCCTGAATAGATGACAGTAGAGTCAACCTAGGGTCCTTTGCCCTGTCCTCTGTATAACAAGCTTTGGATTTGATCTAGCGTACTCTACGCTAAGTTTTCTCCGACCAATAGATCGGTCAAGTGTATGATGCGCTCTTGGTTAGGCTAAATCATCTGGACCAGCGCTTAGGACGCTATCGCCATGCTTGACTAATAAGTCAATGCCTTACGACCAACACTCAATGTGTTAATGTTTTCCTTGACTAATAAGTCAATGTTTTACAACCAGCACTCATCGTGCTAATGCCGTCCTTGACTAATAAGTCAATGCTTTATGAACAACACCCACCATGCTAATGTCGTCCTTGACTAATAAGTCAGTGCTAGGATATGGGACTAATAAGTCACCTCGGGTCCCTTAGCCCTATCCTCTGTATAAGCGTACCTGGCACTGACCAGCACTCCACGTGCTAAGGCCGTTCTTAACTAATAAGTCACCCCGGATCCCTTAGTCCTATCCTATGTGTAAGCGTACCTCGCGCCTCTAGTTAGCCTAATCAAAACGACCAGTGTTCAGCGTACTATTGCCACCCTTGACTGATAAGTCAATGCTTTTCGACCAGGGCTATTGTCGACCTTGACTAATAAGTCAATGCTTTTCACAATATTCATATACAAAGAATTCAACATGCTTACTCAACAATCATAATCATGTACATTTACAACTCTGATCAATTTTATTTTCTACATTTAGGCCAATCCATAATCACATGTATCACATACTGGGTGCAGTTTTCTTACCTTTGGTCCCGGTTACCGGTTCTGAGCCCCTAGCAATAACCTAGTCACAAGCATAATATAAAATTCCATCAATAATGAGTAAAGAAAGGCTTCCAGACCAAGTCCTAGCCTCCACGACGTCGAACTCTACTAAACCGAGTAGTAGGATCGATCCCGAGCCCATCAGTTTAATTCCCATCTCTAAAAACCCATTTTGGCCAAAGCTTCCAAGGCATGAAACGACTTGCCCCTAAGGCCCACAACATGCCCCCCAGACAGAAAGCCCCTTGTCTAAAAAATCCAGACATGGGTCGTGATGCCTCCAAGGCAGAACCGCTTTAGTGCCCTGGGTTCACATGGGTCGCAGCACCCAAGAACAGGCTTGCGACATGACCTCGCGAACCTAGAAATCCTTCTTTTTCCTCAGCCAAAACCTTACCAAAATCATCTGAATCGATTCCCAAAACCATAATTCAAACCCCCAAACATTAACAGCACATTAAAACCATCAAAACCCAAGCTTAACTTCAATAAAAACCTCTACCAAAAACTTAATCCAAGACCTTGAGCTTCAAATCTCAAGAACACCCAAAACCAAAACAGAAAACAATCAAAACAGAGATTGAATCTCACCTCAACTGTGATTATGTCCTCTTATCTGCCACTAATCAAGCCCCGAAGCAATCCTTCAATCCAAGCTTAAGGTTTCCATTAATTTCCTCAAAATTTAAACCAAAATAAGGACAGCAAGAGAGAAACTGAGAGAAAGAGAAAGATAGAGGGATGATGCTCTATTTTTGGGGTTTCTTCTTGCTGAAGGAAATATTGACTAAGTCACTGATTTTGGCTCAAAAAGACCACTATGCCTTTTATCTTAAGCTTTACCCTCTTATTCCCATAAGGGCACTTTGGTCTTTTTCCACTTATCCCATTAATCATAATTAACATCTCACAATTCCCGTTACTTCCAATATCCTCAAATAATTATCAAATAATTTCCCAACACCTGATGAATCCCGGTAATGTACTAAATTACCAAATTACCACTAGGCTCAAACCGAGCCCAGTATTTAACCCCATTGTGACTTTCCCACTAGCTTGCTCCCTAGGATCGCCTCGTGCCGAGTAACCCAAATATATCCATATATGCCAAATATACCCATAACGGGCCAAATTACAAAAATTTCCCAATTAATGAGAAATGGGCCCATATGCATATTCAATACACCTAAACATGCATATCAAGTCATATTGCAATATAACTCACATAATCATATAATGATACACATATATATCACATAATCACATAATTTCCATAATTTGTCATCCTGACCTCCTAATCAAGGCTCTAAACCTTATAAGGTAATTTGGGATGTTATATTAATTTTTAACAGCTTAAAAAAATCAGGGGGCACAATAATGTATTGGTCATAGTTCGGGGTGAAAAAAATCCTAAATAGCCTTTATTTTACTAATCTTTTAAATTAAAAAGGTCCACTTTCATTGAATTAAGAAACCAATAAGTTTTATTATCCAAAAAGATTTTATTTTCTCAAATAACCAAATAAAATATTTTTTATCCTAAATGATAATTATTTTTGTGAAATAAAAGTCCTCACTCTCATAAGAGTATTATCTTAAGATTTTTAAATAAAATATAAATCCTCTTTATATTTTAACTCACTTAAATCTTAACCCTTAATCCATAGAAAGTTATCTTTTATTTACTTTAAGAAAAACATGATTTGACTAGTGAATTATGACTTAAATTTTAAAAACCAAATCTACCCAAAATTTAACTTGATTTGACAACCTATTTAGAAAAATCAAAACTCACAATCTATGGGATATTTCTTAGTAAACTCTTGTAGGACTTTTAAATAATGTAAAAAGTGTATACATATTTAAAAACCAGCTAAAAATGTTGATTTTAAACTTGCCAAAACGTTGTTCAAACATGCACTTATCAAGTTATCAATTTTTCACTCCAGCTTGCACATCAATCACAAAAAGCTTATAGCTTGACCTAGACACAACATTTTTTAGGCTTTCAAAATTCTTTCTAGATAACCTAAGGTTTACCACTTTTTAACATATAAGTTAGAAACTCATAACTCACAAACCATAATGAATTTAACAAAATTGTATTATGTGCTTCATATTTAGTATGTCTACTATAGATCTACAAAATATTAGCTCCTAAATATAAAAGTAGCTTGTTTACAATTTTTTTAAAAAGAATTAGGTGCAAGTTGTCTGGATTCTAATTTCATGTCTAGTATAGATTTTGCAAGGGTCATAACTCTCACTTTAGAAAATAATTTTAAGTTTCAAAAGCCTAAACTTAAGCACTCTTTCTGAACTACAAGAATATGCAACCTCTTATGACAAAGCAGCATATAAATTTGTTTTAGACCCATTGGAAGTCAGACCATACACAAGACAACAAGTAGATTTGTACATACCAAAGGAAACTTTGGATTTCCACCAAAAAATCAGCATAGCACACATGCATGCATCATATAATGCTATCAGACACTTTATTACAACATAAACAAGAGATAAAAATATTCCATGCATCTAAAAAATGCAAATTGGAAGATTAAACATAAGCTATTATCAAAACACAAGATTTTTTTTACCTTTGAAGTTCTAGATTTTGTTTCTTTTGGGTCTTTGAGCTTTTAGAACCACTCCTCCATCCTCTTAGCACCTTAACACTCATCACAAACTCCTCATGATCATATTCAAACAAAAGGAAGAAGAAATTAAGTGAGAAACAAGAGTGAAGCTAGATTTTCCAAATCCCTATGCTTTCCTTAGTCTTCAAAGAAAGTGGCTTGCATGTACTTGATCTTGCATGCAACTCTCCTAGGCTCTAAATTGATGATCAAGTGAACTTGGATGAAGGAGATCCTAGCCAAAAAAAAAAATAATAGAGGGACAATCCTTTAGGGCTTCGGCATAGAGAAGAAAAAAGGAGAAGAAAAAGATGCCAACTTACCTTTAAATCTTTTGTTCTTTAAGCTTTTATCTCGAAGCTTGAATGGAGATTTTAGTGTGAGAAAGGGAAGGATTTTCAAACATTCTAGAGAGAAGGGAGAGCTTCTCTTGCTGAATACCAAAAGAAAAATGAAAAAAAAAATGGAGGGAGAGAGAGCGAGCTTGGCGTGTGGGAGAAGGAGAGAAGAAAAGAAGGTGAGACCTTCGATTTTCCTTGAGTGGTTTTGAAAAGAAAAAAAACTTGGTAAATGAAGAAAATAAATAATTACCCCTTCACCACTACCCCAAGTCAGTCGCTCCCTATGGAAAGACACGCATACCCTCATATTTTTATTATTTTAAAATTAAGATACTAACTCCCAAAGATTAGAGAAGTCATCTTACATAAATGAAATTCCTATATTTTTTAACTTAGAGACCTAGGATTAGATTAATTTGATTAAATGTCACACCAAAATAGTTTGATGACATTAAGCTTATTAAAACAAATATTACATAATTTTACTTATGTAATTTCCTTTAGTCTTAATTCAACCTTAAATAGAATAAAGTATTTTCCCATTAAATTAATTAAAATTATTTGTTTTCCCCTATTCATAATTATTTTATGCTCATCTTAATAAAAACTTTTGCCATAATTATTGGACAATCTTTTAAATCCGAGATTTTCACCCGATTAGAGATTTTGACCCGGTCTGCGATAACAGTCTTAGGTGATTGCCGAACAAAACTTATCACATGATAATTAATATTTAAACACATATCATACATATACGGAATACCATATTTCAAAATACTTGGGAATAAAACTTGCCAAGATCGAATAAAAATTCTCGTAAACTAGAATTCTACCCGGTGCCCTAAACGCAGGTGTTACAAAACACGGTACCAATATACATAGATCAAGCATCTAATAATCAAAATATCAAAATTATAACAGATTTTTAATTCCAAAGAATTACAAAAATCTTATATAGTAAACGATACAATCTGAAAAAGCCAATCACAATCGTCATTAATACAAATCCATCAAACTCTCTCATATTTAAATTTTTATAACCAGAAAAGTTAGTATTGCAAATTGAATCAAAACATAATGAACAAGATAAAAAAATAATGATAATAATAATAAATCTATTTTAGGAGAACATAATGAAGAACCAAAAGTTCATAGGTAGCGTGTATATAAAAAAAAATCTTGAAATGGATATAAATAAAATAGCTAATAGATGAAAATACACTATGTCAACAAAAGAAAACAGATCATCTTATTACTCAAAACACATATTTATCTAGTGTGAACTTTTGTTGTACCCTAAAAACACTAGCTCGACTATCTTGCTCGGGGTACAACTGGAACGTAATAAATAAAGGGTGCAAGACTTCAGAGATGTTTCGATAATACCAGATTAAACGGATCGGGGATGTATCACTGAGTTTCAATTCCGGATCCTCTAGATCGTTGGAGATGCCAATGACAGAGATCGAGGTGTCCAGTGTCCAGATCGCCCTCATTAGGCCCGAGCATTATCTAAATCAAGTTGTCTTGTTCCAGTCATATCTAGTTCGAGAGTAGAAACTAGCTTAGTTGGTTCAAAGAGGTGCATATGGAAGAATCCCTATAGACTTGCACTACAAGAAAAAATGCTTTTAATAACACCGAAAATGTGTTATCAAAACATACGATAACACTTTCTGATGTGTTAAGACCGACTATGTTATTGTAGGTCAGGGTACTTTATATAACACTTTATCAGTGTTATACAGATGTGTTATTGTACTGTCAACGATAACACAATTTCCGTGTTATTTTAATATATAGATAAGTGTTTAATTATGTTATTTATAGTCGATTATATAACACTTTTTTTGTGTTATACTACACTTTAGTATAACACATGTGTTATATTAGCTTAGAGAAACCTAATCTTTTTTTACTTACACAAAACTAGCAAAACAAATATGAAAGTTGAAGCCAAATAAGGTAACATAAATATATTTTTATTAATTACTCAAATATAATTACAATATTTAGTCTACTAGTCTAGGCTTAAGAAATCATATTACAACATAATTTATGCCCAATTCAGATTCCTTTATCACTAAATACATAAAAAAAATGTATACAAAAATTAGTGAAATACATTCTTCCATTCTAAAGGCCTCAACTAAAAATGTTGTCAAGAATTGCTCCAAAGAAATCATCTCAATATACCTGCACATTGTAAAAAAAAGTCCTTTTATTATTAAGAACAAAAGTTCTTGCCACCACAACAACAAACTTACAGTCTTTTCTTAAATGATACATTGAAAACTTCAAAAGAAGAAAATGGAAAACTAAGATAAATACTTATCTATTTTAGTTCAATAAAATAAGAGAGCTATCAAGAAAGAGCTAGGGAATTTTCAGATGAACAATAATATAAGAGAGAATCAGTAGAGAATTTCTCTATGGTGATGAGTCTGATGACTCAAAAAAGTCAGTTGGGATTGTAGATACTATACTGCTATATATAAACTATCATATTTAATGATATTCTTTTATTCTTATATATAAATTTATATATATATAACTATCATAACTGGTTTCTCTGCCAAAGCTAGCTAGCTCATGTTTAGAAATCATTTACATAAGAAACTATACATGACCCTGAAATTTTCATAGTATTAAAACAAAAGTGACCTTCCAATTTGAAATTCAAGTTATAAATGCTAACCCAAATGCTGAAAAACAAAATCATATTTACAAATAAAATGAAGAGAAATAAATCAATGGTGCTGAGAGAAACATGTATTTTGGTGATTCAAGCTTATAGACAAAATAATGATGGCCACATATCAGTAGTATATACAGTAGAAGAAGCCAATACTGAAGGCACCTTGTCTTGTTTGGCTGCGTTAATCTGCAAAGTCTCTTAGTTATAATGCATAAACTTGTCTTCAAATAATTAATTTCCAAGAGAAACAAGTCAAAAACACACAATCAATGCTTACCGCAGCAGAAAGAATGAAATCCTGTTTCTCCTTCGCAAGAGAGAAGAATACAATGGAAGTTATGCCCGCAAAACATGTTACTGATGTAGCTCTCACCTTGCAGAACAAAAATGAATTTAATACCTATAACTGCTCTGTGAATATTGGGCTAACAATTCAGAGAAAGCAGGATGACTTTTAAGCTGCAAATGGAATTAAAAAAAAACAGAGATATTATGCTACCTAAAATTTATGAAAAACTGAAAGAAAGTGAACAAGTTCCAGTTAAGATTTTAGTTAAAATGAGCCTTCAAAGAGCTCAATACTTCCCAATTAATTTAGGACAACATGCCTGAACTATTTATCTAAACTAACTATACCAATCTTAAAAGGGAAGCAGCAAGCAAACAATATCCATTTCAGAATTTTACCTGGTCAAATATTTGCCCATCATTTGTTTCATGAATAACCATTATGGCACCTCCATAATGTTCGGCTTCTCTCAGGATATCTTCTTTCAGTCGAGCTTCCATTCTTTCCACTCTTTCACGATCAATGCCTTGAAAGAAGACATCCAAATTATACTTTCCCCAAAAATGGACAGAGAAAATTAGGGAAGAAGTATCCCCAAAATCTGCAAGATAAAAGAAATAGTAGTGCTTCAATGAAGTGTTGTTGTAGTGTACATGTTCCTAACAAAAAATGGATCCTATGTAATTTTCCAACTCCATGTTTTTAAACAGGCAGGGGAAACATGAAAGGAAAGAACAACACTCTCTGTCCATATAGTCACTGGTCTGGTCTTATAGCAATGATATATAAAGTAATCCATGGTCAAATTTAATGAACAAGTTAAATCTGATTATTATTTTGCTGATAAATTGAACCAGTGACTAATACAATTTAAAAAAGTACACATATATACTAAAATGATATAGTCCCATCATTTTTTATGACTTTGCAGTCAAAAATAAGAAGTTGAATTCAACTGGGCGGTCAGAAACTCTGAACTTGGTAGAAACTCAAGCATTACCAGGATATTCAATACTGATTAAACACCAAAACACCAAATATACTGATTACATATATAAGATCATCAAATATATTTCAAACACCAAATCAAAATATATATTACTGATTAAAAATAAGCAACAAAACCAAAAACTTGGAACGACTAAGAAAATATAAGAACAACAGATTTGCAAATAAAAGAAAAACTATGGTAAAACTTCCAACTTTCTCTAAATCCAGAACAAGAAATCACAAATATATACAGCTATTCGACAATTATATTATAAAGAAGGAAAAGGAATATGGGAAAGAGACTAAAATAGAGAGAATGAGAGTGAAATGCAAAAACAAAATAGAGATGGAAAAAGAGACTTCCTGGACCCTTCTTCACTAAAAAATGCAATTAACTTTTCAGCTTCATTACCTACTAATTTGGTATGCATAATCAACCCAAGAAAGTCACGTCACGTCAACCACGCAAAAAAATATCCCAATTCCCAGATTAGATATCAGATTATATACTCCCATTCAATCCAACGTGCATAAATGAATTATGAAACAAAAACAAACCCAAATCAAAGCAAACCCACAAAAATAGAAAAAGCAATCTACTTTACCAATTATGATAGAATGGAAAAATAGTGGAAACTCTACACACACAGATACATATAGATTTAAAGATTCAAAGATGTTCAGCAGACAATCAAGAGACTACGAGTGTAGTACCTGGTGATAAGGCCCAAAGATACTCTCCTCCACTTCTAAAACTACACCTGAGCTTTATATGTGATAATTTAATCTTCCTCTGCCAAAAAAAGTAAATGAACAGATTAATTTATATAATAGTAGTCAAAACAAAGAAGAGTTATATATATAATATATCTATAGAACTCAGAAAAACAGAGAGATTAAACTCGTGCCTAAATAAAGCTTATAAGTGTATATATATATTAGAATATTATTAATTATAAATCCACTTTTTTTTGTCATTCTATTAGGCATTTTTTCTAACATCCTGAGTGGATAAGAAATAAAAAACTGAGCAAAATAAGTAAATGAAACCAAATGAATCTTCTCACTTTTCTTAATTAGCAAAATAATACAAGCAACTCAGTCCAATCTAAGCCTGTGAAGGAGAAGTGAGAAGAGTAAATAATTATCTATAGAACTAGAAATTGAGAGAGAAATAATCGTACCTGCATGTATGTATTGGGGCCTAGGTTCTCAAAGCTCCCTTAGAATCCAACAAACAATATATTAAATAATAGATAACGTTAAGAAGACAATAAGAAATATGAACCCCAACACAATATTAGTTTCTTATCTTCAATTGATATTACATATTACTTTTCTGCTAGTCTATGAACAAACAAAATATAGAACCATTAGCTTCTATTTATTACTTTTATACATATGGATAAGAGGAATCTAATTAACAATGCAAAGATTAACTTTACTCGAATTGAACTACACATTTACAATGGACAATGTCAAACTTTTTTTTCCCATGGCGATCAAAAAAGGAGAATTTCTTTAAGACCCACAAATCATATTGACAGAAAATTTTAGTTAGCTTTTAAAGTATTTGATATTTCAAATTTCATTATCCTCAAAATAACAAACTATAGAATGTTTTTTTAGCCCAGAAAATAATCTTAATAAAGAAATTTTTTTTCTAAATGAGAATTAAAGTTCTTAATCAGTGTGAATAATTCATAAAATTTAGTTTAGTTCAGAAAATTCATTAAAAAAAATAAAAGACACCAGTTAGAGTGTCTTTGACTGTTTGATAGTCCAAAACCACAATGGCACTTACAAGACCTGATGAAAAAGACACCAGTAGTACTGTTTTGTTTCAAATAAAAATAACGTTGCATAAAAGATTCTTACCAATTGGTTAAGCTGGTGCTCATTCAAAGTACCACCATGTTCTGCATGGCTCTCAATTCTGCACGTGATAAAATATAGTTAATAAGAATACATAGCGCATAGGAATATTAACTATTTTTCAGTTATGTCAGAAAATTTAAAAAATTAGGCATACCCTTTAAAAAACAACTCATTAAACTGTTCATGACTATCAAATAAGGTTGGAATAATGAAATGTAGTAAGGCCCACAACTCTGCCATATTATTTTGGATTGGAGTGCCAGTAAGCAGAAGCCTATTTCGGCAAATAAAACTAAGCAGTGTCTACCATCTTATACTGTCCAATCACAAGCAAGACAACAAAAAAGTATGAGTACAGAGAATTAAAAATAGAAAACAACCATTCAGAAAGTAAAGGGATTCAGGAAGATAGATATACTATATAGCTTTTAAACCAAATAAAGATAAGACACAAGCACCTCAGCAACATGACCACTAATGTACAGTTCACAGGAATAACTTCTTTCATTAAACCTTCTTCCAAATCAATAAAATGTCTATTGTTAATCTTTAACCAAGCACATCAATTTACAATAAAATGAAGCTAAAGACTATCAGATAAGGAGAAAATAATCGGCACCATTGAAATAAAAAATTTCCTTTTTTCTAAAGGCTGCGCATCTATCTTGCTTGACTGCAATTATGACAATTAAATGTTAGCACAAACTACATAGTACACTGACACGAATGATTTGAATCAAACCTGTTTGAACTTTTAATTGCTTGGGCTTCATCCAACACCATCTATTGCCATTTCACCCGCCGAAAGTACTTCTCATCAGTCCAGCATATAGTTGACATTGGAAAAATTCTTCAATGACTTTTCAGAACAATTGAAGGCAAATCAAGAATATATTTTAACTGTAATCAATGTACTCCCATTAAAAAAATTGAAAGTTACCATCTCCTTATCCACTCTCTTCCAGAAAAGAAACATGTCCCTAGCTATCTTCCTTGTGCGAATCGGAGCACCCTTCATCAATTTAAGTAATCTACTCACTTTCAATTTCACCTGGTAAAGAAAATAATGATAGATAAATGAAGCATAGCTTCAGGATATTACACTATAGCACAAAGGCCTCACTAATATCGCAGGAACAAAATTTAAAGTTACTTTCCAAAATGCTACTAGAAATCGAAATATGTGATGCTTCAGAGAGAGAATGTTTGCTTGCCTCTCTTTGACAATTTTCTGAAACCCTCTTGGGATCAATTAGTTGCTTCCTATGAAAAGCTGTAAAATTCCTATGATGCTTTGGCATGTCTCTTCTTACAATATTGACCCATATTTTTCCAATTTTCTCCATTTCCTCCCTCTCAATCATAGAAGGATCTTTCTTCACCTTTTGCTTTTTAGGCAAGCTTCTTTCAATTATCTGCAGCACAAATAACAACACTTTGATTAAGAACCCATTGTTAGAAAAGGAGTAATTGCACACCAGCCCCCTCCCATCCCATATAAACTAGCGTAATTTAACATTCAAAAGTAAAGGAGATAAAAACCTCATATGTATCACCTTTCTCTAGAACTTTAACATAGTAGACCTGTAAAACACCACCCTCAAACAAAATAGACCGTTTTATATTTCCGGCTGCCCCATATGGGATGGAAGAATGCAACCCAACATCAGAAACTTTGAGACTGAAATTCTGAGCTGAGTTAGAAGCAGCAAGCGACTTCAATTTTGAATGAAGTGAATCATACTGGGGATGGGGCTCCCCCATCCCTGCCCAGTTTGTAGGCCCAAAACTTTTATCAGTCACCATCATTTCTACTAGTGACCCTAAATCCAATGTACCTTCTAAGTAAATTTCATCCACTCGAATATCAGAAAATCTTGGCAAGTTCAAAGATGCCGCCAGCTTGTCATAAGTTGGAGGGATCCTGTACGTGATACCATCCCCAATATCCAAATTAGGAGGCTCATATGTTGCTCTACATGAATAAATTAATGTTACGAATGTGAATCACTCATTTATCTGGAACTAGAAAAGTTGTTTTAGATTTGCAAATATCCTACATTCGAGATGCCAACTATAGCAGAAAACGAACCTATCAGAGTCATTTTGTGGTGTAAAATCTGCTTCATGGTAATTCCCTGGTTTGGGATGATTAGCATAATTTCATCTGCAAAAGTGGGTAATTTCATCTGCCCAGTTGTTCAATACAAATGCAGGAGCAACAACAAGAAAAGGTCCCCATATATTTTTATCCTGAATTAAAAATATAAATTTAAAAACTTAAAGTTAGAATCCCAAGTTACACCAAAGAAAAGCCAAACACCAAGCTAAGTAATTACTTCCACTAGATGAGCCAAAAATGCCATAGCCTAAATGGTTTTTTCGAGGCCCATCTCATCAGCAAGAATGCCATTCAAACCCTACAAATGACAAAACATCCCAAATAAATAGTAGGAAAAAGAAGAAAAGTAAAAAACAGAAAGGAGAAATTATATGTATAATTTAAATATGTGTTGCATTTATCAACCTGCTCATAACAATTGACCAGCCACTGAAGACCTTTCAGCTGATATTCTTTAAGGGTGCCTCTAAACAACAGTGGTGTTTGAACAGTTGATGTCACTGGCATGGTGGAACAGTTGTTTCTAATTTCATTATCCTCAATTTGATATATCTGCTAGTTGATGGAACCAAAGAATCAGTTCCTTGAAGTTGCATCCTACACTGGAGAGATAGGCACAGTAAGCATACCACGAGAAGTTCTGTGAAATCCAAAGCTCTCCCATTTGTATCTACCTTAATTAACTCTGATGGACATAATACAAAACTGATGATAGCTCCCCCATAAGCAGCAGGTGGAATTATTACTTGGGGCTGTGGAGCACTACTCTACGTACTTCCCTTTGTGAGAATAAAAAAAATGAATAAGAAAAGTGAAGCCATGTAGTTCAACCACATAAGAGAGACAACCGCTACATCACAAGAAAATCTTCTTTTTATTTTTCTTTAACTTGGGGTAAAGGGAATTTGAACTTGAGACATCCTCAATTATGAGAAGTGTATTACCACCATGCTATGTCTATAGCTATACTTCACGAGAAAATCACTTATGATTATTACTATAGAATTACATGTTCAAAATTAAAACACTCCACAGATCACTATTACAATACGTAAGCCAATGACAGATTATCTGAACAACTTTTTGGCTTACCTGTAGAAACTGTTTCGTCTGGGAATAAATGCCAAAAACGAGGGAACTCTCAAAAGACATCCCCACAAAAGATGATGTAGAACCTCTATAAAGTCCTCTAATCAGTCAAAAAAATATCAGTTAACTTTCCCAAAAAAGGAGAAAATGTGTTATTTAGACAATTTAAAGATACTGAAAATATTTGTCACGTGGCACCAAACGTTAGCTCTTATAAGGCAAGAATGCCCTGCTAAATAAAATGAAAAAAGAGAAATATTTAAGAACTCTAGCTCAATTTTTTGTATCTCAAGTCCTGTTTACAAAAAATTCCTAACAAGATACAAGCATATTATCACATCTTCATCAAATTTAAATGAGCATATATATAAGAAAATAATGACTCTAGCTAAATCGGAAGAATACTCCTTCAGTCCTTAGTATCCTAGCAGTACAATGCAAACTATTCTTGTACTTGATCCCATGTGCTTCAGTATTGTGTTTTTGCAGCTTCACCTAATAAACAAACAAAAGTTTAACACACTCAATAAATATACACATAGATCAGAGGAATCAAAAACACGAAAGTATAACCAATAAGGAAATATACAAACTTTAAATTCATTTTCAATTCACAGAGATAATCTTGTAAGATGTTATTGGTTAATACTTATGTTATCTCAATCTCATCCCGAAATTTTTTTAAGAAACGATTCGCAGGGCAACCCAGTCATATAGTTTTCTAAGGCATTTGCTCTAAACTTTGATGCTTTTAATTCACCATGATAGGGCCTAGATTCATTGAAAGAAAAAAAAATTGGTTTCTGGGTTTTGAACCCCAAGTCCTATCAATTTCACTAAGAGTGCAATCAAACAAAAATATGTTAAATTACAAGCTAAACCCATGAAAATTTCACATAATCCAACGAGAATAAGATGAGAGATTACCTTTCCGGTGTCAAAGGGATGGCCAATGGCGACGGTGGAAACTCCAGCGAGTAAGCTGGCGACGTACTGCTTGTCAGCGGGAGTGTCCCCCATCTAAAAAGGCCATTTCTATCTGTGGCTGAACATCACTGCTGCTATCATGGTCTCCTCCAATATCGAAGATGGAATTCAGACCACACCTGTTTCAATGGTTCGGTCCGAGCAAGGGAAAATGAGACAGAGAGAAAGAGATGGTTCGGTCTGAGCTAGGGAAAATGAGACAGAGAGAAAGAGATGGTTGATAGATTCGGTCTAAGATAGGGAAAATGAGAAAGAGATGAAGACTGAGACAGAGAGAGAAATAGATGAAGACTTCGGTCGGTCCGAGATAGGGAAAATGAGAAGGAAAATTTGCCCTTTTTTTTTCACTTGCCGCTTTTTTTTAACTTGCCGCGCGTGTGACTTTACTCATTAACTTTATATATACAATAACTCTTTTTAAATAGTATTATAATGATGTGTTATGGTAATGAGTGTTTGGTGTAGTGTTGGATGCCCACTATGCGCAATAAATGCACACAATCGTTATATACATTTATTGATTAATGTAAATGGAAATAGGCTTAATTAGGCTATTTACATATCCATTTATTTGAGAAGTTACCCAGTCATGTATGTTACCATTTATAGTACGGTTACCCAATATTTTTCATCACTATTCCCTATAAATATACGGGGAATTGGCAGTAAAAGGGACTGACATCTTGTAGGCCAAAACTCTGCTGAAATTTTCATAAACAATATCTTCAAGAGTTCCTAAGCAAGAATAAGAGTGACTCGTGTACTAGGTGGATTTTAACCACTGAACCACGTTAAAATCATGTGAGTTTACATTTCTTGTTTATTAATAAGCTTAATCTCTCTAATCAGGTTTCTTAATCCCCTGTTGGCAAAAAACTGTGTCAACAACCTCATACGCCATCTGTCGACCAGTAGTCAGACTCACCGTCCAAATCCTTTGTAATGACCCAACTATTCTAAAACCTTGGACCATTAAAAACTACTAGACATAGCTACTATTTTGGAAAGATACATAAGAAACAATATATCTTTATTAAAACTTAAAATAGTGTATCAAATACATAATAATAGAAAATATGGCATGGGTACCCATTGTTTAAAAGAAAAACATAAACTTTAATTCAATTGTTTAAAAAAACTAAATGCGGAAAATACATAGAAACATAATTTTAAAAAAAATACTAAAAACAACGTCATCCTCGATCAACACGCAGTCCACTCAGTCCGTTCATCCTCAACACACAAGCCAAGCTACCAAGAATCTTTCCGCCTCTGTATCTAGTTTCTTGTATCACACTAAAAAAAATAAAGAAATGAGCCTAATGTCGAGCAAGGAAAATATACTAGCAACATAAACATATACATACAATTATATCATAAATAGATACTATAAACATGTCATAACATATACTATAAACATTTGACTATAAAAACGTATACGATATATGACTATACTATTAATGGCTATTATGACATGTGATAAATCATCTACGTCCCCTGTCTAATATTTGAGGTAGGTTAGATCACATGTAGTGTATGATAACCCATCTAGGTCCCCTGTCTAATATTTGAGGTAGGGTAAATCATAACATAACATATTAAAACATAAACTTATCACAACATATTATACATAGACATAACATATAAGCATAACACATCATACAAACATACAAGATCTATCCTATTTTCCTTACCAAAATCGGGATATGAGAACAAATGCGGGACTTGGAACACTCCTAAATCACTAATAAGAATAGTGAGTATTTCTTAAAAGAAAGAGATGAAAAGAATAGAACAAAACCACCAAGAGAAAACTTACCCAAAAGACACCTTAAGTTCAAAGAACTTAAAAACCTAACCACAAAACCATAACAAAAGTTAGAACCTGAATGAAAACTAAAGAAACTAAGGAATTAAACAGGATTGAACTTAAGAAAAAAGGTACCTTAATTGACCTTATGGATTGGTCTAACCCCAATATCGAAATGCATTAATCTCACTTCCCAAAGTGTTTTATAAAGCTTAAGAATAGCAAAGCTTTTTCCCAACCCAAGTGTTTATCACTCTTATGGTCTCACTAGCACCTTGGAGTCTGATCACAGCTGAAGAGTAAGTGAAAGGGATGGGTTCTAAGTCCTATTTATAGAGTTGTAGGAATAAAAATCTTCTTTTTGTTTTTGAATAAAAATAATGAATTTAATTGAAGATATTTGAATATTCGTCAATCAGAGGCTGAAGAATCGGTCAAAACTATCAGAAGTAGGTCTAAGGAGTCAAAGTTATTTTAAAAAAATTCAAAACAAAAAAAAAAAAAATTCTAATTTAGGCGATATATCGCCCCTATGTGGCGATATATCGGCTGCCCCTAGTCCTGAGTCTCCGTTCGTACGATCGTGCAATGTCAACGTGTTTTTTCGTATTCTTCTTCATGCGATATATTGGCTCCTATCTGCGATATATCGGCATACGTGAATATTTTAAACACGTAATTGCACTTTTTCAGCATAATTAAGGTTGGATAACTACTTTGACTGAGTCAAAGTACGACCCTAACAGTTTCTGGTGAAGACTAAGTCTTATATTTCCTTATTTTATCATTACAATAATAATTCCTTAATAATCATGCTTATGACAAGTGTCATATTCTTATTGGCTCCATCTAAATCATAGGTTATAATAAGAAATATATTTAGGACCAGCAATATTAATCAAACCTTATGTTATAATTAATATTATTAAACTATAGGTTAAACATATAAAATCCATAACTATAGCTAGGAGTTTCCAACTAAGTCCTGGTTTGAACCAAAATCCATGGAATCTAACATACTACTACTACTAGAGAGAGAGAAAGACTGGAAGAGAGAGAGCTAAACCTATCCTATTTGTGCCTTCCTCCTTATTGGGGTTGAGAGAGCTTTGGCACTGGTACACACGTACCCCGTGGCCCACTAATACAAAAAATGCATTGTAGGGCTCTCCCCTTATGAGCCCTCTATTTGAGAGCCTTTAAAAATGAGATGTTTTAGGGCTTGCAAAGAATATTTTAGGGCGCGCAAAGAATGTTTTTTGGGCTCGCAATGCTTGTCTTAAAAGAACCCGTTGAGTGCCTTTAAATAAAGTTTTTAAGGCCCTCTTTGCGTGCCCTTAAAAGTTAATTTTTAAAAAAAATAAAATGCAGATACATTTTTTTTATTTTGCTTTAAAAAATATATATCTCATTGAGTGTCCAAAATGTATTATTTATGTTAGATTTCTAAAATTTCAAAAGAAAATACTGCAAAAAGCCAACAAAAAAAATCAAAAGAAATGTAAATTTCTCATTAACATGGGTAAGCCAGCTTTTAACATCTTTGATTTTGCTCTAACCAATTGTAATAATGACATCACCCATCCTCTAGAACTTCGTCAATTTCTCAAATAGTATAGGGTTTGTCAGAGGTAAACTGAAATAAAACAAAGAAACAAACTTTTAATTAGAATTATATTAGTAATAATAAATTCAAAACATATAGAAAAACTATACTATATTTATATTATGTAGTTGTATATTCATTATTACCTATTTTGACGAGAAATCTTTGATACGAGGGGCATTTATAAGTACATTCTTCATCATCATCATAACATAATATCCATAGTTGATAATGTTTGATTGTTTACGACACTACAAAGATTGGTAATACATGTACAAATCTTTTTATTAACTATCTTAAACTCATATACAAATAGAAACATGTCGTAGGTTAGAAATACATTACTTCCGCTGGGCATTTGTTGATCTTTTTACGTGCTTTAATTCTTTCCGTGAAATACATATCAAATGCATCATGAATGGTGTTCTTGATGGTTTTCCTACTATCTAATGGTTCCTTGAGAGGATCGAGAAAACAACAATAATGCCAATTGGGATATAATAAAAATAACATCCAATGCTTCATGTTGAAAGAACAAGCATTACAAAGTTTCTAACTTTAGATTATATTTTTTTGTATCAATGAAAAACATATTTATTGAACTTACCAATGGTTATAAGGCATAACTATCCAATCATGCTTTTTAGAGGTGCAGTATAGCATCCTATCACATAAAGCTTGAGCACGACTATCTGCGTGAGTCATGAAAGTAGAAACTGTGTTCGAATTCATAAACAACAACAATTCTCTCTTTTCCTCGTCTAATAACAGTTCCTGGTACAAAATCCTACCAAAAAATATCATTAATTAAAAAGAAACATTAAAAGAAATCCACATATAGTTGATGATACAAAATCCTTACAATAAATTTTTGTAGTGCACCAAATATTTTTTTTTAGTTTATTAAAATTTTGTGATTTTATTTAAGTGTTAAGTGTGATGAATTGTTTTATTTAAATATTGTTTATTTTATTTAGTTGTTGTTATTTTATTTGATTGTTTGATATTTTATTTAATTGTTAGAATTGTTGGTAGAATATTTTTTTGAAATTACTTGTTAAATGATATATATTTATTTTTATTTTAAAATGTGATTATGTGAGATTTAGTTTAATGCACTAAGGTGCATGGTAGGTAGTGATGCACCCTAGTGATTGAGTATGTGCATGTGCATGGTTGCATGGTGTGCATGCAATAGTTTTCTACACATTAATTTCCTTTTATTGGTTTATTTATTTTTATTTAATTAAGGAATTTAAAAAGAAAGGGAAATAAAGAGGCTTGTGTTCACACAAGAAAAATATTAGGAAACAAATGGTGAGGAGAAAGGATAGATTTGTCATTTTTGAATTCCCGTAACCTTAGACCTTAGAGCTACGAAAATCACATTTTCCTTATTAGTTTAGAAATCCAAGGAAGGAAAGGGGGGGGGGGGGGGGGGGGGGGGTGGACAATTGCAGCTGCCTTTTTGGGTAAATAAAAATGTATTTATTTAATTAATTAGATTTTAGAATTAAATAAATTTATAAGAAATTAACTTTTATTATTTTAGAAAAATAAAAACCTAGACACTATAAATGAAACCTTAGAACCGTAGAGAGCATTTTTGCTCATCTCTTCTCTATACCACAACCATCCATCTAGAGAGGGTAGAGAGAGAGGGAGGCGAGCTAGAGAGAGAAAGGAAGGCTGTCATATTTTTCTAGAGAAGAAGAAGAAAAAGGGTTCAAGCTAGGGTAAGGTTTGTGGTTGTTTTCCTTATGATTAATCTAGTATTTTGATCGGGTTGTCTCTAACCTTGTTCATCTTCTTCTCCATCTTGATTATTCAAATTATACAACCCCTAGGGTTTGAGCAAGGAGGTTATTGGGTTCTTGATTGGATTGGATTCTTGATTTTCTATCAAGAAGAGGTATTGAAATCCCTCCCTAAATTTTGTGATTTTTGGTTTTGATGGATAGATTATTGAGGGATTATGGTTAAAGGGGATTTATGTTTTGGGTAGGAAAAAAATGGGTACTTTGTGTTCTTGATATCTTGGTGATAATAAGTTGTTTGATTTGCATGAAGGGTATTATGGTTTGATGTATAAAAGGGTTTTGATGTTGATTTAGTATGTATAATGAATAGTGGTCATTATGAATGCAAATATGGGGTTTCGGCCTAGGCATACCTAAGGATCATCTTGATATTTTGTTTGATGTTGTACAATTTTCAATATATTAGATCCATGTTTTAGGACCTATGTAATTTTGGTAAAATGATAATTGGAAATCTTGCTAATTGGATCCATGAAATTTTGATAGGATGCATGTGATATTGTGCATGAAAATAATGATAAAACATGTTAGGTTAATATAAAGGCATATGTGAAAATAGTGTTTATGAATTAATGTATGTTATTGTTATTGTTAGTGTTTTGTTGGATTTCATGTGTAGATTCAATGGAATAGAAAAAAATAGGATTTTATAAGATTGCATGTGAATATGTTAGTAATATTCTTAGAATTATGTATATATAATCAGAGTATGATGAGATTTTGGACATGTATGATTTTATGTGAAATTTTTGGGATAAAAGATGAATTTCATGAGAAATTAAACTTGCTGATTTTTGTAAGTAATTGGGTTAAAGTTTGATAAAAAAAAATGATTTGCATGCATAAGTAATGTCCTTGATGTTATGTTAATTTTATGGAATTAGAAAGGGTATTTTAAGTCCCAATAAAATGATATTTTACTCAAATAAATACCTACATAATTTTTATTGAATTTTTAGAAAAATGAGAGTTTTTAAATTGAATATAGTGATTTTTTTTAAAGATAAAAATGATTGCTGGAATTTTTGTAAAAAAATGTGAAGTGTGTTTCACTAAAATGAATTTGATGAGTTTTTGAAACAAAATTATTATCCTAAGTTATGGTAATATTAAAAATGGTATTTTAATATGGTATGAATGCATATTTTGATAAGTTATGATTTTTCTTTATTTTGATTAAGAAAAATATTTAGATTCAATTTATTTATGATTTTTAATTAAATTAAATAGTGGTTGAAAGTTTGGTTTAAATGATTAAAAATGATTATTTAAATTGTCACATATGGATTTATGTTACATAAAACTAAGTCTTAAATAATTTTAATAAAATATATTTTTCCCACACTTAAAGATATATTTTTCTCACATAATTTATGTAACACAATTAACCAATGTTAAAATTATTTTTCTAAAGAAATATATTAATGATAGGTATTTTAATTAATTCCAAGCTTTTTGTTATTTCTTTGTAATTTGAGAATAATAAAGGAAATTGTCAAATTTTTTTTAAAGCTAAATCAAATTATTTTATAAAATAAAATAATGTTTTGAGAAATTTAATCAACCTAGATATTTTAAGAAAAATAAAGCATGTTATATGTCTTAATTTTAAAACGATAAAAGTAAGAAATGTAGAATTATCGTTTTTAAAACGTCTCAATTACGCAATATTCCCACGTATGCATGTTACATGCAAATCCACTTTTACGTCCAAAATTATGTTTATTATTCAACTATGTGGTTTTTATAGAAAGATCATGCATGTAAAATAGGTAAAAATTAGCATTTTTCTTTTATGGCTTTATGTGTAGTTAAGAATCATTGCATGTTATGTGCAAATATTATTATGTGTGGATGGTCCATGCACACATGAGTTCTATGGAAGGGCAAAATAGTAATTTTATGAACCTAAGAAATGTTGTTTTGGTTATGGTATAGGCTCGTTGAGAGGTTGTGAAATTTCTTAGCTCGGACCTGAGGTAAGGAAGTTAGATAGATTCTATGATTTTATGCTATGAATGGTAAGACTGTTGTATGAATGAATTGTTATGAATTATGAATGTTATAATGTGATGATATGTAACTTGTATGAATATGATATGTTTATGGATGTTAGCGTGATGAACACGACACATCAAATGGGTTACTAAGGATATAAAGACATAACTCGAGTTACTAAGGATATAAAGATGTAGCTCCTAGGGTGGACGCGCCGAGGTTATTCAAGGACCAAAGACTCTTGTTTACCTCATAGGGTGACATGGACAACTAGCGGACCATGCTCATCATGTATGTTGTATGAATGTGATATGATGATATGTTACGATTACGTTATGATATGCTATGATGATATGTTACGATTACGTTATGATATGCAATGATGATATGTTACGATTACGTTATGATGTGCTATGATGTTATGTTACGATTACGTTATGATATGCAATGATGATATGTTACGATTACGTTATGATGTGTTATGATGATATGTTACGATTACGTTATGATATGCAATGATGATATGTTACGATAATGTTATGATATGCCATGATGTGTTAGATGAACGTTAGTGTTCGTATTTGTTGTATCCTTACTTGCTTATTGTTTGTACTTCCTTACTGGGCTTTTAGCTCACCCCCTTACTTTTCCTTCCAGGTAGCAAATAGGATTTCTCTGTGGCACGCGTGGTGACGTGAGGAGTTCTATCGTCGTAAGGTGTATGGCGTGGGGTATCCTATGGATGGAATAAACGATCACTTTTGGATGCCATTTTAAATATGTTATATTTTAAGAGACTTTCTAAATTATCAGTGGGACTTAATTATCTTATATTGTTTCTTTTGAACTTTGCATAAAAACTCATATTTTCTTTTTAAACTAATGGGCCCAACTTGCATTGTTTTAAGCAATTCCCCACTGAGACCTTTATAAAAAGTGGTTTTCTTTATGGACCAACGATATGTGAATGTTTTAATAAGTACTAGTTTAGGGCGTTCTTTACAATTTTATCAACTTTGTATAGAGCATACCTCATGTAGAAGATAATGCATGATTGTCCAATCATCTCCTTTCTACAAAATGCATGTGGTTACCATCTTCTTTTCTCTCATTTTCTCTCTACCATTCTCTCTTCCAATTTGGGTTTTTCAAGAGCATTTTGCAAGTATGTATGTCATTTATTTTGTAATTTCTACTCTAGTTGTGTGCTTCTAATCTTTTTCATAAGATTATTAAGATTACGATGAAGCAACTTGTAACTAGGTAATGTTTATGTTGTATGTTGATTTCCCTTGTAATGCAACAAGTTTATGGATTTTTCTTCTTCATATATGTCTTTCATCTTTAATATCTCATATTTTAGATTGTTAGATAATATGCACTTTGTTCTTTATTTTGCAAAACATAATATTCTTTGTGTAAGATGTGTCATTAAATTGTACACATTCATGCTTAGAACAAAAATATTATGTTTTGCCTTATAAATAATGTTCATTGATTTATTTGTTATTTCATTAGTTTGATTTACACTAAATGCTTTGAAATTATAATTTTGAAAAGTGAAGAAAAATCCTATCTTTTTAGATGTAATTTGTGCTTAAAATTATAAATCTATTTGGAAAATGATAGTTTGAATTATTTTAACTATCACTAAAACTTGGGAATCAATATACTAATAAATATTATTAAACTTACATTTTGTGGATTCTAGTATCTTAATAATCTTTTCTTTAAACACTTATTTTCAAATCATTATTGGTTTATTTTTATTCTCTTAAATAGCTTTATTTTTCAATCTTTTATTTTATGTTCATAATATTAAAACTCATCAATCTTTGGAGCTAGGTTAGAATTTATTACTTTTGATTTAAAATAGTTTTCTTTTTTATTTTAGACAACTCCTTCGGGTTTGATCTCGTGCTTACACGAACACTATATTCCATATACGATTCGTGCGCTTGTGAGTATAAATTTTTTAAAACATACCCGTTTTGGGTCCATCAAGTTTTTGGCGCCGTTGCCGGGGAGTTGCAAAAGAAAAGAAACAAAATTTATCTCAAGGTTAGTAAATTCTTCTACTAATTATTTTAATTTTTGCACTTAAAAAAAAAGAAAAAAAACTATATATCAATAAAAAAACAAAAAAAAAGATAAAAAGAAAATTTGGGACGGTTCTACCACCCATAAAAAAAAACTTATTTATTTATTTATTGCATTTTTTTCTAGTTGACAGCACTTTATCCTCCTAATTTTTCTATCTTTTTAATGTTTATAGTTGACGGCACTTGTGCCTCCTAATTTTGTTGTAATTTTATTTCTTTTATATCTTTGTTAGTTGACGGCACGTGTGCCTCCTAACCTTTGTTATAATTTTCTTTATTTATCTTGTTGTAATTTTTATTTTATTTGATTTCCGCAAGTTACTAGTTGATGGCAATTTTTCCTCCTAGTCTTTTATCTTATGTTTTAGTTGATGGCACTTGTTCCTCCTAATTTTTACCTTAATTTTGTTATGGTTGATGGCATGCTATGCCTCCCTACTCTTGCCTAAATTTTAGTCTTATTTAATTTTACCTTATTTTTCTTTACCTTTTATCATATTATTCTATAATTGTGGAAAATACTTGAAACCTAAATCTTGTCCTTTCACCATAAGCAATTTTTGCTTAAAGGAAATTTGAACAAAATTCCCAATCCACCTCTACTAATTAACCTCGGGGAGTTGTTAGTAGTTCGCGAGTAAGTGGAATCAAATAGGCCTGGGGACAAGTAAACCATAAGAATTATATTGTTGTGAAATCTCTAAAAATTCTAAGTATGCTCTATGGTTGCGGTTTTAACTGATCTTCCACATTAGAAAATTGCTTGTTTGAGATTATCCTTGTTGCCTTGTTTGTGAAAATTGTATGCATCATTGGGAACGTAACTATAAAATGCGATTAGTAAAAAGACGTTTATCTTTGTTTGAAATTGAAAGTGTTAGTAAAAATTTGAGTATCATGAAACCTATTGCTAATCCTGTTGATGAAAATGTTGTCCCTGAAAAAACTTTGCTTGAATATTTTGCACCTATTTCATCTAATGCTCCTTCATGCATTGTTTTACCTACAACTTCTGCTACTCATTTTGAGCTTAAACCAGCAATCATTCAATTGTTGCCATCTTTTTATGGGTTAGATAGAGAGGATCCTTACATGCATGTCAAAGATTTCTTAGAAATTTGCTCAACATTTAAATTTCAAAAAATTTCTGATAAGTCGGTCAAACTAAGATTGTTTCCTTTTTCATTAAAAAACAAATCAAAAGCTTAGTTAAATTCCCTTCCAACAGGGTCTATAACTACATGGGATCAACTTTATAATAAATTCTTGCTGAAATTTTTTCCTATATCTAAAACTGATAGTCTAAGGAGAGAAATCTTCGAGTTTTTTCAAAAAGATAATGAAGATTTTTATGAATGTTGGGAAAGATTTAAAGATTTATTATTAAAATGTCCTCATCATGGTTTTTAAAAATGGAGACTTGTAAAATATTTTTATGATGGTTTGACTCCCTCTAATCGTCAAATGATTCAATCTATGCATACTGGAAATTTTTTAAAATTTCAAGGACAAGAGGTGTGGGACGCCCTTGAAGATTTATCTGTTAATTCACAACAATGGAATTATTTTGATCCTAGGTATAGGTCAACTAATTCACCGAAAATAGGAGGAAGGTATGAAGTAAAAGAAGAATTAGACTTAAGAACATCCTTAGACAAATTAGCGAGAAAAGTAGAAGCTTTAGCCATAAGCCAAACTATAAATTCTCCAATACAACCAAGAAAAGATGTTTGTTATATATGTTCTAGTCCTTGCGATAATGCCCAATCATGTCCTTCCTACAAAGAAGCCTTTTCTGAGGAGGCCAATGCTCTTCATTCTTATGGGAAACCAAATGATAGCCCATTTTCATCCACCTACAATCCAAATTGGAGAAACCATCCGAACTTTTCATGGAGACAAAACCAAACTCATGCCCCACAAAATCAACCATATCCTCAACAAAGGAAACCTTCCTTAGAAGATACCTTACAACAATTTATGCAATCCACTCAACAAATCCTACAAAATCAATCTCAATCAATTACCAAACTCGAGACACAAGTAGGACAACTCGCCACTACTTTAGCTGATAGAGAAAAAGGAACATTCCCTAGTCAACCTATCCCCAATCCAAAAGGTCAATATGAGATAGGAAAGTCTAGTCATAATGGAGAAGTCAAATCAATTTCAACTCTTAGGTCCAGAAAGAACATTGTCAAACCTGATTACATACTCGAGGTTGAAAACGAAAAAGAAAAAGAAAAGAGTCAGCCTTCTAGTTCTAATGCCAATGACTTTTCAAACAAGGAAACTCCAATCCATCATTTCATTCCAAAAGCCCATTCCCACAAAGATTACTTCCAATTAAAAAAGGCGGCCAATATAATGACATCTTAGAAGTTTTTAAACAAGTTATTATCAATATCCCTTTCTTAGATGCCATTAAAAAAATTCCTGCCTACTCTAAAATTTTCAAGGATCTTTGTACTGTTAAAAGAAACACTAATGTTCCTACAAAGGCATTTTTAACTGAACAAGCTAGTTCCATTATTCAATATAAGAGTCTTGTTAAATATAAAGATCCTGGGTGTCCCACAATTTCATGCATTATTAGTGATCATTTTATTAACAAAGCTTTACTTGATTTGGGTGCTAGTGTTAATTTGTTGTCGTATTCTGCTTATAAGCAACTTGGTCTTGGTGAGCTAAAACCTGCCTCTATAACTCTTCAATTAATCGATCGTTCTGTGAAAAATCCAAGAGGCATTATAGAGGATGTTTTGATAAAAGTTGATAAATTTTATTTTCCTGTTGACTTCATTGTTCTTGATACTCAACCAGTAGAAAACATGCATGCTCAAATTCCTATCATTTTAGGTAGACCATTCATAGCTACATCTAATGCAATCATAAATTGTCGTAATGGTGTTTTGCAATTATCTTTTGGAAATATGACTGTTGAATTGAATGTATTTAATGTGGTTAAATCTGTGGAATGTGAGGAAGTGCATGAAGTTAACATGATAGATAGTATATGTGAAGATGATGGAAATGACTTACTTGACTTTTGTGAAAAATACTTTGGTATGAACTTGCATGTTGATGACTCTAATGATGATGTGAATGCTTTGCTACAGCCTATACCCTTAAATGAAACCAAAGTTGAACATTTTTCACCCTTAGATCATGTTCAATCAATCTTCGAGTCTCCAAAGTTAGACCTTAAACCTTTGCCAAAAAATTTAAAATATGCTTTTCTAGGAGAATCTGAAACCTTACCTGTTATCATAGCATCCGCTTTAGATAAAGAACAAGAAGATAAATTGTTAGATGTCCTTAGAAAACATAAAGAAGCCATAGGTTTGACCATTGGAGACATTAAAGGAGTTAGCCCATCCATATGTATGCATAGAATCCATCTAGAAGAGGATGCTAAAACCTCTCGGGAATGTCAAAGAAGGTTAAATCCAAATATGAAAGAAGTGGTTAGAGAAGAGCTCATAAAATTGTTAGACGTAGGTATTATTTACCCTATTTATGATAGTCAATGGGTTAGTCCAGTTCAAGTTGTGCCTAAGAAGTCTGGGATCACAGTTGTTGAAAATGAGAAAAATGAATTAATCCCTACTAGAGTACAAACGGGGTGGAGAGTGTGCATAGACTATAGACAGCTGAATAATGTTACTAGAAAAGACCATTTTCCATTGCCCTTTATTGATTAAATGCTTGAACGTTTAGCTGGCCATGCATATTATTGCTTTCTTGATGGGTATTCGGGATATAACCAAATCCCCACTACCCCAGAAGATCAAGAAAAGACTACATTTACATACCCTTTTAGGACTTTTGCCTATCGTCGCATGCCTTTTGGATTATGTAATGCACCTGCGACTTTTCAAAGGTGTATGATTTCAATTTTTTCTGACATGGTTGAAAGATTTCTTGAAGTGTTTATGGATGATTTTTCTGTGTTTGGTTCATCTTTTGATGAATGTTTGCACCATCTTTCACTTGTTTTAATTCGTTGCAAAGAGAAAAACCTTGTGCTTAACTGGGAAAAATGTCATTTTATGGTTAAAATAGGAATTGTTTTAGGTCATGTGATCTTATCTGAAGGAATAGAAGTTGATAAAGCAAAAGTTGATCTTATTTCAAAACTTCCCCCACCTAAAACTGTGAAAGAAATTAGATCATTCTTAGGCCATGCCAGTTTTTATAGAAGATTTATAAAATACTTTAGCACATTTCTCGACCTTTATGCCATTTACTTGGAAAAGAAAATTTTTTTGTCTTTGATAATAATTTCCATGTTGCCTTTCAAAAATTAAAAATTTGTTGACTACTGCACCCATTATTCGACCCCCTGATTGGAAAATACATTTTGAAATAATGTGTGATGCTTCTGATTATGCTATAGGTGCTGTCTTAGGACAAAGACTTGAAAAAATACCTCATGTAATTTACTATGCTAGCAAAACTTTGAATGATGCTCAATTAAATTATTCCACAACTGAAAAAAAATTGCTTGCTGTTGTTTTTGCATTGGAGAAATTTAGGTCTTATCTATTAGGATCTAAAATTATTGTATACTATGATCATGCTGCATTAAAATATCTCTTATCGAAAAAAGATGCTAAGTCTCGTTTGATCCTGCTTTTACAAGAATTCGACTTAGAAATACATGATAAAAAAGGATCTGAAAATGTTGTTGCTGATCATTTATCTAAACTAGTTGTTGAAACTATACATGACTCCACTCCTATCACTGAAACTTTTCCTGATGAACAATTGATGCATGTTTCTTCCTTGCCTTGGTATGCTGATATTGTTAAATATTTGGTCACTAAAGAAATACCATCTCATTGGTCTAAGCATGATAAATCTAAATTTTATTCTGAGATGAAAAATTTTATTTAGGATGATCCTTACTTGTTTAAATATTGCCCTGATCAAATAACTAGAAGATGCATTCCAAATTGTGACCAATCTAAAATCATATCTTTTTGTCACGATCATGCATGTGGAGGACATTTTAGTTGTAAGAAAACAACTGCTAAAGTTTTACAATGTGGATTTTATTGGCCTACTATCTTTCATGATACATATGTTTATTGTAAAGATTGTGAACGTTGCCAAAAATTAGGAAGTTTAACTAAAAGAAACATGATGCCTTTAAATTCTATTCTTATTGTTGACATATTTGATGTTTGGGGCATTGATTTTATGGGACCTTTTCCTAACTCTTTTGGTAATCTTTATATTCTTGTTGGAGTTGATTATGTGTCTAAATGGGTTGAAGCTCTTGCATGCCACACTAATGACCACAAAGTTGTGCTTCGATTTTTAAAAGAAAATATATTTTCCCGTTTTGGTTCACCACGTGCTATCATTAGTGATAACGGTACACACTTTTGTAATAAGCCATTTGAATATTTGATGAAACAATATGGCATTACACATAAAGTCTCAACACCATATCACCCACAAACTAGTGGTCAAGTTGAAGTGTCTAATAGGGAAGTTAAGCACATTTTAGAAAAAACTGTGAATCCAACTAGGAAAGATTGGTCCTTAAGACTCACTGATGCATTATGGGCATATCGTACCGCGTACAAAACACCCATTGGCATGTCACCCTACAGACTTGTGTATGGGAAGGCGTGTCACTTACCTAGTTGAGTTAGAACATAGAGCCTTTTGGTCTATTAAGTAATTAAACTTTTCTTTAAACAAGGCAGGTGAGAAATGAAAGCTTCAACTAAATGAACTAGACGAAATTAGGAATGATGCATATGACTATTAAAAAAAGTATAAGGATCGCATGAAATTGTACCATGACAAAAATATTTTGAGAAAAGATTTTTCTCCAGGTCAGAAAGTCCTTTTATACAACTCTCGTTTGCATTTATTCCTGGGAAAGTTACGCTCTAGGTGGTTCGGTCCTTACATTGTTCGTATTGTTTTTCCACATGGAGCTATTGAAATTGAAAATTCTAAAAATTGTGATATATTTAAAGTTAATGGACAAAAATTAAAACCATTCTTCGAGTTAAAAATCGATGAAGTGGATGAGATCCTTCTTGAGGACCCTGTTTACCATGCTCTTTGATTCCTACTTGATCTTGATAACTTGTGTTTTATTTGTTTTGTTGTTTTATGTGTGATTTAATTTTTGTTAGTTGTATCTTTTACTCTCTTCGCGATGCACAATATCGAGGTACGACCATTCTAAACTCTAAACTTTTGTCAATTTTAATTTATATTTATATTTTGACACATTGAGGACAATGCTTAAATTAAGTTTGGGGGTATTGAGTTTATATGGTTATTTTTAGAGTATGATTTATTGTTTTTTTTTTAGTTTTTTTTAATTTTTATGTTTTGTGTTAATTTTTTTTGTTTGAAAAAAAAATTATATATTTATATATATGTTGTTATTTTGTTAATTTTTTTTAATTTGTTCATTTTCATAAAAATTAAAAAAAAAAATTGGTGATATTTTTCATTTTCAATGATAAAAATCTTGATTGAGTTTGAGTTTAGTTCTCTTAAAAATATGAATAATTCTTAAGCTTTTTTTTTTTAATTATAGGGTCAATTTTGCTTGTAAAAAAAATTACATTTTTCATAATAAGAACACTTTTATTTCCTATAAGTTTAAGTGAAAAATAATTTTAATGAAAACCTATTTTTAAAGCAAAATTGAAAATTTAATTAATTACATAAGCTTAACTTTTATTCATAATAATTTTTTAGAATTATTTTCATTGTGCAATTTTTGAGAAAATCATTTTTATATCACCAATAAAAAAAATAGTGTGTTTTTAATTTTCCTTTTGCTCGAGAACTAGCAAAACTTTAAGTTTGGGGGTGTGATAACTCTACAAAATAGAGTTATTTTACCACTTTTTTTTTATCATGAAAGATGAATTTCATTAATCACAAACCGAAATATACAAGGCAAAGTCCAAAAAAAGGACTCAGACAAACAACCAGACAAAAGTCAGCTACCTTCAGTAGCTAAGCTTAATGCCTCTTACAATCTTATGGTTAAAACAACTAAGCCTAAACATGATATCTTTTTTGATCAATTCTATGACAGATTTAACACTAAGAGAATAGTGCTGAAAATGACAAATATTCCTGTTATGCCAAAGGTAATACACAGTGGCTGAGAAAACAGCAGCCACTAGAGATGCATGAGTACCCCCCCTTCATGTCTTCAATCCAACCAGTCCAAGCCGTGAACTCAAGAGGCCAAGTGCACCTGACCCAGCCTTGAATCAGCCGAATCACTTGCTGAGAAAAAAGGCAATAAAAAAATCGGTGGTTGTGGCTTTCAGCAGCCAGCTCACAGACCGGGCAAGAAACAGAGTCAATAACCATAGAAACTCTAATAATACACAGTGGCTGAGAAAACAGCAGCCACTAGAGATGCATGAGTACCCCCCCTTCATGTCTTCAATCCAACCAGTCCAAGCCGTGAAATCAAGAGGCCAAGTGCACCTGACCCAGCCTTGAATCAGCTGAATCACTTGCTGAGAAAAAAGGCAATAAAAAAACCGGTGGTTGTGGCTTTCAGCAGCCAGCTCACAGACCGGGCAAGAAACAGAGTCAATAACCATAGAAACTCTAATAATATGATCTCTAGTTAAAAGCTTAGAGTTTACAGCTTGCAATGTGATAAATTTATGCTTAGGAATACTCATTCGGTTCCAAACAAATTGATGATACTTGGCCGGAACTTGGTGGATAAGCTTAGCATACAACAGCCCAATCTTAAACTTCCCTTGACTACTCGCATTACCAATGTCCTCCTGAGCAAACAAGTTATGTAATTGACAGAGTTTTTTCCAATACCAGCATGTGATTTTTTTGAGTTGGTAGAGCCAGAAACCATTCCCTTTTAAGTACACCGTATGAATCCATTTGACCCACAAAGTCTCCTGTTGATGGTTTATTACCCAAATATACTTCCCAAGCATGGCCTTGTTCCATTTAGATCCTTCACCAAAGCCCAATCCTCCAAGGGTATTCGGCAAACAAACTGTAGACCAGGCAGTGAGGTGAAAATTACTTCTAGTCCCATTGTGGCCCCAAAGAAACTACATACATAACTTGTCAACTTCTTTAATGACACTTTGAGGCAATAAAAAGATATTCATCCAATAGTTACGCAGCCCAAGAAGAACAGAGGTAATAAGCTGAACCTTCCCTGCATAAGATAGATGTCTACTAGACCAAGTGTGAAGATGGAGTTTAAATTTTTTCAAAATTTCACCACAGTCAGCCTCTTTCCATTTAGTAGGACGCATAGGAATCCCCAGATATTTGAGCGGGAATGAGCCTTCCTCAAGATGAAGAACTTCCTGTAACTGAGATTTGTCTTGAGCAGATATACCACCAAAGAACACTTGAGACTTGTTGAGAATAGCCTTCATACCCGAACTATTGCAAAATTCATCAAACATCTGCTTAATAATCTGAACAGAATCATAGTTTGCTTTGCAAAAAATCACTAAATCATCAGCAAAGCATAAATTGATGATTTTGAGACTTTTACACATTGGGTGGAACCGAAAGGCAGGTTGCATCGCTCCAAATTGAAGCAGCCTAGACAGGTATTCCATTACTAAAACGAATAATAAAGGTGATATTGGGTACCCTTGACGAAGGCCCTTAACCCCTTGAAAGCCCCCTTGCACCCGCCCATTCAACATAAGTACATATGAGGTACCCCTGAGACAAACCATTACCCAATTTATAAATCTGGTGGGGAATCTAAAGCTGGTCAACAATCTTTCCAAAAACGCCCAATCAACTGTATCACAAGCCTTGCTAAGGTCGATCTTCAAAACACATCTTGGGGAGGTGTTCTTTCTATTATAGTTCTTGATCAAGTCCTGAAAGATGAGTATATTATGAGCTAATGATCTCCCACGAATAAATGCTCCTTGATTAGGACTGATTATAAACGGCAAAACTTCGGAAAGTCTACTGCAGAGCATTTTGGAGATGCATTTATACAGAGTGTTGCAGCAAGCTATGGGACGATAGTCAACTGCTCTGCTAGGAGCATCATTTTTAGGGACCAAGGTTATTACTGTTTTATTAATCTCAGTAGGCATCCTTCCAGTTTTGAAAAAATCCAACACAGCCACTGAGATTTCATCCCCAATCTGCTTCCATAAAAATTTGTAAAAATCTGAGTTGTACCCATCTAGCCCTGGGCTCCTAGTACCCGGAATGCTATAAAGAGCTTTCTTCACATCAGCCTTAGTAAAGTCTCTAATTAAACCCAGCTGCTTATCAATCTCTAAACAAGGCCCAAATTCCATACAATCTGTTTTAACACACCCAGTAGCAAGACAAGAGCTGCCCATGAAACTTTTGAAGTGAGCTAAAAAGTGATGAACAACTGAATCATAATCATCAATGATGTCCCCATTATCATTTAGAAAAGAAACAATTTTATTCTCCTCTCTCCTTTTTTCGATGCAAGCATGAAAATAAGCAGTATTCTCATCTCCTTTTTGTAGCCACGTCACCTTACTCCGCTGAATCAAGAAGCTCCTATATCTTGCATAGTGAATTTTATAATTGATAGCTGCTTTCTTTTCTGCCTCCTGATCAGCGACATCAAAGGGGAATTCCTGAACTTTAGTTAAAGCCACCTGAAACTCGCCCTTTGCTTGATGAAACTATTTCTCAATATCTCCAATTTCTATTCTATTAAACTTCCTCAGAATATGTTTCAGGCGAATCATCTTCTTAGTCACACCCCATAATCCTATAGCTATCATAGGTCTAAGCCAATTAGCCATTACAGTGTCTTTAAAATTTCTATGAGTGATCAAGCAGTTAAAAAACCTGAATGGTTGTACTCCTAAATTCCCAGCCGAATGAGTCTTAATAAGGAAAAAACAATGATCAGAATATACCTCCCAATGTAGCTCAGCAATGGAGTTCAGCTGACAGTCTATCCACCCTTCATTAATAAATGCATGATCTATTTTTTAATAGACCCGATCTCCCCCCTCCTGTTTATTAGACCAAGTAAAGTTTGAACCAACACACTTAAGTTTAGCAAGATGAGAGTGAGCAAGCCAAGGAATGGAGTCAACTAACTCAGTAGCTCCAATCTCCCTTCCCCCCACTCTATCATCAAATTCAAACACTGAGTTACAGTCTCCTACAACCAGCCATGGCAAGTTCAGAATAGACAGAGAAGACAAACCCCTCCAAATTTCTAATCTCTTAGCTAAAAAGCTGAATCCATATACAAAAGTAACCACCAAATCCTGCTGTAAACCAAAAATTCTCACCAGACAATGTACAAATTGCTGGTGAACCAATAACACATGAACACTGACAAAGGATCTCCTCCACATAACCAGAATCCTTCCTTTTGTAGCCGGACTATTAAGGTAATCCCAGCCTACCATCACCTTAGACATCATGTCTGGAACCTTATCACCCTTTAATTTATTCTCTAACAGAGCACATATACAAACTTTATTCACCTTTAAGAGACGTAAAATAGCATGTTGTTTGTCCCTCTTATTCAAACCCCTGACATTCCAGCTAAGTATGTTTGTGCAATCCATCAGGAAAAGAGTCAAATAGAACCCCACTCATCTCCCCTGTCACCTGTTCTTGAAGCACTTTAAACACATTTTTATCTCTGTCCAACTGTGAGCTCACTGTCTTACCTTTTCTCTTAGAGGACCCAATTTTCCTAGGCACTTCCCAGTTCTCTTTGTTAGCTAGAGACCGAACCATATTTTTACTCGGAGCCCTGTCCTGAATTACAGCTTCATTAGTACCAGTTACCTCTGTATTAGCCTTTGTCCCTATCTCTGTAAGCTCTTCTTGAGACTCAGATGTCTCTCCTGGTGTTTCCTTAGCAGCCACAGAACCAGGAACAAAATTAGTCGAAATTTGATCTGGTTTGCTCTTAGAGACCCAAGCTTTTGTTTCAATTTTCTTGCATTCTGCAGCATTATGCCCATAGCCTTTGCATGTCGAACACTTAATGGGAAACCATTCATATTCCACAAATTGCTCCTGAAGTTGTCCACGTTCATTTACAAAATGGATTATGAAAGGAGGGTCATCTGTAATCTCCATCTCAACCAACACTCTAGCAAACCTTATCATAGATCTATCCTTAGTAAACTTATCCACCATAATAGGCTTCCTAATTGTACTAACCAAGGCACTAAGACAGTTTTTCACCCAATATTACAGCCCTAAATTTGGCAAACGAATCCATAATGGAACAGATCGCACTAATCTGATCGAGTCAAGCTCTTGAGTCCAAGGCCTCACAATAATCGGCTTCCTATCAAATTGTACAACTACATTCTCCAAATTAAAATCTCTTGTAGCCTCATCATTGAACTTGACAATGGTGAGACCCATGTGCATTCTCACTACCCGTTCAATGCCCAAATGTCCCCAAATCCTTTTAACAAACCTTCAAATACAGCAAATGGTGGATTTGCACCCAAAACCATACAAATCACAGCAGAATTCCAATTCTGAGCCTGTTCAGAAACCTCCTCCAAATCAATTTGGGCAACTTTCTTCCCATTTTTCATAAGGGGTTCCTCATAATGCAGCTTAGACGATTCATTTATCTGAAGTTTTTCCTTGAGATTCGCCCAATGAGACTAGGCAGAAGCTTGAAAGTCCCCCTTCCCAACATTTGAAGCCAAATCCTTACCCAGATCATCTTCTACCAGGTGAACTTGTATACCCTCAGTTCTCGGCTCCTGCGATTGTAATCCCTGTTTCCCTTCCAGCCCAGCCGAAGAACCATCTGCCTCAATTTGTAGATCAGTCTGAACCTGAACGGTGGGTTCAGTAAGAATCGTAGTCTCCTCAATTCGAGTTCTAGATGCAGGCTTTTGAGTTACTTTCTTCTTCTTCATCATGGAGAGAAGAGAGAAACTTCACACGCCTCCAACTCTCTTTTAAGATTTTATTTTACCACTTTTTATGTGTTAATTGTTGCTTAATTCTTGAGTTTTTAATTAATTTAGTAAGTTTTTAAGTAATTTTGAATCTATTAGTCTTATTTTGATTTTATATATTTTTGTGTGTTTTTATAATTATTTTGTTGTAAAATGTTGTAGTTAATTATTTGAATTAATGTTATTTAGTTTGAGGTAAAAAAAAATGTTGTTTTAGTGAAACTAAATGTTTAATTAAATTAAGTTTTAATTTTTTCAATGAACTAATATGATTTATTTTATAATTGAAAATATTTTAATTTGATTTAATTTATGTTTATTTTGTAGGGAGCAAGTTGTATTTTTTTGGCTTTGAAAAGTAAAGAAAAGAAGGGAAAAAAAAGTGGCAAATTTGAAAGAAAATAGCATGAAGTGTGGCATTTTTCCTCTTGCCACCCTCTGCCCAGCCGGCCCACTTTCAGCCACCTGGGCACATCTCCTAGCCTAGGCCCAACAGCATTCGGCCTCCCCCAAACTCCTCCCAGCGTGACTCCCCCAAGCAGGTCTCACCGAAGCACCCAGCTCCAGGTTTCAGCCATCTCCACGTGCCCTTCTCTCCAGCCTTCATTCCAAGCAATCTGCCTGGCACCTTCACAGCCTCCTTACGCCTGGCCTCTGATGCACCACCCAGCAAGCTAAAGACTTCCTCATCACATGCACCCATTCGGCCCAATCCAAGCCACACGGACATGCCTCCTTCACCCATCCAAAGCCCAACACACCTAGCATCCTAGCCGAGCATCACCTGCTGCGCATGCCAGCTGCCTGCCACCAGCAGCCAAATAGCTGCATTTTCCCATTTTGAGCCTAAAATTGCCTAAGTGTACCATTTGTCCCCTATGTTCAAAATGCCAACTTTTTACCCATTTTTCTACACAGTTTCACCACAACATCATCATTACACCCTATAATTTACCTCTACATACCATATTTATTTTATTTAATTAATCTAATCAATTTAATTAATTTAAATTGATTATTTTAAAAATCTCATTTTGGCTGTAAATATGGAATTTCAAGACCATTTGAGGGTGCTTAATTTTTGGTTACCATCTTCTTTTCTCCCATTTTCTCTCTACCATTCTCTCTTCCAATTTGGGTTTTTCAAGAGCTTTTTGCAAGTATGTATGTCATTTATTTTGTAATTTCTTCTATAGTTATGTGCTTCTAATCTTTTTCATAAGATTATTAAGATCATGATGAAGCAACTTGTAACTAGGTAATGTTTATGTTGTATGTTGATTTCCCTTGTAATGCAACAAGTTTATGGATTTTTCTTTTTCATATATGTCTTTCATCTTTAATATCTCATATTTTAGATTGTTAGATAATATGCACTTTGTTCTTTATTTTGCAAAACATAATATTCTTTGTGTAAGATGTGTCATTAAATTGTACACATCCATGCTTAGAACAAAAATATTATGTTTTGACTTATAAATAATGTTCATTGATTTATTTGTTATTTCATTAGTTTGATTTACACTAAATGCTTTGAAATTATAATTTTGAAAAGTGAAGAAAAATCCTATCTTTTTTGAAGTAATTTGTGCTTAAAATTATAAATCTATTTGGAAAATGATAGTTTGAATTATTTTAACTATCACTAAAACTTGGAAATCAATATACTAATAAATATTATTAAACTTACATTTTGTGGATTCTAGTATCTTAATAATCTTTTCTTTTAACACTTATTTTCAAATCATTATTGGTTTATTTTTATTCTCTTAAATAGCTTTATTTTTCAATCTTTTATTTTATGTTCATAACATTAAAACTCATCAATCTTTGGAGCTAGGTTAGAATTTATTACTTTTGATTTAAAATAGTTTTCTTTTTTATTTTAGAAAACTCCATTGGGTTCGATCTCGTGCTTACACGAACACTATATTCCATATACGATTCGTGCGCTTGCGAGTATAAATTTTTAAAACATCCCCATTTTGGGTCCATCAACCGCATCACACAGAATTCCCAGAACCAACTTCACTATGGATGAATATCTTAAATATTTAAACTTCACTGAAGTTATACAATTTATTTTCAAAATTTTAATAGATTGGAAATTAAAAAATAATCAAATACAACATATACCTCTTGCAATTAACTACCAATCAAATGCTTTAACAACAATCAAAATTTTAACATAAATATTAATATCAACATTATAAAAAAAGGGGTCAGATGTTGATATTTAATTTTAAAAATTTCACATAAATATAATTTAAATAATAAATCATGTTGATTCCTAGAAATCTAGCTTATACCATGTGTTCCATGGATCCTATTTACTTTTTCTCTATTATTTACTTTTTGACCCCTTCTCATAACTCCGTCAATGAATGTTTTATTTAGAAATATCTTCAAGTGGTGTGTTTTGATGAAAACTTTTCAAAAGCTAGCAAGCACTTTCATTTTTTTGTTAACTAGTGTCATATTTTAATGAGAAAACAAAACTACAAAAAACCATTTTTTTATTTCGAGAATCATCATATATATATCATATATTATAAGAATTCAACCAATCACAAAATAATAATAATAATAATAATAATAATAATAATAATAATAATAATAATAAACTCATAGTATAACAATAAAGATTGTAACTAGTTGAAAAAAAATAGAAATATCTTCAATCAATTACTATGTATTACAAAATTAAAGATTTAAAGAATGTGTTCAATATATATAATTATCTATTATATATACAATTACTATAATTTTTAGATTTTATGTAATAAAAACAAAAAAATTATCCACACTTATATTAAAAAATAAGACAATAATCAATTTGAAATTGGGTATCTAAACCATAAAAACATACAGAAACTAAAATTCAAGACGATATACATAATTTAGAAAGAACATTTAAATATTATATAAATGTAAATCATTATTAATAATAAAAAAATAAAATATAAAGCTTAAATACTTATTGTCACCGACCCTTAGTCCGAGAACACTGTTGCGCCATCGTCGTGCTGAGAACGCTTGTAGCTCTGACGACCTCTGCAGCGTCGCCGAGAAGCATGGCTGAGAATGTCCAGGTGTTGAGAACCAATTGCATCCATCATTGAGCACCAGGAACAACCGAAAACTACTTTCCCACCATCACTGAGCACCTGCGTCGCCGTCATCAAGAAGAACCTTGGTTGAGAACAAAGTCGCACGCAACTCCTTTCCTTCTTTTTTGTGGTGTTGAAAAGAAAATGAACACTAATCCCTAGCTAAAAGCCCCAATTTGAAAATATACATGTCTCTTATCCCTTTCTTAATTAAAATTTTATAGCGCATGCTTTGGAAAGCCCTTAATACTCTTTTAGGGCCTGGAAAGCGTGCCCTTGAAAGTCACTGACCAATTTTCTTTCCTCATGTTTTTAAGGACACTCATTGCATGCCCTAAAATGAGATTTTTAAGGACTCTCAATGAGTTTAAGGACTCTCAATGAGTGTCCTAAATACTCCAAAAAACTATTTTAGGAGTTTCATTTAGGTGTGTGTCCTAAAAATGCTACCCGTAAGGGGTATTTTGTAGTAGTGGCCAAAGAGAGCCCTACCATCAAAGTCTTTAACCGTGGCTCACCCCATGCTTTGTCTCCCCACCCCCCCCCCTCCCACTGAAGAGAGAGAGAGAGAGAGAGAGAGAGAGAGAGAGAGAGAGAGAGAGAATGATCCTGAGGGGAGACTGTAATTAAGAAGAGAGAGAAAAAGAGAGTGATACCTAAACATGCTTTCACATAGCTAGGTTGGGCCTTTCTTTCTTTCTTTTTTCTTTTTGGACTTTAGTATCATTGGGTAATTGACGTCTATAAAAGGGATTGTTGTCAATGATTTTTTGACACCTATTCTCTCAACATTTTTACAACGTTGACTAATGACGTGGGGTTAGTTGATATTTTAGTTTTTTAGTTGTTGACCAGTGTTTTGGTCAACCGATACTGAGTCACTTAAAATGATGTATGGGTAATATAAAGAGTTGAACTTAAGTAAGTGACAAAAATACTTTTTATAGTGGTTCGACCCCATTGGTAATGACCTATGTCCACTTGCACTTTAATTAATATCATGAAGGTGTCAAACTCAAGATCAGATGAACTGGAATCAATTGATCTTCTTAATCTTGAAAATAGAAAATATAGTACAAAAAGGGTTTTGTATGTACGTGTGTGATCTAGAGTGTAGGATCTTGGAATTTAAATCTAGATACATGCTTCATATTATTTTTCCAAACACATAATAGCAACATAGAATAACATGACATGCATATGAACATCAAATTAGTAAATTAACATAAACACAAAGATGTAGAAATTTATGAATACGCAGTATAAATGGAAAAACACATTCCTTCAATCTCTCTAACCCTTGATTCCTTTCTATAGCAGAGTATTATAAAGAGATTTAACTAGATCAGCAACACAGTCTTCCTCACCAAGTCTTCGATCAACCTAAAACTAGTGTGGACTAATTCTCAACACATGAGAAAGAGATCTAAAAGAGAAGAAGAGATAGTAGATAATAAAGGATTAGAGTGTCTAGGTTTTCACTTACCCAATGACAACTTAAAATATAAGAGACTGACTTATGAAAACCCTAAATATGATATTCCTTATATAGACAACTTAATGGGCTTTATATAAATTTAAATTTAAATTAATTCAAATAATAAGAAAAAAGATAAAAGCATTGGGCTCGAACCAATGTACTTGGGCCCAATACCTTTATTTTGAATTTAAATCCCAATTGGGCGTAAATTCAAAACCTTTTATTTATTTATTTATTTTTGAATTAATTAATTAAATCTTTATTCAAATTAACTAATTATAATTTGAAACTTGATTTAATTTCATTTATTTATATTGACACCAATTTATCAATATTAATAAATGTACCCAAAGATTCTCTTTTATTCTCTTTATCTCATATCTCTTTAAATTTTCCAAAATTGACCTAGTCAACTTTAAAAAAAATCTTATTTGATAATTAAATCAATTAGTTGAGACATTCTAGATGATTTACTCAAAGGTGGTGTGGGGACCATGAATCAATGAAATCAAGCTCCAATATGTTACCGTGAATTTATTTATGAATAATTTCACTATCTCATTAATTCCTCGTGACTCCACTATAGACTCGGAATTGAACTCTTGAATTCATAGAACGTATTTTCCAAACCATAAATACGTTATCCATTGTTATAACCATTACAGTTAGTCAATCCTCTATCGATGATTTACTAACGAGCTGGGTGCAAATTATCGTTTTACTGCTCATTAGTATTTTATCCTTAACTCCCACTAAGTTCCTTATAAATGATATTTTTGTGAATTTAATCATAGAAACGAGATCTCATTCATTTAATGTTTTTCACAAAGAAATTAAGGAAATCATCTTTTCACTTCTCATACAGAAGTTATAGATTTAATATCTATCAATAATACTCCCACTCAATTACACTACTAAATCTCCAAGATGTAAGTATGGGCTAGACCATAGGGTAAGATGGTAATGAACAAATCAAAAGATTTAAATAATATAATTAGCAGAATATTATCACTCAGAATTAAGATCGACTTAACCTATGGTCAACGTTGTGACATTGATTAGTTTCGATAACAACGATACTTATTTATCAATCAATATCGGTCCTAGTCCGATGTAACCAAATACATCCGATCATATGTACTTGGTCAATGCCTTGGACAAGACATCACACCCCGAATGTATAAGTAGATCATATCGTAGATTTCCTAATCAGTGAAAATCCAATGCACTAATCTAATCTTAGGACTCATTTTTTTAAACATATAATTACAACTATAATCCACTATGACCTAGTCACTATAATTGTAACTAAGCATATGTTCGAGATTTTATGAATGTTTGTATTAATTGAATAAACATGTAATAAAACAATCCAACAATATGATTGAATAAACAAAATGATTTCTACTTCTTTTATTGATAATAATAATGTGTTACAAAAGAAATATGGTTTTATTAAGGGCATAAAACCCAACAAACTCCATTTCCCTTTTAAAACAAATTAGACATGTTTTTCAAATCCATTCCCTCTACATGCTTCATGAAAACACTCTCAGCCAAAGTCTTGGTAAAAGGATCCGCCAGATTGTCTTCCGTCGCTATCTTCATCACCTTGACGTCACCCCTGGACACACATTCCCTAATGATGTGGTATTTCCTCTCTATATGCTTTGCTCTTTTATGACATCGAGGTTCTTTCAAATTCACTCTATGTGTATCCATTCCTAGAATAACACCGATATCCGCGTCGAACTTCTTCAGCCAGACTATTTCCTTAGCCGCTTCAGGCATAGCTATGTAATTAACCTCCATGGTGGAATCTGAAATTGCAAACTGCTTAACACTTCTCCAAATCAACGCTCCACCCCCAAGAGGAAACACCATTATAGAAGTAGACTTCCTGTCATTGACATCCATCTGAAAATCAATATCAGTGTAGCCTATTCGGTCTAGTAAACGTCCCGAATAGACCATCATATAATCCTTTGTTCTTCGTAGATACTTCAGTATGTGCTTGACCGCTTAACAATGTTGTCTACCAGGATTTCACTGGTACCTGCTTACAATTCCCTCTGCATAGCAGATGTCCAGTCTAGTTCATAACATAGCATACATAAGACTTCCAACTACGGATGCATAAGGAATCTGTTTCATCTCTTCTTCCTCTTGAGGAGTCTATGGAGACTCCATGTCGTCATAGAGAAACTCCATGTCGGGATGGCAACAGTCCCTTCTTCGAGTTCGTCATAGAGAAACGTTCAAGTACCTTATCTATGTACGCTGCTTAAGATAGCGCCAATATCTTGTTCTTCCTATCCCAAATGATATGGATACCGAGAACGTAACTAGCTTCAGCCAATTATTTCATCTGAAATTTGGTCCCGAGCCAGTTCTTTATGTCTGATAATTTGTTTACATTGTTGCCAATGAGAAAACTATCATCTACATAAAGTACCAAGAACACTTTCACGTCAGTTTCCCTCAAAACCATAGGTCTTGATTATTTCATTAAACCTTTAGTTCCAGGAGCGCAAAGCTTGTTTAAGACCATAAATGGACCTATTGAGCTTGCAAACTTTATTTTCCTGTCCAGCTACTACAAATCCTTCTAGTTTATCCATATAAATGGTCTCATCAAAAAATCCATTTACAATTGCTGTCTTGACGTCCATTTTCCAAATCTCATAATCAAGAGCTGCAGCTATGGATAAGAGTATATGAGAATGGATTTTAACATGGCCACTGGAGAGAAAGTTTCCTCATAGTCAACTCCCTCTCTTTGGGTATAACCATTTGCCACAACTTAAGCCTTATATGTCTCAACCTTTCCATCAGCTCCTCTTTTCTTCTTGTAGATCCACTTGCATCCAATGGGCCTAAAGTCAATCGTTGCTTCTACAAGACCCCATATAGAATTGGAGTACATGGACCCATTTCCTGGTTCGTGGCTTCGAGCCACAGATCCTTTTCATAACTAACCATTGCATGTTTAAAGCACAATGGATCATCCTCACAAGTGTCGGTTACTACCATATTGGTTTCACAATCCATCCCGTAGCGTTTTTAGTTCTGAAAAACCCTCCCACTATGACGAGGCACCGTAAATGTCTGACTTGGACCAGTTATCTGTTCTTCTTCCACATTCTCATTGATTTGCATTGGTATGGGATGAACATTTCCTCCTGATTGCATTTCTTCCAATAGTATTTTACTTTGAGGTTTGAATTTTTTCATGTAGTCGATTTCTAGAAAAGTACCGTTTGTGGAAATAAACACTTTCTTGTCAACTAGACTATAAACCAGACCACCCCGAGTACCTTTAGGATAGCCTACAAATAAGCAAACCTTAGTTCACGATTCTAACTTTCCTTCCTTTTTCCTCAAGACATGAGCAGAACACCCCCAAATTCTATAATGACGTAGACTAGGTTCACGTCCATTCCATAGTTCTAGAGGCATTTTGGAGACAGTCTTAGACAGTACAACATTTAAAATTTTGTTAGTGGTCTGAATGGTATAACCCCAGAAAGATGGTGATAGAGTTGAATAAATAATCATTGACCAAACCATTTCTAACAACGTTCGGTTCTGACGCTCAACAACACCATTTTGTTGCGGAGTCCATGGGCAGTGAGTTAAGATAGAATCCCACATTCAGTAAGATGCTCTTGGAACTGATTATCCAAATATTCTCAACCCCTATCAGATCTCAAGATCTTTAAAGTTTTACCTAACTGGTTTTGGGCTATTGCTATGAATTCCTTAAACTTGTCAAAAGTTTCAGATTTTCTTTGCATTAGGTAAAGACATGAATATCAGGAATAATCGTCAATGAAAGTGAGGAAATATTTATTACCACCTCTTGCTTGAACATTAATTGGTCCGCATACGTCAGTATGAACAAGACCTAGGGGTACTTTGGCCCTTTTTCCTTTTGCAAAGAATGGACGCTTGGTCATTTTACCTTCCAAATAAGATTCACAGACAAGTAAGTCACCCATTCTGAGTTCCTTCAAAGGCCCAACCTTTGTAAGTCTTTTAATCCTATCATAGTTACTATGATCAGGGTGAAGATGCCCAAGGTATGTCATGTGATCATTATCGATCTTCTATCGTTTGGTGGTCCTAGAATTAGCTACCTTAAACAATTCGTTGTTAAGCGCGAGTGATTCATTATGTCACAAAATATACAAGCCATTTTCCATACATCCAACAAACAATTCACATCCATTAAATGAAATAGATATATTAAACTTGTGAAAGTAATAGCAAATCGTTGTTGATGTAATAAAGAAATTGAAACTAAATTCCTACTAAAGTTTGGAATAAAATAAACATCATCCAACAACATAATTTTATTTCCAAAATTTAATTGAGCTTGTCCTTTTGCTTTAACCTCCACAAATTCACCATTTCCAACTTTAAGCTTTAACTCGCCCTCCTTCACTGCATTCCAGTTGCTAAGTAGCTGCAAAGAAATACACACGTGATTAGTGGATCCTGAATCAACTATCCAAACAGAAGAATCATCCTCTAAAACACATGCATCCAAGAATCATAAATTATTACCTTGGGTTCCAGTATCCTTGAGGACGGGGAAATTTCGCTTCTAATGTCCATTCTCCTTGCAGTGGAAATACTATCCTTTAGCCTTCTTGCTAGTTGGCTTTGCTCCAACAGGCTTTTCAATTGTCAGTGTCTTTCCATCTGCTTTCTTTTTAGCCTTCTTTTTGTCCTTCCTTGCCTTTCTTTTATTGTTCTTCAGGAAGAGGCTAGGTTAGCCTCACCCTGAGCACCCCCAATAATAACAACCTTCTTCTCAAGTCCTTTACTCGGTCCACCATTTACTCCTTCATACATCTAGAGCTCTTTCAATAACTGAGTGATTCCATAGTCCAACTTGTTAAGAAAATAGTTCGTGGTGAATGTGAGGAAACTAGGTGCAAGACTGTTGAGAATGATTCCAACTTGAGTCTTCTCATATATTGTTGCTCCATGCAACTCAACTTCTTGGAAGTAGTTCGCCATCTTAATAAAATGATCACGAACATGTTGGCTAGGTGCCATCCTACAATTCACATACTTCTTGGTAGCCTCGAAACTAGCTTGCATTGACTTGTGCCCAAACATTTCTTTGAGTTGCTCCATGATTTCGTAAGCAGTTTTGACATTCTCCATCTTAGTCCTTAGCATTTTTGACATGATGGCGAGCATGTTGGCCTTGGCCTTGTTGTTGGCAGCAATCCAATGATCATACTTCTCCCTCACAGCCTTTCTAGGCGTTCTCGTCAGGAAAGTCAGGTTCAGTTTCAGTCATCACGAATTTTTAGTTGTTGCTGATCAACACTATGTTGATATTAGACTTCCATTTCATGAAGTTCTTGCCAGTTAACAACTCTTTGGACAGAAGAAAGATAATGGGGTTGGAGGCCATAGAGATACAATTATCAATAAAGTAGAAATCAGCGCATTTTTGACAAACATTCATTCATGCAAGTTTCAGAAATAGCATAACATATAAACAATGTTTAAAGATAAGTAAATACTAAAAACTCATCTTTCTATTTATTAGGTTTTTCAACTAGCCATGAACCTATGTGTCCCGGTAGGCGAGAGTCACAAATATTCACTTAGTCAAATAGAGAAATAACTCAATTAATATAACGTCCTAGACTTTTATTAATAACCTATCCATTCGATCAAAGTAACGAAAACAAATTATTTCTTACTTTATGAGTTTGACCCACGGTTTTGATTATCATAGACTTAATTCCTATAGTCATCGTAGGGATGAGTCTATAGAAGATACATCTATAACCATCTATCTTAAGAAATTCAACCATGTTAAGAGTCCAGTTAACACCTTCCGTAAGGAGAAGAAATCAAAGCACCATTAGGCCCCACTAAACTCTAACCTCATTAAATCAATGGTGGAGATCGAATTCAAAATTTAAAAACTCATTATTTAAATTTTTCTCGATTTAGTATTTTATTCTTTTGAAAATTACAAACTTGGACTTGCCAAATTATTAAAATAATCAATAACCCATAGTTTATAATTTTCTAATTAATTCTAAAATTACCCATTGAAAATTAATCCAAAAATTAGAATTAATTTGTTTCTAATCAATTATTAGGTCTAACTAAAAAGAATAACCTAATACAATTAAGTATAACTTAGGTAAATAGGCCTTAACAATTCGAGCTTGCATGGAGGACAGCTGGGTTCAATATATCAGACCCACTACTAAGGCTCCTTGACTTGCACACAAAGCCCAAAAAGACAGGAATTTGAACCTTCGTTTTATTAATTGTTATTCAATTGATTAAGCACAATCTAGTAATGTGAAACAAATGAGTCTTCACAAGTGGAACCACCCACAAGAGAGGAATTTAAACTTTACATGTTTAATTGGGCCCAATAAAACCTAACATTTTATGGAAGTTTTATTTGCTTGAAGAAATTAGACTAGGTGCCCACTTTTAGATAACCATTTTTATTCTTACCCATTTATTAATCCTCTTACTTTTATACCCATATTTATAATGAATGTTCTCATTATACCCTTTCTCTACACAAGGTGTCCAGGCATGCTATAAAAAATTGTATCAATTTTTGTTGGCAAGAGTCGAACACATGCCCCTTAGGATAGAATAAAAACCCACATAACCATCATATCCAACTCTTTTTACTATTAGTTAATAGCTTTAAATAATATTTAATAACAAAGAAACACAACAATTACATAGTTAAATTAATAGCTAAAATCTATACATTTTATTTTGTTAAGCCTAGTAATATAACTTTTAAGCCTTGTTGTTTAAATTTAAAAGAATCGTGATTTAAATTTTAAAAAGTTGTAATTGAAATTTTAATTCTTGCAGTTTAAATTTTAAATACTAGTGATTTAAATTTTAAGGAGTCGTGGTTTAGATTTAAAAGGATCATAGTTTATATTTTATATGGTCGTGGTTTAGATTTTAATAGCGTGGTTTAACTTTTAAGCCTTGTGATTTGAATTTTAAGCCTTCTGATTTAAATTTTAAAGAGTCGTGATTTAAATTTTAAGTCTTGTGGTTTAAATTTTAAAAAGTTGTGGTTTAAATTTTAAGCCTTGTAGTTTAAATTTTAAAAACTAGGGGTTTAACTTTTAAGGATCCGTGGTTTAGATTTTAAAGGATCATGGTTTATATTTTATATGGTCGCGATTTAGATTTTAATTGCGTGGTTTAACTTTTAAGCCTTATGGTTTAAATTTTAAAGAGTTTTTGTTTAAATTTGAAGCATTGTGGTTTAAATTTTAAAGAGTCATAGTTTAAGATTTAAAAAGTCGTGGTTTAAATTTTAAGTCTTGTGGTTTAAATTTTAAAAAACTAGTGATTTAAATTTTAAAGAGTCGTGGTTTAGATTTTTAAGGATCATGGTTTATATTTTATACGATCGTGGTTTAGATTTTAAGCCTAGTGGTTTAACTTTTAAGCATTGTGGTTTAAATTTTAAAAAGTCGTGGTTTAAATTTTAAGCCTCGTGTTCTAAAATTTTAAGCCTTGTGGTTTAAATTTTAAAGAGTCATGATTTAAATTTAAAGACTAGTGGTTTAAATTTTACAGAATCGTGATTTAGATTTTAAATTATCATGGTTTATATTTTATATAGTCGTGGTTTAGATTTTAAGCCTAGTAGTATAACTTTTTAGCCTTGTGGTTTAAAATTTTAATCCTTGTGGTTTAAATTTTAAAGACTAATGGTTTAAATTTTAAAGAGTCGCGATTTAAATTTTAAATGATCATGGTTTATATTTTATATGGTTGTGGTTTAGATTTTAAGCCAAGTAGTATAACTTTTAAGCATCGTTGTTTAAATTTTAAAGAGTTGTGGTTTAAATTAAAGTCTCGTGGTTACAATTTTAAAAAGTTGTTATTTAAATTTTAAGTCTTGTGGTTTAAATTTTAAAGAGACGTTATTTAAATTTTAAGCGTTGTGGTCGTTTAAATTTTAAAGACTAGTGGTTTAAATTTTAAAGAATCGTGGCTTAGATTTTAAAAGATTATGATTTATATTTTATATGGTCGTAGTTTATATTTTAAGTCTAGTAGTTTAACTTTAATCTTTACTGTTTAAATTTTAAAGAGTGATGATTTATATTTTAAGCTTTGTAGTTTACATTTTGAAGAGTTATGGTTTAGATTTTAAGTCTTGAGGTTAAAATTTTAAAGGGTCGTGGTTTAGATTTTATGCCTTGATGTTTATATTTTAAATGCTTGTTGTTTATTACATTTTAAGATTTATGGTTTACATTTTAGGCATTGATTTTTATATTTTAAAGAATAATTTTTTATAGATTGAATACATTCCTATAAATATATAGTTGTCACACATACATGACACACTACAATTAGAATGCATTTCAATTTAACTATAATATGACACATATAATACACATTACAACAACACTTAGAACCACGTGCTCAAATAAGGGTAATTTTGGGAAGTCTCATGATAATGATGGGTAAAGTTCAACTAAATATATTTAGTATCTAATTTTAGTTGACTACTCCTAAAAGTGGGTAGTTCTCAACTTTTCTCGAGTTTTCCCGTATTTTCCAAAACAAAAAATGGGTCATCGTTATACATATATTTAAACCTCAAATGCAAAAAATAACTTAATAATGACGCTAGATATGTTAACTTTCTTATTAATTGGATGGGTCTAACATAAAAACCTATAGGTCATGTTACCAAAATAAATAAATCAATTGTTAAAATAAATAAATCAATCAATATCTAAAACAATTAATTGAGTTATCAAAATTAATTAATGACTATAAAGTTTTTCCCAATTGAAAACTTACCATATAATTAATCAAACATAAAATTTATTTAATTGTCATTAAAGAAAATATCTCAGTTTTTTAAAAATTGGATACTTAGATATTTCTTTAGCACAACAAAAACAAAAAAAAATATCTTAGCTAACTTTTATATTATATTTATATAAATATATATATATAAATAGATATATATTTATATATAAATAGATATTTCTTTAGCACAACAAAAACAAAAAAATATCTCAGCTAACTTTTATATTATATATATATTTATATATAAGCATATATATAAATATATATAATACAAAAACATATACAATTATATTAGATAAATACGGTTTTTTTTTTAATATATATATAATTTTTTAAATAAACCATATAAAACCAAAAAAAATTAAGGTTCATTTTTTTTTTAATGAAGCTGCCATATAAAAAAAGATTTAATCATTTTTTTATATATAGTGATACGTAAACCCTAATTAGGGTTTTTATATATATGTATGTATATATATATCATTCACAATTAAAAATGACAGTCGCCAACTACAAAAAAAAATTGTGTAATTTTTCAATGAGTATTTTACCAAGCACCAATTAAGATCTCAAAATGCATGAAAAATATGACAACTTAAATTAGTAATATGACACATAAACATTCAAAAACTTCATATAAAATTCCAAGTACCATCCAATTAAACTTTTAAAATTAAACATGTCAAAAAACACATATAATCATGCATTCTTAACACCTAGATCTAGGCAACCTAGGCTCTGAGGCCAATTATAGGATCTTGGAGTTTAAATATAGATGCATGCTTCCTATTATTTTTCCAAACACATAATAGAAACATAGAATAACATGACATACATATGAACATCAGATTCGTAAATTAACATAAACACAAAGATGTAGAAACTTACGAATACGCAACAGAATTAGAATTGGAACAACCCTTTCCTTCAATCTCTCTAACCCTTGATTCCTTTTTGTAGCAGAGTATTATAAAGAGATTGAACTAGATCAGCAACACAGTCTTCCTCACCAAGCCGTCGATCAACCTAGAACTAGTGTGGTCAGGTTGTTAACACATGAGATAGAGATTTAGAGGAGAAGAATAGATAGTGGCTACAAAAGGATTAGAGTGTCTAGGTTTTTACTTACCCAATGAATCAACTGAGACTGACTTATGAAAACCCTAGATATCATATTCCTTAGATAGATGTTATCCCCAAAATTTGAAAACAATGATGTGGCAATTGAAGTGACAAATGGTAAGGAATGGCTGGGTGATCTGGCTTCGGAGTGATCCAGTGGACCGGTGAAGATTTTTGACTGACTAGTCAAGTGTCCTGACTAACCAGTCATGTGCTTGACCAACGAATCATGTGCTTGTCCGGCCAGTCATGTGCTTGTCCAGCTAGTCATGTGCTTGTCTGACGAGTCAGGTGCTTGTCCGACCGGTTAGGTGCTTTTCCGACCAGTCAAGTATTTGGCCGACCGGACATGTGTTTGACTGACCAGACATGTGATTGGCTGACCAATCACTTGTCTTGGCCTACCAATGAAGTGTTTTGGCCCTTCATTTGTCCTTCTGGGTGTGATGTGGACTAACTAAACAGAACAGTGCTACGCAAAAGATCCCAGTAACGACATCAGCTAGAATCAGTCATATCGGCGCGAGAATCTCTCATTTTATCCCAAAGAATCGCATATTGTTGTATTTTAGATATTATTATTAATTAAATATTGAAAGAATAACAGAAAGATCCTGATTATGAAGGAATGCATATGTACGATCCTGGGCTTATAAATACAAGGCTCGTGGTATCTTAGAGAGGATTTTTAGATTCTAACTTTCCTAAGAGAGCATTTGTATCTTGAGAGAAATATTGTATTCTTTTCATATGCACTGAAGAAACTCAGTTGACTTAGGTTCATCTGATCTTGAGAATAGATTCATAATCATAACTCTAAGTGGACTAGGCTATTACCAACACATTGGGGCTGAACCACTATAAAAATTGTCTGTGTTGTATTTTTCTCTTGAAGGTTTTTTGTCGTCTACATGTCGTTGGCCAAAAACACGGTCAACATTTTAGTGCTTTCATTGAGAGCCTGAAGAGAAAGACAAACAATCACCGTAGCATTATGGAGACTAAGAACTCCAATGTGGCCTCCAAGAAGTCAGGTTCCTCTAAAGAGCCTGCTAGATCAAAAGGTCCTGGCCCTCAAGACCATGAGACTGAGCTTAGAGTCCTTCTCGAGGACGTGACTCTAGAGGTTGAACAACTCCAGGAGGCCATGGGGGCTTTCCACAAGGAAATGGCATAATTCAACGCCTGACAGGAGTCGTTCGCTGAAGAAATGGTTAGACAGAAGGCTGCATTTGTACAGCAAAGATGGGAGATGGACGCTAGGAGCGAAGAGATCAGGCGACGGTAGGAGCAGGCCGATAGGTGACATCGCGAGGCTGCACTCGCTCTAGAGGCAGCTACGTAGCTGGCCCAGGCCAATGCCCAAGCTGCAGCATGAGGAGCAGCCACCCGAGGAGCAAGGACCACGCAAGCTGGTCGAAAAAATAGTGACAGACCCAATTCTCGAGGACCAAATAGAAGCAGTAGTAACCCACCTAGTCGGGAAGAAGATGGGGTCTGATCGGGCACTTCCTCAACCCAAAGGGGGAACTCCAAAACCCCCTTAAGGAGCCACCGATCAGAGACTTCCAAATCAGGAAGTCAAAATAGAACTCCTCGAGGTAAAGAAACTTCGCACTTCAAAGACAGGCATGGTCGTGATGAAGCTGATAGTCATCACACTGACCAATCTAAGGAGAAGAATGACAACAACCAGCGAGGAGGAAAAGACCGCCCAGCACAGACAGAAAGGTCACCACTGCATCCCAACCAGAAGCGCAGTGGCAAGGACCATGTCCCGCACGGCAGGCCTTCCGAAAAAACTTGGAGCATGGTGTTCGATCGGTTAGGGAGGCATACGTCTCAGAAGGATCTAAGAGATGTCATTGTCGACAGGAGAAGAACCATCCCGGTCGAAGGGCAAGATCCGAACCGACCTTCCAGTCAAGTAGAAATACTTGATGATGGTGCGCCAGATAGGAGCGCCAGACCAGGCGATCCTGAGAATGAGTCTCAAGCCGTGGCCCAAGGCATCCAAGCCCAGCTTTATGCTCTGACAGCAGCAGTTCAAGGTCTGTCGAAACGACCTTCTGAAATCGATCCAGTAGACCACAGAAGTGGCAGCCCATTCTGTGCTCAAATTAGAGCAGCCCAGCCACCAGCGAAGTACAAAGCACCGGTACTGCCAGTTTATATAGAAAAGGCAGATCCGATAAGGCATGTGGGGAAATTCGAAGACCAAATGCAGCTGCTCCGAGTGAGTGATGACTATCGGTGCAAAGTTTTCCCCACTACATTATTTGACACTGCCCAAGAGTGGTATTGGAAATTTAAGCCAAACTCCATCACTTCTTGGGAAAGTTTTAGGAAAGAGTTTTGCAGGCATTTCAATGTTGCTCAGACCCCTCCAGTTTACGCCAATCACTTGGCGGATATTAAACAAGGGAAAGAAGAATCTCTCAAGAACTACATACAAAGGTTCATGAAAGAAGCCAACTAAGCAACTGCAGCTGGAGATGAGGGGAAGATGGTGGCCATTTCTTCTGGCATAATCTATCAAAGTCCTTTATGGTACAGTATTCATCGCAACCCAATTTCAATGTTACAACAATTTCTTGACCGGGCGCATAAATATATGAATTTGGATGACATGATTGAGAAGGGAGAGAAAGGCCTAAACAATCCGAGCGGATCGACTGATCCTCCCAAGAATGGTGGAAATGATCAAAGTGGTGGTAAGAAACGTGGAAATAACAGGTCTGACTGCCAAAATGAAAAGAAGCCTAAGTCGGGACCAAACGACAAGCCAACTAAGTATGAACCTTGGTTCACCAATTACACCACTCTTTCGGCGAGCCGAGCGGAGATATATCTCGCAAGTCATCAAGAGGTCCCCCTACCGGAAACCCCCACCCATCAAGAAGAAGATGAGTAAGAGATATTTGAAGAAGTTCTATCGTTTCCATGGAGACTATGGTCACGACACGAATGAATGCAATCATCTCAAGGACAAGATAGAGTTTCTCCTCCGGTTGGGGAAATTGAAAAAATATCGAGCAGAAAAGACCCAAGGAAAGGGAAGTAACAATAATCCTGGGTTTAAGCGATAACGATCTCCACCTTTGCAACCCGAGCCTGTGGAATTCACTCTAGACACCATATGTGGAGGTCCACATCTGGCTGGGGATAGCAATAAAGCAAGGGAGAGATATGCTCGTACCCTTCGGCATGAGTTGGATGCAGCATCGATGTCCGAGGTCATGACTGTAGAGGAGAGGCCTCCGAAGAACCCACGATACAAAAGTGAGTCCCTCACTTTCACTGAAGATGATGCACGACATGTGAGATATCCTCATAATGACCGTCTCGTCGTGGCAGTCCAAATAACAAACATGAAGGTGAAGAGATGCCTAGTCGACACGGGGAGCTCTGTGAACATTATCTACAAATCATCCTTTGAAAGGATGAAACTATCTATCAATGACTTGAAGCCATGCTCTTAAGTCATTTATGGGTTTACTAGAGAATGGTTGTCACCGGCTGGAATGATTAAGTTACTAGTCACAACAGGGGATGCCCCCAAGCATGAGACAGTTATGACAAAGTTTTTGATAGTCGACTACCCGTCCGCCTATAATGTGGTTATTGGTCGACCACTACTCACAAACTTGCATGCGGCAGTCTCTATATGGCACCTTTCTATGAAATTCCTGACCAGCGCAGGCATAGGTTGTGTCCGAGGAGACCAGAGAGAAGCTAGAGAATGTTATAATGCCTCGGTGGCTAAAGCACGAAAGGGGGCTAAAGAAAACAACATGATTGTATGTGCAGATAGAGAGGAAATAGAGGAGATGGATGTCGACCAAAGCTTTACAGTCGTAACGGATCAGGAAGGAATGTTCAAAGAGTTTGGCCCAGAAAGCACTCTTGGTTTAAGTAAACAACAAGCCCCATCTGATGATGAAGTCACCAAATAGGGTGTTGCCCAAAGCGAGGGAATGGATTGTGATCCTCGCTTTGGGGATTATGATAGTGAGGTGGGACCTATGGAAGAGTTAGAGGAGGTTCCAATAGATGAGAATGACTCGACCAGAGGGGTCAAGATTGGAAAAAAGCTAAAATTAGAACTAAAAGCACAGCTGGTAGAATTTTTGTGGAGGAATCAAGATGTCTTTGCCTGATCTCACAAGGATATGGTGGGTATCTCACCAATTGTGATCACCCACGTGCTCAACGTGGATGAAGGCTATCCAGTAGTGCAGCAGAAGAGAAGGTTGCTTGACAAGGATCGAGCAAAGACTCTCAAGGAGGAGGTGGAGCAGCTAAAGGAAAACATGTTTATAAGGGAAGCATATTACCCTGCTTAGGTTTCAAACCCAGTATTAGTGCCCAAGTCCAATGGAAAGTGGAGGACTTGTGTGGACTTTACCAACCTGAACAAAGCATGTCCAAAGGACTGTTTTCCTTTGCCAAGAATAGACTAGTTGGTGGACTCGACCTCTGGTCATGAAACAGTGTCAAATTCACATTCTCCTTCCTTTGCCAAGTCTCTAGCCATTATTAAGGATGTGCAAAGCTTGACGGGGCGGATTGCTGCTCTAAGCAGGTTCATCTCTAAATCAACGGACAAATGTGTCCCATTTTTTACTTGCTTACAGGAAGCAAGAAGTTTTAATGGACGGAAGAATGTGAGCAAGCTTTTCAAGCCATAAAGGAACACTTGGCTCAACCTCCTGTTCTTTCGAAGCCAGTTGATGGGGAAGAGCTCTTTATTTACCTAGCAGTCACAGAGCAAGCTGTTAGTGCTGCTCTAGTGCGAGAAGAAGATAAAGTGCAGCGTCTGGTGTACTACGTGCTGATAGGAGTAGAGTCCACGTATCCCGTGATCGAGAAGTTGGCCTATTGCTTAGTACTTGCATCTCGCAAACTACGACCGCACTTCCAGGCACATCCCATTAAAGTCCTTACCAACCAGCCCCTACATCAAGTCTTACAGAAGCTGGAGTCATCTGGTCGTCTACTTAAATGGGCTGTTGAATTGGGCCAATTCTAAATGAAATACCAAACGAGATCTGCTATCAAGGGATAGGCTTTGGTGGATTTTATTGCTGAATGTACTGGGATTGCTGATATTCCCGACCAACAAGAACGCGTAACTGGGTAGAGAGAGGATCTTCCAACTTGGCAGCTTTTTATTGATGGGTCGTCAAACGAATATCATTCAGGAGCAAGAATTATATTAGTCACGCTGGAGAAGCACCGAATTCATTGTGCATTAAGATTCGGATTTAACGCTTCTAATAATGAGGCAGAGTATGAAGCCCTCCAAGCAGGCTTGCACTTGGCTAGAGATGTTCGTGCCCAAACGGTTGAAGTGAACAGTGATTCCCAATTGGTGGTCTACCAAGTCTTAGGGGAATATCAAGAAAGGGGCCTACGCATGATGGCGTACTTGAATAAGACTAAGGATCTGCTACCACAATTTGAAGAGTATACTATCAAGCTGGTACCAACGGAGCAGAACTCTAACGCAGACACTATAGCAAAATTGGCTAGTGCAAAAGATGTCGAAACTTTGAATATAGTACTAGTGGAATACTTGGTGGAACCGAGCATTAATGAACAAGAAGCCATGCCTATCACAATAGTTCACACTTGGATGACACCCATCATTACTTACCTTGAGCAAGGAATCCTCCCAGATAATCGTAATGAAGCTAAGAAAGTTATGAGGGAAGCTGCTAGGTATATTATGATGGATGGGGTGTTGTATAGAAGAGGGTACTCTTTGCCGCTACTAAGGTGCATAGCACCCGACCAGTCAAAAAACTTATTGGCTGAAGTGCGCGAGGGGTTCTGTGGAGATCATGCTAGGGGCAGAGTCTGTCTAAAAATATTTTGCGGCAAGGGTTTTTCTGGCCTACAATGAATAAGGATTCCATGGAGTATGTGAAGAAGTGGGATAAATGCCAGAGATTTTTGAAAGTACCCAGGTCACCTCCAAATGTCTTGAAGCAAATGCAGAGCCCGTGGCCTTTTGTAGTATGGGGCATTGATCTGATCAGGAAACTACCCAAAAGGAGAGGAGGAGTACAGTTTGCAGTACTTGTTGTGGATTATTTCACCAAGTGGACCGAAGCCGAACCACTAACAACGATAACCTCAAAGAAAGTGTTAGATTTTGTGGTTAAGAATATAATATGTCACTATGGTCTGCCTAAGAAGATAGTCTCTAACAACGACACTCAGTTCGATAGTGACTTATTTATTGATTTCTACACTAGGCATGGCATTATGAAAAGTTTCTCCTCAGTAGCTCATCCGCAAGCCAATGGGCAAGTTGAAGCTGTAAATAAGACTTTGAAAGACACTCTAAAAAAGCGTCTAGAGCAGGCTAAGGGTGCTTGGGAGGAAGAATTACCAGAAGTCCTTTGGTCATACAGGACTACTGCTCGAACAGCAACTGGTCATAGCCCTTTTTCCTTGGCATATGGGTATGAAGCCATGTTACCTGTCGAAGTAGACCCACCATCTAATTGGAGAACCATGGATGACCAGGAGGAGAATCACCAATTGCTAGCTGAATCTTTAGATTTTCTTAAGGAGAGACGAGAAAAATCAAGCTTGAGTTGCTGCTCATCAGCAAAAGGTGGCCCCACTATTATAATTCCAAAGTTAGAGATCGAAAATTCCAGGTTGGAGATTTGGTCCTCAGAAAGGTGTTCATCAGAGACCCAGCAGCTGGAGTGCTAGGACCAAACTGGGAGGCGTCGTATCAGATTGAGCAAGTCTTACCACCCAGCACTTACAAACTTTCTCGATTAAATGGAGAGTTGATCAGGAACTATTGGAATGGTGAGCACTTGAGGAAATATTATCAATAAATACTGCTTACAGAGTAGTAGCTTTGTCTCAAGTGTTTAACTTGATATTTAAGTTTGTTTGTGAACTGGCTATTTGCTAACCAGTCATATTATTTTGAACAATCTTATTTTGTTTGAGACTCGTAATTAGACACGCTTTGTCCTTTTTTTATGAGTAATAAAAGAGATCACACGCAGTGCGATCGAATCTTGCTACAAATTTTGCATATGTGTTGATTATTCTTACTTTGGCAGTGTTCAACTGTCATTACATCTTAAAACAAAAAACGTTTTCTGGAGGAAAGATCGGGTAATGTTCAACTGGTCAGTATCCATCCGATGAATGACCAACGTTTAAATAGTTGCATGTGTTTTGCAGTGTTTAACTGCTGAAATATCCTCTTTATATTCAATGTGTTTCATGAGTAATAATTGCTCGAACAAATTTGTCAAGTAGCAAGTGATCAAGGATTTTTTAACCCTCAATCACTTGGGGGGCACATAGGGTATACTGGTATACAATTCAACACAAGCAATAAGAACACGAGCAAAGATATTTGTTTTCATGCTTAGTAGTAACTTATAAAAAGTTTAGAATTTCTAAGTTAGAAAACTAAGTACTCATATGAAAATATAAGGCATCTATGTAATAAAACTTTTAAATGACTTAAGTCTAAAAAAGTGAAGTGTTCATGCCAATAGCTCGGCCATACGAGCAAAAGTACAATTGCGAAATAGAAAATAAATGTCTACTAAGGAGTCAGTTGGTCGGATGGAGGCTCACTGGTCGGCTATGGGGCTCCCTGGTCAGGTTGTCACTCAAGTTGATCAACACCTTCCTCAGCAACAGTGGCTTCTTCCGGTCGGAACAATAGCGTGGGAGAGAAAGGTGTGGTACCAGTAGGATTAGCTATCTCCTTAACAACCTTTGCCTTGCATTTGGCAAGCTCTTCTGTTTTGGCCTCCTCTATGAGAAAGTCAAGGTTGAGAGGTTTGTTCAACTTCCATACCTAGAAGAAGTAGTTGAAACAAATCTCCTCATAGCGAGAAAGATCAACTTCCTTCTCTCATTTCAGCTCCTCATTCTCATGAGCCAGTCTTTCCAGCTGATCAGTCAACGTCTTGTTGATTTGAGTTTGTCTCTAGTTTTCGTCAGCCAACTCCCTAAGAGACCCATCCCATTCAGCAACGGTCTTCTCTGCTTGCTCAACCTTGGATTTGAGATCCTTTTTCGAGGAAGTGAAAGTCTCTACTTTGGTCTGGACTTCCACTAGCTGATCATTTAAGACCTTGATCAATTCCTTGTAGTCTACTGCACTGAGCATGGATGATAGTGATAAGCGACTGCATGGAAAATAGGAAGTTACTACAAGTAAAAACGATTAATAACAAACTGTCTTGTGATAAAATTCTTACATTCATCAGTTAACCGAGCCCTCTTTGCAAGACAACTTCAACACTAAGCTGAGGCAAGGATTCAAAGCTTTGAATTGTTGAAGTATCATGAAGGGTTTGGTCGAGCAATTCCTTCCCAATGTTACCAGTAGTGTGAAGGGGCTCACTTAAGCCAGTCAGGTGAGTGGGGGTTAGGCTCGCAAAGGGAGAAATCGATGAGGGGGTCAGCTGCGGGATTGTAATTGGCTGCTCGGATTGTCTTCCCTGGCTGGTCGAGGTTGTCCTTGGAACTTTGTTTCGGGGGTTTGAGCCACATCCCTCCCCAGATTTCCTCTTTTGGGCAAGGGTGGTGTTGAATTGCTTGAACATCTCTGAATTTGCAAAAGAGTAAACACAAGATTTGTTAGTAAAAAGTTGAGCAATATGTAGATAAATACTTTAGTGCTACCAGACAACTCTATAAATCCCGTATAACCAAGTTATTTAAAAACTAAACATCACACTATGACTACTAGACCTGAGTTTAGGAATTGTTCAAGGAAGTCATCCTCTTCATCAGATGATAAGCTGAAGTCTCTATGAAGCTGAATGGTCTTTCCTTTCCCAGGCTGTGTGGGAATGACACGTCTACGTTGGTCCTCTGGCAGGGGTTCCCTAATGATAAGGTCACCTGGTCTACGAGAGTAGGGAGATGGTCCGGGAGAGAACTTATCGGTCACTACCTCAATGTCAGCATTGGACTGGTCAGTTGCATTCACTTCCTCAGTAGTACTTTCTACTAGGATGTTCTGGTTACTTGGTAATAACCCCACCATCTGAAGATTATCCATGGTAACTAACTCTTTTACATTATTCTCCTCGGTGCACAGATTAGCCAATTCTTCAGCTTGGGAACACATTTCCTTGGTAGGCAAGGGCTGGTGAAATGGACCCGCATGTGTAAAGGCTAAGTTTTTGGGAACACATTTCCGGGATTTGACTTATGAGCGATACCATGGAGGTATTTGATCCCTTTATGCTTGTGGAAGAGATGGAAAAAACATGTATTCTTGTGGCTTGGGTTAGTCCTGAATTCGAAGAGATAATGCACTTCATGAGGAGTGGGTGGATCCCAACCTTGCAGAAAGTAAAGGATGTATAGAGCAGACAACACCTGAATCTGGAAATGAGAGACGTTGAAGTAGTCCGCTACTGATCAAAAGAAAAGATGCAGTAGAATGGTAGCTCCTGCGAATATGTGATACCTAGACCATGCATAGTATGGTCCACTAGGCTTGTTGGCTCTCTGATGAGGGCGCGAACATATAACGTTAACCCCTTTCAGGCCCGAGGCTTGAATGTGTTTGTCGAACATGCAGGGGTTAAGTTTGGAAGGTTTGGCTGTAAACCTAGAGGGTGTTTCTTCTCCTTATTTTCTTGGTTTTTGAACGGATAATCGTTGGATCTCAGTGGTAAATTTCTAAATGATTTTTCTTTGAGGCTTGATGGGTTTTTGTGTCTGGCGGGACGGCCTTGAAGAAGCCACAGTTCGGACTTCACTACGTTCCACTACCTTCTATGTGGCTCTGTGAGCCACCTGAGGTTCTTGGTCTTGAGGAAGTCTGTTGGATTTCTTCACCCACATTTATGAATGTTTAGCCTGCTGATTGAGAAACTGTTCTTCGTGGAGGAAATATAAGGCTGATTGGGGAAGGATCTTTTTAAGACGGCAAAGGCGATCTTCGGGGGTGCGACTGCTAGGAGACTTCGATGAAGAGTCGCTGCTTTAAGGAGTATCGCTTGATTGCGGAATGGAAGTGTCAGAATTTGTATGGTTGTCACCTCCCCTATAGTTGAAGCGATTCATCTATAAAAAATAAAAATGGGGAGATGAGTAACCATACATTATAGATCAATCAGCTCAACAGGAAAATATTTATTTTTATACTCAGAAAAAAATTATCTAAGTGGTAAAAATATAGCATGCATGAGGAAAAAAGAAACTTTGATGTCTAAAGGTGCTTAAGGTCCCGAGGAGTTATGCGTGTGTGGCGTCTGTGTCCGTGTCCGATCAGCCAGTGTGCCCGAGGAGCACAGCAGGCACACACGGTGCACCTTTGATTACGCCGAGGCATCCGAGGAGCATCAAGGGTTCGAAGGGCCAGCACATAGTGATCGATCGGCTGGGGTATTGGTCCTTGGTGTCCGATCGGTGGGACATTAATTCAAACCAAATTTCTTGGAAAAGGCATGCCCAATTGGTTTAAGGGTATGCCCGAATATTCAAAGGGAAAAGCACATAATGACCGATCGGCACAAACAAACACTTTTCCCGAAACCTATTTCGAAAAAGCTTAAATCCCAAAGAGCACAAACACTTTTCCTCACTCAAAATACACAACAACAAGATCGAAATGGGGGATTTGAAAGGTTTCAAAAGTTCTAGGGATCCTATCAATTATCAAATACCCAAGGACCTAAATATACAATTTGGGATAGAAAGTTAATTTGTCTTCAAATTTCCAAGAAATTGAAGAAAAAATTGATCTACCCGTAGCCTATATAACATCAAAACAGCCACAATACACATTATATACCAAAGATTCATGAACAAGTTCAAGGGAGAATTTCTTATGGGGGTTTCGGCCTAGATATTTTTTCTTAAGCTTGGAGAAAAAAATAAATAAGTGGAGATGAGGAAGAAGGACTTACCCAAATATATCTTGGAGAGGTTTTGATTTCTTGAAGAACCCTTGGATTAGTTTGAAGAAGTTGGAGCTTTTTCTTGAAATCCTTGAAGCTTTTCGGCCAAAAGGAGAGCTTTTGGGGTACACGGCCAAGAGAAAAAAGAAGAGGGAGATGGGGGACTTTTTGGTCTTCTTTTTGCTTATGAGATTATGAGCACTTATGGGTCTATTTAAAGGGAAAAAGTGGAAATTGTCACTTATTCTTCGACTCTTAGAATTCTCTTGGGTATGTTATCTCCCCACGATTGTGAGCAGTTAATTACAGTGATCGTGGTCTGTTGTGGCATCGTGGTTTGTTGCATAGGCAGGAAAATGTACAGTTAGATTTTTACTATTGTGCTGTTAGCAGTGGAGAAAAAAGTTTATTATGTGAGTATATCATATAATAAACTTGGGGGGGAAATGTTATCCCCAAAATTTGAAAACGATAACGTGGCAATAGAAGTGACAAATGGCAAGGAATGGCTGGGTGATCTGGCTTGGGAGTGATCTAGTGGACTGGTGAAGATTTTTGACTGACCAGTCAAGTGTCATGACCGACCAGTCATGTGCTTGTCCGGCCAGTCATGTGCTTGTTTGGCCAGTCATGTGCTTATCCGACCAGTCATGTGCTTGTCCGACCAGTCAGGTGCTTGTCCGACCGGTTAGGTGCTTGTCTGACCAGTCAAATATTTGGCCGACCAGACACGTGTTTGACCGACCGAACATGTGATTGCCCGACCAGTCACTCGTCTTGGCCGACTAGTGAGGATGTGGGCGACCAGTGAAGTGTTTTGGCCCTTCAGTTATCCTTCTGGGTGTGATGTGGACCGACTAAACAGAACAGTGCTACGCAAAAGATCCCAATAACGGCATCAGCTAGAATCGGTCATACCGGCGCAGGAATCTCTTATTTTATCCCAAAGAATCGCATATTGTTGTATTTTAGATATTATTATTAATTAAATATTCAAAGAATAACATAAAGATCCCGATTATGAGGGACTGCATATGTACGATCCTGGGCGTATAAATACAAGGCTGATGGCATCATAGAGAGGATTTTCGGATTCTAACTTTCCTAAGAGAGCATTTGTATCTTGAGAGAAATATTGTATTCTTTTCATATGCACTGAAGAAACTCAGTTGACTCAGGTTCATCTGATCTTGGGTGTAGATTCATAATCATAACTCTAAGTGGACTAGGCTATTACCAACACATTAGGGTTGAACCACTATAAAAATTGTCTGTGTTGTATTTTTCTCTTGAAGGTTTTTTGTCGTTTTGAAGTCTACACGTCGTTGGCCAAAAATGCGGTCAACAATAGACAATTTATAATGAGCTTTATATAAATTTAAATTTAAATTTGAATTAATTAAAATAATAAACAAAAAGTTAAAAACCTTGAGCTCCCACACATAGACTTGGGCTCAATACCTTTATTTTAAATCTAAATCCCAATTGGGCCTAAATTCAAAACATTTTATTTATTTTTTTTAATTAATTAATTAAATCTTTAGTCAAGTTAACTAATTATAATTTGAAACTTGATTTAATTTCATTTATTTATATTGACAAAAATTTATCAATATTAATAAATATATTCAAAGGTTCTCTTTTATTCTCTAAATCTCATATCTCCGTAAATTTTCCAAAATTGACCTAGTCAACTTTAAAAAAAATTCATAATTGATAATTGAATCAATTAGTTGAGACACTTTAGATGATTTACTCAAAGGTGATGCGGGGATCATGGATCCATGAAATCAAACTGCAATAAGTTACTGTGAATTTATTTACGAATAATTTCACTATCTCATTAATTCCTCGTGACTCCACTATAAACTCGGAATTGAGCTCTTGAATTCATAGAACTTATTTTCCAAACCATAAATATGTTATCCATTGTTATAAACATTATAATTAGTCAATCCTCTATCGATGATTTACTAACGAGCTAGGTGCAAATTACCGTTTTACCCCTCATCAGTATTTTATCCTTAACTCCTAGTAAGTTCCTTATAAATGATATTTTCGTTAACTTAATCACAGAAATGAGATCTTAATCATTTAACCTTTTGAACAAAGCAATTAAGGAAATCATCTTTTCAATTCTCATACATAAGTTATAGATTTCATATGTATGAATAATACTCTCACTCAATTACACTACTAAATCTCCAAGATGTAAGTATGGGCTAGATCGTATAGGGTAAGCTGGTAACGAACAAGTCAAAAGATTTAAATAATATAATTAGCAAAATAATATCACTAAGAATTAAGATCGACTTAACCTATGATCAACGTTACGATATCGATTAGATTCGATAACAGCGATGCTTATTTATCAATCAATAATCAATATCGGTCCTTGTCCGATTTAACCAAACACATCTGATCATATCTACTTAGTCAATGCCTTGGACAAGACATCACACCCCAATTGTGTAATTAAATCATATCGTAGATTTCCTAATCAGTGAAAATCCAATGAACTGATCTAATCTTAGGATTTGTTCTTTTGAACATATAATTACAACTATAATCCACTGTGACCTAGTCACTTCTTTTATTGATAATAATAATGTGTTACATAAGAAATATGGTTTTATTACTAGCATAAAACCCAACATAGAGAGAGTCTAGAGATTGATTCTACCTACAAATGACAATGAGATGTCTTATTTATAGGGATTTTGATGGCCCTTGGGCCTTACAAGTGTGAAATGGGCCCTACACACATAATGTGGATGTTTTATAACTAAATAAGAAATGAATTACATTCAAAATACAATTACATAAATATCTCGTAAAATGTGGATGGTTCTAGTTGTTGAAGCTGCTTCAAGGATCTTTATTCTACTGGCGTTCGTTTCTTGAGCAAGTTGGTTGTAGTTGACTTATACTTCTGCGATCAGCAACCTTAAACATTCTTGAATAAACTTGACGAGACATTTCTTCATCTTCTGGTTGAGTCAATTCGACAAGTGCTAATGAGATTAATGTTTCTTGTTGCCTCGTGTCAATTCTTTATGCCACATCATCATGTTTTTGTTTTAGATAAAGAGTAGTAGTGCAAAAGTGTTGATTGTGCCCAAACTTTGAGATAAATGATTTTTGTGAATGGAAAAAGAAAATAAATAAAACAAAAAAAAGCAATAACTAAAAGTGTGGTAGGTAATGAGAATCTATTGTATTTTTCATTTATTTGGATTTAACTTAATGAAAATTACCATTGGTACAAAATATTTAAGATCGACCACATATCACCTGACAATATTGTAGTAAAAGACTAACTTACTAAATGATTTTAGTAGCATGGCATTGCATTACTGAACTTATATAAAAAGTAAGTACTAATATTTTACTATTTAAAAATAAGCAAAATCAAATTCTTATATATAGCATTTGTCATATATTATCTTATGAGAAATTTAATAGCGATAATATACCCTCGAGCGCAGTAAAAAAAATTGCTCATCAAATGATGTTACACTTTACAATATAATTATGTCATGCAAAGTCGCTCATAAAAATAGCATAACTACATTTATATTAATAAAATGACAACACAAATTTATTAAGAAGAGGAAATATCCAAGAAGAAGAATTAACTCAAATGTGTAATCCAAATAAAGTCACTACACATATAATTCATCTTTAACCTATCAAAGAACCTTAACCTAGCCTACAAAATATGAGAGAAAATAAAAATACTAAGCAAAAATTACATAAGAAAAAGAATACTTCGTATCTTTACTAACCCTATACTATACTCTATTTACAGAAGTCTAGTTACCCATATTCATCTAATTAAATCGCAAAGATAGAGAGATCACAGAAGTGGTATCTAGGTGGGGTCCACGCGTGGAGAAAAGCTATTGCCTTGGGACACACGTACAGGTGGAAGAGCATTTCCTCACCAATTGAGCAGTGCATATAACTTCTTTGAGGAGGTGTGTCTTACGAATAGATCGAGGAGCCCGTGAGCTACCTGAAAATAGCGACATCTAGTGGTTGGAAGGGGTCAACTCGAGGGAGACTTTAAGCATGTGGCTTAGCTCATTGCTTTATTTTGTTTGGGAAATTTCATGGTATATTCATTGATAATTTAGTAAAAAAATTTAATATACTATCCAAAATATATAATAATTTTAATTTTTTAGACAAAAATACATCACTATAAGAAAGAAGGCTTTTGCAAAAAAAAAAACATTTACCGACGCAAGTAGTGAAATGTGCAGTAAAAACAAGGTCTTTTGCCGGCGTTCATTTGCTCTGGCAAAAGTTTATCAGAAGTTGGCAATTTAATAGAAGAGACATTTGCCGACGCATTTCACCTAACGCCCCGGCAAAAGTCAACGTGAATATTAACTTGATGCACGTTTTCAAGAAGGTAGGTGACCAGACTTTTGCCGGCGTGTTTTGTTGCGCCGGCAAAGTCTCAAACTGCATCGGCAAATGTATATTTATTTAAATGGTGTCGTTTTGAATTAGGGTTTTCTGATAAACTTTTGCCGGCACAACGAAACGCCTGGCAAACGTCATGACGATATACCACAGCCGCCGGAGCCCTTCTTCCCCATTTTTTTCAATTCATCAATTTTCTCTCATCTTCAACTCTTCTTCTCTTCTTCAACGGCACCGCCCCCTCAATTTCCCTCTCAAGGTAAGCTCCTCAAGGTAAGCTATTTTATTTCTCCATTGTTTGTTTGTTTTACCCACGAATTTGCCCTCTCAATTTCTCTAAATCTCTCATTCCTCTCTACTATGTCTTTCTCTCAGTTGGACATCGGACCACCACGCCACGAGCGAACGACAACGCCAACCAGTATATAAATATGTTGACGCCATTTTTCGTCAGCAGTTAAAGAAGAGCACGTAACACGTAAACAATAACTGATAATGGCCAATTTAAATATGACAACACAAACACATGATTTTTACGTGGTTCAGCAGTTAAATCTGCCTAGTCCACGAGTCTCTGTTATTAAACTCAAGATTATCTCTGAAAATTCTTCAGCATGAATTCTTCAGAGTTTTCTCTCAAGGTTCACAATTTCGGTCCATTACAATGGTGCATGACCTCTCTATTTATAGAGAAGGCTGCAGAATACTATCCCACATATTTTGGGTAGTTACTCTTTTTGTGTAATTAAAATAAATATCTTTAAATGCCTATAATCAGATATAAAAGGAAACGTCCCCTGAAGACCAGGGGACATATAACTGACCAAATAATATCCCACGATTCTAGGGGATTTACAGTAATAAATGAGGATTACATCTCGTATGGACAACACTTATGGATATTCAAGGTTTTTATCATATATCTCCAAGGCCTTAGTTTCCCAGGTTTCTCGTCAGCTTTTGAGCTAGAGACATCTCCCGAGGTCACATGGCTTTCGAGATCGTATGTGCGTCGAGCTCGGGACCCCTGATCCGAGGTCATCCCTGAGGATGGTTGCATCTCCGGAGTTACCTTTCGATATCATGAACACTTCGAGGTCACCATGTTCGAGGTCGTCTATGTCTTGCAGGCTCGATATTTAGTCCTGGAGCATACTCTAAACCTTACGAGTCCAATTGTTTGTGAATCCAACTTTCGAGGTCACATTTAACATGGCTCGAAAACTGGGTACAACATCTTGCCCCCTCAAAAGTATTTGTTCGAATCCTAAGAGAAGGAAACTTTTGAACTACTTTCCTTGGGAACCATACCGTCATACGCTTTTTGAAAATGGACACGCGTCAGCCAGGTATTGCTCATTTTTGATACTTGAGTACCTTGGAAACATGCCCACGATCATCCGTCTGCCACCTTTTCGGCGCCATCTTGTCATTGATCCCCATCCGTTGGATCTAGCAAGGATTTCATTCAACGCCCCGGATTAATCCCCCTTTTTCCATCTATATATACGAGACCCCACTCTTCATCTTCTTTTTATCTTCGTTCACCAAAAGCAAGAAGAGAAGGAAAAACGAAACCAGAGACCTTCCTACAAAGTTTCTATTCTGTGAATGTTTTCTCAGCCAAAGAAACAGAGAAACCCTGGTTTGTTCGAGTCCGTGAGTTCTTATTTGCAACCTCTCCTTCAATCAACGATCTCTCTGCAAATGCCATTATTGTGTAAGTATGCAATCTTTGTTTTCCATTTTGTTAGTTTTTGTTCATGCTGTTCTTGCTGTGTATGTGTATGTAGTAGTTTACATCCTTAGCATAATATGATAGGAGGTTTCTATCCGATAGGTTCTTGGCTTTCTTCTTTTTTAGACTCCCAACACAGGATTTACATCGCTGGTTCATATCCAGTTTTGATGTTTGAGCAAGATTCCTATTTTCTGGGTTTTAAAATTTTTAAGAGACGTTTCTTGTACACCAAGATTTCGGGTAAAAAACATGGGCCTTGACAAATGCACGAAACCCAAGGCTGCCTTTTCTGGTTAACCGCCACTCTTTTTTCCCTTGATTTTTGGGATTTTCAAAAAATTATCCACTCTCCTTCCTTTTTCGTGGAACGCACATCCTAACTCTTTAATAAGGGCCCTAATATATAGCTTGTTTTGTTCCTAAACCGTGAGCTCGTAACTTCGAGCTCGCAACTCTTGCATGCATGGCCCTCACCATTTTTTCTTTCTCGCTAGATGTCACAGAATCTGGAAAGACGGTGGGGGTCATTGCTGGCAATCCCTTACGAGCCAAAAACTCCGAGCCCAGAATAGCTGTTCGCTCGGAATCAACGTCGGATAAGGGAGTACGAGCTTGCTCGCGAACAGGAGGACATTCGAGCTCATTACCGCCGCCAGATAGATGAGGTCATAGAGGGGAAGAGGAGAGTTCTTCGGGAGGCCCTCTATCCGGAATCCAATTCAGGACCTAGGCCGATTCCCCTCGACCCTGCACTAAAGGTCACCGTCGCATACCATCCAGGAGAGCTCCAATTTTCACTAATGGGGGAACCGTCTTCCTCGCAGCAGAGGAGAGAAATGTTTGAAGCCGAGCACTATTGGAGCTCGGTTACCACAACTAGTTAAATAATTGAAATCCTGGCTTTCCACGACCTCAGCCTGTCAGGCTCCTTGAAGTGTCGAGCTCCGGTCGACCATGAACGAAGCTGCTTCGCCCCTGGGGGCCGCGACGCCAATGTGAAATACGCGGCATGGAGCCAAGAAAACATGAGGGCGGGAGCATTGTTGCCCTTGAAGTCTTTTTTCAAAGACTTCACGGATTTCGTTGGGTTGGCTCCGTTCCAACTCAACACCAATTCTTACAGGGTGCTGTCTGCCCTGAGGTCCTTATACCACGAGATGGGGTGGAAAGGACCTTCGCCTCAAGAGATTTTGTATCTCTTTTGTCTAAAAAGTAACCCCTCCTGAGCTTGGGGAGGGGATGGCTTTTATTATCTCTCGAGTTATCCCAAGGATAAGAAGGTCTTTGAAGATCTTCCCAATCATCCACGTGATTTCAAAAGGGCCTTATTCTGGACAGACGGTCTGTCCCCGTCTCGATACTACTCGTTCAGACGGATTCGTAAGTATTATCATTATCTTTATTTCTGTGCTCGAAACATTAGCTCTTAAATCCATACTTCGTAGAAATATGTCTTGTCTTTCAGCTAATTTTCAGCGTCCCACTCCTGACGAGACAATGAAGGAGCATAGAGAGACCCTGCTCCAACTCCCACATGGCAGGAGGTCTCTCTTATACCTTTTACACGAGGATAGGCTCCGAAAGTGCGGACTTTTGGGGGAAGGCCAGTCCACCTTTGACTGGTCCAATAAAAAATATGAACACTGGGAGGAGGTGCCCCTGCCCACAGGCGCCCTTCCTCCGAGGAGAGAAACGAGGCCACCACTTCCAGTTCGCCCAAGGAGTCCGCTGTCAGGGAATGAGGCTAATGATGAAGCCTCGAGCTCAGATTCGGATGAAGGTAAAGCCCTCCCTACCTCGAGAATGTGGTCCCCCACCTTACTAAAACATAAGCCCAATAGGTTAGTCTCATTCCCACAAGATAGATACCACTTCTACATATGGAGTTTGGTAGATGACTGTGTCCATAGGTTTGATAGTGGGCTCGGGAAATACGACACCATGTATACCACAGACGAGGTGTGGAACGGGGTAGCTGTTCAGTATGGGACCAACGATTATAGGGACCTTTCGAGGTTATCACCCACATATAGGGAAGGCACTCCCCCCGCCTCCTCTAAAGACGGGGGAATTTCATGGTCCCCAAGCTCGAGCTCGGGGGAGAGTTCCAGTTAGGTTTCTTCTATCATCACTTTATATGTCTGTGATACTGAAACAACTTGTATGCTTCTCTTTTACTGACTCACCCTGTGTTGTAACTTGTGCAGGCAAGATGGACTCTGACCTCGACAACCTCATCGAAAGTGTTGGCGCCAAGAGGAGCAAGCGCCCCAGAGCGGGGTCGCTGAAGATCGACCGGCCGGGCAAGGGCCCCAAGAGGTCCAAGAAAACACCTCCCCTTGCTCCGCCGGTTTCGAGCTCCATCGCTGCGGCGACTTCCCAGGCCGGTGCTTCCACAACGGCGTCATCCTCGCAGGTCGTCGCCTCTGCAGTGGCGCCGACTTCGTTGGTCGGTACCTCTTTTATGATTGAGTCCCAACCTCCTGTGGTGGTTCAGTCATCCTTAGGTCCGCCTTCTAGATAGCCTTCTACTTCTCGAGCTCAGAAGCTATCAATTTCCACCCACATGGATGCATATGTGGTCGACAATGCCGCTGGGTCCCATGGATCTACACTGGTCTCAGATGTTATGTCCCGGATCGGCCAGAGCTTTGGCAGTCTCGAAGCTCCCCAATGGCAATGCTTGAACGATACCCAAGACTGCACTGTTCTCTATGAGAAGAGTATCGAGCTCGCTGCCGCGGTAAGTATCCTTCTATAGTCCTTCTTCTTGGTTATAATCACACAGACTTGGTGTTAATGATGAATTTTTCTTTCTCAGTCTCTTGCCTTTACCGCCCAGCTCAATTATAAGTTGAACAACGAGATTCATTCGAGCAAGTCTCATGCTCAAGAGGCAAAGAATCTCCACCTCAAAGCGAGCGATGATCTGAAGGCAGCGAATGTGAAGCTTGAGGTAGGAACAAAGGAACGTGAGGACATGGCCACCGAGCTCGGGGAGCATAAGAAGGAGATCACCCAGCTCCAGGAGACCACCAAGAAGCTTGAAGAGGAAAAGGCTGCTACCTTTGACATCATGGAGGATGCAAAAGCTCGTCTCCTTGCTGAGTACAAAGAGAAGAAGGATCAAGCAGTTGACTCGGCCATGTACCGAATGTGGGCCTACAATGAAGATCTGGACACCAGCTTCTTAGGTCCTCACGAGGCGACACTTCTTGACAGGTGGAATGCTCAGCTCGAGAAGGAAGAGGCTGATCAACTCGAGAAGGAAAAGGCTGCTCGGGATGCCATTTCGGAGGGAGCCCAGGAGGACAGCCATGCTATTTGTCCTGAGGAATCCGGTGCTGCTGACGCCGAGAAGCCCAAGGAGACTCCTCTTCCTTAAATCTGATCTCGGGGAAACCATCTATTGGGGTTGCGTCCCCTTATTTTTGTAATTATTTTAATTTATGCCCTCGGGGCTGATACAATTTCTTTAAATATTTCTTACATATGCTTTACATTTCTTGGCTCGAAATATTTTGCACAGTTTTTTATGGATGAACCATTTATGTTTATTTATTCATACAAACATATTGTGGATTTAGGTTCGAAGCTCAATGCATTCATGCACAGTTTGTTCAAATTATCCGCTTCCGACCTCGTTATTTTTCAAAGTCGGATATTACTTTAACCATGAACCCAAAAGTACTTATATGGTATGTAATGTGAATGATTTGATTATATCTTTTTTGCTTAGTCACTTTTCCTCATCCTCAGTTTTTGCTCCAAGGTTAAGAGTTCGAAACTATTTTTCTTTAAGATATTCCAGCCTCGATCTCGACTTATTTCGAAGTAGGTTTAGGTTCCTACTTATCATTGATTAGTTTTTTGGCTGGTTTGTTCCAAACCTGTTAAGTTTGCACATCTGGTTAACTCCAAACGTTTTCAGTTTTATTGATAATTCGGTTATGTCCGAACTATCTAAGCTCGCGTATCTGGTTACATCCAAATACTTTATATGTTTTTGATAATTCGGTTATGTCCGAACTATCTAAGCTCACACATCTGGTTATATCCAAATGCTTTATATGTTTTTGATAATTTGGTTAGGTCCGAACTATCTAAGCTCGCGTATTTGGTTATCCAAATACTTTATATGTTTTTGATAATTCGGTTAGGTCCGAACTATCTAAGCTCGCGTATTTGGTTATCCAAATACTTTATATGTTTTTGTGTATGTTATTTTATTTTTTAAGCTGATGGTATATGTACCAATGATGCCCCCTTAATATCCTATGAGTGTGACCATATGTTATTAAATTAAGAGAGATTGCAAAAAGAAAAATAAATAACATATTCGAATGAAATGGATCTTTTATTTGATGAAATTCAAAAACAGACGAGCTAATACAAATAGAAATTCATGGTTACAGGCAACACTTTTCCTACACTATTGATAGTAAGGTCTAAGGTGTTCGCCATTCCATGCTCGCGGTACCATGCTCCCATCTAATCTCGCAAGTTTGTACACACCAGGTCAGATGACTGACTCTATTTGGTATGGTCCTTCCCAGTTCGGCCCGAGCACTCCAGCTGCTGGATCTCGAGTTGCCAAGAATGCGTGTCTCAACACCAGGTCTCCCATTCCGAACATTTGATCTCGAACCCTCTTGTTGAAATATCTGGTAGTTCGTTGCTGGTAGGCAGCATTTCTCAGCTGAGCCTCTTCTCTTTTTTCTTCAATCAAGTCTAGGGTTTCTTCGAGCTGAGTGTGGTTTGAACTTTGATCGTAAATCTGAGTTCGGATCGTTGGGATTTCTACCTCAATAGGCAACATTGCCTCGCAGCCGTATGCTAGAGAGAACGGGGTATGTCCTGTTGAGGTTCGAGCTGTGGTCCCGTATCCCCAAAGGACTTGGGGCAATTCTTCCGGCCACCGTCCCTTTGCTTCCTCCAACTTTTTCTTTAAAGAACTTTTGAGAGTTTTATTCATAGCTTTGACCTGGCCATTCGCCTGAGGGTGAGCCACTGATGAAAAACTCTTTATTATACCGTTCTTTTCACAAAAGTTAGTGAACAAGTCGCAATCGAACTGGGTTCCGTTGTCGGATACGATTTTCCTCGGCACTCCGTATCGGCACACGATGCTCTTCACGACGAAATCAAGGATCTTCTTTGAGGTTATAGTTGCCAATGGTTCAGCCTTCGCCATTTTGTGAAGTAATCCACGGCGACTACAGCATATTTCACTCCACCTTTGCCAGTTGGGTGAGAGCCTATGAGGTCGATGCCCCATACCCCGAAAGGCCATGGGGATGTCAACATGGTCAGCTCGGATGGTGGGGCTTGGGGTATCGTGGTGAATCTCTGGCATTTTTCGCATTTCTTCACATACTCGAAAGAATCTGTTTTAATGGTTGGCCAGAAATATCCCTGGCGTATGATCTTCTTGGACAGGCTATGCCCCCTGGTGTGATCTCCGCAGAACCCTTCATGAATTTCTTCAATGATTTTCTTAGCTTCGGGAGGGGTTACGCACCTGAGTAACGGCATGGAATATCCCCTTCGGTACAACCTTCCATCCAAAATTGTGTAACGGGGAAGTTGATACATCAACTTTCGAGCTTGGTTTTGATCTTTTGGAAGAACTCCGTTTTCGAGGTAATCAACTATCGGGGTCATCCAGGTCGGCTCTGTTTCGATCATACACACATCTTCCTCTTCTGGCTCGTTAATGCTAGGCGCTGATAGGTGTTCTATGGGTATAACATTCAGCTCTTCGTTTTCAGCGGACGTGGCGAGTCGAGCTAAGGCATCTGCATTCGAGTTCTGCTCGCGGGGAACCTGTTCGATTGTATTGAATTCGAAACACTCTAACGCAGATTTTGCCTACTCCAAATAAGCTGCCATTCTCATGCCGCGAGCCTCGTATTCACCCAAGATTTGATTAACCACTAGCTGGGAGTCACTGTAGCAATGTATAGCTTTAGCTTTGAGCTCCTTAGCTATACGAAGTCCCGCAAGTAAAGCCTCATATTTGGCCTCGTTATTCGACGCTTTGAAGCCAAATCTTAGGGCAGAATGAAATCTTCTTCCTGCGGGGGTAACTAAAATGACCCCTGCCCCCGCTCCATTTTCATTTGACGAGCTGTCGACGTAAATTTTCCACAGCTCGTGGGTCGTGGTTATTACCTCGTCGTCGGCTATACCAGTACATTCCACTATAAAGTCTGCCAATGCCTGTGCCTTAATGGTCGTTCTTGGGTGGTAGGTGATCTCGAACTGACCGAGCTCAACAGCCCATTTAAGAAGTCGACCTGAAGTTTCTGGTTTAGACAGGACTTGCCTAAGTGGTTGATCAGTCAGCACATGGATGGGATGTGCCTGAAAGTAGGGACGGAGCTTACGGGATGAATGAATTAGACTGAGTGCGAGTTTCTCCATCAATGGATATCTTGACTCTGCCCCCAGTAATCTTTTACTGATGTAATAAACGGGTCTTTGCACCCTCTCTTCTTCTCGGACGAGCACTGCACTTATCGCGTGTTCGGTAGTTGAAATGTATAGGTACAGTATTTCCCCCGTTTCAGGTTTTGACAGGATGGGTGGTTCCGCAAGGTGCTTTTTGAGCTCCGGAAAGGCCAGCTCGCATTCCTCTGTCCATTCAAACTTCTTACCTCCTCTCAGTAAGTTGAAAAATGGAAGACCACGATCAGTAGACTTCGAGATGAATCTGCTTAGGGCTGCCATCCTGCCAGTCAGACTTTGGACATCCTTGTGCCTTCGAGGTGAGGGCATGTCAATCAGGGCCTTGATCTTGTCGGGGTTAGCCTCGATTCCACGAGAGTTCACAATAAAGCCCAGAAATTTTCCTGAAGATACCCCAAAAGTGCACTTCTGAGGATTTAGCTTCATGTTATACTTCCTGAGCACGCTGAAGCACTCTTCGAGGTCATCAACATGGTTCTTGTTGAGTTGAGACTTTACAAGCAAGTCATCAACATAAACCTCCATATTGTTCCCTATTTGTTCTGAAAACATCATGTTTACGAGCCGCTGGTATGTAGCTCCAGCATTCTTGAGCCCGAATGGCATGAAATTGTAGCAGTATAGCCCTTTATCCGTGATGAAGCTCGTATGTTCTTGATCGGGGGCATGCATGGGAATCTGGTTATATCCAGAATAAGCATCCATGAACGACATCAGGCCATGCCCCGCCGTGGCATCTACGAGCTGGTTAATCCTTGGTAACGGAAAACAGTCTTTTGGGCAAGCTTTGTTGAGATCTGAGTAGTCAATACAGGTTCTCCACGTCCCATTGGGCTTTGGGACCAACACCGGATTGGCTACCCAGTCAGGGTAAAAGGCATCCCTAATGAATCAGTTTGCCTTTAACCTGTCAACCTCCTCCTTTAACGCCTTCTTTCTGTCTTCGTCCAGCTGTCTTCGCTTTTGTTTCTTCGGAGGAAAGCTTTTGTCTATGTTTAGTGCGTGGCTTGCTACATTCGGGCTTATCCCCACCATGTATGAGTGCGACCACGCGAAGACATCCTGGTTTTTCTTCAAAAAACAGATTAATTGCTATTTTGCCTCGTCTTGGAGGTGTTTTCCGACCTTCACCTTCTTTGAGGGATCAGCTTCCTCGAGCTGAATTTCTTCGAGCTCTTCTAAAGGTTCAAGGTCAACTTTCTCCTCAATCCTCGGATCAATCTCTTCGTCAATCTCCAAGACCGTTCCGTCTTTGTTTTGCTCGATGATGAGTGCTTGTGCGCTTGTCTGTTTCTTTCCTCTAAAGGAGATGCTATAGCATTCCCTCCCTGCCAATTGGTCTCCTTTTAACGTCCCGACTCCACTAGGGGTCGGGAACTTAAGGGCCAGATGCCTTACTGATGAAACTGCCCCCAGCCCGACCAGGGCGGGTCTCCCGAGCAGCACATTGTAGGCAGACGGTAAGTCTACTTCCAAGAACTCCATTATCTTGGTCACCGAGACTGGATAGTCTCCCAAGGTCACGGGGAGTTCAATGGATCCCATACAGGCAGTTCCTTCTCCTGAAAAGTCGTACAAAGTAGTTGCACATGCTTTCAGGTCGCGAAGGGAGAGTCTCATCTTCTCGAGGGTTGCTTTATAAAGGATGTTGACTGAGCTCCCATTATCTATGAGAAATCGGTGGACCCTTTTATTGGCCAACTGGAGAGTAATGACCAGCGGATCATGATGAGGGAACTGAACATGGGAGGCGTCTTCCTAGGTGAAGGTTATTGGTTGTGTTTCAATCCTCTGGCTTTTTGGTGCCCCAGGTTCAGGTTCATAAGTAGACCCGTCCCCTGTCTTCAACTCGTTAACATACCTCTTTTGGGCATTCCTGCCCCCTCCTGCGAGATGAGGCCCTCCCGAGATGGTTATTACATCCTCTCCATCTATCGGCGGGGGCCTGTCTTCTTCCCGAGCTGGGGAGTTATTGTTTTGTGTCGTCGGAGGCGCGGCTACTCTCTGGCTCGCGGGCACCTGACCAGTACTCTGGTTTTTGACATAATGCTGGAAGTAACCTCTCGAGATCAACCCTTCGATCTCGTCCTTCAGTTGTCGACATTCATCGGTTGTATGTTCGGTGTCTCTGTGGAACGACAATATTTATTGGAATCCCTCTTGGATTTTTGATTTCTCATCGGGTTTGGGCGCCTAAAGGGGACCTGGTTCTCATTAGCCAGGTATATGTTCTCCCGAGACTCATTGAGCTTGGTGTATACTCTATACACGGAGAAATACCTCTCCCCTTTCTTTTTCTTTCCTCCCTCAGCTTCGGGGTTACTTCCTTCGTTCTTTTTCCTCTTGGAGGGGTTCTCTGTGGCAGGCTTTGGAGTTGCTGGGTCCGCCGAGGTTGAGGCAGAGTTGATGTTTATCCTTGTAGTTTCAGACTGGGAGTTCTCTTTGAGCGTCGACCTCGCTTCCTCTACATTGACAAACCTCTGCGCTCGTCTGTTAAACTCAGTTATTGACCTTACCGGTTTTCCTTGCATGTCGTCCCAAAGGGCACTTCCCGGTAATACACCAGCTCGGATAGCCATTAGGTGCCCACTGTCATCCACGTCCCGAGCTCGGGCTACTTCCAGATTAAATCTCGTTAGGTAACTTTTCAATGTTTCGCCCGGTTGCTGCTGGAAGTTAGTTAAGGTGGATGCTTCTGGTCTGACCCCCACCATTGCTCTGAACTGCTTCTTAAAGTCTTTAGACAACTGCTCCCATGAGGTTATTGAGTGTCTCTTATACTTTTCGAACCAAATTTTGGCAGGTCCTGCCAATGATGTTGGAAACAACATGCCCCTGAGCTCGTAACCCACGTTACTGGCTCTCATGATAGTGTTGAACGTGCTCAGGTGACTACACGGATCGGTCTTTCCTTCAAACGTAGGGGCGTGAGGAATTCGAAACCCTTGAGGAAATTGAGTGTCAGAAATATGGGGAGCAAACGGCTCGAGCTCCTCATCAGAGTCCTCATATCGACCATTTCCTCGTTCATTCTTTAAAAGCCTAAAGGCTCTTTCGAGCTGATCGATTCTTTCTTGGACTGGGTCAGTAGGAGGTGCTGTCTGGAATTGATTGTCATCGATCGTGATTCCAGGCTCGCGTCTCCGCAAGGGATCTCTACGCCTATTCAAGCGATCCCTTAGGTCCGGATTTGTTTTCTCTCCATTACCCCGACTCTGGTTCAGGTGATTTCGCAGGTCGGGACGATTCTTGCGGCTTCCAGTGTTATTAAGACCTCGGTCATGTTTACTAACGGACCTGGTCTCTCCGGACTCATCACTGGTGAAGCTCATTGCTCGGTTATTTCGTGATGGATTCTTTCTATGTCGCCTCGTCTCCACCGTGCGAGACCGAGACGTTTGACTTTTCTTAGATGGAGCGCCTCTCCTCTCCTGGAAAGTCTCCCTGTTTCCTTGTCTTTCCCCCGCACGCCCTTCATTCTGATCTCGAACAGGTTGAGCGTTCCTGCGCGGGGGGGGGGGGGCGAAGAATATCTTATGGGTGACGGAGGAATCCGTATAGGCGACGGTGGCTGCCACCCTTGTCGCAGCCTAGAGGGTCCAGAATTCGCTCGAGATGGGTCGGTCGCATTTGGTGCGCTCCCAGGTACCTGAGTCCGAGCCTCTGCAGGGGTTCGGTTATTCTCAGCTCCTGCAGGCACTTCCACAGGCGGGTTAGCCGGGGCCCGAGCTCGAGTACTCCTCTGGGGCCTAGGTGGAGCGGATGGCTCTGCTGGTGCCGGAGGTTGAGTCGGCCTCCTTGTGGCAGCATCCTTTCGTGGACGCCCGCGGGGCCTCCGGGGAGGAACATGCACATCCCTTGGAGGAGGGACTTGGTTTTCGCGTGGAGGCGGGGGCTGAGTCACCTGCGCCTCTGCGGCTATCCTTGTCAACTCCTCATTCCATTTGTTGGCCTCTGCCAACAACTGCTTCAGTTGCCGGTTTTCAAGTTCCACAATAGGAAATTACGGCTCCGGATTGTAGTACATATCCTCATCCCTTCGTGGAGGGGGTGGTCCCCGGGAATCAGAGGACCCACTTCTCTCTTCAACATCCGGGTTTTTCATTGGTTGTTTTCCAGGACGTCTTGGGTAATTTTCTTCAGGTGTGTTCTGATTGTTTGTGGCCATGATTTTCTCAGGGATGAATGCTTAAGGCTCTCAATGAAAGCACCAAACTGTTGACGCCGTTTTTCGTCAGCAGTGAAAGAAGAGCACGTAAACAATAACTGATAATGGCCAATTTAAATATGACAACACAAACACACGATTTTTACGTGGTTCAGCATTTAAATCTGCCTAGTCCACGAGTCTCTGTTATTAAACTCAAGATTATCTCTGAAAATTCTTCAGCATGAATTCTTCAGAGTTTTCTCTCAAGGTTCAGAATTTTGGTCAATTACAATGGTGCATGACCTCTCTATTTATAGAGAAGGCTGCAGAATACTATCCCACATATTTTGGGTAGTTACTCTTTTTGCGTAAATAAAATAAATGGCTTTAAATGCCTATAATCCGATATAAAAGGAAACGTCCCCTGAAGACCAGGGGACAAATAACTGACCAAATAATATCCCACGATTCTAGGGGATTTACATTAATAAATGAGGATTACATCTCGTATGGACAACACTTATAGATATTCAAGGTTTTTATCATATATCTCCAAGGCCTTAGCTTCCCAGGTTTCTCGTCAGCTTTTGAGCTAGAGACATCTCCCGAGGTCACATGGCTTTCGAGATCATATGTGCGTCGAGCTCGGGACCCCTGATCCGAGGTCATCCCTAAGGATGGTTGCATCTCCGGAGCTACCTTTCGAGATCATGAACACTTCGAGGTCACCATGTTCGAGGTCGTCTATGTCTTGCAGGCTCGATATTTAGTCCTGGAGCATACTCTAAACCTTACGAGTCCAATTGTTTGTGAATCCAACTTTCGAGGTCACATTTAACATGGCTCGAAAACTGGGTACAACAAAATATATATATATATTTATGTTTGTTTCTTATTTTTTCTATTTTTTTTTCTTATTTTTTTATTTATTTTCATTTTTTTTAATTTCTGTTTACAATGTTTTTAATTTTTTTTTCTGGTTTTATTTTTTATTTTTGCTTACCATTTATATATATATGTTAACTTTTTTTTATATATAGATATATATATATATACATGTGCCTATATATATATTATTCTGTGGGGAGTGAGTATGGTATTAGTTTATGTTAATTTTTTTTTTTATAAATATATGTATATATAATTTGTTTGCTGATATATAATGTGTATATATATATTTTACTTATAAAAACATATTTCTTTATTTTAATTAAAATAAAGTACATGTATTTTATTTGATTCTTAGAAAATAAAAAATTAGATTAAATGGTTGTAAGTTAGTTTTTTTTTTTGGTTTATATTAGATTATATATATTTTTTAACATGTTAAATGTAAATTAAGTTTTTTTTTCCACAATAGTAAAAATCAGATTGTAGGTTCAATTGGATTTAATTAGTGTTAGTTTTTTGCAAAAATAATTAGTATTAAATATTTTAGCAATTAAAAAATCAAATTTTAAAATATTTTAGAAATTTTAAGTAAATATGTGTTTATGTTGTGCATGCTCTGGGAATATTCTGTATATTGCTCTAGTAATATTATGTATATTTTTGTATGTAGTTTTTAGGTTTTATAAAATTTTGGGATAGTTTAAAATATAGCTGTAATGCTGCCCAAATTTTGTTAGTCTTAGGAAAATTAACATTAATTACAAAAAATATAGTCGTTAACATTAATTTTTATTTTAATGTTTTATATGTATTTGTTTCTCTTAATAACAACTATTTTATGTTACTTTTATAATATATGTTTTTTGTATTTATTATTTTTTTTGTAAAATTAAAAAAACAGATTTGAATATGTATTTTTTTTATTTTAATTCTTTATATGTATTTGTTTATTTTTTCTTGTTAATATTTATTATATTGTATTTTGTGATATATATGAATTTTAGTTAAAGTATGAACTAAAAAAAATCAGATTAATAATGTATGTTTATCTTTTTAAATTATTTTATATTAAATGTGTAACGTCCCTAAGGCAGGGTACGTCTGCCACATACTCATAATTCTAAGGTTTATGAGTATGTTAGGCACTTGACCAAATGAATTAAATAAATGATACGAAGAAATACAGAAAAATTTAAAACTTTTATATAAACTTATTAATAGAAATTATTACACGTATGAAAACTTTAAATTTAATGTAGCCATATGAGAACTCTAAACCACTATTGCATTGCTACTGAGTCCGTGCTCCACAAGTTGCTCAATAGCTAAAGCCACACCTGGAAAAATGTTGGAAAATAACATAATGAGCTAACGCTCAGTAAGCAAATCTCATGCATACACATACACATGAATGTCGTGAGTTTGTAGTGCACATATACTAATATGCTGACTTATATACTTATGCATTTCATTTATTGCTCATGCACTTTCAAACTTTACTTTTATGCTCTTTCTTTTAGTTTCACATTTTTATGGGCCCAATATCACTTGTGCACACTGTTTGATTCTGCCAATGCCTGCAGGGCTTGTTACACATATCATATAGAATCTCATGGGTTCTCCTCCGGCTAGCCATCATCTCAACTAGGCTCATCATAACACTCATTTCATCGTTGCCAAAGCTGCCATACTTATTACACATATAGAGGAGAAAGGCGGGAACATGGCAAACATATTTGAATTGTCAACTCTGACCTAGCCCATACCAGTGGGCAGCCACTATAAGCCTTATAAACCTCCGTCTTCTTTACTGAACTTACTTAATTGCTTCATCGAAACAGTGGCACCCTTTTTAACATCTTATTATCACTTTGCTTAAACCTTGTGTCATTAAAATGTTCAACTTTACATAAGACTTTTTCAAGGCATTTCATAACTCTTCTCATATTCATATGCATGGTCTTATATCACGTAATAATGTATCACATAACTATACATGCCATGCATACATGTAGATGCTGAAATGCCAATGTTCATGTTCATGATTCATGTTTGATGGTATTTAATCAAGGCATTGTATCACATCTCATATAACTCAAAACATCTTTAGTCATAATACATGAAGCTTTGGGTTGGTGGCGTTGTTATACCTTAACGTAGAGCTATGGCTCAGGTCTAAGGTTTCCAGCCTAAAAACTTAAATATTTCATATATCATAACACATAACAAAAATCATGAACATAAAAGTAATCCACATATTCATCAACATAATAACACATACTTGCACATAATTCATATCAATCTTAACCAAGTAAGACATATTTCACATATCACGAAATTCATCAATTACATATCACACAATACCTTTATGATATTCATATAACCATTCTTCACATACTTATCATATGCATCATCATCATCATACCATACTTAACTCATCAGATGTACACAATCAATGTAGTCATGCATCTTACACTTAAGCACAAAAGGTGAGATTTACTTACCTTAGGTCCTTAGCTTATTTTAAAACTGCTCACCAAGAGTCAATCAGTCAAATCCATACAAATCCTATTCAAGGCACATCATATATTAAATTCTATCAAAATTGTAAATATACACTATTGATAGTGTATATTAACAATACCAGAAACTATATAAATGATAATAATAATTATTATCAACGTAATGCAAATAACTCTTCATATAAAACCATGTTTTAAACCTTGCTCATAAGATAATGTACTCTTATGATAATAATAATAATAATCCCAACAACAATAATAATTATCGTCTATAAATAAACTTATTTCAATATTAATAACAAAATACTTCAATAACAATACGTATATGAATGTATATATTCAAATAGTCATTTTATAAAAAAAAATCATATTTTTAACATAAAATTGTAATAATCAATATAATGATAATAATATAAATATAAATATTTATATTATTATTAATTAGTCATAATATCAATTCCAGTGATATAATAAATATATTTTTTCCAAAATTCACTGGTCTTACCAATATCAATAACTGTAAGAAACTAATTTTTGATATTATTTTAATATTCAAATATTAACAAAAATATTAATATACAATAACAATGGTTAAATAATAGGTTTACTATAAATCACACTTTTCATATATATATATATATATACATAAAACTGTATTCTTGATTTACTTAACAAAGCAATAACAATAATAATTAAAATTAATTAATCATAATAATTTCCATATTAATGGAAAATCAATTAAATATGTATTTTTATAATTTATTTAATATTTAATATTTTCTAGAAAATTGGACAGCACAACGACTATAAAGTGGACAATCCCAAAATCAAAACCTGTATAAAAAAATACATATAATCCCAAACGGCCAGTATAATTACAGAAAAATATTCCATATATCAATAATATATAATTATATACTATAAATACACGTAATAACAATTACTCTAATCAATCACAATTAAATCACAATATCTAGGTCAAAGAAATTATACCACAATGATCGGGTTCCACAACAAGTCAAACGGTGATTTTCTGAAACTCAAAACGTACTTCGAAACCTCGAACACTAAGTTTCGACCGTCGGTCTACGGTGGATCGCGGTAGCTCATGGTGGGTGTTAGGTTCACTTTAGGTTTGTTTTAGAGATTGTTTTATGTTATGTTTTTAGTTATTTAGGATTGTTTAGCGCAGATTTATGCTTGTTTTCTTTTTGTTTCAGGTTTTAATGGTCAATTACATAATATGGAGTGCAATGAGAAGAAACATGTTAAATATGATAAATACGATAGATTTTGTGTTGATTGTGGAGTTTTAAGACATTATGTGTGAAAAATAATACATTGAAGAGGCTCAACACACATCATTTATGCTCTATAACGCAAGTCTGAAACTTCAAGCCGCATTTTTACCATGCTGTATTCACTTTCTGGAAATACTTCTAGACATATAAGTTGTAAATATTTCTCTTAGTTTTCCATAGCTTTTTGAATCATTCAATTCGGAGTTATATCGAAGGAGTTATGATCAAAATATGATGAGCTGACGCTGCTGGCTGTTCGAACCAAGTTTTGTCGATTTTGACTTTAGCGCTACAACGCCATAATAAGAGCGCTACAGCGCTAGTGCACCAGATTTTGAGGTATTTTGCCACTGCTAATAGCGCTACAGCGCTCAAGAATTAGCGCTAGAGACGCGATTTTCACAGATCTGATCATTTTTTTATGGGCAATTTGGTCCTTTCACTTGGAATTTGGTAGGGATTTTTGGAGAAACATAGTGTGCGACTGAAGAAGGTCTGAACAGGGTACGATGGCTGGGAGTAAGAATACCATCTTGGAGGATTGATTGCTGAGTTTTTCATCTTTTTCTTTAAATTTTTTATGTTTGTAATTGAATTATATTATTGCTAGAATGAATATCATGGGCTAAATTCTTTTTTAGGGCTTTTATGTGAATCTTTTGGAAACCTTTTTTCTGGTTTAATGAAAAATTGATGTTCTTCTTCATCTCTTTCAATTCCTTACAATTTGTATTATTTGTGCGATTATTGATTGATCACCTCTAATTGCTATTTCATGAATCAAATTGAAATCTGAAAAGTGAAATTTGATATGTTTTGATTGTTTGGATGCAAATTCAATTTAGAACAAAAGTATCTAAATTGTTTGCCTATTTTTCTGAGTTGCGTGTTTAATGCCTTCTTCATGATTCAACTTACCATAGCAATATAGGAAGTTGTCATTTAGATTGAATTTTGTAAATCTTAACCAGATTATGAATTGTTTTTGCAAATTGTTCTTGAATAGGGAGAAGGGGATATAATTCTTGCATTAGGAAATAAAAGGGTGGAAAATAGAGAATCATAATTGTCCTAATTTCATTTTGTCTGTTATTTTGTTTAAATTTTCATTGTGCTTCGTTAGTATTCTTCTTTGTTTGAAATCTATGAAATTGTTTAATCAAATAGAATTAAAAAGATTGATTGATTGGTAATTGATAAATCAGTCCTTGAGGACGATACTTGGTTTTTACCATTTTATTACAAATTGCGACTGTGTGGACTTGCATAGCTTAAAATATCGCAACAAGTTTTTGGCGCCGTTGCCGGGGACTATTTAATCAATATCAAATATAATTAATTCTTGATTCTAATTTGGTTTGTATATTTTTTTTTTCTTTTATGTTTTTTTTTTCTATGTTTGTTTTTTGTCTTGCGAGGAACTTGAGGTGTCTCATATGCAAGTCCTCATGAATTTTTTTTCAACACGATTTGGAGCCTTTATACAAGGCATGGTGGAGATACAAAGCTTTGCTAATGAGGTTCCCATACCATGGTTTGTCCAAAGAGTGTCAATTAGAGGTCTTCCTCAATGGGTTGACTGTCGAAGCAAGAGAATGGGTAGAAAGAGGAGATGGTACCGCCAATTTCTACCAATTATCCGTGGATGAAGCCTATTGGATGTTGGAAGATATGGCAGAATACAATGAATGGTTGTATTGGAATTGTTCAGTGACCAACAAACGATGGGAGAGCACTTATAACAATATGGAGCCAACTTTTAACACTTCCACTCATGGACCAAATGAGGAAAATTTGGATGATTTTCAAGAAGTAATTATAGAAGAGAAACCTCACCAAGCGGCTCAATCATGTTCATTGAAGGTATTGATGATGGAGTATATGGATAAAAATGAAGCCTTAATTCAAAGCCAAGATTCATCATTGAGGAATTTTGAAAATTCAAGAGGGAAAGAGCAAAGTGAGTGTAACGCCCTGGCTACCCCAGAACAGTTACAGTGAACGATGGACCGGAAATTTGACTCGTTGCCTGAGTCCTTTGGTCAAAAACGTGCTCTAAGTGTAATTAACGAGTTAAGGTATAAAACCAATAAAAAGGAAATGGAGATTTTATTACAAACTGCTCTACAGAGCTAAACAAAACATTTACAAGTGGTTCTCAGTACAAAATGGTCATTACAGGTTTAAATTTACAGTCCCGCCGACCTAAGCGGCAAAAATAGGGTAAACCCCCTAGTTCCTCTGAGAACTCCTTGGCCGTGGTGGTCAAGCGGCCGCATATGTACACAACACCACATCAGCTCTCCACTCAAGGCTAGGTGAGCTTTTCTTTCCCTTTACCTGCACCACATAGCACCCATGAGCCAAAGCCTAGCAAGAAAACATAACACTTCTCATAAACATTATCAAATGATTATCATTATAATCATACTGAACATAAAGCTTTCAACAAGCGAATGTACAACACGTGAATCTAGCGGGAGAGTGGCTGTTAGGTAAGCCACTAGCCTCCAAGCTCTCTTTTCTAGTGGGAGAGTGGCTGCTAAGTAAGCCACCAGCCTCCAAGCTCTGTTTGTTCATCGACCCTCAAGGTCGGTCAGGCATTAATGCTCCTTGAGTCATTCAATGCTAATAGTCGATTAGATCCAATCTCTGTTGGCTTGCGTGAACCACGCTAAGTCCATCCTTGACTAATAAGTCAGCGCTAAGTGACCAGTGCTCAGTATCACCACCGAACTTGACTAATAAGTCACAGCTTCATAGCTGACACTAACACCTTTGCCAATTCTGACTGACAAGTTAGTGCAACGTGACCAGTGCCCAGTACCACTGCCAAACCTGACTAATCAGTCACAGCTTCACAGCTGATACTAGCACCTTTGCCAAACCTGACTAATTAGTCAGTGCTATGCTCAAGTGAACAACATACGCTAAGCATTCCATGTTCAATCCATGTCCATATTACACAACCAACATGCCTCACAAATATCCATGCATGTCACACTTGGGGTGCAGTTTTCTTACCTTTGATTCGAGCTAGAATGAACAAAAGAACGACCTTTGAGAACGGTTTAGCTTTTACTCCTTTAGCGGTTACCTAATCACAACACATTTGGGATACCATTAATAATCAAGATAATCAAGGGTCTCAAACCATTATCTAACCTCCAAGAGATCAATCCAAACTAATCCAAGTAGCAAGGACACTCCCGAGGCCTAAAACTAGGTTTCCGGGGTCAAAACGAGCAAACGGGGCAAAAACAGGGCAAGGGCTGCGGCCCTAGCACCTTGGGCTGTGACCCCCAGGATTCCCAGAGGCTAGGGCCACAACGCCCTTCATCAAGGGCCGCGGCGCCCAGCGAGCACAAGCTCCCCACCTGCTTCTTCAAAGAAGGGCCGCGGCGCCTCAAGAACAGGGCCGCAGCGCTCCACCCTGGGCCATTCCCAACCGCGTTTCTAACACTCCAAAGCCTCCAAAATCATCCCTAAACATTCCCCAATCATCAAGACAAATTTTCCAAGCTTCCCCATACATCAAAACCCTCAAAACCCAAGGCTCGAACGAACCGAAAACTCAACAATTCACAAAATCAATTCAAAGCTTAGAAACTCGGAAAAACTCAAAAATTAAACGTCGATTACCTTCAATTGGGTTGTTTTCCGTCGAATCCTTCGGTTGAGAAGCTTCTAATCTTCCCTAGGTTCGCTATGCCTCGATCCTCACTCGATTCCGACTCCTAGAACTCAAGATTTCGTCAAAAAGGCTTAAACGGTAAAACGAACTTTGAAAAGGGAGAACAGAAGGTTTTCTTATCGTATGTTCTATCTGATAAGCTACTTCAAACTTAAGTAACCTCAAATAAAACCTAATGCTCGGGGTCCCGAAAACACCCCTAGGGACATTATAGTCAAAACCTCCAAAATTTCACCCTGATCTCAAATATTCTCAATTTATCATCAAATGAACATTTCTATTACCCCAAAATTGACCCCATTATGGTAAAACCGCTAATCCACTAAAAATAATCGTCTCATGACAAATAGCTCGAATATATCTCCATAATAATGGAATCTCATTCACCAATCAAGTTATGAACCCAAATACACAAATTACCCTCAATGGGCCAAATTATCATCACACCCCTGTAACAAGAGATATGGACTCACATGCATGCATTTCACATCATATCATAATATAATCAACATATACATGTATTTATCAATTAATAACATAATTAAGCAAGTATGGCCCTCCCGGCCTACTATTCATGTCGTTAAACTCATCGAGGAATTTGGGGCATTACAGTGAGGAGGTCAATTTGGGGAATGGTGAGGAGATGGAGCTACCAATGGAAGAATTTGAACATCAAATGGAGTCCTCTTCAATCCAAAGTAAGGAAGAAAAGGGAGAGAAAATAGTAGTGTCGAATGCTATCTCTACGCAAGATGTGGATAAATTATTTGAGCAAAGTAGTGAAGAAAGGCTACATCCACCATCACACTCCATGCAACAAGTACTCGATCCTCAATATAGTGAGCTAATGATAATGGAAAAGTACACATATGACGATCCTTATAGGCCACCACCATCTTCACCTCCATTAGAATCATTCCTTTGCATCCATCATGCTTATATTTCCAAAGAAAGTCAATTTGAACATTGGAGCTCATCAATTCCAAATCTAGCCAAGCTTGAGGGCATTCCCAATGACAACCTTCAAGTTGTCTTGTATGACGCTTATTATGGGCGTCAACCACTCATTGATGTGTTTCGAAATATAAAACACTAACGAGTTTAGCAATGAGAGTCACTACAATGGAGCAATACATTGGATTACAGGGAAGTTTTCTTTTCCTTTTCTTTTATTTATAAATTAGGGAAAATGTTTAGATTATGTTTGGGGGAAGGGGTTTGATTTTTATTGCTTTGCTCATTATAGATATCTTAGTTTGTTTAAGTTTTGTTAGGTTTAGGTTTATATTTATTTTTATGTTTTGAGTCATGTTTTAGAGTATAAATTAAGTTGACAATAATGGCCATTTCAATTTGATTGACTGTTTTGTAGTATAATCCAAAGGAAAAAATTTTGTGCTTCTAAATTAATCTGTGTGCTTGGTTAGATTACTTTGTTTTTCACTGTGATTTGTTGACATCAGAGATCTATTGTTCATATATTGCAAATGTTATACTTGAGTTATTTTATGCATGTCAAATTTGGATTGTGGATTGAAAAGTTTGAAAAATTCTAGAACCTGCTTGCTTACTATTTGAGATGAAATTTGAAACAGTGCACATTTAGGAAAATGATATAGGCAATTTTTGGACTGGTTGTGCCTTTCAAGCTAACCCTATTAAAGTTTATCCTTAGTCATCCCTTTCGAGCCTTATAACCATTTTCTTGATTAACACACTCTTTTGAGCCTAACTATAAAATGAAATACCATTTACTCTTTTTGACCCATACCATGAGCATGAAAATTATTATATGAGGGGAGTGAATGTGTAATGGGATGTTTGTATTATGTGTTTTTCAGAAAATTACTTTTGATTGAGAAAGAAAACAATTAAAGAAAGAAAAGGAAAAGAAAGTGAAAAATTATTATGCTCCCAAACAATTATTTATTAAAAAATCAAAGTTTGGGGGAGTTTATTGAAAAAAAATATAAACATTCACAATCATTGCACAGAAAAAAGGGGTAACAAGGGATGAGTGGTGTGAATTTGTTGGGAAAGCTTGTTTAATGGAATGCTTGTGGTATGATTAAGCCTAAAAATTGTCTCTTTGTCCACCTATACCTAAGCCTTCTATTTCAACCCTTATAAAGTCATATTGATTCTTATTTGTGCATTTGTTTATATTAATGGAGAATAGTAAGTGATGCAGGCATATGGAATACTTGAGTTTGTGGTTAGTTGGTGAGAATTTGATGTGCATAAAGTAGTTCAATTATTTTATTTGCAAGTTATGAGTAAATGATCTTTGATGTTGAGAAATTGCAGTGAATTGTGAAGTGGTTAAGACTGAAAATCTAGATTAAAGTTTGAATTGCATGATTTTTTTTCTTGAGAATTATATATGCATAACAGTCTTGAGTGTTTGAATTGGTTAGTTATGTCAACTTGGTTTGTTAGGATTGAGTCTAGTTAGATTATTTACTCGAGGGCGAGTAAAGATTAAGTTTGGGAGAATTTGTTAGGTTCATTTTTGGTTTGTTTTAGAGATTGTTTTATGTTATGTTTTTAGTTATTTAGGATTGTTTAGCGCAGATTTATGCTTGTTTTCTTTTTGTTTCAGGTTTTAATGGTTAATTACATAATATGGAGTGAAATGAGAAGAAAAATGTTAAATATGATAAATACGATGGATTTTTTGTTGATTGTGGAGTTTCAAGACATTATGTGTGAAAAATAATACATTGAAGATGCTTAACACACGTCATTTATGCTCTATAACGCAAGTCTGAAACTTCAAGCCGCATTTTTACCATGTTTTATTCACTTTCTGGAAATACTTATAGAAATATAAGTTGTAAATATTTCTCTTAGCTTTCCATAGCTTTTCGAATCATTCAATTCTAAGTTATATAGAAGGAGTTATGATCAAAATACGATGAGCTGACACTGCTGGCTGTTCGAACCGAGTTTTGTCGATTCTGACTTTAGCGCTACAGCGCCATAATAAGAGCGCTACAGCGCTAGTGCACCAGATTTTGAGGTATTTTGCCACTGTTAATAGCGCTACAGCGCTCCAGAAGTAGCGCTACAGCGCTCCAGAAGTAGCGCTACAGCGCTAGAGACGCGATTTTCACAGATCTGATCATTTTTTTATGGGCAATTTGGTCCTTTCACTTGGAATTTGGTAGGGATTTTTGGAGAAACATAGTGTGCGACTGAAGAAGGTCTGAACAGGGTACGATGGCTGGGAGTAAGAATACCATCTTGGAGGATTGATTGCTGAGTTTTTCATCTTTTTCTTTAAATTTTTTATGTTTGTAATTGAATTATATTATTGCTAGAATGAATATCATGGGCTAAATTCTTTTTTAGGGCTTTTATGTGAATCTTTTGGAAACCTTTTTTCTGGTTTAATGAAAAATTGATGTTCTTCTTCATCTCTTTCAATTCCTTACAATTTGTATTATTTGTGCGATTATTGATTGATCACCTCTAATTGCTATTTCATGAATCAAATTGAAATCTGAAAAGTGAAATTTGACATGTTTTGATTGTTTGGATGCAAATTCAATTTAGAACAAAAGTATCTAAATTGTTTGCCTATTTTTCTGAGTTGCGTGTTTAATGCCTTCTTCATGATTCAACTTACCATAGCAATATAGGAAGTTGTCATTTAGATTGAATTTTGTAAATCTTAACCAGATTATGAATTGTTTTTGCAAATTGTTCTTGAATAGGGAGAAGGGGATATAATTCTTGCATTAGGAAATAAAAGGGTGGAAAATAGAGAATCATAATTGTCCTAATTTCATTTTCTCTGTTATTTTGTTTAAATTTTCATTGTGCTTCGTTAGTATTCTTCTTTGTTTGAAATCTATGAAATTGTTTAATCAAATAGAATTAAAAAGATTGATTGATTGGTAATTGATAAATCAGTCATTGAGGACGATACTTGGTTTTTACCATTTTATTACAAATTGCGACTGTGTGGACTTGCATAGCTTAAAATATCGCAACAGTGGGCCCACCACCCAACTATGGTAGATGTAGGAACAAGTTATTGGGTTTTGAAGCCCACACCACGAGGAACACAATGGTGGTGACGGATCGGCAAACGGATGCCCGTGGTGGCCGAACCGCAACTTTGAAGTCGCGGGGTGGCCGAACTTAAATCTACCAGTTGAGGTGTTTAATCGGCGAGTGACCTCTAGATTCCTGCGTGGTCGATAGTTCGGAGGCCTCTGAATCCAACGATTCAGCGCGTGGCTAAAAGTGGCGACCGTCGGTGGATGTTCGATGGTCGGGCAGACGTACGCACGCGAGAGAGAGAGAGAGAGAGAGACGAAAAATTTCTGAGGAGAGAGAGAGAGAGAGGCTCGATTAAAAGGCTGAAGCCTTTTCTTTTCTTTTTTTTTTAAATTACACTTGGACCCAAAATACTAAAATTCTTTTCAAATAAGGCCTTTAGCAAAACTTTCTTAATTTATTAAAAATCCCCCATTAAAATTATACGACATTTGGGTTCAATACTTGACTACTAAAGTTTCTCTCTCTTTAATCTCATTAACAATATAAAATCATATTTTAAATACTATTGTTCCATTAGTATTTCTTAAATTTGTAAACTTGTACATTTTATGTATTGAAACTCTGATTTATAATAAAGAAATGTATTATGAAAATGTTGGATATTACAAAATGTGATATGTTTGTAAATATGTATTTAATAATTTTTTTGTATTAATAAAAAAAATCAGCTTTGGTATATGTTTTTTTGTGGTTAAATATTTGTATATATGTAAATTGATGTATTTGTTAATGTATATATATGTTTTGCATGATCTAGGAATATTCTGGTTATATATGTGTTTAATTTGTAGGTTTTAAATATTTTGGGATAGTTTGAAATATAGTCGTTATGCTGCCCAAATCCTGTTAAGGTTAGTAAAATTAATAAACGTGTAATAATTAATTAAATAAAAGTTTAAGTATAATTAAAAAATACATCAAAACATTAATTGTTAACTATAATTTAAATAAAGTAAAATTACCAATCATAATAATTAACAATTAATTTTAACATTAATATTAAATGTTTTGAAATTGAAAAAATTTAAAAATATAAATGATTTAATAAAATATAAATATAATAAAATTGTTATTAATTAAGCAAATAATTAAATACAAATTGAAGAATTTAATAAAAAATTACAAAATAAAATTAATGTATAATTAAATTAATTTTAAAATAAAAGTAATAAACAAGTAAATGATTTTAAAAAATTGTAATAATTAATAATTAGCTACATTTTCTTTGGTAAACATAAATAATTATTTTTGCCAGAGATAGGATATTATTATCACTTAGTGATAATAAGGGAGACAAACGATCATGAAATATTTTGACTATCATTTCCCTTATTTTAAGACAATTATTAATACTTTCTTAATTATTTCGCTTGAAGATGGCGAGCAACAGAAGCTGGATGAGTGCGAGTAATCGTTGGTCTCTGGAGTATAGAAATGGTGTTAAGGAGTTCTTCGAGATCGCTAAAAATTAGGTGAACGGTTGGGGTTTGGTTAGTTGTCCGTGCAAGAAATGTGGGAATGTTAAGTTCCAATCTATAAATGCAATTTCGATGCATTTATTCAACAATGGCATCATACAGTCCTACAAAGTGTGGCATTACCATGGAGAGGCATTTCCGCCGCCACCAGATGTGGTATGAGATCAGGATGGAAATGAGATAGCAGATATCCTGAAGGATGTTTATGCTGAAGATGACGGTCCCGCTGGAAACTATAATGATCCTCCCCAAGATGATGTTCAACATCGTGACAAGTATGACAATTTATTTAAGGAGATGTCAAGTGAAATGTACCCGGGTTACCGAAAGTATTCTGCATTGAACTTCTTGGTGAAGCTAATGAATCAGAAAGTTATTAACAAGTGCATCAATCATTACTTTGATGGTTTCCTAGAATTGTTAGTCGACGCTATGCCTGACGAAACAATTTTACCTAAGTCTAACTATGAGGCGAAGGCAAAGTTGCGGAGTATTGGATTGGGATATGAGTTCATCGATGCTTGCAAGCATGACTATGCACCATTTTGGAAGGAGAATGAGAATTTGGAATTCTGTCCGGTTTGTGGTGAGTGTCACTGGCCAGATAATCGTGGGAATAGGAAGAAAGTGGCTCGAGATATACTTGATGCCGAGATTGAAAAGGTTGTACAGTTCGAGATATACTACAGAGGATATGAGATGGCACTATTCTAAAAGGCCAAAGGAATTTGGTGTGATGAGGCACCCCACTGACAGTAAAGCATGTAAGCACCTTGATGAGTTATACCCATCTTTCGTAGCCGAACCTCGAAATGTTAGGCTTGGGTTGGTTACAGATGGTTTCAATTCTTTTGGGAACATGAGCAACTCTTACAGCATGTGGCCTGTGATACTTGTCCCATACAACTTGCCATCATGGAAGTGCATGGAACCACAATCGTCAATGTTTTCTACTCTAATTCAAGGTCCTTCTTCACCTAGAAAAGATATCGATGTCTATATGAGACCCTTGCTTGACGACGAGTTGAAGGAGTTATGGGTGAATGGTGTCGAGACACGAGATGCATACAATAGTACCTTGTTCAATATGCATGCAGCAATCTTGTGGACTATTAACGACTACCCAACTTATGCTATGATGTCTGGATGGAGCACAAAAGGGTACAAGGCGTGCTGCACATGCAATGAAGAAACTCCCTCTGTAGGGATTAGAAGTAAAATTGCATACATTGTCCATAGAAGGTTTCTTGATATGGATCATGAATGGAGGAGTAAACGATAACTATTCGACGGTAACAAGGAACTCAGGCCACCACCGAAAGATTACTCCGGTGATGATGTGTCGAAGCAATTAGAGAATTTGCATATTAGACAACCTGGGAAACACAAAGAATTTGGTGGTGTGAAACACAAAGGGGCTCTGATTGAACTTAATTGGTTGAAGAACATATTTTTCGAGCTTGATTATTGGAAGGAATTATTGCTGAGGCATAACCTGGACGTAATGCACATTGAGAAGAATGTTTGCGACAGTGTCTTGGGAACTTTGTTAAACTTAGAGGGAAAATCTAAAGACACTGACAAGGCAAGACTTGATCTAGTAGACATGAAAATTAGGGAAAAAATCCACCTCTGCAAAGAGGGAAACAAGTGGAAGAAACCGCACGCCAGTTATACCCTCAGTGTTTCTGAGCGTTGAGTTTTTCTGTGAATTTGTGAAGTCAATTGAATTCCCGGATGGTTTTGCTGCAAACCTTTCGAAGAATTTCAATGCCAATGATGGCAAGATAACTGGGCTGAAATCACACGATTGCCACGTGTTCTTTCAGCAGTTGTTGCCTGCCGCAATTAAATTGTTTTTGGTTCCTGAAGTTCGGAAGCCAATTATTGAGTTGTGCAGTTTTTTCAAAAAACTTTGTTCACGGAAATTGAATGTGAAAAACCTTGAGAAGATGGAGATAGAAATTATCACCATTTTATGCAAGTTGGAAATGATATTTCCTCCACCATTTTTCGGCATTATGGTGCATTTGGTTTTGCATCTTCCGAAAGAGGCAATTCTTGGCGGTCCCGTGCACTTTAGGTGGATGTATCCCATTGAACGTTCAATGGTAGTTTATAAACAGTATGTAAGAAATTGTGCATGTCCGGAAGGTTCAATCGCAGAAGCTTACGTGGTCAACGAGGCCTTAACCTTTTGCTCAATGTACCTCCGGGGGGGTTGAGACTCGATTCAATCGACCTGAGAGGAATGACGATCGCGTTGAATCCCAACCAAATCGAGAATATTCTATTTATAAGGCTGTTGGTCATCCATTTGGTAAGAAATCAAGTATGCTCCTCAATTCACAATTAAAGCAAAAGGCTGAGTGGTATATCTTGAACAATTGTGCCAAAATTAAGGAGTATGTTAGGTGTGTTTTCTAGTCGTTTTCAATAAATTTGTTTGGTTTATATACCAAGTAAAGGAAAAAATCATAACATTGTTGTCCGTTTGTAGTGAGCATATGGATGAATTAAGAAGACGGGGAGGGGGGGGGGGGGGGGGGGGCTCGAATCTTGAAGTTCAACAAGAAGCTGATTTTCCTCAGTGGTTCAAAGAACAAGTATGAATTTTAGTCAATTCTTTTTTGAAACCCAACTTAATCAATCCAAAACTAACTTTCAATGTGAATGTTGATAGGTGAACAATTTTCATGAGTCAACACCTACTGAAGTGAATAATGAGTTGTATGCTCTCGCAAACAAATCAAGCGGCACCGTGTTCTCATATCCAAGGATGATAGTGAATGGTGTGAAATTTGTGATTCATGGTCGTGATATGAAACTTAAAACACAAGATTGCGGTGTGATGGTGTCAAGTGAGGAAGGAATGAACTACTATGGAGTTCTGGAAGAACTAATTTAATTGTCCTACTTTATGGGTTACAGTGTTCTCCTATTCAAGTGTAGATGGTTCAATATAAGTAGAATTAAAGTGGAATCCAATTTTATGAGCGTATATGTGAAGGAAGAATGTTATAAAGATAATCCTTTCGTTCTCGCATCTCAAGCGAAGTTGGTGTATTATCTTCAAGATGTGAAAAATGGGTATGATTGGAGGCTCGTTAATGAATACATTCCGAGGAATGTATGGGATTTCTCAAATTCTGATGTTGATGATACTGAGACCACAAATGATATACCAATATTGCAAGAAGTTAATTCTTCTTCATTTCAGTTGTGGGTAGAACTTCCAATTTTTGATAATCTTCAGTATGATTGGGTTGATGTCAATCCCACTAAAGTGTACAACGTCGATGATTTGGTTGGTGAAGGTTCATATGTATTTGTTGTCGATGATGAAGTTGAATTTGAAGACGACATGTTGGCCAAGTATGAAGACGATGAGGATGACGACAATGTTCTAGTCGATAGTGATAGTGAAAGTGGTGTTCGTAATGATGTTGTAGTTAGTGATGATGAGGACAGTGATATGTAATGTAAACAAGTATATGTAACTTTTTATTTAATTCAATGAAAACTTTATTTATTATCATTAATTAATGATAGTATCAGATATAGGTACACATGCACCTAGTGGATGCCTTGGGGATGATCAATGTATTCATGTACTGATTCTCATTTTTTCAAGATATTTGATGAAATATCTTGAAAAAATGATAATTAGTACATGATTGCTTACTATCTCTAAGGGATCCACTAGGTCAGAATATGATAGGTTGGGAAAGACAATAAGTAATAAAATGTTAATTTTATATGTATAAAAAAAAAGTAATAGACATGCACCTTGTGGATGCCTTGGGGATAGCCAATGTATTCATGTACTGCTCATCATTTTTTCAAGATGTTTGAGAAACATGAAAAAATGAGGAAAACCGCATGACTGCTTACTATCTCCAAGGGATCCATTAGCTCGGAATATGGTAGGTTTGGAAGGACCATAAGTAATAAAATATTAATTTTATAACAAAAAATAATAGAGATACATAATTTGAATTAGTTAATTAATGAATATTTTAATTTTGAATGGCCGAACCAAGTAATGACACCGGTGGTGGCTCCAAGAGGGGCATGGGAGCTTATTACGGTGCCAATATCGAGAAGGAGCTGGCCACCAAAAAAGTTATCCATCTGGAAGTAAAGTTTGATGCACAAACTGGAAAAGCTATTCAAACGTACGGCAAGTGGTTCAACAATTCCATGGCTCGTAATTTGCGTGTCACTGTACCGCCAACTACACTGGCTTGGGAATAAGTAACACCAGCTGATATCCAAGTTATTCGGCAGAGGCTATCTGTATGCATTTTTTAAATCTTTAATAACTCACTATTAAAGATTTTTTCTATCTTCATAATATTTTAACAAATTCCAAATTTAATTGTGATTTTAGGACAAATTCATTTATCCACAAGACAATCCAGTGATCAACGATGCCATGGTAAGACAAATGCAAAAGCATCTGACTGATTGGCACCACACAATGAATAAACACTGGGTAGAGGTTGGAGGAGAGGTGGACAACGAGAGAGCGAAATAAAAACCTTTTGGGTCGATTACTTCTTCTGATTGGGCAATTCTATGCGATTTTTGGGCTTCTGATTCTCAGCAGGTATGCCTTAGATTTTACATTAATGTTTAATTATATAATTACAATCTAGATTAATAAGTACTATTTTCTATTTGAAGCGTATATCGAAGAGAAATAAAAAAGCTCGAGCAAAAATGACCATACTAGGAGGACAAGGTTCCAAATCCATCGTTGCCTATGTTTATGATCACGTAAATTATAATAACCTGTATCCTTACATTTACGAAAATATTATAAAGGTAACAATGTTTAAGTAATTGGCGAGCTTCCGAGGATGATCGACACATTCAAGCACCTCTACAAGAAGAAGAATAAGTGGATTAGTGATGTAGCGACGACAAAACATGTAAGTTGCATAACCTTAACTAATTTATGATCATTTAACTTTAAAAAAGTTCAGTAAATAATTAATAAATATTAATTATTAATTGGTTGGCGTCAATTAGTAATTATTTATTAATTACTAATTAAATTTTTAACAATTAAATCTTTATAATCTATGTGCCAATATTTTTATGATTAATGATTGTGGACTAAGATAAAAAAAAGAATGTAACTAATGTTGTCCCCGTATAAGAGAGCTTGTGGGCTAAGTTAGTTTGTTCATGAAAATCCATATCTAAATCACAACACATGCAAATATAGTTAATGTATATGTTTAAAGACGTAAATTCCCCATTAATGGAATTAACTTATCTTACTGTATATATCAACAATATCTTCATGTTTTTTATTTAGATATGGATTTTCATGACCAAATTAACTTTAGCCCACTTATACAGGAACAAAATTAATGGGGAATTTTCATGCTCCCTTATACAGGAACAAAATTAATTACACTCTTTTTCAATCACTGGTCTGCAGTCATTAATGATAGGATGTTGGCAGATAGATAATAAAGTTATATTTTATATGTTATTATATTAAAATTTTATAAGTTAGGTTTTTAAATAATGTTATATTGGAATTCGAGATGCGTGCTTTTTATTGTGCAGACTGAGATGATCGACCGTCGAGCATCGCAGAGTACGACCCCTGTATCATCTGCTGCTTCTTGTGTCGGCGATAATGTCGAAGGCCAGTTCCCGCCTAATATGGATATTGTCACGGATGTCCTTGGACCCCATTCACGTTATAAGAAAGGGTTTGTGGGGTTGCCTAGGTTCAAAGCAATTGGCGCAAAGAGGGCAGCATCTTCTCAACTTCTCAAATGTCTGAGCAATTTCCACCTGAAGTGGATACCATTTTGCAGCAAACTCAGGACATTATGTTGGAAAATCATAACCTAAAGAAGTATACGACTAAACTTGAGAGTCGTCAACGACGTCAAGATGTACTGCTAGTGCTTTGTTGAAGAAGGATGGTGTCTTGGCTCCTGGTTTTACTGTCGACTTACTAGAACAGGATCCGGAAGAGGACGATGATGCTCAGGGGGGCAGAGATGATGAGGAGGGCAGTACACATTTGTAGAACTTTTTTATTTATTTATTTAAAGTTTAATTTATTAGAGATTTAATTTACTAAACTACTTTTATATTTTCATGTTGGGTGATCAATAGTTATAATTTTTTCTATTTATTTATAAAATTTTAATTTTAATTTTATTTCTAATTAAATAATATTACTAAAAAATTAAATAATTATTAATATATTAAAATCAAAATTTATTAATTGATATTAATATATTGAAAATAAAATTAGTAATATTATTAAACAATATATTTAAAAAATACTTTTACCGGCGCAAAATTACGTCAGCAAAAGTCTCAACCTTTACTGGCGCAAAAATGTGTCACTACATATATCCATCTTCCCCGGCGCAAAAACGCGCCACTAAAAGACACATCTTTTGCCGGTGCAATTTTGCGCCACTAAAATAATCATCTTTTCCGACGCAAATTTTGCGCCGCTAAAATTGTTTTCCACAATAACATGACAAATTTTTTCCCTAGCGCATCCTTATTTTTCCCAGCACATTTTTTTGTTGCCAAAAGATACAATTGCCGGTGCAAAAGTGCATCAGTAAAACCCAGAGGACGTTTTCTGGAGCAATACCTGACTTTTGGCGGCGCAAATTTGCGCCGACAAAAGTCAGGTTTTTTGTAGTGCCTCTAACATTCAAACACTCATTTTCTCTCTCAATCCGAACTCTCTCTCTCTAACATCTCTCATTCTCTCACTCTCTCTCTCTCTCATTCAAATATTGTTGATCTTGAAAAAATACCCAAATTAAAGAAAAAATCATTTGAAACAAACATGTGAATGAAAAAATATGAACCTCCAAAGTTTTCATCAAATTTCAATGCAAGGAATCGAAATTGCATCGTTTTGGCCAAAAATCAAATTTTCATGATTGCATTGCAATAGCATCGAAATATAATCGATTTTGCATCGAAAAAGCACATTTTTGGCCAACAAACAAGTTTTCACGATTGCATCACAAGAGCATCGAAACACCAATGAAAAAGCATCGTTTTGGCCAATAATCAAGTTTTTATGATTACATCCCAATAGCATCGAAACGTCATCGATTTTGCATCGAAAAAGCATCGTTTTTGGCAAAACTTAAGTTTTTATGATTGCAACACAAGAGCATTGAAACACCATCAATTTTGCATCGAAAAACCATCGTTTTGGCCAAAAATCAAGATTTTATGATTGCATTCCAACAACATCACCATTGATTTTGCATCAAAACACCCTCGATTTGCATCGAAAAAATATCGTTTTTGCCAAAAAGAAAGTTTTCATGATTGCATCGCAAGAACATCGAAAAACCATTGATTTTGCATCGAAAAACCATCGATTTTGCATCGAAATTGCATCGAAAAACATCATTTTTGCCAAAAATAAAGTTTCATGATTGCATCGCAAGAGCATCGAAATTGCATCGAAAATGCATCATTTTGATGCAATTTAGATGCTTTCTTGATGGTGTTTTGATACAATTTCGATGGTGTTTCGATGCTCTTGTGATGCAATCATGAAAACTTGTGTTTTTTTTTTTGCAAAACGATGCTATTTCGATGGTGTTTCGATGCAAAATCGATGTTGTTGTGATGCAAACATAAAAAATTATTTTTGTCCAAAACGATGCTTTTTCGATGCAATTTTGATGTTATGCACTGAAATTTGACGAAAACTTTGGAGGTTCATATTTTTTCACTCAAATGTAGGTTTCAGGTGATTTTTTGTTTTTAATTTTAGTATTTTTTTCGAGATCTGTAAGATTAGAATGATAGAGAGAGTGAGAGTCTGAGAGATGTCATAGAGAGAAAGTTCGGATTGAGCGAAAAAATGAGTATTTGAATGTTAGGGGTATTTTTGTCTAAAAATTTGAAATTTTCATATATTTGGGATAACAACTTATTATGTGGACATATTAAATTTTTTTACTAAATTATCATGCATATAACATGAAATTTCCCTTTTCTTTTGCAAAATACTTATTTTCCTTCAAAACAAAATACATTAAATTAAAAGAAAATATTTTCAAATTCACCATATAGTACATGAAAATATTTATCAAAACTTTATTTATTTTGATATTTTTAGATAATAAATGTGTATTTTTAAACACTTGTGACAACCTTCATCCAACTTATTATTAGTTCCTAATAATTCAAGCCTAAATAGAAAACAAAACACAAAGAATTAGTTGAATAGAAAATTAATAAAGCAATCCAAATATTTTACAAAGTTGCTACAAAAAATCACAAATGCTATCAAGAATTGTTCAATCATAACTCCAAAAATTATGTGTGTACGCTAATTCAACAACCTCTTACCACAAACCACAATATATTCATATACCCTCCAAACATTTAGCCAAGCAAAAGCCTCAACTCCATATCCTTATATCGTTATAGGTAAATTTATCAATTTCGAAATTAGTGTATGGGTGTTTAATGGACAAACTCATAAATAAATATTGATCAAAATATACATAGCTCCAACTTTTTGTTCATGTAAAGTTAGAGTCATGCATCCGAGTTTCAAATAGTCAGTTTTAGACTTTACAAATAATGATATATAGAGCCTGAAACAAAATGAATAAATAAAGAACATTGTCTTTATGAATGATCGAAGACTTTATTCCATTGAATTTTCACAAACTCTTTTACTTCTTTGTTTTTTTTTTTTGGAAGATAGTTTTTTTCAGAAGTAGGGACAATACGTTAAACAAAGAGGCTGTAATAACATTCTAATTTTGACCAAAATCATCACATAACACAAAACTAGCATTTCATAGATGATGAATTATGTTAAATATAATAATGTAACTAATTTAAATGATTAATGAATATTTATAACTTGTTTTCTCGGTCTTTCCACTTAATGGCAAAAGATGTGCCATATATTAGTTTTAAGAAAACAGCGTAATGAGTGCAATGTGATATGTTTTATGTGCTAATTGTACGATCCTTTGTTTCCCCCGAGGATGTGTAATTCAATTATGCAATAGTACAATATAATGTGTTTTCAAAAAGTTAATAATCCTTCTCTCACTACTAAAAAAAAGGTAATACTCCATCCACACATGGGCAATCGCAAATTTCTAGACCTTTTTTCTATAATTTTTATAGGAATCTTCCCTCCTGAAGTTTCATTGCTCATATTTTTGTTAACTCATATAACAAAGAACAATAATGAAAAAGATTTGTGAAAGCTAAATATAGTATATAATATGTTTCAGGTGCCCAAAAATAATGGATAAAGAGAGTTTTATAGTGGTTTAATCCTAATAAAATGACCTACACCAACTTAGTGACTCACATTGATCTTACAAGTCATGAATTACATTTGTATTTAACTTTTAGCTGTTTGACTCCATTGAAGATGGAGAGCTCTCTCTATAAAAAGTTATCGTCCATTTTTTTCTCTCCTTGGTCCCTACTCCTCTTATTTATATTAAATAGTTAGAGTCAAATTTAAGTGTGTGATTAAATTATTGGGCTTGGCCCAATAATTATACAAAGTTACAATTGACTAGGCCCAAGGCATAGTGCACCAATTTTTTTTTATTTAAATTTTATGCTTTATTTTATTTAATTGTTAAGTGTTGTGAATTATTTTATTCAATTATTTAAATTAATTGTTAGAATTGTTTGGTAGAATTTTGTGAGTTTAATTGTTAATTATTTATTTATTTATTTTAATAAGTGAATAATTAAGTTTTAGTTTAATGCACCAAGGTGCATGGTAGGTATTGATGAACCCTAGTTATTGAGTGTGTGCATGTGCATGGTTACATGGTGCACTGGTGTAGAGTTTTCTATAGACTTTATAGTTTCCTTTTATTAGATTTTTATTTAATTATTTAATTGAAAAAATTAATAAATAAATAAATAAAAGAAAGGGAAAGGAAGAGGAGTGGACGACATAGGTGGGAAAAGGGGATATTTGTTTTCCATTTATTTTGTCAATCAAATAAATTAAAATAAAAGAAAAATGGCAAGAAGAGGAAACTTGCCCATTATGTTAGGTTATTTTTGGCTAAGTTAGAATAAAAAGGGAAGAGAGAAAAGATGAGGCCATTTGGAGCCTTGGAGCCGTCGGCCTAGTGAGAGAAGGAGAGAGAGAGAGAGTGCACGAGCAAGAGAGAGAAAGAGAAGAAGGAGGAGAAAAGGAAGAAGAAAAGGGTCAATCCTTGGGTATGTTTCTTTGTACTTGTGGTTTTCTACACTCTCTTCTTATGATTCTTGGTTTTGACAAGTTTTTCCTTTTGTTGTTGTTGCTGTTGGTTTCACCTTTTCTTCATGGGGGATTTGAAAACCCTAGGCTTGATCAAGGGGTGGATATAGTTTTTTGTGTTGGTTACTTTGTGTTCTTGATTCTACAATCAAGAGAGGTAATGGATCTTTATCCCTAATGTTATTATGCTTTCATGGGTTATATGAATTGATGGATATATTTTTTTATTATTATTTTGATGCATGAGGAATTTGACCTAGGAATGGGCTTGGGTATTCACAGTGTTTTGGCTTGTGGTCAATATAGGTTGATGATGGGGGTTGTTGTCTTGATTAGTAGATGGTTTTGATAATGTTATTGTAACCTTGTTGATCTTGTAGGATTATTTGGTGGATGAATGTTTTATGTTTGTATGATTATTATTATTATTTGTTAAAGAAAGGTCATGTATAAAAGGGTTGGCAAGGGTTTTTAATTTGTGATCTACTAAAAAATAATGATGGATATTTTTTTTCAAAAAACATGAAAGGTTTTGATTATTTTGGGCTATGAGGATTTCGGCCTAGGGGTGGTCATTCAAGCATGTTAGTTCACATTTATGTGTTCTTGTCATTGTAACCTTAGAAACATGATAGGTTTGTAAGATTTTTAAATGGGTCTATGATAATTTTGTTTTTCTTTTGATTTATTTGAATGCTGATTTAGCATGTATGAATTTTGTGAGGCATTATGAAAATTATGATTTTCTTGACTTGTTAGGCTTGCTGATTTTTGTGTTTAAATGGGGTAGGATATAATGAAAATAATGTTTTTGCATGCTTAAATGATTTTGCAAGTGCTATGATGTTTTTAAGAAATTAAAGGGAATTTTAATATACATTAAAATGATATTTTTACTCAAATAAATACATACATATATATTTTTTTATATTTTATAAGGAAAATATGAGTTTTCAATTCTATGATGTTGATTTTTGAGGGTTTAAATTGTTGCTGGAAGTTTTGGTAAAAATATGACAAATCTTTTAAATGAAAAAAAAAGTTTGTGTGTTTGTTGAAATAATATAACACCTAAAGTATGTAAATATTAAAAATGATATTTTTAAATGTAATCATGATAACTCTATAAAATAGAGTTATTTTACCACTTTTTATGTGCTAATTGTTGCTTAATTCTTGAGTTTTTAAGTAATTTATTAAGTTTTTAAGTAATTTTGAATTTATTAGGCTTAATTTAATTTTATAGATTTTTGTGTGTTTTTTATAGTTATTTTGTTGTAAAATATTGTAGCTAATTATTTAAATTATTGTTGTTTAGTTTAGGGTAAAAAAATGTTGTTTTATTGAAACTAAATGTTAAATATAAATTAAGTTATAATTAATATTTTCAAAAAAATTAAATTGATTTATTTTATAATTGAAAATATTTTATTATGATTTAGTTTATGTTTATTTTGTAGGGAAGTTATTGCAATTTTTGACCTTGAAAAGTAAGGAAAAAAATAAAGAAAAGTGGCATTTTTGAGAAAAAAATAAATAAAAAGCTGGCATTTTTGGAAGACCATCACACCCAGCTCATTTGGGCCCAAGCCCAACAGTTCCTCCACCTTCTCCCACGTCTCCTTCCAAGCACTCCACCAGCCTCCATAGCATCAATGAAGCATCACCAAAGTTCCTTCCAAGCACTCCACCAAAGTCACCACTTTCTTTCAGCATATGCTTCCAACGCTTGCCTCACCAAAGTTCCTTCAGCATATAGCATCAACACCAAAGTCATCACTTCAGCACTCTTCTCCAAGGCCCATTCGGCTCACACCTGATGCAGCCATTTGCCCAAGCATCCCATTCAGCCAGCAGGCCCGCCTGGCCCAATCTCACCCAAGGCCCACGTTACCTTCAGCTCACTCATGCCAAACCAAATCACTTTGCCACAGCCACCAATATGGCTAAAAAAACCATATTTGTTCCCAATGTCCACTTTTTTCTTTTCACTAAAATATCAACTCACTCTTCCATATTTTTCTCACCTAAATAAACATTCCTAATTCATTTTTTTACCCTAGCTTTTCACTAATCTTCTACCCAACCAAACATTTCATCTTTCAAATACTCTTACACTTACTCTATTTATCTTACCACTTCCCAACATAATTAAATTAATCAATTTATTTATTTTAATTTGATTAATTTAATCTCCACATTTTGCCTATAAATAGAGTCTTGTAAGACCATTTGGGGAGCTCTTCTTCTTCATCTTTTTTTTTCAACATCTTCTACACATTTTTTTCTCTTCTTTTCACTATTTTATCTCTACCATTTTCATCTTTTGAAGAGCATGTCAAGTATGTTATTTTGTAATTTTTATCTAGTTATGAGCTTCTAATCTTTTTCAAAGGTTATTAAGATGATGATGAAGCAAAATGTAACTAGATAGTATTTTTTGTTGTATGTTGATTTCCCATTTGTACAACATTGTTTATGGATTTTTCTATCAAAGATATGCATTTTTCATCTATTATTGATTGTTAAAGCATATTACACTTAGTTCTTCATTATGAAAAAATATGATATTCTTTGATTAAATGTTTTTCATTAAATTGTTCACATCTAATTCTTAGAGCATAAGTATCATATTTTGCCTAAACATAATCTCTTTGATTTTTTGTAGTTTCATTAGGTTGTAACACAACTAATGCTTAGAAATTATATCTTATATAAGTGAAGAAAAATCCTACATTTTTTAAAGAGTAACTTGTGCTTGAATAGAAAATATATTTTGAAAAAATATATAGTGTGATTTATTTCAACTATATCAAAACTTGGGAATCAATATACTTATAAATACTATTGAACTTGCATTTTGTGGATTCTAACATCTTAATAATCTTATTTTACATATATCATTTGAAAACCATTTTTCTATTTAATCTTAAATCTTTTTATTACTTGTCTTTTATTTTTCTAAAACAAAATCTCATCAAATATTTGGAACTAGGTTAGAATATTATTGCTTTGTTTGAAATAGTTTCTTTTGATGCTAGTCAACTCTCATGGGTTCGACCTCGTACTTACATGAACATTATATTCCGAAACGATTTGTGTACTTGCGAGTTTAAATATTAAAACACCCTCTTTTGGGGATCAACAAATCATGAGTGTTTATTTTAACGGATATAATTTTCTTTATTTTAATTAAGAAAAATGTTTGAGGTAAATTCACTTGTGATTTTTAAATAAATTAAATGGTGGCTGAAAGTTTAGTTTAATAAAATAAAAGTAATTATTTGATTATCACATATGAATTCATACTACATAAAATTTAGTCTTAAAATAATACAAACAAAATATATTTTTCTCACACCTAAAAATTATAGTTTCTCACATCAATTTTTGTAATTTTATCAGTTTAGATAAAATTGTGATTTTCTAAGGAAACATGATAATTATAAGTATTTTATATAATGTCAAGCCTTAATTATTTCTATGTAATTTAAATAATAAATGGATTTTTTTAATGGCTAAATAAATTATTTTTATGAAATAAAAATAATGTTTTAGAGGTTTAATCAAATTAGTGATTTTAAAGAGATAAATAATGGTAAGAAAAATATGTTGCTAAATTCCTTTTTGAAAATGATAGAAATAAGTGCATAGGAATTATCGTTTTAACGTCATCTTTTAACAACGTTATCACGTATGCATGTCGCATGCAAATGCACTTTTACGTTCAAAATTATGTCTAATATTCAACCATATGAGTTTTACTTAAAAACCATGAATGTAGAATATGTATAATTTGCATTATTCTTTTGATGATTTAATGTGTAAATATTTATGTTTGGAAAATATATGTAGTTTTCACCAAGTGTGCATAACCCATGCACACATGGGGTATATATATGAGTTGGGCACAAGAAAGTTTTATGCGATGCTAAAAAATGTTATTTGATTATGGTTATAGGCCCTTTGTGAAGTTTTTCAGATTTTTCTTTGCTTGGACCTGAGGTAAGGAAGTTAGATAAAATTCTATTTGTTTATGCTATCAATGGAAAGGTTGGCTTGCATGAATATAAATGATATATATGATGATGTACCATGTATGAAATGCTATTTTGATATGATATGATGATTGTAAGAAATTCATGTAGTTTTCCTTGGTTGTGATATGAATGGATTGTATGTATTTTTTGTATGTTGTATAATGTGTCATGGTTGTTAGCGTGTTGAACGCGACACAACAAAGGAGTTACTAACGATATGAAGATGTAACCCGAGTTACTAAGGATGTGAAGACGTAACTCATAGGGCAGACGTGCCAAGGTTATTCAAGGACCAGAGTTCCTATTTACCTCAAGATGTGACATGGACAAGATAGGGGGCCATGTTCAAAAAGATATGATATGATGATAATGTGTACAATGATTATGTTCATGATGATGATGGTTATGATAGTTATGTTTATGATGTATAAAGATGTATGAATGTGAATATCTTTTGTTGTATTTACTTGTGTGTTGTTTGTACTTCCTTATTGGGCTTTTAGCTCATCCCCTTACTTTCCCTTCCAGTAGCAAATAGGATTTTCTCCTTGGCACGTGTTGACGCCGTTTTTTGTCAGCTTAAAATGTAGAGCACGTAAACAGTAAAAACTATGGCAAAGAAGAATAATATAGTAAAACAATGAGAGTTTTTTACGTGGTTCAGCAGTTAACTCTGCCTAGTCCACAAGTCTTTTTTATTAGGACTTAGGAAATTTCTGGAAATTCTTCAGTGATGAATTCCCCATGGATTCCTCAAGATCACAAAATTTTGGTCATTTACAAAGGTACATGACATCTTTATTTATAGAGGAGATCTCAGAATCCAATCCCACACATTTCGGGAAGTTATTATATAAATTAATAAATTTAATTACTTTAAAGTTTGTAACTCCCATAAGGAAACGTCCCCTGAAGACCAGGGGACGTAATAACCGTCTAGTTAATATCCCTTTATTGTAGGGAAGTTACGACAATAAATATCTCTTGAATGCATGGACTGCATCTCCTCAGGTGACTCACTAAGTCGTTCGAGTTCAGCAATCAACATCATCCCAGTCTAGGTCTCTAAGTAAATTAGGAGTTGTATTACTTTCCCCGAGACCAGCTCGAAGTGGGTAAAAACCACCGAGACCGCCTTATTTCGGGCTCACACCCATGCCAAGCTCGGGCCACTTGATCCGAGGCTACTCGACAATGGATATACTCCGATGTTCAGTCTTTCGAGCTTATAAGGACTTCGAGGCTACCTATCCATTGAGGTTCCCACCTGCTTCGAGGGTTTGGCGTCTAGATTACGAACATGTATTTTAGCTATCGCGAGCTCACACCTGACGAATCCAGCTTTCGAGGTCACAGCCTCAGGTCTCGAAATCTGGGTGTAACATTTTGCCCCCTCAAAAGTATTAGTTCGAATCCTATGAGAAGGAAACTTTTGAACTATTTTCTTCGGGAGTCGCACCGTCACACATACTCGAGTATGGACACACGTCAATTGGGTATTGCTCACTCAATGTACTTGAGTACCTTGGAAACCTGCCCACGATCGTTCATCTGCCACCTTTACAGTACCATCATGTCACTTATCCATGGCCGTCGGATTTGATATGGAATCTGGCCAATGGCCCATATTAATCCAGCCTTTCACATTCTCATGTGCTTATAAATTGGACCCCGTCGTCTTCTTCCTTAACTCACGTTCACTTTAGAGAAAAAAGGAAGAAAGGAAAATGAGAACCCTCCTTGCCCATTTCTTGCATGTTCTTGAAGCCGAGAAGACAAGGCCACGCTAGAATTTTTGACTCTGTGAGATCGCATTTGCAGCCGCTTATACAATCGTCCATTTCTCTGTTTCCACCAATCGCATTGTGTAAGTTTTCTGTTCATGGCTTCTTTGCATTATTTTTTCCATGTGTGTTTATGCTGTTGCACCTTGGGCACTAGAATTTTGTTGGTCCATTCACTAGTTTAATGCACTAGGATGCGTCGGTTGATAGATATTACATTTAGGTTCCAACATTATCGGTTCAATACCCAGTTTATGCGTAAAAAGACCCAAATATGGTCTTTTTTCTGGTTTTCCCAATTTTTGGAGGACATATCTTGTATACCAAGATATCGAGTACAAAATCTGGGTTTTAAAGAATGCACGATCCTCAAAAATACCACTTTTGAATAACCGCCACCTTTTTTCCTTGATATTTCAGGATTTTCAAAAATTAAATCCATTTTCCTCCCTTTTCGTGAAATACACGTCATGACACTAATCGGGTCCCCATGATCGAGCTCATTTCGTATCCAAGCATTTTCGATCTTGAACCACCGAGATCGTTATTCTTGATTCCTTGCGTGCATGGCCCTCACCATTTTTTCTTTCTTGCTAGATGTCACAGAATCTGGAAATACGGCGGGGTCATTGCTTGCCATCCTATATTCGCCAAAAGCTTCGAGCCTGGAGTCGTTATTTACCAGGAACCAGGGTCTAATTCGCGAACACGAGCTAGCTCATGAACAAGAAGAAACCCGAGCTCACTACCGACGTCAAATCGTCGAGGTCATAGAGAAGAAGAGAAAAATCCTCCGAGAGGCTCTTTATCCAGAATTTGACTCCGAGCCTAGACCGATCACCCTTGATCCCCGGCTGAAAGTGACAGTCGCGTACAAGCCGGGAGATCTTCGATTCTCACTGATGGGGGAACCCTCCACTTCGCAGCCGAGGAGGGAATTCTTCGAGGTCGAACACTACTGGAGCTCGGTTACGTCGCTGGGATAGAAATTTGATATTCTGGCCCTTTACGGCTTAGGGCTGGCGGGCTTGCTTAGGTGCCGAGCTCCGACTGCCCACGAGTGGAGCTGTCGTGCTCCAGGGGATGGAAACCCTGACAGCAGGCTGAGGTATGCGGCTTGGAGCCAGGAGCACATGAAGGCGGGAGCTGTCCTTCCCTTGAAGTCCTTCTTTAAAGGCTTCTTGGACTATGTTGGGCTGGCTCCCTTCCAACTCAATACCAATTCTTATAGGGTTATGTCTGCCCTAAGGTCGCTTTACCACGAGCTGAAGTGGGAAGGCCTTGCCTGAAGAGATCTTATATTTCTTTTGTTTGAAAAGTAATCCCTCCCGAGCTCGGGGAGGAGATGGCTTCTACTATCTCTCGAGCTATCCCAAGGAGAAGAAGATGTTCGAGGATCTTCCCAATTATCCTCCTGACTTCAAGAAGGCCTTCTTCTGGACAGATGGCCTAGCCCCGTCTCGATACTACTCGTTCAGAAGGATTTGTAAGTATCTCAACCTCCTTCTTTTCTGTACTCAAACTTTGTTTTTAGGCCCGTACTTAGTTGAAATGCGTTTGATTTTCCAGCCAACTATCATCTCCCTGCTCCCACTGATGAGATGAAGGAGCATAGAGAGACTCTGCTCCAACTCCCTTACGGCAGGAGATCCCTCTCCTATCTCCTGCACGAAGACAAGCTCCGGGCATGTGGGATCTTAGGGGAAGATCAGTCTACATCGGACTGGTCCAATAAGAAATACACCTGATGGGAGCTCGTTCCTCTGCCAACCGGCAACCTCCCCCGGAGAAGAGATGTGAGGCCCCCATCTCTAGCCTGCCATAGGAGTCCACAATCGGGGAATGAGGCCAATGATGAAGCCTCGAGCTCGGGCTCCGATGAGCAAGGTACAGTCATCCTTAGCTCGAATATGTGGTCTCCCTCACTGCTAAAACATAAACCTGATAGGTTAGTATTATGTAAGGATGACAGGAACCATTTCTATGTATGGTCTTGGGTAAATGATAAGGTACATAGGTTTGATAGCTGGCTCGGGAAATACGACACCATGTATAGCTTGAACAAGGTGTGGGATAGAGTAGTCATTCAGTATGGAACTAATGACTATAGGGACCTTTCGAGATTGACTTCCACCTATAGGGAGGGTACTCCCCCAGCCTCCTCTGAAGATAGAGGGATTTCTTGGTCGCCGAGCACAAGCTCGGGGGAGAGTTCCAGTTAGGTTTTTCTTTACTTGTCTTTTATTCTTTGTCTATTAGCACCATGCTAAATCTTCATTACAATTGTGCAGGTGCCATGGATTCTGACCTTGATGCCGTGCTTGCTAGTGGCGAGGGGGCTCAAAAAAGTAAGCGCTCGAGAGCCTCGTAGAGGTCGGATCGACCCTCCAAAGTCCTCAAGCGCACTGAGAAGACTCCTCCACCAGCTCCGACTACTGCGAGCATAGCAGGGGACCTGACTGCCCAGGTCGAAGCATCCATCTCGGCCCCTTCCTCAGTGCTTCCCCGGTCACAGTCCACCCAACACTTGTCCTCCCCCGAAGAAGCCCTCAACTTCCAAGTCACACATGCTGTCGATTCGTACTCATGTTGATGAGTTCGTGATTGACAATGTTGCTGGGGCCCACAGAGCGATACTCGGCTCAGATATCCTGTCTCGGGTGGGTCAGAGCCTTGGTGGTTTCGACGCTGAGCATTGGGAGTTTTTGAATAAAGCTCGGGACTGCAATACTCTTTATGATAAGAGTATTAAGCTTATTGTCACGGTAACTTTTCACAACTTACTTTTAATTGTTTATGTGCCTTAGCATATGTTCTAATTCAATCTCTTTGTGTGTCAAGCTCTTGTTGTCTCAGCTCAGCTTAATTATAAGCTGACCAACAAGGTGCACTCGAGCATGTATTTAGCCCAAGAGTCGAAGGATCTTCAACTTAAGATGGCGGATGAGCTCAAAGCTGTGAAGACAGAGGTCGAGAATGAAAAGGCTCATCTTTTTACCGAGTTTAAAGAGAAGAAGGACAAGGTAGTTTATCTAGCCATGTATAGGATCTGGGCCAGCAACGCCGACCTTGACACCAGCTTCCTAGGCTCTTTCAAGGTAGGATTCGTGGCCAAATGGCATGCTCAGCTTGAAGCGGAGGTGGCTGCTCGGGAGGTTCAGAAGGGTGGTCATGCTATTCTTCCTGGTGAATCTAGTGCTGCTGATGCTGAGAAGGCTAAGGAGACTACTCCTTCATAAATCTTACATCGGGGCTATGTCCATTTATTTTTGTAATTATTTTAATTTATGCCCATAGGGCTGGTACAATTTTTCTTTCTTTTTGACTTCCTTTTAATATATATGCTTTACATTTCTCAGTTTGAAATATTTTGTACATTTTATATTAAAGAGTCATATATGCTTGTTTAATCACACAAACATAGTTTGGATTTAAGCTCGAGGTTCAATGCATTCATGCACAGTTTGCTCGAATTATCCGCTTCCGATCTCGTTATTTGTCAAGGTTGGATATTACTTTAACCATGCACCCGAAAGTACTTGTATGGTGTGTAATGCAAACAGTTTAGTTATATCTTACTTTTTAGTTACTTTTTCTCGTCCTCGGTTATCTCTCCGAGGTTATGAGGTCAAAACTATTATTTTGCAAGATACTCTAGCCTCGATCTCGGCTTATTCAAAGTGGGTTATGCTCTAACTTACTACCGATTAGTTTTAGCTGGTTTGTTCCAAACCTATTAGGGTTGTGTTAGGTTTGTAATCCATACACTTACATTTTAATCTAGTTTGCATATTTGGTTACATCCAAACACTTTATCTTTTTACTAGCTTGGTTATATCCAAACCATCTTAACTCGCATATTTGGTTATGTCCAAACACTTGTAAGTTTTTTTATGTTTGATAGCTTGGTTACATCCAAACTATCTTAGCTCGCGCATTTGGTTATATCCAAACACTTGCATGTATATTTCGTATATGTTATTTTATTTTTCAAGCTGATGGTATATATACCACTAATGCCTCCTTAATATCCTATGAATGTGACCATAGGTTATTAAATTAAGATAGATTGCAAAAAATATAGCATATTAAATGAAATCAACCTTTATTTGACAAAATCCAAAAATAGAAAAAACAGTACAGATAAACAAGCATGGTTACAGGCAACATCCTTCCTATACTATTGACAGTAAGGTCGTAGGTGTTCGCCATTCCATGCTCGCGGCACTAGACTTCCATCCAATCTCGCCAACTTGTAAACACTGGGTCGAATGACTGACTCTATCTGGTAGGGTCCTTCCCAATTTGGCTCGAGCACGCCAGCTGCTGGATCCCGTGTTGCCAAGAATACACGCCTCAGCACTAAATCTCGCACCCCAAATTTTCAATCCCGAACTCTTTTGTTGAAGTACCGAGTAGCTCGCTGTTGGTATGCATCACTTTTTAGCTGAGCTTCGTTCCTTCTTTCTTCGATCAGGCCAAGAGTTTCTTCGATTTGAGAGTGGTTCAAGGCTTGATCGTAAGCGAGGGCTCGAATTGTGGGAATTTTGACCTCAACTGGCAACATAGCCTCGCAACTGTACGCCAGAGAGAACGGGGTATGTCATGTCGATGTACGGGCCGTAGTCCTATATCCCCATAGGACTTGGGCAATTCTTCGGGCCATCTTCCTTTAGCTTCTTCCAACTTTTTCTTCAATGAACTTTTTAGAGTTTTGTTCACAGCCTCGACCTGGCCATTCACTTGTGGATGGGCCACTGACGAAAAACTTTTTATTATTCCATTTTTTTCTCAAAAGTTGGTAAACAGATCGCTATCGATCTGGGTTCCGTTATTGGACACAATCTTCCTCGGCATCCCATATCGAAATATGATGTTTTTCACCACAAAGTCGAGGACTTTTTTGGAGGTTATGGTGGCCAAAGGTCAACTTCTGTCCACTTCGTGAAGTTAATCTACGGCGACTACCGCGTACTTCACTCCACCCTTGCCAGTCAGGAGAGAGCCTATGAGGTCGATTCCCCATACCGCAAATGGCCATGGGGAGGTCATCATAGTTTTCTCGGATGGTGGAGCTCGAGGAATTGTGGTGAATCGTTAGCACTTATCACACTTCTTTACGTAATCAAAAGAATCTGACTTGATGGTAAGCCAGAAATAACCTTGCCTGTGATTTTCTTGGACAAGCTATGCCCCCCTGTATGGTCTCCACAGAACCCTTCGTGAATTTCTTCAATGATTTTCTTAGCTTTGGGTGGAGTCACACACCGAAGTAATGGCATGGAATATCCTCTTATATATAGCTTTCCATCCATAATGGTATAACGAGGGATTTGATACATCAACTTTTGAGCCTGGTTACGATCTTTTGGAAGGACGCCGGTCTCGAGATATTCAATTATTGGAGTCATCTAGGCAGGCTCAGAATCGATCATACACACGTCTTCCTGCTTTGGCTCGCTAATACTAAGTGCTGAGAGATGTTCAATTGGTACGACATGTAGCTTGTCATCCTCGGTAGAGGTAGCGAGCTGGGCTAAGGCATCCGCATTCGAGTTTTGTTCTCGGGGGACCTGTTCTATCGCATAGATTTCGAAGTGTTCCAATGCTGATTTTTCCTTTTCTAAGTAAGCTGCCATTCTTGTACCACGAGCCTGGTATTCTCCCAAAATTTGGTTAACCACTAGCTGGGAGTCGCTATAGTAATGTATTGCTTTAGCATTGAGCTCCTTGGCTATGCAAAGTCCCGCTAGTAAAGCCTCGTACTCAGCCTCATTATTTGATGCGTTAAAGTCAAATATCAAGGCAGAATGAAATCTGCTTCCTGCAGGAGTGATTACAATTACTCCTGCCCCCGATCCATTTTCATTAGATGACCCATTAACGTAAATTTTCCACAGCTCGTGGGCCGGGGTTATAACTTCATCGTTGGTCATACCAGTACATTCCACTATGAAGTCTGCCAAGGCTTGCGCCCTAATGGTCGTTCTTGGATGACAGGTGATCTCGAATTGCCCGAATTCAACTGCCCATTTAAGAAGTCTACCGGAAGCTTCTGGCTTAGGCAAGACTTGTCTTAGTGGTTGATCAGTTAGTACATGGATGGGGTGCGCTTGAAAGTAGGGTCGAAGTTTCCGAGATGAGTGAATTAAGCTGAGAGCTAGCTTTTCCATCAAGGGATACCTCGATTTTTCCCCCAGCAACCTTTTACTGACGTAATATACGAGCCTCTGCACCTTTTCTTCCTCTCGTAAGAGCACTGCACTTATGGCATGCTCAGTAGTGGCAAGATATAAGTAAAAAACTTCCCCCATAATAGGTTTTGATAAGATAGGGGGTTCTGCGAGGTGTTTCTTGAGCTCCTGAAAAGCCAACTCGCATTCCTCCATCCATTCAAATTTCTTGCCTCCCCTCAACAGGTTAAAAAATGGAAGACAACGGTCTGTAGATTTCGAGATAAACCTACTTAGTGCCGCCATTCTGCCGGTCAAACTCTGAACATCTTTGTGTTTTCAAGGTGAGGGCATATCGATCAGGGCCTAGATCTTGTTTGGATTAGCTTCTATTCCTCGAGCATTTACAATGAAACCCAGGAATTTTCCTGAAGATACTCCAAAGGAGCATTTCTGAGGGTTAAGCTTCATGTTATATTTGCGGAGTACGGTAAAGCACTCTTCGAGATCATCAACATGGTTATCGTTAAGTCGAGACTTGACTAACATGTCATCAACATAAATTCCATGTTATTCCCTATTTGCTCGGAGAACATCATGTTCACGAGCCGCTGGTATGTGGCCCCAGCATTTTTGAGCCCGTATGTTCCTGGTTGGGGGAATGCATGGCAATCTGGTTATATCCAGAATAGGAATCCATGAAAGACATCAGTCCATGCCCTGCTGTGGCATCCACGAGCTGATAAATTCGTGGTAAAGGAAAGCAGTCTTTAGGATAGGCCTTGTTGAGGTCTGAATAGTCAATGCAGGTTCGCCACGTCCCATTAGGCTTCGGGACCAGTACCAGATTGGCTACCCAATCGAGGTAAAAATCATCCCTAATGAATCGATTTGCTTTTAACCTGTGGACTTCCTCTTTTAGGGCTTTTTTTCTGTCATCATCTAGTTGTCTTCGCTTGACTTGCTTCGGCGGGAAGCTTTTATCGATATTTAGCATGTGGCTCACTATATTTGGACTTATTCCTTCCATGTCTGAATGTGACCATGCGAAGACATCCTGGTTTTTCTTCAAAAAGAAAATTAATTGCTATTTAGTTTCTTCATGGATATTTTTCCCGACCTTTACTGTTTTCGAGGGATCTGACTCTTCAAGCTTGATTTCTTCGAGCTCTTCCAATGGTTCAAGATCAGATTTTTCCTCCACTCTTGGATCGATCTCTTCATCTATCTCTAAGACTGTCCCGTCCTTAAGCTGAATAACGACGAGTGCTTGTTCGCTCGCCTGCTTCTTTCCTCTTACGGAAATGCTATAGCATTCCCTTCCGGCTATGTAATGCCCCAAATTTCCTAATAAGGTTTAGAACCTTGATTAGGAGGCCGGGAGGCCCATAATTGATTTATTATATTATTTCATGATTATATGCATGTTTACGTAAATTATATTATTATTTGGTGGTGAATGCATGCATATGGGCTCATATGTTAATTATGGGGGTAATTTGGTAATTTGGCCACTGTGGGCGTAAGTGTATATTTTGGGTGCATGATTGTGATTAATTAATATAGCCACATTATAAGGTGGATTGGTTCGAGCTATCGACATGAGACGATCATGAGATGTAAGTGTTCGGTCTAGTCATAACGGGTTTAAGTCCGGGTCTCGGGGTGAATTTCATGGTTAGAGCATTACCGGGAATTAAAGGGTAATGGGATATGGCTTATTGGTGTTTGAGGATGTCGGGAATAGCGGAAATTGGAGGATGTTATTTGTGATTAATGAAATAGGTGCGAAAGGACGGTTTTGCCCTTGGTGGCTGCTAAGGTTTTATTTTAGACCTAAGGGTATTTAGGTCTTTTTACCCTAAGAGATATATATCAGCCATTAAGGCTATAGAAGAGTAACAAAAACAGAGCTTCTTTTCCTTCTCTCCCGATAGATTTTCTTCCTCTTTTCTCCTTGGATTTTCGGGCTCAGTTTGAGGAATCGAGCCAAGGAACCAAGCTTAGCCAAGCTAGGGTTGTGCTCCACCATTGAAGAGGGTGTGTTTCCAAGATTAAGGTGAGTTTCTAGCAACTAGAACTCTTGGTTTTGCTCTGTTTTCTTAGTTAAGTTTCTGCTGGTTTTTGAGTTGGAAACTTGGGAATTGGTTGGAGTCTTGGCTAGGGTTCTTGGGGTTGTGGTCCCTAGGACATGTGGGGATGGTTTTTGGGTTCATTTGGCACCAAAAATGGGATTTGGAAGCATTGGAATCGAGTTAGAATTGAAGAAGTCGAAGAAGGAAATTTCAGGGGTGGTGCTGTCTGGGGGTAGCGCTACAGCGCCCATCAGAGGGCGCTATAGCGCTACTCAAGGTTCAGTTGGGCGGTTTGTGATTCTGTCTTGAGCGCTGGGGCGCTAGAAGGGCAGCGCTGTAGAGCTCCCTGCTCCTTCAGAACCCTGTTTTGGGTGTTTTTAAGGGCTTTTGGCTTGGGGTTTCAATCCTTAAGGGCCGGGATCGAATCTACTCACTATGTGAGCATGTTTCGAGGTCCCGAGGGTGGGGTTTAGGTTAAGACCCTATCTTTGGTAATTTTCATTAATTGGAGATTATTTGGTTATGACTAGGTGACCGCTAAAGGACTAAAAGCCGATCATTCTCAAGGGTCGTTCCTCTAATCGCTCTAGCTCGACTTTGAGGTAAGAAAACTGCACCCTGTGTATATGTGACGTGCATGGCTATTATGATGCATGTTGGTTGATTACTGAGTATGACATGCGTGGTTATTATTGATGCATGTCGGTTGATTATTATGTATGACATGCATGGCTATTCTTGATGCATGTTGGTTGACTATTAAACGTGACATGCATGGCTGTTATTGGTGCATGTTGGACTGCTGGATATACTGCATATGATGCACGAGAAACATGTGATTAGGACATGCTTTATATACTGAGTATGATTTTGTTCAGAGCTTGAGCCTCTGTGGTTGAGCATGGTCCTAATTGTACTAATATCTGTTAAGTAAGCATGCTGAATACCTTGTTTATGGATCTTGGACATGTGATATATGTTTGGTGGCATGGCTTACCTGTGTATGGCGCTGACTTATTAGTCAGAATCGACAATGGTGTCAAGCCCGTCTGTAAAGCTGTGACTTATTAGTTAAGTTCACCACGGGCTGAGCACTGGTCGTGTTTTACCGACCCAAGGGTCAGAGGTGGCAGTACGTTGTGAACGCCGGGCCAAGTAAAGATTAGATCTAATCGAGGTCGGCATTGAATGACTCATATGGGGTATTAATGCTGGACTGACCGGAAGGTCAATGAGAACTATAAGCGCTTGCCTGGTCTATGACCAGATGTTTATGGCCAAGGTATATGACCCCGGTGACTATTTGTCACATGGCCAAGGGACGCTGTCCATAGCATGACTCTAGGGTCGGGAGGAAGGTTATGTTGGTGACCATTCACCATGCACCTGCCCTAATCAAACTTACGAAAGAATCACTTGTCAGTTAAGCCTTGGTGACCCTATCGTCACATGGCTAGAAGGAGAGATGCTCATCATTGTGGCTTTTGGCTATTGTCACCCATTTGCTTGGACTAATAGTCCTGAATGGTTATTATGATCGTTGTTGAGACTATGTCTCGCTTTATTGTGTTTTCTTGCTGAGCTTCGGCTCACGGGTGCTACGTGGTACAGGTAAAGGCAAGAGGAACCTGGACCATCCTTGAGTTGGAGAGCTTAGGTGATGATGTGTACATATGCAGCTGCTCGTCCGCCACGGCCGAGGTTTAAAGTGGAACTAGGGTTGAACCCTGTTTTGCCGCTTAGAACGGCCTGTTGTAAATATTTTCTGTAATAAACTCTGAAACTTTATTTTCGGGATCCCAATGTATAAACTAAACGTTCTAATGAAATGTTACATCTTAACCAAAGTTTTTAATCCCTAAACCGCTAATCCTACTTAGTTCACAATTTTGGCCAAATGACTCGGTTAGCGAGTTTAGCACTGTTTACAAGGCACACCGTAACGGTCCCTGGGGTTTGGGGCGTTACAGGCTAGCTGGTCTCCCTTTAGGGTCCTGATGCCACTAGAAGTCGGGAACTTGATGGCCAAATGCCTTCCAGATGAGACTGCCCCCAGCCCTACTAGGGCGGGTCTTCCGAGTAGCACATTGTAGGCCGATGGCAGGTCCACTACTACAAACTCCATCATCTTGGTTACTGAGATTGGGTAGTCTCCCAAGGTTACCGGGAGTTCGATGGACCCCATACAGGCAATCCCCTCTCCTGAAAAACCATACAAGGTCGTTGCACAGGATTTTAGGTCTCGAAGCGCTAGTCCCATCTTTTCTAAGGTGGCCTTATAGCGAATGTTCACTAAGCTCCCACTGTCTATGAGAACTCGGTGAACTCTCTTATTCGCGAGCTGGAGAGTGATGACCAGTGGGTCATTGTGGGAAAACTGGACATGGGACGCATCGTCCTCATTAAAGGTTATCGACTGAGATTCAATCTTTTGGAATTTTGGAGCTCTAGGTTCGGGTTCATAAGGAGACCCGTCCCCAGTTTTTAGCTCATTCACATATCGCTTTTGGACATTCCTGCCCATCCCTGCGAGATGAAGCCCGCCCGAGATGGTTATCACGTCTTCTCCATCAATTGGAGGGGGCCTATCTTCTTCTCTTTCTTGGGAATTATTGTTTTGAGCAGGTTGTGGCGCAGCTACCCTCTGGCAAGTAGAAGCCTCATTGTTACTCTGGTTTTTGACATACTGTCAGAAATATCCTCTCGAGATCAGTCCTTCGATCTCATCCTTTAACTGCCTGCATTCATCAGGAGTACGCCCAGTGTCTTTGTGAAATCGACAATACTTGCTGGAGTCCCTCTTGGATTTCTGATTTCTCATGGGGTCTGGATGCCTGAAAGGGACCTGGTTTTCATTAGCTAAGTATATATTCTCCCGAGACTCGTTGAGCTCGGTGTACACTTTGTACACAGAGAAATACCTTTCCCCCTTCTGCCTCGGGGTTACTTCCTTCGTTCTTCTTCCTTTTGGAAGGGTTTTCCGCAGGAGGCTTTGAAGCTGCTGGGTCTGCTAAGGTCGAGAGAGTTTATGTTTATCATTGTAGTTATGGGCTAAGAAGTCATATTCAGTGTTCACCTTGCCTCCTCTACATTGACAAACCTCTGAACTGGCTTATTAAACTCGGTTAAGGACCTCACAGGTTTTCTCTGCATATCATCTCGGAGAGGACTTCCCGGCATTACCCCAGCTTGGACAGCCATTAGATGACCGCTGCCATCGACATTTTGAGCTCAGGCAACCTCTAGATTAAACCTCGTTAGGTAGCTTTTCAACGTTTCGCCTGACTGTTGTCGAACGTTGGTCAGAGTTGAAGCCTCGGGTCTTACCCCGATCATGGCTTTGAACTGTTTGTTGAAATCCTTTGATAGCTGATCCCAAGAAGTGATTGAATGTCTTTTATATTTCTCGAACCAGCTTTTTGCTGGTCCTGTAAGTGATGCTGGAAATAACATGCATCTGAGCTCGTAACCCACATTACTTGCTCTCATTATGGTATTAAAGGTACTCAGATGGCTGTACGTGTAGAGTCCAAGAACTTTACTTAGCTAATTGTTTAGTAGTATTATAGTATGTTTAGTGTTATCATTGTTACTTTGGATTTTTGGTTCAGACCGGGAGTTATTTGGACACTCATAGTAGTACTTATAGATTTTCTAAGTTTAACCTATAGTTTAAGAATATTAAGTATAACCTAAGGTTTGATTAATGTGTCTGATATTAAGGAATATATTATTATATTATAAGGTTTAGACATCAACCAATAGGATTTTAAGCACATGTTTTGAATGGTAATTAAGGATTTAGTATTTTTGAGGATTAAATTAAATAAGGGTAAAAGTTTGAATGTATAGGGTCAGTCAGCAGCTTTGAGCACGTTGAGGGCTTAGTCAAGGCTGTTTACTCCATTCAAACTCAGCTAAAAATGTGTAAATTCGTGTTTAAATATTCAGCGTATGCCGATATATCGCAGCTATAGGGGGCGATATGTCGCAGCACGTAGATACGGAAAATACGAATCGATGCACGGTCGCCTCGGGAACAAAGGTCCAGGCGATATATCGCCTATAGGGGGCGATATATCGCCTCCACCAGCATGAATTCAAATACATTTGAATTCTTTTCCCTTCAGCCATTCAAACTCCTTCAACAGTCCAGCATCTTCTGAACGAGTCTTCAGCCTCTGCTGAACGATTATTCAAATGATTTTCACCTAAAAAGCCATTATTTTTATTCAAGTAAAATCAAGATATTTTCATTCCCAAACTCTATAAATAGGACCTAGTACCCAGCCATTATTCACCATTTGCTCTAAGTTCAGAGGCTGCTAGTGTTAAGTGAGTGAGAGAGTGTAAACACTTGGTTTGGGGAAAAACTATAAGCTTAAACATCATAAGCTTATCAAACACTTGGGAAGTAAGTGAGTGCTATAGTATTTCGGTGGATGTTAGATTGATCTTGCAATCTTTGAGGTAAACCCAAAACTCTAGTCCTTTCTGTATTCTATGTTATTTCTTTTCTCAAAACCTTCTACTCAGTCCCCTAACCTTATTCTTATTTTTGGTTAGGGAATCCAAGTTCTTAAGCACTTAAGTGGTGGTAAGCATATTTTCGTTTAATGGTTTAGTCTTCCTATTCTCTTTCATTTCATCTCCTTTCTTTAGACTCACCCTTGTTCATTGTGGTTTTAGGAGTGTTCCAAAAGTCCTAACTCAGTCCATTTTATCCCGGTAACTTTGGTAAGGAAAATAGGCTAGAATCAACATGTTATGTGATTATGTTATCTATATGTTTTATGTTATTAAAAGTGTTATGATATATGTGTATGTTTGTAGGCTTGGGCATATGACCCATATGACTAACAAGACCCCAAATGGGTTATGGGCATATGACCTACTTAGCTAGTAGGACCCCACTAATCCCATGGGCATATGCTTGTTTAGTCTATGGGACCCCAAGTAATAATGGCCATTATAATAAGTGTATGTTATATGTATTATGTTAAGTCTTTATGTTTTCTTATGAAATTGTGTATATGACTATGTGTTAGGTTTTTCCTTGCTGGGCATTAGGCTCACTCCTTTCTGTTTATGTGCAGGAAAATAAGCTTAGAGGCGGTAAGATTCGTGATGCTTGGGAGGATGTGTATCGTTGATGAATGGAGTCAAGGGGCCGAGCGTTATTCGATTCGAGGATGTAGTCTCCTTTTATGTTTTTTTATGGTTTTACATGTATTTTCCGCATTATTATGTAATGTCTTTTATTTTAAATCTTATTTTGTTTTAAAGACAATGGGATCCCAAAATCCTTCTTAGTATTCTGTTTCTTTGTAAATAACTCTTATTTTCAAGTTACTCAATAAATTATGGTATTTTCGTAAAATGTAAGTTTTTATGTATAGTTTCGATAATGGTCCAATTAGTCTAGATTAGTGGGTCACTACAGTTGGTATCAGAGCAAACGGTTCCTTCGCATGAAGTTCTCCTCGATACACATGCTCAAAGCTCCGAATCGGACCGCCAAGTAAGTGTTTAAGTTACAAGTTACAAGTTACTTTGTCTATGTGTATAGCTAACAACTTTAGTGTTTATGTTTCAGTTAAAAATGAATGGAGCTTTAACCTACCAAGATATCCGAGCCATTAAGGCCTTAAAAAGAATAAGGGAGCCAAGAAACACCGTAGGAGCCTTAGAAAGGATTACACGAAGGTTGCTTTTGTTTCACCAAGCAATAGGTGGCCTTCAAGAGGCTAAACAAATAATGCTAAGATCAACAGAACAATATGTATTAGTGATTAGGTTGTTTAAAGATTTCCATCCTGTAATAGCAGCCTTAGAAGAAATATGGGAAGAAATGAATGATGAGGATGAATCACCATTAGCAATGAGATACTATTTCCTCTTAGTTAGGTTCACCGCAAAATTTGAATTTCAATTCACCAAGGAGCAAAAGAATAGGATTCTCACAAACCTTCCTAGAGGGCATTTTGATGCTCATGATAATGATGACTATGAGGCTATAGATGATGATATGTTAGATGACGGATCAGATGTAGAAGATCCCGATTTTTAGATTAGTAGTTTTTATTTGTTTTATTTACTTTTATGTTATGATTGTAATAAGTGAAATTGTTTTCCAAATGAATAAACATGCTATTTGAATATCATGTGTGAGTTTGAAATTTTTTTTCACAATCATAATAAATACTAAATAAAATGAATAATGACTGAGTTCGGTGAGGGTGGATACGAATCAATGAACCTGGTTTCCTTGTTGAGAGTTAGGGGGCCTTAGTAGTGGGAACGATTTTACTGATCCCAGCCCTCCCTCAATATGGTTAACTTTGGAACAAAGATAAGTTTCGAGCCTGAGAATTAAGTCATATAGGATGATTAGAAACACACTTAGAAAATAAATATGACTTGTTTTTCTAAGTATAGAAACCCACTCTAATAATAAATAAAGACCTATATAATTTTTCATAAAAAGTCATAATAAATAGGTCCGAGATATGTTTGTTTTAGAATAAGTTTTTGCCTTAGAGCCTATTAGGAAAAAGTTCTAACATGTTTCTTTTAACTGTTAGAACTCTGCTACGATGTCTCTCCGAAGATCTGCTCGCACCAACGGGAACGCTTCCAACGATGTTCCAGCGACCAATGCGGTCCCTACCGTTCGCCGAAGGAGAGTACGTGTTACTGCTCGCCGCAACGCACCGGCACAGCCAGCTGACAACACTGCAGAGATTGCCAGACTGCGACAGCAAGTTGAGGAACTTCTGCAGCAACAACGCCAACAGGCTCAATCTCAGCCTCAGCCTCCGCCACAGCCACAGCCGCAGCCGCAGCCACAGCCAATGGCCCCAGCACCCCAACAAGTTGGTCCGTATGGGGGATGGCCTATGACGAACTACGCTCCTTATCCTGTTCAGCACATGGAGCCAGTGTACGAGAGGTTCCGCAAGCAGCACGCTCCGAACTTCGAAGGGACTACGGACCCCTTTGAAGCAGAAGAATGGCTAAGGAATGTGGAGCCGATCCTAGCCCACATGAACCTCAATAATGCTGACCGCATATCCTGCGTCTCATCTTTACTCAAGAAAGATGCCAGGATATGGTGGGATTTGGTCCAGCAATCCCATGATGCTGCCACTATGACGTGGACCCGATTTGTGGAGCTCTTCCACAAGAAGTACTACAATTCAGCAGTGCTTGCTACGAGAGTTGAGGAGTTCACCAATCTGAAGCAAGGGAATTTAACAGTGGCGGAATATGCTCGTCAGTTCGATCGCTTAGCGAAGTTCGCAGCAGAGTTGGTTCCAACCGACTATCTAAGGGTGAACAAGTTTGTTAGAGGACTTCGCCCGAAGATCGAGATGGGGGTTAAACTAGCAAACCCGGGAAACACTTCATATGCCGACGTTCTTGAGACGGCAATTGAAGTAGAAAGGTTGCAAGCCAACGTGAGCAAAGAAGAAGCCAGCAAGCCGGAACCTAGGCAGCAGAGCCAACCTCAGGCCAGTCGGAACAACAATCAGTCCAGCAACAGTCAGTCCAACAACAACGGTAACGGACAGAAGAGAAGGCATCCTGACAACAAGCAAGCTGACAACAATAAAAGGGCACGACCAAGTAATGGGGGAAATAGGTCGGGCTACGTGGAATACCCGCCATGTGCCAAATGTCAGAAGAAGCACCCCGGAGAATGCCGTGCCAACACCAAGGAGTGTTTCAACTGTGGTCAAGAAGGGCATCGTAAAAGAGACTGTCCTCAGCAAAAGCCGGAAGGAAAGAAGGACGAAAAGATGGTTCCTGCTCGGGTTTTTGCTTTAACCCAAGGAGAGGCAGATGCTAGCAACAAGGTGGTCACAGGTCAGGTTTCCATCCTCAATAAACTATGTCATGTATTATTTGATTCGGGAGCCACCCATTCGTATATTTCGTTAGGAATGATAGATAAACTAGACAAACCTAGTGAAAGATTTAGAACTAGGTTTGCAACCGAGTTGCCTTCGGGCAAAGTAGTTCTATCATCACGAATTGTACGAGGCGTACCAATCAAGATTGAGGACAAGGAACTAGAAGGAGACCTGATAGAGCTGGTGATCAAAGACTTCGACGTCATACTAGGCATGGATTGGCTAGCACGGCATGGCGCAACGATCGACTGCAGACGCAAGAAGGTGACATTCGATACTCCTGACGGCCAGAAACTGTGCTTCATGGGACAAGCTTTAGGACTACGCACACCGTTAGTGTCATCTCTCAAAGCTCAGAGAATGATGGAGAAAGGATGCCAAGCATTCTTAGCCAACATCACGAATGTGGAGAAGGAGACATCACTCAAAGTTGGAGATGTTCGAGTCATACAAGAATTTCCAGAAGTATTTCCCGATGACTTGCCAGGATTGCCGCCAACTAGAGAAATAGACTTCACGATAGAATTAGTACCGGGCACCGAGCCTATCTCTAAGGCACCATACCGGATGGCACCTACGGAACTCAAGGAGTTAAAGACGCAGCTACAAGAACTCCTAGACTTGGGTTTCATTAGGCCAAGCCATTCACCATGGGGAGCTCCGGTACTATTCGTGAAAAAGAAGGACGGAAGTATGCGCATGTGCATAGACTACCGTGAGCTGAATAAAGTAACGATTAAGAACAAATACCCGCTACCTCGGATTGATGATTTGTTTGATCAACTCCGAGGCGCGACTGTATTCTCTAAGATCGATTTACGGTCTGGGTATCATCAGCTCAAGGTAAAGGGGGAAGATATTCCTAAGACAGCCTTTAGGACTCGTTATGGACATTACGAGTTCTTGGTTATGTCTTTTGGTCTTACTAACGCGCCAGCCGCGTTTATGGACTTAATGAATAGGGTCTTCAAGGACTACTTGGATAAATTCGTCGTTGTGTTCATCGACGACATTTTAATTTACTCCAAGGATGAAGTGGAGCACGAGGAACACTTGAGGATAATTTTGACGCGATTGAAGGAGCACCAACTCTACGCGAAGTTCAAGAAATGCGAGTTTTGGCTCTCACAAGTGGCGTTCCTCGGGCACATCATATCGAAAGACGGAGTTGCAGTAGATCCATCGAAGGTAGAGGCCGTGAAAGATTGGCCTAGACCAAAGAATGCGTCGGAAGTAAGAAGCTTCTTAGGGCTAGCAGGTTACTATAGAAAGTTTGTAGAGGGCTTTTCTAAAATAGCCACTCCACTCACCAACCTGACCCGGAAGCAACAAAAGTTTAACTGGAATGATAAGTGTGAGGAAAGCTTCCAGTTGCTTAAGGATAAGCTTTGCTCAACACCAGTACTTAGTGTCCCAACACCCAACGACAAGTTCGTTGTCTACTGTGATGCATCAAAGTTAGGATTGGGATGCGTACTGATGCAAAATGACAAGGTGATAGCCTACGCGTCACGTCAGTTAAAGGAGTATGAACAACGCTATCCAACTCACGATATGGAGTTGGCAGCGGTGGTCTTTGCGTTAAAAATCTGGCGCCATTATCTTTACGGAGAACGGTGCGAGATTTATACGGACCACAAAAGTTTAAAATACTTCTTTACTCAGAAGGAGCTTAACATGAGGCAGCGCCGGTGGTTGGAATTAGTAAAGGATTACGACTGCGAAATCCTATACCACCCGGGGAAGGCAAACGTAGTTGCCGATGCACTTAGCCGAAAAAGTTATGGGAACTTAGCAGCCTTATCCGGAATAGAAAAGCCACTACAGCAGGAGCTTATCAGTGCCGGAATAGAAGTGGTTGTAGGCAAGTTGGCTAACTTGTCTATCCAATCGAATATGCTAGAAGACATACGGAATGGTCAGAGACATGATGATTCACTAGCAACGCACATGGATGCAGTCAGAGAAGGCAAGACTACAGATTTCTCAATATCCAGTCAAGGTTTATTGAGATATAAGGATCGGGTATGCGTGCCAGACGATCAAAGTATTAAGAAGACGATCCTAGAAGAAGCTCACAACACCCCATACTCGGTTCATCCAGGGTCTACCAAGATGACTCATGACATCAAGGCAGTCTATTGGTGGCCAGGGATGAAGAAGGACATAGCGGAATATGTATCTAAGTGTCTGGTATGCCAGCAAGTGAAGGCGGAGCATCAGCGGCCTGCAGGATTATTGCAACCGCTTAGCATACCGGAGTGGAAGTGGGACGATATAGCCATGGACTTCGTGACGGGTCTGCCAAAGACAAATAAGCAGCATGATTCTGCTTGGATAGTCATAGATAGACTAACCAAGTCGGCTCATTTTCTGCCTGTTAAGACTTCTTATACGGCAGACCAATATGCAGACATCTACATCCAAGAGATTGTACGATTGCATGGAATCCCCAAGACGATAGTATCAGATAGAGGATCAGTGTTTACGTCAAGATTTTGGAGAAGCTTACAGCAAGCCATGGGTACTAAGTTAAGTCTTAGTACAGCTTTCCATCCTCAGACAGATGGGCAGTCAGAGCGTACGATTCAGATTTTAGAGGATATGCTACGCGCATGTGTACTTGACTTCGGAGGATCGTGGAACAAGTACTTACCGCTGATCGAGTTCTCGTACAACAATAGCTACCAGTCGACGATCGAGATGGCACCTTATGAGTTGCTATATGGGAGGAGGTGCCGATCACCGTTGCACTGGGACGAGGTAGGAGAAAGGCAGCTTCTAGGGCCCGAAGCTGTTAGGCAAGCTCAAGAAGCAGTAACGCTTATTAGACAGCGTATGCTTGCTGCTCAAAGCCGACAGAAAAGCTATGCAGATACCAAGAGACGCGATGTGGAGTTCCAAGTTGGAGATCAAGTCTTCCTGAAGATATCTCCTATGAAGGGTGTCAAGCGGTTCGGGAAGAAAGGCAAGCTCAGTCCCCGATTCTTAGGTCCTTTTGAGATATTGGACAAAGTGGGACCAGTTGCGTATAGACTAGCCCTACCGCCAGCACTAGCCGAAAGTCACAACGTCTTCCACATCTCGATGTTACGCAAGTATGTGTCAGACCCATCTCACGTCCTCAAGTACGACACCATAGCACTCCAGAAGGACTTAAGTTACGAGGAACGACCGATTAGCATCCTAGATAGGGGGATGAAGCAGTTACGGTCCAAGAGCTTTCCTATAGTTAAAGTCCTATGGAGCAATAGTTCTGAACGCGAGGCAACGTGGGAGTTGGAAGAGGACATGCAGAGCCGGTATCCGGAGTTATTTGGTAAGTAAATTTCGAGGACGAAATTCTTTTTAGTAGGGGAGAATTGTAGAGTCCAAGAACTTTACTTAGCTAATTGTTTAGTAGTATTATAGTATGTTTAGTGTTATCATTGTTACTTTGGATTTTTGGTTCAGACCGGGAGTTATTTGGACACTCATAGTAGTACTTATAGATTTTCTAAGTTTAACCTATAGTTTAAGAATATTAAGTATAACCTAAGGTTTGATTAATGTGTCTGATATTAAGGAATATATTATTATATTATAAGGTTTAGACATCAACCAATAGGATTTTAAGCACATGTTTTGAATGGTAATTAAGGATTTAGTATTTTTGAGGATTAAATTAAATAAGGGTAAAAGTTTGAATGTATAGGGTCAGTCAGCAGCTTTGAGCACGTTGAGGGCTTAGTCAAGGCTGTTTACTCCATTCAAACTCAGCTAAAAATGTGTAAATTCGTGTTTAAATATTCAGCGTATGCCGATATATCGCAGCTATAGGGGGCGATATGTCGCAGCACGTAGATACGGAAAATACGAATCGATGCACGGTCGCCTCGGGAACAAAGGTCCAGGCGATATATCGCCTATAGGGGGCGATATATCGCCTCCACCAGCATGAATTCAAATACATTTGAATTCTTTTCCCTTCAGCCATTCAAACTCCTTCAACAGTCCAGCATCTTCTGAACGAGTCTTCAGCCTCTGCTGAACGATTATTCAAATGATTTTCACCTAAAAAGCCATTATTTTTATTCAAGTAAAATCAAGATATTTTCATTCCCAAACTCTATAAATAGGACCTAGTACCCAGCCATTATTCACCATTTGCTCTAAGTTCAGAGGCTGCTAGTGTTAAGTGAGTGAGAGAGTGTAAACACTTGGTTTGGGGAAAAACTATAAGCTTAAACATCATAAGCTTATCAAACACTTGGGAAGTAAGTGAGTGCTATAGTATTTCGGTGGATGTTAGATTGATCTTGCAATCTTTGAGGTAAACCCAAAACTCTAGTCCTTTCTGTATTCTATGTTATTTCTTTTCTCAAAACCTTCTACTCAGTCCCCTAACCTTATTCTTATTTTTGGTTAGGGAATCCAAGTTCTTAAGCACTTAAGTGGTGGTAAGCATATTTTCGTTTAATGGTTTAGTCTTCCTATTCTCTTTCATTTCATCTCCTTTCTTTAGACTCACCCTTGTTCATTGTGGTTTTAGGAGTGTTCCAAAAGTCCTAACTCAGTCCATTTTATCCCGGTAACTTTGGTAAGGAAAATAGGCTAGAATCAACATGTTATGTGATTATGTTATCTATATGTTTTATGTTATTAAAAGTGTTATGATATATGTGTATGTTTGTAGGCTTGGGCATATGACCCATATGACTAACAAGACCCCAAATGGGTTATGGGCATATGACCCACTTAGCTAGTAGGACCCCACTAATCCCATGGGCATATGCTTGTTTAGTCTATGGGACCCCAAGTAATAATGGCCATTATAATAAGTGTATGTTATATGTATTATGTTAAGTCTTTATGTTTTCTTATGAAATTGTGTATATGACTATGTGTTAGGTTTTTCCTTGCTGGGCATTAGGCTCACTCCTTTCTGTTTATGTGCAGGAAAATAAGCTTAGAGGCGGTAAGATTCGTGATGCTTGGGAGGATGTGTATCGTTGATGAATGGAGTCAAGGGGCCGAGCGTTATTCGATTCGAGGATGTAGTCTCCTTTTATGTTTTTCTATGGTTTTACATGTATTTTCCGCATTATTATGTAATGTCTTTTATTTTAAATCTTATTTTGTTTTAAAGACAATGGGATCCCAAAATCCTTCTTAGTATTCTGTTTCTTTGTAAATAACTCTTATTTTCAAGTTACTCAATAAATTATGGTATTTTCGTAAAATGTAAGTTTTTATGTATAGTTTCGATAATGGTCCAATTAGTCTAGATTAGTGGGTCACTACAGTACGGGTGGGACTTCCCTTCAATAGGTGGGACATGAGGAATCTGAAACCCTTGAGGAAACGGAGTGTTGGAAATATGGGGAGCGAATGGTTCGAGCTCCTCATCAGAATCCTCATCCCGTCTCCGACCTCGCTCATTTTGTAAGAACCTAAAGGCCTTTTCCAGTTGATCAATTCTTTCCTGAACCGGGTCCGCAGGGGGTCTTGCCTGAAATTGGCTATCATTGATCACAATTCCAGGCTCGCACCTTTGCAGGGGGTCTTTGCGCCCATTTAGGCGATCCCTCAGGTCCGGGTTCGATGGATTACCACTACCCCGATTCTTTTTCAGATGTTTCCGTAGGTCGGAGCAGTTCCTATGGTTTCCAGTATTTCTTCGACCTTGATCATACATGCTGACTGATCTAGTGTCTCCTGAGTCATCACTGGCGAGGCTTGTTGCATGATTATTCTGAGATGGATCTCTTGCATGCTGCCTCATCTCTGCAGTGCGAGACCGAGACATTTGACTTCTTGTAGGCTGGGCACCTCTTCGCTCCCTGAAGGCTTCTCTATTTCCATGTTTCCTTCCTGCACGCCTTTCCTCATCATCTTGAACTTGTTGAGCGTTCCTGCGAGGCGGTGAAGGGTATCTTATAGGCGATGGAGGGAATCGTATGGGTGACGGTGGCTGCCACCCATTTCGGGGTCTGGACGGTCCTGAGTTCGCCTGTGTTGGCTCGGTAACATTCTACGTGTTACCAGGAATCTGAGTTCGAGCCTCTATAGGGGCTCGGTCATTCCCAGTTTCTGCTGGTACCTCTGCAGTCAAATTAACCGGAGCCCTAGCCTGAGTACTTCTTTGAGGTCTCGAGGGAGCGAATTGCTCCACCAGTGGCGGAGGTTACTCCGGTCTCCTTGTGGCACTGTTTTTATGAGGTTTCCCACGAGGCCTGCGGGGAGGAACATGCACGTCCCTCGGAGGTGGGGCTTAGTTCTCATGCGGAGGTGGGGGCTGAGCCACCTGGGCCTCCGCAGCTAACCTAGCCAATTCCTCGTTCTGCTTATTGGTCTCGGCCAACTATTTTCTCAGCTGTCAGTTTTCAAGTTCCACAATGGGGACGTACCGTTCAGGATTATAGTACATGTCCTCATCATGCCTTGGGGCCGGAGGTGATGGAGGTCCCCGAGAAACGAAGGACTCGCTTCTCTCTTCAGTTTCTAGATTTACCATTGGCTGCTTCCCAGGGCGTCGTGGATAGTTTTCTTCAGGAATATTTTGATCATTCATGACCATACCTATTCAGGGATTGTACTGCTTGAGGCTCTCAATGAAAGTACCAAACTGTAGACGCCATTTTTCGTCAACTTAAAATGTAGAGCACGTAAACAATAAAAACTATGCCAAAGAAGAATAATACAGTAAAACAATGAGAGTTTTTTACGTGGTTCAGCTGTTAACTCTGCCTAGTCCACGAGTCTTTTTTATTAGGACTTAGTAAATTTCTGGAATTCTTCAAGGATGAATTCTCCAGAGATTCTCTCAAGATCACAAAATTTTTGTCCTTTACAAAGGTACATGACATCTCTATTTATAAAGGAGATCTCAGAATCCAATCCCACACGTTTCGAGAAGTTATTCTGTAAATTAATAAATTTAATTACTTTATAGTTTGTAACTCCCATATACAAGGAAACGTCCTTTGAAGACCAGGGGCATATAACCATCTAGTTAATATCCCTTTATTGCAGGGAAGTTACAACAATAAATATCTCTTGAATGCATGGACTGCATCTCCTCAGGTGACTCACTAAGCCGTTCGAGGTCAGCAATCAGCATCATCCCAGTCTAGGTCTCTGAGTAAATTACGAGTTGTATTACTTTCCCCAAGACCAGCTCGAAGTGGGTAAATAGCACCGAGGCCGCCTTATTTCGGGCTCACACCCATGCCAAGCTCGGGCCACTTGATCCGAGGCTACCCAACAATGGATATATTCCGATGTTCCATCTTTTGAGCTTATAAGGACTTCGAGGCTACCTATCTTTCAAGGTTGCCACCTGCTTTGAGGGTTTGGCGCCTAGATTACGAACATGTATTTTAGCTATCGCAATCTCACACCTGACGAATCCATCTTTTGAGATCACAGCCTCAGGTCTCGAAATTTGGGTGTAACAGCATGCGTGGTGATGTGGGGAGTTTCGACGCCAGGGTGTGTATGGCGTGGGGGTACCCTATGGGCGAGAAAACGATCAGATTAATGCCAATTTCTAAAGAATAACGTTATGTTTATTTTTAACTTTTCAGCACATATCAGTGGGAGTTAAAATTTATTTATTTTTTAAAGGTTGCACGAAACTATTATTTTTATCTTTAAACTATTGGTCCCAACTTGGATGTTTTAGCAAGGCCCCACTGAGATTTTTCAAATAATAAGTGGCTTTCTTCTATAAGCTTATGAGTATAAGAATGTTTTACAAAGTATTAGATTACGACGTTTTACAGCATGATCTGGGTCGATGGGTAGTGATACTCCAAAAATGGGAATATCAATTGCCCCCGAAGTCAGTCTTCATGTTTTCATAAGGTTCGCTTATCTTGTGAACTCTCTTCAGGTTTCTCTTCATGAGGACCAGACCTTTAGTACTTGGGCATATCATTACTTGACTTCGTCGATCTTCTAATGGCGATTCTTGTGCGTATAGCCTCATAAGTTTTCTTGTAGGGCATTCTAGATGCATTAGATCTGAACGTGGAAAATAGTGACAGTAAAAAAATTTGAGCTACTCGAAGACCCACTACAACAAAATAGGCATTTAATAGCTACATGGGGGAGACATTGTTGCATAAGCAATCTAAAGTGCCCCTATGATGACTCCCATGGGGAGACTTTGTAGACATGCAACATCTTCCCTTGGGAGTCATCATAGGGTGCAGAGATTGGGAACTTATTAGCCAATTAATGACCACACCCACATTATAGACTCATCCCAGACTGAAATTTACAATATATATATATATATATATAAGTATAAATAAAAGCCACCCTATCCATAGGAAGAAAGTCGTTGCCACCATCAACTCCAAGAAGACAAAGATCCCATTGTTGCCATCAACTCCAAGAAGACCAAGACCTCGCCACCACCGTCACCTCCAAGAACACCAAGATCCCGCCACTGCCATCAACTCCAAGAACACCATGATCCCACAACGACCATCACCTCCAAGAACACCAAAGACCTTGCCCTAGACCTCCAAGAAAAATAAAGAAAGCCACCGTCCACCATACTGTTGTCGCCTGCTCATCTTTGCCACCGATCTGCAAGAAAACTAAGAGGGAGTGAGAGAGACACACACACAAAGAGAAAAGAGGGATATGTTAAGAAGGAGAGAGTGAGAGATGGATGTAAGGGCGGCTAGGGTTTAAAATTGAGAGAGAAGACAGTAAAAGAGAACTTTGGAGAGAGAAAGAAGCATAATAATAATGATAAAAACGTGGGAGAGTGATTATAGGAAATAATTGTCAAGTTAAAGTATGAGAGAGAATGTGTGTAGGAAATGTGAGTGAGGGAGTTTTCCTTTTATTTTTTTTGAAAAGTATGAGACAATTAATTTTACTTGTATTATTTTTTTTAAGTATCATTTAACGTCTCCCTAGAAGAGACATGAGTTGTTAGTGCACACTTTCAAAGTCTCCCTTAAGGAGACGTTATAGGCTATTTTATATCTCCTATTTTCAACGTCTCCCATGTGATTTAATGTCTTACACTAGTAGACATTAACAAAAACTTTCAATGACTCACAAAATAAGACAATAAAATCCTCCTCTAACTTTTAATGTCTTACATTGTAGGCGTTAGACATTATAGGGAGTCATTAAAAGTATAATTTTTTGTAGTGAGCTTAGACAATTATGATGCTTGAATATCCAAGTGACTCAAGGAGACAATTTCATCCTGCTTGGTTCCTAGGTCCTCCAAGAGCCAAGAAAAATGAATGCACAGGGTACTGAGGTCCTTCAGGGTGGTGCCCGAGGCTCTTCAAGGCTGAGGAACATGAGCCTGAGTTTAAGCGACATGGGGCTTCTCGGAAGCTTAGTGACACTAGGTTTACTCTAAGGAACCCCATTTAGGCTCCTCTTATTGAGTACCCTAGGTTTCGAGGTCCTCCTCCAGGGTCGAGGTCCTCCAGACTTGAGGTTGTCCTCTAGGCCTGAGGTCTTCCTCCAAGCCTGAGGTTGTCCTCCAAGCCTGAAGTCGTCCTCCAAGGAAGAGGGCCTCCAGGTCTGAGGTCTTCCTCCAAGCCCGAGGTTGTCCTCCAAGCCTGAGGTCTGTTGCAAATTTTATAGCTACGTAAGTATACGTAATCGCAATTTGTAAAAAATCTCAATAAAAACGAGTATCGTCCCACGAAGACTGATTTATCAATTACCAAATAATTAATTTCTAGTTTCTATTTGGCTAATGAAAATCGGATTTGTGAAATTTGAAAATAAGAAAACAGAAATAATTGAAAATTGCAGAAATCAAATAATGACAAGAATACAAGGATTAAATTTACTATGAAACAATTAGGAATCCTAATCTTCTCTACTATCCACTCTATTATTCTTTAATTCAATTACTACCAGTACAAGAAAAAATGCTTTTAATAACACCAAAAATGTGTTATCAAAACATACCATAACACTTTTTGATGTGTTAAGACCTACTATGTTATCGTAGGTCAGGGTACTTTACATAACACTTTATCATTGTTATACAGATGTGTTATTATACTATCAACGATAACACATTTTTTGTGTTATTTTAAAAAATAGATAAGTGATTAATTATATTATTTATAGTCGATTATATAACACATTTCAATACTTATAAATTTGTGCTATACTACACTTTAGTATAACACATTTTTTGTGTTATACTACACTTTAGTATAACACATTATTTGTGTTATATAATGAAGTTTGCATAACAAAATTCTTTACATAAAAAGTGTTATTGTAATAGATATTATAACACAATTTTTGTATTATTTTAATATTTAGAAAAGTTTAAATTCTCATTATATATTCATTTATATAACACTAACTTATTCTATTATATTTTAATTTTTTTTATATAATTAAAATTAGCTTTCTAATATATACTAGTATCATCAAATGAAGTTGATTTTCAAATAACAAAAAGTAAAAACATTCAACATTGTATTAACAATCCACAAATTAGTTTAAAAAATTCAACACTGTCATCAACATCAAAATGTTCTTTAAGTATTCAAGTAGTCTTAAATATTCAACATATTGAAAAGTTATTACTTTCAGCACAAAATATTCTACAGCTACCCAACACAAAGCCTTCAAAATTAAGTATCCTTTTCTCCTCCAATTGATGGAGAAAGAGAAATTTTTCTCCTGCAATAGCAGATAAAAGGTAAGGTATGTGCTTGAAAAAATTAAATAATATGAATCAAATAATAAAACTGTATACAATATAAGACCTAAGCAAGCAATACAAGGTGAACATACTTCAAAATTCAAAATACTGCTATCACATCGTGAATAGATACATATTACAGTAAACAAACATTAACATTTTCAGGTTAAAGGGGCCTCAATTTTACCCTAAAGACATCTCTTGTTCAGGTGCTTAATTATTGAGACGGCATGTTAAAAGTTTGGGAGATTTAAGTTACAAAAGCATTTAGAATGATACTATTATTTCTAGGGTAGATTCATCGAATCTCATATCTCATTTAAAGGAGAGGTGTAACTCAAACAGGTACTAAACTCTAGACCTTAAGTTATTTGGGCACTAACAAGTAATTACAAAATAGTGATACATATTCGCAATCAATTACGCTGATATAGTACAGTGTAGTGTTTACAAACGTACATAAATTATTGTAGAATCCTCAACCCAATGCAAAGAAATAAAGAAACTCACACACATTCTGCTGGCCAAGTTCCTTCAGATAGGGATGATAAGAGGCGAATAAGTTCCACAGTCCTGAAGGGAAATTCACCTTCTAGGTTACAAAGAAGACACCAAATAAGACCATCAACAAAACTTTCTCTGTCCCAAAACTAATTGCAAAGTGATTCCTGAAAAATTTAAAGGAATAAATCCAATAAAAAAAACTACGAAAGAAAAGAAAAATGTCAACTTTAATAGAACCACCAATGAAAAACCAACAAAATAATCAATAAATGACCCTGAAAGACAATCATTATGCAGCCAAACCTCTCCCCGATAAACTTTGCAAAGAACATCCAATATCAAATTAAGGGTACTGTCTTCCAACTGCAACATAGACAAAACAGAAAATATTAATATAAATAAAATAAACAACTTGAGGACATTCAAGATACCTTATATAATTACCTGAATATTGATCTCATAAGATGCAATAAATGCATAAATAAAAGTTCTCAATACACTTCGATAACCAGCAACAGGACCCTAAGGAAACAAACAAATTGAAAAAAGATCACGGACTTGAAACTAATATTAAACTAATAAAGTGAAGGAAAAAAAAGAATTCGCATATTAGGTAACTAACATAGTTCAACTTATTACATAGGAACCTAGATAAACTAAAATAACTTACATCTGACTCATTTAATAAGTCACTCTCGAGGATCTCAAGAAAAAATCTCAAAGATGCAGCTTCAAAAACTTGATGAACATAGCTAATATGATCAATCTCCTACATATACAACGTTAATTAAATACTGTAACAGTATAGTGCAAGGGGGAAAAGAAAAAGCCAAACCGAAATGCATACCATTAGAACATTGTTTTCTTCTTTTCCCAGAAGTGATGAAATCAAACAAAGAAACACTGCCCATGTTAGAATTAGTGGGCCTGCTTCCTTAGTTTCAAAAGCATTAAAACTAGACACTATTGCATCCATCTCTTGGACATCAATTAAGGAAAAATGAGAAGAAACCTACCTGAAGAATAATGCAAGTGTTTTACCTTGGACGACATCAAGTGTTTTATTTTTGACCAAGGAAAACAAGCTCCAAAAATTCAATAACAACAAAAATAGAAGTAGAAACTCTACACACCTTGAAACACCCACCATTTATCTTTGAATACCTTATCACTCCATGATTCAAGAAACTCTGCATGTCTCAATGTCTTAAGTTAGGTAAAATCAAGAAAATTAAAGGAGAAACTATATAATGAGAAGTAAAATCATGTTAATTTCAAGGACAAACTATACATGACCCTGAAATTTTCATAGTATTAAAAAAAAGTGACCTTACAATTTGAAATTCAAGTTATAAATGCTAACCCAAATGTTGAAAAACAAAATCATATTTACAAATTAAAAAAATAAGGCTTGATCTCTAATAAAAAATCAGTTATATTCATACTAGTCTCAAGGTAAGAGAATACTTATTGCCTAGTAGGATAAATGGAAATACAAGAATAAAACTACAATGTCTCAAACTACTTTAGAAATTTCTATACCTTAACCTCAATTTCATCATAGAGGAAACGTTGTTTCAAGACAGTTAATGCTTGTTGGGATGAATCATTATAGATGTAAAATGGCATTAAAATACTCTCAATAAAACTCACGTTCTGTGACTCAAGAACATAATCCACCAACATCCAAGAAAGAGAGCATTCAATAAGAAACTGGACAAGGAGAATAAAAATGTTTCAATAAAATAAACTGGACTATTGATGATTAGTCAGAACAACAAAGTAATAACTTGAAAATCAATTGAATACAACAAAAAAATAAAAATAAATAACAAATAAGAATGCCCACATTTCACAATTTTAAGAAGTATTTGCTGGGAGGAGTTGCTGGAGTTAAAGGTACATTGCCTAGCAATTAAGATAACCATGTTTAGAGCTGGTTTAACAAGCCAAACTTTCTCATCAAAACTAACCATCTTTTGAAATGACTTCATTATCTTTTGTTTCTCATTATCTTTAGTATTTGACTGTTGATGGTTTGTTTATAGTGGATTGGGGTAAAAATTGCAGAGTACATACTAGAGCTGAGAGACACAAGTCCAGTAAAATCATTAAGCAAAGTTTTTCAAAATATATTGTCAACATTTTTGTGAATGAATGCTGAAATAGAATATTGGATTTGTTCTGTTTCAGCTTAACGATTTGGAGAAGATAGGCATGTCATCTAAGCAGGTAATTTTCACTTTATGTTATCTGAGAGAGAGATTAGATAAAATTGGTTACATCATACCTGAGTAATCCAATATATGTAAGAAAAAATTGAGCTTGTAAAAGAAGGTTTCCAACTATTTCATATCGTTGACCTAAGGCTCTATAATTAACTGTATCCACACCACCTTTGGCCTTGGGGACATAGATTGGAATAAACGATGAAAAAACACCCGTGAAGATAAGAATGTACACAAGTTCACATCAATATTATTAATCAAAATAAGGTTAGAACATTAGATCATATGTACCAAAAGATATTATATTCATGCTTTAGATACCAAAAACCTTTTCTCCTATCTCTTCCATTTGTTGGACAATTCTATTGTAATTTGTAAAATTTAGTAAGGGAAAACAAGCAATTATAAACTGCTCACAAATACTACAGAATATTCACAAACTTCGTATACACACCTTTGGCCTTGGGGACATTGATTGGATTGATCGATGGGAAAACACCTGTAAAGATAATAAGAATGTACACAAGTTCATTGCAATACAACACTCAAATTTTATTAATCAAAATTATCCATCATAACATAACATACTCACAGCAAAAGAAAGGCCTTGCTTGAAGCACCATAAGGGTTCCTGATGGAGGAAATGCAAGCCTCCCCAACCAACCTAAAACATGCCTACCTAGCACTTGTTTCATAGGATCTTTCACCCCAAAACAAAAATGATGCAAAATGAGTTGATTATTAGTGGAATATAAAGCCAATCATCAATGATGTAATCTGAAGAATATAAAGCTATAATACCTGCAGAAATCTGAAGAATATAAAGCTATAATACTTTATTAATTCTGTTGGATTTAAGATATCGGCATCTATTTAATCCATATGTCTCACCATCACAACATTATCATTTGTTTTAGATTGATACAACATGTAAAATTCCAAACACAGCAAAACAACACTATATCATACAAGCTACATTTTCCTTTTATGAGCGTTTAAAGGTAAGTAAAAATATATACACGTATTTACTTGCACATTAGAAAAGTTGAATACTTGAATTCAAGCGTCAAAACTCAACATGTTCACATATATTCTGATGCATTCATAATCAAGAAAATTACTGAATTAATAGAACATGACCAGGAAAAAGTATGAACTTGCTCTCCTCCAAGAGAGAAGACACAAGTATCATATCATAAACAAAACTGCCAAGACTTGAGGGAAAAAAGACTGGTAAGAATAAAATTTTTACCACCCAAATGCAAATCCTCCTCGCCATCACTAGGAACAACAAACCTACACTGCCCTGATGAAGAGGAAACCATTGGAAAAAATGAATGAAAGGAGAAGCCATTGACAGTATCTAAGGTGTCACACATACAAAAATAAGTTATAAAGGAAAGCGCAAGTCATCTCTAATACGAATTTTTCCACATTCTAGTGGACCAGAGTATACCTAATGCAGCTTGAAAGCTTGATACCCATTGCCTAGTTTTTAGATCATATATATGAACAGAACCATCCTAAAATGAAACACATTAAATTAATGAAGAAAAAATGCAAGATTGTTTTGCTTAGGGAAACTTGCAATCATCTCATTTGGTTTCAACTATCATCTAAAATTTTGGTTCGGCCTATGCATTGCAGCAGTCACGATAAGAAATTAACCTAATATAAAATTATATTTAAACCACTTTAGATATTTAATTAAATCATTTTGCAACACACAAAAGTATTAATGTGAAGAGGCTTTGCACTGTTTGAAATTTGGATGGGTGGACTATGGGTTTGCATATATTTCAGATTACTTCTAAGATTCATTTGGCAATAGATTGTGGGAAATTGGAAATAGGCATGCTAAAAAAATGTCAACCCAAAGCAACTTGAGAATATGATGGTATGGTGGAATAAAATTATAATTAAAACGTGTAATTTCTTCAATTAATTATAACCCAAATCTTAAAGTACTTGGCCATATGAAAGTTGAGATGCTACCTGACCACCTGTACCAAGATGCTGGCCTTGTGGTTCAATATCAAATGATATCCGCTGGTTGGTGTATTCTGATGATCTATATAGTTTATAAGTAGGTCCAAACGAAGTGAGTACAATAGATTGAATTTATAATGTATACTAATAGAAAAAGGTCACACTAACAAACAGATGGCATGAACCCCTTGAGAAGTTACTGTTGTGACTGTGTAAATATATATGATATATAAACTACTTGAAAGTCCTACTCATTTAATAAGCAAGAGTTTTCAAATACCTATGTTTTCTAGTTTAGTTAAGCTTAAACATGAGAACATTTGGTAATTAAAATATATTTGTTGTAATAGATTAATATACAGTTCTAGCTATGGAAACATCAGAGTTTCCTCCTATAAGTATGTGCTAATTCAGCTACATAAGCTATAAAGCATTCTAATCTATACATACCCATGTAATTCTGTGTATATATATAAGCTGCATACTATGTAATGATGGCTCTATTGCCTAGTAATACAAGTTTTATTTCCCCTGTTTTTGGAAATACTTTGCACATCTCATCAATCTTTAAACTTTCCTAGTTTTCATATCTCTATAATGACTAAAAGGAAAGCAAATCTCTTAAAAATTATCCCTCAGAATATGAACCATGAAAATGGCTACTACTAGTTCTATAAAGCTATAATCAAAATCAAATCATGCATTGGCATGATGACACTACTAGAATCAGAGTCAAATTATACATTGGTGTAATTTAAGTTATGAGACTCAAATATCAAGAGTGTTGGTGATCAAATTCAGTGTTTACTATAAAAAAAAATGCTCAACCCAAATCTCCAAAATGGTTTATCATTTCAAATAATTAGTTACCAACTATAACATTGATATTAACCAAAAGGGTATCCAAAATATGTGATTCCCTAAAATATCACAACAGTGAATAAAACTTTCCTTTCATTTTAGACACATCTCTCAGCAACCAAACTGTAGAAAGAAAGTTTTATGTTTAAAAGGAGCAACATATCAATTCAGTTGTGATTGACAACAATAAGTCGTGATTTGAAAGAAAAATAAATCTATCTACATCTTCGTTAATAAGACTCAAAGAAGAAAAACAACAACAAAAATATAACCTTATTTAAATCAAACACAATGATTTAAGTTAAATTCTTATATATGTTTGCTTGTTTGTTCTTCAGCTCATGATTGTTCTTGGAGGATCATTTGCCTTTATCATAGGGACAACTATAAGTTGTAGATCATTAGCTCTAACTTGTAAATAGTTATTACAATTACATATTTTATTTATTTTCCTATATCACTATATATGTGTATGTTATGTGATTGAATTGAATTTTTCAAAGAAACATACAAGAATTTAAGGGACTGACTTCTGAGTTTTTTTTATTTTTTAAAATTTTTTTATCTGAAGGACTTGTTCCATGCATTGTCTTACTGGTTGGTCTACATTTTTTTCCTGAGTCCCCTAGATGGCTGGTATGAATTGGATCAAAACTAAGCTTAGAGAACATAGAAACTTTGAAAATTTCGACAACCCCTAAATTATACACGCAAACAGAGAAAACTAACCCAAACAAATTGACATGGAACCTAAAATCAATTAAAAATAAAGAGCAAAACCTTTAGTACAGTTATCAATTAAACGTAGAACATATACCTTTGACTAGAGCCTTGCAGATGCCGGTGGTCCCATGACTGGTAGAGAAGAACAGTTATCAATCAATATTCTTTGCCCACCATTAGTTTGTCTCAACAATAGTGAGGGGATAAATCATGAAAATCAGAAAAGTTACAGATCGTGATTCATGAGTAACGAGATTCTGGTATCCCAATTACTTGACTTCAATAACGATATTATGGTACCATATAGCATCAAAACATATGTCAAGCCTCTGATCTAGTGAATCACACTTGGAAGAGTACACATCCAAGTACTCGATCCTTAATATAGTGAGCTAATGGTAATGGAAGAGTACACATATGGCGATCCTTATAGGCCACCACCATCTCCACGTCCATTCACTACAACAAAAAGTCGCCCCTAATAACCCTAAAAGTCGCCCCTAATACATATTAGGGGTGACACGTCGCCCCAGATCTGTCGCCCCTGATAAAATGTGCCTAATATGGTACATTAGGGACGACTCAATGGGGCGCCCCTAATATTCAAATATCAGGGGCGACTAAAAGTTGAAATATCACCCCAAAAATTTGAACATTTTGCATAACTTTTGTCGATGTGTCGCCCCTGATATGTCACTAGTTGCCCATAATACTTTATTATTAGGGGCGACATGTCGCCCCTAATACCATGATATGTCGCCCCAAATGTTTACACGTGGCATAAATATTAGTCGATATGTCGCCCCTGATAGTTGATTATTAGGGGTGACTATGTCGCCCATAAACATATTTTATTTATAAAAAATAATAAAATTAAATAATTAAATAAAATTTTAATTAATTATTAATCTAAATTATTAATTTAAATTTAAATAATTGAAAACAAAATATTAAAATAAAATTATTATATTAAATATTCAAATTAGTTTATTAAGATAACAATTATCCATATTCTTAATACATTAAGATAACAAATATTTATATTGTTCATATAATTTAACAATAATTAATAATAAAATAAACCTAATCTCCTAAATCAGTTGCCTCGTCCTCCCTATTGTCTTCTTGTTGCAGTTGTGGTTGTTGTGGTTGTTGCGGTTGCTGCGGTGGCGACATCGACCAAGGATATTGGGGAGGTAATGTGGACGATCGAGCTCCATATATGTAGGGATACGGCGGTTGCGACGACGGTGGAATCAACCACGGACCCCGACCCCGACCCCGACCTCGACCCCTTCAATTTGTGGCCCACTCCTCGCTCATGTCCACGCCTTTGGCCCAATACTTTTTGGTAGTAGTATTTGAACCTGTAATGCATGTTAGTTTTTACTCTAATAATCGTTATGTGTAACGTTAATTGTAGTAAGTTTATTCATATAATGTAATATTATTTGTTATACCCAGATTTCGAGCCATGATAAATGTGACCTCGAAAGCTGGATTCGCAGCGAATGAACTCGTAAAGTCTGAAGTATGTTCCAAGACTAGACATCGAACCTGCAAAGCTGAGACGACTTTAAATATGGTGGCCTCGAAATCCACACGATCTCGAAGGGTAGCTCTCGAGATGCATCTATCCTCAGGGATGACCTCGGATCATGGGTTCTGAGCCTGACGCGCGTACGATCTCGAAAGCCACGTGACCTCGGGAGATGTTATTAGCTCGAAAGTTGATGTGAGACCTGGGAGAATAAGGCCTTGGTGATATGTGATAATAACCTTGAATATCTTAAAGTGTTGTCTATAAGAGACGTGGTCTACATTTATTACTATAAATCCCCTAAAATCATGGGATATTATTTGATTAGTTATACGCCCCTTGGTCTTCAGGGGACGTTTCCTTTTATATCGGATTACAGGCATTTAAGGCCATTTGATTTATTTGCAAAAAAAGAGTAACTACCCAAAATATGTGGGATAATATTCTGCAATCTCCTCTATAAATAGAGAGGTCGTGCACCATTGTAAGGGACCGAATCTTTGAATCTGGAGAAAAAACTCTGAAGAATTCATACTTGAAGAATTTTCAGAGATCTTCATGAGTTTAATAACAAAGACTCGTGGACTAGGCAGATTTAACTGCTGAACCACGTAAAAATTGTGTTTTGTATTATCATATTTATATTGGCCATCATTGTTTGTTGTTTACGTGCTCTTCTTTCACAGTTGACGAAAAACAGCATCAACATTTCGGTGCTTTCATTGAGAGCCTTAAGCATTCATCCCTGAGTAAGTCATGGCCACTAATAATCAGAACGTTACTGAAGAAAATTACCCAAGACGTCCTGGGAAACAACCAATGGAAAACCCGGATGTTGAAGAAAGAAGTGGATCTTCCGATTCTCGGGGACCACCTGCTCCACCAAGGGATGAGGATATGTATTACAATCCCGAGTGGTATGTTCCCATTGTGGAACTTGAAAACCGAAAATTGAAGCAGCAGTTTGCAGAGGCCAACAAACGGAATGAGGAGTTGGCAAGGATAGCCGCAGAGGCGCAGGTGGCTCAGCCCCTGCCTCAGCGTGAAAACCAAGTCCCTCCTCCAAAGGACATACACGTTCCTCCCCGTAGTCCCCGTGGGTACCCACGAAAAGATGCTGCCACAAGGAGGCCGGCTCAACCTTCGGCACCAGCAGAGCCATCCGCTCCCCCTAGGCCTCAGAGAAATACTCGGGCAAGGGCCTCGGCTAACCCGCCTGTGGAAGTACCTATGGGAACTGAGAACAACCGAACCCCTACAGAGGCTTGGACTCAAATACCTGGGAGCGCACCAAATGCGACCGACCCATATCGGGCCAATTCTGGACCGTCTAGGCCGCGACATGGATGGCAGCCACCGTCACCCATACAGTTCCCTCCATCACCTATAAGATATCCTTCGCCCCCCCACAGGAATGCTCAACCAGTTCGAGATCAGGGCGAAAGGCGTGCGGGAGGAAGACAAGGAAACGGGGAGGCTTTCTAGGAGCGGAGAGGCGCCCCATCTGAAAAAAGTCAAACATCTCGGTCTTGCACGGCTGAGACGAGGTGACATGGAAAGAATCCATCACGAAATAACCATGCGACGAGTTTTACCAGTGATGATTCTGGAGATACCAGGTCGGTCAGCAAGCATGACCGAGGTCGTAAGAATACTGGAAACCGCAGAAATCATCCCGACCTGCGAGAGCACCTGAATCAAAGTCGGGGTAATGGTGACCCAATAAATCCGGACCTGAGGGATCACTTGAATAGGCGTAGAGATCCCTTGCGGAGACACGAGCCTGGAATTATGATCGATGACAACCGATTCCAGACAGTACCCCTTGCGGACCCAGTCCAAGAAAGAATCGATCAGCTTGAAAAGGCCTTTAGGCTTTTGAAAAACGAGCAAGAGAATAATCGATATGAAGACTCTGACGAGGAGCTCGAACCATTTTCTCCCCATATTTCCAATACTCCATTTCCTCAAGGGTTTCGGATCCCTCACGTCCCAACGTTCGAAGGAAAGACCGACCCGTATAGTCATCTGAGCACGTTCAACACCATAATGAGAGCCAGTAACGTGGGTTACGAGCTCAGATGCATGTTATTTCCAGCATCATTGACAGGACCTGCCAAAAGCTGGTTCAAAAAATATAAGAGACACTCGATAACTTCTTGGGAGCAGTTGTCTAAAGACTTTAAGAAGTAGTTCAGAGCGATGATGGGGGTCAGACCAGAGGCATCAACCTTAACTAACGTTCGACAATAGCCGGGCGAAACACTAAAAAGTTACCTAACAAGGTTTAATCTGGAAGTCACCCGAGCTCGGAACGTAGATGACAGTGGGCACCTAATGGCTGTCCAAGCCGGCGTAATGCCGGGGAGTGCCCTTTTGGACGACATGCAAAGAAAACCAGTGAGGTCCATAACCGAGTTTAACATACGAGCGCAGAGGTTTGTCAATGTAGAGGAAGCGAGGTCGACACTTAATGTGACTTCCCAGCCCGAAACTACAACGATAAACGTCAACTCTACCTCAACCTCGGCGGACCTAGCAGCTCCAAAGCCTGTCGCGGAAAACCCCTCCAAGAGGAAAAAGAACGAAGGGAGTAACCCTGAAGCCGAGGGAGGAAAGAAAAAGAAATGGGAGAGATATTTCTCTGTGTATAGAGTATACACCGAGCTCAATGAGTCTCGGGAGAACATATACGTGGCTAATGAAAACCAGGTCTCCTTTAGCGTCCGGACCCGAAGAGAAATCAAAAATCCAAGAGGGACTCCAGTAAGTATTGCCGATTTCACAGAGACACCGGGCATACAACCGATGAATGTCGACAACTGAAGGACGAGATCGAAGGATTGATCTCAAGAGGTTACTTCCGGCAATATGTCAAAAACCAGAGTACTAGTCAAGCGGCCGCGAGCCAGAGAGTAGCCGCGCCTCCGATGGCACAAAACAATAATTCTCGAGCTCGGGAAGAAGATAGGCCCCCGCCGATAGATGGAGAGGATGTAATAACCATCTCGGGAGGGCCTCATCCCGCAGGAGTAGGTAGGAATGCCCAAAAGAGATACGTTAACGAGTTGAAAACTGGGGATGGGTCTCCTTATGAACCCGAACCTAAGGCTCCAAAAAGCCAGAGGATTGAAACACAACCAATAACCTTCACTGAGGAAGACGCGTCCCATGTCCAGTTTCCTCACCATGATCCACTGGTCATCACTCTCTAGCTGGCCAAATAAAGGGTCCACCGAGTTCTCATAGACAATGGGAGCTCAGTCAACATTCTCTATAAAGCAACCCTCGAAAAGATGGGACTCTCCCTTCGCGACCTAAAAGCGTGTGCAACTACTTTATACGGCTTTTCAGGAGAAGGGACCGCCTGTATGGGATCCATCGAGCTCCCCTTGACCTTGGGAGACTACCCAGTCTCGGCAACCAAGATGATGGAGTTCGTGGTAGTAGACTTACCATTAGCCTACAATGTGCTACTCGGGAGACCCACCCTGGTCGGGCTAGGGTCAGTTTCATCAGTAAGGCATCTGGCCCTTAAGTTCTCGACCTCCAGTGGAGTCAGAACATTGAAGGGAGATCAATTAGCAGGGAGGGAATGCTACAGCATCTCCTTGACAGGAAAGAAACAGACGAGCGCACAAGCACTTGCCATCATTCAAAACAAAGATGGAACGGTCTTAGAGAATGACGAAGAGATTGATCCAAGGATTGAGGAGAAAGTTGACCTCGAACCTTTAGAGGAGCTCGAAGAAATTCAGCTCGAGGAAGCCGATCCCTCGAAAAAGGTGAAGGTCAGAAAACACCTCCAAGATGAGACAAAATAGCAATTAATTTGTTTTTTGAAGAAAAATCAGGATGTCTTCGCGTGGTCGCACTCGGACATGGTGGGAATAAGTCCGAGTATAGCAAGCCACGCACTGAATATAGACAAAAGCTTCCCCCCGAAGCAACAAAAGCGAAGACAGCTGGACGAAGATAGAAAGAAAGCACTAAAGGAGGAGGTTGACAGGTTAAAGGCAAACCGATTCATTAGGGATGCCTTTTACCCTGACTAGGTAGCCAATCCGGTGTTGGTCCCAAAGCCCAATGGGACGTGGCGAACCTGTATTGACTACTCAGATCTCAACAAAGCTTGCCTGAAAGACTGTTTTCCGTTGCCAAGGATTGACCAGCTCGTGGATGCCACGGCGGGGCATGGCCTGATGTCCTTCATGGATGCCTATTCTGGATATAACCAGATTCCCATGCATGCCCCCGACCAAGAACATACGAGCTTCATCACGGATAAGGGGCTATACTGCTATAATGTTATGCCATTCGGGCTCAAGAATGCTGGGGCCACATATCAGCGGCTCATGAAGATGATGTTTTCAGAAAAAATAGGAAACAACATGGAAGTTTATGTCGATGACATGCTTGTCAAATCTCAACTCAACAAGAACCATGTTGATGACCTCGAAGAGCGCTTCGGCGTACTCCGGAAATACAACATGAAGCTAAATCCTCAGAAGTGCACTTTGGGGTGTCTTCAGGAAAATTCCTGTGCTTTATTGTGAACTCTCATGGAATCGAGGCTAACCCCGACAAGATCAAGGCCCTGATTGACATGCCCCCACCTCGAAGGCACAAAGATGTCCAAAGTTTGAGTGGCAGGATGGCAGCCCTAAGCAAATTCATCTCAAAATCTACGGACCGTGGTCTTCCATTTTTCAACTTATTGAGAGGAGGTAAGAAATTTGAATGGATGGAGGAATGCGAGCTGGCCTTTCAGGAGCTCAAAAAGCACCTTGCGGAACCACCCATCCTGTCAAAACCTGAAACGGGAGAAATACTGTACCTATACCTTTCAACCACCGAACACGCAATAAGCGCAGTGCTCGTTCGAGAAGAAGAGAAGGTGCAAAGACCCGTTTTCTACATCAGTAAAAGATTACTGGGGGCAGAGTCAAGATACCCATTGATGGAGAAGCTCGCGCTCATTTTAATTCATTCGCCTCGTAAACTCCGCCCCTACCTTCAGGCGCATCCCATCCATGTGCTGACTGACCAACCACTTAGGCAAATCTTGTCTAAACCAGAAGCTTCAAGTCAACTTCTTAAATGGGCTGTTGAGTTTGGATAGTTCGAGATCACCTACCACCCGAGAACGACCGTTAAGGCACAGGCATTGGCGGAATTTATAGTGGAATGTACTGGCATCGCCGACGACGAGGTAATAACCCCGGCCCACGAGTTGTGGAAACTTTACGTCGACGGCTCATCAAATGAAAATGGAGCGGGGCAGGGGTCATTTTGGTTACCCCCGCAGGGAGCAGATTTCATTCTGCCTATAGATTTGGTTTCAAAGCGTCGAATAATGAGGCTAAATATGAGGCTTTACTCGCGGGACTTCGTATAGCAAAGGAGCTCAAAGCTAGAGCTGTACATTGCTACAGTGATTCCCAGCTTGTGGTAAATCAAATCTTGGGAGAATACCAGGCTCGCGGCATAAGAATGGCAGCTTATTTGGAGAAGGAAAAATCTGCATTGTAGTGTTTCAAATTTTATACTATCGAACAGGTTCCCCGCGAGCGGAACTCAAATGCAGATGCCTTAGCTCGGCTCGCCACATCCGCTGAAAATGAAGAACTGAACGTTGTGCCCATAGAACACCTATCGGCACCTAGCATTAATGATCCAGAGGAGGAAGATGTGTGTATGATCGAAACAGAACCTACCTGGATGACCCCAATAGTTGAATATCTCGAGAACGGAGTCCTTCCAAGAGACCGGAACCAGGCTCGAAAGTTGATGTATCAACTTCCCCGTGACACTATTTTGGACGGAAAGCTATACAGAAGGGGATATTCCATGCCGTTACTTCGGTGCGTAACCCCGCCCGAAGCTAAGAAGATTATTGAAGAAATTCATGAAGGGTTCTGCGGAGATCACACCGGGGGGCATAGCCTGTCCAAGAAGATCATACGCCAAGGATATTTCTGGCCAACTATTAAAATGGATTCTTTCGAGTACGTGAAGAAATGTGACAAATGCCAGAGATTCTCCATGATTTCCCGTGCTCCACCATCCGAGCTGACCATGTTGACTTCCCCATGGCCTTTCGTGGTATGGGGCATCAACCTCATAGGCTCTCTCCCGACTGGCAAAGGCGGATTAAAATATGCTGTAGTCGTCGTGGATTACTTCACGAAGTGGACGGAGGCTGAACCATTGGCAACTATAACTTCAAAAAAGATCCTTGATTTCGTAGTAAAAAGCATCGTGTGCCGATATGGGGTGCCGAGGAAGATCGTATCCGACAACGGAACCCAGTTCGATTGTGACTTGTTCACCAACTTTTGTGAAAAGAACGGCATAATAAAGAGTTTTTCATTAGTAGCTCATCCTCAAGTGAATGGCCAGGTCGAGGCTGCGAACAAAACTCTCAAAAGTTCTCTGAAGAAAAAGTTGGAGGAGGCGAAGGGACGTGGCCCGAAGAATTTCCCCAAGTCCTATGGGGATATAGGACCACAGCTCGAACATCAACAGGACATACCCCGTTCTCTCTAGCATACGGCTGCGAGGTAATGTTGCCCATCGAGGTCAAAATCCCAATGATCCGAACTCAGATTTACGATCAAAGTTCAAACCACACTCAGCTTCAGGAGACCTTAGACTTGATTGAAGAAAAACGAGAAGAGGCTCAGTTAAGAAACGCCGCCTACCAGCAGCGAACTACCAGGTATTTCAACAAGAGGGTTCGAGATCGAAAGTTCGGAATGGGAGATCTGGTGTTGAGACGTGTATTTTTGGCAACGCGAGATCCGGCAGCTGGAGTGCTCAGGCCGAATTGGGAAGGACCGTACCAGATAGAGTCAGTCATTCGGCCCGGTGTGTACAAACTTGCGAGATTGGACGGAAGCCTGGTACCACGAGCATGGAATGGCGAACACCTTAGACCTTACTATCAGTAGTGTAGGAAGTGTGTTGCTTGTAACCATGATTGATTATTTGTAGTAGTTTGTCTGCTTTTGAATTCCATCAAATAAAGATCTATTTCGTTCAATATGTTATCTCTTTTTATTTTTGCAATCTCTCTTAATTTAATAACCTATGGCCACACTCGTAGGATATTAAGGGGGCATCATTGGTATATATACCATTGATTTAAAAAAAAAAATAAAAAAAAAAACATAAAAGTATTTGGATATAACCAGATACGCGAGCTTAGATAGTTTGGACATAACCGAATTATCAAAAACATAAAAGTATTTGGATATAACCAGATACGCGAGCTTAGATAGTTTGGACATAACCGAATTATCAAAAACATAAAAGTATTTGGACATAACTAGATACGCGAGCTTAGATAGTTTGGACATAACCGAATTATCAAAAACATAAAAGTATTTGGACATAACCAGATACGCGAGCTTAGATAGTTTGGACAACCGAATTATCAAAAACATAAAAGTATTTGGATGTAACCAGATACGCGAGCTTAGATAGTATGGACAACCAAATTATCAAAAGATAATAACGTTTGGATTTAACCAGATGTGCAAACTTAATAGGTTTGTAACAAACAAGCTAAAACTAATCGACGAGTTGGAATTTAAACCTACTTCGAAATAAGTCGAGATCGAGGCTGGAATATCTTAAAGAAAAATAGTTTCGAACTCATAACCTCGGGGAGATAACCGAGGATGAGGAAAAGTAACTAAGCAAAAAGATATAACTAAACCAGTCACGTTACATACCATGTGAGAACTTTCGGGTTCATGGTTAAAGTAATATCCGACCTTGATAAATAACGAGATCGGAAGCGGATAATTCGAGCAAACGATGCATGAATGCATCGAGTCTCGAGCCTAAATCCACACTATGTTTGTATGAATAAATAAACATAAATGATTCATCAATATAAAATATGCAAAATATTTCGAGCCAAGAAATGTAAAGCATATGTAAGTTTATAAAAAAAAAAAATTGTATCAGCCCTACGGGCATAAATAAAAATAGTTACAAACAATAGAGGGACGCAGCCCCGAGGTAAGAATCAAGAAGGAGCAGTTCCCTTGGCTTTTTCGGCGTCAACGGCACTAGACCCTCCAGGACGAATATCATGACTATCCTTCTGAGCAGCCTCTCGAGCAGCTTCACTCACCTCAAGACGGACACTCCACCGCTCTACATACTTGGCCTCGAGAGGACCCAGGAAGCTGGTATCGAGGTCGGCATTGTCAACCCAAATTTTGTACATGGCCTGGTCAACCGCCTTCTCCTTCTGCTCTTTGAACTCGTTCAGGAGGCGGGCTTTCTCACCTTCCATGATGTCGAAAGTAGCAGCTTTCTCCTCTTCGAGCTTAGCGTTAGCCTTCTCCAGCTCAGCAAGACGAGTCTTCGCCTGTTCAAGCTCGACTTTCGTCTTCTCCAGCTCCGCAAGACGGGTCTTCACTTTCTCAAGTTTGGTCTTCGAGTCCTTGAGTTCATTAGCCATCTTAAGCTGGAGATCCCTCGACTCTTGGGCCAGATACATACTCGTGTGCACCTCATTGGTGAGCTTATAATTAAGCTATGCTGAAATGACAAGGGCCTGAAATACACAGAACGAATTAGAACGCGAGCTGAGACACAAACAGTTAAAGGAGAGTTGCGAAGGCTACCGCAGCAGTGAGTTCAATACTCTTATCATAAAGAGTATTACAGTCCGAGGCCTTGTGCACAAGGTCCCAATGGTCGGCGCCGAAGCCTGAAAAACTCTGACCCACTCGAGAGAGGACGTCCGAGCTAAGCACAGCCCCTTGGGTCCCAGCGGCGCTGTCAAGCACAAACTCTTCAATATGAGGTCGGGCCGTCGGTAATTGAACCTTGGAGACGGAAAGTTTCTTCGGGGGTCGGCCGACTGTTATTTGACTGTCGGTCGGAGGAAGCGAGGCGGGTGCGGTTGAACCAGACACATCAACCTGTACAATCGGCTCCTCGGTTGTGCTCGCAATAGCCTTAGCCGTTGGGGTCTCCTCAAGGCGTCTGGGGACCTTGGATGGTCGGTCGGACCTCCGCGAGGCTCTCAAGCGTTTACTCTTCTGAGCTCCAGCTCCCTCATCACTAAAAAGCACAGCGTCGAGATCGGGATCCATGGCACCTGCACAGTTCGAATCGAAGTTAGACATAATGATAATAAGCTTGGAAAATAAAAAAGAAAAATCCATGTAAAGAAAGAACTAACTGGAACTCTCCCACGAACTAGAGCTCGGGGACCATGAAATTCCCCCATCTTCAGAAGAGGCGGGGGGAGTGTCTTCCCTATAGGTGGGCGTCAACCTCGAAAGGTCTCTATAGTCGTTTGTCCCATATTGGGCGGCTATCCCGTCCCACACTTCATTCAGACTATACATGGAGTCATACTTCCCGAGCCAACTATCAAACCTATGAACTCAGTCGTCTACCCAAGTCCAAATATAGAAGTGGTCCCTATCGTCTGGGCACAAGACTAACCTATCGAGTTTATATTTTAGTAAGGTGGGGGACCACATTCTTGAGCTAAGGATGACTTTACCTTCTTCATCCGAGTCTGAGCTCGAGGCTTCATCATTAGCCTCATTCCCCGATGGCGGACTCCTTCTGCGGACAAGAGGTGGGGGCCTCACCTCTGTCCTCGGAGGGAGGATGCCTGTGGGCAAAGGCACCTGTTCCCAATGTTCATACTTTTTATTGGACCAGTCAAAGGTGGACTGACCCTCTCCCAAAAGTCTGCAATCTCGGAGCTTATCCTCATGTAAAAGGTACAAGAGAGACCTCCTGCCATGAGGGAGTTGGAGCAGGGTCTCTCTATGCCCCTTCATTGCCTCGTCGGGAGTAGGACGCTGAAAATTGGCTGGAAAGAAAGAAACATTTTAACTAAGTACGGATCTTACAACTAAAATCCTGAGCACAGAGATAAAAAAAAAAGGTTGGAATACTTACGAATCCGCCTGAATGAGTAGCATCGAGACGGAGACAAGCCATCTGTCCAGAAGAAGGCTTTCTTAAAATCAGGTGGGTGATTGGGAAGGTCCTCAAATACCTTTTTTTCTTTGGGATAGCTCGAAAGATATAAAATCTCTTGCGGTGAAGGCCCCTTCCACTTCAGCTCGTGGTATAGCGACCTTAGGACAGACAGAACCCTGTAAGAATTGGTGTTGAGCTGGAACGGAGCCAACCCAACAAAATCTGTGAAGTCCTTGAAAAAAGACTTCAAAGGAAACAGCGCCCCTGCCTTCATGTGTTCCTGGCTCCATGCCGCGTATCTCAGCCTGTTGTCACGGTCCCCGGGAGCGTAACAGCTTCGTTCGTGAGCGGCCGGAGCTCGACACTTCAAGGAACTTGACAACCTGAGGCCATGGAGGGCCAGAATGTCAGTTATCTGACTTGTCGAGGTAACCGAGCTCAATAGTGCTCGGCCTCAAAGATTTCTCTCCTCGGTTGCAAGGTAGAAGGCTCCCCCATAAATGAAAATTGGAGCTCTCCCGGGCTGTACGCAATAGTCACTGTCAGTTTAGGGTCGAGTGTGATCGTCCTGGGCCCTGAATTGGATTCTAGGTAAATAGCCTCTCGAAGGGTCCTCCTCTTTTTCTCTATGACCTCGTCAATTTGGCGGCGGTAATGAGCTCCAATGTTCTCCTGTTCGCGGGCGAGATCGTACTCGCGAATTCGACGTTGATTTCGAGCAAACAGCGATTCCAGGCTCGGGGTTTTGGGCGAATAAGGGATTGCCAGCAACGACCCCCACCGTCTTTCCAGATTCTGTGACATCTAGCGAGAAAGAAAAAATGGTGAGGGCCATGCATGCAAGAATTACAAGCTTGACAGGACGAGCTCGGAGTTTAGGAACGAAACAAGCTCGACACTAAGACCCTTATTAAAGAGTCAGAACGTGCGTTCCACGAGAAAGGGAGGAGAGTGGACAATTTTTTTTTTTAAATCCCGAAAATCAGGGGAAAAAGAGTGGCAGATGACCAGAAAAGGTAACCTTGGGTATCGTGCATTTGTCAAGGCCAAGGTTTTATACTCGATATCTTGGTGTACAAGAAATGTCTTTTAAAATTTTAAAACCCAGAAAACAGAGATCTTGCTCAAACATCAAAACTGGGTATGAACCAGTGATGTAAACCCAGTATGGAAACTTAAAACATAAAAGCCTATCGGATAAAAATTCCCTAACGTATTGTACTAAGAAAATAAACTAGTACATTCACAGAGATAACAAGAACAATATGAACAAAAACTGGGATAAGGGAGAACAAAGATTGGACACTTACACAATAATGGGGATTGCAGAGAAATTGCTGACTGAAGGAGAGGCTGCAAATATGAGCTCACGGACTCGAACAAACCGGAGGTCCTTTGTTTTTTCGGCTGAGAGAACATGCACAAGAAAGAAGTCTCTGGGATGGCCTCTGGTTTCGTCCCCTCCCTTTTTGTTTCTGATGCATGTAAAATAAGAGGAAGAAGAAGACCTTGAATATATAAAGGGAGAAAAGTGAAAAAAAGGATTAATCTGGGCCATTGGCCAGAATCCTCATGAAATCCAACGGTCAGGGGTCGATGACATGATGGTACCGAAAAGGTGGCAGACGAATGATCGTGGGCAGGTTTCCAAGGTACTCAAGTACCATAAATGAGCAATATCCAACTGACGCGTGTCCATTCTCAAGTGTGTGACGGTACAGTTCTCGAAAAAAGTAGTTCAAAAGTTTCCTTCTCTTAGGATTCGAACAAATACTTTTGAGGGGGCAAGATGTTATACCCAGATTTCGAGCCATGATAAATGTGACCTCGAAAGCTGGATTCGCAGCGAATGAACTCGTAAAGTCTGAAGTATGTTCCAAGACTAGACATCGAACCTGCAAAGCTGAGACGACTTTAAATATGGTGGCCTCAAAATCCACACGATCTCGAAGGGTAGCTCTCGAGATGCATCTATCCTCAGGGATGACCTCGGATCATGGGTTCTGAGCCTGACGCGCGTACGATCTCGAAAGCCACGTGACCTCGGGAGATGTTATTAGCTCGAAAGTTGATGTGAGACCTGGGAGAATAAGGCGTTGGTGATATATGATAATAACCTTGAATATCTTAAAGTGTTGTCTATAAGAGACGTGGTCTACATTTATTACTGTAAATCCCCTAAAATCATGGGATATTATTTGATTAGTTATACGCCCCCTCGTCTTCAGGGGACGTTTCCTTTTATATCGGATTACAGGCATTTAAGGCCATTTGATTTATTTGCACAAAAAGAGTAACTACCCAAAATATGTGGGATAATATTCTGCAATCTCCTCTATAAATAGAGAGGTCGTGCACCATTGTAAGGGACCGAATCTCTGAATCTGGAGAAAAAACTATGAAGAATTCATACTTGAAGAATTTTCAGAGATCATCTTGAGTTTAATATCAAAGACTCGTGGACTAACCATATTTAACTGCTAAACCACGTAAAAATTGTGTTTTGTATTATCATATTTATATTGGCCATCACTGTTTGTTGTTTACGTGCTCTTCTTTCACGGTTAACGAAAAACGGCGTCAACATTATTGAATAAAAATGAATATGATATGTAGTCTATCTTGTATCATATTCTACGTTTCTTGTGTTATATTATTAATTATTTTAAATTATGACTATATTTTCATTCTCAAATACCATACAAATCATCATGTAGTAGTTATGATATTATAACTAAAGTCAACCTCAGACATTAGAAGGAAAAAAGTAGCTTTGCAAAATTACAGGAAACAAAAGTATGTACAAAAAGGAAACAAAGAATGTTTTATTTAAATGAGTGCATATCATTTAATACAATGTCGCCCCTAATAAGAGTGGGGCGACTTAATATTTTTATTTAACCTAAACCTACATCTTATTTTCCTCTCCCCTCTAGACAACCCCATACTCCTGCAGTCGCCTCCTCTCCATTTCCCCCCTCAATCTCTCTCTAAATATCTCCCAATCTCTCAATATTTTATTTCAATCTCTCATTTCTCATCTCAAAATTTCATCAGCATAACAACTATATTCTAAGCTATCCCAAAAATTTAAAAGCCTGCAATTGCCATTCAGAAAATTCTCAGAACATTGACAATATATTATACATTTTTCTACACATATTCACAATATATTTTTCTACAAATATATGAAAAACAGTCAACACACATTATTTTGTACACACATTCACAATACATTTTTCTAAACACATATTAATAAACATTCACAATTTATTTTTTTCTAAATAAATATTAATAACACTAATATTACCTAAACCTAAATACATATTAACACTAATAATTCTAATATTTCAAACATTTCAAATATAAATATATTTTTTATCAACAAAATTAAACTAACTAAAAGCACTTTGGTGAAAAAATTATCACTAGGTGATAATATAAAAAACTTCTATCCTATCTTTGGTGATAAAATTTTATCACCAAAGAAAAGCAACAAAAAATGAAATATTTTTTAACACTAGCTTTTTTATGATGTCTTATAAAATTAATTATAGGTAATTATTTCATAATTAGTTATTTTTTTAACTATCAAACTTATTTTTAAATTATTTATCTAATTTTTAAATTATTTAATTTGTTAATATTAAATAAAAATATAATTATTTATTTTATTTTTAAATTATTTATCTAAATTTTAATTTATATTTAAATTATTAAATTTGTTAATATTAAATTAAATTAATTTTTTTTAATTTTTTAAAATTATTTATTAAAAAATATAATTTATTTTGTATTTATTAAATTTGTTAATATTCAATTAAATTATTTATCTAATTTTTAAAAATATTAAATTTGTTAATACTAAATTACATTATTTATAAAGTTTTTTAATTTATTTTAAAAATATTAAACTTCGTAATATTAAATTAAATTAATTTTTTTTGTTAATTCAAATTATTCAAAAAAAATTGTATTATTTAATTCTATTAACTCTACCAAAATTTCAGCAGCGTAACGACTATATTCTAAGTTATCCCAAAAATTTAAAAGCCTGCAATTGACATTCAGAAAATTCCCAGAACATTGACAATATATTATACATTTTTCTATATGTTGGCGCCGTTTTTCGTTAAACAGTAAAAGAAGAGCACGTAAACAATGAATGACAATGGCTAAATGAAATAAAAAAAAATCAAACATGCGATTTTTACGTGGTTTAGCAGTTAAATCTGCCTAGTCCACGAGTCTCTGTTATTAATCTTAAGATTATCTCTGAAAATTCCTTAGCATGAATTCTTCAGAGTTTTCTCTCAAAGATCAGAATTTCGGTCCATTACAATGTTGCATGGCTTCTCTATTTATAGAGAAGGATACAGAATAATATCCCACATATTTTGGGTAGTTACTCTTTTGTGAATAAAATAAATGGCTTTAAATGCCTATAATCAGATATAAAAGGAAACGTCCCTGAGGACCAGGAAACGCATAACTGACCAAATAATATCCCATGATTCTCGGGGATTTACATTAATAAATGAGGATTACATCTCATATTTATAATACTTGTAGATATTCAAGGTGGTTATCGCGTATCTCTAAGGCTTTAGCATCCCAGGTCTCACGTCATTGTTCGAGCTAATGACATCTCCCGAGATCACGTGTCTTTCGAGATCGTAAGTACATCTAGCTCGAGACCCCCGATCCGAAGTCGTCCCCGAAGATGAGTGTGTTCTCGGAGCTACCTTTCGAGATCGAGATCGTTTTGAGCTCATATATTCGAGGTCATATATCGTACTTTGCAGGCTCGATATACAATCCTGGAGCATACTTCAATCCTTATGAGACCATTTGTTGCGAATCAAACTTTCGAGGTCACATTTACCATGGCTCGAAATCTGGGTATAACATCTTGCCCCCTCAAAAGTATTTGTTTGAATCCTAAGAGAAGGAAACTTTTGGACTACTTTCCTTGAGAACTGTACCGTCACACCTTTGAAAATGGACACGCGTCAGCTGGGTATTGCTCATTTTAGGTACTTGAGTACCTTGGAAACACGCCCACGATCGTCCGTCTGACAACTTTTCGGTGCCTTCTTGTCATTGATCCCCATCCGTTCGATCTAGTGAGGATTTCATTCGACGCTCCTGATTAATTCCTTTTCCCCACCTATATATACAAGACCCCACTCTTCATCTTCTTCACTTTCATCCTCATTCGCCATAAGCAAGAAAAAAAAAAACAAGCCCAGAGACCTCTTTGCAAAGTTCCTGTTCCGTGCATGTTTTCTCGACCAAAGAAACAAAGGAATCCTGGTCTGTTCGAGTCAGTGAGTTCTTTCCTGCAACCTCTTCTTCAATCGACGATCTCTCTGCAATCGCCATTACTGTGTAAGTATGCCGTTTTTGTTTTCCATTTAAAATGTTCTTGCTGTGTGTGCTAGTTTACGTTCTTAGCATGATACGATAGGAGGTTTTGAACCGATAGGTTTTTATGCTTTCTAGATTTTTACTCTGGATGTTCGTCTCTGGTTTATACCCAGTTTTGACGTATGAATGTGGTTCCCATTTTCTGGGTTTTGAAATTCTTAGGCAGCGTTTCTTGTACATTAAGTTTTCGGATAAAAACATGGGCTTTGACAAATGCACGAAACCCAAAAACGCTTTTCCTGGCTAACTGCCACTCTTCTTTCCCTTGAATTTCGGTATTTTCAAAAAATTATCCACACTCCTTTTCTTTTTCGTGGAATACACGCCCCTGACTCTTCAATAAGGGTCTTAGTATTTAGTCTCGTTCCTAAATCTCCGAGCTCATTCCATCGAGCTCGTGACTCTTGCATGCATGGCCCTCACCATTTTTTCTTTCTCGCTAGATGTCACAGAATCTGGAAAGACGGTGGGGGTCATTGCTGGCAGTCCCTTACGAGCTCGGAATCGCTCTTTGCCCAGAACCAACGTCGAATAAGAGAATACGAGCTTGCACGCGAGCAAGAAGACATTCGAGCTCACTACCGCCGCCAGATAGACGAAGTCATCGAGGGGAAGAGAAGAGTTCTTCGGGAGGCCATCTATCCGAAACCCAATTCACGACCTAGACCTATTCCCCTCGACCCTGCGCTAAAAGTCACTGTTGCGTATCATCCAGGGGAACTCCAGTTTTCATTAATGGGGGAAACTTCCACCTCTCAACCGAGGAGAGAGATGTTCGAGGCCGAGCTTTACTGGAGCATGGTTACCACAACCAGTCAAATATCTGAAATCCTGGCTTTCCATGGCCTTAGTTTGTCAGGCACCTTGAAGTGTCGACCTCTGACTGGTCAAGAACGGAGCTGTTTCGCTCCTGGCGGCCGCGACGCCACAGTGAGATACGTGGCATGGAGCCAGGAGCACATGAGGGCAGGAGCTTTGCTTCCCTTGAAGTCTTTTTTCAAAGACTTTACTGATTTCGTTGGGTTGGCACTGTTCCAGCTCAACACCAACTCGTACAGGGTGCTGTCTGCCCTGAGGTCCTTGTATCACGAGCTGCAGTGGAAAGGACCCTCACCTCAAGAGATTTTATATCTCTTTTGTTTAAAAAGTAACCCCTCCCGAGCTCGGGGAGGGGATGGTTTTTACTACCTCTCGAGCTACCCCAAGGAGACGAAGGTTTTTGGGGATCTTCCCAACCACCCGCCTGATTTCAAAAGGGCCTTCTTCTGGACAGATGGTCTTTCCCCGTCTCGACATTATTCGTTCAGGCGGATTCATAAGTATTCTCGTTATTTTTACTCCTGAGCTCGAGACTTTATCCATATTTAGTTTAAATATGTCTCGCCTTTAAGCTAATTTCCAGCGTCCCACCCCCGATGAGGCAATGAAGGGGCACAGAGAAGCCTTGCTCCGACTCCCTTATGGCAGGAGATCTCTCTCATATCTATTACATGAGGACAAGCTCCGAGCTTGCGGGTTGTTGGGAGAGGGCCAGTCAACCTCTGACTGGTCTAGTAAAAAATATGAACGCTGGGAGGAAGTGCCACTGCCCACAGGCGCCCTTCCTCCGAGGAGAGAAAGGAGACCATCACTCCCAGTTCGCCTAAGGAGTCCGCGATCAAGGAATGAGGCCAATGACGAAGCCTCGAGCTCGGATTCAGATGGAGGTAAAACCCTTCCTACTTCGCGAATGTGGTCCCCCATTTTACTAACACACAGGCCCAATAGGTTAGTCTCGTGCCCACAGGATAGATACCACTTCTACATATGGAGTTGGGTAGATGACTGTGTCCATAGGTTTGATAGTGGGCTCGGGAAATACGATACCATGTACACCACGAACGAGGTGTGGAATGGGATAGCTGTGCAGTACGGGACCAATGATTATAGGGACCTCTCGAGGTTATTACCTACTTATAGGGAAGGCACTCCCCCCGCCTCCTCTGAAGACGGGGGAATTTCATGGTCCCCAAGCCCGAGCTCGGGGGAGAGTTCCAGTTAGGTTTCTTCTACCATCACTCTATATGTCTGTGATGCTTAAATAACTTGATGTACACTTTTCTTTTACTGACTCACTGTGTTATGACTTGTGCAGGCGAGATGGACTCCAACCTTGACACCCTTATCGACAATGCGGGCGCCAAGAGGAGCAAACGCCCTAGGGCGGGGTCACTGAAGACCGGCCAGCCGGGCAAAGGCTCCAAGAGATCCAAGAAGACACCTCCCCTTGCCCCGCCGGCTTCGAGCTTTGTTGCTGCGTCGACTGTCCAGGCCAGCGCCTCCACGACAATGCCATCCTCGCAGGCCGTCGTTTCCGCGGTTGCACCGACTTCGCTGGTTGGTGCCCCTGCCATTGTTGTGTCCCAACCTCCTGTGGTGGGTGAAACGTCTTCTGCTCAACTTTCTAGAAGACCTTCTACTTCTCGAGTTCAGAAGCTAACAATCTCCACCCATATGGACTCATATGTGGTGGACAATGCTGCTGGACCTCACGGATCTACGCTGATCTCGGATGTCATGTCCCGGATCGGCCAGAGCTATGGCAGTTTCGAAGCTCCCCAATGGCAGTGCTTAACCGGCACCCGAGACCGCACTGTTCTTTATGAGAAGAGTTTCGAGCACACTGCTGTGATAAATAGTCTTCTATGTTCCTTTTGCTTACATTCATACTAACCTGAGGCTAATGGTGGTTTCTTCCTTTTTTCAGGCTCTTGCCTTCACTGCCCAGCTCAATTACGAGCTGAACAATGAGATCCATTCGATCAGGACTCATGCTCAAGAGGTAAAGGACCTCCACCTTAGAGCGAACGACGATCTGAAGGCGGCGAATGCTAAGCTCGAGGCAGTGGTTAAGGAGCGTGAGGACACGGCCAAGGAGCTCGGAAAGCTGAGAGCTGAACTCGAGGAACAAAAGAAAGATAACACCCAGCTTCGGGAGACCAATAAGAAGCTCGAAGAGGACAAGGCCGCCACCTTCGACATCATAGAGGATGCCAAAACTCGCCTTCTTGCCGAGTACAAAGAAAAGAGGGAAAAGGCGGTCGACTCAGCCATGTACCGGATGTGGGCTTATAACGAAGAGCTGGACACCAGCTTCTTAGGTCCCCACGAGGCGCCACTTCTTGAACGATGGAATGCTTGGCTCGAGAAGGAAGAAGCTGAAAGGCTTGAGAAGGAGAAGGCTGAGCAGCTCGAGAAGGAAAAGGCTGCTCCGGGCACCGTTTCGGAGGAAGCTCAGAAGGATAGTCATGCTATTCGTCCTGAGGGGTCCGGTGCCACTGATGCTGAGAAGGCCAAGGAGACTCCTTTTCCTTGAATCTGACCTCGGGGAGATTAGTTATCGGGGCTGCGTCCCCTTATTTCTGTAACTATTTTAATATATGCCCATGGGGCTTATACAATTTCTTTTACCATTCTTTTATATGCTTTACATTTCTTGGCTCGAAATATTTTGCATATTTTTATATTGATGAACCGGTTATGTTTATTTATTCATACAAACATAGTTTGGATTTGGGCTCGAAATTCGATGCATTCATGCATAGTTTATTCGAATTATTCGCTTCCGACCTCGTTACTTATCAAGGTCGGATATTACTTTAACCATGAACTCAAAAGTACTTATATGGTATGTAATGTGAATGATCTGGTTATATCTTTTTTTGTTTAGTCACTTTTCCTCATCCTCAGTTTTTGTTCCGAGGTTAAGAGTTTGAAACTATTTTTCTCTTAGATATTCCAGCCTTGATCTTGACTTGTCTCGTGATAGGTTTAGGCTCCTACTTATCATCGATCAATTTTTTGGCTGGTTTGTTCCAAACCTGTTAAGTTTGCACATCTGGTTAACTCCAAACGTTTTAGGATTTTGGTAGTTCGGTTTTGTCCGAACTATCTAAGCTCGCGTATTTGGTTATATCCAAATACTTCATGTTTTTGATAACTCAGTTATCTAGGCTCACGTACTTGGTTATCTCCAAATACTTTTATCTTTTTGATAAGTCGGTTATGTCCAGACTATCTAAGTTCGCGTACTTGGTTATCTCCAAATACTTCATATAAATATATATTTTTTATTTTTTAATCTGACGGTATATATACCAATGATGCCCCCTTAATATCCTATGAGTGTGACCATGGGTTATTAAATTAAGAGAGATTGCAAAAATAAAAAGAAATTACATATGGAACAAAATAGACCTTTTATTTGATGAAATTCAAAAACAAACAAACAAACTAGTACAGATAGAAATTCATGGTTACAGGCAACACTTCCTACACTATTGATAGTAAGGTCTAAGGTGTTCGCCATTCCATGCTCGCGGTATCAGGCTCCCATCTAATCTCGCAAGTTTGTATACGCCAGGTCGGATGACTGACTCTATCTAGTATGGTCCTTCCCAGTTCAGCCCGAGCACTCCCGCTGCTGGATCTCGGGCGGCTAAGAATACGCGTCTCAAAATCAGGTCTCCCACTCCGAACTTTCGATCTCGAACCCTCTTATTGAAATATCTTGTGGTTCGTTGCTGGTAAGCAGCATTTCTCAGCTGAGCCTCTTCTCTTTTTTCTTCGATCAAGTCTAGGGTTTCTTCGAGCTGAGTATGATTTGAATCCTGATCGTAAATTTGAGTTTGGATCGTCGGGATTTCGACCTCGATGGGCAACATTGCCTCGCAGCCGTACGCTAGAGAGAACGGGGTATGTCCTGTTGATGTCTGAGATGTAGTCCTATATCCCCAAAGGACTTGAGGCAATTCTTCGGGCCATTGTCCCTTTGCCTCTTCCAACTTTTTCTTTAGAGAGTTTTTGAGAGTTTTGTTAACGGCTTCGACCTGACCATTCGCTTGAGGGTGAGCCACTGATGAAAAACTCTTTATTATGCCGTTCTTTTCGCAAAAGTTGGTGAATAAGTCGCAATCGAACTGGGTTCCGTTATCGGATACAATCTTTCTTGTTACTCCGTATCGGCATACGATGTTCTTTACCACGAAATCAAGGATCTTTTTCGAAGATATAGTTGCCAATGGTTCAGCATCCGTCCATTTCGTGAAGTAATCAACGGCGACTACAGCATATTTCACTCCGCCTTTTCCAGGTTGGAGAGAGCCTATGAGGTCAATGCCCCATACTGCGAAAGGCCATGGGGATGTTAACATGGTCAGTTCGGATGGTGGAGCTCGGGGTATCGTGGCGAATCTCTGGCATTTGTCGCATTTCTTCACATACTCAAAAGAGTCTGTTCTAATGGTTGGCCAGAAATATCCTTGACGTATGATCTTCTTGGACAGGCTATGCCCCCCGGTGTGGTCTCCGCAGAACCCTTCATGAATTTCTTCAATGATCTTCTTTGCTTCGGGAGGGGTTACACACCTAAGCAGCGACATGGAATATCCTCTTCTGTATAGCTTTCTGTCTAAAATGGTGTAACGAGGAAGTTGATACATCAATTTTCGAGCCTGGTTCCGATCTTTTGGAAGAATTCCATTTTCGAGATAATAAACTATTGGACTCATCCAGGTCGGTTCTGTTTCAATCATACACACATCTTCCTCGTCTGGCTCAGTAATGCTGGGTGCTGATAGGTGTTCTACGGGTACAACATTCAGCTCTTCATTTTCGGCGGAAGTGGCGAGTCGAGCTAAGTCATCTGCATTTGAGTTTTGTTCTCGGGGAACCTGTTCGATTGCGTAAAACTCGAAATACTCGAATGTGGATTTTTCCTTCTCCAAATAAGCTGCCATTCTTGTGCCACGAGCCTGGTACTCTCCCAAGATTTGATTAACCACGAGCTGGGAATCGTTGTAGCAATGTATAGCTTTGGCCTTGAGCTCTTTTTCTATTCGCAATCCTGCGAATAGAGCCTCGTACTCAGCTTCATTATTAGATGCTTTAAAGCCAAATCTTAAAGCAGAGTGAAATTTTCTCCCTACAGGAGTGATCAGAATAACTCCTGCCCCCGCTCCATTTTCATTTGACGAGCCGTCGACGTAAAGTTTCCACAGCTCGTGGGCCGTGGTTATTACCTCGTCGTCGGCTATACCAGTGCACTCCACTATGAAGTCTGCCAAGGCTTGTGCCTTAATGTTCGTTCTTGGATGGTAAGTGATCTCGAACTGTCCGAGCTCAACAGCCCATTTAAGGAGTCGACCTGACGCCTCTGGTTTAGATAGGACTTGCCTAAGTGGTTGATCTGTCAGTACATGGATGGGATGCGCCTGAAAGTAGGGGCGGAGCTTGAGAGATGAGTGGATTAAACTGAGGGCGAGTTTCTCCATCAATGGATATCTTGACTCTGCCCCTAGTAATCTCTTACTGATGTAATAGACGGGTTTCTGCACCCTCTCTTCCTCTCGAATGAGCACCGCGCTTATCGCGTGTTCGGTGGTTGAGAGGTATAGGTACAATACTTCTCCCGTTTCGGGTTTTGACAGGATGGGTGGTTCAGCGAGGTGTCTTTTGAGCTCCTGAAAGGCTAGCTCGCACTCTTCTGTCCATTCAAATTTCTTACTTCCTTTTAATAAGTTGAAGAATGGAAGGCCACGATCCGTTGACTTCGAGATGAATCTGCCCAGGGCGGCCATCCTGCCAGTCAAGCTTTGGACATCTTTATGCTTCCGAGGTGAAGGCATATCAATCAGGGCCTTTATTTTGTCAGGATTAGCCTCGATTCCACAAGAGTTGACAATGAAACCCAGAAATTTTCCCGAAGATACCCCAAAAGTGCACTTCTGAGGATTTAGCTTCATGTTGTATTTTATGAGCACGCCAAAGCACTCTTCGAGGTCATCAACATGGTTCTTGTTAAGTTGAGACTTGACAAGCATGTCATCAACATAAACCTCCATGTTGTTCCCTATCTGCTTTGAAAACATCATGTTTACGAGCCGCTGGTATGTGGCTCCAGCATTCTTGAGTCCGAATGGCATGACATTATAACAGTATAGCCCTTTATCTGTAATGAAGCTTGTATGTTCTTGGTCGGGGGCATGCATGGGAATCTGGTTATATCCAGAATATGCATCCATGAATGACATCAAGCCATGCCCCGCCGTGGCATCCACGAGCTGATCAATTCTTGGCAGCGGAAAACAGTCTTTTGGGCAAGCCTTGTTGAGATCCGAGTAGTCAATACAGGTTCTCCACGTCCCATTGGGCTTTGGGACCAACACTGGATTGGCTACCCAGTTAGGGTAAAAAGCATCCCTAATGAAATGGTTTGCTTTTAATCTGTCAACTTCCTCCTTTAATGCTTTCTTTCTGTCCTCGTCCAGCTGTCTTCGCTTTCGTTGCTTCGGGGGAAAGCTTTTGTGTATGTTTAATGCGTGGCTCGCAACATTCGGGCTTATCCCCACCATGTCTGAGTGTGACCATGCGAAGACATCCTGGTTTTTCTTCAGAAAGCAAATTAATTGTTATTTTGCATCGTCTTGGAGGTGTTTTCCAACCTTCACCTTCTTCGAGGGATCAGCTTCGTCGAGCTGAACTTCTTCGAGCTCTTCCAATGGGTCGAGGTCAAATTTCTCCTCAATCCTTGGATCGATTTCCTCGTCAATTTCTAAAACCGTTCCATCTTTATTTTGTATGATAACGAGTGCCTGAGCGCTCGTTTGTTTCTTTCCCCTCAAAGAAATGCTATAGCACTCCCTTCCTTCCAATTGATCTCCTTTTAATGTCCCGACCCCGCTTGGGGTTGGGAACTTAAGGGCCAGGTGCCTCACAGATGACACTGCCCCCAGCCCGACCAGGGCGGGTCTCCCGAGCAGTACATTGTAGGCAGATGGTAAATCTACCACCACGAACTCCATTATCTTGGTCACCGAGACTGGATAGTCTCCCAAGGTCACAGGGAGTTCAATGGATCCCATACAGGCAGTCCCTTCTCCTGAAAAGTCGTACAAAGTAGTTGCACATGCCTTCAGGTCGTGAAGGGAGAGTCCCATTTTCTCGAGGATCGCTTTATAAAGAATTTTGACTGAGCTCCCATTGTCTATGAGAACTCGGCGGACTCTCTTGTTGGCAAGCTGAAGAGTAATAACCAATGGATCATGATGAGGGAACTGAACATGAGATGCGTCCTCCTCAGTGAAGGTTATCGGTTGCATTTCAACCTTTTGGCTTTTTGGTGCCCTAGGTTCGGGTTCATAAGGAGACTCGTCCCCTGTCTTCAGCTCGTTAACGTATCGCTTTTGAGCATTTATGCCCCCTCCTGCGAGATGAGGCCCTCCCGAGATGGTTATTACGTCCTCTCCATCTATCGGCGGGGGCCTGTCTTCTTCCCGAGATCGGGAGTTATTATTTTGTGCCGTCGAAGGCGCGGCTACTCTCTGGCTTGCAATAGTCTGTCCAGTACTCTGGTTTTTGACATACTGCCAGAAATAACCTCTCGAGATCAACCCTTCGATCTCGTCCTTCAGCTGTCGACATTCATCAGTGGTGTGTCCGGTGTCTCTATGGAACCGGCAATACTTACTGGAATCCCTCTTGGATTTTTGATTTCTCATTGGGTCCGGACGCCGTAAGGGGACCTGGTTTTCATTAGCCAGGTATATGTTTTCCCGAGACTCGTTGAGCTCGGTGTGCACTTTATATACGGAGAAATACCTTTCTCCTTTCTTTTTCTTTCCTCCTTCAGCCTCGGGGTTATTTCCCTCGCTCTTTTTCCTCTTGGAGGGATTCTCCGAGGTAGGCTGTGGAGCTGCTGGGTCAGCCGAGGTTGAGGCGGAGTTAATGTTTATCGTTGTAGTTTCGGTCTGCGAGGTCGCCTTGAGTGTTGACCTCGCCTCCTCTACATTGACAAATCTCTACGCCCGTCTGTTAAACTCGGTTATTGACCTCACCGGTTTCCCTTGCATGTCATCCCAAAGGGCACTTCCGGGTAAAACACCAGCTCGGATAGCCATCAGGTGCCCACTGTCATCCACATCTCGAGCTCGGGCGACCTCTAGATTAAATCTTGTCAGGTAGCTTTTCAGTGTTTCGCCCGGCTGTTGTCAGACGTTAGTCAAAGTGGATGCCTCTGGTCTGACTCCCATCATAGCTCGAAACTGCTTCTTGAAGTCTCTAGACAATTGATCCCATGAAGTTATCAAGTGTCTCTTGTACTTTTCGAACCAACTCTTGGCAGGTCCAGCCAATGATGTTGGAAACAACATGCACCTGAGCTCGTACCCCACATTGCTAGCTCTCATAATAGTGTTGAATGTACTCAGGTGACTGCATGGGTCGATTTTTCCTTCAAACGCTGGGACGTGAGGAATCCGGAACCCTTGAGGAAATTGAGTGTTAGAAATATGTGGAGCAAACGGCTCGAGCTCCTCATCAGAGTCCTCATATCGACCATTCCCTCATTCATTCTTTAAAAGCCTAAAGGCTTTTTCGAGATGATCGATCCTTTCTTGGACTGGGTCCTTAGGTGGTGTCTGGAATTGACAGTCATTGATCATGATTCCAGGCTCGCGTATCCGTGAGGGATCTCTACGCCCATTCAGGTGATTCCTTAGGTCCGGATTTGTCTGATCTCCCTTCCCCCTGCTCTGATTCAGATGATTTCGCAGGTCAGGACGATTCTTGCGGCTTCCAGTATTTTTACGACCTCAGTCGTGTTTACTGACAGACCTGGTCTCTCCAGACTCATCACTGGTGAAACTCATTGATCGGTCATTTCGCGATGGGTTCTTCCCATGTCGCCTCGTCTCCGCAGTGCGAGACCGGGACGTCTGAATTCTCTCAGATTGTGCGCCTCTCCGCTCCTGGAAAGTCTCCCTGTGTCCTTGTCTATCCCCTGTACGCCCTTGATCCTGATCTCGAACAGGTTGAGCGTTTCTGCGGGGAGGTGAAGGATATCTTATGGGAGACGGAGGGAACCGTATAGGCGATGGTGGCTGCCGCCCTTGCCTCGGCCTAGAGGGTCCAGAATTTGCCCGAGATGGGTTAGTCGCGTTCGGTGCACTACCAGGAACCTGAGTCCGAGCCTCGGTAGGAGCTCGGTTATTCTCAGTTCCTGCAGGCACTTCCACAGGTGGATTAGGCGGGACCCGAGCTCGGGTACTCCTCTAGGGCCTAGGAGGAGCAGATGGCTCTGCTGGTGCCGGAGGTTGAGTCGACCTCCTTGTGGCAGCATCTTTTCGTGGACGTCCACGGGGCCTCCAAGGAGGAACATGCACGTCCCTTGGAGGAGGGACTTGGTTTTCGCGTGGAGGCGGGGGCTGAGCCACCTGCGCCTCTGCGGCCATCCTAGTCAACTCCTCATTCCGTTTGTTGGCTTCTGCCAACAGCTGTTTCAATTGCCGGTTTTCCAGTTCAACAATAGGAACGTAACGCTCAGGATTGTAGTACATATCCTCATCCCTCGGTGGAGGCGGTGGTCCCCGGGAATCGGAGGACCCACTTCTCTCCTCAGCATCCGGGTTCTCCATTGGTTGTTTTCCAGGACACCTTGGGTAGCTTTCCTCAGGGGTGTTCTGATTGTTTGTAGCCATGAATCTCTCAGGGATGAATGCTTAAGGCTCTCAATGAAAGCACCAAATTGTTGACGCCATTTTTCGTCAAACAGTAAAAGAAGAGCACGTAAACAATGAATGACAATGGCTAAATGAAATAAAACAAATCAAACACGCGATTTTTACGTGGTTCAGCAGTTAAATCTGCCTAGTCCACGAGTCTCTGTTATTAATCTTAAGATTATCTCTGAAAATTCCTTAGCATGAATTCTTCAGAGTTTTCTCTCAAGGATCAGAATTTCGGTCCATTACAATGGTGCATGGCTTCTCTATTTATAGAGAAGGATGCAGAATACTATCCCACATATTTTGGGTAGTTACTATTTTGTGAATAAAATAAATGGCTTTAAATGCCTATAATCAGATATAAAAGGAAACGTCCCTGAAGACCAGGAAACGCATAACTGACCAAATAATATCCCATGATTCTCGGGGATTTACATTAATAAATGAGGATTACATCTCATATTTATAATACTTGTAGATATTCAAGGTGGTTATCGCGTATCTCTAAGGCTTTAGCATCCTAGGTCTCACGTCATTGTTCGAGTTGATGACATCTCCCGAGATCACGTGTCTTTCGAGATCGTACTTACATCTAGCTCGAGACCCCCGATCCGAAGTCGTCCCCGAAGATGAGTGTGTTCTCGAAGCTACCTTTCGAGATCGAGATCGTTTCGAGCTCATATATTCGAGGTCATATATCATACTTTGCAGGCTCGATATACAATCCTGGAGCATACTTCAATCCTTATGAGACCATTTGTTGTGAATCCAACTTTCGAGGTCACATTTACCATGGCTCGAAATCTGGGTATAACACTATACATATTCACAATATATATTTTTCTACTAATATATTAAAAACAACCAACACACATTATTTTCTACACACATATTATTATTATTAAATTATAATTATTTATTTATTTATTTATTTCTTACTTACATATTAACAACACTAAAAACATAATACGTTTACACAAATTCACATATTAATTAAAATAATTAAGCAAAATTATAAAATTTATAAATATCTTGATGCCACAAAATTAGAGATATCTTAATCACAAATTTTCCAAAAGATACTCCTTCAATTTCTACACAAACATAATATATATAGTTATAAAAAATAATATAAATAAATAAATGAACTGTAAATATATATAAATATACATACACACACCATGACACACATTATATATACTTATAAAATAAATAAATAATAAACTATATAAATATATACACACAGACACACAATATATATATTTATAACATAAACACATAAATAAATAAAAAAACTATAAATATATTATACACACACAGGCACATTATATATATAATACATAAATAAATAAACTAATATATATACATATATATATACTTACAGAGGTGGTGGAGGCGGCACTGTGAGGCGGTGGTGGAGGCATTGGTGGAGGCAGCTCCGTGTGGCAGTGGTCTCGTAGCAACTCCATGAGGCAGTGGTGGAGGCGGCTCTGAGGCGGTGCCGATGGAGAAGAAGACGGAGCCGAGAGAAAGAGAGGGAACAGAGCCGAGAGAGAGAGAGAGAAAGAGTCGAGATCGAGGAGACGAAGAGGGAAGAGTGAGGGAGAGATCGGGGGAAGAGAGAAGGAGTGAGGGAGAGATCGGGGGAAGAGAGAGTTTTTCGTTTTTGTTTTTTTTGTTTTGTTACAGATCTGGTGAGGGGCAGAGAGAAAGATGAGTATATAAAATTATTAGGAGCGACGGGCCCCATTATTAGGGGCGACGTGTCGGCCCTAATACTTTTCCCAATTAAAACACACCGCCAAAATTTCCCTCTTAATTTTGGGCAAAATATCTGATTATAAGGGGCAACGGCTCCAATATTAGGGGCGACAAGCCCCAATATTAGGGGTGACATGTCGCCCCTAATACTTTTCACCAATTTTAAAATGGCACCCAAATTTCAGGTAAAATATCTCACTATCAGGGGCGACGTGTCCCCCCTAATATTGCATTTTGTCGCCCCTAATAACTTTCCATAATATTAGGGGCGACTTACAACGTGTCGTCCCTGATATTGCAATATTAGGGGGGACAATATGTCGCCCCTAATATTGTCGCCCCTAAAAGTGGTTTTTCTTGTAGTGAACCGAGGTCGTCCTCCTAGCCTGACGTCGTCCTCTAGGGCCAAGGTCATCCTCCAAGCCTAAGGACATCCTCCAAGGCCGAGGTCCTCCAGGTCCTAGGTCTTCCTCCATGGTCGAGTTTGTCCTCTAAGCCTAAGGTCGTCCTCCAGGCCTGAGGTTGTCCTTCATTTCCCGAGGTCTTCCTCCAAGGCTGAGGTTGTTCTCCATTCTTCAAGTCGTCCTCCAGGCCCGAGGTTGTCTTCTAGGCCTGATGTTGTCTTCTAAGCCTAAGGTCGCCCTCTAGACCTGAGGTTGTCCTCCAGGCGTAAGTCGACCTCCAGCCCTGAGGAAGGGTTACATTTAAGTGTGTATTAAAGTTATTAGGCTTGACCCAAGAATTATACAGTTACATTTGAGGTTGCCCTCTAGGGCCAAGGTCATCCTCAAGATCTGAGGTTTTCTTCCAAGCCTGAGGTCACCCTCCAGGCCTAAATCGTCCTCCAAGTCTGAGGTCGTTCTCCAGGGTTGAGTTCGTCCTCCACACCTGAGATCTTCCTTTAGGGTCGAGGTTGTCTTCCAGACCTGAGGTCATCCTCCATGGTCGAGGTCGTCCTCCAGGGCCGAGGTTGTCCTCCAAGCCTGAGGTTGTCCTCTAGGCCCAAGGTCATCCTCCAAGGTCGATGTCCTTTAGGCTTAAGGTCGTCCTCCAAGCCTAAGGTTGTCCTCTAGGCCTGAGGTCTTCCTCCACGGTCGAGGTCTTCCAGGAACCCAGGAGGAGGATTTCTCCAAATTAAACCCTCCCTTTAGGCACTTCCAAGCGATCTTAGACATGTGGATCTACAAGCTACTGTACAGATATGTCTGAAATATTGCTGAACAGAGATGGTTTGGGGCAGCCTGTTGCTTGGGTGAATTTCAATGACACCAAAGTCTCTTTCCTTGTGTTCATCTCTCAATGAAAGCACCAAAATGTTGACTCGTTTCTCCGTTAACTCGTCTAACACCCAAAGAATAATATTGAGAAGATATGTGAGAGCTAAGTAAAGAATATGAGATGTTTCTAGTGTCAAAAAAATAATGGATAGAGAAAATTTTATAGTGGTACAATCCCAAAAAGATAGCCTACATCCACTTAGTTAGTGTCATTGATCTTGCAAGTCATTAATTACATTTGTATTTAGCTTTTAGCTATTTGGCTCCGTTGAAGATGGAGAGCTCTCTATGTAAAAAGTTGTCGCCACTTTTTTTTTTCTCTTTCCTTGGTCCCTACTTCTCTTATTTATATTGAAGAGTTAAAGTTATATTTAAGTGTGTGTTCAAGTGATGGGGTTTGGCCAAAGAATTACACAAAGTCACATTTGGCTAGGCCTAGGCATGATCTGGGGTAGTGATGCTCCAAAAATAATGACATTCATTATAAAAGAGACGACAAAAGACCTGTCCTCAAAGTCAAACTGGTGACCAATAGAACCACCAAGATAACATTTTCTTTAACAGAAATTAAAACAAAATTTGATCGACTTCCACGTCAAGAATTATTCCACTACATGTCCATGTGCTTGATTATCATGATGTGAACTATAATGGAATTATTAAATAGCTTTTTCATTATAATGGAATTATGGAATTATGAAATTATGAAATAGCTTTTTCAACGGAGCCATGGTTAGTTCTTATAATGAAAAAGCTATTTCATAATTCCATTATAGTTCACATCATGATAATCAAGCACATGGACATGTAGTGGAATAATTCTTGACGTGGAAGTCGATCAAATTTTTTTTAATTTCTGTTAAAGAAAATGTTATCTTGGTGGTTCTATTGGTCACCAGTTTGACTATGAGGACAGGTCTTTTGCCGTCTCTTTTATAATGAATGTCATTATTTTTGGAGCATCGCTACCCCAGATCATGCCTAGGCCTAGCCAAATATGACTTTGCGTAATTCTTTGGACAAACCCAATCACTTGAACACACACTTAAATATAACTTTAACTCTTCAATATAAATAAGAGAAGTAGGGACCAAGGAAAGAGAAAAAAAAAAGCGGCGACAACTTTTTACATAGAGAGCTCTCCATCTTCAACGAAGCCAAATAGCTAAAAGCTAAATACAAATGTAATCCATGGCTTGCAAGATCTATGACACTACGACTTTCTCTTTTTTTAATTATATTAATACTATAAATAGATGATGTGTCTTACAATAATTGGTGGGACATGGAGGGGATAGGAAATTGGGGACAGCAGATTTTTTTCCGTAAATCTTTAAGTGACATTAATTTTGTTTAGTGGAAGGTTAGTTCTTATAATGAAAAAGCTATTTCATAATTCCATTATAGTTCACATCATGATAATCAAGCACATGGACATGTAGTGGAATAATTCTTGACGTGGAAGTCGATCAAATTTTGTTTTAATTTCTGTTAAACAAAATGTTATCTTGGTGGTTCTATTGGTCACCAGTTTGACTATGAGGACAGGTCTTTTGCCGTCTCTTTTATAATGAATGTCATTATTTTTGGAGCATCACTACCCCATATCATGCCTAGGCCTAGCCAAATGTGACTTTTCGTAATTCTTTGGCCAAACCCAATCACTTGAACACACACTTAAATATAACTTTAACTCTTCAATATAAATAAGAGAAGTAGGGACCAAGGAAAGAGAAAAAAAAAAGCGGCGACAACTTTTTACATAGAGAGCTCTCCATCTTCAACGGAGCTAAATAGCTAAAAGCTAAATACAAATGTAATCCATGGCTTGCAAGATCTATGACACTACAACTTTCTCTTTTTCTAATTATATTAATACTATAAATAGATGATGTGTCTTACAATAATTGGTGGGACATGGAGGGGATAGGAAATTGGGGACAGCAGATTTTTTTCCGTAAATCTTTTAGTGACATTAATTTTGTTTAGTGGAAGGTTAGTTCTTATAATGAAAAAGCTATTTAATAATTCCATTATAGTTCACATCATGATAATCAAGCACATGGACATGTAGTGGAATAATTCTTGACGTGGAAGTCGATCAAATTTTGTTTTAATTTCTGTTAAAGAAAATGTTATCTTGGTGGTTCTATTGGTCACCAGTTTGACTATGAGGACAGGTCTTTTGCCGTCTCTTTTATAATGAATGTCATTATTTTTGGAGCATCACTACCCCAGATCATGCCTAGGCCTAGCCAAATGTGACTTTGCGTAATTCTTTGGCCAAACCCAATCACTTGAACACACACTTAAATATAACTTTAACTCTTCAATATAAATAAGAGAAGTAGGGACCAAGGAAAGAGAAAAAAAAAAAGGGCGACAACTTTTTATATAGAGAGCTCTCCATCTTCAACGAAGCCAAATAGCTAAAAGCTAAATACAAATGTAATCTATGGTTTGCAAGATCAATGACACTACAACTTTCTCTTTTTTTAATTATATTAATACTATAAATAGATGATGTGTCTTACAATAATTTGTGTGACATGGAGGGGATAGGAAATTAGGGACAGCAGATTTTTTTTCTTCTATGATGTGAACTATAATGGAATAGCTTTTTCATAATAACAATTGTCTTGTAAGGAAGGATTTTGATAGATTTCTATTTTCATGGTTCTTAATTGCACCTCGATCCTCGTTCTGAAACCCATATATAGATGGAACGGCCTATGTTGATTAAATCTAAATAATAAAATTAATGACAACAATATTGCCCACTACGATATTATACGCGTTTAGCGAGGGACAAGGAGTATTTGCACAACAAAACCTAGAGCTTCATGAATACCCATCTTAATCTGTTCCCACTGATACTTAAATTATTGAGATTATGACAGACATGAGATAATTAATTTGAAGATTCATACCCTAAATTATTGATTATATAATAAGTATATTATAAGACTTTTGAGACGTTGCTTATCCTGAAGCCTAGATTTGGATAAATTTTGAGGTAGGCAGGCGAGAAGACATTCCGGCCCGGTCCTAATCCATCTTATTCCAATTAACAATGAAAAACATTATAAAAATAGGGTAACATGGAGTTATGTAAGGGGCAAAATAGTCACAAAACAAGATATAATGCGCTTAGTTGTGACTTATCTAATCAACGTGTCCAGGCATGACCTAATTGGTATCCCGATATTCGAAGTGGGGAGCATTAGTTTTTTTTTTTCTTTCCATTTATGATTTCTTCCAAGACCTTATTTGTTCACATATCTTTTTCTTAACACAATAAGAAAAACCAACTCTTTTAGTATATATATGTACATTGTTCTACTAGGGTTTAGCACCTTAAAACTTAGTTTTTAAAATAGAAAAAAGAGCGAAAAAAATGAAGGTTGAAGTAATATCTAGAGATATTATCAAACCTTCTTCTCCAACCCCCGAGTCTTTGCGCAACTATCAACTCTCTTTCCTTGACCAAGTATCACCCAGAACCCACAGTCCTTTCATTTACTACTACTCACTAAGCGACATTAATAATGAGTCCAACGACAACAATGTCATCGCTGACATATCCTACAAGCTCAAGAAATCTTTGTCCAAAACTTTAACCCTTTACTACCCACTAGCTGGAAGATTCACCAAAGACTTTTGCGTTGACTGCCATGATGACGGAGCACCCTTCTTTGAAGCTCGAGTACTGAAGAGGCAACTCTCCGACATTATTAAGAACCCTGTCCCTCTTGAACTCAATGATCTCCTTCCATTTCCTCTCGACGAATACGCAGGCTTACCCTTCGGTGTTCAGCTCAACATCTTTCCTTGTGGTGGAATCACCATTGGTGTCTGTATTGCACATCAAATCACAGACGCTTTATCTTGCTTAGAGTTTACGAAATGCTGGATGGCCATTGCTCGTGGTGAAGAGAACAAGGTAGTGAGACCTACGTTCGTCTCTGCATCGCTTTTCCCACCGAAGAATATTGGTGATTATGATCCAACTATGTCTCCTCCAAAGAAGAACACAAACGTAGCAAAGTTGTTTGTGCTTGATGCTCGAAAGGTTGAGGCTCTTAGGGCTAAATACGAGGAAAAAGCAAGAGGAGAAAATCAGGCAAAACCAAAGTGGCCGCGGCGGCTTTCTCGTGTTGAGGCCTTATCTGCTTTCTTATGGAGCCGCTACGTGGTGGCGACTGACTTAGATATTCAAAACAAATTATGTACTATCTTTCACCCAGTGAATATTCGGCCCAAGTTTGATAAGCCATTGCCGGAAAATTCTTTTGGGAACTACTATATATATCAAGCTAACGAGACATTATTACTTTCGTCCATCATCAGTAGTAACACTACTGAGGAAGAAAAAGATAACTGTTACGAGCTGGCATGGGTGATAGGAGAAGAGATAAGGAAGATCGACAAAAATTTTGTGGAAGATCTTCATAGAGTTGAGAAATCCGATGAGTACTTTGAGTCTCTCAAGAAGGGTACTGAGAGATCCGTCAGAGGAGAAGGGGTTGCGCTTTCTTTCAGTAGTTTGTGTAGGTTTCCTCTTTATGACGCTGACTTTGGATATGGAAAGCCCATTTGGGTGAGTTCTGCTGACAGGTGTTTCAGTAACATATTTGTTTTTATGGACAACAAAACTGGTGATGAAATAGAGACTTATGCTTGCTTCAGTCCGGAAGAAATGGCCAAATTTGAAGTTGATAAAGAGTTCCTCTCTCTTTTGTCCCGTCAGATTGAGTGAGAATCATCATCATCATCATCATGTTAATCAAACTAAATATGTACGAGAGAATTATTTGTTTTAGCTCTTTTGTGTGGTTTGTTTTACTTACGCAACGCTAGCTTGTATATATTTGAACACATGTAATAATAAGATGGTTTCCATCATCCAAGTGTAAAAATTGGTTTGCTATGATATGGATACATCGATCTTTCTCTATTTAATTAACTATAAATATATATCTTTCTACAGTAAAATCTCGATAGTCATAAGAACAGATGTTATAACTTGATTAACTAGAAATATTTTGACTTATCTTACAAAATATATTTTTTTTTTTTACATAAAAAAATGTTTATATTGACTTTAATAAATTAAATTCTAAGAAACAATAATAAATTATTGTTGACGGTGAAATCTCGTCAACGAAATTAGATTGAAAAACTCAAAGATAAATATAGAGATATTTAGATTTAGATATAGATAAGAACTTAGAATAAGCTTAAAGAAAGGTAAAACACAAATCAACAATGGAGTAAGCTTTGTATATTGCACAATAGCTTGATTGTACAATGAGTTTTTCCAACCCCTTTTCTGGAGGGGTAATGGTCTATTTATACTGGAGCTCTAATAGTTCCTCATACATTGTGGTCCCAGGGAATAAGACTGTACATAGGTACATTACTACAAGAAATCTGACATTTACCTACCAATTCCTTACCTACTTATATTTATTTGTAGGTAAAGATGACTTTTACCTACAAATATTTAATGGTATGAACTATTAATAGGTAAATATTGCAAAATATATAAACTATTTCATATTTATTTTTCTCTACCAATAAAATTGGTAGAAAAAGAGTTTTACCTACTTATATTTTAGAGGGAAAATTTTAAGCTTTTGGAGCTCATTTTTCCCTCCATTTTTATTTTAATATTTAAAATTTTATTAAAATTAATGCTATGTGTCTACAACATTATCATAGCATCTAACCATACTTATTTTATAATTTAGACATCATTTTATCAATACATTTAATATAATAAAAACATAAATAAAATTATTATCTAATATAAATATAATCTTATAAACTTAAACCCTAACACATCTCTTTCAAATCCTCTTCACTCTTCCTAACACCAAGCCGTCTATCTCTTTTTCGATCGAGCATTGCCTCCACCATTAGTCCATGGCTGAGCATAGCCGAGACCCTTCTTCTCCATGGTTGAGCATTAGGTGCCTTCATCTCTATTCTTGAACCAGAGGCCTCTTTTTTCTCTCTTCTCCGAGAAGCTTCCTTCTATGTTGTATGTCTTCTTCTATCTATGAATCCATAAGCTTCGCATTCCATATCTGAACCCAGAGGCCACCTTCTCTGAGATGCCTCTTCTGTTCTCTTACCCAGGCTCCTCCTTTGTCGAGATGCCTCGTTTCTTCAAGCTCTTGTCGAAACCCAAATGTCTCCTTCTTTAAGACACCACACTTGTCTCGTTGTTGTCTCTGTCATCTTCAGAGCCACCCACTGTCACCTTCAGAACCACCCATAGCCGCCTCCAAAGCAAGCCATTGTTGTCTTTCTCTCAGTTTGTATTGCCATTGATTTTCAACTTTTCTTCTAGTTTGTCTTTAACTTTTTTTTCTTTTTTTTTTTGTGGTGGGTATTGTTATATCTAAATCTATTTATTGTGGTGTTTTTATTCTTTGTGTTTATTTGATTGTATTTTTTGGATTTGTTTTGGAAGCAGGGAGCTCAGTAATGCTTTGGATTGCAGTGGCTGGGTCATGGATTTGGATTGCAGCAGTGAGGTTATGGATTTGGAACGACTTAGTAGATTTTCTATTGAGGTATATTTTCAGCATCTTGGTTGATGAAAATCCCCAATTTCTGAAGGATTGATGAAGAATTTTAATTGTTGAGGCATATTTTGTTTGAATATATTTTGGAGATTTGATTTATGATGCTATTTTTTTATTCTGTGTTTTGAGTATGATTTGAATTTGATTAGTTATTTTATTGTTTCTAATTATTTTTGGACCTGATATTTGACCGTATTATATGATTTTTTTTGTGCAAGTGTTTGATATGATGTAACAATTATTTTGAGTGGTTCTGTTTGCATCTTGCTATGTTGTTGGTTTTGGGCATTTCTAGTGAAGCAATACTTCTTTCTCCTTAAATGTCTACTAGCTTGATTTTGTATATATGTGTGTCTATTAGCAATGCTTTGCTGCTTGTGTCTTAGTATATTTCAGATTTGGTATTTGATCTCTTTATGAGATTAAATTTTCATTGTTTGAGTATTTTTGGATATGATCTATCTTTTCTTGCGTGTGTTTCTGATTTTTAAATTGATATGGGTTTTTTCAAGAACATATTTCCTTAATGTCTCATGTTTTTAAGAACATATTACCAATGAACATGTTTTTAAGGGACTTTAAATGATTTGTATTCAGATTAGGGACTCTGCTTTCTAGTTTGTATTTTCTTCATTGTTGTCTTCATTTGGGCTTTGGATACTTCTTGTATTTATGAATTACAAGCTTGGTTGTGTTTAGATGAAAAGCTTTAAATTCACAGTTTGTGGCTCTAGAATGTCTTGTATATCTTCATTTTTATCTTGTTTGAAAGCAATAGTTATTAATATTGATGAGTTTTTATAATCTAGATATTTTGATGAGTTTTTATTATCTCTGTAATATTGCCTACTGTGATGGTGAAAATTTATCAGTTCTTTGCATTTTGTGTGATTTTGAAATTAAAAGATTGGATTCAAAGAATCAATGGGTGATATATGTTAGTGAGAAATTAAATGTTTATTCCACTTTTAGGTAGATTAATTGTTTCCTCTGTAGGGAAATGCAAATCTACTCATCCAAAGGGGGTTCAGTTAGTTTCTAATGAGAGTAACTCATTCATTACTGTCTTACTATTTTCTCATGCTTCCTTATGATGTATTGTTTCTAATGAGAGTAGCTCTATGATTTTTTTTTAGTTTTTTCTGTGGTTATTCAAATCTATTAAATGATTTATGTCAAATTATATTGTATGCTGTTGACTAATTGGCTTGAATGAAATATGAGATTTTGAGTATGGGTGAAATACTGATTTTGGTGAGATTCGTTGATTGTAACATCATAATCTTCATGCTTGTTGAATTTGACATAATTCTGGATTTGTTTGAACTAACTTATATGCTTGATATCTATATATGTAATTAAGAAACTAGTTTTTATTATTCTTTTGTATATTTAAACTTTATTTATTGTTTTATTGAGATAAGGTTTGACATAATTATGTGCTCCTTTTCTAATAAATATATGGCATATCCAAAGGCCAATGCTCTTTTTCAAATATGAATTAGATTTATAAATTTGTTATAGACTCAACTGCCTAATTTGGCTATGCTGATATATTAAGTACTTTAATAAGGTTTATGTTCTTTATTGGTTTGAGGTATTAAGTTGTGTTCTACAGTTTTGTTTCATTGTCTGGATTATTCTTTCAAATGTTCTGGGGCTCCGAGATGTGTTATGTATTATGTTCATTGATTATATAGTTTGTATTTTGAGTTTTTTTATGTTAAACTTTGAATCTAGTTTGTATTATCTTCATCATTGTTTACATGTTCATATATATATATACTGCATAAGAACTTCTTTGTTTTATCACATGAATTATAGTTTTCGATGCATATTTCCTATTAAATGTAGTTTGAATGTTGACTTATATTTTCTTTTTTCAATTTGGATCATTATGCTACTTTGATTTTTTTTTTGCCTGTGATGTTGATAAATGATTATATTTTATGTTGGTGATTATGGAACTTGATGTGCTCATATATATGTTTTTTTAAATAAGTTGGTATATTAAGTGTCATAAATGCCCATAATAATAAGTCATATTTTCTGAAATCCTTATGATGATTAAATTGCGGATAATTATTTGCCAACCCGAACCCCACCTCCAAACATCTTCGTTGTCTACCTCACAAAGCCATCATCAACATTCACAAGTTCGAGAAAAAGGATGCTCTCGTGTAATAATCTCAAAGTGAAGAATAGACTTGTCATAGACTTGTTGATATTTTTTTTTTATGATATGTAATTAGTTTAACACTCATCTTTAATAAGCAATGAATATTTTATAATATATGTTTGTTTATTTTATTATTAATGGAAAATAATTTATTTGAGTTCGTTTCGGGAGTCACAAGATGATTGTATGGTTTTTTTCTAGTTTATTTATAATATAGAACATTTATAAATAACTGTTATTTTATTTTACCTACACATAACCATTAAATTTGACCAAAATATAAATTGTGTAACAGACTAATAAAATCATGCTATGTGGGCTAATAAAATGACCCCACATGGTCCAATAGTATTGTGCCGCGTAGAACAATAAAATGATAGCAATACATGTCAGTAGACACGTAGGATGACAAGTCATCAAACACGTCATCTGATAATTCATCAATTGATTTATAACTTAGTGGGGTCCACTGATTCTTTTACCTACCAGTATTAATAATTGTAGGTAAAGACTCTTTCCCCACTAACATTTACCTACCAGATTCTACCAATTCAATATTGGTAGGTAAACCATATTACCCACCATTTGGCTAGTTTTACCTACACTTACAATTGGTAGGTAAAGACTCCATTTTCGTGTAGTGATTGTCTGGGTAGTGGCACAGGTCGTGGTGGAGCAGAAGGTCATGGTGTCGGCCTGGTATGTGGCCAGAGGCGTGCACATAGTGCTTCCACTCTTTGTACCAACCTGTACCTCCACCACCTGCGCAATATAGATGTCAGGGTCACGCTTCTGTCCTCCTCATGGTCGTACGTCCTGCACCCGTACACGTACGAGTACTTTGTATCTAATGGTTATGTTGGTGCATGGCACATTGGGGGACCGCGGGACCATGGTGGTGTGAGGCCCTTGCACATGGGTGCGCGAGGCTTTGATGTCCAGGTGCGTGAGGCTAGTGGCGCGAGACGCCTTAAGGGGTTGCAGGACCATGAGTTCGCGAGGCCTTTGCACATGGGTGCACGAGGCCCTTGGTTTGTGGCCGAGGGATGTTTAGTGGAGGCCATGCCTCACAAGGCCCCTAGGGGCGCGAGACGTTTTAGGAGGCCGAGAGATCATGAGTGCGCGATGCCCTTGCACATGGGTGCGCGAGGCCTTGATGCCCAGGTACGTGAGGCTGGTGGTGCGAGGCACCTAGGTGCGCATGGGCATGACATCTCGTGAGACCCTTTGGTTTGCGAGGGCGTGATGTCTCGCGAGGCACTTTCCTGCGTGAGGGCGTGGCGTCTCGCAAGGTGCCAGGTGAATGGTAAGTGGGCGAGGCATGGAGTGTCTCGCTGCGTGTGACCTGGAGCGCCTCGCCACGCGAGGCTGGGCGAGGCCTGGTGCGCCTCGCTGTGTGAGACTGGGCATGGCAGGGCAAGGCCTGGAGTGCCTCGCTGCACGAGGCTAGACGGGGCTTGGTGCACCTCGCTGTGCGAGATTGGGCGCGGCAGGGCGAGGCCTGGAGCGCCTCGCTGTGCGAGGCTGGACGGGGCTTGGTGTACCTCGCTATGCGAGACTGGGTGTAGCAGGGCGAGGCTGGGTGACGCCTGACCGAGGCACGGAGTGCCTCGCTACGCAAGACTGGGTGACGCCTGGTCGAGGCATGAAGGGCCTCGCTCCGTAAGGTTTGGGTGTGGCATAGTGCGGGATACCCTTCTAAGTGTGAGACCCATCCGAGGCATGAAACACCTTGATGGCGTGAGGCCATTGGCCTAAGGAAATGTTCACCTATAATTTCCATACTTCCATCAAGGAAAGCTTTAAGAGAAATTATTACATATTCACAAGACCCATGGGTTGGAGCCAAATATCATGAATACCCGCCCTTTAACCTCGTAGCCTAACCGGGGATCAGAGATTTTTTCCTTGGTCAATTTTGTGGCATCCACACTTGCCCCCCAAGTCTATAGGGAGGCCTTTAGGCGTTCTTGTAGACTCTTCTCTTCCTTTTTATTATTCCCTCTCTCTTTTTTTTTTTTTTTTTGTATTTATCATGCTCGGGGTCCTTTGGAACCCACACGAAAGGGGGTTCGATAGATCTCTCTTTGGTGCACCTTGATTGTATCTATAAGGATACATTGATCCCTTGGGTTCTAGTTATCCTTTTACATACTTTTGCGCGCACTTATTATTTCTTGCGAGAAGCGTCCTTCTCGTCATTAGGCATAGTACTATTTTTGCAAGCGTCTTCTTTGAGATGTCAGGGTCACGCTTCTGTCCTCCTCATGGTCGTACATCCTGCACCCGTACACGTACATGATGGTTAGGTTGGTGCGTGGCACCTGCGCGATATAGACATCGTTGCCCTGCCTGCGCTGTACTCACACTCGGCAATTCAGTGGTGGTATCCTATTATCTTGAGTTATACACACCCAAGATAATTCGTGCAAGTGCTATACTCACACAAGCAGCTAAAATCTAGTAGCATGCCTACTCTATCATCTAAGCATGTCTACTAACTAAAATCCCTAGCACTATCCTCATGCTAGTCAACCTAATGCAACAATTCAGATCACAAATATAATTACATAATTAACAAATAAGAAAACAAGGTTGCACGCATAACGTACACCCTGTGCGCAAATGCCCACTCTTCTTACCTTAAACAGTGCGTTTTCCGCTGACGTGTCTCGAACCACTCGCTGCGTCACCTCGACGACCGCTAGCTCCTAAACATCCAATTACACAGCGAAAATTCAGGAAAAATTAAAAAAAAAAATAGGTGTTAAGGTTTTATTTCGAAACCCTATTATCGAAATAATTTAACTATGCCATTTTAACATGCATGACACGTAAATTAAAATAATTTTCCACAAAAGGTTCAAACCATCATGTCACATGCACAAACAATGATGTTTCTAACGTATCGCATGAATTCATATAAATGCTTTTTATGTGAAAATTACCAAAATACCCTTTAATATCATAATTACATTAAAGACTCAATAATTTTATAAAAATTATCATATGACAACAAAATTTAATAAAAAACTTTTCAAAAACACTAAATAATCAGCAAATTCTCATATAAGACCAAAAGAATAATTTTTAACATTTATAAATTATTTTTCCTCAATTTCTCAAATAAAACCCAAATAATAGAAATAAATGCACAACCAGCCCAAAAATCAAACTAACATACAGAACTATTTAAAAATAAAAAATAAACTTATAAAAATTATTTTAGAATTTTCTGGGCAAAATAACTATTTTTCTTAATTAATTTTATAGAAAACCTAATTCATTAAAGAAAACTTCATAACTGATTAAAAATAGAATCTAACTATATAGATTAGTTTCTACACCCTACAGTAACACACAAAAATTACCTAGGGTTCAAAATAGTAGCATTAATATTTTTTTATATTTAAAATATAAAATACGCCAAATAAATCATAAAAATTACATAAATGATCAAAATTCGAAATAAAATTACAGAGAGCCTTAAAATCTCATTTTAAACTTATAAAAAATTCTCAGAATTTTTAGAATATTTTAAATAATTTTTCACATTTATTTTCTTAAATCACATATTTAAAAGAAAATAATCGAAGAAAATTTTCAAAAGATAAAAACTTAAATCTAAAAATAAAAAGCCATTATAAATCATACAGATATCATTGAAACATAAAATCATATTTTTATGAAAAATAAAAAATGTTTTTCATAATTAATCTTTATTTAAACTTCAATAAATCATAAGAATTCAAAGAAAAATCAGAAAAATATGAAACCAGTTGGAAAATGATCTAAAATTAATGTACTCATTTTTAAGATTGAAAAAAAAAAAAAAAAACCTCAGTAAACACCGAGATCGGGTTTGCCGGAGCTCTCGCTGAAGTTGTTGTCTTCTTCGGCGCCGACGAGGTTGTTTCTTTTGTTTCTGGCTACCCCAACGTTCCAAACCATTTGGAAACATCCCACACGTGTTCCAGCTGTCCAAAACGACCCTAAGACACAAAAAATCACACCACAGCCGCCTTGGTCGAAGTCTTCTTCTCCAACGCCGGTGTACCGCCAACAATGGAGCTCAAAATTGGTTTTTCTTGCTCTGGACCATTTCAGTATGTTTCTTCATGTCAAAACCGATTCTTGGAGTCCCCTAAGCTTGTTTATCACCAACCACGCACACCATACATTCTTGAACACACTTAAATCCAAAATTATCTAAGAATATGCATTTTCTTGGATAAAAATGGTGAATCACAATCTGAGGCTTTATAAATGTATTTCCCACACTTAAAATATTTATTTCCTCCCCTAGAATGATTCTACAATGTTCATTACTGCCCAGATTTTTCCCAAGTGCAAGAACTCAAAAATTACACACTCTTTCTTCAATCCTTTGCTTCCCTCACTATTTCCACGATTTCTCCTTCAGATTATCATGGTAACACGTTTTAGAATAGATTTAGAAAATATGTTAGCGTTTGAAGTGGTAAGATCCTTTTTTTAAGGAATTCTTTATTTTTTTCTTTAAAAAAAAATAACTAAGTTCCACAACTGATATTATCAGTTAAATTTCGAAAATTGAACCAATTTTATGAATATTTAATCATGTTAAAACAGAAGAAATAAAGTCTCTAAAATGCCCCTTGAACCAATCCCAAACTTGAGGGTATTATGGTCTTTTCGCAAATTCAAATATTTAATATTATGGCAAACCAAAAATTACACATAATATGATAAAATAATTTCAAGCATATTATTATTACTATTATGCTCATGATAATAATAATAATAATAATAATTTTTAATTAAATAAATAACTTAACCCGAGCCATTATTTATTCACTTGACATTATTCTCATGTTGTGATTCCACAAAAACTTAAACATGAGAAACCATGAATTTTATTTTCATTGGAAGTCATACATATCCAATATTCCATCAAAGGAAAAGAAAAAAAAAACAAGGATGCACATAGTGAGAAAATTACGAAATTACCCTTCTTGGAAAACGGATATTACAATTATCCCCCCCTGAAAAGAAATTTCGTCCCGAAATTCTATTCAAACAACTCGGGATACTGCTGCAGCATATCAGACTCTAATTCCCAGGTTGCCTCCTTAACAACACTGTTCCTCCACAATACCTTTACAAAGGAAATGGTCTTATTCCCTAGAACTTTGTCCTTTCGATCGAGTATTTTCACTAGATGCTCATCGAATGACAAATCCTCCTGCAAACCCAAGGTCTCGTAGCTCAGTACATGCGATGGTTCAGATACATATTTTCGAAGTTGTGACACATGAAATACATTGTGCACCCTGGACAATAATGGTGGTAAAGCTACCCTGTAAGCCATATTGCCCACTCTATCCAAAATCTCAAAAGGTCTGACATACATGATTCCTTTCCAAACCTCTTCACCGAGATTCCCTTCCTTGGAGTCACACGCAGAAATACATGATCACCAATTTCAAACTCAACATTCTTGCACTTTAGGTCTGCATAAGACTTCTGTCTGCTCTGAGCTGTGACCATCCTAGCCCTAATTTTCTAAATAGCCTCATTGGTGTGTTGCACTGCATCGGGTCCAAGTAGTTTTCTCTCTCCCAGTTCATCCCAGTGAAGTGGGGACCTACACTTTCTTCCATATAACATTTCATATGGTGCTACCCCGATGGTAGATTGGTAGTTGTTGTTGTACAAAAACTCAATCAGTGGCAAGTATCTACTCCAGGATCCCTGAAAGTCAATGACACACGCTCTGAGCATATCTTCTAAGATCTGATTTGTTCTCTAGGTTTGACCATCCGTTTCTGGGTGATAAGTTATACTAAACTTCAATCGAGTTCTCATTGCTCTCTACAAACTCTCCCAGAATGATGATGTAAACCGAGCATCCCGATCACACACAATAGAGTACGGTGTTCCATGTAGCCGTACTATCTCATCCATGTACAACTCAGCGAATTGATCCATAGAATAATTCATGCGCACTGGTAAGAAGTGAGCTGACTTAGTATACCTATCCACAATTACCCAAATTGCATCGTGCTGTTTTGTGGTCCTAGGTAACCCCGTCACAAAATCCATAGATATCTCATCCCACTTCCATTCAGGAATATTCAACTATTGCAGTAGCCCCGCTGGTCTTTGATATTCTGCCTTAACCTGCTGGCAAGTTAAGCATTTTGCCACAAATTCCACTACATCCTTTTTCATTCCCGGCCACCAATACAATACCTTAAGGTCATGGTACATCTTAGTGGTGCCGAGGTGAACTGAATATGAGGTAGTATGAGCTTCTGCCAGAATGTCTTTCCTCAGCTCATCACTGTTTGGCACACAAATACGCCTCTTGAATCTAATTAGTCTGGTATTTGACATAGTGAAATCCTTGGCATTCCCATCCTGCATCTCTTTCTTTAGGTCACTCAACTTCTTTTCTGCATTCTGTCATTCCCTGATCCTTTCTAACAAGGTGGACGGAAGTGTAACCTTTGCAAGTTTTCCTGTGATCAGTTCTATACCAGCTCATTCCATGTCTTCTAGGATCTTCCTTGATACTCCTTGTAAAGAAGAAACCATTCCCAGCCCTCTGCGGCTAAGTGCATCTGCCATAACATTGGCTTTACCGGGGTGGTATAGTATGTCGCAGTCATAATCCTTGACTAACTCCAACCATCTCCTCTGTCTCATATTTAACTCCTTATGGGTGAAGAAGTATTCGAGGCTCTTGTGATCGGTGTAAATCTCACATTTCACCCCATAGAGATAGTGATGCCAAATCTTCAGTGCAAAGACAACCGCTGCTAATTCCAGGTCGTGTGTCGGATACCTCTGCTCATAATCTTTCAGTTGCCTAGAGGCATAGGCTATCACCTTACCAGATTGCATCAGTACACATCCTAACCCTTGTTTTGACACATAACAGTAAACCACAAACTGCCCGTCCTCTGAAGGTAAGCTGAGTACAGGTGCTGATATAAGCCGACTCTTCAATTCTTGGAAGCTCTGCTCGCATTTATCTGACCAGTTGAACTTCAGATTCTTTCTTGTCAATTTTGTCATCGGTGCGGCTATCTTCGCAAATCCTTTGACAAACCTCCTATAATAGCCTGTCAAACCCAGAAAACTTCTGACTTCCGAGCCATTCTTTGGTCTTGGCCATTCTTTCACTGCATCAATCTTTTCAGGATCTACTTTCACTCCTCCATCGGTGACAATATGACCCAGAAAACCAACCTCAGATAACCAGAACTCACACTTCTTGTATTTGGCATATAGTTGATGTTGTCTCAATCGTTGCAAGGTCAGACGTAAATGACCCTCGTGTTCTTCTTCTGTCTTGGAGTAGACCAATATATCATCTATGAACACAATGACAAAATGATCTAAGTACTCCTTGAAAACCCTATTCATGAGGTCCATAAAGGCTGCTGGGGCATTTGTGAGTCCAAACGACATCACCAAAAATTCGTAATGCCCGTACCTGGTTTGGAAGGCTGTCTTTGGTATATCATCATTCTTGATCCTCAACTGATGGTATCCCGACCGAAGATCAATTTTTGAAAACACCTTGGTCCCCTGAAGCTGGTCGAACAGATCATCGATTCTCGCCAAAGGATATTTGTTCTTTATTGTGACCTTATTCAGCTCCCGATAATCAATACACATCCTCATAGACCCGTCTTTCTTCTTGACAAAAAGTACTAGTGCGCCCTAAGGAGAATAACTCGGTCTGATGAACCCCCGCTTAAGTAATTCCTCCAATTGAGTTTTGAGCTCTTTCAATTCTGTTGGTGCCATTCTGTATGGTGCTCGAGATACAGGCGTTGTCCCGGGCATCAAATCAATTACAAATTCTATCTCCCTGTGCGGAGGTAAACCTTGTAGTTCTTCTGGAAAAACATCGAGGAACTCAGCTTCAACTCTTGTCTCTTCAGGTTTCCTTTCTGTCTCTTCGGTTTCATTGACCATGTTCACGAGATACCCCAAACATCTGTGTTGCAACATTTCTCTAGCTTTCATCGCTGATATGATAGGAGTTCTGGGTTTCTTGCTTATGCCTTCGAACTTAAATGGATCTCCGCCTTCTGGTGTAAAGACCACTTTCTTGCGTTTGCAGTCGATAGATGCTCTGTATTTGGAAAGAAAATCCATCCCCAGAAATACATCAAAATCAGTCAAATCTAATACAATCAGGTTTACATACAATTCCCTCCCATCTATCCATAAAGTTACAGCTTTAACCCAATTTTTAGATATTACAATTTCCCCAGAAGGTAACATAGTCCCAAACCCCACATTAAATAATTCACTAGGTGCATTTACAACATCTACAGTTCTACTAGAAATAAAATAGTGTGATGCACCAGAATCAAATAAAACTTTACATGTGATATTGGCCATAGGGATCTGACCTGTTACGACGGAAGGGCTTGCCTCGGCTTCAGCTTGGGTGATGGTGAAGACTCTGGCTGGGACGTACTTGTCATCCTTCTTCTATTCTTCCTTATTGCCAGATTGTTCCCATGTCGGACAATTGCGGTTCACGTGACCTTCCTTCCCACATTTGTAGCAAACTCCAGCTTTGTACTCACCAAAATGACGTTTTGTGCACTTAGGGCAAGGTAGAATGTTTCTGCCATCATTTCCACCAGGACGGTTGTCATTGTTGGGCTTGGGCCGTTTATCATTTTTGGCTTGGCTTGGCTGGTCCTGTCCCCTTTTCCTATTGTCATTGGAGGTGGCTGCCCCATTCTTCTTGGCATCCCTTCTAGCAGCATTATCTTTCCAGATTCTCTCTTCGCTTCTTCCAGGCGTAAGAGCCATTTCCACCACTTCAACATAGGTGAAAACACCTCTAGAAACAATCTCCACATCCCGAGCTATCATTGGTTTCAGACCTCTCACAAACCAGTCCGCTTATACCTTGTCAGTAGGTACAAGATCCTTGGCAAACTTCGCAAACGATCGAACTTCTATGCATATTCTGTCACCAAGAGATTACCTTGAGTCAGCTTGGTAAATTCATCCATTTTTGCTGCTAACACTGCTGAATTGTAGTATTTATCATTAAACACCTGTTTGAATCCGTCCCAATCCATAGTGTTAACATCCTGTGATTGCTCCACCACCTCCCACCAAATTCGAGCATCTTTTCTCAGTATGAAAGATGCGCACACCACTCGTTCATTGCCTTGAACTCCCATCATGTTCAAGATCCTCTCCATCCCACTGATCCACTCCTCTGCTTGGGCCGGATCGATGCTGCCTTCAAACACTGGCGGGTGTTGCTTTTGAAACCTTTCAAACAAAGGCTCCATACGATTCTCTACAACCAGTAACCCTACAATGGCAGGTGGCTGCCTAACCATTGATGCTTTAGACCTTACAGGTGGCTCAGCTTGCTGCCTCAATTGATTGATCTCTGCGTTCTATCTTTGAATGGTCTCTTCCATTCTCACAAAATGTTCTTCCCATCCTTGTGGCAGTTCGGGCTGTGCTGCATTCACTGCTGATCTCCCCCTACCTTGACCACGTCCTACTCTGACTGATCTACAAGGGAGAATTCTTAATTTCTTGAACCACACACGTAATTAACTTATAAGGAAAAGGAATTATTACAATAAAGAGATCATTATAAGAGAACACTAAGTACGTAAATGGGCATAGTCAAAAAGCAAAAATTCTTAAGTAATCTTTAATCGCTTACAGTACAGTGAGTCGAGCTCGTCCTTGGCGATGAACTTTACATGTTAGGGCTTATCACAGATTCTTTAGGACCGTTTTGCTCTGATACCATACTGTAACGCCCCGATTTCCCGAGACGTTACTTAGGGAGTCCATTTAAAAATAATTAACAATAAATACTTTAAGACACTGAGAGAAAGTATTTATTTAAAATTTAAACAGACAATGAGATCTCATTATTTAAAAATAAAAATGTTGGACGCTAGGTTTAATAACAACAACATAAAGAAAATAACCATTCAAGTCTGAAAATTTAAAAACATAACATTTATTTCTAAAAACATAAAATAACTGGAGCCCAGCCTCTAACATGTTCCGTCCATGCCTCGAGCCCGCACCACTCACTGCTTTGCTTTGCCTTTACCTGCACATAGAGTACCCGTGAACTAACTCCCAGTAAGAAGAGTTGTGTAGGACATAACTCCCCAAACCAGAAAACATAAACTTTCAACTAAACATAAGTAAACATCCTAAGCATAATAATCATCGTGCGATATATAAACACCATATCACACTAACATAATGTGTGTTACACTCACACACATAAATACTAACAAGTCATGTTGATCAGACATGAAATGTAATATGCCTTGCCTGCGCTGTACTCACACTCGGTTGTTCCTCCAGACATCGTTGCCCTGCCTGTGCTGTACTCACACTCGGCAGTTCCATGGTGGCATCCTATTATCCTGAGTTATACACACCCAAGATAATTTGTGCAAGTGCTATACTCACACAAGCAGCTAAAATCTAGTAGCACGCCTACTCTATCATCTAAGCATGTCTACTAACTAAAATCCCTAGCACTATCCTCATGCTAGTCAACCTAATGCAACAATTCAGGTCACAAATATAATTACATAACTAACAAATAAGAAAACAAGGTTGCACGCATAACGTACACCCTGTGCACAGATGTCCACTCTTCTTACCTTAAACAGTGTGTTTTCCGCTGACGTGTCTCGAACCACTCGCTGCGTCACCTCGATGACCGCTAGCTCCTAGACGTCCAATTACACAGCGAAAATTCAGGAAAAAAAAACATAGGCGTTAAGGTTTTATTTCGAAACCCTAATTATCGAAATAATTTAACTATGCCATTTTAACATGCATGACACGTAAATTAAAATAATTTTCCACAAAAGGTTCAAACCATCATGTCACATGCACAAACAATGATGTTTCTAACGTATCGCATGAATTCATATAAATACTTTTTATGTGAAAATTACCAAAATACCCTTTAATATCATAATTACATTAAATACTCAATAATTTTATAAAAATTATCATATGACAACAAAATTTAATAAAACTTTTTCAAAACCCTAAATAATCAGCAAATTCTCATATAAGACCAAAAGAATAATTTTTAACATTTATAAATTATTTTTCCTCAATTTCTCAAATAAAACCCAAATAATAGAAATAAATGCACAACCAGCCCAAAAATCAAACTAACATACAGAACTGTTTAAAAATCCAAAATAAACTTATAAAAATTATTTTAGAATTTTTTGGGAAAAATAACTATTTTTCTTAATTAATTTTATAGAAAAACTAATTAATTAAAGAAAAATTCATAACTGATTAAAAATGGAATCGAACTATACTTACCGGTTTCTACACCCTACAGTAACACAAAAAAATTACCTAGGGTTTAGAACAATAGCATTAATATTTTTTTTATATTTAAAATATAAAATAAGCCAAATATATCATGAAAATTACATAACTAATAAAAATTCGAAATAAAATTACATAGAGCCTTAGAATCTCATTTTAAACTTATAAAAAAATTCTCAGAATTTTTAGAATACTTTAAATAATTTTCAAATTTATTTTTTTAAATCACATATTTAAAAGCAAATAATTGAAGAAAATTATCAAATACGATCAAAACTTGAGAAATCATACATATATCATTGAAACATAAAATGATATTTTTCTGCACAATAAAAATATTTTTCATAATTAATCTTTATTTAAACTTCAATAAATAATAATAATTCAAAGAAAAATCAGAAAAATATGAAACCAGTTGGAAAATGATCTAAAATTAATGTAATAATTTTTAAGATTGAAAAAAAAAAAACCTCAGTAAACACTCAGATCGGGTTCGTCGGAGCTCTCGCCGGAGTTGTTGTCTTCTTCGGCGCCGGCTACCCCAACGTTCCAAACAACTTTGAAACTTACCACACGTGTTCCAGCAGTCCAAAACGACCCTAAGACACAAAAAATCATGCCACAGCCGCCTTGGTTGAAGTCTTCTTCTCCAACGCCGGTGTACCGCCAACAATGGAGCTCAAAATTGGTTTTTCTTGCTCTAGACCATTTCAGCCTATTTCTTCACATCAAAACCAATTCTTGGAGTCCCCTAAGCTTGTTTATCACCAACCACGCACACCATACACTCTTGAACACACTTAAATCCAAAAATATCCAAGAATATGCATTTTCTTGAATAAAAATGGCGAATCACAATTTGAGGCTTTATAAATATATTTTCCACACTCAAAATGTTTATTTCCTCCCCTAGAATGATTCTACAATGTTCATTACTGTCCAGATTTTTCCTAAGTGCAAGAACTCAAAAATTTCTTCTCTTTTAAAAAAAACGATAATTACACTCTCTCTCTTCAATCCTTTGCTTCCCTCACTATTTCCACGATTGCTCCTTCTAATTATCATGGTAACACGTTTTAGAATAGGTTTAGAAAATAAGTTAGCATTTGAAGTGGTAAGATCCTCTTTTCAAGGAATTCTTTATTTTTTTCTTTAAAAAAAAAAATAACTAAGTTCCACAACTGATATTATAAATTAAATTTCAAAAATTTAACCAATTTTATGAATATTTACTCATGTTAAAATAGAAGAAATAAAGTCTCTAAAATGCCCCTTGAACCAATCCCAAACTTGAGGATATTATGGTCTTTTCGCAAATTCAAATATTTAATATTATGGCAAACCAAAAATTACATACATAATATGATAAAATAATTTCAAGCATATTATTATTACTATTATGCTCATAATAATAATAATAATAATAATAATAATTTTTAATTAAATAAATAACTTAACCCGAGCCATTATTTATTCACTTGACATTATTCTCATGTTGTGATTCCACAAAAACTCAAACATGAGAAACCATGAAATTTATTTCCATTGGAAGTCATACATATCCAATATTACATCAAAGGAAAAGAAAAGAAACAAAAAATGACAAGGATGCACACAGTGGGAAAATGACGAAATTACCCTTCCGGGAAAACGGATATTACAATATTTATTTTACATTTCAATAAATTTTTACTATACGAAAATTATTTCAATATAAAGTAATATATTATGTTTACTTTTAGTAATGTTAAAGAATAATACAATTCATGTGTTAAAATATGTTATATTATTACCAACTAATTATTTTTTCTTCTATTAGCACTATAGGAAACGAGGTTTCTATTGATAACAAATATTGTCGGCAGAAATCTAAAAGTTCTCAGAGCCTTTACCGACGATAAGAGGTTGGTACAAAGTTATCGGTAACGCTTCGTAGGTAGATATCAACTGTTGGGGTTTTATGCCCTAATTAAAACCCAAATTCTTTGTAATCTCATTTTATTATCAATAAAAAAATAGAAATCATTTTTTGACTTGGTTAATCACTTTGCTCACATGTTTTATTTTCATAATTATTTGTTTAATATAAACTTCTATTAAATCCCAAGAATATAGCTAATCTTATTTATAGTGACGTAATCACAGTGGAATATAGATATGATTATATGTTCAAAATAAGTTAGTCCTAAGATTAGTCAGTGCATAGGATTTACACTGACTTGCCAATCTACGATATGATCTACTTACACATTACAGTGTTATGTTCTTTCCAGAACATTAGCAGAGTAGATAAGATGGGATATATTTGTTACATTGGACTGGACAGATATTGACAGTTGATAAGATAAGTAAACATATCGTTATTATCTATTCTAGTCATATCATATAGTTGACCATAGGTCAATTCAATCTCAATTCTGAGTGGTTAGTATTCTAACTGATTGTATTATTTGAGTTCTTTGACTTGTTCGTTACCAGCTTACCCTACGGACTAGCCCATACATACATCTTGGGAACTCGGTAGTATAATTGAGTGAGAGTGTTAATCATAGATATGAACATCTATAGCTTCTGATGAAGAAGTGAAACGATGGTTTCCTTTTAGTTTGTTTCAAGTTGTTAAATGATAGAGATCTCATTTCAGTAATTAAATTAGTTTACTAAAATATCATTTACAAGGAACTAAGTGTTTTAAGGATAAAATACAATGAGGGGTAAAACAGTATTTTAGTCCTATCTCATTGTAGACCGTCTATAGAGGATTGAGTGACAATTATGGTTGTAACAATGGATAATTAATAGCGTATCTATATTTGTTATAGAGCGTTCTATGAATTCAAGAGTGCAATTCCGAGTCTATAGTGGAGTCACGAGGAATTAATAAGTTAGTAAATTTATTTGTTAGATTTATGATAACTTAGTGGAGCTTGATTTCATAGGCCCATGGTCCCCATTGTACATTTGATAAAATCATCTAGATAGTCTCAATTAATTGATTTCATCACCAATTAGAATTATCAAAGTTGACCAGGTCAATTTTGGATAGTTTCACAGAGTTGTGTAATTTTGAGAAGAAAAGAGAAATTATGGCAGATTTATTAATTAAGATAAATTGGTATCTAAATTAATAAATAAATTTAAATCAAGGTTCAAATTATAAATAATTAATTTGATAAAGGATTTAAATAATTATTTAATTAATTAAATCAATAAAAAATAATACAAGCCTTGATTTTAAGTCCAATGGGCTTATAATCAAATGGGAAATTTCACGGGCCTATAGCCCATGATAATTTCGACCTAGGGCTTCAAAATGGCTGTTATTTTATTGATTTTTTAATTAAATTAAATGGCCTAATTGAGTCTATAAAAGGAGTGCTTAGAGAGAAGTCAAAACAGAAGTTTGATAAGTCACAAGTCAGATTTTCTGATAGTTTTAGATTCTCTCTAAACACAAGTCATTTTCTATGCCTCTTTGCTATTTTTTTCTTCTTCTCTCTATATCTATCTCATGTGTTAAGAATTGCCCTCACTAGTCTAGGTGGTTCTAAGGATACATTGGAAGATTGTGAAGAAAATAGAAGATCGGTTCAGTTTTTTGATAATACTCTGCGACAAAGAGGATGCAAGAGTTAGAGAAACTGAGGGAATGAATCTTTAATTCCGCTGCGTATATTGTAAGTATTCTATTCTTTGTTTCTCTTTGAATTCAATTTTAGAAACATGTTTTAGGCTATCTCGTATAAATTTGTTTAATATTAGATATACATGAAAATAAATAAAGATCATGTATAAGCTTTTTCCAACAACTGGTCTCAGAGCCTTTGGTAATCTTTATTTTCATGCATGAACATGTTTAAAATTGGATTATTTGATATGTTTGAATAATTGGATGGTTTTCATGTTTTTATGAACATATTGATTTTTTGTGAATTTTAGCAATTTTTAGGTTATTTTGTTATTTTTTTCTATGCTATTAATTTTTATATATGTTTTATTTTGTGTAAAACATGGTCAAAAGTGAACAGTAACCGTATGGACGGTACTGTTCATTGAGTTTTTTTTTTTTGAAGAAAATTAAAATTTGTAGAAATAAATTATTTATAATCAAAACCAAAAATATCTTTTTTATTTTATCATTTAATTTTTTTTTTAAAAATAAGATATTTTTGTTTGTTGAGATTTAAATAATTAGATATTTTATACAAAATTCAAGTTCAAATTTAAAAATAGACTAACAACTTAATTTTAAATCTTTTAATATATTAAAATATTATAATAATGATATCAAATATTTAAGATATTTTCATTTAAATTATTGATATTTTTATTAAATCTTTATTTGAAAATATAAATATCTTTTTTTTCTATAGTTTTTAATATTTAAATTATTTGAAATTTGAATATTGTTAGTTAGATATTTTTATGGATATTTGAATTTGTTTAACTATTTTGAGATATTTTAGGATTGTTATAATATTTATATTTTATTTTATTTTTTAATTGTTAAAATATTAGCCAATAGTTATCACAACACAATATATTTTGGAAAATAGTTAAGATATTGATTTTAAATTTTAAAATTGGTTAAATTTTGAAAAATATCATTTTTTTCAGCCAATTAATAAAATATTTTTTTAATGGGATTTAAATTAACTTTGGTTAATTGTTGATAAATCCTATTTAAATTAAATTAATATTTTTTTTATCAAATTAACCTAAAACCAAGTTGATTGTTGATAAATGAAATTTAAATTAATTATTGTTAATTGTTGATAAATTTCATTTAAATTGACTTATTTTTTGTAAAAATTTAATTAATTTGAATTTTTTGATAAATTCTATATAATTAATTGTGGTATTTTTGCATAAATTCATAGAATTGCTCATATAGTAACATGATTAGGCACATCAAATTATAACATGTTTGTTTGCACTATATGTGGTATTTTTGCAATTGGGCTTAGATGCATATAGTGACCCATATGTTTGTTGGATATTTGGTATTTTGCAAAATAAAATATTCATAAAATGATAGGTTTTATTTGGGTCCATTAGAAAATGAAAAGTTTAAATTCCTCTCTTGTGGGTGATTCCACTTGTGAAGGCCTATTTGCTTTGCATGACTATAGTGGGCCTAATAAATTAATAACAATTAATAAAACGAAGGTTTAAATTCTTGACTTTTGGACATTGTATGGAAGATAGGGGGCCTTTGTAGTGGGAATGACATACTGGACCCAGCCCGCCTCCATACAAGCCCAATTGTTAAGACCAATTTACCTGAGTTGGACTTAATTGTATAGGTTCATTATATTAGTTAAACCTAAATATTGATTAGCAACAAATTAATTATAAATTAATTGAATTTGTTTCAATCTGACACTTTAGAATTAATAAGAAATTATAGGACTTTGGTTTTAAAAAAATTTAATCTGTTTAATTTTTTTGGGGAAACCATAGTCATTAATTTTCTAAAAATAAATAATAAAAATACTATTTTAATTTTATAATGAGCTTATTTTAATGATTTTATTCGATCTCCACCGTTGGTTTAACATAGTCAATAGCTTAATGGGGCCTCGAGGAGCTTTGATTCGTCCCCCTACGGAAGGTGTTCATTAGTTATTTTGACAAGGTTAGATTTCGAAAGATAGATAATTATAGGTCAAATTCTACTAGACTCACCCCTACGGTGACTACTAGGACTAAATCTATGATTATTGAAACCGTGGGTCTAGCTCATAAAATAAGAGATTTTGTTTTCTTATTTTGATTGAATAGTAGGTTGTTAATAGTGGTGTCCATTATTAAATGAGTTTACAACTCTATTTAACTAGTGGTATTTTTGACTCTCACCAACCGAGACAAGGATATCATAGATTAGTTAAAAACCTAAAGAAATAGAGATGTGATTTTTTTTGGTATTTTTTCTCATATCTTACATATTTTTGGTATATGTTGTGCTATTTCTTGAAATTTGTGTGAATAGAAGTTTTATTGAGCAAATGTGATTGATTTCTATTTTATTGGTAATTTGTAGTTTTGAGTTATGGTTGTGTCTACCCCCATCCTTTCTCAACTTTCGATGGAGAAACTCACTGGAGAAAACTTCCTTAAATGGAAGCAAAACATCAACATTGTGTTGATAGGTGACAACTTCAAGTTTGTCATGACTGAGGAATCCCTAGAAGTTCCAACTGAAGGAGCTACCAAGTCTGTGAGGGACAAGTATGAGCGTTGGCAGGCGGCTAACAACAAGGCGCGGTACTACATGTTGACTAGTATGGTCGAAACTCTCAAGACAAAGATGGAGAATGTCGAGACAGCCTACGAAATCATGGATCAGCTCCAAGACATGTTTGGTGCCAAGTCAGCGCAGACTCGTTTTGTGGCCACCAAGAAATATGCCAATGCTCGAATGGCACCTTCTCAACATGTTCGTGATCACCTGATCAAGATGACAAACTACTTTCAGGAAGCTGAACTGCACGGAGCCATAATAGATGAGGAAACTCAAGTTGGCTTAATCCTCAACAGTCTTTCTCCAGCTTTCCTTCCATTCACCACCAACTATGTGTTGAATAAACTCAACTATGGTCTGACGTAGCTCATGAATGAGCTTCAGACTTTTGAGTCTATCATGGGTGGACCTATTAAGGGAGGAGAAAAGAAGAGAACTACTACTACTGATGATCCAGCTAAGGCTGAAGCTAACCAAGCTTCGTCTTCAAAAGCTGGAAACAAGAGGAAAGGTGGGCAAAACAACAACCCCAAGCCTGGAAAGGCTACAAAGGCGAGTGGACAACCAAGTGCACAGATGCCTAAGGGGAAAAACAAGAAAAACAAGAAAGGTAAAGGTAAATGTTTTCACTGCAAAGAAAAGGGGCATTGGAAACAAGATTGCCCCAAGTTTCTAGCAGATAAAAACAAAGGTAATGATTATAGTTCATTTATCTTAGAAACATGTGTTTTAGAGAATGATAACTCTGTTTGGATTATTGATTCTGGATCTACTAACCAAGTTTGTAACTCTTTACAGCTTCTTGAATCGTGGGAGGAAGTGAACGAAGGCGGCTTAAAGCTTAGAGTTGGGAACGGAGCGTTCGTTGCGGTCCAAGCTAGAGGAAGAGCTCGTCTGAAGTTCGGAAATAAATTTTTAATTTTAAAAGATGTATTTTTTATTCTGGATTTTAGTAGAAATTTAATTTCAGTTTCCATGTTGCAATTAGAACGATTTGTTATGACTTTCATAAGTTTTAATATATCTATTTCTTTCAATGGATCACAATTGTGTATTGCATGTTTGGAAAACAGGCTTTATATTCTGCGACCTAACGAACCCCTCACTCTTAACAATGATTTATTCAAAGTAGCTAAACCTAGGACTAATAAATGTCAAAAGACCAATAATAATAATATGACGTATTTATGGCACTTGAGACTAGGTCACATTGGCTATGATAGGATTCAAAGACTTACAAAGGACAGACCTTTGAGGGAACTCACCTTAGGTGAATTACCTGTCTGTGAATCTTGTCTAGAAGGCAAACTGAACAAGCGTCCATTCTCTGCAAAGGGTGATAGGGCCAAAGAACCACTTGGTCTTGTGCATTCAGATGTTTGTGGACCTTTGAATATACAAGCCAGGGGTGGTTTTGAGTATTTCGTCACTTTTGATTGACGATTACTCTAGATACTCATGTCTTTACCTAATGCATAGGAAATCAGAAACATTTTCAAAGTTTCAGGAATTCCTAGCAATGGCTCAGAACCAATTAGGAAAAAGGTTAAAGATCTTGCAATCTGATAGGGGTGGAGAATATTTGGATATGCAGTTCCAAGATCATTTAACTGAACTTGGGATTTTATCACAACTTACTGCCCCAGGTACTCCGCAACAAAATGGTGTAGCAGAACGCCGAAACAGAACTTTATTGGAAATGGTTAGATGCATGCTTAGTTACTCAACTTTACCAACTTCGTTTTGGGGACATGAAATTGAAACAGCAAATGACATTCTCAATGTCGTGCCGTCAAAATCAATCCCCAAAACACCTTTAGAACACTGGAATGGTCGTGAACCTAGTTTACGCCATTATAGAATCTGGGGGTGTCCCGCTCACGTCCTGAGGAAAAAGGAGGAAAAGCTAGAACTGTGAACTGAAGTTTGCATGTTTGTTGGCTATCCTAAAGGTACTTGGGGTGGACTTTTCTATAGTCATTCAGAAAAGAAAGTGTTTACTTCTACAAATGCTACTTTTCTGGAAAATGACTATGTCCAAAACTTTAAACCTTGCAACAAAGTAGTTTTAGAGGAGATGGTTAAAGAATTGACTCCAACCAATGTTCCATCGTCATCAACGCAAGTTGATGATGAAATTCCCACTCTTCATGTACAACTGACGTAAGTCGATTTAAATGAAGAAAGTACCACTGTTCCTGAGCAAACAGTCACGAAGCCTCGTCGTAGTGGGAGGGTTTCTAGGAACCCAGTTCGCTATGGTTTGGATGGTGAAACCAATATGGTGGTTGGTGACACTAGTGATGATGATCCGTTGTCTTTCAAACAGGCAATGACAAGCCCTGAAAAGGAACTATGGCTCAAAGCCATGAAACAGGAAATGGAGTCCATGTACTCAAATTCCGTCTGGGGTCTTGTGGAAGCACCTAGTGACTTTAGGGCCATTGGGTGCAAGTGGATCTACAAGAAGAAACAAGGTGTTGATGGAAATATCGAGACTTATAAAGCTCGATTAGTGGCAAAGGGTTATACCCAAAGAGAAGGCGTGGACTATGAGGAACCTTTTAGTCCGGTAGCCATGCTCAAATCCATTCGCATCCTCCTATCCATAGCAGTCGCTCTCGACTATGAGATTTGGCAAATGGACGTCAAGACAGCTTTTCTTAATCGAAAGCTTGATGAGGTCATTTATATGGATTAGCCAGAAGGATTTAAAGTATCTGGACAAGAAGGAAAAGTTTGTAAGTTAAATAGTTCCATCTATGGACTTAAGCAGGCTTCTCTTTCCTGGAATCTTAGGTTTGATGAAATAATCAAAACCTATGGCTTTGAACAAAATATTGATGAGCCCTATGTTTACCATTTGAAGGCAAATCAAATAGTGGTATTCCTGGTTCTTTATGTATACGATATCTTACTCATTGGAAACAATGTTAAGAAATGATCAGATGTGAAGAATTGGCTGAGCACTCAATTCCAGATGAAGGATTTGGGTGAAGCAAGTTATGTTCTAGGTATCCAGATCATCAGGGATAGAAAGAACAAACTTTTAGCTCTATCTCAAGCAACTTACATTGATAAAGTGCTTGAACGTTTCTCAATGACAAATTCCAAGAAAGGGCGTCTACCGTCCCGCCATGGAATTCATCTTTCAAAGAAGCAGTCTCCCCAGACTCCTGAAGAGGAAGATGCAATGACAAAAGTTCCTTACGCATCTGCAGTTGGAAGTCTGATGTATGCCATGTTGTGTACTAGACCAGATATCTGCTATGCAGTGGGAGTAGTGAGCAGGTATCAGTCAAACCCAGGACTGGAACATTGGATAGCGGTTAAGCATATCCTGAAGTATTTGAGACGGACTAGGGATTATATGTTAGTCTACAAGGGTGGTGTTCTGAACCCTGTAGGCTACACCGATTCAGATTTTCAGACTGATGTCGATGACAGAAAGTCTACTTCTGGAATGGTGTTTACTCTTAGGGGTGGAGCTGTGATTTGGAGAAGCGTAACGCAGTCTGCAATCTCAGATTCCACCATGGAGGCTGAGTACATAGCCGCGTCATAAGCAGCTAAGGAAATAGTCTGGATAAAGAAGTTCTATTCGAATCTTGGTGTTATTCCAGAAATGGATAAACCGCTTGTGTTGTTTTGTGACAATACAGGAGCGATAGCCAACTCAAAAGAACCTCGAAATCACAAGAGGAGTAAGCATATAAAAAGGAACTATCACATTATTCGAGAATATGTGGCCAGGGGAGATATGAAGGGTATAAAGATTGCAACTGAAGACAATCTTGCAGATCCGTTTATAAAGACACTACCAGAAGCTACATTTGATAAGCATAACAAGGAGATGGGATTAGTAGAATTAAGGCATTAGTTTCAATTAGTGCAAGTGGAAGTTTGTTGGGGTTTTATGCCCTAATTAAAACCCAAATTCTTTGTAATCTCATTTTACTATCAATAAAAGAATAGAAATCATTTTTTGACTTGGTTAATCACTTTGCTCACATGTTTTATTTTCAAGATTATTTGTTTAATATAAACTTCTATTAAATCCCGAGCATACAGCTAATCTTATTTATAGTGACGTAATCACAGTGGAATATAAATATGATTATATGTTCAAAATAAGTTAGTCCTAAGATTAGTCAGTGCATAGGATTTACACTGACTTGCCAATCTACGATATGATCTACTTACACATTACAGTGTTATGTTCTTTCCAGAACATTAGCAGAGTAGATAAGATTGGATATATTTGTTACATCGGACTGGACAGATATTGACAGTTGATAAGATAAGTAAACATATCGTTATTATCTATTCTAGTCATATCATATAGTTGACCATAGGTCAATTCAATCTCAATTTTGAGTGGTTAGTATTCTAACTGATTGTATTATTTGAGTTCTTTGACTTGTTCGTTACCAGCTTACCCTACAGACTAGCCCATACTTACATCTTGGGAACTCGGTAGTATAATTGATTGAGAGTGTTAATCATAGATATGAACATCTATAGCTTCTGATGAAGAAGTGAAACGATGGTTTCCTTTTAGTTTGTTTCAAGTTGTTAAATGATAGAGATCTCATTTCAGTAATTAAATTAGTTTACTAAAATATCATTTACAAGGAACTAAGTGTTTTAAGGATAAAATACAATGAGGGGTAAAACAGTATTTTAGTCCTATCTCATTGTAGACTGTCTATAGAGGATTGAGTGACAATTATGGTTGTAACAATGGATAATTAATAGCGTATCTATATTTGTTATAGAGCGTTCTATGAATTCAAGAGTGCAATTCCGAGTCTATAGTGGAGTCACGAGGAATTAATAAGTTAGTAAATTTCTTTGTTAGATTTATGATAACTTATTGGAGCTTGATTTCATAGGCCCATGGTCCCCATTGTACATTGGATAAAATCATCTAGATAGTCTCAATTAATTGATTTAATCATCAATTAGAATTATCAAAGGTTACCAGGTCAATTTTGGATAGTTTCACAGAGTTCTGTAATTTTGAGAAGAAAAGAGAAATTATGGCAGATTTATTAATTAAGATAAATTGGTATCTAAATTAATAAATAAATTTAAATCAAGGTTCAAATTATAAATAATTAATTTGATAAAGGATTTAAATAATTATTTAATTAATTAAATCAATAGAAAATAATACAAGCCTTGATTTTAAGTTCAATGGGCTTATAATCAAATGGGAAATTTCAAGAGCCTATAGCCCATGATAATTTTGACCTAGGGGCTTCAAAATGACTGTTATTTTATTGATTTTTTAATTAAATTAAATGGCCTAATTGAGTCTATAAAAGGAGTGCTTAGAGAGAAGTCAAAACAGAAGTTTGATAAGTCACAAGTCAGATTTTCTGATAGTTTTAGATTCTCTCTAAACACAAGTCCTTTTCGAAGCCTCTTTGTTATTTTCTCTTCTTCTCTCTATATCTATCTCATGTGTTGAGAATTGCCCACACTAGTCTAGGTGGTTCTAAGGATACTTTGGAAGATTGTGAAGAAAATAGAAGATCGGTTCAGTTTCTTGATAATACTCTGCGACTGAGAGGATACAAGAGTTAGAGAAACTGAAGGAAGGACTCTTTAATTCCTCTACGTATACTGTAAGTATTCGATTCTTTGTTTCTCTTTGAATTCAATTTTAGAAACATGTTTTAGGCTATCTCATATTAATTTGTTTGATATTAGATATACATGAAGATAAATAAAGATCCTGTATAAGCTTTTTCAAACATCAACTTCTACCGACGACATAATTTTGTTATTGATAAAAATTATACTGAGGACATATGTTGTCAGTGTAGAACTGAACTATCGTCGGTAGAAATCTACCAAATTTTGTCATCCAACAAGTCTATACTAGAAAAATGTTGTCGGTATAGCCTATACCGACAATTTTTTATAGTACATTAATTATTAATTTAAATTAAAATGGATTATAATTATAGAGTTAAAATTGAAACTAATATAATAGATTAAAATTAAAATTAAAATACTTCTATTAAACATTAAAATAAAACACAAGAGTTTGCTTAATCCAAATAAAAAAGTTGTCCTAAAGATGGAAATATAATAGTCAATGAAAACAAAACACATATATAAGTCCTCCTAGTGACTATGTTCTAAAATATCGAGATCATTAGGTGGTGATTGGGACAGATTGAGATCCCGGGGTGATACAATGAGTCCGGATGTACTCCTCTAATTGTCGAAGACGCTCTCTCATCTCAACAATCTTTGCATATGTAGATTACAGTGGAAGAACAATAGTATATGGAGGTGGATGTACTTGGTCCCTTGCGGTAAGGATATGAGTGTATCCTTGCGCTTGGTGTTCTTGTCCACCCACTGATCCTCCCCACAAACAAGACATTTACATTTTCCAGCATGTTCTTTCGAAAACATTGCACAATCATGTTTGCAAACTTGAATTGACACGTAGTTTGTTATTGTCTAAAGTTTTTAGTGAAAATATAAATAAATAAAAAAATTATCACTATGTGATATAACACATTATCCTATGTTTGGTAATACTAAATTATCACCAAAGAAAATAAAATAAAACAAAACATTATTTTATAATGTCATATTATGCTAGTTTTAGTCAATTATGTTGTTTTATAAAGTCTCACTATAATATGTGTAAGTTGAAATATTATTCCAATTGCTCTTTATAAGGTGATTATTCAACTTTTTAAATTTAGTAATTATTTTAATTTGATTAGTTTATTTTTAAAAATTTTAATAGTTTAGGATAACTTATTTTTTAGGTGATTATAAAGCTTATTAAATTACTAAGATTAGATTATACATTATTTATTAGTTTAGGCCTACTTTATTTTTTCTTAAACTATTAATATATTATTAATTATAATTATTTATTTATTTTTACGGATCACTTTATAATTAGTCTTAATATTAATAATTATGAAAGTTAGTTTTATCTAATCATGATTCTCAAATCTAGTTATTTTACATAATAACAATACAACAAAATGTAGTATTACCGGCGGAGGCTTCCACCGGTAATGGATATTATCGGTGGGCATTCGCTGGTAATACTCGGTCGGTAATCAGTGGTATTACTGGCAGACTGACACCGCACCGATATTTTATTAATACTGGCAGATTAATAGAGGCGGGACTCCACCGGTGTAAAATAATAGTCAACCTCGTTTGCCTCATTTAATACCAGCAGGTCTTGCCTCTACTAATCCACCGGTAATAAATTAATAATATGAAAATATAATAATTCATTTGATTTTATTTAATAATAAATATACATATAATACTTATTTAAAAATAATAATATTTAACATAAATTAAAATTAATAATACAATTAATATTCATCAAACAAAAATAGCATTGTTATTAATCATAAAATTAACATAATAAAATACCAATTTTCTTATTTTAATTACATATAAACTAATTATAAAATAAATATAATAAAATATCAATTGTCTTAATTTAATTAAAAAACGTAAACTAATTATTATTGTTTAGATCCAACCAGGTGTAAAATATTCATTAACATTCCGATCAATATATCTTGATCACCAATGTTAGGGCGCGACAATGGTCGTGAAGCAAACTGTGGTGCTGGTGGAGGAGGGTTATAAGCTTGTGGAGACTGCTGCTGCGAAGATGATCTAAATTGTCGAATATGTGGTCGCGTTGAGGGAGATTGATGCAATAAACTCTCAAACTGACCATACCTTTGCTGTGGCGACGAACTCACAAATTGACCATATCTCTGCTGTGGTTGCTGCTGCTGCGATGAATCCCCAAAGTCACGATGCCTAGGATGTGACGTCTGAGATCCTGCAGGGACATCGGGGTAATAAGAAGGAGGGGACTGGGAGGAGCGTCCATATATGTACTGAAATTGTTGTGATGTACCTCCATACTTGTTAGGAGAATTTTGTTGATGTGGATGAAAATGTTGTTGTTGTTGTGGCATCGACCAAGGAGGTGGACTTTGAGAAGATAAACCACCTTCACGTTGTAATGGTAAATACTGTTGCAGAAGGCTGTCAAACCGCGACTCATTTTTTGAACTGGTATGCTGAGGATTACCAGATGGACCTTGTTGAGATCTCAACATACGGGTCTCTTCACGTATTGACTTCATCATTTCCGCCATAGTCGCAATGTCTTCTTGAGGCGTATGAGCAGGTTGGGCTTGTGACTGACTTTGACTTGTGGAGCTGGAAGCTGATTTTTTCCCTTTGCCTTTGTTGTAACCCACTCCTCTTTGAAAGTCAGACCTCTCCCCAAATACTTTACTCATAATCTCATACTGATCAATTGACAAGGAATCAACAGCACATCCAGTTTCAGATCCCTCTGTCGGTCCTTGAGATTGGCTTTGAAGTCGTGCTCTCTCAAGCTCTTCCGTCATTTTTTTCTGTTCATAAAAAGTGTTAGAAACACAGTAGTAACATAGTTTAATGAAAATAATAAAACAAAAGTTTAAACTTACAAAAGTTTCTCGAGCTGCGTCGTTGACAAAAACTTTTGTCGATTTTTTCAAATGGTTATCTTTTTCCAAGTATCAATAACATGTTCATCAACGTTCACCAATACAAATGTAGAGATAGTATGTTAGAACGTATAATTTTGTTAAATTAAATTAATATTTTTACTTACGAATTGGTGACGCTTAGCTGCCAACAATTTTGTGCCTTGCGTCAATGTATACTTCATTTCTTTTATGTTTTTCTTGTTTTGGTTAGATCGCGCAATAAATTTTGGGCTAAAAAACAACTGAAAAATATCTTTCCAACTCTCCTTGGTGCAATGAGAACACTCTCCAAATCTTCTGGCTTAGAGTAATGTTTTTTGAAGTGAGTATGTTTGATGTTCTTTATCTCATAATATCTTTTGCGCATCTCTGTGTAGATAGTTTTCATAACTCTTTCGGGTTCTAGATGAACATCAACAATATAAAAATGCTACATTAAAAAAGTAACACATTAGTTTAGTTTGTAAATGATTTTAATAAAAAATTTAAACCATTAGACTTGTCCTATTTTTTAACTTCATCTTTTGTACGACTTGCTCCTTAAATTGTTGAGGTATACCAGCAAAATCCAAGTAATGTCCTGGCAACAACAAGGTGACTTGGAGGCCTATCTCGCGGACAAAAGCTTGGTCCTCCAAGCCAACCACTTTGTCCGTCCTAGGATCAAGTTGAAGGTCTAGTGGTTTTCCAGCATTCCGCCATTGAATTTCAAGTGGTATGTTATTAGCCAGGCCACGATCCTTTCTTCTCGGCAGTTCAACTATCCACATTTTCAACAATAACCAAAATTTGAAATATTAATATATATATATATGAAACATTCGTTGAGCTTCACTTTCAAGATATGAACAAAATTTGATAATTATTATTAACCTGACTCACAGGAAGAGGGTAGTCTACTAGGATCTGGCGGGTCTAGACCACCACCATCTCCTACGTGAGAAGTGGCTATATTAGCTGGCATTAAACTTAGGAACAAAAGTTATTAGTTAGTATCAAATATCACCAATGGAAATGAAGAAAACGATTACAAGTCTCATCTATTATATTTAAAATGGTTGTCTTTAATACAAAAATATAAAAACTATGTAGAATAATCACTATCACTTTCATCATTAATTAAATTAGCATCAATCGGAGACACATGATTAACATCATCTTCACAAATATCAACTAGCAATTCATCTTCGTCATCAACTTCTTCTTCGCCTAAGTTTTCATTTATGAAATTATCATCCAATTGATCAGCAGGTGAATTTTGTATAGTGTCAATATATGTTGCAGGTTCATGAGATTCCATAACCAACTAACCGAGATCCATTGTCAACACAAAATTTGATGAGCTTATGTCATGTACAACATCAGCTTCATCGTCCTCGATGTCCCAAATTTGACGATGATTGACATCCTCAACAATTTTCCAGTGTCGACCTCTAAGTAGATCAACGAGATAGAATACTTCCTTAGCTTGGCTAGCAAGTATATACGGCTCATCTTTGTACCATTCTCTACTGACGTTTATACTGGTGATATTATTTTCAGTGATTGTTTTCTTCTTGCTTGGATCAATATTAAATCATTTGCACCGAAACAATGCAACTGAATATGCACCAGTGAAAGATAACACCAATACTTCTTGAAGCGTGCCATAATAGTTAAAACCTTCAGTTCTCGCAACAGAAACTCCAATATTCTGTGTGGTGCGCTTTTGATCTCGGTCGTAAGCGATAAATCAAACAACTTTAACTATACAACCTTCGTAGTAGGTTGCCAAGTGATCTGACCCAGATGCTAAAGCTAGCAACTTATCACCATTCTCTAAAGATCAAAGCTTGTGCAACTCATATATCTAAATACATTAATAAACCTATATTAGAATGACAAAAATATCATTACAACAATGAAGGTTTAAAAATAATCTCAGTTTTACCTTCTTATGAAACCAATGGCGAAAATTTTTCTTGTGTAAAACATTATGATCACCATCAGGGTATTTTAGTTTTATCTCTTCTAGGTGTTTGCTAAAAATTTGAATGATTTGACTATATTAGACATAACAATTTGGAATGAACATAAATTTAAATTTAAAGGGAATAAACTTACTCTAAGTAATCCTGAATTTCAGGAGAATTGTCAAGTATGAACCATTCAGCCATTTCACGAGTTGCAAGGTCGAGAGGCTTGAGAGTTCCCTTTGTCAGGGGACGACATTGAGATTGAAACACAAAAAGGTGTCATGGGACATACACCTCATCTTCATTGCGATTAAGATGGTTAAATTTTATTTCAACCCCTTTGAAATACATCGAACAAAATGTCAAAGCCTCGTCAGCAACATAGCCTTCAGCTATCGACCCTTCTGGACGGGATTTATTTCCCTCATAGTTCTTCAATTTTTTCATGTACCTTTAAAAAGGATACATCCACCTCATAAATACTGGTCCACCAAAAATCGCTTCTTCTGACAAATGTACGACCAAATGAATCATTATATAAAAAAAAGTCGGAGGAAATATCAACTCCATCTTTCACAATATTAGAACAAGGTCTTTTTGTGCTTCCTCTATATTTGTAACATTTATTGTAACGCCCTGGATAGCCAAGACCATTATATTGTGTGTTTATAAAAGTGCCAGACTTGCTAACCAAGTCATTTAATTAAGAACGCGTTTCTGAAACTATAATGGAACTAAGGTTAAAATGTTTTGGTCTCAAAAGTCAAATTTCTTATAAAGAAACATTTCCTGTTTACACGGGATCCCAAAAAATATTAAGATTAAAACCATTTATAAAAGATTCAAGAATTAAATGCAGTATTAGCCATATTAAGGCAAAACAGACAATTAGGCAATCTCTGTCCTGATCCACTTCTCGGCCATGGTGACCAAACAGCTAGCTATGTACATTCAGCCCCGCAGCTCTCCACCTCAGGACTGGTCTAACTTGCTTTTCCCTTTACCTGCACCACGTAGCACCCGTGAGCCAAGGCCCAACAAGAAAACACAACAACAGAGCATAAGCAATCAACAGATAATTCAATATCACATATTCCATAAACACGTTCTCAACCATTTAAACATTCGGAATAACCAAGTATTCAGCATACCAAACATATCAACTTGTATAATACATAAATTCACGAATGATAACTAGGGTTAGCGCCCTCAGGCCGCACCCTCCGTTATCCCACTGACTCTGGCCCGCTTAAACCGAGCTCAATGAATATTAAGCTGTCCTCGACTACCAGTAGCCAAGCCGCGCCCTGTGCGCAAATATTGTGTACGACACCCTTAGGCCGCTATCACATGTCCCATGGCATAATACCATCATTGACATTATACAGATATCGGGAGCTCTTAGTCCCATCACAAACATATAACCAGGTGCAGTTTTCTTACCTTTGGATTTGCTGGCTTTGTTCACTGTGATCCTCAAGCATGATCCTTCCCGAGCCCTAGCGCGAACCTAAACACAATCATAGGCCAAAGTCATCACCAATCCTCAAGTCCAAAACCTAGCCTCGGAACCAATCCCGAGCCCCCGGGAAGTTCTAATTCCACCAGACAGGGTGGTGGAATCGAACCCCGAACCCTTGGTAAAAAACCCTTGAAAATAACCCTAAAATCCCTTTCTGAAGACAAGGTAGCACTACAGCGCTCATTGGAGGGTGCTACAGTGCTACAAATAGAACCAAAATGCCCTCAGCAAGCTTGGCCTAGCGCTACAGCGCCCAAAGGCTAGCGCTAGTCACAGACTGCCAACACCACATTTTCCCCTCCTGCGATTTCCCCGAGCCAAACTTAACCAAAACTTCCCCAAACCTTCACCAAACTCAAAATAAAGCTCATGAACATGTCTAACTCATCCCAAGTATCATAATCATGCAAAACCTAACCACATGCACCCCTAATCCCAAAATTCACCATAGTTGCTCCTAGACTTCAGAAACTTAGCAAAACAGTCAGAACTTCAAAGTTTAAAGCTTAGAATTTTATACCTTTGATGGAAATTCGATTTCAAGTTAACTTCTTGAACTCCTTAGCTTGTTCTTCTCCAATTCCTTGGCTTGAATTCCCCTAAAGTTCCCATCAACTCAGCTAAGACGCCATAGTTTAAACTAACCAAACCAGAAACTGAAAACTCTAAAGGCTTACCTTAAATATTGATGTATTCTTGAAAATCCCTTGCCAACCTTTCAAGTTTAGCTCAATACTCTTGTTTCTCAGCCTAATCTAGCTCCCTTCTGAGTCTTCCTCCAAGAAAATTGAAGAGAAATGGTGAGAGAACCACAAACCGACCCTTTGGAAAAACTGCTATGTTTTCTCCCTTTTCTTTTTTCTTTCTTTCCTCAGCCTTCTACCTTTTTCTACAATTCCCACTAAGTATAAAGCCTCGGCATACTTATCTCTTGCAAGCCAAATGACCATAATGCCCTCCCTTTTAATTTTAAACCTTTAATCCACTTAGGGGCATTTTGGTAATTTTACCCAATTCCCGCTAATTCCTCAAGTGTCTCTAATATTTCTCGCTTACTTCCCGATACCTAATTAATCACCAATTATATTCCTCGATGTCAAAATAGACTCCAATATACTCACTAAATTCCCATTTATATCCCCAGGCTCACCCCGAGCCGGGTATAAATCCCCGCTATGACTTTTTCGCTAATTTGCTCACTAGGATCGTTTTGAATCACAGTTCACAGATATATCCACATAATAATGTGGTCTCAACAATTATTGCATATATATACAGTTATGCCCTCAATGGGCCAAAATGACAACTATACCCTTCCTACCCTAATCAGGGCCTACATGCATACTAATACACATAGTCATGCATCTCAAATATTCAAATAGTCATATAACATGCTTTAAATCATTAAATCACATATGTTTCGATTTTGCCCTCCCGGCACACTAACCAAGGCCCTTAAGCCTCATTAGTAAATTTGGGTTGTTACATTTATAGTCCTCGAACATTTTGAAAAAATTGTACAGTTCAGAAATGGTGGTCGATATATCTTTTGGGAGAAACTTGCGAACAACCACTGACAGTAATCGTTGCATTATAACATAATAGTTGTGGGATTTCAACCCAATGATATTTGTTTCATTCTCGATTACTTTTTTCTTCACATTTGAACAAAATCCATCTGGAAAATTTCACTTCTTTAATAAATTGACAAAATTGTTGTCTCTAAGCATGAGTTAAGACGTAAGAAGCATGCAACTTCATCAACTTTCCATTATCATCTTAATAAATCCACAACGATTCCCTTACTCCCATCTTCTTCAAATCATATCTTGCATTAGTGGTGTCCTTAGACTTGTCATTGTCCAAGATTGTGCCAAGGAGACTATCACACACATTTTTTTTCGACATGCATGACACCAATGTTATCTTTTAAAATGTTTGTACACCAATAATCAAGCTCGTAGAAGATGTTTTTTTCCTCCAATTTCTATCTTCTGCAACTCTTCTACGTTTCACACCTCCAAACAACAAGTGTTTTCCCGAAACTTGGGGTGGAAGATTGTTCACTTGTTCTAATATTTCCTCACAAGTAAATCGTCTTGGAGGACGTCTTCTCTAAATTTGGTCGTCGAACTCAGTGTCCCTTCTCATTCGATGTGTACTGGGCAAGAATCTTCTGTGACCAGCATAAGATGTCTTACCGATCACTTGAATGGAAGATGTGTCTTCATTACATGTGGGACAAGCTTTGTATCCCTCACCACTCCATCCAAGAAAACTACTTCGAGCTAGATAATCATTAACTGTCCATAAAAGGGCTGTGCGCAGCTTGAACATAGTGTTGGTCGTATTGTCTCTCGTAACAACTCCGTTAACCCACAACTCCTTCAACTCATCCACCAATGGTCTTAGAAATACATCTATGTCCTTACTCGGTGATTTTGGACCAGGAATAAGGATGGTCAACATCAAATTATTGTCTTTCATACATAACCAAGGTGGAAGATTATAGTTGGCCAACACCACAGGCCACATAATGTATGCTAGGTTCATGTTGCCAAATGGATTAAATCCATCGGCAGCTAAGCCTAAACGAACATTCCTAGGATCACTTGCAAAAGCAGGATGATTGACATCAAAGGTCTTCCACGCCGTCCCATCCACCAGGTGTCCCATCACCCCATCATCTTTCGATTTTCCAGTGTGGTGCCATAACATGTCCTTCGCTATAAGCCTTGAGCTGTATAGTCTTTTCAACTGGGGTGTCAATGGAAAGTAACGAATCACCTATGCGACACCTTTTTCCTTTAGTTTTTTCAAAAGTAACCCTTTGATTGCTTCCGCAAACTGGACATTCCTTTTGTTTGCATGCTCTTTGTAAAATAAGCAGCAGTCATATTGACACACATGAATCGACTCGTATCCCAACCCTAATTTCTTCAATCTATTTTTATCCTCGTAGTACGTTGATGGAATTTTATTTTCCTTCGGAAAGGAAAGCTTTAACAACTTCAATAATTCATCGAATATGTTGTTAGGAATCTTCCCTCTAACTTTCAAATGTAATAGCTTAGCTAAAAAGTTAAGGGAAGAAATCCAATCACATCCAGGATACAACTCAGCTTCAATCTCCTCAAACAACTCGTCGTAATACAGACTCGCGCTGTAATTATTGTCTACTTGCTCAGTTGTCAGCAAGAGGAAGTCCTCCACTATGGGAATCACCTCATCAACTTCATCCTCATCAACCACCTCATCAACAACATCGTGTTCCGCTTCCCCATGATAAATCCATCTCTCATAACCTTGATAAAAACCCCTATCAAATACATGTGCTTCGACAACAGGTAAAATTCCAAGCCTATTATTTATGCATTTGACACACGGACACCTAATTCTTCCATAAGAATCATTATGTTTCAAGGCCATTGTCAAAAAAGATTGTAGACCATTCCAATATTCTTGACAACCATGATTTCTCAATGTTGTCCAAGTCTTGTCAATCGCCATCTAAAGTGTTATAAAAGTCAGTGAGTTTTAGGAATGTGAATAGGAGTGGATAACAAAAAAAATTTGTTATTATTATTGAAATCTTATGCAATATTATAGTATCTTATGTTATTTTATTATGTTTTATTAGATAGTGTTATTCAAATTAAAAAAAATTCATTCATTATTTTATTATTAATATTTTAAAACTATCATTTATGTGCCGATATCCCTGTAATTGATGGTTGTAGTCAACAACAATCAATCACAAGCATACCGGGACAAAAAAAATAAATTAACTTCTAATTAATTACTAATTAATTTTTTTTAATAAGTTTCAATTAATTATAATAATACTAATGAACTAAATTAAATAATATTCATTACAATTCTCATTAAATTAATCATTATTAATTTTTAAAACTTTTATTAAAAAAATTATCAATTTCTATATTTAAATAATTTAGTACTAGTTAATATTAGATAATAATATTTAATAAAAAAATTAATAATTTTTGTTAAAATAATTTATTTTTTATTACTAATTTTTCAAAATTTTATTAAATTAAATTATTTAATTAGATAACGTTATATCAAATTTTTATTATTTAATTAATTAAATTAATTAAACAAATTAAAAAATAAATTATTATAAGATATATAGTTTTTTTAATTAATCATTATTAATTTTAAAAACTTTTATTAAATAAAATTTTCAATTTCTATATTCAAATAATTTAATACTAGTTAATATTAGATAATAATATTTAATAAAAAAATTAAAAAAATTACTTAAAATAATTTCTTATTTATTTAATTAACCATTATTAATTTTAAAAACTATTATTAAATAAAATTTTCAATTTCTATATTCAAATAATTTAATACTAGTTAATATTAGATAATAATATTTAATAAAAAAATAAAAAAATTACTTAAAATAATTTATTATTTATTTAATTAATCATTATTAATTTTTAAAACTTTTATTAAATAAAATTTTCAATTTCTATATTCAAATAATTTAATACTAGTTAATATAAGATAATAATATTTAATAAACAAATTAACAATTTTTCTTAAAATAATTTATTATTTATTACTAAATTTTCAAACTTTTATTAAATTAAATTAAATTATTTAATTAGATAATGTTACACCCAGATTTCGAGACCTGAGGCTGTGACCTCGAAAGCTGGATTCGTCAGGTGTGAGCTCGCGATAGCTAAAATACATGTTCGTAATCTAGATGCCAAACCCTCGAAAGATAGGTAGCCTCGAAGTCCTTATAAGCTCGAAAGACGGAACATCGGAGTATATCCATTGTCGGGTAGCCTCGGATCAAGTGGCCCGAGTTTGGCATGGGTGTGAGCCCGAAATAAGGCGACCTCGGTGGTATTTACCCACTCCGAGCTGGTCTTGGGGAAAGTATACCGCATACCCTACTTTTTTCTATTTTTATTTTGATACCAATTAAGACTAGAAATAGAAAAGAATTTTCAAAAAAGTTTTTTAAAATACTTTTTAATACAAAGTATACAGCTCGTAATTTACTCAGAGACCTAGACTGGGATGATGCTGATTGCTGACCTCGAACGACTTAGCGAGTCACCTGAGGAGGCACAGTCCATGCATTCAAGAGATTTTATTATTGTAACTTCCCTACAATAAAGGGAAGTTAACTAGACGGTTATACGCCCCCTGGTCTTCAGGGGACGTTTCCTTGTATATGGGAGTTACAAATTTTAAAGTAATTAAATTTATTAATTTATAGAATAACTTCCCGAAACGTGTGGGATTGGATTCTAAGATCTCCTATATAAATAGAGATGTCATGTACCTTTGTAAAGGGGCGAAATTTTGTGATCTTGAGAGAATCTCTGGAGAATTCATACCTGAAGAATTTCTAGAAATTTCCTAAGTCCTAATAAAAATGACTCGTGGACTAGGCAGAGTTAACTGCTGAACCATGTAAAAAACTCTCATTGTTCTACTGTATTATTCTTCTTTTCCATAGATTTTAGTGTTTACGTGTTCTACATTTTAAGTTGACGAAAAATGACGTCAACAGTTTGGTGCTTTCATCGAGAGCCTTAAGCAGTACAATCCTTGAACAGCTATGGCCGCGAATGATCAAAATATTTCTGAAGAAAACTATCCACGACGCACTGGGAAGCAGCCAATGGTAAATCCAGAAACTGAAGAGAGAAGCGAGTCCTCCGATTCTCGGGGACCTCCAGCACCTCCAGCCCCAAGGGATGATGAGGACATGTACTATAATCCTGAACGGTACATCCCCATTATGGAACTTGAAAACCGACAGCTAAGAAAATAGTTGGCTGAGGCCAATAAGCGGAACGAGGAATTGGCTAGGTTAGCCGCAGAGGCCCAGGCGGCTCAGCCCCCACCTCCGCGTGAGAACCAAGCCCCACCTTTGAGGGACGTACATGTTCCTCCTCGCAGGCCTCGTGGGCAACCTCGGAAAAACACTACCACAAGGAGACCGAAGCAACCTCCGCCACCGGCGGAGCAATCCGCTCCCTCGAGACCCTAAAGAAGTACTCGGGCTAGGGCTCCAGTTAATTTGATTGTGGAGGTACCAGCGGAAACTGGGAATAACCGAGCCCCTGCAAAGGCTCGGACTCAGATTCCTGGTAACATGTAGAATGTTACTGAGCCAACACGGGCGAACTCAGGACTGTCCAGACCCCGAAATGGGTGGCAGCCGCCGTCACCCATACGATTCCCTCCATCACCTATAAGATACCCTTCACCGCCTCGCAGGAACGCTCAACCAGTTCGAGATGATGAGGAAAGGAGTGCAGGAAGGAAACAAGGAAATAGAGGAGCCTTCAGGGAGTGGAGAGGCGCCCAGCCTACAAGAAGTCAAATGTCTCGGTCTCGCACTGTAGAGACGAGGTAGCATGAAAGAGATCCATCTCGAAGTAATCATGCAACAAGCCTCGCCAGTGATGACTCAAGAGACACTAGATCAGTCAGCATGTATGATCAAGGTCGAAGAAATACCAGAAACCATAGGAACCGCTCCGACCTGCAGGAACATCTGAATCAGAATCGGGGTAGTGGTAATCCATCGAATCCGGACCTGAGGGATTGCCTAAATGGGCACAAAGATCCCCTGCGAAGGCGCGAGTCTGGAATTGTGATCAATGATAGACAATTTCAGGCAAGACCCCCTGTGGACCCGATTCAGGAAAGAATTGATCAATTGGAAAAGGCCTTTAGGCTCTTACAAAATGAGCGAAGTCAGAGTCGCGATGAGGATTCTGATGAGGAGCTTGAACCATTCGCTCCCCATATTTCCAACACTCCGTTTCCTCATAGGGAATTCACACTAGGTCGGGTTTTCTATTTCTTAACTCGAATAGTTAACACTTTTGCATACCTATCATTTCAATAAGAAGAGTTTCAGTAGTAATTGCATTAAAGATTAATAGAGTGGTTAGTAGAGAAGATTAGGATTCCTAATTGTTTTACAGTGAATTCAATCCAAGGTTTTGCTATTATTTGTTATTTTATTTAAATTTTAATTATTGTTTCTGAATATTATAGTTTCTTTTGCTGTGTCTAAAGGAATCAAGAATTTTAATTGATCAAATAGAAAGAGAAATTAATTGATTGGTAATTGAGAATTCAGTCCTTGAGGACGATACTTGGTTTTTACCATATTATTATAAATTGCGACTGTGTGCACTTGCATAGCATATAAATTTCGCAACAAGTTTTTGGCGCCGTTGCTGGGGACTGAAAAGAATTATCAATATTAGTCTGATTAATTTTTATTCTAATTTGATTTTAATTTCTCTAGTTTCTAATCTGTTTAGTTGCTTAATTTGTCTATCTCAAGTGAATTGTGTTATATGCGTAGCAGAAGAGGAGCAGACAGTCTTGTTCCTTTGAATCCTGAGATTAAAAAGTCTTGCAAGCAAAATAGAAAGAACAAGAGGGAAGCCCAGAAGTCTGTGAAGATGGCACAGAATGATGGGGATGACAGGAATATTTTAATTCCTGGGATTGCACAAGGGGGTCAGGCTCAGAACAATGCTAAGAGGAGCCTGAGAGACTATGTACTGCCCACTTTGACGGGAGTACAAAATAGTATACGCCCACCAGCTGTAGAGGCTAACAACTTTGAGATCAAGAAAGCTATTCTACAAATGGTGCAATCTTCTGTTCAATTTAATGGGTTTCCTTTTGAAGATCCTCACACCCATTTGTCTAATTTTCTAGAGCTGTGTGGAACTTTTAGATACAATGGGGTGAGTGATGACGTTATTAAACTTAGGCTTTTCCCATTTTCTCTGAGGGATAGAGCTAAAAGTTGGCTGAACTCTTTGCAACTGAACTCTATTATTACCTGGCAAGATTTGGCCCAGAAGTTTTTGTCAAAATTCTTCCCTCCTTCCAAAGCTGCTAAATTGAGGGGAGAAATCAATAATTTTTGCCAGAATAATGGAGAATCATTGTCTGATGCTTGGGAACGGTTCAAAGAACTTTTGAGAAGATGTCCTCATCATGGCATTGAACAGTGGATGTTAGTGTAGAATTTTTATAATGGTTTATGTCCTACTACTAGAACCATTATTTGATGCTGTAGCGGGTGGTACTTTTATGAGCAAGAGCGCAACTGGTGCTTATGATCTGTTGGAGGACATGGCCACAAATAATCATCAGTGGTCTGAGGAAAGATCATCGGGGGTCAGAAAGGTAGCTGGGGTGCATGAGCTGGATGCAATCACTGCCCTAACAACACAAGTAGCCTCCTTGACAAAACAGTTACAACAGAGCACTGTATTTGCTAATGCGGTTCAAATGGCAGCTAGGTGTGAAATTTGTGGTTGTTCTCACTCTATTGATCAGTGCCCTATCAGAATTAACAATAACATTCTGATGGATCAAGCTCAAGTTCAAGCGATGGGAAACTTTCAGAGTCCATTCAATAATCCATTCGCCAATACTTACAATCCTGGGTGGCGAAATCATCCTAATTTTTCTCGGAGGAATAATCAGGGCCAGCAACCTCAATTTCAGGGTCAATTTCAGAATAATACGCCTCAGCTACCAATGCATAAAGCCTCTTCATCACAATAGCCTAGGCCTCAACAGTCAATGAATCAAGCTCCACCTGAAAGGCCTAATGAACTGCAAGCTGCATTATTGACCCTCACCAATACTCAAACTCAGTTTATGACAGAGACTAGATCTTCTATCAGAAACCTGGAAACTCAAGTAGGGCAGTTGCCTAATATGCTTAATAACAGACCGCAAGGAAATTTGCCTAGTAATACTGAAGTCAACCCTAAGGAGCAAGTTCAGGCAATTACTTTGAGGAGTGGGAAGTAAACTGAGCAGTATAGATCTCCACAGGCAGTGGTTCAGAAGGGAGAGATGGGTGAACAGTCTGATTCAGCAAAGGTTACTGAAGACCACCAGCTTTCAGAGAAGAGTCCGCCAGTTGTTAATGAGCAACCAGTTCGAGTTCCATATCCTCAGAGGCTTAGAAAAACTACACTGGATAAATAGTTTTCTAAGTTTTTAGAGGTGTTTAAAAAGCTGCATATAAATATCCCTTTTGCTGAGGCCTTAGAGCAGATGCCCAGCTATGTGAAATTCATGAAGGAGATTCTGTCCAAGAAAAGGAAGATGGAAGATTATGAGACGGTGGCGCTCACTGAAGAGTGCAGTGCCATTCTGCATAGAAAGCTTCCTCAGAAACTGAGAGATCCTGGGAGTTTCACAATACCCTGCACTATTGGGAATTTTGAGAGTATGAGTGCTCTATGTGATTTGGGGGCGAGCATTAATCTAATGCCCCTTTTTGTGTTCAAAAGATTGAAGTTTGGGGAAGCAAGACCTACAACAGTGACTCTTCAGTTGGCAGACAGATCAATAGCACATCCTCGGGGTATTATTGAAGATGTTTTGGTAAAAGTGGACAAGTTCTATTATATTTTAATATAATGTTTGATTGATTAAATAAGTGTTACAAAAAGTGATTATTTAATCTAGTGGGGGAATGTTATATTATTTCATATAATATAATATTAGATTAAATAATATGACAAAATGTGATTTTTCACACCTTGTTACATATTATTGAGAGTCACAAAAATTAGACACGTGTGTGCCCAAATGTGACATATTTTGGAGTTACAAAATCAGTTACAAATTTGTAACTCCCAAATATTACCCAATAATGTGTATATTATATGTTACACATTTGAGATTGGATTTCACAAAGTCATGATGATGTATGACTATTGGAGACATGTTTTTAACTCCCAATAGGTGTTTGGAGGTTACAAAATCATGTGGTAAAGGATTTGGGACGTTTTGGAACGTTTTGGAAAAATGACTTTTTTGTGCTGAAAATGGCCTGTGGCCGCGGCCATTGAAAAGTCGTGGCCGCGGCCAGTGAGGCTGACAGCCTATGTGAATTTTCAGTTTTTTTCAAATTGAACGGTTCTAACATCCCAAATAAATCCCAAATCTCCATTTTAATTCCATAAACATCCAATTAAACATTGGTAACAACCATGAGGGTTGGTGGAATTTGAAATTCAAAGGGGTATCTCAAACTCTATAAATAGGAGCCTAATGCTCACTTGTAAGACAACACAATTTTTCATCCACAAAGCACTTGGCTGAAAAATACACCAAAAGGCTTGATAATTCCAGAGAGATATTTCCTAGAGAGATCCCTTAGTGCTTAAAGAATAGGGGGAAATAAGCTTTTGGACAAAGGTCTTGAACCTTGTTCAAGTTGGTGATCCCCACTACTCTACACTTTGGTTGTGTGAGAGTTTGTTTGTGTTTTCATTCTTTTGATCTTGTTGATCTTATTTACTTGTATTGTTATAGTATTGAGTTTGTAATCTTCTTCTTCTACATCTTTCTATTTACTTGGATTTTGAGCAATTGAGTTGTAATACTTATTTAATCAATATTATCTTGTCCATTGTATTTTTGCATAGATTTGTATTTGGTTTTTCCATAATTCCATTGAGCAATAATATATATTCTCTAACAAGTTCATCTTCCCAGCAGATTTTATTGTACTTGATATGGAGGAGGATGCCAACGTCCCAATCATTCTTGGAAGACCATTCTTAGCCACAGGACGAGCTTTAATCGACGTACAAAAGGGGGAGTTAAGGTTGCGAGTCCAACATGAGGAAATAAGTTTTAATGTTTTTGCAACAACTGAAATTCCTACCTGTTGTAGAGTTGATGTGGTGAATGATTGTCAAGATTCAATTGGTAAAAAGAAGAAGAAGACCAAAGAACGATTTCGAACAGTTCGACGTTGTATGAAAAGATTATTGTGTGGCAAGTTTGAAGGTTTCGATGACATTGGGGATAATTTCAATATTCTCAATAGTGGAAGGGAATTCTCCTCGTATGACACGATGGCTCTCAAGGATGCAAGGGGTGGCCACCACCTCCGCCATCCCAAACTCAAGCCCCCTCCACCTCCGCCATACTGACGTGGCGTGCTTCTTGAGGTAAGTCTTCTTTCCTTACTCTTCACTTCACATTGGGGACAATGTTCGGTTTTTAAGTTGGGGGGAGAGATTTATTTCTGGTTTTCTTTGTTGCGTTTTTGGTTTGTTTGTTTTTAATTTTAATCCGTTGTTCGTTTGGAGTCATGTTTTAGAGTATAAATTAAGTTGATAATAATGGCCATTTCAATCTGATTGACTGTTTTGTAGTATAATCCAAAGGAAAAATTGTTGTGCTTCTAAATTAATCTGTGTGCTTGGTTAGATTACTTTGTTTTTCACTGTGATTTGTTGACATCAGAGATCTATTGTTCATACATTGCAAATGTTATACTTGAGTTATTTTATGCATGTCAAATTTGGATTGTGGATTGAAAAGTTTGAAAAATTCTAGAACCTGCTTGCTTACTATTTGAGATGAAATTTGAAACTATGCACATTTAGGTTGTGTTTGGTAAAATTTTTGTTTTTGAATTTTTTAAACACAAAAATAGAAATATTATTTTTATTTTTGTTTTTTATTTTTAAAAAATAAAAATATGTTTGATAACTATTTTTTTTTTAAAAAAAATAAAAAATAATTAATGCGTTTGATAACTTTTATTTTTATGTTTTGTTTAGCAATATACAATAAAGTGGTGATTTGAAGAAAAGAAGAAAAAAAAACTAAAAGTTGAAAACAATTTAAAAAAATTTTGAAAGTGAAAATTTTCTATTTTCAAAATTTAATAAATTTTGTTTAAAATTTAAAAAAATAAAAAATAAAAATAGAGTTACCAAACACTATTTTATGTTTAATTATCAAATTTTTAATTAATTAAATAAAAAACTGTTTTTTTAATGGTTACCAAACAGCACCTTAGGAAAATGATATAGGTAATTTTTGGACTGGTTGTGCCTTTCAAGCTAACCCTATTAAAGTTTATCCTTAGTCAACCCTTTCGAGCCTTATAACCATTTTCTTGATTAACACACTCTTTTGAGCCTAACTGTAAAATGAAATACCATTTACTCTTTTTGACCCATACCATGAGCATGAAAATTATTATATGAGGGGAGTGAATGTGTAATGGGATGTTTGTATTATGTGTTTTTCAGAAAATTACTTTTGATTGAGAAAGAAAACAATGAAAGAAAGAAAAGGAAAAGAAAATGAAAAATGATTATGCTCCCAAACAATTATTTATTGAAAAATCAAAGTTTGGGGGAGTTTATTGAAAAAATATAAACATTCTCAATCATTGCACAGAAAAAGGGGTAACAAGGGATGAGTGGTGTGAATTTGTTGGGAAAGTTTGTTTAATGGAATGCTTGTGGTATGATTAAGCCTAAAAACTGTCTCTTTGTCCACCTATACCTAAGCCTTCTATTTTAACCCTTATAAAGTCCTATTGATTCTTATTTGTGCATTTGTTTATATTAATGGAGAATAGTAAGTGATGCAGGCATATGGAATACTTGAGTTTGTGGTTAGTTGGTGAGAATTTGATGTGCATAAAGTAGTTCAATTATTTTATTTGCAAGTTATGAGTAAATGTTCTTTGATGTTGAGAAATTGCAGTGAATTGTGAAATGGTTAAGACTGAAAATCTAGATTAAAGTTTAAATTGTATGATTGTTTTTCCTGAGAATTATATATGCATAACAGTCTTGAGTGTTTGAATTGGTTAGTTATGTCAACTTGGTTTGTTAGGTTTGAGTCTAGGTAGATTATTTACTCGAGGGCGAGTAAAGGTTAAGTTTGGGGGAATTTTTTAGGTTCATTTTAGGTTTGTTTTAGAGATTGTTTTATGTTATGTTTTTAGTTATTTAGGATTGTTTAGCGCAGATTTATGCTTGTTTTCTTCTTGTTTCGGGCTTTAATGGTCAAGTACATAATATGGAGTGAAATGAGAAGAAACATGTTAAATATGATAAATAAGATGGATTCCGTGTTGAATGTGGAGTTTCAAGACACTATGTGTGGAAAATACTACATTGAAGATGCTCAACACACGTCGTTTATGCTCTATAACGCAAGTCAGAGACTTCAAGCCACATTTTTACCATGATTTATTCACTATCTGGAAACACTTATAGAAATAGAAGTTGTTTATATTTCTCTTATCTTTCCATAGATTTTTGAATCATTCAATTCGGAGTTATATTGAAGGAGTTATGATCAAAATACGATGAGCTGACGCTGCAGGCTGTTCGAAACGAGTTTCGTTCTATTTTGACTTTAGCGCTACAGCGCCATAATAGGAGCGCTACAGCGCTAGTGCACCAGATTTTGAGGCATTTTGCCACTGTTAATAGCGCTACAGCGCTAGTGACACGATTTTCACATTTCTGACCACTTTTTGAATGATAATTTGGTCTTTTCACTTGGAACTTTGGAGGGTTGCTTAAGAAACATAATGTTGCGATTTTAGCAGTTTTAGAGGGGGAGATTGACAAAAACCCTAGATTAAGCAAGGAGGCTAGAGAAGAAACAACAAGAAAACTCAGAGTTCTTTTTCTTTTTCTTTATCTTTTGATTCTATGTTTATGTTTGATTTAGTAATGTTTATGAACTAAATTTCTGTTTAGGTTTTCTAATTGACTCTCTTGAAACTCTATTATGATTTAATGCAATTATCTATTTCTCATTCATCTGAAATCTATTCAATTTGTGTTTAGTGTGTATGTAATTGATTGCACATCTTTTATATATGATTTACGAATCTGAATCAAAATCTGAAAAGTGAGATTTGAATATGCTAAAATTGAATAGACATTGTTTTCAATTTAGAACGAGAGTATCAAATTGGTTTATGTGATTGAAGGTTGTGCTCATTGCTTCCTATTTTTTGAATTGACCATAGAAATATAGGGAATTCACACTAGGTCGGGTTTTTTATTTCTTAACTCGAATAGTTATCACTTTTGCATACCTATCATTTCAATACGAAGAGTTTCAGTAGTAATTGCATTAAAGATTAATAGAGTGGATAGTAGAGAAGATTAGGATTCCTAATTGTTTTACAGTGAATTCAATCCAAGGTTTTGCTATTATTTGTTATTTTATTTAAATTTTAATTATTGTTTCTGAATATTATAGTTTCTTTTGCTGTGTCTAAAAGAATCAAGAATTTTAATTGATCAAATAGAAAGAGAAATTAATTGACTGGTAATTGAGAATTCAGTCCTTGAGGACGATACTTGGTTTTTACCATATTATTACAAATTGCGACTGTGTGCACTTGCATAGCATACAAATTTCGCAACAATCACCTATCATCCAAGGACGACCATTAGGGCGCAAGCCTTCGCAGACTTCATAGTGGAATGTACTGGTATGACCAACGATGAAGTTATAACCCCGACCCACAAGCTGTGGAAACTTTACATTGATGGGTCATCTAATGAAAATGGATCGGGGGCAGGAGTAATTTTGATCACTCCTGCGGGAAGCAAATTTCATTCTTCCTTGAGATTTGACTTCAACGCATCAAATAATGAGGCCGAGCATGAGGCTTTACTGGCGCGACTTCGCATAGCCAAGGAGCTCAATGCTAAAGCAATACATTGCTACAGTGACTCCCAACTAGTGGTTAACCAAAATTTTTGGAGAATACCAGGCTCGTGGTACAAGAATGGCAGCTTACTTAGAAAAGGCAAAATCAGCATTGGAACACTTCGAGTTCTCTGCGATAGAACCGGTCCCCTGAGAACAAAACTCGAATGCGGACGCCTTAGCCCGGCTCACTACCTCTACCGAGGATGACGAGCTAAATGTCGTACCAATTGAACATCTCTCATCACCTAGTATTAGCGAGCAAAATCAGGAAGACGTGGGTATGATCTATTCCGAGCCTACCTGGATGACTCCGATAATTGAATATCTCGAGACTGGCGTCCTTCCAAAAGATCGGAACCAGGCTCGAAAGTTGATGTATCAAATCCCTCGTTATACCATTATGGATGGAAAGCTGTATAGAAGAGGATATTCCATGCCATTACTTCTGTGTGTGACTCCACCCAAAGCCAAGAGAATCATTGAAGAAATTCACGAAGGCTTCTGTGGAGACCATACTGGGGGGACATAGCTTGTCCAAGAAAATCATACGCCAAGGTTATTTCTGGCCTACCATCAAGTTAGATTCTTTTGATTACGTAAAGAAGTGTGATAAGTGCCAACGATTCGCCACAATTCCTCAAGCTCCACCGTCCGAGCTAACTATGATGACCTTCCCATGGCCATTTGTGGTATGGGGAATCGACCTCATAGGCTTTCTCCCGACTGGCAAGGGCGGAGTGTAGTACGCGGTAGTCTCCATAGATTACTTCACGAAGTGGATGGAAGCTGAACATTTGGCGACCATAACCTCCAAAAAAGTCCTCGACTTTGTGGTGAAAAACATCATATGTCGATATGGGATGCCGAGGAAGATTGTGTCCAATAACGGAACCCAGTTCGACAGCGATCTGTTTACCAACTTTTGCGAAAAAAATGGAATAATAAAGAGTTTTTCGTCAGTGGCCCATCCTCAGGCGAATGGCCAGGTCGAAGTTGTGAACAAAACTCTAAAAAGTTCATTGAAGAAAAGGTTGGAAGAAGCTAAAGGAAGATGGCCCGAAGAATTGCCCCAAGTCCTATGGGGACATAGGACTATGACCCGTACATCAACAGGACATACCCCGTTCTCTTTGGCGTACGGTTGCGAGGCTATGTTGCCAGATGAGGTCGAAATTCCCCCAATTCGTGCCCTCGCTTACGATCAAGTTTCGAACCACTCTCAGCTCGAAGAAACTCTTGACCTGATTGAAGAAAGAAGGAATGAAGCTCAGCTAAAAAATGTTGCATACCAACAGCGAGCTACCTGGTACTTCAACAAAAGAGTTCAGGATCGAAAATTCGGGGTGGGAGATTCAGTGCTGAGGCGTGTATTCTTGGCAACACGGGATCCAGCAGCTGGCGTACTCGGGCAAAATTGTGAAGGACCTTACTAGATAGAGTCAGTCATTTGACCCGGTGTTTACAAATTGGCTTGATTAGATGGAAGTCTAGTGCCGCGAGCATGGAATGTCGAACACCTACGACCTTACTATCAATAGTATAGGAAGGATGTTGCCTGTAACCATGCTTGTTTATCTGTACTATTTTTTCTATTTTTGGATTTTGTCAAATAAAGGTTGATTTCGTTTAATATGCTATATTTTTTGCAATCTCTCTTAATTTAATAACCTATGGTCACATTCATAGGATATTAAGGGGGAATTAGTGGTATATATACCATTAGTTTGAAAATACATGCAAGTGTTTGGATATAACCAAATGCGCGAGTTAAGATAGTTTGGATGTAACCAAGGTATCAAACATATACGAAATACATGCAAGTGTTTGGATATAACCAAATGCGCGAGCTAAGATAGTTTAGATGTAACTAAGCTATCAAACATAAAAAAACGTACAACATAACCAAATACGCAAGCTAAGACAGTTTGGATATAACCAAGCTAGCAAAAAGATAAAGTGTTTGGATGTAACCAAATTTGCAAACTAGATTAAAATGTAAGTGTATGGATTACAAACCTAACACAACCTTAATAGGTTTGGAACAAACCAGCTAAAACTAATCGGCAGTAAGTTGGAACATAACCCAATTCAGATAAGCCGAGATCGAGGCTGGAGTATCTTGCAAAACAATAGTTTCGTCCTCATAACCTCGGAGAGATAACCGAGGACGAGAAAAAGTAACTAAAAAGTAAGATATAACTAAACTGTTTGCATTACACACCATACAAGGACTTTCAGGTGCATGGTTTAAGTAATATCCGACCTTGACAAATAACGAGATCGGAAGTGGATAATTCGAGCAAACTGTGCAAGAATGCATTGAACCTCGAGCTTAAATCCAAACTATGTTTGTGTGATTAAACAAGCATATATGACTCTTTTATATAAAATGTGCAAAATATTTCAAACCGAGAAATGTTAAGCATATATATTAAAAGGAAGTCAGAAAGAAAGAAAAATTGTACCAGCCCTACGGGCATAAATTAAAATAATTACAAAAATAAAGGGACGTAACCCCGAGGTAAGATTTATAAAGGAGCAGTCTCCTTAGCATTCTCAGCATCAGCAGCACTAGATTCACCAGGACGAATAGCATGACCACCCTTCTGAGCCTCCCGAGCAGCCTCCTCCGCTTCAAGCCGAGCATGCCATTTGGCCACGAATCCTGCCTCGAAAGAGCCTAGGAAGCTGGTGTCGAGGTCAGCGTTGCTGTCCCAGATCCTATACATGGCTAGATCAACCGCCTTGTCCTTCTTCTTTTTAAACTCGGTAAGGAGGCAGGCCTTTTCATTCTCGATTATCTCGAAAGTGGTGGCCTTCTCCTCCTCAAGCTTGGCATTGGCCTTCTCTAGCTCCACAAGCCGAGGATTCACCTTTTCAAGCTCGGCTGTCTTAGCCTCGACCTCTGTCTTCGTAGCCTTGAGCTCATCAGCCATCTTAAGCTGAAGATCCTTCGACTCTTGGGCTAAAGACATGCTCGAGTGCACCTCGTTGGTCAACTTATAATTAAGCTGAGCTGAGACAACAAGAGCCTAACACACAAAGAGATTGAATTAGAACATATGCTAAGGCACATAACCAATTAAAAGAAGTTATGAAAAGTTACTGCGACAGTAAGCACAATACTCTTATCATAAAGAGTATTGCAGTCCCGAGCTTTATTAAAAAACTTCCAATGCTCAGCGTCGAAACCACCAAGGCTCTGACCCACCCGAGACAGGATATCCGAGCCAAGTATAGCCCCATGGGCCCCAGCAGCATTGTCAATCATGAACTCATCAACATGAGTACGGTTCGACAGCATGTGTGAGTTGGAGGTTGAGGGCTTCTTTGGGGGTGGGCCGAGTGCTGGGTGGACTGTGACCGAGGGAAGCACAGAAGAAGGGGCCGAGATGGATGCTTCGACCTGGACAGTCAGGTCTTGGGCTATGCTCGCAGTAGTCGGAGCTGGTGGAGGAGTCTTCTCAGTGCGCTTGAGGACTTTGGAGGGTTGGTCCGACCTCCGTGAGCCTCTCGGGCGCTTACTTTTTTGAGCCCCCTCGCCACTAGCAAGAACGGCATCAAGGTCGGAATCCATGGCACCTGCACAATTGCAATGAAGATTTAGCTTGGTGCTAATAGACCAAGAATAAAAGACAAGTAAAGAAAAACCTAACTGGAACTCTCCCCCGAGCTTGTGCTCGGCGACCAAGAAATCCCTCTATCTTCAGAGGAGGCTGGGGGAGTACCCTCCCTATAGGTGGAAGTCAATCTCGAAAGGTCCCTATAGTCATTAGTTCCAGACTGAACGGCTACTCCATCCCACACCTCGTTCAGGCTATACATGGTGTCGTACTTCCCGAGCCAGCTATCAAACCTATGTACCTTATCATCTACCCAAGACCATACATAGAAATGGTTCCTATCATCCTTACATAATACTAACCTATCAGGTTTATGTTTTAGCAGTCAGGGAGACCACATATTCGAGCTAAGGATGACTGTACCTTGCTCATCGGAGCTCGAGCACAAGGCCTCATCGTTGGCCCTCATTCCTCGATTGTGGACTGCTATGGCAGGCTAGAGATGGGGGCCTCACATCTCTTCTTGGGGGGAGGTTGCCCGTTGGCAGAGGAACTAGCTCCCATCAGGCGTATTTCTTATTGGACAAGTCCGATGTAGACTAATCTTCCCCTAAGAGCCCACATGCCCGGAGCTTGTCTTCGTGTAGGAGATAGAAGAGGGATCTCCTGCCATAAGGGAGTTCAAGCAGAGTCTCTCTATGCTCCTTCATCTCATCAGTGGGAGCAGGGCGATGATAGTTGGCTGGAAAATCAAACACATTTCAACTAAGTACGGACCTAAAAACAAAGTTTGAGCACAGAAAAGAAGGAGGTTGAGATACTTACGAATCCTTCTGAATGAGTAGTATCGAGACGGGGCTAGGCCATCTGTCCAGAAGAAGGCCTTCTTGAAGTCAGGAGGATGATTGGGAAGATCCTCGAACATCTTTTTCTCCTTGGGGTAGCTCGAGAGATAGTGGACGCCATCTCCTCCCCGAGCTCGGGAGGGATTACTTTTAAAAAAAAAGAGATATAAGATCTCTTCAGGCGAAGGCCCTTCCCACTTTAGCTTGTGGTAAAGGGACCGAAGGGCAGACAGAACCCTATAAGAATTGGTATTCAGTTGGAAGGGAGCCAGCCTAACATAGTCATAGAAGCCTTTAAAGAAGGACTTCAAGGGAAGGACAACTCCTGTAATGCCCCAAATTTCCTAATAAGGTTTAGGACCTTGATTAGGAGGCCGGGAGGGCCATAATTGATTTAATATGTTATAAAATGAATATATGCATGTTAATGTGAATTATATTATTATATGATGATAAATGCATGCGTATGGGAGTATTTAAAATGATAAGGGCATTTTGGTAATTTGGCCTATTGGGTGCATATTGTAATATGTGAATGAGATCTCATTATTATGGAGATATATTCGAGCTAATCGGCATGAGACGGTCATATATAATGGATTAGCGGTTTTGTCATAACGGGGTCAATTTTGGGGTAATAGAAATGTCTATTTGGTGATAGATTGGGAATATCTTAGATCAGGGTGAAATTCTGGAAGTTTTGACTATAGTGTCCCCGGGGGTGTTTTCGGGACCCCAAGCACTAGGTTTTATTTAAGGTTACTTAAGCTTGAAGTAGCTTGACAGATAAGAACATATGTTAGAAACTTTTCGTTCTCTCTCAAAACAGTCCGTTTTATCGTTTGAGCCTTTTTGAGGAAATCTTGAGTTCTAGGAGTCGGAATCAAGCGAGGGTCGAGGCATAGCGATCCTAGGAAAGATTAAAAGCTTCTTAACCGAAGGATTTGATGAGAAACAACCCAATCGAAGGTAATCTAAGTTTGAAGTTTGAAGTTTTTAAAGTTTTAAAGCTTAGAATTGGACTTTGTTAATTGTTGAGTTTTTGGTTGGTTTGAACCTTGGGTTTTGAGGTTTTTGGAGTATTGGGAAGCTTGGGAACTTTGATTTTATGATTGGGGAATGTTTGGGTATGTTTTTGAAAGATTTGGAGTGTTTAAAACGCGTTTGGGAATGGCCCAAGGTTGGGGGCCGCGGCCCTGTTCTTGTGCGCCGCGGCTCTAATTCGAAGAAGCAGGTGTCAGGAAGTGAGCCTTGCTGGGCGCCGCGGCCCTAGATGGAGGGCGCCGCGGCCCTTGCCTCAGAGAACCCTGGGGGCCGCGGCCCAAGGTGCTAGGGCCGCAGCCCTTGCCCTGTTTTCGCCCCGTTTGCTCGTTTTGACCCCGGGAACTTAGTTATGGGCCTCGGGAGTGTCCCTACTACTTGGATTAGTTTGGATTGATCTCTTGGGGGATATATATTGGTGTGGAACCTTTGATTATCATGTTATTAATGGTGTTCCATATATGGTTGTGATTAGGTGACCGCTAAGGACTTAAAGGTTGATCGTTCTCAAGGATCGTTCTTATATTGGTACTAGCTCGAATCTGAGGTAAGAAAACTGCACCTTGTGTATATGTGACATGCATGGCTATTATGGATGCATGTTGGTTGATTATTGAGCATGACATGCATGGCTATTATGATGCATGTTGATTGGCTATTGAGTATGACATGCATGGCTATGAATGATGCATGTTGGACGTTTAAATGTAAACATTGTTAGCATAATGAATGCTTGGCAAACCTTGCCCTTTTGCATATCTCTGTTGTTGAGGCATGCTGGATAATTAAGTGTGATGCATGTAATGCACGAGAAACATGTGATAGGGCATGCCATGAACGATGAATATGAGATTGGTCAGAGCTTGAGTCTCTGAGTTTGTGCATGATCATGACTGTGCTAGAAACTGTTTAGTAAGCATGCTGAATACCCTATTCTCGGATAACTGGCATATGATACATATTGATAGCATTGCTTACTTGTGTATGGACTGAATACAGAATCGACAAAAGTGTTAGTATCAGCTGTGAGGCTGTGACTTATTTGTCAGGCTCGGCAGTGTTACTGGACACAGGTCAGGAAGCGCTGACTTACTTGTCAGAACGGCCTTAGCGTGAATCACGCAAGCCAACAGAGATTAGATCTAATCGATTACTAGCATTGAATGACTCAAGGAGCATTAATGCCTGACCGACCCTGAGGGTCGATGAATAAACAGAGCTTGAAGGCCAGTGGCTTACCTATCAGCCACTCTCTTGCTAGAAAACAGAGCTTGAAGGCCAGTGGCTTACCTATCAGCCATTCTCTTGCTAGAAAACAGAACCTGAAGGCCAGTGGCTTACCTATCAGCCACTCTCTTGCTAGAAAACAGAGCTTGAAGGCCAGTGGCTTACCTATCAGCCACTCTCTTGCTAGAAAACAGAGCCTGAAGGCCAGTGGCTTACCTATCAGCCACTCTTTTGCTAGAAAACAGAGCTTAGAGGCTAGTGGCTTACTTAACAGCCACTCTCCCGCTACAAAACAGAGCTTGGAGGCTGGTGGCTTACTTAACAGCCACTCTCCCGCTAGAATCATGTGATGTGCGCCCATTGGTTTGAAAGCTTTATATTCAGTGTGGTTATAATGATAATCATTTGATAATGTTTATGAAAAGTGTTATGTTTTCTTGCTGGGGTTCGGCTCACGGGTGCTATGTGGTGCAGGTAAAGGCAAGAGGAAGCTGGACCACCCTTGAGTTGGAGAGCTTAGGTGATGACGTGTACATATGCAGCTGCTCGGCCGCCACCGTCGAGGTTTAAAGTGGAACTAGGGTTGAACCCTGTTTTGCCGCTTAGAACGGCCTGTTGTAAATATTTTCTGTAATAAACTCTTAATTGTATTTTCGGGATCCCAATGTATATGTTAAACGTTCTAGTGAAACGTTATATCTTAACCAAAATGTTTAATCCCTAAACCGCTAATCATACTTAGATCACGATTTTGGCCAAATGTCTCGATTAGCGAGTTTAGCACTATTTACAAGGCACACTGTAACGGTCCCAGGAGTTGGGGCGTTGCAACTCTCGCCTTCATGTGTTCCTGGCTCCAAGCCGCATACCTCAACCTGCTATCAGGGTTTCCATCCCTCGGAGCATGGCAGCTCCGCTAGTGGGCAGTCGGAGCTCGGCACCAAAGCGAGCCCGACAGCCCTAAGCCGTGAAGGGCCAGAATATCAGATATCTATCCCAGCGATGTAACCGAGCTCCAGTAGTGTTCGACCTCGAAGAATTCCCTCCTCGGCTGCGAAGTGGAGGGTTCCCCCATCAGTGAGAATCGAAGATCTCTCGGCTTGTACGCAACTGTCACTTTCAGCCTGGGATCAAGGGGGATCGGTCTAGGCTCGAAGTCAAAATCTGGATAAAGAGCCTCTCGGAGGATTTTTCTCTTCTTCTCTATGACCTCAACGATTTGACGTCGATAGTGAGCTCAGGTTTCTTCTTGTTCATGAGCTAGCTCGTGTTCGCGAATCAGACGCTGGTTCCGGGTAAACAACGACTCCGGGCTCAAAGTTTTTGGCGAATACGGGATGGCAAGCAACGACCCCCACTGTCTTTCCAGATTCTGTGACATCTAGCAAGAAAGAAAAAATGGTGAGGGCCATGCATGCAAGGAATCAAGAATAACGATCTCGGTGGTTCAAGATCGAAAATGCTTGGATACGAAATGAGCTTGATCATGGGGACCCGATTAGTGTCATGACGTGTATTTCACGAAAAAGGGAGGAAAATGGATTTAATTTTTGAAAATCCCGAAATATCAGGGGAAAAAGGTGGCGGTTATTCAAAAGTGGTATTTTTTAGGATCGTGCATTCTTTAAAACCCAGATTTTGTACCCGAAATCTTGGTATACAAGATATGTCCTCCAAAAATTGGGAAAACCAGAAAAAAGACCATATTTGGGTCTTTTTACGCATAAACTGGGTATTGAACCGATATTTTTGGAACCTAAATGTAATATCTATCAGCCGACGCATCCTAGTGCATTAAACTAGTGAATGGACCAATAAAATTATAGTGCCCAAGGTGCAACAGAAGCATAAACACACATGGAAAAAATAATGCAAAGAAGCCATGAACAGAAAACTTACACAATGCGATCGGTGGAAATAGAGAAATGGACGATTGTATAAGCGACTGCAAGTGCGATCTCACAGAGTCAAAAATTCCAGAGTGGCCTTGTCTTCTCGGCTTCGAGAACATGCAAGAAATGGGGAAGGAGGGTTCTGGTTTTCCTTTCTTCCTTTTTTCTCTAAAGTGAACGTGAGTTAAGGAAGAAGACGACGACGGGGTCCAATTTATAAGCAAATGAGAATGCGAAAGGCAGGATTAATCTGGGTCATTGGCTAGATTCTGTATCAAATCCGATAGTCAGGGATTAGTGACATGATGGTACTGTAAAGGTGGCAGGTGAACGATCATGGGCAGGTTTCCAAGGTACTCAAGTACATTGAGTGAGCAATACCCAACTGACGAGTGTCCATACTCGAGTATGTGTGAAGGTGCGGTTCCCGAAGAAAGTAGTTCAAAAGTTTCATTCTCATAGGATTCGAACTAATACTTTTGAGGGGGAAAAATGTTACACCCAGATTTCGATACCTGAGGCTGTGACCTCGAAAGCTGGATTCGTCAGGTGCGAGCTCGCGCTAGCTAAAATACATGTTCGTAATCTAGATGTTAAACCCTCGAAGCAGGTGGCAACCTCGAAAGATAGGTAGCCTCGAAGTCCTTATAAGCTCGAAAGACGGAACACCGGAGTATATCCATTTTCGGGTAGCCTCGGATCAAGTGGCCCGAGCTTGGCATGCGTGTGAGCCCGAAATAAGGCGGCCTCGGTGGTATTTACCCACTCCGAGCTGGTCTTCGGGAAAGTAATACAGCTCGTAATTTACTCAGAGACCTAGACTGGGATGATGCTGATTGCTAACCTCGAACGACTTAGTGAGTCACCTGAGGAGGCACAGTCCATGCATTCAAGAGATATTTATTGTTGTAACTTCCCTACAATAAAGGGAAGTTAACTAGACGGTTATACGCCCCTGGTCTGCAGGGGACGTTTCCTTGTATATGGGAGTTACAAATTTTAAAGTAATTAAATTTATTAATTTACAGAATAACTTCCCGAAACGTGTGGGATTGGATTATGAGATCTCCTCTATAAATAGAGATGTCATGTACCTTTGTAAAGGGGCGAAATTTTGTGATCTTGAGAGAATCTCTGGAGAATTCATCCCTGAAGAATTTCCAGAAATTTCCTAAGTCCTAATAAAAAAGACTAGTGGACTAGGCAGTGTTAACTGCTGAACCACGTAAAAAGCTCTCATTGTTCTACTGTATTATTCTCCTTTGCCATAGTTTTTACTGTTTACGTGCTCTACATTTTAAGTTGACGAAAAACGGCATCAACAGATAATGTTATAACACACTTTTATTATTTATTTAATAATAATTTTACAAATAAATTATTATTTAACTTTTACACAATTTTTTTTTTAAATAATTAGATAAATTTTATTAATCTTTTCATTCATTATTTTATAACTAGAACAACAAACAAACCTAGAATAACTAGAACAACAAAATATTTATTAATATAATATTACAACACAAAGCAACATAAATCATAATATGATTAATACAAAAAAAAAAAAAATTACATTAATAATCTGATTTTTTTTCTTTTAATTTCATTTTTCTAAATTGAAAACATCAAAACTCTCATAATAAGTAGTACACTTGCACTTATAATATATATAATATACATACACTGATGGTGGCCCGAAAATCCGGCGTGGGGTTCGAAACTCTGGCGTTGCGTGGGGGTTTTGAAAATAAATACAAACAATTAAAATTAAAAAAACTACATACAAACAATTAAAATTAAAAAATTAATACATACAAAATTAATACACTACGGCGTGGGGTCCGAAACTCCGACGTGGCATGGGGTCTGTGGTGGTGCTCGGACAAAGAGGGTGGTGGTCGTTGTGGTGCTCAGACAGAGGGAGAGGAGAAATGTGTTGGTAGAGGGAGAGGAGAAATGGGAGGTATGGACGATTATTTTTTTTAAATATAGCATTATTACCGCGTGGGGACCCGCCGGTAATACACTATTAGCGGTGGGACTCGCTGCTATTAATATAACCCACCAGTAATAGTGTAATTACCGGCGGATATAGACCTGCTGCTAATAACATTAGCGGCGGATAGTCCACCGGTAATTAGGGAAAATACTCGCCGCTAATAAATTTGAAACTGGGCACCTTTTCGTTTCTTGGGCATTGTATTAGGGGTGGACTACCCGCCGCTAATAATTGGTAGGTCCGCTGCTAATAAAAAAATAATTTTTTTTATTTAATTTCCACATTATTAGCAGCGAAGTCAGTAATCCACCGCTAATAACCTATACATTACCGGTGGACTAAGTCTGCCTCTAATTTTTTCGCCTGTAAAAACGATTTTTTTTGTAGTGTAAGTTAAATAATTTAATATTTAATTTAGCATTTGTTAAATATTTTTTTTAAAAACAAATAATTTTCTCAAATCTAGTTTTTCGCCAACATGGAATTAAGAAATTCGAGAATGAAATTAGGCTTAATCTAAACCATATAATGAAAACACAAAGAACTTTTACGTGGTTCGGTGGTTAAAACCCACCTAGTCCACGAGTATATATTATTGTTGTTTATCTCTTAAGAATTTTATGATAATTTCTACAGAGTTTTGGTATACAAATCTTCGATTCCTTTATCTATCCATTCCCTCTCTATTTGTAGGGGTTCAATGGACAGATTTGGGTAACGTTCAATATTGAATAACTTACAAGATTGGGTAACTACCCAAATATACAAATAAATACATTAAATGCATTAATTTCCTGATATTATAGATTTATCAGGCAAGGGTGACTCTCTGTATTAATTATGCATATAACTTCCCTGAGTCTTCAAGAATTCTGGTCTGTGCATTTCATACGTCGCCAGAGAGATGAATGCACACTCTGTGAGCTAGTAGGTTGTTCTGAACATTGAGATGTTTGAGCTATGCTTATGAGACTTGATGATCTGGCTAGACGATCTCCTTGATGTCTTGTCGAATTGACTCGAGCTACCTGTTTGGGAAATTGTACCGTGTTCTCGGAACTATGAATAACTTCATTAAATGCTTGCCAACTGTACCATGAATAGGACACATAAACTCGTGTTTTTTCAGGTATGCTCTTGGTTAGTAGGGTTCATCGTGATCTGGTTATATCCAGAATACCCGTCCTTGAATGACATGAACTCATGACCGACTGTGGTGTCAATGAACTGATCAATTCTTGCCAAAGGAAAGCAATCCTTTGGACAGACGTTGTTGAGGTCGTAGAGAAGTCGATGCAAGTTCTCCATTTTCTGTTAGGTTTTGGAACCAGAACGGGGTTAGCCATCTAGGTCGGATATTTTTCTTCCCTGATGAACCCACACTTTAAGAGGCGAGCTACTTCTTCCTCTATAGTTTCTCCTCTTTCTTTTCCCAATAGGCTTCTCTTATGTTGCTTGGCTAGTGTGTCCTTGTTCAAATTTAGTGTGTGCATGATTACTTTAGGACTATTACCAACCACATGTCAGCATGTGACCACTCGAAGACGTCAAAGTTATTAATTAGAATCTCAATGAGGTTCTTTTTCTAGTTCAACACTGTGATTTCTTCCAATATTTACAACTTTGGAAGTTGCTTCTAGATCAAGGATTACTTCTTCCAGTTCCTCAAGAGCTTGTAGTTCTGACTTATCCTCGCCTACTCACGGGTCAATTTCTTCTAACTCGACAACCTAAATTTGCATTACTTGAGACTCTTCCGCTTCCTCAATGATCACCATTACTTGCTGCCCATGTTACATTCTTCCCTTCATCGAGATGCTATAGCATTCTTTGGCAGCAAGTTAATCTCCCCTTAACATACATATTCCCATTGGTGTGGGGAATTTCATGGCCATATGAGAAACATAAGTTATCGCCTTGAAGGTTATTAAATAAGGTCGCCCTAAGATGGCGTTATAAGAAGTTGGGAAATCTATAACAATAAACTCGAGCATCTTTGTTGTGGCTCGAGCGTCATCACCGACTGTCACCATGAGCTATATTGTCCCTATTGTTGTTGGCCCTTCTTCTGAGTACCCATATAGAGTTATTAAGGAGGCTTTCGGGTCTGTAACCAAGAGTCCCATCTTTTCTAATGTGGACGTGAATAACACATTTATTGAGCTCCCTTTGATGATCAGAATTATCTGGACTCTCTTATTGGCGAGCTGAACGGTTATCACATGCAGATCATTATGCAGGAATAGGTTGTGACTTGTGTCTTCATCCAAAAAAATGATAGGTTGTTTATCCATTTGTTTCTTTGGCAAGCGCTACTCAGGGGTATATAACGCACCCTGGTGGGTCTCCAGCTCCAGTATATACCTATATTGGGCCCCATTACTTGTTCTTGCTAAATGTGGCCCACCTGAGATCGTAACTCTGTCCCTCTATTTCATTGGAGGTGGGATGAGTTGTATTCTCGGAGATGGAAGAGCCGCAGATGGATTTGGCTGATTACCCTGAGCTGGCCACTAATTTAGTGCGGCCTGCTATTTCGGAGCTACTAGATTTCGAGCATATTGTTCTAACGGTCCAGCCCGAATCAGCATCTCGATTTCATCCTTTAGTTGGCGACAGTCGTTTGTGGTGTGACCAATATCATTATGGAAACGAAAAAACATGGTTGGATATCTTTTAGCCCATTGATTATTCATGGGCTCGGGCTTCTTCTAGGGGAGGCGAGCAAAATAAGCCAGGTAAGGCTAGCCGCTTGAAAGTCCATCTGGTACCTAGGCCTTTTCGACTTGTCTTCATGCACTAACCTTCCGGTTACCACAATTTTTGCAAGGAAGGATTCAAGAACAAAAGTTTGCATGCCTAATCAACTGTCAATGAAAGCACCAATCTGTTGACGCGGTTTTTCGCCAATAGGAAATTAAGAAATTCGATAATGAAATTAGGTTTAATCTAAATTGTATAATGAAAACACAAAGAACTTTAATGTGGTAAAGTGGTTAAAATTCACCTAGTCCACGAGTCTATATTATTGTTGTTTATCTCTTAAGAAGTTGTTTATGACAATTTTTGCAGAGTTTTGGTATACAAAGTGTAACATAATAAGGCTTAAGACCTTGATTAGGGGGCCAAGATGGCAAATTATGGACATTATGTGATTATGTAATATATATATGTATCATTATATGATTATGTAAGTTATATTATAGTACGACTTCACTACTACAAAACTGGACTTCCCCGACACCCAAGTGGACTGTTGTAATTGTTTAGCAGGACTCTACGCCGACAGTTAAAGACTATAGGCATAGAAACCAATGCCAACAGTTAATAACTGTCACTGTTGCTTTTGACTGTCGCTATTGACCCCAACGCCGACAGTTAATTCGAGACTAATGCCGACAGTTAAAAATTATCGCTATTGACCCCAACGCCGACAGTTAATTCAAGACCAATGCCGACAGTTAAAAATTGTCGTTATTGACCTCAACCCCGACAGTTAATAAAAGCCCAATGCTGGCAGTTATAAAATGTCGCCAAAATTCAAATAAAAAATTTAAAAATATAATTAATGAATAATAAATTAACTTTTGTATTTATAATAATTTTTATATCAAACTTTAAATTAATTATGATATTAAGAGTAACAATACTTTAATTTAATTTTATAAAAAAATATTAATTACTAAATTGTAATACTAAAGTCTTAGTTAAAATAATTTATTTGAATAATTTGTCAAACTTTTTAATGATATTAAATAGTACACATATATGTGCTATTTGGTAACTATTAAAAAAATAGTTTTTTATTTATTTAATTAAAAATTTGATAATTAAACATAAAACAATGTTCAATAACTCCATTTGTATTTATTATATTTTAAAATTTTAATTAAAATTCATTAAATTTTGAAAATATAATTTTTTTCACTTTCAAAATTTTTTTAAATCTTTTTTGACTTTTTTATTTTTTTTCTTCTCCTCTTCAAATCAATACCTTATTTTACATTGTTAAACAAAAAATAAAAATAAAAGTTATCAAACACATTTATTATTTTTTATTTTTGTGTTTAAAAAATTCAAAAACAAAAATTTTACCAAACACAACCATAATATTTACAATTTTGATTTTTTAAAAAACAATATATATGGAGTTAGCCAGTTTCGAACCCCCACCCTCCAAATCAAGTTAAGTACTCTTTAACACTAGACCAACACATTTTATTGAACAACTAATGAATATAAAAAATATTTATATAGGTGTCACAATTTTATTTTTTGCCTTGACCCCAAATAACTTATCATAATAGACACAATCCTAATTAGGTTTCAATATTTTTTCTCAACAACACAAAAACACAAGAAGAAGAAAATGAGAAGGTTGTACATCGATTGGGGCTTGGGGGATGGTGGTCGAGGCAACAGGGGGGTCGAGGTCAGGTTGTACGGCGGCAGGGCCTCGGGGCTGGGCTCAACGGGAATGATTGGTGGCTCGGGGGCTGGGCTCGACGGCGGATGCGGGTACTTGTCTCGGGTTCAGGCTCTACGGTGCAGGGGCTGGGCTTGCGGCTAGGGATTCTCGGGTTTGGTCTCGGATGGTGGCTGGAGGTGGTGGCATCGGCTAGGGGTTCTCATCTCAGCTAGGTATATTTTTTTTTATCAATAATTATTTATATTTAAATATTATTACTAAATTATGTGTATTGCCTTGAATTTTATTTTGGGTATGCCTTCTCATCTATTGATTCTAATATATGGTGTATATATAGGGATACATAGTATATAATAGAATAGTACAGTGCAATATAGTATGTATATAGGGATACTCTAAGATGAAATCATATTGTATTACTTGAACACACCTGAGAAAAGGAGAGGTCTAAGCTTTTTGAATTGATGACTATGAATCTTTTTTTTTTCTTTTGTAAAACTATAGTGGAATCACAAACCTTTTGAATGTTTGCAATCTTTTCACAATTGTTGCGGGTATTCACAAGCCTCTTTTGAATTACTTCATTGAGTTTTCACAAGCCAACGTTCAATGACTGCTTGAATTTTTTTTTTTAAGTCTGGTTTTTCTTTAACCATATTTCTTACTCATGCAAATATTGTACCTTTGCATGCAATTTGGAACAATTTTGTTTTGTATCTGTTTAGAAGAAGATTGGAGTGATATTTTGTAGTTTTTCAAATGCTTCACTGAATAGTTGCCAAGTTGTGAACCAAAATAGACAAAGCTTCACTAATTAGTTACCATTGCATCTCTTCAAGAGTATTGTTAGTATTTGACAGGTTCTGTTAATACTAACAGTTTGTTTTGAAAAAAAACACAACAATTACTGTTAAATAGCCATTTATTATATAGGTAAGATAAGATACAATTCTGAAACATGTTTTGCTTAAACATGCTAAACGGTATCTAAAAGCTATTGATGCTTGATATATGTTTTTACTAAATTTTAGTTATAGTTGTTGGGTTAGTACCTCTTCTTTGTTCTTTCATTTTTTGTGCCTTGAACGAAATAAAGTATTAGATAGATAAAATTAGTTCATTGAAACTATTGAGTATGTAAAAATATTAAAAGAACAAGAGAGTAAACTTATGACTTGGACTGAGACATTGGTACCAAGAGAGTTGTGTAACAATTGTGAGTAAACTTTTTTATTTACACTACAATAAAAATCTAGTTATAATTTTTCATGTTTGGTGTATTATAATGTGATTTTTCATATTTCAGAGATGATTTTAGAAAGAAATTCATGGCAGGCAATTCTTACTTTGAAAAGACTATTGGTGATGAGGGCGAGTACATTGACAAGAATAAGAAATATATATTGTTTGAAAATGAATTAGTGTTTTATTTTATTTGTAATTTTTATTAGATTAAATGATTCTCTTTTGAATGGTTAATTATTTACTTTGTAAATCTAGTTATATATTTTTTAAGGTCAAGACGATTATGTTTATAGGCAATGCTATATAATTTTTGAGTCAAGTAGTATTGTTATATTTGTTCCAAAATTTGTTTTATTAGATTTGTAAATACTTTGTATAAGTTTTGTGATTTTAATCTATAATTTTTTATATTTTTATATAAATATTTCATTTAAATCATAATTTTTAATTTAAAATAAAAATAAATAATTTTTTTACAAGCAACGACGACTCCTAATAATTGTCGGCGTTACCAGCAACATCGACACCTAATAACTATCGGTGTTGCCAGCAACAATGACACCTAATAATTGTCGGCGTTGCCCCGTAACAACGACAATTTTTGACTGTCGGCGTTGCCAGTAACAATGACACCTAATAATTGTTAGCGTTGCCAGCAACAACGACACCTAATAACTGTTTGCGTTGCCCGCAACAGCGATAGTTTCTAATTGTCGGCATAGCTACCCCTACACCGGCATAGGCAATTACGACAGTTAGTCAACCGTCGTCGTTGCTCATTAGTGACAGTTAAAATATGCAAGCGGACACTACTACAAATATGTGTTTTCTTTGCGTTTTTTTTCCAACTTAAATAACAAGCGCTGAGAAAAAATTTGAATGGGGAGGCAGAGACTTTTCTCCGCAGTTATTTAAAAAATAATCGCGGAAAAAAATAGACTTTTCTCTGCAGTATTTTCAAAATAACTGCGGAGAAAAGTTTCCTTCCCTATATACTTGACCCCGACCCTTCACTCTCCTCATTTCCTCAATTTCAGTCGCGCGCGAGAACGGAAAACTCATCGTCCTTAGCCACGGTAATCACCATATTCACCCTTTTTACGTGTGTGTGTTTTTTTTTAAAAATTTCCACATTAATGCTTTAAATCATGTATATATTCATAAAAATGATTTATTTTGAATTTTTAGGGCAAAAATGAAGAAATTTTGAGTGGGATTAATGGGGTATTAAAGTGAGTTTATAGGTTGTGTTTTTTTTTTTACAATTTTTGGACGTTTTTGAATGTTTGTGGAGGATTAGAAGAAATTTTCATGCTTCAAAACAGGTATTGATCTCTTAAACTTGACTTTGTTTTTTTCTTTTTTAATACTTCGAATTTTTGGATATTAATACCTAATTTATTTGTTTTTTCATAATGTTAATATTAATTATGTTCATTATTTACAATATATTATTTTTACATAAATTTTTAGATTATAATATTATTTTTTAAATGTCTTTTTATATTATTTACATAATGAATTTTTTTAAGTTAATTTTGTTAATTATTTTAGGAATCCAAATTTATTATTAATTTATCACTATTTTTGTAATTATGGTTTAGTAAATTTAATTTTAGTAGCTTAACCAATTTATTAGAAAGATAGTATTTAAAAGTTGAGTTTATTTGTTTTAATTTAATACATAATTTTGAATACTCTAATCATACCAATTACCACATTTGCTAATCATTGTTTAAACTTTTATTGTAGGATATACTTGTTTGAATTTGAAGTGCATGTGTTGAAATTGTTGAAGATTAATTTTGAAGGTGAGTAATTATTACTAATTAATGTTTTATTTTTATTTTTGATATTATACAAACTATTGTTAGAGGAGTTTTTATATATAATATATTCATCCTTAGAGAAGAAGGTTCTGAGATAAAATTGTGTGCTGCGGAGATAACAGAAGGTTGAGAACATGTGTGTCTTAGTGAAGTCGGATCTGCGAATTTTGTGTGTTGCGATGGTTTATGCACGAAATTATGCATGTTGATTGTTGTGTTTGTTTGAATTGAATTTATAGGTAGGAATAATTTGGGATATGTTATAGAAACAGAGGAAACTCTGCCAATTTTTTTTAACATATCCCAAATTATGTTTCCTCTGAATTGAATTTATAGGTAGTAATAACTTGTCATGCATAATTTCAATTCTTTAAATTTGGGATATGGTTTTGGAATCTGGGGTAGTCCATTTTGATAGGAAGCCTGTTATTTTGAGACCTTTGTCGACAGATTTAGACACTATGAGGTTAGTGAAATCTGTTCCTGTCTAGATTAGATTACCTGATCTTGAGCTCCAATATTGGGGCATTAAATGTTTGAGTGCTCTTGTTAGTACCATAGGCAAACCTATGATGATTGATAAGGTTACAAAGGAGAGATCTATGGTGAAGTTTGCTAGAGTGCTTGTGGATGTTGAGATTTAAAATCAATTCCCTCAATCTATCAGTTTTCTTAACGAACGTGGTCCATTGATGGAGCAGGCTATTGAGTTTGAATGGTTGCCTACCCGCTGATCGAACTGTAAAAATTTAGGACATCTTGCTACTAGCTGTAAACGAGACCAGGGAGATGTTTGTAGGAAAAAGGAGTTGAAGACAAGTCTGGTGAATGCAGAGGGTGTGAGTAAACAGACTACTTTTGGGTCAAAGTTTGAAAATTTGCCAAAGGATTCAAATGATATTGTGGCTGGAAATGATACACAGTCGGTTATGCTGAAGGACCAATGTACTTCTACATCAGGGCAGGAGCTGAAATGGACTACACCAAAACAAGTGGGTGGAGTTAAATAAATTATTTCACATTTGCATACTTTGAGGACAAATAAGTATAGTGTTTACAGGAGCGTCAAGTAAAGGTCGCAAAGCAGGGTCAATATGCTATAAATGTTTCTAATGGAAGGGTGTAACATTCTGCGTTGGAATGATAGGGGTCTGAATAAAAGGAATAAGCAGAGGTCACTGCTTGAATTTTTCCGTCTCAATAAAATTGGCTTAGGAGCTTTTCTTGAAACTAAACTTAGGGGTAATAAGATTGAGGAAATGATGAAGAATGTATTTGTGGGATGGGACTGTTTCAGTGGTCTGGTTGTTGAAGGTAGGCGTTTACTGGTTTGGAAAGTTGGGTATGTTTCTATTAATGTTCTTCAAGAAAATGAGCAGTATGTTCATTGTTGTGTGAAGATTATGGGTATACCTTAGGAGTTCTGTCTGACTGTTGTTTATGGAAGGAATTCTGTTGAGGAAAGGAAATGCCTCTGGCATGATTTGTCTTTGCTTGTGTTCCATGTGCATCCTTGGTTATTGGCTGGTGATTATAATGCAGCTTTTGATTATGATGACAGAATTGGAGGTCGTCCATTTACTGATTTGGAAATGGAAGATGCTCGTCAATGGAGGGCCTGTAATATGGTGGATGAGTTGAGAATGATTGGATCCCATTATACCTAGTCTAATAAGTAAGCGGAAGGGGCCAGAATTTTCTCTAAATTGGATAGGGTCTTCAAAAATGAAGCTTGGGTTATTGCTTTTCCTAACTCAGAGGCCCGATTTAATTGGGATGTCATCTCTGATCATTGCTACTGTATTATCACAACTTTTCTAGTCAAGATTTCAGGGGTCAAGCCTTTTAGATTCTTTAATATGTGGGCAGATCATTTGGAGTTCAAAAGCAGTGTCTTAAGTAATTGGTTTGAGTCGATTCATGCTACTGGATTACTGCGCATTTTAAAGAAATTGCATAGAGTGAAATTTGTTCTGCATAAGTTTAACAAAGTGAAGGTTCGTGATGTTGCTCAACTATTTTCAGCAGCTAAGGAAAAATACCAACAAACTCAGTTTAATTTACAACAGGACCCTTCCTCGGCTGATCTTCAACATGTTGAAAAAGATGCGTGTCTAGAGTTTTCTCTTCAATCCAAAATGTATGAGAGTTTTCTAAGGCAAAGGATTAAGATCACTTGGCTTCGATTTGGAGATGAGAATACCTCCTATTTTTATGCTAGTCTAAAGCAGAGGAAAGTTGGCAATCGGATCACTTTGTTCATGGATGATAAAGGTCAGCTAATTGATAATTATGAAGAAGTAGTTGCTCATTTCAGTAACCACTTTAAAGGCTTTATGGGTAGTCCTAGTTCGACCACTACTCAGATAAAGCAAGATTGTTTCAGTCATGGAGATACTTTGACTTTAGAGCAACAACTTGTCTTAATAAAGAAATTTACCAAGAAGAATGTGAAGGAGTCATTATTTAGTATTCAATATATTAAGAGTCTTGGCCTTGATAAGTGTGGTTTGGGATTTTTCAAAGTCTTGTGGCAGGATAAAGAGGATGAAATTGCTGAGGCGATTTTGAGCTTCTTTGATCATGGAGTGCTTCCTAATGATCATAACAACACAATCCTATCCCTTATCCCTAAGGTTGATACTACCTCAAAAGCTTCTGATTATAGGCCAATTTCTTGTTGCAACACTCTGTATACATGCATTTCGAAAATGTTATGTTTGAGATTGGCTAGAGTTCTTCTGGTGCTTGTTCATCAAAATCAAGGAGCGTTTATCAAGAACCTCTCTTTAGCGCATACTATTCTCATCTTCCAAGACCTCCTTAAAGGCTATTCCATGAAAAATGTTTCACCCCGTTGTGTGTTAAAAATGGTTCTTAGCAAGGCTTATGACTATTGATTGGTTATTTTTGGAGGATCTCTTGAAAGCATATTGTTTTCCTAGCCGATTTATTCAGTGGATTATGGTGTGTTTGAAGGGAACCTCCTATACTCTTTTAATGAATGGTGGGTTGCAAGGAGACTTTCGTGGGAGGAAAGGCTTAAGACAAGGGGACCCTATATCCCCCTTATTGTTTGTTTTAGTCATGGAGTATCTTACTAGACTTCTTATACATGCTACTCATAACAAGGATTATAGATATCATCCTCTTTGTAAATGGCTGAAACTTGTCAACTTATCTTTTGCGGATGACCTCATTTTATTTTGCAATGGATCTCTTCGGTCTATTCAAATCCTTCATGATGGATTTACCAAGTTTAGTCAGGATTCTGGACTTTTAGCCAACTTGTCTAAATCTCATATATATTTTGGTGGAATAACCTCTGAAGAAAAGAAGATTATTTTGGATTGTGACAACATAGAAGAGGGGTCCTTTCCCTTAAAATATTTGGGTGTTCCTCTTCGACCTACTAAATGGAAGGTGGAAGATTGTGGCTTGGTCATTAAAAAGATTCACAGTCGACTTCATACTTAGCCTAGCCGTCATCTTTCTTTTGCAGTGAGAGCTCAAATGCTTCATTCTGTTTTGTTAGGCATTAGGATATATTGGATGAGCATTTTTCTTCTCTCCCAAAGTGTTATCCATGAAATTGATCGGCTGTGTAGGAACTTTTTACGGGGAGCAAAAGGAAATCGTAGCAAACTCCATTTATCTTCTTGGGATCAGGTATGTTTACCGAAGAACTTGGGTGGTATTGATTTTAAGGAAGGCTCTGAATGGAATAAAATTTTGTTAGCAAAGTATGTTTGGGCAATTAATTCTAAACAAGATCTGTTGTGGGTTAAGTGGATTGATGATCTTTATCTAAAAGGTCAGAGTTTTTGGGAGTATAACTTAAAAGCTGATGTGAGTTGGTATTGGAGGAAATTAACTAAGTTGAAAGACTTTTTATCTTTAGATGACTTGGAGGCATCAGTTTTAAAAGGCAAGCTGAATGTGAGTATTCTTTACAACCAGTTGCTTCAACAGGATAAGATTAGTTTTGCTAAGGTTGTTTGGTGTAGGTTTTTTGTTCTGAAGCACATTTTTATCTTATGGCAATTGGTTCATGGTCATCTGCTTACATGGGATAATTTGATGCTTTGCCATGTTCAAATGGCTTCTACCTTGTGCCCTGTTTGTGAGAGTGCAGTCGAGACTCATGCTCATCTGTTTTTTTATTGTATTTTCTCTCAAAAGGTCATGCAGCGGATCAGAAGTTGGTTAGGTTCAGCCATTTGGCCTACCAAGTTCTCCGATTGGCTTTTTTGGAAGGATGGGAGACCTAAAGGGATTTTGCAAAGGATAGCTGCTACTACTCTTGCTGCTGCAGTTTATTACATATGGCTCAATCGTAGCTCTTGTATTTTTTATCATTTTACTTTGTCTGTTCAAAAAATTGATTTCTTGATTAAATCGTGTTTGAAAGCTAGAATGTTTAGCATTGTGAGACAGAAAATTCAGGTCCAAGAGAAGCTAATGTTTGAGTTCATTCAGAACTTGTAATTTGTTCTCTTTTTAGCTCTTTGTGAGCTTTTGGTTGTAAGTTGTGTTGATCAATATATTTCTCTTTTCTTAATAATTTTTTTTTTATGGTATTTTATATTAAAAATTTTAAATATAATTTTGTATTGAATATAGTATTATTAATAAAATTTTATAGTTATTAAAAAAAATTAATTCGAAATCAAATTATATATATGAAAAGAAAACAAAAATAATTAAATATTAAAAAACCACAGTGAAAAGTAGCACTTTTCTCTGTGATTTTTCGTGAACTTTTCTTTGCAGTTGAATATACTGCGGTTCCTATTACTCAAAAAAATCGCAGTGTATTAAGTAAAAAAACTACGGAGGAAGCCATATTTTGTAGTAGTGGGAATGACAGTTTTCTTAGACTCGGTTTCCTTTGGATAAAGTTTAGATCTAATACCCATATATTTTAAATCAAGACGTGCATTCAGATTGTCTTTATTTTTTGCATCTAAACTCAATAATGTCTCAATCAAACTTTCACATACATTCTTTTCAATATGCATCACATCAAGATTATGTTGTAATAAATAATCTTTCCAATATGGCAAATAAAAAATATACTCATTTTCTTCCAACTGTATTGCAATGAAGGATTAACCACTGTCTTCTCAAATTTAAGTTGGTAGCCTGCTAACGTATCCAGTATTATAGAAACACTTAATGGTGTTGGAGCCATTCTTTTCTCTTTCGTGCCTTCAAAATACTTTTCATCATTTCTAAACGGGTCGTTGTTTTCTAACCAGCGTCGCTGTCCCACATAACAATGTTTTTTGCTATACTTCAACCATTAAGAATAAGTGTCTTGATGACAAGATTGGCACACATATTTTCCTTTCTTGCTCCATCTTCATAAGTTTGCATATGCTTGAAAGTCACTGGTAGTCCATAACAGTGATGCCCGCGTATTAAAGTATTTTTTGGTAGCTACATCAAAAGTTTCAACTTCAGTTCCCCATAACTCCTTTCACTTTTCAATCAGTGGCTTTAGATTTACATCAATAATATTTCTAGGTGTGTTTGGACTAGGTATGATCAAAGACATACTGAAATTAGGTTGTTTCATACACATCCACGAAGGAAGATTATATAGTATCAAAATAATTATCTATGTACTATGGCGTGCACTTAATGTTTTGAAAGGATTCATTCCATCGGAAGCTAGACCAAGTTTGACATTTCAAGGATCTGAAGCGAAATCCTTATGGTTGTGATAAAAAAATCACCCATGCTGGAGAATTACTTGGGTGTCTCATACAACCATCATTTGTACGATCTTGTTTATGATGTCAAGTCATAAAATTAGATGTATTTTATGACATAAAAAATCTTCGTAATCTTGGTATCAATGGAAAGTAGCGCAGGACTTTAGCTTCACTCTTATTTTGATAATTAAAATATCAAGTTATTATACTCTACGAAGTATAAATCAGGTAAAAGAAAATATAATCTTATTTTTATTTTTACAATGTCAAGTTACTCTTGTTGGGATTTTATGCCCTAATTAAAACTCAATTTTTTTGTAATCTCATTTATTATCAATAAAAGAATAGAAATCATCTTTTGACTTGGTCAATCACTTTGCTCACATGTTTTATTTTCATGATTATTTGTTTAATATAAGCTTCTATTAAATCTCGAGCATATAGCTAATCGTATTTATAGTGACGTAATCACAGTGGAATATAAATATGATTATATGATCAAAATAAGTTAGTCCTAAGATTAGTCGGTGCACAGGATTTACACTGACTTGCCAATCTATGATATGATCTACTTACACATTACAGTGTTATGTTCTTTCCAGAACATTAGCAAAGTAGATAAGATCGAATGTATTTGTTACATCGGACTGGACCGATATTGACAGTTGATAGGATAAGTAAACAAACCGTTATTATCTATTTTAGTCATATCATATAGTTGACCTTAGGTCAATTCAATCTCAATTCTGAGTGGTTAGTGTTCTAACTGATTGTATCATTTGAGTTCTTTAACTTGTTCGTTACCAGCTTACCCTACGGACTAGCCCATACTTACATCTTGGGAACTCGGTAGTATAATTGAGTGGGAGTGTTAATCATAGATATGAACATCTATAGCTTCTAATGAATTGATGAAACAATGGTTTCCTTTTAGTTTGGTTCAAGGTGTTAAATGATAGAGATCTCATTTCAGTAATTAATATTAGTTTACTGAAATATCAATTACAAGGAACTAAGTGTTTTAAGGATAAAATACAATGAGGGGTAAAACAGTATTTTAGTCCCATATCGTTGTAGACCGTCTATAGAGGATTGAGTGACAATTATGGTTGTAACAATGGATAATTAATAGCGTATCTATATTTGTTATAGAGCGTTCTTTGAATTCAAGAGTCAATTATGAGTCTTTAGTGGTGTCACGAGGAATTAATAAGTTAGTAAATTTATTTGTTAGATATATGATAACTTATTGGAGCTTGATTTCATAGGCCCATGGTCCCTACTGTACCTTGGATAAAATCATCTAGATAGTCTCAATTAATTGATTTAATTATCAATTAGAATTATCAAAGTTGACCAGGTCAATTTTTGGATAGTTTCACAAAGTTATGTAATTTAGAGAAGAAAAGATAAATTAGGGCAGATTTATTAATTAAGATAAATTGGTATCTAAATTAATAAATAAGTTTAAATCAAGATTCAAATAAATAATTAATTTGATAAAGGATTTAAATAATTATTTAATTAATTAAATCAATAGAAAATAATACAGGCCTATGAGCTTATAATCAAATGAGAAATTTCACGGACCTAAAGTCCATGATAATTTCGACCTAGGACTGTTAATTTGCTATTATTTTATTGATTTTTTAATTAAATAAATGACCTAAATGAGTCTATAAAAGAAGTACTTAGAGAGAAGTCAAAACATAAGTTTAATCACTGGTTGTTTGATAGTTTTAGATTCTCTCTAAACACAAGTCTTTTTCTAAGTCTCTTAGTTATTTTCTTTTCTTCTCTCTGTATCTATCTCACGTGTAAAGAATTACCCACTCTAGTCTAGGTGATTCTAAGGATGAATACCCATCTTAATATGTTCCCATTGATACTTAAATTATTGAGATTATGACAGACATGAGATAATTAATTTGAAGATTCATACCCTAAATTATTGATTATATAATAAGTATATTATAAGACTATTGAGACGTTGCTTATCCTGAAGCCTAGATTTGGATAAATTTTGAGGTAGGAAGGCGAGAAGACATCCCGGCCCGGTCCTAATCCATCTTATTCCAATTAACAATGAAAAACATTATGAAAATAGGGTAACATGGAGTTAGGTAAGGGGAAAAATTGTAAAGCCCCGGAATCCCTAATATGGTTTAATGGCTGGATTAGTAGGCCGAGAGGGCCATAACTATTTAATTATGCTATTAAATGAATTTATGCATGTGTATGAGAATTATATTATAATATGATGTTAAATGCATGCATGTGGGTCCACATTTTTTACAGCGGTGTTTTGGTAATTTGGCCCGTTGAGGGCATAATTGTATATTTTTTTGCATGTCAATGATATATTGTGAGGCCACATTATAATGTGGATTGGTTTGAGTTATTCGGCATGAGACGATCTTTAAGTATAATTTATCGGTTTGGTCATAACAGGTTTAAGCTCGGGGCTCGGGGTGAGTCTCGGGGTGTTCTTAATGATTAGAGCGTTACCGGGAATTATAGGGTAATGGGATATGAATCATTGGTGGTTGAGACTATTGAGATTAGCGGGAATTGGAGAGCGTTAATTATGATTAACGAGATAGGTGGACAGTACCAGTTTTACCCTTGGGAAGGCTTTAGAAAATTTTAAAGACCTAGGGGTATTTAGGTCATTTGGTTTGGATGTATATGACATTTAGATGGCTGTAGAAAAACAGAACAAAAACAGGGTTTTCCTTCTCCTTCCCATGCATCATTCTCTTCCATTTCCTCTTTGGAGTTTTTGAGCTTGAATTGGGGAATTAAGCTAGGAAATCAAGGAGCTGGGTTTGTAAACTTGGTTCAGCTATTGAAGGAGGTTTAATCTCGGATTTGAGGTGAGTTTTAGCCATTGGTTTCTTGTTTTACTCTGTTTTAGCTTTGAGTTTTTAGCTTGTAACTCTCTTGATGGATAGTTGAATTGATGGAAGTTTGATTGAAGTTTAACTTGGGTTTTGATGAGGGTTTCATAAAGATGATGTTAAGGGGTTAGATTGAGTGTTCAGAAGGGGTTTGGAACTGGTTTGATGGTTTGGTTCCGAGGGAAAATGCAGGGGAAGCAAGCTGGTGCTTGCTGGTTTTCGAAAAGGGCCGCAGCATGGCTATGGTGAGCCGCGGCCTACGTGCATTTTTCTGAGGGAAATGGCTCTGTCAGAGGGGTGAGCCGCGACATGGCTCTGGTGAGCCGCAGTCCATCAGGGCAATTTTGGCCAAAAATGTGTTTTTAGCTTGGGGATTCAAGCCTTAGGCCTCGGGATCGATTCTACTACCCGGTTTAGTAGGATTCGATGTCTCGGAGGCTAGGTTTTGGTTTGGGAATCCTTTGTAATCATTTTCATTGATGAATCCTATATTTTGGTTATGACCAGGTGACCGTCAAGGAATTAAAAGATTGATCATTCTCAGGGGTCGTTCTTATAATAATTTTCACTCGAACCAGAGTTAAGAAAACAATGTATGAGTACAGTTGCACCTTGTATATGTATATGACATGCGTCTTTTGTTATTGAAGCATGTTGGTTGATATATGTGGACATGGATTGCATATTAAATGCTAATGAATGTTGATTATTTGTTAATGGCACTGACTAGTCAGGGACACTGACCTAAAGGTCAGAAACGACATAAGCTGTTGAGTACAAGAACTTTACTTAGCTAATTATTTAGTAGTATTATAGTATGTATAGTATTATCTTTGTTACTGTGGATTTTTGGTTCAGACCGGGAATTATTTGGACACTCATAGTAGTACTTATAGACTTTCTAAGTTTGACCTATAGTTTAAGAATATTAATTTTAACCTAAGGTTTGATTATATAGCTGATATTAAGAATAATATTTATTATACTATAAGGTTTAGATATCAACCAATAGGATTTTAAGCACATGTTATGAATGGGTGATTAAAGATTAAGTATTTTGGAGGATTAAATTTAATAAGGAGTAAAGTTTGAATGCATTAGGGTCAGTCAGCAGCTTTGAATATGTTGAGGGCTTAGTCAAGGCTGTTTACTCTATTCAAACTTAGCTAAAAATGTGTAATTTCGTGTTTAATTAATCAGCGTGTTCCGATATATCGCAGCTATAGGGGGCGATATATCGCAGCACGTAGATACGAAAAACACGAGACGATGCACGGTCGCCTCGGGCATACTGGCCCAGGCGATATATCACCTACAGGGGGCGATATATCGCCTCCTTTAGTGTATTTTCAAATGTTTTTGAATTCTTTTCCTTTCAGCCATTCAAACTCTTGATAAGTCCAGCATCTTTCTGAACGAGTCTTCAGCCTCTGCTGAACGACTATTCAAATATTTTTCACCTAAAAAGCTATTATTTTTATTCAAGTAAAATCAAGATCCTTTCATTCCTAAACTCTATAAATAGGACCTAGTACCCAGCCATTATTCACCTTTTGCTCTAAGTTCAGAGGCTGAAAGTGCTAAGTGAGTGTGAGAGTATAAACACCTGGGTTTTGGGGAAATCATAAGCTTAAACATCATAAGCTTATCAAACACTTTGGGAAGTAAGGTTCTATAGTATTTCGGTTGTGGTGTAGATTGATCTTACAAGTCTTTGAGGTAAACCAAAACTCTAGTTCATTTGTTTTATGTTATGTTTCCTTCTCTTAGTCTTCTACTCAGTTTCCTAACCTCATTCTTATTTTGGTTAGGAAATCTAAATTCTTGAGCACATAAGTTTTGGTAAGTGTGACTTCCAATGGTTTAGTCTTTCCATCCCTTTCATTTCATCTCTTTTCTTCAAATCTACTCACCCTTTATATTTGGTTTTAGGAGTGTTCCAAAAGTCCCAACTCAGTCCACATATCCCGGTAACTTTGGTAAGGAAAATAGGCTAGAATCAATATGTTATATGTTTATGTTATCTTATGTTTTATGTTACTAAATGTGTTATGATATGTATGTATATATGATTGTAGGCTTGGGCATATGACCCATATGACTAACAAGACCCCAAATGAGTTATGGGCATATGACCTACTTAGCTAGTAGGACCCCACTAACCCCATGGGCATATGACTTGTTTAGTCTATGGGACCCCAAGTAATAATGGCCATTATAATAAGTGTATGTAATAAGTGATATGATATGTCTTTATGCTTATTATGAAATTATGTTTATGACTATGTGTTAGATTTTCCTTGCTGGGCATTAGGCTCATTCCTTTTGTTTTATGTGCAGGAAAATAGCTTATGAGGCAGTAAGATTCGTGGACGCTTAGAGAATGTGTATCGATGGTGAATGGAGTCAAGGAGCCGAGCGTTATTCGATTCGAGGATGTAGTTTTGTTTGATGTCTTTTTACATGTATTTTCCGCACTATTTATGTAATGTCTTTTTATTTTAAATCATGTTTTGTTTTTAAAGACAATGGGATCCCATATCCTTCTTGGTATTTATTTTGTAAGTAACTCTTATTTTTACAAGTTACTTAATAAAATTATGGTATTTTCGTAAATGTAAGTTCTATTAAGGATTGTATGTACAGTTTCGTTAATGGTCCAAAAGTCTAGATTAGTGGGTCATTACAGTTGGTATCAGAGCAACGGTTCCTTCGCATGAAGTTCTCCTCGATACACACGCTCAAAGCTCCGAATCTGACCGCCAAGTAAGTGTTTAGGTTACAAGTTATTTTGCTTATGTGTATAGCTAACAACTTTAGTGTTTATGTTTTCAGTTAAGTATGAACGGAGCTTTAACCTACCAAGATATCCAAGCCATTAAGGCCTTAAAAAGAATAAGGGAGCCAAGAAACACCGTAGGAGCACTAGAAAGGATAAATCGAAGATTACTTTTGTTTCACCAAGAGATAGGTGGCCTTCAAGAGGCTAAGCAAATAATGTTAAGATCAACGGAACAATATGTACTAGTAATAAGGCTATTTAAGAATTTTTATTCTGTAATAGCAGCCTTAGAAGAAATATGGGAAGACATGAATGATGAGAATGAACTACCCTTAGCAATGAGATATTATTTCCTCTTAGTTTGGTTCACCGCAAAATTTGAGTTTCAATTCACAAATGAGCAAAAACATAGAATTCTCACAAACCTTCCTAGGGGGCATTTTGAAGCTCATGACAATGATGATTATGAGGAAATAGATGATGATATGTTAGATGACGGATCGGATGTAGAAGATCCCGATTTTTAGATTAGTAGCTTTTATTATTTGTTTTATTTACTTTTTATGTTATGATTGTAAATAAGTGAAAATCTTTTTCCAAATGAATAACATGCTATTTTATTTTCATGTATGAGTTTGATTTTTATTTTCGCAATCATAATAAATACTAAATAAAATGAATAATGACTAAGTTCGGTGAGGGTGGATACAAATCAATGAACCAAGTTTCCTTATTGAGAGTTAGGGGGCCATAGTAGTGGGAACGATTTTACTGATCCCAGCCCTCCCTCAATATGGTTAACTTTGGAACAAAGATAAGTTTCGAGCCTGAGAATTAAGTCATATAGGATGATTAGAAACACACTTAGAAAATAAAGATGACTTATTTTTCTAAGTATAGAAACCCACTTTAAATATAAATAAAGACTTATATAACTTTTCATAAAAAGTCATAATAAATAGGTCCGAGATATGTTTGTTTTAGAATAAGTTTTTGCCTTAGAGCCTATTAGGTTAAGTTCTAACATGTTTCTTTCAACTGTTAGAACTCTGCTACGATGTCGCTCCGGAGATCTGTAAGCACCAACGGAAACGCCTCCAACGATGTTCCAGCGACCAATGAAGTCCCTCCAGTTCGTCGAAGGAGAGTGCGTGCTACTGCTCGCCGCAACGCGCCGGCACCGCCACCTGACAACACTGCGGAGATTTCCAGACTGCGACAGCAAGTCGAGGAACTTCTGCAGCAACAACGCCAACAGGCTCAATCTCAGCCTCAGCCTCCGCCACAGCCACAGCAAATGGCCCCAGCACCCCAACAAGTTGTTCCGTATGGGGGATGGCCTATGACAAACTACGCTCCATATCCAGTACAGCACATGGAGCTAGTGTATGAGAGGTTCCGCAAGCAGCACGCTCCGAACTTCGAAGGGACCACAGACCCCTTTGAGGCAGAAGAGTGGCTAAGGAATGTGGAGCCAGTTCTGACCCACATGAACCTCAGTAATGCAGACCGCATATCCTGCATCTCGTCTTTACTCAAGAAAGATGCCAGGATATGGTGGGACTTGGTCCAGCAATCCCATGATGCTGCCACCATGACATGGACCCGATTTGTGGAGTTGTTCCACAAAAAGTACTACAATTCGGCTATACTCGCTACCAGGGTTGAGGAGTTCACCAACTTGAAGCAGGGTACTTTATCAGTGGCAGAATATGCTTGTCAGTTCGACCGCTTAGCAAAGTTCGCTGCAGAGATGGTTCCAACCGATTATCTGAGGGTAAATAAGTTTGTTAGAGGACTTCGCCTGAAGATCGAGATGGGGGTTAAACTAGAAAACCCCGGAAACACCACATATGCCGACGTTCTCGAGACGGCAATCGAAGTAGAAAGGTTGCAGGCCAATGTAAGCAAAGAAGAAGCCAGCAAGCTGGAACCTAGACAGCAGAGTCAACCTCAGGCCAGTCGGAACAACAACAACCATAACGGCAACAATCAGTCTAGCAATAGCGGCAACAATCAGTCCAGCAACAATGGTAACGGTCAGAAGAGAAGGCATCCTGACAACAAGCAATCTGACAACAATAAGAGGGCACGTACGAATAATGGAGGAAATAGGACGGGCTACATGGAGTACCCGCCATGTGCCAAATGTCAGAAGAAGCATCCTGGAGAATGCCGCGCCAACACCAAGGAGTGTTTCAACTGTGGTCAAGAAGGGCATCGTAAGAGAGACTGTCCTCAGCAAAAGCCAGAAGGGAAGAAGGACGAAAAGATGGTTCCTGCTAGGGTTTTTGCTTTAACCCAAGGAGAGGCCGAGGCTAGCAACAAGGTGGTCGCAGGTCAGGTTTCTATCCTCAATAACTTATGTCATGTATTATTTGATTCGGGTGCCACTCATTCATATATTTCGTTAGGAATGATAGAAAAACTAGACAAACCTAGTGAAAGATTTAGAACTAGGTTTGTAACCGAGTTGCCTTCGGGCAAAGTAGTTCTATCATCACGAATAGTATGAGGCGTACCGATCAAGATTGAGGATATAGAACTAGAAGGAGACCTGATAGAGCTAGTGATCAAGGACTTCAACGTAATATTAGGCATGGATTGGCTAGCACGGCATGGCGCAACGATCGACTGCAGATGCAAGAAGGTAATGTTCGAGACTCCTGACGGCCAGAAACGATGCTTCATGGGACAAGCTTCAGGATTGCGCACCCCGTTAGTGTCATCTCTCAAAGCTCAGAGGATGATGGAGAAAGGATGCCAAGCATTCTTAGCCAGCATAACGAACATGGAAAGGGAGACGCCGCTTAAAGTTGGAGATGTCTGAGTTATACAAGAATTTCCAGAATTTTTCCCCGATGACTTGCCAGGATTGCCGCCAAATCGAGAAATAGACTTCACGATAGAATTAGTACCAGGCACCGCGCCTATCTCTAAGGCACCATACCGGATGGCACCTACGGAACTCAAGGAGTTAAAGACGCAGCAACAAGAACTCGTAGACTTGGGTTTTATTAGGCCGAGCCATTCACCATGGGGAGCTCCGGTACTATTCGTGAAGAAGAAGGACGAGAGTATGCGGATGTGCATAGACTATCGTGAGCTGAACAAAGTAACGATCAAGAATAAGTACCCGCTACCTCGGATAAACGATTTGTTTGATCAACTCTGAGGTGCGACTGTATTTTCTAAGATCGATTTACGGTCTGGGTATCATCAGCTCAAGGTAAAGGGAGAAGATATTCCTAAGACAGCCTTTAGGACTCGTTATGGGCATTACGAGTTCTTGGTTATGTCTTTCGGTCTTACTAACGCGCCAGCCGTGTTTATGGACTTAATGAATAGGGTCTTTAAAGACTACTTGGATAAATTCGTCGTTGTGTTCATCGACGACATTTTAATTTACTCCAAGGATGAAGTAGAGCACGAGGAACACTTGAGGTTGATTTTGACGCGATTGAAGGAGCATCAACTCTACGCAAAGTTCAAGAAATGCGAATTTTGGCTTTCACAAGTGGCGTTCCTTGGGCACATCATATCAAAAGACGGAGTTGCAGTAGATCCATCAAAGGTAGAGGCCGTGAAGGATTGGCCTAGACCAAAGAACGCATCAGAGGTAAGAAGCTTCTTAGGGCTAGCAGGTTATTATAGGAAGTTTGTAGAAGGCTTTTCTAAGATAGCCACTCCACTCACCAACCTGACCCAGAAGCAACAAAAGTTTAACTGGAATGATAAGTGTGAGGAAAGCTTCCAGTTGCTTAAGGATAAGCTTTGCTCAACACCAGTACTTAGTGTCCCGACACCCAACGATAAGTTTGTTGTCTACTGCGATGCATCAAAGCTAGGATTGGGATGCGTGCTGATGCAAAACGACAAGGTGATAGCCTATGCCTCTCGTCAATTAAAGGAGTATGAGCAACGCTATCCAACTCACGATATGGAGTTGGCAGCGGTGGTCTTTGCGTTAAAAATCAGGCGCCATTATCTTTACGGAGAACGGTGCGAGATTTATACGGACCACAAAAGTTTAAAGTACTTCTTTACTCAGAAGGAGCTTAACATGAGGCAGCGCAGGTGGTTGGAGTTAGTCAAGGATTACGACTGCGAAATCTTATACCACCCAGGGAAGGCGAACGTAGTTGCCGATGCGCTTAGTAGGAAAAGCTATGGGAATTTAGCAGCCTTATCTGGAATAGAAAAGCCGCTTCAGCAGGAGCTTATCAGTGCCGGAATAGAAGTGATTGTAGGCAAGCTGGCTAATTTGTCTATCCAATCGACTTTGTTAGAGGATATACGAATTGGTCAGGGACATGACGACACACTAGCAGCACATATGGAAGCAGTCAGAGAAGGCAAGACTACAGATTTCTCAATATCTAGCCAAGGCTTATTGAGAAACAAGGATCGAGTATGCGTGCCAAATGATCAAAGTATTAAGAAGACGATCCTAGAAGAAGCGCACAGTACCCCGTACTCAGTTCATCTAGGGTCTACCAAGATGACTCATGACATCAAGGCAATCTATTGGTGGCCAGGGATGAAGAAAGACATAGCGGAGTATGTATCTAAGTGTCTGGTATGCCAGCAAGTGAAAGCGGAGCATCAGCGGCCTGCAGGTTTATTGCAACCACTTAGCGTGCCAGAATGGAAGTGGGACGACATAGCCATGGATTTCGTGACGAGTCTGCCAAAGACAAATAAGCAGCATGATTCCGCTTGGATAGTGATAGATAGACTAACCAAGTCGGCTCATTTCCTGCCTGTTAAGACTTCTTACACGGCAGACCAATACGCAGAGATCTCATCCAAGAGATTGTACAGTTGCATGGAGTCCCCAAGACTATAGTTTCAGATAGAGGATCAGTATTTACGTCAAGATTTTGGAGAAGCTTACAGCAAGCCATGGGTACTAAGTTAAGCCTTAGTACAGCTTTCCATCCTCAGACAGATGAGCAGTCCGAGCGTACGATTCAGATCTTAGAGGATATGCTACGCGCGTGTATCCTTGATTTTGGAGGATCATGGAACAATTACTTTCCGCTGATCGAGTTCTCATACAACAACAGCTACCAGTCAACAATCGGGATGGCACTTTATGAGTTGCTATATGGAAGAAGGTGCCGATCACCGTTGCACTGGGACGAGGTAGGAGAAAGGCAGCTTCTAGGGCCCGAAGTTGTTAGATAAGCTCAAGAAGCAGTAGCGCTTATTAGACAGCGTATGCTTGCTGCTCAAAGCCGTCAGAAAAGCTATGCGGATGCCAAGCGACGCGATGTGGAGTTCCAAGTCGGAGATCAAGTCTTCCTGAAGATATCTCCTATGAAAGGTGTCAAGCGGTTCGGGAAGAAAGGCAAGCTTAGTCCCCGATTCATAGGTCCTTTTGAGATATTGGACAAAGTGGGACCAGTTGCGTATAGACTAGCCCTACCGCCTGCACTAGCCGATAGTCAAAACGTCTTCCACATTTCGATGCTACGCAAATATGTGTCAGACCCATCTCACGTCCTCAAGTACGATACGATAACGCTCCAGAAAGACTTAACTTACGAGGAACGACCGATTAGCATCCTAGAAAGAGGGATGAAGCAGTTACGGTCCAAGAGCTTTCCTATAGTCAAAGTCCTATGGAGCAATAGTTCTGAATGCGAGGCAACGTGGGAATTGGAGGAGGACATGCAAGGCCGGTATCCGGAATTATTTGGTAAGTAAATTTCGAGGAAGAAATTGTTTTTAGTAGGGGAGACTTGTAGAGTCCAAGAACTTTACTTAGCTAATTATTTAGTAGTATTATAGTATGTATAGTATTATCTTTGTTACTGTGGATTTTTGGTTCAGACCGGGAATTATTTGGACACTCATAGTAGTACTTATAGACTTTCTAAGTTTGACCTATAGTTTAAGAATATTAATTTTAACCTAAGGTTTGATTATATAGCTGATATTAAGAATAATATTTATTATACTATAAGGTTTAGATATCAACCAATAGGATTTTAAGCACATGTTATGAATGGGTGATTAAAGATTAAGTATTTTGGAGGATTAAATTTAATAAGGAGTAAAGTTTGAATGCATTAGGGTCAGTCGGCAGCTTTGAATACGTTGAGGGCTTAGTCAAGGCTGTTTACTCCATTCAAACTTAGCTAAAAATGTGTAATTTCATGTTTAATTAATCAGCGTGTGCCGATATATCGCAGCTATAGGGGGCGATATATCGCAGCACGTAGATACGAAAAACACGAAACGATGCACGGTCGCCTCGGGCATACTGGCCCAGGCGATATATCGCCTACAGGGGGCGATATATCGCCTCCTTCAGTGTATTTTCAAATGTTTTTGAATTCTTTTCCTTTCAGCCATTCAAACTCTTGATAAGTCCAGCATCTTTCTGAACGAGTCTTCAGCCTCTGCTGAACGACTATTCAAATATTTTTCACCTAAAAAGCTATTATTTTTATTCAAGTAAAATCAAGATCCTTTCATTCCTAAACTCTATAAATAGGACCTAGTACCCAACCATTATTCACCTTTTGCTCTAAGTTCAGAGGCTGCAAGTGCTAAGTGAGTGTGAGAGTATAAACACCTGGGTTTTGGGGAAATCATAAGCTTAAACATCATAAGCTTATCAAACACTTTGGGAAGTAAGGTTCTATAGTATTTCGGTTGTGGTGTAGATTGATCTTACAAGTCTTTGAGGTAAACCAAAACTCTAGTTCATTTGTTTTATGTTATGTGTCCTTCTCTTAGTCTTCTACTCATTTTCCTAACCTCATTCTTATTTTGGTTAGGAAATCTAAATTCTTGAGCACATAAGTTTTGGTAAGTGTGACTTCCAATGGTTTAGTCTTTCCATCCCTTTCATTTCATCTCTTTCCTTCAAATCTACTCACCCTTTATATTTGGTTTTAGGAGTGTTCCAAAAGTTCCAACTCAGTCCACATATCCCGGTAACTTTGGTAAGGAAAATAGGCTAGAATCAATATGTTATATGTTTATGTTATCTTATGTTTTATGTTAATAAATGTGTTATGATATGTATGTATATATGTTTGTAGGCTTAGGCATATGACCCATATGACTAACAATACCTCAAATGGGTTATGGGCATATGACCTACTTAGCTAGTAGGACCCCACTAACCCCATGGGCATATGACTTGTTTAGTCTATGGGACCCCATGTAATAATGGCCATTATAATAAGTGTATGTAATAAGTGATATGATATGTCTTTATGCTTATTATGAAATTATGTTTATGACTATGTCTTAGATTTTACTTGCTGGGCATTAGGCTCATTCCTTTTGTTTTATGTGCAGGAAAATAGCTTATGAGGCGGTAAGATTCGTGGACGCTTAGAGAATGTGTATCGATGGTGAATGGAGTCAAGGAGCCGAGCGTTATTCGATTCGAGGATGTAGTTTTGTTTGATGTCTTTTTACATGTATTTTCCGCACTATTTATGTAATGTCTTTTTATTTTAAATCATGTTTTGTTTTTAAAGACAATGAGATCCCATATCCTTCTTGGTATTTATTTTGTAAGTAACTCTTATTTTTACAAGTTACTTAATAAAATTATGGTATTTTCGTAAATGTAAGTTCTATTAAGGATTGTATGTACAGTTTCGTTAATGGTCCAAAAGTCTAGATTAGTGGGTCATTACATAAGCATCCTAAACACAGGGTCGAATAAAGATTAGATCTAATCGATATCAGCATTGAATGGCTCTATCAGCATTGAATGGCTCTATGGTATTAATGCTGGACCGACCCTAAAGTCGATGAACTTATAAGCGCTTGGCTAGTCTAAGACTAGTACTCAGAGCCAGGGCATAAGGCCCCGGTGACTGTTGTCACATGGCTAGGGAACGATGTTCCAAGGTTATGACCCTATGGTCATGAGGAAGGTTATATTGGTGACTATTCACCGTACACCTATCCTGATCAAACTTATGAAAGGATAACTTATCAGTTAAAGCCCTGGTGACTCTATCGTCACATGGCTAAAGGGAGCTGTACCCATTTTTGTGACTTTTGCTACTGTCACCTATCTGTTTTGGACTGTTAGCCCTGGATGATTATTATGATCATTGTTGATATTATATCATGCTTTATTGTGTTTTCTTGCTGGGCCTTGGCTCATGGGTGCTATGTGGTGCAGGTAAAGGGAAAGAAAAGCTCACCCAACCTTGAGTGGAGAGCTTAGGTGGTGTTGTGTACATATTTGGCTGCTTGACCACCACGGTCAGGGAGTTCTCAGAGGGACTAGGGGGTTTACCCTATTTTTGCCGCTTAGGTTGGCGGGGATTGTAAATTTGAAACAGTAGTGACCATTTTGTACTGTAAACAACTTGTAAACATTTTGAATGGCTCATGAGCAGTTTATATACTTAATGAAATGTATCCTTTCCTTATTACTGGTTTTTCACCTTAACCTGATAATAACACTTAGATCACGTTTTTAACCAAAGGACTCGGGTAGCGGGTCAAATTTCCAGTTCACTGCTCACCGTTAATGTTCTGGGGTAACCAGGGCGTTACAAAAATAGTCACAAAACAAGGTATAATACGTTTAGTTATGACTTATCTAATCAACGCGTCCAGTCATGAGCTAATTGGTATCTCGATATTCGAAGTGGGGAGCATTAGTTTTTTTCTTCTTTCTATTTATGATTTCTTCCAAGATCTTATTTGTTCGCATATCTTTTTCTTAACACTATGAAAAACCAACTCTTTTAGTATATATATTTACATTGTTCTACAAGGTTTTAGCACCTTAAAACTTAGTTTTTAAAATAGAAAAAAGAGAGAAAAAAATGAAGGTTGAAGTAAAATCTAGAGATATTATCAAACCTTGTTCTCCAATCCATGAGTCTTTGCGCAACTATCAACTCTCTTTCCTTGATGACCAAGTATCACCCAGAACCTGCAGTCCTTTCATTTACTGCTACTCACTAAGTGACATTAATAATGAGTCCAACGACAACAATGTCATCGCTGACATATCCTGCAAGCTCAAGAAATCTTTGTCCAAAAATTTAACCCTTTACTACCCACTAGCTGGAAGATTCACCAATGTTGAAAAATAAAATTGATACCTTAGAATATTTCATTCTATATAACTGTGCCCAAGATGGTTCTAGAATTAGACATAGGAATTTCTCTATACGTGTACCAATCACATTGATTGGGGATACTTTATTTTTATTGTATTATAAATACCCAACCAAGATATTGTATCAATTAAGAGAGGAAATTAATATGCAGAGCATTACTCACCCCTCTTTTCCTTCCTTTCATTTTCAATATTTTCTTTTAATTTGGTATCAGTAGCCAATGGCGTCTTCAGGGTCTCAGTCCGCTTCTTTCGTCAGCCAAGAACGTCGACAAGATCCTCCACCAGCTCCACCAGTCGTCGATGCTGTTAATCTTCCCCCAGCTCCGCTAGTTTTTGAAGCTCCTGCCCACGTTGTTCACTTTGTGCAAGCTCCTGTCGCTCCATTACTTGCTCTTATCACAGTTCATCTAGATCGTGACAATTATCCCTATTGGCATTCCCAAGTTCTTCCCGCCGTCCGTGCTCACTACTTTGAAGGGTTTCTCCTTGGTACCAGACCTCGCCCACCACAATTTCTTGATCTTCCTGCTGATCCTACTGCTATCGTGCCCAGGCAGGTAAATCCCCAATTTACTCTTTGGATTTGAACCGACCAAGTTATCTTAAGTTGGATTTTAAACTCTATCTCTGAAGCTATGTTGGGCCATGTTATTCTCTGCAATTTTCCTAAGAACTGTGGGTTCTCCTTTAAAATATTTTCACGACCTAGTCTCGTGCACGCATTCTCTAGTAGCGATTTCAACTCCAGTCTCTGAGAAAGGGAGCTCTGTCTATTCATGATTATATTTTAAAAATGAAAACTATTGCTGATGGTCTCATTACTACAGGACAGGTCCTTAGTGATGATTATCTGATTCTTTACATTCTTGGTGGCCTTGGACCCGAGTATGACTCGATTGTCATTAATCTTACTTCTAGGATTAACCACATCACCCTCTCTGAAGTTCAGTTTCTCCTACAGAGTCAAGAGACGAGGCTTGACCAAATCAACTCTGTTGTTACCACTAACCTCAATGTTCCCTCTTGTAATTTTGCAGCTCAGACTAGGAAACCTTTTGTTCATTCGCACTCCGGCAGGTCCTTTTTCCGTGGCTGAGGTCGTGCCCGTGGTCAAAGCAACCATAGTTGTCTTGTTTGTGAACTTTGCAACAAACTAGGCCACCCAGTAGCCAAATGTTACTATCATTTTGATAAGGCCTTTACTCCGGCTCCCTTCAATCCCAATCCGTCTGCACATCCTCAACAAAATGCGGGTGTCAATCCTGGTGGTCACGGATAGCAAACTTATCTCGCTAACTCAGGCCAACACTCTTCCTCTGCGGATACACATTGGCACCTGGACAGTGGTGCCACAAACCACATAACCAATAATGCTGACAATCTCAAAGCTCCAACTGAGTATCATGGTAAGACTCACTTAACATTAGGTAATGGTCAGTCTCTTTCAATTTTTCATATTGGAAATTACGTTCTTAAATCAATTGGTGATGCAAAATCTGTTAAACTCAACATTATTTGTCTCCTCTCTATTACCAAAAATCTATTAAGTATTTCTCAACTTACCAAAGATAACAATGCCTATGCCAAGTTTTCTGCTAATTCTTGTTTTTTTGAAGGACATGGATACGAAGAGGGTTCTTCTTCAACGGAAGGTTAGTAGTGGACTCTATCAACTCATATCTTCACCAGCATGTTCTCCAAGTCATGGTTCCACTTGTCTCACAGCTTAAGTTTCAGCAAATAAAATTTCTAGTCCATGTCTAGAGTCTGTCAAGTCTTGTTTTAGTGTTTCTGTCAATGAGTCTGAGTTATGGCACCTTGGGTTAGGCCATCCTTCCTTTAATGTACTCAAGCATGTTTTAATCTATGAAAAGAAAAATTTACCTTCCAATTTGCATTTTTGTTCTAGCTGTTAATTGGGTAAAGCTCATCACAAAGCGTATCCCTCAACTCTTAAAGAAACCAAACATGCCCTTGACTTAGTACATTCTGATATATGGGGACCTGCCCCTACCATGTCTAGACATGGATATAGGTATTATATCCATTTCATTGATGATTTCAACAGGTATACATGGATTTTTCCATTAAAAACTAAAAATGAAGCTCTCCAAGTTTTCAAGAATTTCCAAACCCAAGTTGAGCGCCAATTCAACAATCAAATCAAAACTGTCCAAACTGATTGGGGAGGTGAATATAGGTCTTTTGAGCCCTTTCTTCAAGCCTTAGGAATTAAGTTTCGTCATCCTTGTCCACATACCTACCAAAAAAATGGCAAAGCCTAACGAAAAGATAGGCACATCATTGAAAACGGTTTTACTCTCCTTGCTCACTCTAGTATGCCTCGATGGTTCTGGTGGGAGGCTTTTAAAACAGCCACCTTTCTTATCAATCATCTTTTCACTCCTGTCTTGAACTACAAAAGTCCAATCCAAAAGTTATTTAGGCTTTTGGTTGTGCTTGTTATCCCTATCTTCGTCCTTATAATTCCAACGAGCTTCAATTCTGTTAAGCTAAGTGTGTTTTTATAGGCTATATGTGTCTTCATTCTTCAGGACGTGTCTATGTTTGAAGTAGTGTGTCATTTGACGAATCTGACATTCCATTTGCTACATGTTTCACTTACACTCCAGCTTGTACAGATTCTGCTATAAAACCTTCCCAATATCTCCAATGGTTACATTACTTGCCTGCCGTGACATCTGAAAATGTAGCTAGAACTTTGGTTGTTGATAAAGTGCACTCCTCTTCTTCACTTGCAGAAGAACCTGCTTCCCTTTCACCTGTCCCTTCAGCTCCGTCACCCAAGCAAACCAGCCCAGGTAGTTCCTCTTCTTATTCTACTGTCCCTTTACATGTTCACTCACCTTTGTCTTCCTTGCAGCAAGCACCACACACACCAAACCATTCAGCCTTACCATCTCCACCGCCTATTCCTAAACTATCTCACCCCATGATTACCCGAGCCAATGCGGGCAACAGGAAACCTCGAGCTTTTCATGCTTTTTGTCCATCACCGATTGCTTTAATGATAGAATCTGAACCTAAAAGTGTTGATCACACTCTTACTCTTCCTCATTGGAAGTGTGCCATGGATGTTGAGTACTCGACTCTCATGAAAAACAACACTTGGACCCTTGTTCCTCAGAATCTTGCTATGAGTATTATTGACAATCGATGGGTATTTCGTGTCAAACAGAATCAAGATGGAACTATTCAACGTTACAAAGCACGCCTTGTTTCCAAAGGTTTTCAACAAAAACCAGGTGTGGATTTCTTTGAGACCTTTAGCCTTGTTGTGAAGAGTTCTACAATTCGAGTTATTCTTGCTCTTGCTACTGCTAGAAATTGGGATATTCAACAGGTGGATATTGACAATGCCTTTCTTAATGGCACCCTCACTGAAACGGTCTACATGTCTCAACCTCTTGGCTATGTAAATATTGCCTTTCCTCATCATGTCTGTAAGCTTAATAAAGCTTTGTATGCACTTCGTCAAGCTCCCCGTGCGTGGTTCGATCGATTGAAAAAAGTTATTTTATCTCTGAATTTCAAGAACTGTGTCTCAGATTCATCTCTCTTCTACTACAGAAATGACGGTGCTGAACTCTATCTCTTAGTTTATGTTGACAAAATCCTTTTAACTTGCAACAATCATCGCTGGTCAAAAATATCATCACTTAACTCAAGCAATATTTCTCTCTGAAATCGCTGGGGTCTATGACTTACTTCCTTGGCTTCGAAATCACTCGGGGAGCATATAGTATTCATCTTTCTCAAGAAAAATACACGACTGATTTACTTCGAAAGACCAACATGCTCAAGTGTAATTCAAGCCCCACACCTATATCTCAAGGCGTCAAGCTGAGAATCGGAGATAGCAAACTCTTTGATCAACCTACTTTCTTTCGAAGTGTCATAGGAGGTCTTCAATACCTTACCTTGAGCAGACCCGATATTGCATTTACTGTGAATAAATTAAGCCAATTTATGCATAGTCCTACTCAACATCACTGGACTGTTTGTAAAAGACTTCTCAGATATCTTCATGAAACTATAGGCCAGGGACTTGTTTTTAAACCCTCAAATCATTGGACAGTCGAGTGCTTTAGTGACGAGCATTGGGCTGGCTCCATTGATGATAGAAAGTCAACTACTGGTTATTGTGTGTATTTGGGAGGTAATCTAATTACCTGGTGCTCCAAGAAATAGAAATCTGTGGCAAAATCATCAACTGAAGTTAAATATAGGGCTTTATCTCACACTGCCACCAAAGTGGCTTGGCTGCATCCACTCTTTAAAGAACTTGGCCTTAATCACATGGTTCCTGCTATGATCTAGTGTGATAATGCAGGAGCCAAACAACTCTCCCCCAATCCTGTATTTCATAGTCGAACCAAGCACATCGAAGTTGATGTGCACTACATTTGTGATTTGATCAAACATGGTCTTGTTGAGGTCATACACATTCCAACACATGAACAAATAGCTGACATATTTACTAAGCCAGTGTCGATCAGTCAATTTCGGTATTTAAAAGACAAGCTTGATGTTGTACCAGTACCACAGTCAAGCTTGAGGGAGCATGTTGAAAAATAAAATTGATACCTCGGAATATTCCATTCTATAGAGCTGTACCCAAGATGGTTCTAGAATTAGACACATCCCACGCATTCAGGAATTTCTCTATACGTATACCAATCACATTGATTGGGAATACTTTTCTGTTATTTCTAATGTATTATAAAAACCCAGCCTAGATATTGTATCAATTAAGAGAGGAAATTAATATATAGATCAATATATAGAGCATTATTCGCGCCTCTTTTCCTTCCTTTCCTTTTCAATATTTTCTTTTAATTACCAAAGACTTTTGTATTGACTGCCATGATGACGTAGCACCCTTCTTTGAAGCTCGAGTACTGAAGAGGCAACTCTCCGACATTATTAAGAACCCTGTCCCTTTTGAACTCAATGATCTCCTTCCATTTCCTCTCGACAAATACGCAGGCTTACCCTTAGGATCTCCATTGATCCCGGATCTGGGTCTGAAGGGGACTTCTACAAGCAGTTTTAGGAGAAACCCTCGTACCTTAACCAATCTTTTTGGGTTCTTGTTCTAACTGCTTATTTTTTTGTTTTCTTTGTTGTCCCTAGATTTCTTATCATGAGCCGCGGCGTCACTCTTCACCCTAAAGATTTCAACTCCTGCCTCAGGCCTACAAGTTGCTTACAGGGTGGCGCATTTTCGGTGCGTCTAAGGAGATCCCAGCGCCACCCCCGTGGAGGTGCTGTAATACTACAAGTTAGAGTCACAGCTTAATGTAAAGGATAAGACCCGAGATGACTTCTACAGATTGAAGATCCGCGGTAACTACCAGGCTCCCTACAGCTCCCGGAAGCAACCCCCGGATGTCAAACACTACTAGTTCATGACATTCGGGTTCCTTCTGGAGAAGAACCCCACGTTGGTGCTGGACTTCCAGCACATGGGTAAGTTTTTTTTCCCCTTGGTATTTTTAGATTCCCTTTTGTTTTGTTCTATCCTTCACTCACCTTCCTGGGAAATAGGACCATATGCCCAGACTCTCCTCACCAAATCAATCATGGACCGGAAGAAGTTCTACGCCACCCTGAGCATGAAGGAGCTGGACATGGGGGATTTGTGAACACGGACAACCTTCGCCTGGTTGGGATGCTTGCCACCAACCAGACGATAGATGCCCTTAGCTTCCGGGGGCTGTAGTGCGAGAGGGACCCCGCCCTGAAGGAGGAGTTGGCCCTCATCCATATTGAGGTCATAGAGGCCACAGTCCGAGTGGACATAGCAAAGAAGAGGAGGGAGCAAGCCCGCCAAGCGAAGAGGGCCGTGTTCGAGGAGATGGATGCCGTCATCGAGGGGGCTCAGCCAAATACTTGGGCTCCCAGAGCCATCATCTCAGGGCAAGGCAATTCACCTTTTCTTTTAACTTATGCTTCTCACCTTGAGGACTTAGTTAAGGATAGGTAAATGTACCGAGACTACCCGGTCGGGGCCGTTAGAGAAGTGGGTCTTCTATGCCCCATTGTCCTGGATACGTCAACCTTCATGTATTCGTTTGGGTTCCTACAACATGGTAATTTTATGGACCTGGATGACATGGGGGACCACATTCATTCCTTCGCCTTAGGGGAGTTGAGTCATGCTCGTTGTTTATCTATGGGTTCACCCTGGAGGACCTTAGACTAATACTTGCTTTATCTTTGATTTCCATCCCCATTTATGTCTTGCTGACTGTCTTTTGTTTGCCCATTTTAGACGATTCAAACATGTCAAATCCCGTGGCCAAAATGAAAGAGATGATCAAGGCCAGGGCAACCGCTGCCAGGGATTTAGCGAAGAAAGCAGCTAAGGGCCCGGTTAAAAAGAAAGTGCTCGAGCTGGTCCTCAGGGATTCAAGGTCGGACCCAAAAGTTATTGAGAGGGCCTCAGCTATGAGTGTCCCCTCGGCGGCACATACCAAAAATGTTTCGTCTCTGCCTGTTCTTCCCCCGGTCATTGACTTGGAGCGGGAGCCCTTAGAAGATCAAAGGGCAGAGAAAAGGGTCGCGAACTCAGCCACTAGCGAGTCCGCGACATTGGCCAAGAGGGCCAGGACCAAAGAGCTCACCCCGGCTGAAGAGCATTCTTTGGGGGAGAGCCTCATTGTCACTCGGGAAGTTCCAGAGGCTCCCGTGCTCCTGATCAACCTAGCTCTTTTCGAGGAAGGGGACATGATCCTCAAGGAGAAGAGGGCAAAAATGGTGGCCCAGGCCTGGGAAGATGGCCGAACCAAACGGGAGGAAGTGTATCGGGCCCTGACTATCCGTAGGAAACTGGAGTTCACCGAGTGTCCGGATGCTTTCAACGCTCCTCAACTGATCGTGGACCGGTTTGTGGCTGAGACTAGATTTCAGCCTAAGTTAGGGTGGGACATGGCTCCGCTAGCCGCGGACTTGTTGGCCCAGGTTGGGACTACTATGTCCAACCTACAATTGAAGCGGTACGCCACCCTAGCCAATCAAGATGCCCTGTTCATTTCCTAGGACATTCGTGACCAAGCCACTGCGGTAAGTTATATGTTCATATGATCTTTTACTTTAACATATTTTTTGCCTGTATTTTTTCTAACTTCAATTTGTTCTAGGACGCGTTGCTGGCCCATAGGAACTCAAACTTGGTGGCTGAAATGGTGATGAAGCTGGAGATGGTCCAGTTAGAGCTGGAGGGGGCTGTTAATCAATGGGAAGCTACCAGGGAGGCCCTGGAAAAAGCGGTTGCTCGGACCCAAGCCGATCGCAAGGAGGCCACCAAGATTCAGGCCCAACATGAAGAGACTTTGTCCAGGAAGGACGATGACCATAAAAAGTTGGCGGACAACCTGGAGGCGGAGCTTCTTCGTGTTCGGGGCTCAAAGGAATTAACCAAAACCCTCCTGGAGGCAGGTGAGGCTCAGTCTCGTCAGGACCGGGAGAAAATTGCAACTCTCGAGTCCTGGGTTGAAGCCTTAGACAGCTTGCTTCAGCTGGAGGTAAAACGAAATGAAGAGGTTCGCCAAGAGAAGGAGCATGGTGATGCTCTACTAGAGGCCATTTTTAATGAGGTCATTTACATTGTCTAGCTCCAGGATAAGAATATGAACCTCCCCGTTTATCCTGATCCTATCGCGAAGAAAGCTAAGATTGAGGCGAAGGAGAAAGTCGATCCAGAGCTTTTGGTCGGGGACGAACAAGCCAAAACCATCCTAAATGCTCCGGACCTGAGCGAAGCCTAGGCCTGGGCCTCTAAGTTGTAATCAGGGCTTATTTTTGTTTGTTTATATTTTTATTACTTTTATGGACATGGATGCGTCCGAGACAATTTTTCTTGTTTTGTTTTATATATTGGTTTCATTCCTCGTTCAATGTTTTCCCCTTTTTTTTTTATTTCGATTATTTTTCCTCTAAAATTCACTAAGTGTTTTAACACTTTGCATGATCACGAGTCGAATGTTTGGTCCTAGTTCCAATGGCCAGGACCTCTAGGGAAAGGTTGTAGAAGGCATTTAGCCTATCCGAGGGCCCGTGTTCGGATCTTGACGACCTGGACCATTTCAGATTTATCAATATAACTTAGCTTTTTTATCCTGATTTTGTAGTTCGGGCTCCAACGGCCTGAACCATTAGATAATTCTTTTGGATATGACTTAATTAGTTAACTCTCTTCAATCCTGTCGTTCAAGTTTCAACGGCCTGGACCACTAGTGAGTTATTAACTATTGTTAAATTTGTTTGTCCTGACTCCGATATTCAGGTTCCACGGCCTGGGTCGTCAGAGATTAGTTGATTAGATTATTTTGAACCTAGGGGTTAAGTTCCAATGGCCTGGGCCTTTTATAAAACTAATTTTAATCAACGTTGACCTAAGACTCACGTTCCAATGGTTCTGGGCCATTTTAAACAACGACCTGGATCGTGTATGTTTGGGTTAGGACTGGGTCTGAGCCTTGCATCCTGTTGGGTTTTGTACCCCCCATACCATATATGTCTGGGTTAGGATAGGGCCTGAGCCTTGTGTAATGTTGGGTTTTGTACCCCTGGGACAATATATGTCCGGGTTAGGACTAGGCCTGTGCCTTGGGTCTTGTTGGGTTTTGCTACCCCCAGTCTATATGGTCTGGATCAGGACAAAACTTTGTGTTTTGAATCATGTTTTTTTTTATTCCTGGACTTGTTCGTATAGATGGACATACCCCCCAAGTGATCGAAGACTGTAGTCTTGGGTCACTTGTCAGAAAAACAATGACGACAGACGCGAACTTTTATTTCTTTACAATATTTCATTATGATGTTGTGTACACACCATTTTATTAAGTAAGAAATTTCCCTGGGGCGTAGATTGTTTACAAGAAAAATTGATAACAAAATCAGGCCTTCCCGACTACTTATAGTACCGGCAGAGGTGTTCTACGTTCCAGGCCCTTTGGACCTCTGTTCCGTCTAATTGCCTTAAGCGATACATTCCTGGACACACTTAATTTTGAACTTCATAGGGTCCTTCCCAGTTTGGTCCTAGAACCCCCACTCCTAGATGTTGGGTTGCAGGGAAGACTCTTCTAAGGACTAGATCATCGGTTTCAAATTTTCAACTTTTAACCTTAGAGTTAAAGTGTCTGGTGATCTTTCCTTGATACATCTTTAGCTGAACCTAAGATTCTTCCCGGATCTCTCCAATGAGGTCTAAGGATTCTAGGAGTAAGGTGTGGTTGTGGACGGTATCATACATGTCTTGCCTATGAGAGAGGACTGTCGTTTCCACTAGGATGACCGCTTCACATCCGTATACCATTGAGTAGGGAGCATGTCTGGTAGATGTTCTTTCTATGGTCCGATATGCCCATAGGACGCAGGGCAGTTCTTTCGGCCCCTTGCTCTTGTAGGCTTGAAGCTTTTTCTTTAATGTCCCCTTCAAGATCTTGTTCACGACCTCTGTTTGCCCATTTTCTTGAGGCCTAGCGACTACAGAGAAGCTTTTGATGATTCCATGTCTTTCACAGAAGTCAGTGAAGTGGACGTTGTCAAATTGCTTCCCATTGTCGGACATTATCTTATGTGGGACGCCATACCAGCACACAATGTTGTTGATGATGAAGTCTAGGGCCTTTTTGGAGGTGATGGTGCTCATTGGTTAAGCCTCGACCTACTTGGTGTAATAGTCGATAGCCACAATGGCATATTTTACACAATCTGTCCCGGTCGGGAGCGATCTTACCAAATCGATTCCCCACACTGCAAAGGGCCAAGGACTGGTCATCAGGGTTATTTTCGTTGGAGGGCCTCGCGGGTTCTTCGCGTACCTTTGGCACTGTTCGCACTTGCGGACGCAATCAACACAATCTTTCTTCATCGTGGGCCAAAAATATCCTTGCCTTAGGATTTTCTTGGAAAAGCTGAGTCCGGCTGTGTGATTTCCGCAGAAACCTTTGTGCACTTCGTGCATGATTGCACTCATTTTTGTCCCAGATATGCACTGGAGATACAACATGGATAACCCCCAGCGATAGAGTTTTTCATCCATCATGACGTATCTGGAAGCCTGGTATTGAAGTTTCCTGGCGTCCGCTCTATCCGCGGCCAACCCCCCCCCCCCCCCCCCCTCCCCGGTGGTTAAGTAGTGGATGAGAGGACCCATCCAGGACGTGGAGTAATCTATGGCATTGATTGTGGGGACCTGAATACTGGGTGTGAGAAGATGGTTGATTTGGACAAACCCAGAGAGCTCTGCTTCAATATCCATGGCCAACTTTGCCAATGTGTCTACAAACACATTATGTTCCATGGGGATTTGGCGGATGAAATATTTCTTGAAGGATTGGAGTAACTCTCGGGCTCGCGTCACGTAGGCGCCCATCCTTTCCCCCTTTGCTTGGTATTCCCCTGAGAGCTACCTGACCACCAATTAGGAGTCGTTGTAGACTTCTATATTTGCTACCCCTACTTCCCAGGCAAGACGTAATCCGGCTAACATGGCCTCGTGCTTGACCTTGTTGTTCGATGCTACAAACTGGAAGCGTAGGGCACTCTGTAACTGATGTCCTTGGGGGGATATTAATATGATCCCGAACCTGGCCCCATTTTCATTTGAGGCTCCGTCCACGAAGACTTTCCACAGAGGTGCGGTGGGGTCGTCGGGTTCTTCATCTTCAGTGATCCTAGTACACTCCACGATGAAGTCGGTCAGGGCCTGCCCCTTGATTCAAATATTGGGGACATATGCAATGTCGAATTGACTAAGCTCCATGGCCCACTTCAGGAGTCTTCCTGATGACTCTAGTTTCTGTAATACTAGTCGTAGGGGATGGTTCGTCAGTACTTTTATGGCGTGGGCCTGAAAGTAAGGTCTTAGCTTCTGGGACGCAATCAGTAAGCAAAATGTTAATTTCTCGATTAGTGGGTATCTGGACTCCACGCCCAACAGCCTTTTGCTCACGTAAAAGACTGAGATCTGTACCTTTCCCTCTTTCTCCACTAGTGCGGCGCTGATGGCGTGTTCGGACACGACCAGATAATGGAATAACGACTCCCCATCCACTGGTTTTGCCAAGATTGGTGCTTGTGCCAGATGTTCTTTCAGCTTCTGGAAGGCCTCTTCACATTCGGCCATCCATTCAAACCTCTGGCTTCTTTGTAGGATATAGAAGAACGAGATGCATTTATCCATGGACTTCGAGACAAAGCGACTTAGGGTCGTTATTCTTCCTGTCAGACTTTTAATGTCTTTGTTCTTCCATGGCGAGGGCATTTCAATCAGCGCTTTGATCTTTTCCGGGGTGGCTGCTATTCCTCGTGAGCTTACTATGAAGCCCAGGGACTTCCCGGATTCCACACCAAAGGTGCACTTCTTGGGGTTCAACTTCATCCCATACTTTCGAATGATGGCAAACGCCTCTTCCAAATCGTCAGCATGTCCTTCGGAGGTCTTGGACTTGACTAGCATCTCGTCTATGTATACCTCCATGTTCCTTCCCAACTGGGCCCGAAACATTCTATTGACCAACCTCTGATAAATGGCTCTAGAGTTCTTGAGCCCGAAAGGCATGACAATGTAGCAGTACACACCCTTGTCTCTTTGGAAGCTGGTGTGTTCCTGGTCTGCTATGTGCATTGAGATTTTGTTATATCCGGAGTAGGCATCCATGAAACTTAACATCTCGTACCCGGATGTTGCATCTACCATTGGGTCGATCCGGGGCAGAGGAAAATAGTCTTTGGGGTAAGCCTTGTAAAGGTCAGTGAATTCGATGCAAGTTCTCCACGTCCCGTTCAACTTTGGCACCAACACCGGATTAGCTAGCCAAATGGGATACAAGGCCTCCCAGATGAAATTGATCGAGGATAACTTTTCAACTTCTAATTTGAGGGCTTCGGCCCTTTCTGCCCCTAGAGGTCTCTGCTTCTGTCGGACTGGAGTTGCATTCTCGTCAATGCTCAAGGCGTGACATATGACATTGCAGTCAATCCCAGTCATATCCGCATATGACCAGGCCAGGACGTCCTTCTTTTCTTTGATTTGGGCGATAATGGTAGCCCTGACTTCTGAGTTAAGATTCTTCCTGACCTGGATTACTTTGGTGGGGTTGCATTCACTGATGCACACCTCCTCTATCTCTTCCATGGGTTATAGTGCCCTGTCCGCTCCTAGTCGCGGATCCAATTCATCTTCATCCCAGGCCACCCTTCGCTTCGGGGAAGGGGGCAGAGATGTGATAACACTTCTGGTGCTCTTCTAGTCTCCCCAGACAGTTCCCACCCCTCCATTATTGCAAGGGAATTTCATGCAGAGGTGGCGGATGGAGGTGATGGCACCGAAATCGACCAGTGCAGGACGCCCGAAAATAACGTTGTAAGCGGTGCGGCAGTCCACTACTACAAACGTACAAAATTTGAACGAGCCCTGGATCTCATTCCCCAACATTACAGAAAATTGGATTTTCTCCATCAAGAGTAATGAATCCCCATTGAAACTGTAGATATGCATTGGGCATGAGGCCAGATCTGCCTCGGTCAAGAAAATTGTAGTGAAGATCGGCTTGAACAACACATTGACGAAGCTTCCGTCATCTACCAACACCCTGGACACCATTTTGTTGGCGATTTGGGCATCGATGACCAAAGAATCGTGATGCAAGAAGCGGACGTTCCGAGCGTCCTCTTCCATGAACGTGATAGGTAAGTTCATCAACTTAGGGCGTTGTGCTGGAGTCTGAACCAAGGTGCATATCTCATGGTCATGGTCGAGTTCACTGAGGAAGCATTTCTGATCATTCCAGAACGGTCCTCCCAGATGCACCCCTCCTGATATGGTGGCCATATGGCCATCTATTCTTGGGGGCGCGATTCCAGAGGGATAGAGCATTCTGGGCCCAAGTGTTTGCACAATCGGGCCCCCCTGAGGGGCCTGTGATCCCAAACATGTAGCGTATCCTCCTTGGGGAGGCCGGTACGATCCAGGTGCACCTGGGGCCGTAGGTTGTCTGGGAGCTGTTGGTAGTCCCGGAACTCCCACTGGCATTCTGACACATTGGTGGAGATACCCTAACTTGATTAGATTTTCAATTTTGTCCTTTAATTGACGACATTCCTCGGTCGTATGACCCAAGTCCTTGTGATAGGCACACCGTTTGTTGGTGTCCCTTGAGTTCTTTCCCCCTTTGAACATGGGGGTAGTTTTTCGGTAATGGACCGTACTCTCCATTGCCAAATAAATTTTCTCCCTGGTGTCCACCAGGTTGGTATATTCAGTGTATTGGGGTTCGTAACCCCTTTTGCTCTTTTTGGAGGGCTTGGGTCGATTCTGTCCTTTGCCTGATCTCTTCCCCCAGGAGGGGTTCATGCTTGCCTCAGTTCCCTCAATAAGAGACGATTGGGCTCCACCGGGAGCAGCACTCTATCCGACCAGTGCCATACTGTATCTGGAGAATGGGGTGGATTGTGCTGGTGCATAGCCTAATGAAGTGGGACCACAGACCGCCAGGGTTGCGAAGGTCATTCCATGAGTGCCAGTTGACCCTGGCGCCACCAGGGGTGTCAGATAATGGTTTGTGAGATATTGAATCCCATATTTGGGAAAGGTCTGGGCACTCGACCCGGCGGGTGGCTGCCACCCAAAATCTTGGATCCAGGGCTCCTCCCAGTTGATATAGCCTTGTGCCCTCCTTGCTGCACTGCATATCGTCCTAGAGAAGGGACTCGGCTCGGGTTCTGGACTGGAGAGACACCTGGCATTTTCCATCGTCCACCTTGGTTTTTGAGGCCTCCTCCATGAACCCTCAATATAGGCCCTGACGGTCTCCGTGGGGAGCTGCTCGATATTGGAAAAGGCACTGATCTGCATATCCATCTTCATGGTGGCCACAAACTGTTTGCAGAATGCCAACTGCAATCCGGATTAAGACTGGATTGATCCTAGCTTGAGTCTTTTCCACCACACCTCCTCGGTTCCATCCAGAGTGATTAAGAAACACAAACACTTGTCGTTGTCACAAACGTGAGCTATAGTCATCAGGGGATTGTAGCGGGACAAGTGGTCCCTGGGATCTGTGTTCTCAGTGTAAGCAGGTAGGTTTAGCATTTTGAACCCTTTTGGTAGTACTACATCCAGGATGTGTTTGCCACATTGTTCTTTTTCTGCCTCTTCGGAATGAGAACCTCCTCCTTCTTGCTTTCAGACCAAGCGGTCTGTGACCATTTTTAATGCGGCCAACTATTCCATGAACTGTTTGGTCATTCTGTCGTCCAGAGGGACTCTTTTGTTCCTCATGTCGTTGAGGTTATTCCTCATATCCCCCCCCCCCCCTTAGGGGCAAATCTTTTCCTTGCAGGCCTATTCCTTTCGGGCATTGAGGTCGTTGAACAAATCTATTAGAGAAGTATGATCTCCCAAACTGATGGTTTCCACATCGTCTGTGCACTGATGTCCTCTACGATCCTTGTTCACACAGGCACTGGGATGGAACTGTTGTTCCTGTCCAGTCTGTCTAGGGACAGTCTAGGGCTTGGCACCTTGCAGACACTTCCCTTTCAAATTGATCAAATGATCCTATCCTGGGACGGGACACATCCGTTCTTTCCTAGGGAGATGCCCTGGGTTGGCCCTAGTTTTTGGCACGGGATGAGTTTTCTTTTGGGGGTTTTCTTTTCCCACAATGTCAGCTATATTGGCTTTTCCTTTTTCTTGAGGCAGCTTCAACAGGCCATCTCTGGGATGTGGTCCCGGAGGAGGGATTGGGCTTGTCTTTTTCGGTGCACCAGTCCTAATCGGTGGGGCTGGCGGTTGTGTTCCCGGAGGTGGAACGGTCAGAGGATTGGCTGCCAATCCTTGGGCAGCAATGAAGGCCTGAAAAGCGAGGAGGGATTCTTGCATCTGGTGGGTGGCCTCTTTCTGTTCAGCTATCCTGGCCTCTTGGTCCAGAACCTGCGGTCTCAAATGGACCACGTCTGGGTCCTCCTGATCTGGATTCATCTCTTTTTTAGGGTTAGCAGGATCTTTAGCCTTGTGATCCTGGTATTCCCCTTCAGTTTCTTTGTCTTCCTCATAGTAACCCTCCTCGTAGTCAGCCCCGTCCTCAAAATTCTGGGAATCATCGGGCATAGGCATTTGGTAGGGTGTATCATCGGGTTGGCCCTAAGGGAAAGGTTTGTTGGGCAACGGTTCCTCATTTCCTTGCTGTTGTTGTTGGGAAGGATCAAATACAGTGTGTCTGGTGTTCACCATTGTTGCAGACATTCAAGATCCTTTCAAGCTTTCTTCGACTCTCAATGAAAGCACCAAAATGTTTGTACCGAGTTTTTCAGAAACTAGAATTATGAAAGATAAGAGAGCATAAAGAAATGATTTAAAGATAATCACACACGAGTTTTAATATGGTTGGGGTGTTAGAGAGCCTTAGTCCACGAGTCTATTATATTAAAGTTGAGAGAGCTTTAGCAATGGAGTTTTCTGCGAGTTTTACTAGAGTAATTACTTATAAGAGAAAATTTTCAGATCCCTTCTACAGTGCACAACTGGTCCTATTTATAGGTAGTTGGGTGCAATGGGCTTGGGACGGACTAATCCGGGCCCAGTAGGGATATGATCATGGTTCACTCGCTAATGGAGGCTTAATACAAAGAACTTTGCTAAATAATACACATTAATCAGGGCCCAATGGGCCGGCTTGGGTATAACCACACTTTACAACTAACAATAGTACGTAGCTTCAAACTGGTCCGCGTGGGCTTCTAAGGAGATTTTGGGGACATGATCTATCAGAGTAGTGGCAGTATTGTTCCCCAATATCAGCGTACATTCCGTATGTAACCTCTTCTGTAGGTTAGTTGGGGAGACCAAAATCCGTGTTTCTCGAGAATGTGTCAGCGTCTGGGAAGTTCAATCCTGCCAATCCGGAAGCCAGTTCGTTTACTAATGTCCCAGTTCATTTACTAGGACCCCGGTTCATTTTTCTAGATCTCGGGTTTATTTACTGATGTCTCAGTCCATTCAGACGGTTGAGCTTCACTCTTATTCGCATTTGGAATGATGCCATTAAATCGAGATCGGGAAGATGAGCTGGGCTCGAACATTGGTCCCGATTCCCTCGTTATGGTGGCGCCCATAGAATAGTGTTGGGCTCACTGAAAATTGGGCCACTAGGCCTCTCGTCCTCCCTGTCGATTGGGGCTTAGGCTGGGCCTTTGATCCCTATGCAAGAGCTCATAGACCCATTATGTAGTGCCACGTGTTCTAGGGAAAAACGGGGATAACATTACTATACGAAAATTATTTAAATGTAAAGTAATATATTATGTTTACTTTTGGTAATGTTAAAGAATAATACAATTCATGTGTTAAATTATGTTACATTATTACCAACTAATTATTATTTCTTCTATTAGCACTATAGGAAACGAGGTTTCTACCGATAACAAATATCGTCGGCAGAAGTCTAAAAGTTCTCAGTGGAGCCTCTACCAATGACAAGAGGTTGGTACAAAGTTATCGGTAAAGTTTGTAGGTAGATATCAACTTCTACCGATGACATTAATTTTGTTGTTGTTAGAAATTATATCGAGGACATATGTTGTCGGTGTAGAACCGAACTATCGTAGGTAGAAATCTACCAAATTTTGTCATCCAAAAAGTCTATACTATAACAATGTCGTCGGTATAGCCTGAACTGACAATTTTTTATAGTACATTAATTATTTCTTTAAATTAAAATGGATTATAATTATAGAATTAAAATTGAAAGTAAAGTAATAGATTAAAATTTAAATTTAAATAATTCTATTAAACATTAAAATAAAAATACAAGAGTTTGCTTAATCCAAAATTTGGCTAAGTCTTAATTATCCCCTTGGCAAAAGAACATATTGCCATTACCTTAAAAATCTTTCCTTTAGGCCCCCAAAGGTAAAAAGGACATTTGACACCACATTCTCGCTAAACCTCATATCTCACTTAAGGTTCCCAATTTATCCCACTAATCTTCCAAACACCAATATTTTCCCTCACTTATAATTCATACTGCAATACCCCCAGTAATTCACCGAATTACTAAAATACCCCTAGGCTCGCCCCGAGCAGGGTATAAATCTCCAACGTGACTTTTTTGCCAAATTTCTCACTAGGATTGCCTCGTGCAACACATCTCAAATATATCCACAAAATAATGTGGTCCTACTCACAAAGCACATATAATTACAAATATACCCTCAGCGGGTCAAAGTTACGAAAAATGCCCTTTTTAACAGAAACTGGCCTATAAGCATATTTAATACACCTAAACATGCACAAGTAGTCATATCATAATATAACACATAAATGTCTTATATATTAAATCATACTAACATATAAACATCGAATTATGCCCTCCTGGCATAGTAATCTAGGCACTAAGTCGTGTTAGAAAATTTGCAACGATATAGCTTCGTACTCCGCCTCGTTATTTGAAGATTCAAATCGAAAACTTATCGCACAATACATCTTGTGCACCTGGCCCCAGCTCTGCCTTTGTTGAACGCCCATCTACATGGAGGCTCCATTCCTCGAGCTTTCCTTATTCTTTCTTATGAAATGGTTCATTTTCTTCTATCTCCTTTTCTTCATTGGACAGATAAATGAACTTAACTATGAAGTCTACAAGCACCTGCCCATTGATGGAAACACTCGAGGTATACGTGATGTCAAATTAACCACTTCAGCAATCTTCACAAGGTCTCATGTGTTGGGGATTAGGCTATAGATATCTTTTGGTTTGTGATACAACTCAAGACTAAAGATACAAGTAAATCAATTTTTGAGAATAGTTCAACACAATAAGGTAAGAGTTTAGAGTCGGCCTTCCTTGAAGAACAAACCCTAGGAACATAAAATCACAAGCTATGATTTTATATGAAACAAAAAAGTTTCAAGGCTTGACACAAATGACGATTTGTTGTCCAAAAATCTTTATTCCTAGCCTTTTCTATGGAAATGCTTGAAGCTACAACAATGGAATGAGATTGGGATACACAAGCCTTGTTCCTTCGTACAAGCCAAGATTTCTTCATGAAGATCTTGGAGAAAACTAGTAATCTTGGAGCTAGAGAGAGAGACAGAGGTCTTCTTTTAGAGAGAGAGAGAAAGGTGAGTGATCAATTCACCAATTAACTCATTATAGGACCCTCATTAGGCTCAACCAATAAGATTAGGGCATTTAAATTTGAGTTTTGGAGGATATTTACGTAATAGTACTAACTTTCCATAACAGCCTAGGCAACACATCGCCTAGCACCAGGCGATGCATCGCCTGAAATTAGATGTATCCCCTATGACCAAGCGATGCAGCGCCTGGTCCATCTCAGCCAAGGGTTTCAAGCTTTTGGTGATGTGTTGCCTCCTAGGGGGCGATGCATCGCCGACGCCTCAGTTTTGGCACTCCAAGACATGTCTTAAAACACCTCTAAATGCTCCTGAACTTCTTGGGTACTCTTACATACTTCAAATAAACATTTTTGACCCAAAAGTTCGATTTATAAATGCTTATACTAAAAGTTAACTGTCACATGTTCACTTTTGCGAAACTATTATTGATTTAGCACCTCTTCGTGCCTAACCAATTTCACCATGTATTTGATCAATCTCAACATTCCCCCACTTTGTTAAATACATCCTCACTTCTCTAGTCATTGTATTAGTGCATAAATTAAAGTACCTTTTGGGTTTGAACTTTACCTTAGTTAAAACACTACAACGCACTTAAATCGAAATGCTAAGGTACTCTTAAAAGAATGAACCCAACATTCCTAGCGATAAAATCTAGTAATGTCTCACACACCTCTATCTGATTACTTATGTATTTCCCACAGTTTGTGCTTAGTACTATTAATGGCCTTGTGCTTGATCCATTCATGAACCATCCGGAGAGAAAACTCATACTCTCTTGACAGGTGGCCCACCTCTAGGTTCACATAGGTGACATTCTTACAACATCTTTGCTACCTTTAGAGATGTTTGTTGCTCTTTAACTGAATTTCATTAAAATCCCTAGGCTTAAGCCTATTAACTCACCCTGGATGATACTTTTAAGTTGTTAATGTTGTATCTATTCCCTTATCGAATGACTTGTTCTTACCCATTGAACCCTACACTTGATGTAAACAAGTTTTGAGTTGGGTTTCCATCATTTGGGAATCTATATATCAAGGAGTTTTAGTCCCTTCCCTTTATTTGTGGAACTAACCAAATCTCTCACAAGAGGTTTGGTAAACGAATCCGCTAAGTTCTCACATGTTTTCACATATGAAATTGATATGATACTCTTATCAATCAATTCCCTCACATAGTCATGTCTTAGACTTATATGTCTAGACTTCCCATTATAAATTTTGTTGTAAGCTCTAATCAAAGTGGCTTGATTATCAAAATGTATCAAAATAATCGATACATCAATCACGGTTTTTGATATCTCCAACATGAGATCTCTTAGCCACTTGGCCTTTTTGTCGGTTGCCGCTGGAGCTACAAATCCGGACTCCATGGTTGAGTGACATATACATGTTTCTTTCTTAGAACCCCAAGAAACCACACCCCTACCAAGGTTGAACACCCAACCAATTGTGGAGAGATTATCTCCCACACTGGATATCCAACTAGCGTCGGTATATCCTTCAAGTACCTTAGGAAACTTAGAATATTGGAGGCCTAGCTCTTTGGTCCTTTGAAGGTATCCAAATACTCTTTCAACGACCTTCCAATATAAGATACTTGGGTTGCTAGTAAACCTACTAAGTTTACTAACCGCAAATGTAATGTCCTCTCTAGCACAATGTGTGGCATACATCAAACTCCCAATTTCACTTGCATACTCTAATTGAGCCAGCGCTCTCCCTTCACTCTTTTCAAGATTTTGACTTTATTCGAAGGGTGTGTTTGCCTCTTTGATATTGAGATGACTAAACTTATCAAGTATTTTATCAAAATAATGAACTTGACCTAAGGCATATCCATCGACATTCCTTCTAACTTTAATACCTAATATGGTATCAACCTCTCCAAGATCCTTCATCTTGATGTTATAAGATAGAAACCTCTTAGTTTCTTTTATGCCTTTCATGTCATTACTCAATACCAACATATCATCAACATATAGACACACTAAGATGACATAGTCATTGTTAGGGGAGAATGAGATAACACCACCTCAAAAAATAAAATCTACACAAGAAAATGGATTGAAAGAGACTTAAAAATGATTGATAAAGAACTTGCAAACCAAAGTAGTTCGATGGTCTTCTTTAACCTTGATGAAGCTTCAAAACCCTAGGCAAAACCACCAGATTTGAGCAAATCCTTTTAGCAAAGAAAAACACAAAACCAAGGCTTATACACGTTGCAAAATGTTTTCCTAATAGTTTATTTCCTAGCCACCATGGATGCTTAAGGACTTCTCATGAGGATTGAGATTTAACAAGACTTAAACTATCAAATTCAAGCACTTTCTTTGAGAGTTCTTGGAGAAAACTAGAGATTCTTGGAGCTACAAAGAGAGAGAAGGTAGAGAGAGATTGGAGTGAGTGATCAAGTCTTCCAAAATACTATTTTGACCCTTATATAGAGTAGGCACCGTCATATAATGACCCAACTATTTCTAAGACCTTGGACCATTAAAAACTATTAGGTATAGCTACTATTTTGGAAAGATACATAAGAAATAATATATCTTTATTTAAAACTCAAAATATTATATCAAATACATAATAATAGAAAATATGGCATAGGTACCCATTATTTAAAAGAAAAACATAAACTTTAATTAAATTGTTTAAAAAAAAATTAAATGCGGAAAATACATAGAAACATAATTTAAAAAAAACTAAAAACCAACGTCATCCTCGATTGGCATGCAGTCCACTCAGTCCATTCATCCTCAACACACAAGCCAAACTACCAAGAATCTTTCCGCCTCCGTATCTAGTTTCCTGCATCACACTAAAATAAAATAAAGGAATGAGCCTAATGCCCAATAAGGAAAATCTACTATAAACATACATCGCAAACATAAGCATAAGACTATATCATATATTATAAAAACATAAGACTATCTAAAACATATACCATATAAGCACACACTATAAAACATATGACTATAAATAAAAAACATATATCATATAGGACTACAATATTAATGGTCATTAACTCATTAAAATGGCATGCGATAAACCATCTAGGTCCCCTGTCTAATATTTGAGGTAGGTTAGATCACGTGGTAGTACATGATAACCCATCTAGGTCCCCTGTCTAATATCTGAGGTAGGGTAAACCATAAATCTAAACCATGAAAATGATAAACACTAGGGCTTGCTAGCTAAGCAACTATGAACCCTAGATACATAAAAAAAACATAACATAACATATTATTACATAAACTTATCATAACATATTATTACATAAACTTATCATAACATATTATACATAAACATAACATATAAGCATAACATATCATACAAACATACATACAAGATCTATCCTATTTTCCTTACCAAAACCGGGATATTTGATAACAAATGCGGGACTTGGAACACTCCTAAAACCAACAATAAGAATGGTGATAATTTCTAAAGAGTAAAGAATAATTGTGGAAACTAAACCTTCAAAACGAAACTTACCAAGGAAGATTTTTAAGTTTCAAGATCCTAATCAAAACCAATATCAAAAGTTAGGATCTGAATAAAAGGAACTAAAGAAAACTAAAGAGTTTTATAGAACTGGACTTTAAAGAATAAGAGTACCTTAGTTGACCTTATGGATTGGTCTAACTTCACTATCGAAATACACTAAACCTCACTTCCCATGTATTTTATAAAGCTTAAGAATGACAAAGATTTTTTCCCAACCCAAGTGTTTATCACTCTATGGTAGCACTGACACCTTGGAGTCTCTGATCTCGACTTGAAGAATGAGGGAAAAGGGTTGGGTACTAGGTCCTATTTATAGAGTTCTAGGAATAAAATATCTTCTTTTTGGCTTGAATAAAATAATGATTATAGTTATCCCCAAAATTTGAAAATGATGACATGGCAATAAAAGTGACAAGTGGCAAGAAATGGCTGGGTCAAAGGTTTTAGATTAATTTAGTAATATTATTGACATGAAAATTGTTTATCTGGCTTGGAAGTGATCTGTCCGACCTGGTAGAATTTCTGTCCGACTGGTAAAGATTTTTGACTGACCAGTCACCTGTCTTGGCCGACCAGTGAAGTGCTTGGCCGACCAGTTATCTGCTTTGGTCGACCAGTGAAGTGCTTGGCCAACCAGTCATCTGCTTTGGCCGACCAGTGAAGTGTGTTGCCGACCGGTGATATGTTTTGGCCGACCAGTCTCTCTTCAAGAAGGGAAGTTGGCCGACTAGACAGATCATCATTATGTAGCAAAATTCCAGTGACGGCTTCGGCTAGAATTAGTCGTACCTACGCGGGAATCTCTCAGATTATCCCAAAGAAATCGCATATTGTTGTATTTTAAATTTTATTATTAATTAAATATTGTGAGAGCAACAGAAATATCCCGATTATGAAGGACTTCGGTTTGTATGATCTTGTGCCTATAAATACAGAGCTCATGGCATCATTGAGAGGATTCAAATTCTGATTTTCTTGAGAAAGTATTTGTATTCTGAGAGAAATATTGTATTCTTTTCATTTACACTTAAGAAACTTAGTTGACACAGGTTCATCTGATCTTGAGTGTAGATCCATAAATCACAACTCTAAGTGGATTAGGCTATTACCAACATCTTGTGGCTGAACCACTATAAAAATTATCAGTGTCGTTTTTTCTTTTGAAGGTTTATTGTAGTTTTGACATCTACTCATTGTTGGCCAAAATCGTGGTCAACAATTATTAAATTAAAAATAAGTGATTATTCGGTCAACAGAGGCTTAAGACTCAGTCAAATCATTCAAAGCCAAGTCTAAGTAGTCAGAGCTTATTTTTAAAAATTAAAAACAAAAATAAAAAAAAATATCTACTAAGGGAAATAAATAAAATAGAATCCTAACTTCTAACTTTCTAAATCTCGTAACTCTAAACTCACCTGTAGTAAAGTCAACAAAACTAAAGCTGTAGGATTCTGATTTAGACAAACTTTATAGCGTTAGAAAGCTAATTTAATTATATACAACTTTCTAGAAATACTATTTTTCGAAATTCATAACATAACTAGGTTAAAAATAGGCAGAAGTTGTAGTACTCTAAAGTTACAGAAAATCTATTTAATTATCTAAATAACAACCTAATCCACAAATAAAAAAGATTGTGACAAATGTCATGCTCCTAATGGTATTGGAAGATTCTAGAGCCTTCTTGAACTTTATTTTATTTAAACTATAATTAAATCCTTAAATAAACATGCACACGACAAGTGTCGTGATCTTATTAATTCTATCTAAACCTTATAGTATAATAAATAACATCTTTATAATCACCTATATTAATCAAGCCTTATGTTATAATTAATATTCTTAAAATATAGGTTAAACTTATAAAATCCATAACTATTGCTATGAGTTTCCAACTAAGCCCCGGCTTGAACCAAAATCCACAGTAATAAACATACTATAACTACTACTAGCTACTACTACTAGCTACTATCTAGCTAGTTAAGAAAATATTCCAGGACTCTACACGTCATTAGTTCTAACCAATAGGATTAGACTTTTTAAATACGTCATTAAGAGCATTTCATGTAACTTTCACGTACTGTAGTAGGTGATGCGTGGCCTGTAAGCAAGTGACCCATCGCTTGTTAGGGTTTCTTGAAACCCTAAGCATCAAGCGATGCTACGCCACCTAGGTGGCAATGTATCTGTAACGACCCAAATTCGCTAATAAGGCTTAAGGGTCTTGATTAGTGTGCCGAGAGGGCATAAATGGGATTAGAGTGAATAATATTGACTCAAATGTGCGAATTTGTGATTAATGATGATTATATGATATTTAATGATATTATGTGATAACATGAAATATTTATGTGATATATGTGAGGACCACATTATTATGTGGGCAGGTCCGCATGGCACGACTCGTGACGATCCTAGGGTAAGATAGCGGGGAAAGTCACAACGGGACTTAAAATATGACTTTGGACAAGTCAGGGGTACTTTAGGTATCGGGTAATGATTTGGACTATCAGGTTATGAAAATAAATATATGGAGATATATTTTAGGTTAGGATGTCTAGGCGAGAATATTGGGGGATTTTACCATTTTGCCCTCGGGGACAGTTCCAGCACCCCGAGCCTTGGGAATTAACTTAGTAGATAAGACAAATTTGAGGAAACCCTTAGAAGGAAAATAGACCGACTCTTCCTATCAGCTTTATTCTCTCTTTCACTCTCAAGAAAAACAAAGGAAACTAAACTAGAAACACTCAAGAGATAAACAGAGGGAATTGGGGAATTAGAGCTGAAGAATTGCTGGAACTTAGAAAAAATCAGGGGCAACTTAGAGGTTTAGCTCAACAACAATCAAGGATTAAATCAAGGCTAAGGTAAGCATGAATTTCCTTCTTTCTGTGGTTAGAACTTGAGTTTAAGCTGGGTATTGAGGTATTGTTCAATTGATGATTATGGTGGAATTAAGCTGGGGAAATCCTTGGAATCAGCTGGGTTTTGGCATGAGGAAGGGTTATATCAAGAAAGTAAGTTTTACTCCATGAGTTAATGATTTGAATTTGAGTTTTGACTGGTTAAAATTCGGTGTTTATGTTCTTAGAGTTTTAAGAATTGAAAGTGAGATATCTATGGGTTTTGAGCTGAAATTCTATGGAATTGTGTAGCATAAGTTGTTTAATAAGTTGTGGTAATGTTGGGTGTTGAGTTGGGGAGCTTTGGGATGGTTTAAGGTGAGATTTCAAGCTTAGAAATGGTGGCAAATCTGGGTTTGAAGGGAAGGGCCGCAGCTCTGTTCTAGAGCGCTGCGGCCCTAGGATGAAGAAATGCCAAGGAGGCTCGGCCAAGGTTGGGCGTCGCGGCATGTGTCTTTCTCCATGTTGGCCTTGGTTCTATTTTGAGGCTAGGGTCGCAGCCCTTGGTTGTGCACATGAACTTTTGAGGATCTTAGGCATGGGAATGTGCTCTAGTTTGCTCGGGATTGGTTTCACCACCGTGCTTGGTGGAATTTGGATCCCCGGAAGTTAGTCTTGTAACCGGGAACCTATATTTGAATATTAATGGAACCCTATACTTTGGTTGGGACTAGGTGATAAAGGCTTAGGTTCGAGAGCGAATCGTGCTTGAGGAGCGTTGCTCATAATCAATAACTGTAAAGATTAAAGGTAAGAAAACTGCACCCGGTTGAATAAATGTGACGGGACTAAGGGTTCCCTATTGTAATTGCTTGAAATGATGGTATTATGCCATGCAAGCTATTTAGTGTACCAACGGCCTAAGGGTGCCAAGGGTTACACTAGCGCACAAGGCGCGGCTCGGCCACTGGTAGTCGAGGACAGCTTATTATGCACTGAGCTCGGTTTAAGCGGGCCGGAGTCAGTGGGTTAAACAGAGGGTGCGGCCTAAGTCATCGGCCCTGAATATTATGTGATATGAGTGAAATATGTGATTGACTGTATCTTGAATCTAAATATATGTGCTAAATGTCTATTGTGGATTATTTGATGGGTGTAGATACCTAATGAATTAAGTGTCTGTTATCGTTGATTGTGTTGTATATTATGTTTTCTTGTTGGGCCTTGGCTCACGGGTGCTACGTGGTGCAGGTAAAGGCAAGGGCAAGTTGGGTCAGCCTTGATTGGAGAGCTCAGCAAGTGGAATGTACATAGCCAGTTGCTCAGCCGCCACGGTTGAGGTTTAGGCAGGGACGCGAGACCCAAAGACTGTCTGTTTTGCCTTAGTATGGCTAATGATTACTCATGTACCTTTGGGAGTCTGTAAAGTTACTTTTAACTCTATTTCTATTGGTATCCCATGTATGTAACAGTTTAATTATATAAAATGAGACTTTTGAGACGAAAACCTTTTTAACCCTAGCACTTACATGTTTAAAGATACGTTTTTAAAATTGATTACTTGATTAGCAAGTCTTGCACTACCTTTATGGTATATTCAATAAAATTGATGACGTTTTTAAAGTTGTAATGCCAGCACTAGGTCCGGGACCGGTAGTGATGATCAGGGCCAGAACCCTCCACCAGTCCCTGAGAACTGGCAGTAGTTAATGGCTGATATGCAGGCTCGATTACAGAGTTAGGATGAGCAGATTCGTATCTTGCGATAGCAGGCTCCATTAGGGAGTGCTGCCCTTATTGTACCACCTGTAGTGGTACCAGTTGTGTAGGTAGGGGACGTTGGTAACAGATGGGAACCGTTGTATGAGCGGTTCAGGAAGTAGCAACCCCCAATTTTTTAGGGTGGACCGGATCCGTTAAAAGCTGAGCAGTGGCTAACAATGATCACTACAATTCTGGATTTTATGAGAATTGAGGGGCATGATAGAGTGGCCTGCGCCACTTATATGTTGAGGGAGGATGCCCGCATCTGGTGGGAAGTGGCATCGCAGACTAAGGATGTTACCACTTTGACTTGGGAAGGTTTCAAAGATTTGTTTAGCCAGAAGTATAACAATGTTGCTGTCAGAGCAGCAAAGGTTAATGAGTTCGTGAGTCTTGTTCAGGGAAAAATGACTGTTATTGAATATTCCCTAAAGTTTGATAGGCTTGCAAAGTTTGCACCAGATCTTGTGCCTACTGATGCTGCTAGGAAAGATCGATTCATCAGGGGGCTTAATGCTATGATAGCCCGGGATGTCAGGATCACAACGGTACCTGGAGGAACAACTTATACCCAGGCCGTTGAGAAGGCTTTTACCGCTGAGGAAGCGGAGAATAAGATATGGAGGGAGATCGCAGTGAGGCATGAGGGCCGCAGAGCGGTGCCTCCTTATTCAGGGATAGGTAGGGGCGGAAGCCCCAGTGACTTCAAGAGGAAGACTCTTGACACTTCGACCACTGTTGGTCCTGATAGGAGGGGTCGGGGTGGTTAGGGTGGCCGTCAGGGGGGCGGTGAGGCATGGCGGACCTATTCAGAGTGCCTGAGGTGTAGAAGATGCTATTTGGGCGAATGTCGGGCCAAGGCATGCTTTGTGTGCGGGGCAGTGGGGCATCTCAGGAAAGACTATCCCCGGTGAAGAAAGGTGAAGCGGGAAAGGTGGATAGCTTGACTCCAGCTCGAGTATTCACCCTGACTCAGGCGGAGGCTGAGGCTAGTCCCTCAGTAGTGATAGGTCAGCTTTCTAGCGCTGGCTTTCCTTTTACAGTGTTGATTGATTCTGGCGCTACACATTCTTTTGTTTCTAGTAGAGTGATTGATAGACTGTGTAGACCTAGTGAGTATCGGACTGCAGGGTTTGGGACTTTATTTCCTACAGGGGAACTAGTAGTTTCTAGGAGATGGATTAGGGCACTGCCAGTGATGGCTGATAGTAGTGAACTCTCGGTGGATCTGATTGAGCTAGATATGGAGGATTTCAATATGATCTTAGGGATGGATTGGTTGGCCAGGTATGGAGCTACGATTGATTGTAGGAAGAAGATGGTTACTTTTGAGCCTGAGGACGAGGACCCTTTTGTCTTTGTGGGTGCGGTGTCTAGACCCCGGATACCCATGATTTCAGCATTAAGAGCCAGAGACTTGTTGCAGGGGGGATGCATAGTTTTTCTTGCTAATGTAGTGGATACCGCTAGAGTTATGCCGGCAGGGCTGGGAGAGACCAAATTGGTGTGTGAGATTTTGGATGTATTCCCTGATGATCTACTAGGGTTGCCGCCGTGCAGGGAGATTTAGTTTGAGATCGAGTTAGCACCGGGGACAGAACCAGTATCAAGGACACCGTACAGAATGGCACTACCAAACCTAAAAGAGTTGAAGATACAGTTGCAAGAACTTCTGGATTTGGGGTTTATCAGGCCTAGTTATTCTCCTTAGGGCGCTCCAGTGTTGTTCGTTAAGAAGAAGGACGGGACCTTGAGGATGTGCATCGATTACAGAGAATTGAACAAGTTGACTATCAAGAATAAGTACCCTCTACCAAGGATTGATGACTTGTTCCATCAGTTGCAGGGTAAGACAGTGTTCTCAAAGATTGATCTTCGATCTGGTTATCACCAGTTGAGGATCAAGGGTGAGGATATACCAAAGACGGCCTTTCGGACACGGTATGGGCATTATGAATTCTTGGTCATGTCTTTTGGTCTGACCAACGCCCCCGCAGCTCTCATGGACTTAATGAACAAGGTGTTCAAGGACTTCTTGGATCAGTTTGTCATTGTCTTCGTCGAAGACATCTTGGTTTACTCCAGTTCAGAGGCAGAGCATGATCTGCATCTCCGACAGGTTCTATAGAGGTTAAGGGAGCATCAGTTGTATGCCAAGTTTAAGAAGTGTGAGTTCTGGCTACCAGAAGTGATCTTTCTTGGACATATTTTTGGGGCAGAAGGGATTAATGTGGATCCGTCCGAGGTAGAAGCAGTTAGGGATTGGCCGAGGCCGAGGAATGCCTCGGAGGTACGAAGTTTCCTTGGGTTGGCTGGTTACTACAGGTGGTTTGTATAGGGGTTCTCAAAGATTTCTTCACTGATGACAGAGTTGACAAGGAAGAATCAGAAATTTGTTTGGTCAGAGAAGTGTGAGAAAAGTTTTCAAGAATTGAAACGGCGGCTTATTTCTGCACCTGTGTTGAGTCTTCCTTCGGAGGAAGGGAAGTTTGTGGTTTATTGTGACGCATCGAGGATGGGTTTAGGCTGCATGTTGATGCAGAATGAGAAAGTTATAGCCTATGCATCTAGGCAGTTGAAGGAGTATGAGCAGCGGTATCTGACACATGATCTGGAGTTAGTAGCAGTGTTATTCGCACTGAAGTTGTGGCTTCACTATCTGAATGGGGAGAAGTGCGAGATATACACTGATCATAAGAGTCTAAAGTATTTCTTCACCCAGAAGGATCTGAATATGAGGCAGAGACGTTGGTTGGAGTTGGTTAAGGATTATGACTGTGATATCCTTTACCATCCTGGAAAAGCCAATGTGGTGGCAGATGCGATGAGCCGGAGGGGCCTAGGACAGTTGTATAGTTCTACCCAGATCTCGAGGGAATCGGCTGATGAGATGGTCAGGGCAAAGATAGAACTGGTGGTAGGTCAGTTAGCCAATATCACTTTACAGTCGACCCTGTTAGAGTGGATCAAGGAGGGTCAGTTAGTGGATGTACAATTCCAGGAAGTTAGGCAGCGTGTCTTAGCGGGGACAACTAAGGATCATTCAGTTTCTGAGACAGGTTTGCTCCGATATCAGGGACGGATATGTGTTCCAGCAGATGAGGGTATTAGACGAGAGATATTGGATGAGTCTCACACTACGCCATACACACTTCATCCGGGCACCACGAAGATGTATCAGGATCTACGGACATTATATTGGTGGCCCGGGATGAAGAAGGAAGTAGTTGAGTATGTGTCTAGATGTTTGACAAGTCAGCAGGTTAAGGCTGAGCATCAGCGACCAGTGGGATTGCTTCAGCCTTTGGGTATCCCAGAGTGGAAATGGGAGGATATTATGATGGATTTCGTGGGAGGATTACCCAGGAGAGTTGGACTTCATGACTCAGTGTGGGTGATAGTGGACAGATACACCAAGTCAGCTCATTTTCTACCAGTGAAGTCGACGTATTCAGTGGAACAGTATGCAGATCTGTATGTGAGGGAGATAGTTCATCTCCATGGGGTTCCAAAGTCTATTGTATCTGATCGAGACCCTATCTTTACCTCCAAGTTTTGGGGAGCCCTGCAGAGAGCCATGGGGACTCAGCTGAAGTTTAGCACAGCTTTTTATCCTTAGACTGATGGACCGTCTGAGAGAACGATTCAGGTATTGGATGACATGCTTAGGGCATGTGTGATTGACTTCGAGGGTTCGTGGAGTAAGTATCTCCCATTGATCGAGTTTTCATATAACAACAGTTATCAGTCCACGATTGGAGTGGCTCCTTATGAGATGTTATATGGAAGGAAGTGCAGATCGCCCATTCACTGGGATGAGATGGGTGAGAGGAGGTACTTGGGACCAGATATGGTTCAGAAGACTAATGAGGCTATTGAGAAGATTCGAGCTAGAATGCTTGCTTCGAAGAGTAGGCAGAAAAGCTACGCTGATCCTAAGCGTAGGAACGTGGAGTTCCAGGTTGGGGACCACGTGTTTCTGCGAGTTTCACCACTGAGAGGGGTGAAGAGTTTTAGAGTGAAGGGCAAGTTGAGCCCTCGGTTTGTTGGGCCATTTGAGATCCTAGAGAGCATTGGACAGGTGGCTTATAGACTTGCCTTGCCACCGTCGCTATCAGGAGTTCATAATGTATTCCATGTCTCTTTGTTGCGAAAGTATGTTTCTGATACAACACATGTGTTGAGGTATGAGGACTTGGAGTTGCAGACAGACTTGTCCTACGAGGAGAGACCGGTCTAGCTTTTGGATCGGAAGGACAAAGTTTTGCGGAATAAGACGATACCGTTAGTGAAAATATTATGGAGGAATAGCAAGGTCGAGGAAGCAACCTGGGAGTTAGAGACATTGATGCGGGATCAGTATCCCGAGCTATTCAGGTAAATTTCGAGGATGAAATTCTCATTAGGAGGGGATAGTTGTAATGACCCAAATTCGCTAATAAGCCTTAAGGGCCTTTATTAGTGTGTCGGGAGGGCATAAATGGGATTAGAGTGAATATTATTGACTTAAATGTGTGAATATGTGATTAATGATGACTATATGATATTATGTGATAACATAAAATATTTATGTGATATATGTGAGAACCACATTATTATGTGAGCAGGTCCGCAGGGCACGACTCGAGACGATCCTAGGGTTAGATAGCAGGGAAAGTCACAACGGGACTTAAAATATGACTTTGGACAAGTCAGGGGTACTTTAGGTATTGGGTAGTAATTTGGACTATCGGGTTATGAAAATAAATATATGGAGATATATTTAAGGTTAGGATGTCTAGGCAGGAATATTGGGGGATTTTACCATTTTGCCCTCGGGGACGGTTCCGGCACCCCAAGCCTTGTGAATTAACTTAGTGGATAAGACAAATTTGAGGAAACCCTTAGAAGGAAAATAGATCGACTCTTCCTATCAGATTTATTCTCTCTCTCACTCTCAAGAAAAATGAAGGAAACTAAACTAGAAACACTCAAAGGATAAACAGAGGGAATTGGGGAATTAGAGCTGAAGAATTGCTAGAACTTAGAGGAAATCAGGCGAAACTTAGAGGTTTAGCTCAGCAAAAAATCAAGGATTAAATCAGGGCTAAGGTAAGCATGAATTTCTTTCTTTCTGTGGTTAGAACTTGAGTTTCAGCTGGGTATTGAGGTATTGTTCAATTGATGATTATGGTGGAATTGAGCTGGGGAAATCCTTGGAATCAGCTGGGTTTTGGCTTGAGGAAGGGTTCTATCAAGAAGGTAAGTTTTACTCCATGAGTTAATGATTTGAATTTGAGTTTTGACTGGTTAAAATTAGGTGTTTATGTTCTTAGAGTTTTAAGAAGTGAAAGTGAGATATCTATGGGTTTTGAGCTGAATTTCTGTGGAATTGTGTAGCATAAGTTGTTTAATAAGTTGTGGTAATGTTGGGTGTTGAGTTAGGGAGCTTTGGGGTGGTTTAAGGTGAGATTTCAAGCTTTGAAATGGTGGGAAATCTGGGTTTGAAGGGAATGGCCACGGCTCTGTTCTAAAGCGCTGCGGCCCTAGGATAAAGAAAGGCTAAGGAGGCTCGACCAAGGGTGGGCGTTGTGGCGCCCAAAGCAAGGGCCACGGCGTGTGTCTTTGTCCAGGTTGGCCTTGGTTCTGTTTTGAGGCTAGGGCCGCGGCTAAGCTTCAAGGGACGCAGCCCTTGGTTGGGCACATGAACTTTTGAGGATCTTAGGCATGGGAATGTGGTCTAGTTTGCTCGGGATTGGTTTCACCACCGTGCTTGGTGGAATTTGGATCCCCGGAAGTTAGTCTTGTGACCGGAAACCTATATTTGAATATTAATGGAACCCTATACTTTGGTTGTGACTAGGTGATAAAGGCTTAGGCTCGGGAACGGATCGTGCTTGAGGGGCGTTGCTCATAATCAATAATTGTAAAGATTAAAGGTAAGAAAACTACACCCGGTTGAATATATGTAACGGGACTAAGGGTTCCCTATTGTAATTGCTTGTAATGATGGTATTATGCCATGCAAGTTATTTAGTGTACCAATGGTTACCCTAGCGCACAGGGCACGGCTCGACCACTGGTAGCCGAGGATAGCTTATTATGCACTGAGCTCGGTTTAAGCGGGCCGGAGTCAGTGGGTTAAACAGAGGGTGCGGCCTAAGTCGTCGGCCCTGAATATTATTGTATATGAGTGAAATATGTGATTGACTGTATCTTGAATCTAAATATATGTGCTGAATGTCTATTTTGGATTATTTGATGGGTGTACATACATAATGAATTAACTGTCTGTTATCGTTGATTGTGTTGTTTATGATGTTTTCTTGCTAGGCCTTGGCTCACGGGTGCTACGTGGTGCGTGTAAAGGCAAGGGCAAGTTGGGTCAGCCTTGATTGGAGAGCTCAGCGAGTGGAATGTACATAGCCAGTTGAGGTTTAGGCAGGGACGCGATACCCAAAGACTGTCTGTTTTGCCTTAGTATGGCTAATGATTACTCATGTACCTTTGGGAGTCTGTAAAGTTACTTTTAACTCTGTTTCTATTGGGATCCCATGTATGTAACAGTTTAATTATATAAAATGAGTCTTTTGAGACCAAAACCTTTTTAACCCTAGCACTTAAATGTTTAAAGATATGTTTTTAAAATTGATGACTTGATTAGCAAGTCTTGCACCTTTATAAGTACACAGTGTAGCGGTCTTGGCTATCCAGGGCGTTACAGTATCGCCACCCTCTCTATTTTTGGACACTTACGAAGGTCCTAAAAATGCTCTAAATTCTACCAAACTTTTTGGGAAACCTTAGATACGTTCATGCATCACTTTGGACCCAAAATTGCATTTTAAAATTTCCTACTATTGAAGCTCAAATTTCACATCTTCACTATGTGAAATTTATTATGTGTGTTATACCTTCCTTGTATTTTAACACTTATCTTTTGTATTTAACCAATTATAACAATCCCCCCTTGGTTAAATATAAACCTCATTCTCTAGCTTAAAACAGTTTTGGTGCATAAAATAAAGTGTCTTTCGGTTTGAACTTTATCTTAGTGAAAATACCACAAAGTCTTCTTTAATTCATTAGTTTCTCAAAGCTTGAACAAAGTATTCCATATGATAAAACTGGTGATACCTCGCAAACCTCCACCACATCTTTTGTTTTCTCACTTTCCCACTTAGCACTATCATGGCCATGTGCTCCTCACTTCATGAACTCTCTAGGGAGAAACTCCAACTCCCATGAGAGGCGACACGACCTCTAAGTCCAGATAGGTGAAGTTCTTACAGCATCTTTGCTACCTTTATAGATTTTTGTTACACTCAACTAAACTTCATTAAAAGCCCTAGGCATAACCCTTACTCGGTAGCAACCAACACTAACCATCACGGATGGAACTCGACATAAATTTTAGTGTTGAAACTATTCACTTAACAATGACTTGTTCTTACCCATTGAACTCTTTCCCTTGATTTGTACAAGTTTAGAGTTGGGTTTCCATCATTGGTGAATCTATTATTCTAGGAGTTTCAATCCCATCCCTTTTGAAGTAGACTTACTAACCTTCTCACAAGAGGTTTTGTAAATGGATCCGCTAAGTTCTCACTTGTCTTAACATATGAGATCGATATGATTCCACCTTGAATAAATTGTCTCACATATTCATGTCTTAGACTAATGTTGTAACGATCCGAATTCACTAATAAGGCTTAAGGGCCTTGATTAGTATGCCAGGAGGGCATGTTGGGATTTATGTGTGATTTTATGAGTTAAATGTATGGTTATGATTTAAAGCATGTTATTTGACTAATTGTTTATCTGAGATGCATGACTATGTGTATTAGTATGTATGTAGGCCCTGATTGTGTTTGAAGGGCATAATTGTAATTTTAGCCCACTGAGGGCATATATGTGATAATTGTATTCTGTGATTTGTACCACGTGAGTGTGGTGGTATTATTGTGATGCACGTGCCGAGACGGTCCTAGAGAGAAAATTTAACTCAAGAGTCACAACGGGATTTCTATACCCGGCTCGAGAGGAGCCTAGGGGTACCTCGGGAATTTTATGGTTAAGTTGAGATTTAGCGGGTAATGGTTATTGGAGATTTAGTAACCTGGGTAACCATTAGTTACTGCTGAGAGTAACAAGTTTTAGAAAGAAAATGGTAGAAATGAAATAGAAATGAAAAGACTTAAGTGCCCTTGAGGTTTAGGTAGGAAAGGATAGGCAAGGAGGGGCAAAATGGTCATTTGGTTGGGAATTAGATAAATGGCAGCTGGGTTATATGGGGTACACGGTTTGCGGCTTAGTCATTTTGGTCTTGATAGAGTTTGAAGAGAAGAGAAAAGAGAGGGAAAAGCTAGGGCATGAAGAAGAAGAAGATGAGTGGAGGAGCTGAATTGGAGACCTAGGAGATGAAGGAAGCTTAGGGATGGATTCTCCATATGAGGTAAGGAATTTTATACACATTTAAGGCTTGATTATGTTATGGGTTAAGAAATTTGAGCATGGTTTAAGTTTGAACTTTGAGTTTTTATTTTTCTGAAATTAAAATCAAGGATGTGGATTTTGGGGATTTCATTGTGTGTTTGGATGTCTTTGATGATGTTTATGGGTTGTTAGATGGTCTATTTGTTGTTTGAAATTGATTTTGGGGTTTGGGTATTGGTTTGGTTTGATTTGGGAAGGTTTTAGCTCGGTGGAAACGCAAGAGAAAACCCAGTTTTCTGGGTTCACGAAGGAGCGCCGCGGCCCTGTTCTTGGGCGCCGCGGCGCGAGGCTGTGTCCAGGCGAGGGTGGCTTTCTGTCCTACTGGGCGCCGCGGCGCTAGGCCATTTTCAGGGGTTGGAAATTTGCATTTTTGAGCTTTTGCTCCGGGGGTTCGGGGGGTGTTTCCGATGAATTGTTTTAGGGATTTGGGAGTCCCGAGAGTGTGGGATTGGTCCCGGGAAGCGGTTTTTGGATTTGATTAGTGTTGAGGGTGTTTCTTGTGTGTTGTGACTAGGATATTGGAGAGGCTCGTGCTAGAGGACCGTGCTCGCGGCGTGAGTGCATCAGCAGGCTCGGAATACAGGTAAGAAAACTATAACACCCGTAGGATAGGGCATGGGCCCATAGTATGATTGCGAGGCGTGGCCCTATGTTGCATGTTGCATGATGAGATGATTGCAGGGCACGGCCCTATATTGCATCACATGTTAGGGTGCAGACTTAAATGAATTAATATTTGATTGCATGTTGTTGTGTTATATTATATGTGTGATTATAATGGAATGAACGGCAAGGGCCGAGAGCGGCGTAGGCCGGGTACGGCGGCGGGGCCGGAAGTAACACCTAGCACATGGGATGCTATAGTCAGGGCGGGGCCCGGTGGATACATGTGTTATTCTATATTCAGGGTGGGACCCAAGGGATACATGAGTTATCCTCGCGGTGAGAACCGATACCCCAGGCTTCGGTAAGGCTCTGGGGCGTCTTGGCCGTGTTTGCTTAGTCTAATAGTTGACTTGTTTATCTGTGGATTATCTGTTATGATAAACTATATAAACTGCATATGTTATGTTCTGCTTGAGTTTTCTTGCTGGGCTTCGGCTCACGGGTGCTCTGTGTTGCAGGTAAGGGCAATGACTGAGTCAACCAACCATGAGTACGGAGAGCGTGAAGCGACGCGTACATGTTTGGCCTGCCCGACTGCTTTGGTTGGGGGTTTATTTGAAAATGGCTGTAATAATCTATGATTTTTAGAACTGATCAACTGTAAACTTATTTCAAGATGTAAATAGTTTTCAAATCTTACTTTGGGATCCCAATTGTTTAATACTAGAAGTTTTTATTAAGTCAACGCATTTTCAAAGATTACAGCCTTACCTTTTATTAGTCACACTCTTGTTTCAAAACCTCGGTTAGCGAGTTCATTGCACTGTTTTGTCTTAAAACTCACTTAGTAACGGCCCTAAGGAAGTAGGGCGTTACAAATGTGTCTAGACTTTCCATTATATACACTATTATAACCAATATGGATAGGCTATCACAATGTATTGAAATTGTTGATACCATATCCATGGTTAAAGGAATATCCATCATGGGTTCCTAAGCCACTCGACCTCTTTGTCGGTTGTCGTTAAAGCTATAAACTCTGCTTCCATGGTTGAGTGTGATATACAAGCTTTCCCCTTGGAGCCCCATGAGATTTCACCTCCTCTAAGAGTAAACACCCAACTGGTGGTGGAGAGATTATCTCTAACTCCCGATATCCAATTAGCGCAAAATATCCTTCAAGTACCCTTGGAAAATTTGTATAGTGAAGAATACACTCTTTGGTACCCTTAAGATAACCATGAATTCTCTCAATAGCTTTCTAATGCTTGATACTTGGATTGCTAGTAAACCTACTAAGTTTACTAACTACATATGTAATATCTGCTCTTGTGAAATGAACAGCGTACATTAGGCTTCCTATGCACTTGCATATTCCAAGTGAGCCACCACTCTTCCTTCATTCTTGTCAAACTTCATGTTTGAATCAAATGATTTATGTGCCTTTTTTATTTTGAGATGACTCAATTTGTCGAGCAGTTTATGAACAGAGTGGGTTTGACTCAACACAAAACCCCCTCTATTCCTTCTAACTTTGGTACCTATAATGGTATCCACATTTCCAAGGTCTTTCATTTTGAAGTTAGAAGATAGAAACCTCCTTGTTTCTATTATTCCTTACATGTCATTACTCAAAATCAACATATCATCTACATATAGACACACAAGTATGACAAAGTCACCACAAGTCTTATAGTATAAGCACTTGTTTGCATTGTTGTGTCTAAATCCATTTGAAACAATGACTTTATCAAACTTCTCATGCCATTGTTTTGGAGCTTGTTTCAAACCATATAATTATTTGACAAGTCTACACAGTTTATGTTCATTTCCTTGAAAAACAAAACCTTCTGGTTGTTCCATATAGACCTCCTCCTCGAGATCCCCATTTAGTAATGTTGTTTTGACATCCATTTGGTAAACATAAAGGTTATATATAGATGATAAGACAAACAAAAATCTTATAGAAGTAGTTCTTGCTACCGGTGCATATGTGTCAAAGGAATTTATTCCCTCTCATTGTTTGAATCCTTTGGCTACTAGCCTAGCCTTTAAAGGTTTATATGGTGCCATCGGTATGTTATTTCTTTCTAAATACCTATTTGCACCCAATTTGTTTGGACCTTTTTGGAAGGTCAACCAATTCCTAAGTGTGGTTTGACATAATTGAATCCATTTCATCATTAATTGCCTCCTTCTAAAATGCGGAGTCTCTTGAGGACATTGACTCTTTGAAGGTTTTGAGATCATCTTCTACTTGAAGTACTATTGGATGTTTCCATGTAACTTCGCCATTGTTACCTTCAACAAGGTATAGTGTCTCTATTGGAGAACAGTTCTCGCTTGATCCCAAATCTTTGAGCCTTTGGCTCTTTCTAGGCAATTGAGGTTGCTCACCAACTATTGTAGGAGTCTCCCCTTGAGGCTCTCTAGTTTGAGTTGGTTCTAACTTGTTGTCATCACATGACATGTTCTCAAATAACTCAACCTCTCTAGATTCAATTATTACATTAGACTCCAAGTCTAATAATCTATCAGCTTTGCTATTTTGGGCATAACCCACAAATTCACATCATATAGCTCTTGGACCCAACTTGGTCATTTTAGGATCGGTGCTCTTGCATTAAGCAAGACACCCCACACTTTAAGATAGCCAATGCTTGGTTTTTTCCCTTTCCATAACTCATATGGAGATATATTATTTTTCTTCATGGGAATACGATTCAAAATATGACAAGCGAATAACAAGGATTCACCCCACAAACTAAAATTCAATTTAGAGTGTAATAGCATAGCATTAATCATCTCAATAAATGTTCTATTTTTTATTTCCGGTATACCATTTTGTTTTGGAGTATAAGAGGCTTTACATTCATGAATTATTCCATGTTCTTCACAAAAAAAATTAAATTAATTTGAAAAATATTCACCACGTTTATCACTTCCAAGCAATTTAATTTTCCTTTCAAGTTGATTTTCAGCTTCCACTTTATAAACCTTAAATACATCAAATGCTTCATCAATATTTTTAAGCAAATATACATATGTGAACCTAGAGGAATCATCAATGAAAGTAATAAAATATATACTTCCTCCTCTAGTCAACATTCCATTAAGTTCACATAAATGACTAAGTATCAAATCTAACAACTTAGAGTTCCTTTCAACACTAGGAAACGATTTCTTTATCATTTTAGATTTAACACATAATTCACATTTATCATGCTCAACATTACAAATTCAATTAATACACATTTGACAGCCCTTTTAATTGTGCTAAATCATATATGTGCAAGTCTAATATGCCACAAAGTAATAGAATTTGACTCGAGCATATAACAAGAAGAAGAAACTTTATTATTCACATTATCAATAAATGTACAAAGTTTGAACATTCCATCACCATATCCCTTTCCCACAAAAATATTGTATTTAGATAAAATGAGCTTGTCAGAATCTATCACAACCTTGATTCTCGGTTTGCCAAGTAAATTGTCACTCACAAGGTTTCTACTCATTTCTAGTACATACAAGACATTGGTGAGTAGAACCTTCTTGGCAGATGTGAAGAATAAATCAATAGTTCACTGTCCTTCAACCTTGGACCTTTTCTCATTGTTCATTTGTATCTCACACCCTTCCTTTGAAGATTTAAAGGTCTTGAAAAGAGTTTATCATAGGTAACATGAATTATGGCACAAGTATCATACCACCACCCACTCACATTTCCATGAATGGCATTAACCTCGCTTAGTGTTGCCCTAGCTCCTCTTGGGTTGAATTGACTCTTGCCTCATTTTTTTGGCTCCTCTTGAACCTACAATCTCTAACAAATTGACCATTCTTGCCACACACAAAGCAAGGTCCTTTGGTACTTTTGAATCGTCCCTCATTCTTATTTGGCCCCAAGGGTTTTTGACCCCTACCCTTGTTCTTACCATTTCCTTTGCCCTTGTTAGGAGGGTTAGCCACCACATTGGCCTTAGAAGTCTCTCCATTGGACTTCTCTTCATTCATATCTCTAGAGCAAGATTCCTCCTTAATTCTCAAGTTTTTGAGAATTTCCTCCAAAGAAATTTCTACATTTCTGTGGAGAATTTTCTTTCTATAGCCTCTTCGAGAGGAGGTAACTTGGATATAATGGCACCAACAAGAAATTGTTCTGACAATACAATCTTAAGAGTAGACAATTTATTCACAATAATTTGCAACTCATGAATTAGAGGGAGAAAGGGTTTAACATCATGAAAGTTAAATTCCATATATTGAGTAATAAGGAATTTCTTAGTACCTTCTTCTTCTACTTTGTACTTCTTTTCCAAGGCCTCCCAAATCTCCTTGGTGGTCTTGGTGTTAGTGTAGAGAGCATAGAGCCTATCCGAGAGGGCATTAAGGATGTGACCCCTACATATCAATTCATCTTCTTCTCGCTTCATCCTTTCTTGACAATTTCTTGAGAATCATCTTCCTTGGGCTCTTCCAAGCCTATTAGGTCTTTATCCAAGACATAGAAAACCTTCAAACTGGTGAGCAAGAATCTAATCTTGTCTTGCCACCGAACAAAGTCTTGAGTTATGAATTTCAATGCCGAAAGTGTTAGAGAATATATGTTATTGCTTGATGGAAAATTGGAAAAACCAAAAATACAACTCTATACAAAAAATACAATAGACAAAGTAATTGATTAAATGAATATTACAACTTAATTGCTCAAAATACAAGTAAATAAAAAATAAGAGAAGGAAGAGAATTATAAGAACTAAAACCCTAAAACAAAAGACACCAATAATATGTAAATAGAAATATAAGTAGAGGATTACAAACTCAATATACTAATAATACAAGAAGAACACCAGAATGAAAGGATCAATGGAAAAAACAAACTCTCACACAACCAAAGTGTAGAGTAATGGGGATCACCAACTTGAACAAGGTTCAAAACCTTTGTCTAAAAGCTTATTTCCACCTATTATCTAAGCACTAAGGGATCTCTCAAGAGAATAGCTCTCTGGAATTATCAAGCCTCTATGGTGTATTTTCTAGCCAAGTGCTTTGTGGATAGAAAATGGTGTGTCTTACAAGTGAGCATTAGGCTCCTATTTATAGAGTTTGAGATACCCCTTTGAATTTCAAATTCCACAAACCCCCATTGCTGTTACCAATGTTTAATTGGATGTTTATTGAATTAAAATAGAGATGTGGGAGTTAATTGGGATGTTAGAACCGTTCAATTTAGAAAAAAAAAATGAAAAACCATATAGGCTATCAGCCTCACTGGACGCGGCCAAGACTTTTCAGTGGCCGCGGCCACTGAAAGTCAATGGCCGCAGCCACAGGCCATTTTCAGCACAAAAATGTCATTTTTCCAAAACGTTCAAAAATGTCCCAAATCCTTTCCCACATGATTTTGTAACCTCCAAACCCCTATTGGGAGTTAAAAACATGTCTCCAACAGCCATATTTCATCATGGTTTTGTAAAACCCAATCTCAAATGTGTAACATATAATATACACATTATTGGGTAATATTTGGGAGTTACAAATTTGTAACTGATTTTGTAACTCCAAAATATGTCACATTTGGGCACACACATGTGTCTAATTTTTGTTACTCTCAATAATATGTTACAAGGTGTGACAAATCACATTTTGTCACATTATTTAATCTAACATTATATTATATGAAATAATATAACATTCCCCCACTATATAAAATAATCACTTTTTGTAACACTTATTTAATCAACCAAACATTATATTAAAATATAATATTCTCCCACTTGATTAAAAAATCACTTTCTATAGAAACATTTGCATTGGTGCATAAAGTAAAATGTCTTTCGACTTGAATTTTACCTTAGTGTAATTATCACAAAGTTTGTTTAAATTTTGGTTACCGAAGCATTGAACCACTATCCCTTGATAACAAACAGGTGATAACACACCCACCCTTGCTATGTTCACTTGAGACCTCAATGTCTCGCTTTTGCACCATTAATGGCCATGTGCACATTCCATTCATAGACTTTTCTTGAGAATGAATCCCAATTCTCATGAGGGGCGGCATCACCCCTAGGTCTATATAGGTAGAACTCTTATAGTATTTTGATACCCTAAAATACTTGTCTTTTCAAGACTGAGTTCTATTAAAAAAACCTTCGGTTTTAACCCTCATTTTGGTAACACACTAATACTCATATCTCAGATGGGACAAAATTTGAGTACTACTACTATTCACTTTATTGACTTGTTATTACCTATTGAACCTAATACTAGTTTGGTGACTAGTATTAAGATAGGTTACCATCAACCGTGAATTTCTTTAGGGAGTCTAAGTCACACCCCTTGACATGTAGAAATTATTCCATTTAAATCATTTCTTTTCTCATGAATGCATACATTAAACACTCTTTATTTTATTCAAACTTTGTTGCTAGCCATAGTTTGATTGAAATAGTTACCCCTTTAAAATAGTGATTTTGACCATAGTCAACACCCCCACTATTTTATAGTTTAATATCCAAGATAAACATTTGAATATTAATACTAGAAACCTATTTGTTTATAGAATTCTCCTTTATGTTTTAAATTGATTCCTTCTTGAATCAAAATATTACAAAACAATAACTTTAGACACCAAACATGTCTAGATTTGTTCATTCTATACACATATAGCCAATGTGATTTAGAATGTGGAATTCCAAATCACCTATTCAATAGTATGATCAAATTAATCAATTATTATAAAAAAAAATAGATTTATTAACTTTTGGAGAATTACCCCCACGTTTCTCACATAGTGATAGTTACTTTAAAATAGAAATCTCTTCATTTCTATTAAGTCATTTATCCTCCAAGATAAATCTAGACTTATAATTCTCAAAGTTCATCATGAGTCCTCTAAGCCACATGATAAACTCTCAATAGATAAAGATAAAAGACCTCAATGTTTATCTTGATTTATTTACTTGCTAAAGCAAGGCACATTTCTTTCAAAACAACTTTTACTTTTAGTTGTCTAAATAATCTCAAAATCACTTCAACAACTTTTGTGCATTTTTTAAGAGTCTCTTTGAGATTCTTTTGAAAACATCAATTTGACATCCATTGATTTTCTCATCAAAATCAAAATGAAAATGTCAATTTTTTTTAAACACTTTAAATCAAAGAAAATAAAGCCTCATTGATTTATTTAAACACTTTGATTTCTTATGTTTTTTTAAAAATTATCTCCTTATTGAGATTAATTTAAACATATCACCATCTTTAACAAAAATGAATAAAGTTCTCTTTTATTCACCATTGGTGTAAAGATTCCAAATTGCTTCTCCAATTTTGAAATGTCTCTTAATTGAATATTTAATATATAAGAATTATTATCACTAAATAATTCTCAAATATATTTCATTTGACCACACTCTAGACTATAAGTCTATTGAGTCAATATGTCATCCTACAATTTTTTAATCCACTTTGATCCATTTTTCTTGCAATGGCAAGACACTTATCAAAAAATGTAATCCCCTTAGGTTCATCTTTTCTTATCTCATAATTGAGATGCTCAACACTTTAAATGAGAATTTTAATTTCTCAAATTATTTTTTTTCTTCACAAATTACATACTAACAATAATATAGGATAAAACCTATTAACATCTCATAAATGTTTGCATGATTATAATTTCACATAGTTGTCAACATACATGACTAATATCATACTAATATGGCTCTTTATTAATATGTAAACATAAATTACAAAAATCATACACATATGATTTCATATTTTTATTGATTCACAAAATCAATATATTTATACATGTCATATAAAAATCATATAGTTGTCATTCTAATAATTTCCCATTAACACAAAATAAGACAATTCTATGACATGCTAGCATATTACCCAATAATCTACTAGATTATATACATATTGATCACATATAATAAAAACTCAAGATATTTTATTATCTTCTAATCTAACCACTAAAAAACAAAAGAGATTAGAAAACAATGAACCTCATTTATAAACTTTTCTTCTCTCATTTCTATCACTATATGAAAACCATTAGATCTTCTAAGAAAACCAAAGAAGAAAATTACCTTATCTTACCATCTTTTCAAAGTTGGATCCCCATATGATCTCCATGGTTTCTCCTTCCATTGAAAACGAATCTTTTGATTGTTAGAGAATAAATGTTACTTCTCAATGGAAAAGTGGAAAAACGAAAAATACAACTCTATGCAAAAAAATACAATAGACAAGGTAATTGATTAAATAAATATTACAACTCAATTGCTCAAAATACAAGTAAATAGAAATAAGAGAAGGAAGAGAATTATAAGAACTAAAACCCTAAAACAAAAGACACCAATAAATATGTAAATAGAAATAGAAGTAGAGGATTACAAACTCAATACACTAATAATAGAAGAAGAGCACCAGAATGAAAAGATCAATGGAAAAAACAAACTCTCACACAACCAAAGTGTAGAGTAGTGGGGATCACCAACTTGAACAAGGTTCAAAACCTTTGTCTAAAAGCTTATTTCCCCCTATTCTCTAAGCACTAAGGGATCTCTCAAGGGAATAGCTCTCTGGAATTATCAAGCCTCTATGGTGTATTTTCCAGCCAAGTGCTTTGTGGATGGAAAATGGTGTGTCTTACAAGTGAGCATTAGGCTCCTATTTATAGAGTTTGAGATACCCTTTTGAATTTCAAATTCCACCTACCCCCATGGCTGTTACCAATGTTTAATTGGATGTTTATGGTATTAAAATGGAGATTTGGAAGTTAATTGGGATGTTAGAACCGTTCAATTTGGAAGAAAAAAAAACTGAAAAACCATACAGGCTATCAGCCTCACTGGCTGCGGCCACAGGCCATTTTCAGCACAAAAAAATCATTTTTCCAAAACATTCCAAAACGTCCCAACTTATTTCCCACGTGATTTTGTAACCTCCAAACACCTATTGGGAGTTAAAAACATGTCTCCAACAGCCATATTTCATCATGGCTTTGTGAAATCCAATCTCAAATGTGTAACATATAATATACACATTTGAAACAATAAACAGAAGGTAGAGGAGAGGGTTTATTCAAAGCTTGATCGTGCTCTGGTTAACTCACAGTGGACAGATAATTTTCCAAACTCAGAAGCTGTTTTTCTTCCCGAAGGACTTTTTGATCACAGTCCAATCCTTGTTACTTTCTACTTGGAGTTATCATTGGAGAAGAAGCCATTTAGATACTTTCGGATGTGGAAAGAAGCTCCCTCTTATGTGGTCAATATTCAAAACAGTTGGAATACTCCAGTTATTGGTACTGAAATGTTTCAATTGGTTTCGAAATTGAAGAGGTTGAAATAGGTGTTATTGTGCATTAACAGAGCGGGATTTTCTGATATACAACAGGCAGAATTTTAGGCAAAAAATTTGTTGATGGAGACTCAGGAAAAACTGCATAAAGATCCGCTTGATGACTTCATTATCAAGCAAGAACTAGATGCTAGAGATAACTTCCTTCATATCCATAAAGCATATATTATGTTTTTGGCTCAAAAAGCTAAAGCAACTTGGATTCATAATGGAGATGAGAATACTCATATTTTTCATGCATCTCTGAAAGTTAGGAGGATACAGAATAGGATTCTTTCTATCAAAACTGAGGATGGCATTTGGGTTGATACACCAGCTGGAATCAAAGATGCTTTTTTAGGTTATTATCAAAGATTGTTGGGGACAACTATGCCACAAAGGAGGAAAGTTTCTCAGTCAATAGTGACTTTAGGTCCAGTTATTTCCGAGTCTCATATTCGGATTCTTACAGCAGAATTCTCAATTCAGGAGGTGAAATAGGCTATGTTTTCAATTTCAGGGGTGGAAGCTCCTAGCCCAGATGGTTATAGTAGTTACTTTTATCAAGATAACTAGAGTTTGGTGGGTTTGGAGGTTAGTGTCGTTGTCTTATCCTTCCTCAAATCGGGTAAGCTGCTTAAAGAGATTAATGCCACGACTATTACTCTTATTCCTAAAACAATCTACCCAGATAATGTCTGTGATTTTAGGCCTATTGCATGTTGTAACGTAATTTATAAAACTGCATCTAAGATGATTTTTTCAAGACTTCGCGAAATTCTTCCAGACTTAATAGCAGAAAACCAGGGGGGATTTGTTCATGGAAGATACATAGCATACAATATTATGATATGTCAAGATTTAGTTCGACATTATGGAAGGAAAAGTTGCAAACCAAGTTGTATGATCAAGTTGGATTTGAGGAAAGTTTACGACACAATTGAGTGGGATTTTATTGAAGAGATGCTTGCAACCTTTAATTTTCCTCCGAAATTTATCCAGTTCATTATGATTTGTGTTCGAACACCGAGGTACTCATTGATGATCAATGGCTCAATGCATGGTTTCTTCGCATCTAAGAGAGGAGTGCGTCAAGGGGATCCAATGTCTCCACTGCTTTTTGTACTGGGTATGGAATACTTGTCCAGAATTATGCTTAAAGTTGGTTCATCCTCTGGTTATAAATTTCATGACAGATGTTCTGTCTTAAAGATGAACCATTTATACTTTACGGATGATCTATTATTATTCTATCATGGACACTACATTTTTATTCTTTGGATGCTTAAGGGGCTCAAACTGTTTTCTAAGACTTCTAGAATTTTTCCAAATGAGTCTAAATCTTCTCTATATTGGAGTGGCATGTCTAAGATTGAGGTCGATAGGGTGCTGGATGTTTTGGGCTTTACTCGCAGTACTCTTCCATTTCGGTACCTTGGTATTCCAATATGTTCAAAGTGCATCTCTTCTGCTGAATGTGGGGTTATTCTTGAGAAAATGATCTTCAAGATTAAACAATCGAGCTCTAGGAAATTATCATACATGGGCAGAGTCACATTGATTAATTATGTTCTGCTATCAATACATTCTTACTGGGCTCAAATATGGACATTACCGTAGAAGTTATTGAGGGATATAGAAGCCATTTGTAGAGCCTTTCTTTGGAAAGGAATGGCTGATTTTCAAGGTCTAGGATTAGTTGCTTGGAACAATATCTGCCTTCCAAAAGCAGCTAGAGGGCTGGGCTTTAGGAAGATTTCTGAATGGAACATTGCTTCACTGGGTAAATATGTTTGGGCCATTTCTTCCAAAAAGGACAACGTGTGGGTTAAATGGATTCATAGTATTTACTTGAAAAAGGAGGACTGGTAGGAGTATAAAGTGTAATGAAACTGCAGCTGGTATTGGAAGAAACTTGTTGCTATTAAAGATCTCTTTAGAGCCAAATTGGATAAGACATCTTTTATTGCAATGAAATATAGTATTAAATCAAGTCATGATATACTCTGTGATCACCCTATCAGTGTACAGTGGAGGAATTTCGTTTGGGAGAGACTTAGTATTCCGAAACATAGATTCATTTTATGGTTAGTAATGCTGCAGAAATTAAGTACCAGAACATATATAAGCAAATATATACTAGGTTTGGAATCAGTTTGTGTACTGTGTGGCGACCACAATGAAGACCTTCCTCACTTGTTTTTTCAGTGTGCTTATAGCAAGGTCTGTCTGTTGAAGGTGAAGAAGTGGCTAGGTGGGCGAGCCCAAACAGAGCACTACCAGCGGTTACTGCAGTGGATAACTAAAGCGAAGCACCTGAGTAAAGTCAGAAAGTGTATTTTTATAGCCTCTGTTGCCTCATTGGTGTATCATATATGGAGAGCGCGGAATGATGTTTTGTGGTCAAATAAACTTTGGCATGTAAGTCATATTGTAGAGGTTATTCAAAGAGAACTCAAACTTCGATTGGCTATGACAATGCCAAGTAAAACAAGAAGTGTTGATAGAGAGTGGTTTCTAAATTTGTAAAGATAGATACATGGATGTATAAAGTCAGGATAGGGGATTTTAGAGGATTTAGAGGCAAAGCTTGTAAATTGTACATGATATGGTTTTGAGCAATACAATGATTCTTATTCACCAAAAAAAAAACATATAATATACACATAAAATTTGGGAGTTACAAATTTGTAACTGATTTTGTAACTCCAAAATATGTCACATTTGGGAACACACATGCGTCTAATTTTTGTGACTCTCAATAATATGTTACAAAGTGTGACAAATCACATTTTGTCACATTATTTAATCTAACATTATATTATATGAAATAATATAACAGAAAGAGAGTTAGATTTTTCTATGATATGCTATCTCAGATTCTAGAGTATTAGAATGTTGGGGGAGAGTGAGATAACACCACCTGAAAAATAAATCTACACAAAAAATGGATTGACAAAGACTTAAAAAATATTGAGAAAGAACTTTCAAACCCAAGTAGATCAATGGTCTTCTTCAACCTTGATGAAGCTTCAAAACCCTAGGCAAAACCACCACCTTTGAGTAAATCCTTTGAGCAAAGAAAAACACAAAATCAAGGCTTATACACGTTGCGAAACGCTGTCCTAATAATTTATTTCCTAGCCACCATGGATGCTTGAGGCCTTCTCTTGAGGAAATAAGGATTGAGATTTAACAAGCCTTAAACTATCAAAGTCAAGCAATTTCTTTAAGAGTACTTGGAGAAAACTAGAGATTCTTGGAGCTAGAGAGACAGAAGGGGTAGAGAGAGATTGGAGAGAGTGATCAAGTCTTCCAAAACACTATTTTGACCCTTCTATAGATTACGCACCATCATTAGGTCTAATCAAAAGGATTAGACTTTTAAAACACGTCATTAAGAGCATTTCATGTAACTTTCACATACTGCAGTAGGCGATGTGTCGCCTGCAAGCAGGCGACCCATCGCCTATTAGGGTTTCTTCATTCTTGAAACCCTAAGCATCAGGTGATGCTACGCCATTTGGGTGGCAACGTATTGCCACCCTCTATATTTTTGGACACTTCCAAAGATCCTAAAAATGCTCTAAACGCTACTAAAAGTTTTGGGAACCCTTAGATACTTTCATGCATCACTTTGGACCAAAAATTGCATTTTAAAAGTGCCTACTGTTGAAGCTCAAATTTCACATCTTCACTATGTGAAGTTTATTAAGTGTTTATACCTTGCTTGTATCTTAACACTTATCTTTTGTATTTAACCAATCATAATAGTCATCACAAGTCTTTAAGTATAACCATTTGTCTATTCTATTGTGTCTACACCCATCTGAGACAATGGCCTCATCGAACTTCTCATGCCATTATTTTGTTGTTTGCTTCAAACCATATAATGATTTAACAAGCTTACACACCTTATGTTCATTTCCCCTTAGAACAAACCCTTTTGGTTGTTCCAAGTACACCTCGATCGAGGTTACCATTTAGAAATGTCATTTTGACATCCTTTTGATGAACATATAGGTTGTATATTGATGATAAGGCTAACAACAATCTTATAGATGTTTTCCTTGCTATCGATGCATAGTTATCGAAATAATATATGCCCTTATTTTGTCTAAACTCTTTGGCCACAAATCTTGTTTTATAGGCTTGAATGGTCCCATTATTATTGTATTTCTATCAAAATACCCCCTTGCAACCAATTGGCTTTGGTCCTTGTGGTATATCAATAATCTCGCAAGTGTGGTTAGACATAATTGAAACCATCTCATCATTTATTGCCTCTTTCCAAAAGTTAGAGTCCCTTGGGGACATTGCTTCTTGGATAGTTTTAGGATTATCCTCCACTTGAAGTACCAATATGATACTTCTAAGTAACTCCATTATGGTTTCCCTCTACTTGGTAAAGAGTCTCAACTTGAGAGGTTTGATTTTGTGATCAACTCTTTTTAAGCCTTTGGCTTCTTCTAGGTAATATCGGTTGCTCTACAACCCTTGAAGGTAACTCCTCTTGTGTTCCTTCTCATGAGATCGGTTCTTGAGGCTTATTGTCACTATACAACAAACTCTCAAAGAACTCCACTTATTTTGATTCAATTATCAGATTAGAATCTAAGTCTAATAGCCTATAGGCCTTGCTATTTGAGGCATAGCCTACAACACACACATTTGATGTCCCATGGATCCAACTCGATCCTTTTAGGCTCTGTGCTCTTCCAATAAGCAAGGCACCCTCACATTATGAGATACCCTAGGTTGGACCTCTTTCCTTTTCATATCTTATATGGTGAAATTTTATTCTTCTTTAGATGAATCCAGTTTAGAATATGAGAAGCGATATGTAAGGCTTCTCCCCATAACACAAAACTCAAATTCACATGTAATAGCATAACATTAATCATTCCAACATATGTCCAATTATTTCTTTCTGCTATACCATTTTGTTGGGGAGTATAAGAGTGTAACACCCTGGATAGCCAAGACTGTTACATTGTGTGTTTATAAAGGTGCAAGACTTGCTAATCAAGTCATATAATTAAAGACGTGTTACTGAAACTATAGTTGAACTAGGGTTAAAAGATTTTGGTCTCAAAAGCTTCATTTCTTATAAATAAACATTTCCTTTACATGGGATCCCAAAAGTAGTAAAGATAAAAGACAGTGTACAAAATTTTAGGATGAAAATACAGTTATTAGCCACTCTAAGGCAAAACAAATAATTAAGCTTCTCTCATCCTGTATCACTCCTCGGCCGTGGCGGCCGATCAGCTGATATTTGCATTCAGCCCCGAAGCTCTCCATCTCAGGACTGGTCCAACTTGCCCTTGCCTTTACATGCTCCACGTAGGACCCGTAAGCCAAGGCTCACCAAGAAAACATAATAACAAAGCATAATCATGAAGCAACAACCAGATAACTCATACAGTATAAACAAGTACTCAACTGTTCAAACATTCATGTCATTCAAGTATTCAGCATACCAAGTACATCATTTCATACCACTAATCATTTCACATTTGATAACCAGGGTTAATGCCCTTAGGCCGCACCCTCCATTTATCCCACTGACTCCGGTCCGCCTAAACCGAGCTCAGTGAATATTAAGCTGTCCTCATCTACCAATGGCCGAGCCGCGCCCTATGCGCAAATATTATTTACGGTACCCTTAGGTCGTTTATCATATGTCCCATGCCATAATACAATCTATGACATCATACAGTTATAGGGAGCTCTTAGTCCCATCAAAAACACATAACCGGGTGCAGTTTTCTTACCTTTAGATTCACTAGTTTTGTTCAATTCGATCCTTAAGCACGATCCCGTTTGAGCCCTAGCGTACACGTAGTCACGGTCACAAGTTAGAATCAACTCCAAACTTCAATTCCAAAACCTAGCCTCGGCACCAATCTCGAGCCCTCGGGAACCTATAATTCCACCAAACGGGGTTGGTGGAATCAAACCCCGAGCCCCCGGGCAAAAACCCTAAGAAATAACCCAAAAACCCTTTTCTGGGAATAGGGTAGTGCTACAGCATTACAAACAGAGCCTTCAGGCTCCTAGATGCCCAAACCTAGCGCTGTAGCGCCCTAAGGCTACCACTACGGCGCTAGTCACAGCCAGACACTACCCAGTTTTCTCCTCTTCGAATTTCCTCGAGCCAAACCTTTCCAAAACTCAATCAAACCTCAACAAAACTTCAAAACAAGCCTCCCAACATCCTGAACTCATCCCTGCAATCCCAACCACACAAAACTCAATCACATGAACCCCATATCAAGGAAATCATCATAGCTGAACCTAGAGCCCAAAAACTCAACAGGGAGAACAACTGAAACCACATAATTCAAGTGACCAAAATCAGAACTTCTTACCTTAAACAGAGAAGAAGTTCAACCTTAGGCTATCCTCCACTCTTCCTTAGCTTTCACTCCTCAAAGTTTCAGCCTCAATTTCCTAGAATTCCCACCAAAACTAAGCTTAAAATCCATATCTACTTTAAGAACCAGAAATTGAAAAGCAACCTTAAACCTTACCTCAAATGGATGGACTACTCTTTCTAACTCCTCAAGCTAAACCAAGGACCCTAGCCTCAAGCTCCTGCCCAGACTCTCCCTGAGTTACAGCTCCAAATTCCTTCAAGAGATGAGGAAGAAACTTAAACCGAAAGGGAGAAGAAATGACTCCTATTTTCCTTCTTTCTTTTTCTTCTTCTTTTCTTTTCCTTCAGCTTCCTTCAAATTCTAGACTTTCCACTAAGGCATAAAGCAGACTTAACTCTTATCCCTTATAAGCCAAATGACCATAATACCGTCCCATTAAATTTAAGCCCTTAATCCTTCTAAGGTCATTCTGGTCATCTATTCCCAATTCCCGCTAATTCCTCGAGTGTCTCTAATATTTACTGTGTAACGCACTGGTTACCCCAGAACAGTTACGGTGAACGGTGGACTGGAAATTTGACCCACTACCCGAGTCCTTTGGTCAAAAGCGTGCTCTAAGTATAATTAACAGGTTAAGGTGAAAAATTAATAAAAAGGGAATGGATGTTTTCATTACAAACTACTCTGCAGAGCTAATCAAAACATTTACAAGTTGTTCTCAGTACAAAATAGTCATTACAGTTTCAAATTTACAATCCCGTCGACCTAAGCGGCAAAATAGGGTAAACCCCCTAGTTCCTCTGAGAACGCCTTGGCCATGGTGGTCAAGCGGCCGCATATGTACACATCACCACCTAAGCTCTCCACTCAAGGCTGGGTGAGCTTCTCTTTCCCTTTACCTGCACCACATAGCACCCATGAGCCCAGACCTAGCAAGAAAAGCATAATAAAACATGATATAATATCAACAATGATCATAATAACCATTCAGGACCAACAGTCCAAACAAATAGGTGACAGTCGCAAAAGTCACTAATATAGGGACAACACCCTTTAGCCATGTGACGATAGGATCACCAGACTTAACTGATAAGAGAACCTTTCATAAGTTTGAATAGGACAGGTGTATGGTGAATAGTCACCAACATAACCCTCCTCATGACCATAGAGTCATAACCCTGGAATAGCGTTCCCTAGCCAAGTGACCAATAGTCACTGGGGCCATATGCCCTGGCTCTAAATAATTGGTCCTAGACCAGACAAGCGCTTATAAGTTCATCGACCTTAGGGTCGCTCCAGTGTTAATGCCTTAGAGCCATTCAATACTGATATCAATTAGATCTAATATTCATTCAGCCCTGCGTTCAGGACACTCATGACGACTCTGACTCTAAGGTCAGTGTCCCTGACTAGTCAGTGCCATATACAAATAATTAACATTCACTAGCATTTAATATGCACTCTCTGTCCACATATATCAATCAACATGCCTCAATAGCAAACTCGTATGTCATATATACACAGGGTGCAGTTTTCTTACCTCAGGTTCGAGCGAGAAATATAATAAGGACGACCCCTGAGAACGATCAATCTTTTAGTTCCTTAGCGGTTACCTAATCACAATCAATGATAACGTCCATTATTGAGAATCTACATAATTAGGGTCTTAACCTAAGCACCACTCTCGGGACCTCGAAATATGCCCACACGGTGAGTAGATTCGATCTCGGGCCTTAAGGATTGAAACCCCAAGTCAAAAACCCTTAAAAACACTCAAAATGGGACTTAGAAGGAATAGGGTAGTACTACATCGCTCAACCCCTAGCGCCCCAGCGCTAAACTCAGAACCACCAATATGCCAAAAAGCCTCCTGAGGAGTGCTGTAGCCCTAAGGTGGGCGCTAAAGCGCTACCTCCAGACCAGCACTGCCCTGAACCGACCTTCTTCAACTCCTTCGATTCCAACCTGATTCCCAAGCTTCCAAATCCCATTCTTAATGCCAAATGAACCCAAAAACCATCCTAACACACCCCAAACATCACAAGCATGGGAACCCTAGCCAAAACTCCCAACAAAACCAAGAATTCACCCTAGAAATCTCAGCTGCAAAACCAAACCAAAACAGAGCAAACCAGAGAAATCTATGGTTAGATACTTACCCAAAGCTCAGCTTAGGATGCTCTTCAAGGGTGGAACACACTCCCAAACTTCCAAGGCTTGCTTCCCAAGCTTGAATCCTCAAAATTAGTTCAAAAACCACAAAGAAAGGTGAGGAAAAGAAGGTACGGGAGAACTCTTAAACATGCTCTATTTTTCACTATCTTCCTTCAGCTATCAAAGGATATATCTATCCTGGGGGTGAAATGTCCATTTTACCCCTAGGTAAATTAATAGTTTCTAAAGACTCCCAAGGGCATATTTGGTACTTTCCTCCTATCTCGTTAATCATAATTAACGCTTTCCAATTCCCGCTATTCTCAATAATCTCAAACATCAATAATTCACATCCCGTTACCCTTTATTACCCGGTAACGCTCTAATCATTAAAATCACCCCGAGACTCAACCCAAGCCCCAGTCTTAAACCGGTTGTGACTAAACTGCTAATCAATATTCTAAGATCGTCTCATGCCGAATAGCTCGAACCAACCCACATTATAATGTGGTATCAACACATATCCACGACATGCATACAATTATACAATTGTACCCTCAACGGGCCAAATTACCATCACACCCCTGTAATTAAAATGTTGACCCACATACACGCATTTAACATCATATTATAATATAATTCACATATACATGCATAACATCATTTAATGGCATAATTAAACAAGTATGGCCCTCCCAGCCTACTAATCCCGCCATTAAACATCATCGGAGATTTCGAGGCATTACATACCGCTTACTTCCCGACACCTAACTAATTACCAACTATATTCCTCAATATCAAAATAAATTCCAATATATTCTCTAAATTCCCAGAAATACCCCCAGGCTCGCCCCGAGCTGGGTATAAATCCCCGCTGTGACTTTTTCGCTAAACCGCTCACTAAGATCGCCTCGAGTCACAGATTGCAAATATATCCACATAATAATGTTATCTCACCAATTTACCACAAATATATACATTTATGCCCTCAGCGGGCCAAAATTACGAATATGCCCTTCTAACCTTGTCAGGGCCTACATGCATACTAATACACATAGCCATGCATCACATATATTCAAATACTCATATAACATGCTTTTAATCACTTAATTCACATATAATCCAGTTATGCCCTCACGGCACACTAATCAAAGCCCTTAAGCCTTATTAGTGAATTTGGGTCGTTACAACTATCCCCTCCTATTGAGAATTTTGTCCTCCAAATTTACCTAAATAATTCAAGATGCTGATCCTGCACTGCTATCTCAAGCTCCCAGGTCGCCTACTCGACCCTACCATTCGTCCACAATACCTTAACAAGAGGAATTGTCTTATTCCGTAGTACTTTATCTTTCCGATCCAAAATTCGAACCGGTTGCTCCTCATAAGCCAAATCTGTCTGCAATTCCAAGTCATCATTCCTTAGCACATGTGTCGCATCTGAGACGTACTTCTGGATCATAGAAACATGGAATACGTCATGAACTCCTGACAATAATGGTGGCAAGGCTAACCTGTAAGCCACCTGACCGATCATTTCTAGGATCTCAAAAGGTCTGATGAACCTAAGGCTTAGCTTTCCCTTCTTTCCAAATCTCCTCACCCCTCGCAAAGGTGAAACCCGGAGAAACACGTGGTCCCCAACCTGGAACTCCACGTCTCTACGCTTGGGATCAACGTAGCTTTTATGTCTGCTCTGTGAGGCAAGCATCCTAGCTCGGATCTTCTCTATAGCTTCACTTGTCCTCTGAACCATATCTGGCCCCAAATACTTCCTCTCACCCATCTCATCCCAATGAATGGGTGATTTACACTTCCCTCCATATAACATCTCGTAGGGAGCCACTCCAATCGTTGATTGGTAACTATTGTTATATGAAAATTAAATCAACGGGAGATACTTACTCCATGATCCCTCAAAGTCGATCACACACGCTTTGAGCATATCCTCCAACACCTGAATTGTCCTCTCAGACTGTCCATCAGTCTGAGGATGAAAGGCTGTGCTGAACTTCAACTGAGTCCCCATAGCCTTCTGCAAACCACCCCAAAACATGGAGGTAAAGATAGGATCTCGGTCTAATACTATATATTTAGGAACCCCATGGAGACGTACGATCTCCCTCATCATTCAGAACACAAATCCATCCCTGATACCGAAGCAAACCAACCTCAGAAATAGAATAGTCCTTAGCTACCCCCGCTAAGACATTCTCTCTAACCTCCTATAACTGAGCGTCTACCAATTGCCCTTCTTTGATCCGCTCTAGAAGGGTCGACTATAGAGTAATATTAGCCAATCGGCCCACCACCAATTCTATCCCCGCTTTGACCATCTCATCAGTTAACTCTCTCAAGATCTGGGTGGAACTATATAACTGACCTGGGCCTCTCCGACTCAATGCATCCGCCACTACGTTGGCTTTCTCCAGATGGTAAAGAATATCACAATCGTAGCCTTTCACCAACTCTAGCCAATGCCTCTATCTCATGTTCAGGTCCTTCTATGTAAAGAAATACTTCAGACTCTTGTGGTCAGTGTATACCTCGCACTTCTCCCCATACAAATAATGTCGCCAAATCTTAAATGCGAATACCACCGCTGCTAGCTCCAAATCATGGGTAGGATATTGTTGCTTATACTCCTTCAGCTGTCGTGATGCACAAGCTATGATCTTCTCATTCTGCATCAACACACAGCCTAAACCCAACCTCGGTGCATCGCAATAGACAACAAATTTCCCTTCCCCCGAAGGAAGACTCAACACGGGCACAGTAATAAGTCGTCGATTCAATTCTTGGAAACTGTCTTCACACTTGTCTGACCAGATAAACTTTAAATTCTTCTACGTCAATTCTGTCATCGGTGCCGCTATCTTCGAGAAGCCTTCCACAAACCGTCTGTAGTAACCCGCTAGACCAAGAAAACTCCGCACCTCCGACGCATTCCTTGGCCTCGGCTAATCCCTAACTGCCTCTACCTTAGACGGATCCACCTTAATCCCATCTACACCCACAATATGTCCAAGGAATGTCACTTTTGGTAACCAAAATTCACATTTCTGAAACTTGGCATACAGCTGATGCTCCCTCAATCTTTGCAGAACCCATCGAAGATGAATCTCATGCTCTGCCTCTGAACTGGAGTACACTAAGATGTCGTCGATGAAGACAATAACGAATTGATCCAGAAAGTCTTTGAACACCATGTTCATTAAGTCCATAAAGGCTACTGGGGCGTTGGTTAAACCAAACGACATGACTAGAAACTCATAGTGCATGTACCTCATTCGAAAGGCCATCTTCGATATGTCCTCGTCCTTGATCCTTAGCTGGTGATAACCAGATCGAAGATCAATCTTCAAGAACACCGTCTTACCCTACAGCTGATCGAACAAGTCGTCAATCCTTGGTAGGGGATACTTATTCTTGATAGTTAACTTGTTCAATTCCCGGTAGTCTATACACATTCTCAAAGTCTCGTCCTTCTTCTTCACAAAAAAAACTGGAGCACCCCATGGCGAGTAACTAGGCCTGATGAACCCCAAATCCAGAAGCTCCTGCAACTATATCTTTAATTCTTTCAGTTCTGTCGGTGCCCTCCTATTCGGTGCCCTTGACACTGGCTCCGTCCTTGGCGCCAACTCAATGACAAACTGAATCTCTCTACGCAGTGGCAACCCCGGTAAGTCCTCAGGAAACACATCCAAGAACTCCCAAACCAATCTGGTCTCTTTCGTTCCTGTTGGCGAAACCCTGGTGGTATCCACCACACTAGCTAGGAAACCTATACATCCTCCTTGTAATAGGCCCCTAGCTCTCAACTCTGAAATTCTGGGTGTGCGGGGTCCATGCACCGCTCCAACAAAGACAAAGGGATCCTCGCCCTCCGGCTCAAAGGTCACAAACCAGTCAATCCATACCTAAAATCATATCAAAGTCCTCCATACTCAACTCAATCAAATCTACTGACAACTCTCTACCATCAACTATCACTGGCAGTACTCTAATCCACCTCCTAGATACTACCAGTTCCCCTGTAGGCAAGATAGTCCCAAACCCTGAAGTACAATACTCACTAGGTCTACACAGTCTATCAATCACCTTACTAGAAACAAACGAATGTGTTGCACCAGAGTCAATCAATAAAGTAAAAGGAGAGCCAGCGCTGGAAAGCTGACCTGTCACTACCGAGGGACTAGCCTCGGCCTCCGCTTGCATCAAGGTAAACACTCGAGCTGGAGTCAAGCTGTCCACCTTCCCCGCATCTCCCTTCTTCACTATTGGGCAGTCTTTCTTGAGGTGTCCCACCACCCCGCACACGTAACAGGCCTTAGCTCGACATTCGCCCAGATGGCGTCTTCTGCACCTCGTGCACTCAGGATAAGTCCTCCATGTATCACCGCCTCCCTAACGGCCACCCTGAGTACCCCGACCTCTCTTATCATGACTAGGAGCAGTCGAAGCATCAGGGGTCTTCCTCTTTAAATCACTGGGGCCTCCGCCCCTACCAGAACCAGAATAGGGAGGCACCGCCCTGCGATCCTCCTATCTTGCTGCACTCTGCCTCCATATCTTATTCTCTGTTTCTTCAGTGGTGAGAGCCTTCTCTACAGCCTGGGCATAAGTTGTCACTCCAGGAACTGTTGTAATCCTCACATCTCGGACAATCATAGCATTAAGCCCTCTAATAAATCTTTCCTGCCTAGCTGCATCAGTAGGCACAAGGTCGGGTGCGAATTTCGCAAGTTTGTCAAACTTTAGGGCATATTCTGTAACTATCATACTACCCTGAACCAGCCCCACGAACTCATTTACCTTTGCTGCCCTGATGGCAACATTATAGTACTTCTGACTGAATAGGCCCTTGAATCCTTCCCAAGTCAAAGCAGTAACATCTCTGGTCTGTGATGCCACTTCCCACTAGATTCGGGCATCCTCTCTCAGCATAAATGTGGCACAAGCCACTCTGTCATGTCCCTCTACCCTCATAAAGTCCAAGATGGTAGTAATCATGGTCATCCATTGTTCAGCCTTCAGTGGTTCAGGTCCTCCCTCAAAGATCGGGGGCTGTTGTTTCCTGATCCGCTCGTACAACAACTCCCATCTGTTCCCAACCTCTACTGGATGTACAACTGGTACCACTGCAGGTGGCACAATAGGGGCAGCACTCCCTGATGGAGCCTGCTATCGCAGAATTCGAATCTGTTCATCTTGGTTCTGAAGTCGTGCTTGCATGTCAGCCATAAGCTGCGGCCAGTTCTCAGGGACTGGCGGAGGGGTCTGGCCCTGATCATCATCTCTAGTCTCAGACCTGGTGCCGGCTAGTCGTGTATATTTTCTTGGACGCATAATTATCCAAGTCAATCTACAATCAATGACTCGGCAGTCAGACTATGATGACAGTGTAATAATCCATCCATGATCCACCATTAGAACCCCAAACATTCTCAGACAATCAAAATATATCAGTTCATCCAATTATCCAAATATTTTTATTCACATGCATAGCAGTGCTGATAAGCACGCCCCAATATCATCATGCAATAGTTAAGGACCAGGCCCTGTCAGTATCTCATGCTCCCTATTAATCAAACAGATATCAACAGTCATATTTCATTTAGATCATTTAAGCATATAATCATGTATACACAATTACCAAACCCTGAGTCAAGCTTGTCTTTCACGGCGAATGTACATGTCCAGCCATTCTTCAGGAACCCTTAAACCTAGGACGCTCTGATACCAAGTCGTAACACCCTGGATAGCCAAGACCGTTACAATGTGTGTTTATAAAGGTGCAAGACTTGCTAATCAAGTCATTTAATTAAAAACGTGTCACTGAAACTATAGTTGAACTAGGGTTAAAAGATTTTGGTCTCAAAAGATTCATTTCTTATAAATAAACATTTCCTTTACATGGGATCCCAAAAGTAGAAAAGATAAAAGATAGTCTACAAAATTTTAGGATGAAAATACAGTTATTAGCCACTCTAAGGCAAAACAGACAATTAAGCTTTTCTCGTTCTGTATCACTCCTCGGCCATGGCGGTCGATCAGCTGACTATATACATTCAGCCCCGAAGTTCTCCATCTCAGGACTGGTCCAACTTGTCCTTGCCTTTACCTGCACCATGTAGCACTCGTGAGCCAAGGCCCAGCAAGAAAACATAATAACAAAGCATAATCATGAAGCAATAACCAGATAATTCATACAGTATAAACAAGTACTCAACTGTTCAAACATTCATGTCATTCAAGTATTCAGCATACCAAGTACATCATTTCATATCACTAATCATTTCACATATGATAACCAGGGTTAACGCCCTTAGGCAATACCCTCCATTTATCCCACTGACTCTGGTTCGCTTAAATCGAGCTCAGTGAATATTAAGCTGTCCTCAGCTACCAGTGGCCGAGCCGCGCCCTGTGTGCAAGTATTATTTATGGCACCCTTAGGTCGTTTATCACATGTCCCATGGCATAATACCATCTATGATATCATACAGTTATAGAGAGCTCTTAGTCCCACCACAAACACATAACCGAGTGCAGTTTTCTTGCCTTTAGATTCACTAGCTTTGTTCAATTCAATCCTCAAGCACGATCCCGTCTGAGCCCTAGCGTACACCTAGTCATGGTCACAAGTTAGAATCAACTCAAAACTTCAATTCCAAAATCTAGCCTCGGGACCAATCCCGAGCCCTCGGGAAGCTCTAATTTCACCGAACAGGGTGGTGGAATCAAACCCAGAGCCCCCGGGCAAAAACCCTAAGAAATAACCCAAAAACCCCTTTATGGGAACAGGGTAACGCTACAGCGCCCTAAGGTGGGCGCTACAGCGCTACAAACAAAGCTTTCAGGCTCCCAGATGCCCAAGCCTAACGCTGTAGAGCCCTAAGGCTAGCGCTACAACACTAGTCACAACCAGACACTACCTAGTTTTTTCCTCTTCGAATTTCCTCGAGCCAAACCTTTCCCAAACTCAATCAAACCTCAACAAAATTTCAAAACAAACCTCCCAAAATCCTCAACTCATCCCAGTAGTCCCAACCACACAAAACTCAATCACATGCACCCCAAATCAAGGAAATCATCATAGCTGAACCTAGAGCCCAAAAACTCAACAAGGAGAACCACTGAAACCACATAATTCAAGTGACCAAAATTAGAACTTCTTACCTTAAACAGAGAAGTTCAACCTTAGGCTATCCTCCACTCTTCCCTAGCTTTCACTCCTCAAAGCTTCAGCCTCAATTTCCTAGAATTCCCACCAAAACTCAGCTCAAAATCCATATCTACTTTAAGAACCAGAAATTGAAAAACAACCTTAAACCTTACCTCAAATGGATAGTTAAACCAATGACCCTAGCCTTAACCTCCTGCCCAGACTCTCCCTGAGTTACAGCTCCAAATTCCTTCAAGAGATGAGGAAGAAACTTAAACCGAAAGGAAAAAGAAATTACTCCTATTTTCCTTCTTTCTTTTTCTTCTTCTTTTCTTTTCCTTCAGCTTCCTTCAAATTCTAGACTTTCCACTAAGGCATAAAGCAGACTTAACTCTTATCCCTTATAAGCCAAATGACCATAATACCTGCCCATTAAATTTAAGCCCTTAATCCTTCCAAGGGCATTCTGGTCATTTATTCCCAATTCCCGCTAATTCCTTGAGTGTCTCTAATATTTACCGCTTACTTCCCGACACCTAACTAATTACCAACTATATTCCTCAATATCAAAATAAACTCCAATATATTCTCTAAATTCCCATAAATACCCCCAGGCTCGCCCCGAGCCGGGTATAAATCCCCGCTGTGACTTTTTCGCTAAACCGCTCACTAAGATCGCCTCGAGTCACAGATTGCAAATATATCCACATAATAATGTTATCTCACCAATTTACCACAAATATATACATTTATGCCCTCAGCGGGCCAAAATTACGAATATGCCCTTCTAACCTTGTCAGGGCCTACATGCATACTAATACACATAGCCATGCATCACATATATTCAAATACTCATATAACATGCTTTTAATCACTTAATTCACATATAATCCAGTTATGCCCTCCCAGCACACTAATCAAGGCCCTTAAACCTTGTTAGTGAATTTGGGTCGTTACAAAAAGGTTGCACATTCGTGTATTATACCATGCATCTCACAAAATACATTAAATTCAATGGAAAATTATTCACCGCCCCTATCGCTTCTAATAACTCTTATTTTCTTTTCCAATTGATTTTCAACTCCAATTTTATTCTTAAGCAAGTATAAATATGTGAATCTAGAACAATCACCAGTAAAGGTAATAAAATACCTATGTCCTCCTCTAGTAATTATTCCAATCAATTCACACAGATCACTATGTATAAAATCTAACAAGTTAGTTTTACTTTCAACACTAGGAAAAGGTCTATTTACCATCTTGGATTTAACACATAATTCATATTTATCATGCTTAACATCTTTTCATACAATTAAACCATATTTGCTAACTCTTTCAATTGTAGTAATTCCTATATGAGCAAGTCTATTATGCCACAGAGTAATAAAATAAAAACCTAGCTCATAAAAGGTAGATGAGCATTGTAATGCCCCAAATTTCCTAAAAAGGTTTAGGACCTTGATTAGGAGGCCGAGAGGGCCATAATTAATTTATTATGGTATTTAATGATTATATGCATGTTTATGTGAATTATATTATTATATGATGGTGAATGCATGCATGTGGGCTCATATTTTAATTGCAAGGGCATTTTGGTAATTTAGCCGTTGGGGGCGTGGTTGTGTAATTTCATGCATATGGGTGAATTATAATTTTACCACATCATATGTGGATTGGTTCGAGCCATTCGGCATGAGACGATCATGGGAATGTAAGTGTATGGTCTAGTCATAACGGGCTTAAGTTCGGGGCTCGGGGTGAATCTCGGAGTCACTTTGATGATTAGAACATTACCAGGAATTAAAGGGTAGTGGGATATGATTTATTGGTATTTGAGAATATTGAGATTAGCGGGAATTGGAGAGCGTTAATTATAATTAACGATATAGGTTGGAAAGGACAATCTTACCCTTGGGAGTGTTTAGAAGCTTTTATTTGCCTAGGGGCAAAATAGTCTTTTCACCCCCAAGATATATATCAGCCTTTGGGGTTTAGAAGGCTGTGGAATTGTTAGAAAATAGAGCAACATCAATCTCCTCTCCCTCCTCACCCGTACACCATTTCCCTTCTTTCTCCCTTTGGCATTTCGAGAGCCAACTTGAGGTAAAAAGCTAGGAAATCAAGGTTTGGGCTTAGGGACTTGACTCAGCTATTGAAGGGGATTGAAAACCAAGCTTGAGGTATGGAAATTCAGCCATGAAAGTCTGGTTATACTCTGTTTTCTTTTAAGTTTCAGCTTGTGATTTCTTGGTGGTTAGTTGGAATTAATGGAAGTTTGGTTGGTGTCTAACTTGGGTTTTGATAAGGGTGAGTTGTGGATAATGTTTAGTGGTTGAATTGGGTGTTAGGTTGAGGTTTGGGACTGGTTTGAAGGTTTGGTTTCGAGGGAAACGCAGGGGAAGGAAATCTGACTGTTGCTGGTTTGCGTAATGTGTCGCGGCCTGGCTATGGCGTACCGCGGCCTGAGTGTGCTTCTCGGCAAGTTTTTGCCTCTGTCTGAGGGTGAGCCATGGCATGGCTATGGTGAGCCGCGGCCCATCAGGGCAAATTTGGCCAGAAATAGGTTTTTGACTTGGGGATGCTAGCTTAAGGCCTCGGGGTCGATCCTACTACCCGGTTAAGTGTGGATTGATGTTCCGGAGGCTAGTTATTGGTTTGGAAACCTTTGCTTTCATTTTCATTGATGAATCCTATATTTTGTTGGTTATGACTAGGTGACCGCTAAAGGACTAGAAGTTGATCGTTCTCAAGGGTCATTTCTTTTATTAATTCTTGCTCGAACCCAAGGTAAGAAAACTACACCCCATATGTGACATGCATGGCTGTGATTGATGCATGTTGGATGTTGAATGTGAACATTGATAGCATAGTGTATGCTTGGCAGCTTTGCCCATTTGCATATGGTTATTATTGAGGCATGCTGGATGACTAAGTGTGATGCATGTGATGCACGAGAAACATGTGATTAGGGCATGCCATGAACGATGAATATGAGATTGGTCAGAGCTTGAGTCTCTGTGTTTGTGCATGATCGTAATTATGCTAGCAACTATTCAGTAAGCATGCTGAATGCCCTATTCTTGGATAATTGGCATATGATACACATTGATAGCATTGCTTACCTGTGCATGGAACTGACTAACTAGTCAGATTTGGCAAAGGTGTTAGTATCAACTGTAAAGTTGTGACTCACTAGTCAAGTTCGGCAGTGGTACTGGGCACTGGTCACATTGCGCTGACTCACTAGTCAGAACGGCCTTAGCGTGTATCACGCAAGCCGTCAAAGATTAGATCTAATCGACTATCAACATTGAATGACTCAAAGAGCATTAATGTCAGACCGACCTCAAGGGTCGATGAACATTATAAGCGCTTGAAGGTTAGAGGCTTATCCAACAACCACCCTTCCATTTGAATTAGTGACTTGCTTGCCAGTCACTCAGTATGGTTTACCAGAACCTATTGAAGGTTAGAGGCTTACCCAACAGCCACCCTTCCATTTGAATTAGTGACTCGCCTGCCAGTCACTCAGCATGGTTTATCGGAACCTCAAGTGTTGCGACACTCATCTGATTAGGATTGACTTGATAGTCCTCCAATCAGAAGGCCAGGATTTCTTATCCTGGATACCCCAGCATTTGTTGGAATTCATTTGCATGCTGAATAGAGCTATGATTTCTAGCCATGCCAGATATGATTTGATATCGTGATATGACTGTTTATAAGCATATGAGTTTTCTTGCTGGGCTTCGGCTCACGGGTGCTTTGTGGTGCAGGTAAAGGCAAAAGAAAGCTGGACAATCCTTGAGTTGGAGAGCTTAGGTGATGACATGTACATATGCAGCTGCTCGACCAATACTTGGGCGAGGTTTGAAAGTGGAACTAGGGCTGAACCCTGTTTTGCCGCTTAGAACGGCCTGTTATAAACACTTTCTTGTAATAAACTCTGAAATTATATTTTTGGGATCCCAATGTATACAGTAAACGTTCTAGGGAAATGTTATATCTTAACCAAAGTTTTTAACCCCTAAACTGCTAATTATACTTAGTTACACGTTTATGGCTAAACGACTCGTTTAGCGGGTTTAGCACTGTTTGCAATGTGCACTGTAGCAGTCCCTAGAGTTGGGGCGTTACAATTTTGGTATCAGAGCATGCCATGGTTTATGTGTTCCTGAAGACGAGCTGGGCATGTACACTCATCACTGAAGATAGCTTCACTTAAGGAATGGTAACTTTTTTTGTAGTTATGTGTTTAGCTGCTTAAATAGATTGTGAATGCTTTACCTGCACATTGCATTAGGGAGCATGAGATTCTGATAGAGCTTGGCTCTTGACTATTTGATTATATGCTCTGTGAACATATTTATGAATATGATCATTTGATTACCTGCTCCATGATTACATAATTGTGATATTTGCATGCTTGAGTTGAGGCATGGTGTGAATGTTGGAAGAGCAGGGATTTTGATTGATGTATGAATGCCATGGAATTGTTTATAGCACTACCGTGATTTGTGAATGTGGTGTGGTAAGATTGATCCCGTGGGGGAAAACTCATGATATGCTCATCGTGTTTAATGGGTCAAGTTATTGACTGCGGAGCAGGTTTATAGCCAAGGCAGATATGAAGCCTGGTGGTGGTTATACAGAGGCTGGGAGTTTCAGCCAGGGGTTGAGTTCTTCATCTGCCCCTCAGGGTTTTCAACAAATAGTCACAGATTTGCAATCAAGATTGCAGAGGCATGAGGAAGAGATCAGGTGTTTGAGGCAACAGCAGAATCTATTGGGGAGCACCTCTTCCTATGTTGTGCCAGGTGTTGCACCAGGTTTGGCTCAGCCTAGGGTTGAGAGCAGATGGGAATTTCTCTGTGGAAGATTCCAGAAGTATTACCCTCCTGTTTTTTAGGGAGGCCTAGATCCATTTAGAGCTGAGCAATGGATGGGCATGATTAGTTCCATTCTTGACAGTATGGGGCTGGTAGGTCACGATAGGGTGATCTGTGCAACATTTGTACTGCGGGATGATTCCCGAACGTGGTGGGAAGTGATATCCCAGACACAAGACACAGCTGTGATGGACTGGAAAGAATTTAGGCAGTTGTTTAATGAAAAGTATTAATGTGATGTGGCCAAGACTGCCAACAAGAATGAGTTTCTGAATCTTGTTCAGGGAAAGGCATCAGTAACCGAGTATGTTAACAGATTTAGTGGGTTGACCAAGTTTGCTTTAGACGTGGTACCCATAGATATAGCTCGGAAGGAAAATTTTGTTCAAGGATTGAATCCTGGAATAGCTCAGGGCATTAGAGTTGCCCCAGTGCATGAAGTCTCTACCTATGCTCAGGTGGTAGAGAGGGCTCTTGCTGTTGAGAGCATCAGAGATGAGGAAAAGAGTGCCATGGAGCATGGAGCTCAGATAGTGGTATCTCCATTTATTGGAGCGAGCAAGAAGAAAAGCTAGAAGACTGATATAGTATGCACCTGGTGCAAGAGGCGTCATCTGGGAGAATGCCGAGCAAAAGCATGTTTCTTATGTGACATGGTTGGGCATTTCAAAAAGGATTGCCCAAGGCTAAGAGAGCTTGAGCAAAAGAGGATAGACAGCCCGATTCCAACTCGAGTGTTTATTCCAGAACAGTCAGAGTCTGAGACTGAGATTAGCTCCTCAGGAGTGGCAGGTCAGTTTTCTAGTTTTTATTTATGAGTTGTGCTTATTGGTTTTGGTACCATGCTGTTCCTTTGTTTGTTGCATATAAAGAGGCATAAAGTGGATATGCTGATCACATGGTCATGTTGCGAAGGGAAAATGATGCTGTATTGGTGACTTAAGAAATAAGTTGGGTTATGGAAATGACTCATCAGTGATATTGATAAAGCTGGTTATGACTGGCTTGGGTGTGATCTGAGAATAGAAAGCCTTGAGGCAGTTGGCGTTGTGCATAGCTTTGGTATGGTGATGACGTCTATATAGAGAGCTAGAGTTTTATGGCAGAGAGATGCATAGAACTCTTAACTAGTGTGGTGGATACCACTTAGTTTGTGTGAGTGGGATCAGGACAGGTTGGACTAGTCTGTGAGTTCCTGAATGTGTTTTCAGGGGATTAGCCGGGATTTCTGTAATATAAAGAGATAAAATGGTGGTTTGATTAGTGCCAAGGATAGAGTTGAATTGAGGGCATTGTATTGAATGGCTTAGTAGGGTTGTAAGAACTCGAGGCTTAGATACTGAGTGAGAAGGAATTCTCAAGAGTTAAACTTTGATCTGGTTAGTACCAGTTAGGGATCAGGGGAAAAGGATGTGCAAAGGCTGTGTTTTTATCAGATAAGAGCACTAGGAAATGCTGTATTATATTTCAAGGATTTGATTAATGTCAAATTGCTTTGATGAATTAGATGAACAGAGCTTTCAAGGGATTACTTGAATAGGGGTTTGTGATCGTCTAGGACGATGGTATTGTGGTGTATTCTCTGTGGAAATTTGACACCTTAGAAGGCAGGAGTGTCCTTGGATGGGCGTGATATTATATGTGATTTGTAGAAAGAATTCTGAGTTTCTGCATTTTAATATCTCTTCATAATATTTCCTTCTTAGGTTGTAATCTAATATTAACTGCATTTTAATATCTCTTCATAATTATTCTTGAGACGCGGTTATTAAGGATAAGATATGACACATTATCATATGTAACCCTCCTTGAGCCTATAAATACACATGAAATAGCTCAAGGAATGGAGGCTGAGATTCATTTTAGCTTTTTTACTTAAGATTGAGAGAAAACGAGCTAAGGTGAGTGGTTACCATCTGAATGTATTACGCCTAAGGTTTGTGAAACTCAGGAACCCTAGTTCTTTGATCACAACTTTAGGATTCTATAATAACAATATCACAAAGTGGACGTAGGTCATTACCAATCACTGGGGCCGAACCACTATAATTCTTGGTGTTTTTTCCTTTCCATTAGATTATCTTTTCAAGCATCGTGCTATTTCCTGTCGTATATTTTGTTATGCCCTGGATAGCCAAGACCGCTACACTGTGTATTTATAAAGGTGCAGGACTTGCTAACCAAGTCATTTAGTTAAAATATGTCACTAACCATGAGTGTGCTAGGGTTAAAAAGGGTTTTGGTCTCAAAAGATACATTTTATATAATTAAACAGTTTTACACATGGGATCCCAAAAAGAAACAATGTTTAAAAGTTGGTTTACAGAATCTCCAAAATACAGACAACCATCAGCCATTCTAAGGCAAAACAGACGTTTCTGGTTCCCCTGTTCTTGCTTTCTCCTCAACCGTGGCGGCAGAGCAGCTGGTCATGTACATTCAGCTCGTAGAGCTCTCCTAGTCAAGGCTGATCGAGTTTTCCCTTGCCTTTACCTGCACCACGTAGCACTTGTGAGCCAAGGCCCAACAAGAAAACATAATATGCATCACAAACAACAATAACAGATGAATAATCCTTTGAACATGAACAAACACTCAATACTCATATTAACCACATAGCACGTATTCAGAATCAAAGATACAACTAAGCATTAATAACAATCAAGTTACATGATAAGTAGGGCTGACAACTTAGGCCGCACCCTCTGTTTACCCCACTGACTTTGGCCCGCTTAAACCAAGCTCAGTGCATAATAAGCTGTCCTCGGCTACCAGTGGCCGAGCCGCGCCCTGTGCGCTAGTTTAACCTTGGCACTCTTAGGCCGTTGGTTTACTATTTACATGGCATAATACCATCCTTTCAAAGCATACATATTAGGGAACCCTTAGTCCCATTACAATTACACAACCGGGTGCAGTTTTCTTACCTTTAATTTCTACGTTCACTAACTACGAGCGACGTCCCTCGAGCACGATCCATTTCCCAAGCCCTAGCTTTAACACCTAGTCAAAACCAAGGTAAAGGATTCCATTAATATTCAAATAAAGGTTTTCGGGTACAATACTAGCTCTGGGACATCAAATTCCACCAAGCACGGTGGTGAAATTGATCCTGAGCACCCTAGGTTAAATTCCTGCACTTAAAATCCCCAAAAGATCAGAACTGCACCTAAGGGTTGCGGCCCTTGAAACCTAGCCGCGGCCTGCCCCTAAAACAGAGCCCAAGCCCCCCAGTAAGCAGACACGCACCGCGGCACTCTCCTTTGGCCGAGCCTCCCTGGCTCTCTTGCTTCATAAGGACGCAGCGCTCTAAAACAGAGCCGCGGCCCTACCCTTCGTGCCCAGAAAAGCCACCATTTATAGCATCCTAACCTCATTCAAAACCATCCCAAAGCACCCTAATTCAAAACCCATTAATCACAAAACTTTTAACATGATTCTAACAGCATAATCCAACAGAAATCCAGCTTAAAAACCTACTAAAATTCCATTTTGATTTCTGAAATCCAGCAACTCAAAACTCCAAAACCAGTCATGCAAAACTCAAATTTTAACTTCTAAATTATGAATTGAAGCTTACCTCCTTCGCTGAACCATTTCCTTGACAACCTCTGAGTTAAAACCCAAGCACACAGCTTCAATTCAGCCCTTAAACATCAAAATCATAAACACCTTAATATTCAGCCAAAAACTCAGAGTTCTAGCACCCAAAAACATAACTCAACTCTTACCTTAATCTTGGTTGAGTGACCCTTAGTCTGAACTAGGCTAAACCTTCATGAATTCAGCTCAAATACATAATTTTCCAGTTGAGTTTCCCTTAGTTTCCAGTGGTTTCTTGAAAGAGAAAAGAGAAGAAAGAGAAGGAAGAGAAGAGCTGAGAAGGTCTGTTTGTGTGTTTATTCTTCTACTTTTCATTAACTTAGTCTAATCTTAGCCAGTTAAGTCAATCCCAAGGCTCGGGGTACCGGAAACGTCCCCAAGGGCAAAACAGTAGATTTCTCCAATACTCCCGTCTAAGCTTCCTATCCCCAAATATATCTCCATATATTTATTTCCATAACCCGATAGTCTAAATAATTACCCGATACCTAAAATACCCCTGACTTATCCAAAGTCAAATATTAAGCCCCGTTGTGACTTTTCCCGTTATCTAGCTCCCTAGGATCGTCTCAAGTCGCACACTGCAAATCTACCCACATAATAATGTGGTTCTCAAAAATATAACATTTAACCACATTTACATTCATATAATCATACAAGCATGCTTACATATAATCATGCATTAAATCAATAAATTCACACCTAAGCCAATTATGCCTTCCCAGCGCACTAATCAAGGCCCTTAAGCCATATTAGTGATTTTGGGTCGTTACATATTTGACTCTGTGTCGTTGGATAATTTGAGGGTCAACATTCTGGTGCTTTCGTCGAGAGCTTGTGAAAGAATCCAATGGCGAAAATTTCCAAGAAGACCGGACAGGCCGCCGACGCTTCATCATCCTAGCCTCCTCCCCCAAATGTGGCTGAGGATGAACCACATTTGGAGTTTGATGAGGAGGAGTTAGATTCTGAAACCTTGAAGGCAACACTGGGGGTGTTGCAGGATGAGTTGGCCAATCTGAGGGCCAATCAAGAGAATGTTGTAGAGATAATGGCGTCGCAGAAAAGAGAAATAGAACGCCAATGTTAGAAGCTGAGCGAGCGGTAGGTTGAGATGGATCGTCGACAGAGGGATGCCATGGCCGCCCTTGAAGCAGCCATCTAGCAGGCTAGGAATCAGACTGCGTCAGCCTCCCAGCCAGACCAGCCACCAAACGGGCCACCTCAAAGGGGTCCCAATCCTATTCCTCCACTCCAGCCAGTAAGCCCTCAAAGGCCGGAGTAGCCGCCTGTGGCTCAGGATGATGTCCCACCTAGGGATACTGAGAAGCAGCCTCCATCTTAGGCTGGTCGAGGCAATACCCCGCGCCCGAGGCAGAATAGGGCCAGGCAACCGCCCCACAATCCTAGACGCCCAGGGGATGAAAATCCAAATCTACCGAGCAGGGGGCAGCATCCTTCCGCCAATAGGAGGAACTCCGAGACAGGCTCTACGGTCAGGGGCCCCCCACAGCATAACAATGCATGGGGACCCACCGACTAGCACAAGCCTCCCCTTAACGCTCGGGAAATGCCAGCCCAAGGAGGCAACAAGGTGAATAGCTGGTCGCACCATAGTCAGCCACAATTCAGAGATGGACATGACTACAATGAGGCCGAGTATGAAGCATTACTCGCTGGATTGCGGTTAGCCAAAGATATGAATATAAAAGCGCTCAACATCTATAGTGATTCTCAGCTGGTGGTGAATCAAGTCACAGGAGAGTACCAGGCGCGAGGTTTAAAGATGGTTGCCTATCTGAACAAAACGAAGGATCTATTGGCTATCTGAACAAAACGAAGGATCTATTGGCTTAGTTCGACAAATATAGTCTCCAGCAAGTGTCTCGTGATCAGAATTCCAACGTGGACGCTTTGGCAAAATTAGCAAGTGCGAAGGATGCTGATACTCTGAACATAGTGCTAGTGGAACGACTATCCGTACCAAGCATCCAAACAACAGAGACCACTCTGGTGATCCAGATGGCGGATACATGGATGGCACCATATGTAGAGTATCTAACAAATAGTGTGTTACCAATGGACAGAAACAAAGCCAGTACCTTTCAGTGGCAAGCTGCTAGGTATATCCTGGTCGATGGAATCCTGTACCGAAGGGGATACTCAATGCCACTCCTCAGATGTATTACAAAAGAGAAAGCCAGAGAATTTATGAAAGAGGTGCACGAAGGTTTTTGTGGAGACCACGCTGGGGGCAGAGTTTGTCAAAAAATATCCTAAGGCAAGGATATTTCTGGTCAATGATGAATGAAGACTCAATGGAATTCGTGCAAAGTGTGATAAATGCCAGAGGTTCTCCAAAATCCCACGAGTAGCCCCCAATGAGCTTAAATAGATGCAAAGCCCTTGGCCATTTGCAGTTTGGGGGATCGACCTTATCGGATCTTTACCCACGGGAAAAGGCAGTGTCAAATATGCTGTGGTTGCCATCGACTATTTCACCAAATAGGTCGAAGCTGAACTGCTTGCGACCATAAAGACCAAGAAGGTGCTGGATTTTGTGATCAAAAACATCATTTTTCATTATGGATTGCCAAGGAAGATTGTCTCGGATAATGGCACCCAATTTGATAGTGATTTATTCACGGACTTCTGCAAGCGACACGGTATTATCAAAAGCTTCTCTTTTAGTTGCTCATCCCCAGGCAAATGGACAAGTTGAAGCAGTTAACAAAATTCTGAAGGATACACTGAAGAAAAGGCTAGAAGAAGCTAAGGGGGCGTGGCCAGAACAATTGCCTGAAGTACTCTGGTCGTACAGAACTTCCCACCGAACAGCAACAGGTCATACTCCATTCTCTTTGGCTTATGGTTATGAAGATATGTTGCCTGCTGAGTTAGAACCACTTCGCTTCACCGAATAACGTACGATCAAGATTTGAACAGCCAGCTGTTAATGGAATCCCTGGACTCAATCGATGAGAAACGTGAACAAGCCCAACTCTGAGTAGATGAGAACCAGCAGAAGGTTGCCCAGTATTTCAATTCTAAAGTGTGAGAAAGAAAGTTCAATGTTGGAGATCTTGTACTCCAAATAGTTTTTCTAAACACCCGCGACCAAGCTGCTGGAGTACTCGGACCCAATTGGGAAGGCCCATACCAGATTGAAGAAGTCCTTCACCCAGCACCTATAAACTTGCACGCTTAAACGGAGATCTCATTCCTCGCTATTGGAATGGGGAACACCTGTGCAAGTATTACCAATAAACAATTCTTCTTAAAGAATTGGCTTGTATTAATTTTACTTTTTACAAGTTTTGAAAAAGGGTTGGTCATCTTATGTGACCGATCGCTTATAAGTGTAAGATCTTATTGATCACTCATACAGTCATGTTTCGACCATATATTACGAGAAATATAAGGGACTGTGCACAGCCAGTCATTTCTCGGCAATTATTGTATTTATTACAAGTATTTGCTCATTACGTGTGTTGCTTTGCTGTATTATAATTCTAATTATATTGTTACGAGCAGTAATGTTCGAACAGGTTCTGGTCAAGGCAAGTGACCAAGGACCTAAACCTCCTCGATCACTTGAGGGGCATATAAGGTACAAGTAAGCAAAGCATATCATTAAAAGGTATGTAAACACATGAGCAAAATAAGTGAAAGCATGCTAGGGTACTTAGAGTATTTTTCAAAATTTTGTTATTTTGTTAAATCAAACCAAAGTGCTATGCTAAGTTCAGTAATGCGAACAGATATTATAATAAAATAAAAAGATGTTATAGTATCAAAAACGAATTACTTTACACCACAAGCAGAGCTGCTCGGATGTAATTGTCTGATTAAAAGGAAAATAGCTGCCCATGCAGCAATAAAAATTAGTCTTTACATCACGACCAGTAAGTCGCGTAATTAAAAGATTTAAAGATAAACAAGGCAAAAGACTAAGAGGCTGGAGGATCCTGGGGGGTGTCCTGGTCGACGACATCTCTAGCGTCATTGTCCACCCCGTCCATGCCAGTTGCCAAGGACATTTCGGGCGAGGCAGGTACCCTTGCCCTCTCCTCTTCTGCCAGTCGAGCCACACAGCGGGCTATCTCAGCTTTCCTTGCACGCTCGGGAAGGTAGCTGAAGTCCACCCCTTGGTTGTGTTTCCAGAAGTCATACAAACACTTACTTGTGGCACTCTTGTACCTTTCCAAATTGCTGGCATTGGCTTTCTCAAGCTTCTCGATCCGACCCTCCAAGGTTGTAGTCTCCTATCTGCTCGAGATCAACTCCTGCTCGAGCTATTTGGCCTCGCGGTAGTTAATGCGGTTAGAATATTTGAACTGGTCCCTCTACTCGACGACTTTATCCAGAGAATTTTTCTTCTCCTTCAACTCCCCAGCAAATTTGTTCTTCTCCTCGAGCATCGCCACAAGCTGTTCAGCATATTTCGCTTCAGCAGCTTTGAGTTCGTCAGCATGTTGTTGCTCCAAGGATTTAGACTGCTTGGTGACAGTACCCGAGCGTAGCCAACCGGCGGTAAGGGTTAGAAATGCTTGCGGTCAGAGCAAAGATTAGATTGATTGTAAAGTATACAAGAAGTCATCTCCACAGGAAAATATAACTTACACTGGCAAATTCATTTAAAGCGCGGGTTAGGATCTGGTCAACATCCATTGTCTCAGTCGCAGCCATCGCCTCTCGGTAGCGGTCGTGCTTCACAATTTTTGCAAACATGTCTTTGACCGATCTGAAGGCACGACTTGTTATGTCGTCCCCGGTGGAAGTAGGACCAGCCTGCTGAATCTGGTCAATTGGGGCTGCTGGAGATGGAGTCGACCCGGCAGGAGCAGGGGGTGTCTGCTGCTCGTGAGGAGAAGGGGGTGGTGTTGCATTGGCTGAGGGTCTGTCCTCTGGGAGGCCTACAGTGTGAGGCTTCTTAGCCTGAGGCATTTTACTGCTTTCCCCAGGATGCCTCTTGCTTGCTTTCTTTTTGCTCGAGGGAGCTGCGGGAGCATCAGGGGCACTGTATATGTCGAACACGCACTCAGATTCCATATCTGAAACAGAAGCAAACATTCTAGCAGTGAGACAATATAAACAATTAAGTATGTTATGTCAGGAAAATAAACTGAAAAAATTGTAAGTGAAATACTCGAGCTATCATTACTGGTTGCTACATTATAAACTCTACTAGTCTTATACTCACTCTCTGGCATGAAGAAGGATGAATCTAAATTTGGAGCGTACTTAAAATTGCCATCCCCGTCAAATAAGAGACAAGGAATTGGCAAGCTATCTAAAAGCGAGAGATCAGTATCGTTCTCATCCGAAGATTCGTTGAGGGGCTCGAGGGGTTCGGTGGCTTTCTTTTTCCCTTTTCCCTTTGGGGCAGGGGGAGCGGCAGCCCGCAGGGTGCTGGAAGGTTCCCTGATTATTACTCCGGTGGCCCTCCTCGGAGGAGTTTGTTCCACGTTCGGGTGCTGCTCAGGAACTTCTCCGCCAGTAGCACTCCCCGCTGTTGACTCCCTCATGTTCTGATGAGGGGCCAAAAGGCCGACCAGCCAAAAGTTAGCCTCTGTGACCAGATGTTTGACGCTTTTATCCATGTCAGTAATACTGCCAAGAGGGCTGATCTCAACTCCATGTCTGGAGTGGGGTCTGTTGTTTTTTATTGATCAAATCAGAGATTATACGCAGCGGAACAAGAATCAAATTGTTAATTTAATCCCATAAGATTTCTAGATCTACTTCTTCACATGCATATATATATTGAATCAAGGACATGAATAGAAAAATTACCTCAGGTCCTTCCTTGCTGCTATCTTTTTGTATGGCTAAATCCTTGAGATCTCACACCAAGATCTTCCAAAATGTTCTCAGCACACAAAGAACGAGTGTGGGCTCGCTATACAAAATAACAGGAAAAATCTATTTATCAGATGTTCTCAACACATGAGATCTGAAAAAGGACAGTGACTTTTGTATGTATCACTATTCTCTTTCTCTGAGAGAGATTTCTAGATATTTTTCTATCCCTGAAAAGTTACGCTCTGAAAAACGGATATCCTATATTTAATATATCCAATATATTAAAATAAAATCTTAGTTATTTTAAACAATTTGAAAATAACTAATCAGTTATCAAATTTTTGTTTAAATAATAATATTTTAATCATATTACAATATTTTATTATTTATTTAATATTTAAATAACTAAAATTATAGAACCAAGAAACTGCTCAGTCTCTTATGCATGTAGCACAGTGACTGTGCACTATGCTACACGTGTACCACATGCCAGTGATGGCATGTGATTTTTCCTAATTTTTATTGTTATTTAAATACCAAAAATCCCCAAAAATAAATTAATTCAAAATTAATTATATTTTTTTTAAATCAAATAATTAATTAATTACACATAATTATGTTTGATATATAGAAAAATATTTTACTTATCACATAAGTCCTTTTTGCCCATTTTTTTTGTATTTACCTTTGTCAGTGTTTGTTTGAGCCATTTCGGGGACCATGGACCTATAACATTAAGCTCCAATAAATTGAAACTAAATAATTAAACTCTTTAATTATAATAGTTAATTTATTAATTCTGATATTACTCCACTATAAATTCAAAATTGCACTATTTATGTTATAGATATACTTTTACAGAAATCTTTTCTTAAGTCGTCCATTGATATAACCATCTCACAATAATTCAACCCTCTAATTAATTAGTTCATAAATTAGAATGGAAGAATTACCATTTTACCTTTCTAATTTACTTCTTATTCCTTAAGTACCATTAATTCATGTTGCAAAATTTTTGCTATGCAAGTGCACACAGTCGCAATTTGTAATAATATGGTAAAAACCAAGTATCGTCCTCAAGGACTGATTTATCAATTACCAATCAATCAATTTTTTTAATTCTATTTGATTAAACAATTTCAAAGATTTCAAACAAAGAAGAATACTAACGAAGCACAATGAAAATTCAAACAAAATATCAGAGAGAATGAAATTAGGACAAATATGATCCTCTGTTTTCCACCCTTTTATTTCCTAGTGCAAGAATTATATTCCCTTCTCCCTATTCAAGAACAGGTTGGAAAAACAATTCATAATCTGGTTAAGATTTACAAAATCCAATCTAAATGACAACTTCCTATATTTCTATGGTAAAGTTGAATCATGAAGAAGGCATTAAACACGCAACTCAGAAAAATAGGCAAACAATTTAGATACCTTCGTTCTAAATTGAGTTTGCATCCAAACAATCAAAGCATATCAAATTTCACTTTTCAGATTTCAATTTGATTCGTGAAATAACATTTAGAGGTGATCAATCAATAATTGCACAAGTAACACGGATTGTAAGGAATTGAAAGAGATGAAGAAGAACATGAATTCTGCATTAATCCATAAAAAGGGTTTCCAAAAGATTAACATAATAGCCCTAAAGGAGAAATTAGCCCATAATATTCATTCTAGCAATCATAGAATTCAATTACAAACATAAAAAAATTGAAGATAGATGATGAAAAACACAAGAATGGATCCTCCAATGGTATTCTCCACTCTCAGTCGTCGTCTCTCTCTTCAGACCCCTTCCAGTCGCAAACTATGTTTTTCAAAAATCCCTACCAAGTTCCGAGTGAAAGGATCGAATTGCCCATCAAAAAGTGATCAGATATGTGAAAATCGCGTCATCAGCGTTGTAGCGCTGGTATTGTAGCGCTATAGCGCTAAAGTCAGAAACAGAATGAAAAGAAATCTGGGCACCAGCGCTGTAGCGCCCTTATCGTAGCGCTGTAGCGCTAAAGTCAGAGCCGAACTTCCTGAAAACTGCGTCCAAGCGCCGTAGCGCTGTTGTTGTAGCACTGAAGCGCTAAAGTCAGGAACGTCAACTCTTCAGAAATCCTTCCTAGCGCTACGGCGCTCCCTTAGTAGCGCTGTAGCGCTACTTACAGAACCCAAAAGTCCACAAATCCGTCCCAATTTTGTTCCACTTTCACTCCTTTTCACTATTTGTATCACTTTAGCATTAATCACCCTGAAACATGAACAAACGAACATAATTCCGAAATAAATAATCCTAACTAATGAAAAATAGCCTAAAAACTTAGACCATAAATGAGCCTAAAACTCGTTTATCAATTCACTAGTGAATAATTAATCTATAATCTAATTATAGATTTAAGCTCAAAATCATTCAATTCCAAAATTAACCCTTAAGGGAACTAATATACGATCTGTTAGGTAAGATTAGATTCTGTATTGTTGATACATGTTCCCAGCCATCCATGATATTAAATCTCCAAAACAAAAGTCATTAGCCTCATTCTTTGAAGAGACCTTAACGAATGAATCAAAAGATTTAATAAACATGAACAAGAGTTCATGAACACTCAGAATTTAGGTTGATCTATAAATGATCATCAGTTATGATATGAATTACAAGTCTTTATTGTTAAATGGTTTTTGGATAAAGACTTTAATTCATATCGGTCCTTGTCATATATAATCATATTATATAAAGCACCTTTACCAAGATGTCTTACCACATCAATAATCTGAATCTAGATTACTTGTATCATTATGATACTCAGTAAACCGTACTTACAACTCCAATTAAAGAATTCCATAACTTTAATTTGTTTTTGTTGACTAGTTTTTTTCATTCATGTGATCTTAATTCTCTCGTACTAATGCAAGATCACATCATCAATAATGAATATGGAATTTTTCTAATATTTACAAAATTATTCAAACAATAATTTCACAATCTAAATATAACAATAATAATAAACCATTGTATTTATTTACTCACAAAAAAGCAAATGTCTTTACATGCTTTTAGGACACACTCCTAACAGGGTCTGGTCGTAGCCATGGGCCTGAAAAGCTTTAAAAGATTAACAACTAGTGATACAAAGGCTTTACCTCCTTGAGCAAAGGCCAGATTGTTCGCGATCATGTCGGTCATAAGGAAATACTCTTGCTGGTACCTCCCCACATTCGATATGTGAGTGGTCCAGTCAAGAAGGTGCGCCCAGTCTCCTAGTGACAAAAGTGAAAGAACCCCGTACCTTCTTGGTTGGGGTTGGATTTGATGTCGAACAAATAGTTAACCTCATGAGGAGTTGGCACAGGCCATTTTCTGTGGTTGTAAAGGATATAGAGTATTGCAAGCATTCTATACCCATTGGGAGTTATTTGGAAAGGGGCGACTCCGAAATAGTTGGCCACCCCTTGGAAGATTGAATGAAGAGGCAAGGTAGTCCTTGCCTCAATATGGTATCTCGACCAGGCGCTGAAGGCACCTCCGGGCAGGTTCGCCCATTGCTCTTGGTTGGGTCGAACTAATGTCACCCCCGTGAGTCCATATTTCTTGATGTAGTTGGCGATAATCCTGATCGTCACTCAGCTTTCAGAGACAACATGCTATTCAACATCTGGTTGAATGGCATTTCAGGGCTGATCATGAGCTTGGATATTGGGGTCAGGGATATTTTCTGCTCGACCACTAGTCGAGGGAACTTCGGCCCGAGGAGCAGGCTGTTTTAAGGATTGGGAGTTTTCTTTTTGTGGGTCGTAGTTTTTGCTCGAGCCATATTTTGGATAAGGACGAATGGAGTGTTTGAAGTGGCACGAGAAAAGGGAATGTCAGGTATTAGCGATGATGGTTGCTCCTCGTTCTCAAGTAGCTGAGCCAATAAGTCATCGTCGATAGGTCTTTCTCCTCCCCACAGATCTTGCATGAAATCTGCGAACAGAGAAAGGAGGAGATAAAACGCACAGCTTAAAAGCTTGTGTTGAAAGTTGGAATAGCGTTGCTCGCGTATACGACCAGCAGCATTCTAACAGAAACACTAAGTTCTATACGAGCAGTTTGAAAAATAGATTAAAAAGCAGAAGTAATAAATTTTTTGGCAAAAAGCTTTTTCGACTCCGAAGGGGCGGGAAAAACCCAGTTTTTCACCTAGCTTAAAAATCGAATTTTTACTTCGATTTTACGCCCTAAATCTACAATCTCGACTACCAAATTGGCTCATAACTCATACGAAACAATATTTCACTACCCTATTAATCATTTGTCAACATGCAAATGATCCCCGTATATTTTCGACCAAGAACATAAAGGAGTTCAGAGATAAAAACACATATAAGGCAGTTTCGAATAGCAACTAAAAGGACAAAAAAGTTCATAAAACTTACTTAGGTAAAGATTGAAGTCCAGAGATGAGAGCTATCGGGCGTCCGAGTATAGATGTCTGAAAGTTTCTGGGCTCTGGGGCGCGAGTTCTTCAGTGTTATTCAAGAAGGCAAAGGCAAGTAAAAGGTAAAAATGTTAACTTGAGGATTATTTATGAAGACCAAGGCACGATAAAAGAGGCAATCACGAGTTACTTTTTTCTAAGTATGGGGAAGTGGAATAGACGTCAGACACACTTTTGGGAAACTGAAAGGACCTGATTAGATAAGATTGGTCACATTTTTCGAGAAGACATGGGCGGTTCTGACAGATTTCGTGGGGTATACGAAAGGTTAGTTTCCTAAGTTTACTTATTGTTGGTCACAATAAATAAACTTGGGGGGCAAATGTTTACCCAAAAAGGTCATTGATGACGTGGCAAGGATTACTTACACATAGATTGATACGTGGCAGAATTAAAAGGCAGAGGTGTTGTTCGGCTATCGACCAGAGGCACTCCTCCTTGTCGGTGTTAATGTTTGTCACGACCAGGCTGGTCGTGAAGCCCGATTTATTTCCTTCTTAGGCTGTAATCTAATATTAACTGCATTTTAATATCTCTTCATAATTATTCTTGATACGCGGTTATTAAGGATAAGATATGACACGTTATCATATATAACCCTCCTTGAGCCTATAAATACACATGAAATAGCTCAAGGAATGGAGGCTGGGATTCATTTTAGCTTTTTTACTTAAGATTGAGAGAAAATGAGCTAAGGTGAGTGGTTTCCATCTGATTGTATTACGCCTAAGGTTTGTGAAACTCAGGCACCCTAGTTCTTTGATTACAACTTTAGGATTCTATAATAACAATATCACAAAGTGGACGTAGGTCATTACCAATTACTGGGGCCGAACCACTATAATTCTTGGTGTTTTTTTGTTTCCATTAAATTATCTTTTCAAGCGTCATGCTATTTCCTGTCGTATATTTGATTTCGTGTCGTTGGCTAATTTGAGGGTCAACAGAAGATAAATTAATATTTTACTTGGTCAATCACTTTGCTCACATGTTTTATTTTCTTGATTATTGATTAATATAAACTTCTATTGAATATCGAACATATAGCTAATCATATTTAAAGTGACGTAATCACAGTGGAATATAAATATGATTATATGTTCAAACATAAGTTAGTCCTAAGATTAGATAGTGTACAGGATTTACACTGACTTGTCAATCTACGATATGATCTACTTACACATTGTAGTGTTATGTTCGTTCCAGAACATTAGCAAAATAGATAAGACCGGATGTATTTGTTACATTGGACTAGACCGATATTGACAGTAGATAGGATAAGTAAACATGTCGTTATTATCTATTCTAGTCATATCATATAGTTGCACCACAAGTCAAGTCAATCTCAATTCTGAGTGGTTAGTATTCTAACTGATTGTATTATTTGAGTTCTTTGACTTGTTCGTTACTAGCTTACCCTACAGACTAGCCGATACTTACATCTTGGGAACTCGGTAGACTAGCCGATACTTAAATAAAAAAAATTTTAATTTTTTTATGACAGTGTACATTGTTGTCATTTAAAGACATCCTGCAAATTTTCAAAAAATTTCGAATAGTTTACAGTGCCGAAAACAAGGTTCAAACAGTTGAATTTTACACGCACATACAAAAAATAGACATGCGTGCAACAACCTTGTTTTTGGCACCGTAAACTATTCGAAATTTTTTGAAAATTTGCAGGATGTCGTAAATGACAACAATGTACACTATCATAAAAAAAAAAAAAAATTAATTATTTAAGTAGCGAAATAGTACTCTGGTTGCACCGAAGGGGTGCCTATATATATAAATATATAGGCCATGGGAAGCCAAGACTAAACAAAATACAACCCCAGACTAACCACCCAAAACTAACTAAACTCAGTAGAAAATGATTGTATTTCTGTTAATGTTTGATCCGCCATTGCCACCACATTCTTTTTGGAAACTTTTACACTTCTTCTGAACCTTTCCTCCCTTGAGTAGTAGTTATTCTAGGGAAAAAGACGACTGTCATTATGGTCTGGCAAGGCCTTAATATAATATAATTTACCATCAATTCCTTTAGAAGAAGCTTTCGACACTGTGTACAGAAATAATGAATTAAAGACAAATACGGGAACTTCAGATTAAAAAAAAAAAAAAGTATGGGAACGTCTAGAAGAAATAAATAACAGAATTAAAATAAATACTTATAAATAGAAAATGTAACAAAAAGTGGATCCGTGGCGCAATGGTAGCGCGTCTGACTCCAGATCAGAAGGTTGCGTGTTCGATTCACGTCGGGTTCAAAGTCCTCCTTTTATTGAATCATCTTTAAATATTTTTTTCTTCTCCCACTTGTATTATTATTATAATCGAACCTCACATGCTCAGTAATGAAGAAGAAACAAAGATTTTGAGTTAACAAATAAAAAACAGATTTGTTGCACTTCTACATAATTAATTATTTTTGTACAGAAAGACAACACATCTAAATTAAACATAATTACTTAATTATTCGAAAAGTTATTAGACAAAATCTTAGAAGTACTTTATTAATTGACCACAACAAGAACATATATACATATGAAGCAGTCAAACACATTTTTCTTACTAACACTTCATAAAACTCAAAATTATATTTATTAATTAGGCAATAGAATCGCTCTTCGCGGTTATTTCGACAATTTTTTATATATTTTTTAGAATATTTTTTTAATAGAATAAATTGCAGCTAATATATTTAATATTTTTAAAATTTTGAACTTTTATACTCAATTTTTTTTAATGATAAATATACTTAATGTTTCTAAAATGTTATTATTTTATACTCAATTTTTTTATGCCGTAAATATACTCAATATTATTATAATGTTGCACTTTTGTACTTGTGTTTTTTTTATCATTTCGAGAAATAATAGAAAAGTGAAAGAAAAATATAGAGTTTTACTTATATTTTAAATTTTAAATTATTTTCACTTCTTTATTTTTTTCAAAATAATAAAAAAATCATTTAACATTTAAAAATTAATCAAAATAATTAAAACTTATTTTTTCCTTCACTTTTTTTTTTAAAAAAAAAACTTATATTTTAAATCGATGGGAAAATATTTTTAATTATTTTAAATCATTTTTTATTAATGTTAATTGTTACACCCAGATTTCGAGACCTGAGATTGTGACCTCGAAAGCTGGATTCGTCAGGTGTGAGCTCGTGATATTTAAAGTGCATGTTCGTGGTCCAGGTGCCAAACCCTCGAAGCAAGGTGGCAACCTCGAAGATATGTAACCTCGAAGTTCTTTCTAAGCTTGAAAGTCATAGCATTGGAGTATATCCATTGTCGGGTGTCTTCGGATCAGGAAGCCCGAGCTTGGCATGGGTATAAGCTCGGAATGTAACGGCCTCGATGGTTTTTACTTGCTCCGAGATGATCTTGGGGTAAGGTGGCTAGCTCATAATTTACCTAAAGACCTGGTCCGATATGATACCAATTACCGATCTCGAACGGTGTAATGGGTCATCCGATGAGACGCGCTCTATGCATTTAAAGATATTTATTGTTGTAACTTCCCTACATTAAAGGGATATTAGCTAGTCTGTTATATGCCTCCTGGTCTTCAGGGGACGTTTCCTTGTATATAGGAGTTACATAATTTAATGTCATTATTCCCATTAATGAATAAGAGTATCTTCCCGAAATATGTGGGAACGAACTCTGAGAACCCTCTATAAATAGATAGATCATGAGCACTTAGAGGGGACAGATTTTTGAGATCTGGAGGGAATTTCTGGAGATTTCATCCCTGAAGAATTTCCTGAAATAAAATTGACTCGTGGACTAGGCAGAGTTAATTGCTGAACCACGTAAAATTCTTGCTGTTATTCTATATTATTCATCTGTGTCATAGTTCTTGTTGTTTAATTGCTCTACGTTTTAAGTTGACAAAAAACGGCGTCAACGATTTGGTGCTTTCATTGAGAGCCTTAAGCAATACAATTCCTGATTAGCTATGGCCGCGAATGATCAGAATATTCCTGAAGAAAACTATCCACGGCGCCCTGGGAAGCAGTCGATGACAAATCGTGAACTTGAAGAGAGAAGTGAATCCTCCGATTCTCGAGGACCTCTAGCGCCTCCGACTCCCAGGGGCGATGAGGATATGTACTATAATCCTGAGCGGTACGTCCTCATTGTAGAACTTGAAAATCGACAGTTAAAAAAAAGCTGGCTGAGGCCAAGAAGCGGAACGAAGAGTTGGCTAGGTTAGTTGCGGATGCACAGGCGACTCAGCCACAACCTCCACAGGAGAACCAAGACCCACCTCCACGGGACGTTCATGTTCCTCCCCGCAGACCTCGTGGACGACCTTTGAAAAACGTTTCCACAAGAAGAACGGAACAACCTCCGCCACCAGCAAAACAACCTGCTCCCTCGAGACCCCGAAGGAATACTCGGGCTAGGGCTCTGGTCAACTCAATTGCCGAGTTACCAGCAGAAACTGGGAATAATCGAGCCCCTGCAGAGGCTCGGACTCAGATTCCTGGTAACACGCAAAATGTTACCGAGTCAGCACAGGCGAACTCGGGACCATCCAAACCCTGAAATGGGTGGCAGCCACCGTCAGCCATACGATTCCCTTCGTCGCCTATAAGATACCCCTCACCACCTCAAAGGAACGCTCAACCAGCTTAGGGTGATGAGGAGGGACGAGCAGAACGGAAACAAGGAAATAGAGAAGCTATCAGGGAACGGGAGAGGCACCCAGCCTATGAGAAGCCAAATGTCTCAGTCTCGCACTGCAGAGACGAGGCAGCATGATAGAAATCCATCTCGGAACAATCATGCGGCAAGCCTCTCTAGCGACGACTCAGGGGGCACCAGATCAGTCAGCATGTATGATCAAGGACGGAGAAATACTGGAAACCATAGGAATCGCTCCGACCTGCAGGAGCACCTGAATAAGAATTGGGGTAGTGGTAATCCATTGAACCCAGACTTGAGAGATCGCCTAAATGGGCGCAAAGATCCCCTGGGAAGATGCGAGCCTGGAATTGTGATCAATGATAGCCAATTTGAGGCGAGACCACTACGAACCCAGTTCAAGAAAAAATTGATCAGCTGGAAAGGGCATTTAGGCTCTTGCAGAATGAGCGAGGTCGGAGTCGAGATGAGGATTCTAATGAGGAGCTCGAACCATTCGCTACCCATATTTCCAACACTCCTTTTCCTTAAGGGTTTCAGATTCCTCATGTCCCGCCTTTTGAAGGGAAGTCCGACCCATACAGTCATCTGAGTACATTTAACACCATAATGAGAGCAAGTAATGTGGGATACGAGCTCAGATGCATGTTATTTCCAGCATCACTTACAGGACCAGCAAAAAACTAGTTTGAGAAGTATAAGAGACATTCAATCACTTCTTGGGATCAACTATCAAAGGATTTCAAAAAGCAGTTTAGAGCCATGATCGGGGTAAGACCTGAAACATCGACCCTGACCAACGTTCGACAACAGCCAGGTGAAACGTTGAAGAGATACCTTACAAGGTTTAATCTGGAGGTCGCCTGAGCTCGGGATGTGGACGACAGCGGTCATCTAATGGCCATCCAAGTTAGGGTAATGCCGGGAAGTCCCCTCTGGGATGATATGCAGAGAAAGCCTGTGAGGTCCTTAACCGAGTTTAATAGGCGAGCTTAGAGGTTTGTCAATGTAGAGGAGGCGAGGTCAACGCTGAATATGACCTCTCAGCCCATTACTACAACGATAAACATAAACTCTGCCTCAGCCTCAGCAAACCCATCAGCCTCAAAATCCCCTACAGAAAACCCTTCTAAAAGGAAGAAGAATGAAATAAGTATCCCCGAGGCAAAAGGGGAAAGATATTTCTCCGTGTACAAAGTGTACAGCGAGCTCAATGAGTCTCGGGAGAATATATACCTGGCGAATGAAAACCAGGTCCCTTTCAGGCGTCCAGACCCCATGAGAAATCAGAAGTCCAAGAGAGACTCCAGCAAGTACTGTCGATTTCAAAGAGATATTAAGCACACTACTGATGAATGCAGGCAGCTGAAGGACGAGATCGAAGGACTGATCTCGAGAGGATACTTCAGACAGTATGTCAGGAACCAGAATAATAATCAAGCTTCTACTAGCCAGAGGGCAGCTACGCCACAGCCTGCTCAAAACAATAATTCCCGAGCTAGAGAAGAAGATAAGCCCCCTCCAATTGATAGGGAAGATGTGATAACCATCTCGGGAGGGCCTCATCTGACAGGGACGGGCAAGAATGCCCAAAAGCGATACGTGAATGAGCTAAAAACTGGGGACAGGTCCCCTTATGAACCCGAACCTAGAGCCCCAAAGTGTCAAAAGATTGAATCTTAGCCGATAACCTTTACTGAAGACGATGCATCCCATGTTCAGTTTCCCCACAATGACCCACTGGTCATTACTCTCCAGCTCATGAATAAGAGAGTTCACCGAGTCCTCATTGATAATGGGAGCTCAGTGAACATTCTCTATAAGGCCACCTTAGAAAAGATGGGACTCGCGCTTCGAGACCTAAAAGCTTGTGCAACGACATTGTACGGTTTTTCAGGAGAGGGGATTGCCTGTATGAGGTCCATTGAACTCCCTGTAACCTTGGGAGACTACCCAGTCTCAACGACCAAGATGTTGGAGTTTATAGTAGTGGACCTGCCATCAGCTTACAACGTGCTGCTCGGCAGACTCGCCTTAGTAGGGCTGGGGGCAGTCTCGTCTATAAGGCATTTGGCCATCAAGTTCCCAACTTCTAGTGGCATCGGGACATTGAAAGGAGACCAGTTGGCAGGGAGGGAATGCTATAGCATTTTCATAAGAGGAAAGAAGCAGGCTAGCGCACAAGCGCTCGTCGTTATTCAGAATAAAGACGGGAAAATCTTGGAGTTAGATGAAGAAATTGACCTAAGAGTGGAGGAAAGAGCTGATCTCGAACCATTGGAAGAGCTCAAAGAATCAGACCCCCCAAAAATGGTATAGGTCGGGAAAAACCTCCATGAAGATACTAAATATCAATTACTTTGCTTTTTGAAGAAAAACCAGGATGTCTTCACGTGATCACATTCGGACATGGTAGGAATAAGTCCAAATATAGTGAGCCACGTGCTAAATATCGATAAAAGCTTCCCACCGAAGCAAAAAAAGCGAAGACAACTGGATGACGATAGGAAAAAGGCCCTAAAAGAGGAATTTGACAGGTTAAAGGCAAACCGATTCATTAGGGATGCTTTTTCCCCCGATTGGGTATCCAATCCGGTACTGGTCCCGAAGCCTAATGGGACGTGGCGAAACTGCATTGACTACTCGAACCTCAACAAGGCCTGTCCTAAGGACTTCTTTCCTTTACCACGAATTGACCAGCTCGTGGATGCCACGGCAGGGCACGAACTAATGTCATTCATGGATGCCTATTCTGGATATAACTAGATTGCCATGCATGCCCCTGACCAGGAACACATGAGATTCATAACAGATAAAGGGTTATATTGTTATAACGTCATGCCATTCGGGCTCAAAAATGCTAGAGCCACTTACCAGCGGCTCGTGAACATGATGTTCTCCGAGAAAACAGGGAACAACATGGAAGTTTATGTTGACGATATGTTTGTCAAGTCTCAACTTAACAATAACCATGTTGATGACCTCGAAGAATGCTTTGCCGTGCTCCGGAAATATAACATGAAGCTTAACCCTCAGAAGTGCTCTTTCGGAGTATCTTCAGGAAAATTCATGGGTTTCATTGTAAATGCTCAAGGAATAAAAGATAATCCAGACAAGATCCAGGCCCTGATCGATATGCCTTCACCTCGAAGACATAAAGATGTCCAGAGTTTGACGGGCAGGATGGCGCACTAAGTAGGTTTATATCAAAATCTGCAGACCATTTTCTTCCGTTTTTCAACCTGTTGAGGGGAGGCAAGAAATTTGAATGGATAGAGGAATGCGAGTTGTCTTTTCTGTAACTCAAGAAACACCTCGCAGAGCCCCCTATCTTGTCAAAACCTATTACGGGAGAAGTTCTGTACTTGTATCTTGCTATGACCGAGCATGCCATAAGTGCGGTACTCGTACGAGAGGAAGAAAAAGTGCAAAGGCCCGTGTATTACATCAGTAAAAGGTTACTGGGGGCAGAATCAAGATATCCCTTGATGGAGAAGCTAGCTCTCAGCCTAATTCACTCATCTCGAAAACTTCGACCCTATTTTTAAGCGCACCCCATCCATGTGCTAACTGATCAACCACTAAGACAAGTCTTGTCCAAACCAGAAGCTTCAGGTCAACTTCTTAAATGGGTCGTTGAACTCGGGCAATTCGAGATCACCTATCATCCAAGGACGACCATTAGGGGGCAAGCCTTGGCAGACTTCATAGTGGAATATACTAGCATGAACAACGATGAAGTTATAACCCCGGCCCATGAGCTGTGGAAACTTTACATCGATGGGTCATCTAATGAAAACGGATCGGGGGCAGGAGTAAATTTGATCACTCCTGCAGGAAGCAGATTTCACTCTGCCTTGAAATTTGACTTCAACGCGTCAAATAACGAGGCTGAGTACGAGGCTTTACTGGCGGGACTTCTTATAGCCAATGAGCTCAAAGCTAAAGCAATACATTGCTACAGCAACTCCCAGCTAGTGTTTAACCAAATTTTGGGAGAATACCAAGCTCGTGGTACGAGAATGGCAGCTTACTTAGAAAAGGCAAAATCAACATTGGAACATTTTGAGTTTTATGCGATAGAACAGGTCCCCCGAGAACAGAACTCGAATGCGGATGCCTTGGCCAAACTCAATACCTCTACTGAGAATGACGAACTGAGTGTCGTGCCAATTGAACACCTCTCGACACCTAGTATTGACGAGCCAGAGCAGGAGGACGTGTGTATGATCAATTCCGAGCCTACCTTGATGACTCCGATAGTTGAATATCTCAAGACCAGCATCCTTTCGGAAGAACGGACCGAGGCTCGAAAGTTGATGTATCAAATCACTCGTTACACCATTATAGATGGAAGGCTGTATAGAAGAGGATATTCCATTTCACTACTCCGGTGTGTGACTCATCCCGAAGCTAAGAGAATCATGGAAGAAATTCATGAAGGGTTTTGTGGAGACCATACTGGGGGCATAGCCTGTCCAAGAAAATCATACGCCAGGGGTACTTCTGGCCTACCATTAAATCAGACTTGTTCGACTACATAAAAAGGTGTGATAAGTGCCAGAGATTCGCCACAATCCCTCGAGCTCCACCGTCCGAATTAACTATGATGACCTCCCCATGGCCATTTGCAGTATGGGGAATCGACCTCGTAGGCTCCCTTCCAACAGGTAAGGGCGGGGTAAAATACGTGGTAGTCGTTGTAGATTACTTCACAAAGTGGACATAAGCTAAACCTTTGGCGACAATAACCTCCAAAAAAGTCCTTGACTTTGTGGTGAAAAACATAATATGTCGATATGGGATGCTGAGGAAGATTGTGTCCAATAACAGAACCCAGTTCGACAGCGATCTGTTTACCAAATTTTGCGAAAAAAATGGAATAATAAAGAGCTTCTCGTCAGTGGCCCATCCCCAAGTGAATGGCCAGGTCGAAGCTATAAACAAGACTTTAAAAAGTTCGCTGAAGAAAAAGTTGGAAGAAGCTGAAGGAAGATGGCCTGAAGAATTACCCCAAGTCCTATGGGGATATAGGACCATGGCCCGTACATCGGTAGGACACACCCCGTTCTCTCTGGCGTACGGTTGCGAGGCGATGTTGCCAATCGAGGTCGAAATTCCCACAATTCGAGCCCTCACTTATGATCAAGCCTCGAACCACTCTCAGCTCGAAGAAACTCTTGACCTGATCAAAGAAAGAAGGAATGAAGCTCAATTAAAAAATGTTGCATACAAACAGCGAGCTACCTGGTACTTCAACAAAAGAGTTCAGGATCGAAAATTCAGCATGGGAGATTTGGTGCTAAGGTGTGTATTTTTGGCAACGCGGGATCCAACAACTGGCGTACTCGGGCCAAATTAGGAGGGACCCTACCAGATAGAGTCAGTCATCCGACCCAGCGTTTATAAGTTGGCGAGATTGGATGGACGTCTAGTACCACCAGCATGGAATGGCGAACACCTATGACCTTAATATCAATAGTATAGGAAGGATGTTGCCTATAACAATGCTTGTTTATCTGTACTGTTTTTCTATTTTTGGATTTCTTCAAATAAAGTTTGATTTCGTTTAATATGCTGTATTTTTTGCAATCTCTCTTAATTTAATAACCTATGGTCTCACTCATAGGATATTAAGGGGGCATCAGTGGCACATGTACCACAGCACATATACCACCAGCTTGAAAAAATAAAATAGCGTATACGAAACACACAAGTGTTTGGACGTAACCAAATACGCGAGCTAAGACAGTTTGGATATAACCAAGCTGTCAAAAGTACACAAGTATTCGGAAATAACCAAATGTGCGAAACAAGATAAGTTTGGATATAACCAAACTGGCAAAAAGATAAAAATGTTTGGATGTAACCAAATATGCAAACTAGATTAAAAATTGAAGTGTATGGATTACAAACCTAACACGACCTTAATAGGTTTGGAACAAACCAGCTAAAACTAATCGGCAGCAAGTTGGAGCATAACCCACTTCGTGTTAAGCCGAGATCGAGGCTGGAGTATCTTGCAAAACAAAAGTTTCGACCTCATAACCTCGGAGAGCTAACCGAGGACGAGAAAAAGTAACTAAAAAGTGAGATACAACTAAACAATCTGCATTACACACCATATAAGTACCTTCGGGTGCATGGTAAAAATAATATCGACCTTGAGGAATAACAAGATCGGAAGCGGATAATTCAAGCAAACTGTGCATGAATGCATTGAACCTCGAGCTTAAATCCAAATTATGTTTGTGTGATTAAACAGGCATATATGACACTTTAATATAAAATGTGCAAAATATTTCAACCTGAGAATTGTAAAGCATATATATTAAAATGAAAAAAAAAATTGTATCAGCCCCATGGGAATAAAAAATAATACTACATAAAAGGCTATTACAAAATATTCTAAGGGATCTCCTGCCATAAGGAAGTTGGAGTAGAGTCTCTCTATGCTCCCTTACCTCCTTGGTAGGGGTAGAGCGATGATATTTAACTGGAAAATCAAACGCATTTCAACTAAGTATGGGCCTAAAAACAAAGTTCGAGCATAGAAAAGAAGGAGGTTGAGATACTTACGAATCCATCTGAACGAGTAGAATCGAGACGGGGCTAGGCCATCTGTCCAGAAGAAGGCATTCTTGAAGTCAGGAGGATGATTGGGAAGATCCTCGAACACTTTCTTCTCCTTCGAATAGTTCGAGAGATAGTAGAAGCCTTCTCCTCCCCGAGCTCGGGAGGGATTGCTTTTCAAACAGAAGAGATATAAATTCTCTCCTGGTGAAGGTCCTGCCCACTGCAACTCGTGATACAACGACCTCAGGGCAGACAGTACCCTTTAAGAATTGGTGTTGAGCAAGAAAGGGGCCAGTCCAACAAAATCTGTGAAGTCCTTGAAAAAAGACTCCAAGGGCAATACTGCCCCTGCCTTCATGTGCTCCTGGCTCCAAGCTGCGTATCTCAGCTTGCTGTCAGGATTTTCATCTCCTGGGGCGCGACAGCTTCGCTCATGGGAGGTTGGGGCTCGACACCTTAGTGAGTCTGATAGTCCAATACCGTGAGAGGCCAAGATATCAGTTATATGGCCTAGTGACGTAACCAAGCTCGAATAATGCTCGGCCTCAAAAAATTCTCTTCTCGGCTGCGAGCTAGAGGGTTCCCCCATCAGTGAAAACTGAAGATCACCTGGCTTGAAGGCGATTGTCACTTTAAGTGAAGGGTCGAGTGGAATCGATCTAGGCTCGGTGTCCGGATCTGGATGAAGGGCGACCCTTATTCTTTTCATTTTCCCTTCTTCGACCTCATTTATCTGACATCAGAAGTGATCTCGAGTGTCCTCTTACTCATGCCTCAGTTCGTGTTCCCGAATTAAACGTTGATTTCGGATGAAAGGAAATTCCGAGCTCGAAGTTACTGGTGAGTAGGGAATTGCGAGCTTTAACCCCCACCACTTTCCTGAATTCTGCAGCATCTAACAAGAAAGTAAAAGGGTGAGGGCCAAGCGAACAAGAAGTATAGAGATAAATAGTACCTAAGCTCGAATGATCGAGGCTACAAGGCAAGCTTGATCCAAAGAACGAGACCAGTCCCAGAGCGTGTGTTCCATCGAAGGGAAGGAAGGTGGATATGTCATGGGAAATCCCGAAATATTAGGGAAGTAAGGTGGCAGTTATTAAAAAGGTGATATTTTTGGGAATCGTGCATTCCTTAGAGACAAACCCTAATTTTGTACCCGATACCTTGGTGTGCAAGATACGGTTTCTAAAATTTTAAAACCTAAAAAAGGAACCATTTTTGGACCCTTTTCCGTAGAAACTGGGTTTGAACCTAGTGTCCATCAATCGAAGCACCCTAATCCTAGTGCATTAAACTAGTGAATGGATAAATGGGACTAGAGTAAACCCTAATGCCTACGGTATAACAGAAGCATAAGCATGCATAAAAAAAATGTATATATATAACACAAAAAGACCATAAACCGAAAACTTACACAATGTAATTGGTGGAAACAAAGAAATGGATGATTGGACGAGCGATTGCAAGTACGATCTCACTGATTCAAAAAGTCCAACCGTGTTTTGTCTTCTAGGCTTGGAGAACATGCAAGAATCGGACAAGAATGATTCTGGTTTTTTCTCTCTAAAAGTTTGAATGTTAAGGGAAAATGGAGAAGACAACCGAAAACTTATTTATAGGCCCACGGGGACGAAAAGAGAACTAATCTTGGCCATTGGCCAGATTCTGTATCAAATCTGACGGTCAGGGAATAGTGAAGTGATGGTACCCAAAAGGAGGGCAGGCGGATGGACATGGGCAAAGTTTCAAGGCACTTAAGTACCTGAAATAAGCAATACCCGTTTGACGCGTGTCCACACTCGAGTGTTTCTTATTGTACAGTTTCCAAAAAGAGTAGTTCAAAAGTTTCCTTCTCATAGGATTCGAACTAATACTTTTGAGGGGGCAAAATGTTACACTCAGATTTCAAGACCTGAGATTGTGACCTTGAAAGCTGGATTTGTCAGGTATGAGCTCGTGATATTTAAAGTGCATGTTCGTGGTCCAGGTGCCAAACCCTCGAAGCAAGGTGGCAACCTCGAAGATATGTAACCTCGAAGTTTTTTCTAAGCTCGAAAGACATAGCATTGGAGTATATCCATTGTCGGGTGTCTTCGGATCAGGAAGCCCGAGCTTGGCATGGATATAAGCTCGGAATGTAACGACCTCGGTGGTATTAACTCGCTCCAAGATGGTCTTGGGGTAAGGTGGCTAGCTCATAATTTACCTAAAGACCTAGTCCGATATGATACTGATTACCGATCTCGAACGATGTAATGGGTCATCCGATGAGACGCGTTCCATGCATTTAAAGATATTTATTGTTGTAACTTTCCTACATTAAAGGGATATTAACTAGTCTGTTATATGCCTCCTGGTCTTCAGGGGACGTTTCCTTGTATATAGGAGTTACAGAATTTAATGTCATTATTCCCATTAATGAATAGGAGTATCTTCCCAAAATATGTGGTAACGAACTCTGAGAACCCTCTATAAATAGATAGATCATGAGCACTTAGAGGGGACAGATTTTTGAGATCTAGAGGGAATTTCTGGAGAATTCATCCCTGAAGAATTTCGTGAAATATCCAAAGTCTTAATAAAATTGACTCGTGGACTAGACAGAGTTAACTGCTGAACCACGTAAAATTCTTGCTGTTATTCTATATTATTCATCTGTGCCATAGTTCTTGTTGTTTAATTGCTCTACGTTTTAAATTGACGAAAAACGGCGTCAACATTAATAAAACATTTATTAATTTTTAATTTAAAATAGTTATTTTAAGGAATAATAAGAAAGATAAAATAATTTAAAATTTAAAAAATAATTGAAAACCTATATTTTTCGTTGACTTTCTTATAATTTTTTTTAAAAAAAAAAAATAGGTATAAAAGTGCAACATTTTAAAAATATTGAGTATATTTACAGTAAAAAAAATTTGGGTATAAAAGTACAACATTTTGAAGAAATTGAGTATATTTACCGCCTCAAAAAAAATATTGGGTATAAAAGTGCAACATTTTGAAAGCATTGAGTATTTTAGCCGCAATTTACTCTTTTTAATATAAATAAAGGAAAAAAATTATTAATACTAGAAATATAATAACTGAAACGTAATTTCAATATACAAAAATATATAAGTTATATTATATAATTGCATCTATATAAAACTAAGTAAACATGCAATGCCCGTTGCTTATACCTAGTATATATACATTTTTTGTTATATTATGCCATATATATACATTCTTGTTATAATATATATTTATATATTGTCTAAAGGTATAACATCACAAAGGCAATGTGGGACTATAGAGATTTTTTAAATGATTAATTAATCCTTTTATTAAATAAAAAAAATCACAAATTTTGATTAGAATAGATAAATCATATATAAATGATTCTAAAATGCCACATTGGCTCATATTTATATATAAATAATATGTTAAATATTAATATGACTAAAAAAATTATTTAGCAAGATTGAGTCAAATCAATCACCTATATAAGAAAAATATACTAATATTTGAATATATTACGAATCAAAATGAATAAGTGGTACTTTATATATACTTAATGTTTTTAAAATGTTACACTTTTATACCCAACTTTTTTATGCCGTAAATATACTCAATATTATTAAAATGTTGCACTTTTATAATTGTTTTTTTTATCATTTCGAGAAATAATAGGAAAGTGAAAGAAAAATATAGGATTTTAATTATATTTTAAATTTTAAATTATTTTCACTTCCTTATTCTTTCTCAAAATAATAAAAAAAATACATTTAACATTTAAAAATTAATCAAAATAATTAAAACTTATATTTTTCCTTCACTTTTTTTTTAAAAAATTATATTTTAAATTGATGTGAAAATATTTTTAATTATTTCAAATCAATTTTTATTAATGTTAATAAAACATCTATAAATTTTTAATTTAAAATAGTTATTTTAAGTGTTACACCCAGATTTCGAGGCTTGAGGTTATGACCTCGAAAGCTGGATTCATCAGGTGTGAGCTCGCGATACATAGCCTCGAAGATTGGTAGCCTCGAAGTCCTTATAAGCTCGAAAAACAGAACATCGGAGTATATCCATTGTTGGGTAGCCCTGGATCAAGTGGCCCCGGATCAACATGAGGTCGGATCGACAGCATATGTGACTTGGAAGTTGAGGGCTTCTTCGGGGGTGGGCCGAGTACTGGGTGGACTGTGACCTGGGGAAGCACGGAAGAAGCCGCTGAGATGAATGCGTCGACCTGGGCAGTCAGGTCCCCGGCTGTGCTCGCAGTAGTCGGAGCTCGCACCCATGTCAAGTTCGCGTATTTGGTTATGTCCAAACACTTTTACGTTTTTTTATGTTTGATAGCTTGGTTACATCCAAACTGTCTTAGCTCACGCATTTGGTTATATCCAAACACTTGCATGTATTTCGTATATGTTATTTTATTTTTCAAGCTGATGGTATATATACCAATAATGCCCCCTTAATATCGTATGAATGTGACCATAGGTTATTAAATTAAGAGAGATTGCAACAAAAAAAAAAAAAAACATAGCATATTAAACGAAATAAATCTTTATTTGACAAAATCCAAAAATAGACAAAACAGTACAAACAAACAAACATGCTTACAGGCAACATCCTTGCTATACTATTGATAGTAAGGTTGTAGGTGTTCGCCATTCCATGCTCGCGGTACTAGACTTCCATCCAATCTCACCAACTTGTAAACACCGGGTCGGATGACTGACTCTATCTGGTAGGGTCCTTCCTAATTTGGCCCGAGCACGCCAGCTGCTGGATCTCGCATTTCCAAGAATACACGCCTTAGCACTAAATCTCCCACACCAAATTTTCGATCCCGAACCCTTTTGTTGAAGTACCTGGTAGCTCGCTGTTGGTATGCAGCATTTTTTAGCTGAGCTTCATTCCTTCTTTCTTCGATCAGGTCAAGAGTTTCTTCAAGCTGAGTGTGGTTCGAGGCTTGATGGTAAGCGAGGGCTCGAATTGTGGGAATTTCGACCTCAACTAGCAACATAGCCTCACAACCGTACGCAAGAGAGAACAGGGTATGTCCTGTCGATGTTCGGGCCGTAGTCCTATATCCCCAAAGGACTTAGGGCAATTCTTCAGGCCATCTTCCTTTTGCTTCTTCCAAATTTTTCTTCAACGAACTCTTTAGAGTTTTGTTTACAGCTTCGACCTGGCCATTGGCCTGGGGATGGGCTACTCACGAAAAACTCTTTATTATTCCATTTTTTCGCAAAAGTTGGTAAACAGATCGCTGTCGAACTGGGTTCCGTTGTCGGATACAATTTTCCTCGGCATCCCATATCGACATATGATGTTCTTCACTACAAAGTCAAGGACTTTTTTGGAGGTTATAGTTGCTAACGATTCAAATTTTGTCCACTTCATGAAGTAATCTACGGCGACTACCGCATACTTCACTTCGTCTTTGCCAGTTGGGAGAGAGCCTATGAGGTCGATTCCCCATACCGAAAATGGCCATGGGAGGTCATCATAGTCAGCTCGGACGATGGAGCTCGAGGAATTGTGGTGAATCGCTGGCACTTATCACACTTCTTTACGTACCCAAAAGAATCTGACTTGATGGTAGGCCAGAAATAACCTTGGCGTATGATTTTCTTGGACAAGCTATGCCCCCTGGTATGGTCTCCACAGAACCCTTCGTGAATTTCTTCAATGATTTTCTTGGCTTCGGGTGGAGTCACATACCAAAGTAATGGCATGGAATATCCTCATCTATACAGCCTTCCATCCATAATGGTGTAACAGGGGATTTGATACATCAACTTTCGAGCCTAGCTCCGATATTTCGGAAGGACGCCGGTCTCGAGATATTCAACTATCGGAGTCATCCAGGTAGGCTCGGAATCAATCATACACACATCTTCCTGCTCTGGCTCATTAATACTAGGTGTCGAGAGATGTTCAATTGGTACGACATTTAGCTCATCTTTCTCGGTGGAAGTGGCAAGACAAGCTAAGGCATCCGCATTCAAGTTTTGTTCTTAGGGGACCTGTTCTATCGCATAGAAATCAAAGTGTTCCAATGAGGAATTTTCCTTTTCTAAGTAGGCTACCATTCTTGTACCATGAGCCTGGTATTCTCCCAAAATTTGGTTAACCACCAGCTGGGAGTCGCTGTAGCAATGTATTGCTTTAGCATTGAGCTCCTTGGCTATACGAAGTCCCACCAGTAAAGCCTCGTATTCGGCCTCGTTATTTGATGCGTTGAATTCAAATCTCAAGGCAGAATGAAATCTGCTTCCTGTAGGAGTGATCAAAATTACTCCTGCCCCCGATCCATTTTCATTAGATGACCCATCAACGTAAAGTTTCCACAGCTCGTGGGCTGGGGTTATAACTTCATCGTTGGTCATACCAGTACATTCCACTATGAAGTCTGCCAAGGCTTGTGCACTAACGGTCGTCCTTGGATGATAGGTGATCTCGAATTGCCCGAGTTCAACTGCCCATTTAAGAAGTCGACCTGAAGCTTCTGGCTTAGACAAGACTTGTCTTAGTGGTTGGTCAGTTAGTACATGGATGGGGTGCGCTTGAAAGTAGGGTCGAAGTTTCCGAGATGAGTGAATTAAGCTGAGAGCTAGCTTTTCCATCAAGGGATATCTCAACTCTGCCCCCAGTAACCTTTTACTGACGTAATATACGGGCCTTTGCACCTTTTCTTCTTCTCGTACGAGCACTGCACTTATGGCGTGCTCGGTAGTGGCAAGATATAAGTACAACACTTCTCCCGTAATAGGTTTTGATAAGATAGGGGTTCTGCGAGGTGTTTCTTAAGCTCCTGGAAGGCCAACTCGCATTCTTCCGTCCATTCAAATTTCTTGCCTCCCCTCAACAGGTTGAAAATCGGAAGACAACGGTCTGTAGATTTCGAGATAAACCTACTTAGTGCTGCCATTCTACCGGTCAAACTCTGGACATCTTTGTGTTTTTGAGGTGAGGGCATATCAATCAGGGTCTGGATCTTGGCTGGGTTAGCTTCTATTCCTCGATCATTTACAATGAAACCCAGGAATTTTCCTGAAGATACTCCAAAGGAGCATTTCTGAGGGTTAAGCTTCATGTTATATTTCCGGAGCACGACAAAGCATTCTTCAAGATCATCAACATGGTTATCGTTAAGTTGAGACTTGACTAACATGTCGTCAACATAAACTTCCATATTGTTCCCTATTTGCTCCGAGAACATCATGTTCATGAGCCGCTGGTATGTGGCTCCAACATTTTTGAGCCCGAATGGCATGACGTTATAACAGTATAACCCTTTATCTGTTATGAAGCTCGTATGTTCCTGGTCCGGGGCATGCATGGCAATCTGGTTATATTCAAAATAGGCATCCATGAATGACATTAGTCCGTGCCCTGTCATGGCATCCACGAGCTGGTCAATCCGTGGTAAAGGAAAGGAGTCCCTTGGACAGGCCTTATTGAGGTCCGAGTAGTCAATGCAGGTTCGCCATGTCCCATTAGGCTTCGGGACCAGTACCGGATTGGCTACCCAATCAGGGTAAAAAGTATCCCTAATGAATCGATTTGCTTTTAACTTTTCGACTTCCTCTTTCAGTGCCTTTTTTCTATCGTCATCCAGTTGTCTTCGCTTTTGTTGCTTCGGTGGGAAGCTTTTATCGATATTTAGCGTGTGGCTCACTATATTCGAACTTATTCCCACCATGTCCGAATGTGACCACGCAAAGACGTCCTGGTTTTTCTTCAAAAAGCAAATTAATTGCTATTTGGTTTCTTCACGTAGATGTTTCCCGACCTTTACCGTTTTCAAGGGATCTGACTCTTCGAGCTTGATTTCTTCGAGCTCTTCTAATGGTTCGAGATAAGCTTTTTCCTCCACTCTTGGATCAATCTCTTCATCTATCTCCAAGACCGTCCCGTCCTTATTCTGGATAACGACGAGTGCTTGTTCGCACGCCTGTTTCTTTCCTCTTACGGAAATGCTATAACATTCCCTTCCGGCTAGTTGGTCTCCCTTCAGCGTCCCGATGCCACTAGAAGTCGGAAACTTGATGGCCAGATGCCTTACAGACGAGACTGCCCCAAGCCCTACTAGGGCGGGTCTCCTGAGCAGCACGTTGTAGGCCAATGGCAGGTCCACTACTACAAACTCCATCATCTTGGTTACTGAGACTGGGTAGTCTCCCAAGGTTACCGAGAGTTCGATGGACCCCATACAGGCAATCCCCTCTCCTGAAAAACCATACAAGGTCATTGCACAGGCTTTTAGGTCTCGAAGCACGAGTCCCATATTTTCTAAGGTGGCCTTATAGAGAATGTTCACTGAGCTCCCATTGTCTATGAGAACTCGGTGAACTCTCTTATTCGTGAGCTGGAGAGTGATGACCAGTGGGTCATTGTGGGGAAACTGAACATGGGACGCATTGTCCTCAGTAAAGGTTATCGGCTGGGATTCCATCTTTTGGCATTTTGGAGCTCTAGGTTTGGGTTCATAAGGAGACCCGACCCCAGTTTTTAGCTCGTTCACATGTTGCTTTTGGGCATTCCTGCCCATCCCTACAAGATGAGGCCCGCCCGAGATGGTTATCACATCTTCTCCATCAATTGGAGGGGGCCTATCTTCTTCCCTTGCTCTGGAATTATTGTTTTGAGCAGGTTGCGGTGTAGGTTCCCTCTGGCTAGTAGTAGCCTGATTATTACTCTAGTTTTTTACATACTGTCTGAAATAGCACCTCGAGATCAATCCTTCGATCTCTTCCTTCAACTGCCTGCATTCATCAGTAGTGTGACTAGTGTCTCTGTGAAATCGACAGTACTTGCTGGAGTCCCTCTTGGACTTTTGATTTCTCATGGGGTCTGGACGCCTGAAAGGGACCTGGTTTTCATTAGCAAGGTATATATTCTCCCGAGACTCGTTGAGCTCGGTGTACACTTTGTACACGGAGAAATATCTTTCCCCCTTCGGCCTCGGGGTTACTCCCTTCATTCTTCTTTCTTTTGGAAGGGTTTTCCGCAGGAGTCTTTGAAACTGGTGGGTCCGCTGAGGTTGAGGCAGAGTTTACGTTTATCGTTGTAGTTACGGGCTAAGAAGTCATATTCAGCGTTGGCCTCACCTCCTCTACATTAACAAACCTCTGAGCTCGCTTATTAAACTCGGTTAAGGACCTCACCGGTTTTCTCTGCATATCGTCCCAGAGAGGACTTCCCGGCATTACTCCAGCTTGGACAGCCACCACAAGGGGGAGGCTCATAACACTTCCTCTATACAGATGTTAGGTCTTTACACCTACAGGTGAGTGGACACCTGATCTACCTATGATGACACAGAGACTAGGTCGTGAAACAACAACATGCACAAATCATGATCACTATGGCTCTCATCAGTATAACCAAATGCAGGTAAACATGAAAAGAAAGAAACATAATCCCTTTATATTTTAGAAAATTGGGCAACATAACAGCTGCATTTGAATAAAACCCAAAAATCATAATCTGCATAAATAAGTGAACAAAAATATAGTTGGCACTCAGTGCCCTCAGAACAGATCATAAAACATGCAGATTAAGTTTTCAATTTTTCAAACATTTTTAAATATCAAAATTGGAATATGTTTAATGAAATTCAATACGAGTAAAATAACTTCAATAGTCAAGTTGAGTCCCTACCTCCTTAGAATTTTCAAGCCGAGCCCAAAGCGACGCTCCCAAGCTTAACGATGATCCTAGAGTTATTTAATCTAATTTTTATATCACCCATTTCCTACGTCCACCAAATTATACAATGATTATCATCATTGTATTCCTTATTCAAAATCGTGCCCAATGACATATAATATAACCATATTTGAAATTTCAAGTTCTGGAATCTCACCCAAGTGGTGCACAGTAGCGTTTGGTAGCGGCAGTGAGTGGTGTATCAGAATCGTTGACGAAGGTAGGCGTGACATATATCAAAACGACCATGTCGGCGAGTAGATCACGTTCATGCCAACCATCAGTCCAAAAAGTGCTCAGGATTGTTGAAAAGTCACTGGAAAATCGCCGGAAAGTGGCGGAGATACCCAAAATCTTGCTGGAGAAAAAAAGTGAGTTGACCAAAATGACATAGTGGGCGACGTTTCTCCCTTCACGTTGGTTCCAACGGTTCCATCCACTCTCCGAACAATGGTCTGAGTTGGCAAGAAAACTCAATCAAATTTTTTATGACGAAACTTTGACACTTTGTTCGTGTGTGTCTTGACTCTGATTGCCTTGAGATTTTTGGGATGGGGTTGTCGTTGACCGCTAGTGCTCTAGCTTCGCCGCGTGTCAGAAATGGTGGCCGGCGGTGGTTGGGTCTGGTGCCCTTGTCGTGGCTTGCCGAGAGAAGAAAAAGAAAGAAAGAATGAAGGAAATGGAGAAGAAAGAGAAGAATGTCGAGGAGAGAGAAAGGAGAAGAGAAGAAAAAGAGAGCCCTTCGACTCTTTGAATTAGTGGGTCCTACATATATAAAAAATGAATTATTTAATAAAAAAAAATTATGAGTCTTTACATTCTTCCCTCCTTAAAGAAATTTTGCCCCGAAATTTTCAAAGTACAACCTCAATCTGAAAATTAAACAAATGAGGATATTTTTCATACATCTGCAACTCTAACTCCCAAGTAGCCTCGTCTTCTCTATGGTTTTGCCATAAGACCTTTGACTACTGGAATCTCTCTGTTCCTTAGCACCATTAACTCTCTCGCCAGGAATCTGATAGGTTGTTCTTCATATGTCACGTTCTCTTGAAGAGGGATACTCAATGATGTGCGATGGGTCTGGAGTATACTTCCTCAGCATCGACACATGGAACACATTGTGAACATGCCCCAACCGCGCTGGTAAGTTCAATCAATAAGCGACCTCCCCAACAATCTCGATAACCTCGAAAGGTCCAATATACCTCAGGGCTAGCTTACCCTTCACTCCAAATCTCATCACACCACATATGGGAGTAACTTTCTAGAAGACAAAGTCACCAACCTCAAACTCAACTTCTCGTTGGTGGAGGTCGGCATAACTCTTCTGACGACTCTGAACAACCTTAAGTCTCTCTTGGATGTCATTGATCTACTCAGTGGTACTAGCAATAATTTGAGGTCCAATTGTGACATACTCATCTGATTCTGTCGAACACATAGGTGATCTGCATGGTCTCCCATATAAGGCCTCATAAGGAGCCATGCCTATACTACCTTGATAGCTATTATTATAAGTGAATTCCACCAATGACAAGTGTTCTCCCTAGCTACCCCAAAAATCCAAAATACAAGAACGAAGCATGTCCTCCAAAGTTTGGATAGTCCTTTTAGACTGTCCATCTGTCTGAGGGTGGTGAGCGGTGCACAAGTTAAGTTCAGTTCCGAAAGATTTGCAATGCTCGCAAAAACCTTGATATAAATTGAGGATCTCTATCAGAGACAATGCTAGAAAGGCAACCCATGTAGTCGAAGTATATTATCCACATAAAGTCGAGCTAGTCTAGAAACCATATAATCATTCCTAATTGGACTGAAATGAGCAGATTTGATCAAACGATCGACATTCACCCAGACAGTGTCATGCTTTAATGGTGTTAATGGTAATCCTGTCACAAAGTCCATCGTGATCCTGTCCCACTTCCATTTTGGTATAGGTAAAGGTTGAAGCAACCTTGAGGGTCTCTGGTGTTCAGCTTTAACTTGCTGGAAAACCATACACTTAGCTACAAAGTTAGGCACATCTCTCTTCATACCTTCCCACCAGTATTTTCTTTTCAAGTCTTGGTACATCTTTGTGCTTCTAGGATGTATAGTAAATTTAGACCTATGAGCCTCAATCATAACAAACTCTCTAAGATCAAGGATATTTGCAACGAACAATCTTCCCTTATGGTATAAGAATCCTTCGACATTTACTGTCCATCCATCTAACTGCTCACCGTTTTGGATTCGATTCCAGATAAGTCTCAATTTCTCATCTTACCACTAACATTGTTTAATTTGTTGAAGTAGCACTGGTGTAACCACTACGTTTGAAACACAAGCAATATCTTTTCCTTGATAGTACTCTAATTCATAATCACCCACAATGATCGTTCTTTTCCAATCTGCAAGAACCAAACAAGCCAAAGTTCCATGAGGTTTTCTACTTAATGCATCAACGACCACATTTCCTTTTCCAGAATGATATTGCAAGGTGAAATCATAATCTTCCATGTACTCGACCCATCTTCTTTGCCTCAAATTCAAGTCTCTTTGAGTAAAGAGATACTTTAAACTCTTATGATCAGAATATAATTCAAACTTTGCCCCATATAAGTAACATCTCCAAATTTTCAAGGCAAAAATCATTGTAGCAAGTTCCAAGTCATGTGTAGGGTAGTACTTCTCATGTGGCTTCCATTGGCGTGAAGCATAGGCAACAACCCTTCCATTTTGCATCAGAACTCCTCCTAAACCAGTACCAGAAGCATCAGTGAAAAACACATATGGTTCATCACTAATAGGCACAGCGAGAACAGGCGCCGTAGTAAATCTTTGCTTAAGTTCCCTAAAAGCTTCCTCACAACTGTCATCCCACATGAACTTTAAATCCTTTCTTGTTAGCCTTGTCAAAGGCATAGCAATTCGAGAAAAATTCTCCACAAAGCGACAATAATAACCTGCTAACCCAAGAAAACTTCGAATCTCAATAACGTTCTTTGGTCTTTCCCACTACAAGATCGAATATATCTTTGCGAGATCCCCAATAATGCCTTCTTGAGATATTACATGCCCTAAGAATTTGACCTTGGCCATCCAGAAGTCATATTTCTCTTTCTTAGCATATAATTGATGGTCCCTCAAGGTTTGTAACACAATTTTTAAATGTTCTGCATAGTCCTCAGGTGTTTGCGAATACACCAAAATGTCATTAATAAAAACAACCACAAACTTATCCAAATAGGGTCTAAAGATTCTATTCATAAGGTCCATAAATCCTGCATGTAACGCCCTACTAATTAGGGTCCGTTACCAAGTGTGTTTAAAATTAGTGCTGGACTCGCTAAATGAATCATTTGAACTAAACATGTGATTAAGCCACTACGGATTCAGGTATTTAAAATTTGGTCAAGTCATAAACATTTTCATTAAATCAAAAACTTTGTTCTTTACACGGGATCCCCAAAATGCAAGTTTAAAAGTCGGTTAAAACACCAAGGTTACACAATAAGCTGACCTAGGTGGAAAAAATGGGATCAACCCTAGCTTCCTTGAGTTTCTCAGCCGTGGCGGTTGAGCGAACTGCATATGTACACATTACTGCTATCGCTCTCCAACTCATGGCTGGCCAAGCTTAACTTTACCTTTACCTGCACCACCAAGCACCCGTGAGCCAAAAGACTCAACAAGAAAACATATTCAACAATTCATGGAGTAATATATCACACTTAGCAGTAAAACCTGAAACTAGCATAAACATTATATAGATCAACAACCATAGAGTTGCACAAGTGTGTGTTGCACTCCCTTTCAATTTGTTTGGCATCTGAGCGAGACATGTGCTTGGCGCACCCCCAAGGTGGCCCAGTCATAGTGCCCTGCACTCCACGTGCGTAATGCCAGTCTCACCTCAAAAGTCGAGTCCTACAGACCCTCGACTTATGAGTTGTGCCACACACACCCTTGACTTATAAGTCAAAGCCTAAGACCCTTGACTTATAAGTCGAAGCCTAAGACCCTCGACTTATAAACCGTGCTTCAGAGTGTTGACCCTCGATTTGGCCAACGACACGGAGTCAAATATACAATAGAAAATGAAAAGACAATTAAGAGTTTAATCTAATGGAAAAGAAGAAAACACCAACAATTTATAGTGGTTCGGCCCAAAGAATGGTAATGACCTACGTCCACTTAGTGTTACATGGGCCAATGGGCCTTAACTTTCCTTAATAACTGCGTATCAAGGTAATAAAAAGGAAATAATCAACATAATTATTATAGGATTACAACCATAGAAGGAAATAAATCGAATCATACGACCAGCCTGGTCGTATATAATAACTAAGCTTTGATGACACGTGTTACCTATGTGTCCAAAATTTCTGCCACATCATCCGCAGCCATTTTGGGTAAACATTTGCGCCCCAAGTTTATTTTATTGCGACCAGCATAACGTAAACTTAGGAAACTAACTATTCGAATACCCCACGAAATCTGTCAGAGCTGCCCGTGCTTTCTTGAAAAAAGTGATCATTCATGTCCAATCAAGTTTTTTCGGTTTCCCAAGAATTTGTCTAACAACTATTACACTTCCCCATGCTTTGAAAAAAGTAATTCATGATTACTTCTTTTACAATGTCGCAATCACTATAAATAATACCCCAAATCCACATTTTCACTTTTTACTTTTCACTTGCCATCTCATTTCCAAGAACTTCGAAGAAATTCGACCTTCAGAGCCCAGAAATCCCAGGAACTCTCATTTGAACATTCAAAGCTTTCTTGTTCAAACTTCGTTTTTCATCTAAGTAACTTTAACGAACCCCTTAGCGTTTGAGTTGCCATGCAAAACTGTCTTATACTTGTTTTTCTCTCTGAACCTTTGAATGTTCTTGGCTGAAACTATTATGGGGTTTGTGTGCATATTAATAGATGCTTGATAGGGTAGTGAAATAACGTTTCATAGGAGTTAGGAGTCAGTTTGGTAGTCGAGATTGTAGATTTAGGGGCATAAAATCAAAGTAAAAATGGGTTGAAAATTTTTTTCCCGCCCTTTCGAAGTCGAAAAAGCTTTTACGAAAAACTGTTTACTTCCGCATTTTAATCCATTTCTCAAACTGCTCGAATAAAATTTATCATTTTTGCTAGAATGCTACTGGTCGTATAAAAGCTTAACTTTTATACGCAAGCAGCTTTATTCCAACTCTCCACAGATTTTTAGGCTTTACGTTCTTGCCTCCCCCTTTCTCTATTCGCAGCCTTTCATGCAAGATGTGTGGGGAGGTGAGAGGCCTATCGACGACGACTTGCTAGCCTAATTGCTTGAAAACGAGGAGCAATTGTCGCTGTTGATACCAGAAATTCCTTTTTCTCGAGCTACTCCAAACATTTCATTGTCTCCACGCCAAAATATGGGTCGAGTTAAGTCTAAATCCCAGAAAAAGAAACCTTCCAACCCTTCAAATCAGCCTGCTCCACAGGCTGGAATTCCCTTGACCAGCGGTTGGGAAAGAAATATCCCGGACCCTAGCATTCAAACTCGTGCTCACCTTCGAAACGTCGTTCAACCAGATGTTGAATGGTACCTTGCCCTTTCTAGCCGAGTAACGATTAGGATGATCACCAATTACATTAAAAAATATGGACTTCCTGGGGTAACCCTAGTCCAACCCACCAGAAACCAAAGATCGAATCTGCCTGGAGGCGCATACAGCGCCTGGTCGAGGTATCACATCGATGCAGGAGCGATCATGCCTCTCCATCCTTTTTTCCAAGGAGTGGCCAATTACTTCGGGATCGCTCCTTTTCAAATAACCCCTAATGGATATAGAATACTTTCTGCACTCTATATCCTCTATAGCCATAAGAAATGGCCTGTCCCCACGCCACATGAGGTCAACTACCTGTTTGACCTAAAATCCAACCCCAATCAAGAAAACACAGAGTTCTTCCATTTCTGCCACCAGGAAATGACGCGCACTTTCCTGGGTGACACTACATTCATATCCAACGTGGGGAAGTACCATCTGGAGTACTTTCTGACTACTGACATGGTCGCGAACAACCTGGATTTCACACAAGGAGGTAATTTCTTAGCCCTCCTGGTCGTTCATTTCCCTTTAATTCTGCATGCATTCCTCTTAGAGATTTAGTGTATTTCAAGTCCATGGCTGCGACCAGCTCCCACCCCAGACATGGAGATCCGATTAGCACTTTTGGCCTGCCTGACTTACGTAGAGAAGAGCGTCAAGCATCTGGTCACAAAGGCAAACCTGAGGCTGGTCGGGCTTTTGGCACCTCACCAGGATGTGAGGGAGTCAACAGCGAGAAATGCCACTGGCGAGGAGATTCCCAAGCAGCACCCAGATGTGTCACAACCTCAATGGAGGACAACTAGAGTGACAATAAGGGAACCCTCCAGCACCCCGCGAGCTGCTGCTACCCCCGCCCCACTGGGAAAGGGAAAAAAGAAATCCACCGAACCTCTCGAGCCCCTTGATGAATCTTCGGATGAGAACGGTATTGATCTCTCGCTCTTAGATATTTTTCCAATTCCCTGTCACTTGTTTAACAGGGACGACAATTTTAAGTATGCTCCCAATTTAGATTCAGACTTCTTCATGCAAGAAAGTGAGTGTAACACTAGTAGAGTATATAATGTAGCAACCAGTAATGATAGCTCGGGTATTTTACTTACAATTTTTTTTGTTTCTTTTCCTGACATAACATACTCAGTTGTTTGTACTATCTCATTGTTCGTGTATTTGCTTTCTTGCAGACATGGAATCTGAAAACGTGTTTGATATGTACAATGCTCCCAAGGCTCCTGAAACTCCTACGAGCAAGAAGAAAACGAGCAAGCGGCATCACAGGGAAAGCCGTAAAGCGCCTTTGGCCAAGAAAACCCGTAATGCAGACCCTCTGGCAGACGGACCTTCAACAAATGTAACACCACCTCCTTTTCCTTTCGAGCAGCAAACTCCACCTGCTCTAGGTTGGTCGACACCTTCTCCATCGGCTCCAACTGACCAGACTCAGCAGGCTGCCCCTGCTTCCACAGAGGACGACATATCGAGCTATGCCCTAAGATCAGCCAAAGACAGGATGGTCAAAATTTTGAGGCACAAATGTTGCCGTGAGGCGATGGCTGGGACAAAGATGATGGACGTCAACCTAATCTTAACCCGCGCACTAAACGAGCTTGCCAATGTAAGTTGTCTTTTTTGCGGAGACAGTCCTTTTATATATTACAGTCAGTTTAACTTTAATTCTGATCGCAAGCAATGTTGACCGTTACTGCCGGCGGCTCCGCTCGGGAGTTATCACCGAGCAGTCCAAGACGTCCGAGCAACAGCATGCTGAAGAACTCAAAGATGCCGAAGCAAAACATGTCGAGCAGCTCGAGGCGACTCAGAAGACAAATGCAACATTGCTCAAAGAGAAAAACAAGCTGGCTGAGGAGTTGAAGGAGAAGCAGACTGCTCTAGACAAGGTCGTTGAGTCAAGGGACCAGCTCAAGGAGTCTAACCGCATCAACTAGCACAAGGCCAAAAAGCTCAAGGAGGACCTGATTGTGAGTAGACAGGAGACTACAACGCTGGAAGGCCAGATCGAGGAATTTGAGAAAGCCAACGCCAGTAATTTGGAGAGGTACAAGAATGCCACGGTTAAGTGTTTGTATGAGTTCTCGAAATATAACCAAGAGGATAAATTCAACTATCTTCCCAAGCGCATGAGGCATGCTGAGATACCCCGCTACATTGGTCGCCTGGCGGAAGAAGAGAGAGCAAAGGTACCTGCCTCACCTGAAATCTCCTTGGCCACTGGCGTGGAAGGGGCGGACAATGAAGCTACAACTGCCGTCGACCAGGGCACCCCTCAAGATCCTCCTGCCTCATAGTCTACCATTTTTATTTTACTATTTAATCTTTTAGGTACACGACCTACGGGTCGTGATGTAAAGACATTTTAATTTTCTAATTAAAATTTTATTGCTGCACGGGCAGCTTTTACTTTTAATTGAACAATTACATCCGATTAGTGACTGCTCGTGGTGTAAAAGGTTTCCTTAAGATATTATAATATTTGCATTTTATTATAACATCTGTTCGCATGACCGAACTTAGCATAGTACTTTGTTTTGAATTAACAAAATACAAACTTTTGAAAAATACTCTAAGTACCCTAGCATGCTTTCACTTATTTTGCTCATGTGTTTACATACCTTTCGATATGCTTTGCTGACTAGGTGGCTTATATACCCCCCAAGTGATTGAGGAGCTTTAGGTCCTTAGTCACTTGCCTTGACCAGAACCTGTTCGAACATTACTGCTCGGAGCAAAATACTTAAAACGATAATACAGCAAAACAACACACGTAATGAGCAAATACTTGTAATAAATACAATAATTGGCAAGAATGACTAGCTGTGCACAGTCCCTTATATTTCTAGTAATAGATGGACAAAACATGTCTGTACGAGTGATCAATAAGATCTTACACATATAAGCGATTAGTCACATAAAATGACCAACCCTTTTCCATAACTTGTAGAAAGTAAAATTAATACAAGCCAATTCTTTAAGAAGAATCGTTTATTGATTTTACTTGCACAGGTGTTCTCCATTCCAATAGCGAAGAATGAGATCCCCATTCAAGCGAGCAAGTTTGTAGGTGCTTGGATGGAGGACTTCTTCAATCTGGTAAGGCCCTTCTCAATGAGGTCCGAGTACTCCAGTAGCCTGGTCACGGGTGTTTAGGAAAACTCTTCGAAGTACTAGATCTCCGATGATGAATTTTCTTTCACAAACTTTACAGTTGAAATACCGGGCGACTTTTTGCTGGTACGCAGCTACTCGGAGTTAGGCTTGTTCACGTTTCTCATCAATCAAGTCCAAGGATTTCATCAATAGCTGGCTGTTATAGCCTTGTTCGTAGGTTATTCTGCGATGCGAGGGCAGATCTAACTCCACAGGCAACATAGCCTCATACCCATAAGCCAAAGAGAAAGGAGTATGGCATGTTGCTGTTCGATGAGAAGTTTCGTACGACTAAAGGACTTCAGGAAATTGCTTTGGCCAAGCACCCTTAGCTTCTTCCAGTCTTTTCTTCAGGGTATCCTTTATTTTTTTGTTGACTGCTTCGACTTGTCCATTTTCTTGGGGATGAGCGACTTAAGAAAAGCTTTTGATAATCCCACGTCGTTTGCAAAAGTCCATGAATAAATCACTATCAAACTGCGTGCCGTTGTCTAGGACGATTTTCCTTGGCAATCCATAGCGACAAACAATGTTTTTAACCACAAAGTCCAGTACCTTCTAGGTTGTTATGGTTGTGAGTGGCTCGGCTTCAGCCCATTTAGTGAAGTAGTCGACGGCATCTACAACATACTTGATGCCCCTCTTTCCCGTGGGTAAAGATCCGATCAAATCTATACCCCACACTGCAAACGACCACAGACTTTGCATCTGTTTACGTTCATTAGGGGATGCTCGCGGGATTTTTGAGAATCTTTGGCACTTGTCAAATCTCCGTACAAATTCCATCGAGTCTTCATTCATTATTGGCTAGAAATACCCTTGCCTCAGAATATTTTTTGATAAGCTTTGCCCCCCAGTGTGGTCCCTGCAAAAGCCTTCGTGTACCTCTTTCATCAATTCTTTGGCTTTCTCTTTCGAAACACATTTGAGGAGTGGCATTGAGTAACCCCTTCGGTACAAGATTCCATCAACCAGGATATACCTAGCAGCCTATTGCTGAAGGGTCCTAGCTTTGTTTCTGTCCGTCGACAACATGCCTTGCGTCAAATACTCTATGTATGGTGCCATCCATGTATCCACCACCTGGATCACCAGAGTGGTCTCCTCTGCTTGGATGCTCGGCACAAATAGCCGTTCCACTGATACTATGTTCAGAGTACCAGCATCCTGCGCACTTGCTAGCTTGACCAAAGCATCATCGTTTGAATTCTGGTCGCGAGGTACTTGTTGAAGGGTGTACTTCTCAAACTGCGCTAATAGATCCTTTGTTTTGTGTAAATAGGCAACCATTTTTAAACCTCAGGCTTGGTACTCTCCCATGACTTGATTTACCACCAGCTGAGAGTCACTATAGATGTCAAGTATCTCTATATTCATGTCTCTGGCTAGTCGTAACCCTACGAGCAATGCTTCATACTCAGCCTCGTTGTTGGAAGCAGTGAAGTCAAACCTAATTGCACAGTGAAATCAATGCCCTTCAGGCATAATCAGGATCACCCCTGCCCTTGCATGTTGCTCATTGGAAGAGCCATCTGTAAACAACTTCCATGAGGGAGGTTAGTTTTGGGACTCAGGCTCTTCGGTTTGCTCGTTATGTGTAAGTTTAGTGAACTGTGTAATGAAATCAACCAGGGCTTGTCCTTTTATCGCTACTCGTAGCAAGTAAGAGATATCGAACTGCCCAAGTTTGACTGCCCATTTCAATAATCTTCCTATAGCCTCTGGCTTTTGCAGCACTTGTCGTAGAGGCTAGTCGGTCAAAACTGTGATTGGGTGAGCTTGATAGTAAGGCCGCAGCTTCCTTGAGGCCAAAATTAAGCAATAGGCTAAATTTTTAATTGGTGGGTACTGCTGCTCCGCTCCAATTAGCATTGTGCTTACATAATAAACAACCTTCTGTACGCCTTCTTCTTCTCATACTAAAATAGCACTAGCAGCATACTCTGTAATCGCCAAATAGACAAACAAAGTTTCTTTATCGACCGACTTTGATAGGATGGGAGGTTGCGCCATGTGAGTCTTTAATTCTAAGAAAGCCTGCTCGCATTCCTCTTTCCATTCAAACTTTTTGTTGCCTCTAAGTAGATTGAAAAATGGGACGCACTTGTCTGTTGATTTTGAAATGAATCTACCGAGAGTGGCAATCCTTCTAGTCAAACTTTGAACATCCTTAATCTTTGTTGGCGATTTCATATCGATCAGGGCTTTGATTTTCTCGGGATTGGCTTCAATTCCTCTCGAGTTAACTATAAATCCCAAGAACTTCCCTGATCCTACTCCGAAGGAGCATTTGAGGGGATTCAGCTTCATCTGATATTTGTTCAATACGTTGAAGCACTCCTGCAAATCCTCTATATGTCTTTCTGCCTTCTTCGACTTAACCAGCATGTCATCGATGTATACCTCCATGTTTTTCTCGATCAGCTCCTTGAACATGTGGTTGACTAGTCGCTGGTAAGTCGCGCCAGCATTTTTCAAACTGAAGGGCATTACTTTGTAACAGTAAGGCCCTGTATCAGTCCGAAAGCTAGTGTGATCCTCATCAAGAGGATGCATACTAATCTGATTATACCCAGAGAGCTCTGCAGTGGCATTAACCAGTTGGTCGATCCTAGGGAGTGGGAAACAATCCTTGGGGCAGGCTTTATTGAGGTCTGTGAAATCCACGTATGTTCGCCATTTGCCATTCGACTTGGGAACTAGCATGGGATTAGAGAGCCAAGATGGATAAAATGCCACCCTGATGAACCCATTTTCCTTCAGCTTCTTGATTCTTCTTTTAAGGCCTTTCATCTATCTTTGTCAAGTAGCCTTCTTTTTTGTTGCACCGGTGGAAAACTCTTGTCGATGTTCAGGACATGGCTGATGACTACAGGGTTTATTCCAACCATGTCTTTGCGCGACCAGGCGAAGACTTCCTGGTTCCTCCTCAAAAACTCCACCAGTGCGTGTTTTGTTGTTGTCTCTAAGTTTTTACCGACTTTCACAACACTGTTCAGATTTTCTTCATTGAGTTGGACCTCTTCAAGGTCCTCGATAGGTCTTATTTCTTCCTCAAAATCCCCAAAGCGAGGATCCAATTCTCTATCCTCACTTTGGGCAACTCCCTATGTGGTGACATTATCACCTGAATGGGCCTGAGCATCAATTTCCATTTGCAACTCTTTTCTGGGAACATCTCTCTACACACCTTTCTTTCCCTTGGTTATCGAGGCGTTGTAACACTCCCTTGCTTCCCGCTGATTTCCCAATACGCATCCTGCCCCTGCGTCTGTTAGGAATTTCATTGCAAGGTGCCATATTGAAGTGACGACCCGTAGGTCGACCAGAATTGGTCTCCCAATTACATCATTGTATGCCGAAGGACAATCAACTACTATGAATGTAGTAAGTAATGTCCTATTAGCAGGTGCAGTACCTGCTGTAACTAGAAGCCTAATCGACCCAGTTGGGGCAAGCCCTTCGCTGGAAAAACCATAGATGGTTTGGTTGCTGGCTCCAGGTCCTTGACGGATAGCTTCATTCTCTCCAATGAAGACTTGTATAGGATGTTGACTGAACTTCCTGTGTCGACCAACACCCTCTTCACCATCATGTTGGCAATTTGTACGTCTATGACCAGTGGATCAGAGTGTGGGAATCGTACGTTCTGGTCATCGTCTTCAGAGAAGGTTATCAACTCCTCCTCTGTTCAAGCATTTTTTGGTGCCTGATCCTCCACACTCATCATCTCGATGTCCTAGTCGTGGCGTAGGGCTCAAGCGTATCGTTCCTTTGCCTTCCCACTATCCTCTGGGAGATGTGGAGCTCCGTAGATGGTGAGTAAAGTGCCTACCATAGGAGCTGGCTGTAGGGGTGGAGAGCGTTGGCGTGTAGGTTCCTCCTTGTTGCCACCTTGAGCTTCTCGCTGGGATCCTCCTACGACTCGTACATATCTCCTTAGATGTCCCTGCCTAATCAGGAACTCGATCTCATCTTTCAACTGGTTACATTCATTGGTGTCGTGCCCATAGTCCTTATGAAAATGACAAAACTTCGTCGTGTCTCTCTTGGAGATATCTTTCCTTATAGATGCAGGTAATTTGTAAGGCACACTTGAGCTGGTCGCCTGGTAGACTTCTGCTTGACTTTCGACAAGGTTCGTGTAGTTGGTGAATCTCGGCTCGTATCGACTGCCTTTGGGGCGTTTATTCTCAGAAGCTGAGGGTTCATTGCTCGCCCGTTTCTCACCATTCTTACCATTGCCATTCCCGTTTCTCTTTCCGTTGCCATTGGGCTTTTCCGACCCATTGGCGGCCTTGGCGGGTTCTTCCTTAAGCCCCTTGTCTTTTGTTGGCAATTTCCCCTCATTGGAAATCACATCCTTGAGCTTGATATATCAATCAGCCCGATCCAAAAACTCTTGGGGTACTTCTTACCCTATTCTTTCTGAGGCTACTCCAGAGGGCCATCATCTTGCCTTCGTCGCCCACTGTCTTGGCTCCAGCTGCTGCTCGCATGAAGTGTTGGACATATTCCTTTAAGGGCTCTCCCTCCTTCTGGCGTATCTCGACCAGCTGGTTGGCCTCCGTGGGGTGTACGCGACCAGCGTAGAATTGTTCGTAAAATTCCTTTACGAACATTTCCCAAGATACTATGCTAGCAGGAGGGAACTTGAAGAACCACTCCTAGGCGGTGTCAGAAAATGTCGCAGGGAAGATCCGGCATTGGGCATCTTTCGACACTTTCTGTATTTCCATTTGTATCTCAAACTTATTAACGTGAGATATTGGGTCCCCGTACCCATCAAAGTTCGGCAATGTTGGCATCTTGAACTTGCTGGGGGTTTCAGCCGCAGCAATCCTTTGTACAAAGGGAGTACCCCTCCTCCTATCGTACTCTATATGGGACGTCCGTCCCCCAACCAACTGCTATACTGCCTGGTTCAGAGCATCAATCTTAGCCTGAACCGCTTCTGGGACAACAGGGGCGACCTGTGCAGGGGGAGCGTACTCATCATGTCTTTCACGACGGTCATTGAGTGCGTCCCTTAAGTCGTCATCCATACGTCTCTACTCGCTAACTCCTAGCTGATCAAAGACGTTCTACTGCCTGGGTAGCCCCCCAGCGTTATGGCTAGCTGGCCTGTTATCCCTTTGTGGGGGACTTCTGCTCCCACCTCTCTCCTCATTTCTCCGACCAGCGTTTCCTCTGCCGGAATTGGCCACATTATAGTCATGTCCATCTCTAAACTGTGGCTGACTTCGGCGTGACCGGCTGTTCACGCTATTTCCTCCTCAGGCTGGCATTTCTCGAGCGTCAGGGGGAGGCCTGTGCTGGTCGTTGGGTCCCTGTGCATTGTTATGCCGTGGGGGGCCCCTGACCGACGAGCCTGACTCGATGTTCCTTGTGTTGGCAGAAGGACGTTGTCCCCTGCACGGTAGATTTGGCTCTTCATCCCCTGGGCGTCTAGGGCTGCGGGGCGGCTGCCTGGCCCTATTCTGCCTCGGGCGCTGGGAATTACCTCGACCAGCCTGAGATGGAGACTGTTGCTTAGGATCTCTAGCTGGGACATCATCCTGAGCCATAGGCAGCTGCTCTGGCCTTTAAGGGCTTGCTGGCGGGAGGGGAGGACTAAGCTTGGGAGTCCTCTGAGGCAGTGCACTTGGCGGCTGATCTGGCTGAAAGGCTGGCACAGCCTAACTCCGAGCCAATCAGATGGCTGCTTCGACAGCGGCCATGGCATCCCTCTGTCGACGGTCCATGTCTGTCTGCCGTTCACTCAGCTCCTGGCGCTGGCGTTCAATTTCCCTTTCCTGCATCACCATCGTCTTCGCAACATTCTCATGATTGGCCCTCAGATTAGCCAACTCATCTTGGAACACCCCCAGTGTTGCCCTCAGCATTTCCGAATCTAACCCCTCCTCTTCAAATTCCAAATGTGGTTCTTTCTCAGCCACATTTGGGGGAGGAGGTTGGGATGATGCAATGCTAAAGGTCTGTCTAGCCTTCTTGGATGTCTTCGCCATTAGAATTTCTTACAATTTTTTATCAATCTCTCAATGAAAGCACCAGAATGTTGACCCTCAATTTGGCCAACGACATAGAGTCAAATATATGACAAAAAATGAAAAGACAATTAAGAGTTTAATCTAATGGAAAAGAAGAAAACACCAACAATTTATCTTTGCGAGATCCACAATAATGCCTTCTTGAGATATTACATGCCCTAAGAATTTGACCTTGGCCATGCAGAAGTCATATTTCTCTTTCTTAGCATATAATTGATGTTCCCTCAAGGTTTGCAACACAATTTTTAAATGTTCTGCATGGTCCTCAGGTGTTTGCGAATACACCAAAATGTCATTAATAAAAACAACCACAAACTTATCCAAATAGGGTCTAAAGATTCTATTCATAAGGTCCATAAATGCTGCATGTAACGCCCTACTAATTAGGGTCTGTTACAAAGTGTGTTTAAAATTAGTGATGGACTCGCTAAACGAGTCATTTGAACTAAACATGTGATTAAGCCACTACGGATTCAGGTATTTAAAATTTGGTCAAGTCATAAACATTTTCATTAAATCAAAAACTTTGTTCTTTACACGGGATCCCCAAAATGCAAGTTTAAAAGTCGGTTACAACACCAAGGTTACACAATAAGCTGACCTAGGTGGCAAAATTGGGTTCAACCCTAGCTTCCTTGAGTTTCTCAGCCGTGGCGGTCAAGCGAACTGCATATGTACACGTTACTGCTATCGCTCTCCAACTCATGGCTGGCCAAGCTTCTCTTTACCTTTACCTGCACCACCAAGCACCCGCGTCCCAAAAGACTCAGCAAGAAAGCATATTCAACAATTCACGGAGTAATATATCACACTTAGTAGTAATAACTGAAACTAGCATAAACATTATACATATCAGCAACTATAGAGTTACACAAGTGTGTGTTGCACTCCTTTTCAATTTGTTTGGCATCTGAGCCAGACAGGTGCTTGGCGCACCCCCAAGGTGGCCCGGTCATAGTGCCCTGCACTCCACGTGCGTAATGCCAGTCTCACCTCAAAAGTCGAGTCCTATAGACCCTCGACTTATGAGTTGTGCCACACACACCCTCGACTTGTAAGTCAAAGCCTAAGACCCTTGACTTCTAAGCCGAAGCCTAAGACCCTCGACTTATAAATCGAGCTTCAGAGTGTTGACCCTTGATTTGGCCAACGACACGGAGTCAAATATACGATAGAAAATGAAAAGACAATTAAGAGTTTAATCTAATGGAAAAGAAGAAAACACCAACAATTTATAGTGGTTCGGCCCCAAATAATGGTAATGACCTACGTCCACTTAGTGCTATTATTAATATTGGATCCCAACGCTGTGATCAAAGAACTAGGGTTCTTGAGTTTCACAATCCTTTTGAGAATTACAATAAAATGATGAATAATCACACTATAGCTCTCTTTCTCAATATTCAGGAAAAAGTTTCAAAGATCAAAAGTCCCTTCCTTGAGCTATTTCATGCATATTTATAGGCTCAAGGAGGGTTACATGGGCCAATGGGCCTTAACTTTCCTTAATAACTGCGTATCAAGGTAATAAAGAGGAAATAATCAACGTAATTATTATAGGATTACAACCTTAGAAGGAAATAAATCGAATCATACGACCAACCTGGTCATATCTAATAACTAAGCTTTGATGAAGCATCGAGGAGCTGGTTGACAGATGAACAACACCCCTTCTTAATGACGCTGACACGTGTTACCCACGTGTCCAAAATTCCTGCCACGTCATCCACATCAATTTTGGGTAAATACAGAGATTCTCGACTTATAAGTTAAGCCCCTTAAATCAAATATGCCCTCGACTAGTAAGTCGATCTTTAACTATATACAACAACAAATCCCTAGTTTATAAACTGAGTACCCTAGTCACAGCAAACAATCACATAATCCATTTGTCATATACATACAGAAACAATTCATTATAATACATTTAAACAAACATACATAGGCATAATCATAATCATGCGCATTCTCAGGCCCAACGCCCAATTCAAGATTTTGTTCAGGATTCGGGCTGAGCCCCAATCATGTATATCATATTCTGGGTGCAATTTCCTTACCTTTGATCCAAGTGCAAACTACCAATGAACGACTCTTGAGTACGATCCCTGATCCGAGCCCCTAGCGTTGACCTAGTCATAACCGTGATAAAGAATTTTGTCAACAACGAGTGAATAAAGGCTTCCAGACTGAGTTCTAGCCTCCGGGACATCGAATTTCACTAAACAAGGTAGTAGGATCGATCTCAAGCCCTTAAGGTTGAGTTCCCATACTCAAAACCCTCTAAGGGTCCAAAAACCCCTTAAGAGTCGCGACCCCATGCCCTTGCGCAGCGGCCCACCCCAAGTCAGAGGTTCAGTCTCCCCATTTAACTAAACACGCGCCGCGACACTGCCTAAGAGGTGCCGCAGCGCGCCCTCGCCACAGAGCCTTCCTTGGCTCCCTGGGTTCAAGAGTATCGTGGCACCCCAAGAATAGGGCCACGGCCCAGCCCCTCTGAACCCAGAATTCTTGGGTTTCCCTCAGCCGAACCTAATCATAATTACCCCCAAATAAAGCTTAGAACCTCAATTCAATTCCCACAATCGAATCAACAACTCACCAGCAACAAAACAAACTCTGAACTAGATTAAAAACTCATCAAAATTCCAAAATTCAAAATCAAACCTAAGGTTCTAGAAAAGCTTCAAATAACTGAATATAAACTTAAATTCAGAGTAATTCCTTACCTCAAATGGTTGTCTTATGATCCTAAGCGGCTCCTAGCTTAATCTTAAGCACCAAATCCTCAGCTTTCTAAGCTTTTCTCCTTCAATTACTCAAAGTCCCCAATTCTCTAAAGAGAGAGAGATAGAGAATTTTCCTTCTTTCTTTCTTTCTGAATAATTCTAAAGTTCCAGCTGCCTAAACCAACATATCCTTTTTTGCCAAAAAAAAGTCTAGAATGCTCTTACCACTAACTTAAATCCTCTAGTGACCTTAAGGGAAATTCCGTCAATTTCCACTTCCCATGAATCCCTGAGTGTTCCACCAAATCCCCAACTACCTCTAAATAATATTCATTTAATCTCCCATTACCCGATAAATCCCGGTAATCTACTAAATTACCAAAATACCTCTACGCTCACCCCGAGCCGAGTATTTTACCCCGTGGTGACTTTTCTGCTAACTTGCTCACCAAGATCGTCTCGCGTCGAGTAACCCAAATATATCAACAGAATAATGTGGTCTCAATCACATACACACATATTTACAAGTATACCATCAATGGGTCAAATTACTAAAATTCCCTTCTTATAAGAAATGGGCCCACACACATATTTAATATTTCTAAACATGCAAGCATAATTATATCATAATATAATTCACATAATGGCATGATCATAATACATTAGCACACACAATTAAAACAATTATTGCCTCCTGGCCCCCCTTAATCCAGGCACTAAGCCATATTAAGGAATTGGGGATGTTACACTGCAGGTTCATTCGTCAATCCAAAAGGCATCACCAAAAACTCAAAGTGTCCATAACGTGTTCTGAAGGCAGTTTTAGGAATATCGTCTTCCTTAATCTTCAATAGATGACAGCCTCACCTCAAATCAATCTTGGAAAAATACTTTGAACCTCCGAGATGATCAAACAACTCATCTATCCTTGGCAAAGGATACTTGTTCTTAATTTTCATATGATTAAATTTTTGATAATCGACGCACAATCGCAAGGATCCATCAGCCTTCTTGGCAAACAAAACTAGAGCTCCCAATTACTGTTCCTAAGGTAACCTTTTTTCCATTAGCTCACCCAATTTCTTTTTCAATTCAGCAACTCTGCCGGTGCCATGCGATAAGGTGTAGTAGAAGCTGGTTGAGTCCCAGGAATCAAATCAATGCAAAACTCAATCTCTTTATCAAGTGGTAGTCCTTGTAAATCCTCAGGAAACACATCTGGAAAGCCACTAACCACTGACATCCAAGGAGACTTGTCTAGAGGCCTAGACTCATTCTCAATTGTAAACAGACTCCCATAACACTCTAAGTTTCTTTTCCCACCTAAACATGCCTTAAAGATAGGATTCTGCCTTACTGCATTCATGTTGGCTCGATATACAATGAAATCTCCACTTGGAGTTAAAAGAGTCACCCTTTTGCGTGAGCAATCAACAATGCCTTGGTACTTAGACAACCAATCCATGCCAATAATCACATCAAATTGTCTCATAGGTAACACCATCAGGTTTCCTAATAAATTATGCCCTTCAAACACAATACAAGTCGATTTGCAGATGGTTGATACTTCACCATGCCCTCCCATAGGTACACTCAACTGCAATGTAAGAGTAAAAGTTTCCCAACTTAAAACCCAACATGCTAGCAAACATTAATGATATAAAAGAATGAGATGCACCAGTATCAAATAATACATGAGCCCAAAAGTGTAAGATAAGAACCATAACATCCACAACTCATTGGCATGTTCCTCCTTGCACATCATCGCCACCAAGAGCATAGGCTTAACCAGAGGCTTTTTCCTTTGCTTTCCCTTTTCCTTGACCAGGATGGCTTGTACTTGCACCAGAACCTCCTCCTTTATTGAACCCTCTCTGACTCCCATCGGAAATAGGAGTTTGGAAACTCTGTGAGTACCCCTAGTTGAATCCTGAACCTTGGGGCTTGAAATGATGTTGATATTGGGATTGTTTCCCCGCTGCAAGTGTGAAACCATAGGATGAAGTCTGAGACTCATTACTCTTCAGCTGTCCTGTGAAAGGAGTAGACCTAGCATAACTCCCTATGGGTCCTCCATGTGATGGTTGGATGTCGTTGTGGGAAATCTTTCTTCTTATGACCCTGTTGGTCACAACTGAAACACCCATACGGACCAACTCGAGTCTTTTCGAAAGATATGCTACTATTGCTACCCTCGCTAAGTTGTTGTCCTTGGGATAACAATCTCCCTTGGCTCTTCTTGTTCATTTTCCTATCATTTCCTCTTTCTCGGGCCAGATTCTTTCTTTCAATTCCTTCTTGATGAGCCTCAATCCGTAAGACTGTTCTCACACACTCATTCAAAATTTCAAAGGTCATAGGGGAAAGTTGACCAAATATTTAAGGGTTTAAGCGACAGAGGAACTACTCAATCAAAAGAGGTTGATCGATCGTACCGGCATAAGCATAGGAAGATAACTCTACAAACTTAGTGTAGAATTAATTTACTATCATATTTCCCTATCTTAAGCTGTCACATGACCCAATTAAGGTCCTCCAATGAGATGGGTTAAAATATTACTCCCTGAAGACCTTTTCAAAGTCTCTCCAAGTCATCCCTCTAGTCTAAGTGGTCCTACTCAAGGTTTCCCACCAATCCGTTGCACTACCCTCTAACTTGGACACAATAAAAGTCACCTGATACTCTTCAAGTGTTCCCATGTTGTTGAAGTTTTTCTTAATCCGCCTCAACCATCTTTCATCCATCATAGGGTCTTGCCCACCCTCAAACTCAGGCATTTGAATCTGGTGGAACTTCTGGAAGTGATGACTCTGCCGAGCTACTGGATCCATCTATTGGGCAGAAAGGCCTTTTAAAGCCTCAAGAATGGCATTCATTGGGAATGTAGCTAGATGAGGGGGAACCTCGACCTCAGGGACTTCATCTACAGGCCTTCTCCTTGTTGCCCTTCCTTTCAGACCATTATCTTAGGTCTGAGAATTAAAACTAAACAGTTAGTGAGGAATGGATACTTTCTACATACATATGAATTTATATATCAGAATACTTTACTTTAAAAATAAATTTAATCTATTTGGTGATACACTCCGAGGTATTTAAACCCGGTGCTTTGATACCATTTTTCTGTCATGACTCGAGCCCTAGGTTGTGACAGATTTGTAATATCCATAACTTGGGTGGTCAAAGGTCACACTTTGACCCTTGTTGAAAAATAACCATTATAAATGATTTGTTTGTTTATACTAAATAGTACCATAATTATAAGTAATAAAAGAATAATGGAATAACTCCTATAATTATATATAAAAATATTAGTGATAAAAGCAGGATTATCTATCATTATACTTAGAACAATAATATTCCCACAGTTATGTAGTCACCAAATAGTTAAATTTAATAAGTCATAAATCACAAAAATAATAATTAACATCCCTCATTCCTAACTATTTCATAGCTAAATAAGCGATACAGACCAAAATGTTCCAAATCAAATACATAAGCAGTGCTCGAAGGATAGGACTAAGGCGAAATACAACTAGGCTAAACACCTTGGCTCCACTAATAATGCACCTTTCACACTCGCATCACTGGGTTCTTGGAATGAGAGAGATATAGGGGGTGAGCTTATAAAGCTCAGTAAGAAAGCAACTAATATCATAGGACCCAAAAAGTTAAATAAAACCCCTACATGGTTAGCTTTGAAAACAAAACATATATCATCATGTATAAACCAAAATAGGGAGAAACCAAAACTAATCATAAGAGCATAGCTACAAGTGCACATCACACCGTCAACTAGAACCCTAGTTCCTGTTACCCACCATACAAAAACCGACATCCTAAACCGGGTAACCGGACCTGATAACCACCACAAGGGGGAGGCTCATAACACTTCCTATATACAGATGCTAGGTCTTTACACCTACATGTGAGTGGACACCTGATCTACCTATGATGACACACACAGAGACTAGGTCGTGAAACAACAACATGCACAAATCATGATCACTATGGCTCTCATCGGTACAACCAAATGCAAGTAAACATAAAAAGAAAGAAACATATTCCCTTTATATTTTATAAAATTGAGATATAAAATTGAGCAGCATAACAGCTACATTTGAATGAAACCCAAAAATCATAACCTGCATAAATAAGTGAACAAAAATATATTTGGCACTCAGTGCCCTCAGAACAGATCAGAAAACATGCAGATCAAGTTTTCAATTTTTCAAACATTTTATAAATATGAAAATTTGAAATATGTTTAATGCAATTCAATATGAGTAAAATAAGTTCAATAGTCAAGTTGAGTCCCGACCTCCTTAGAATTTTCAATCCGAGCCCAAAGTGACGCTCCCAAGCTTAAAGATGATCCTAGAGTGATTTAATCCGATTTTTATATCACTCTTTTCCTATGTCCACCAAATGAGCAAACAATTATCATTATTGCATTACTTATTCAAAATTGTGTCCAACGACATATAATATGACCATATTTAAAATTTCAAATTCTGGAATCTCACCCAAGCGGTTCACAACAGTGGTTGGCAGCGGCAGTGAGCTGTGTATCAGAATTGTTGACGAAGGTAGGTGTGGCATATATCAAAACGACCATGTCGGGGAGTAGATCACGTTCTTGCCAACCATCGGTGGAGATGATATTTAAAAATAGTGAGTGCCGAAACGACTTAGTGAGCAACGTTCCTCCCTTCACGCTGGTTCCAACGATGCCACCCACTCGCCGAACGGTGGTCTGAGTTGGCGAGAAAACGTAGTCAAAGTTTTGACGACGAAACTTTGGCACCTACCTTCGTGTGCGTCTTAACTCCGATGGCCTTGAGATATTGAGGATGGGGTTGTCGTCGACCACTAGTGCTCCAGCTTCGACACGTGTCGGAAATGGTGGCTGCCGGTAGTTGGTCTAGTGCCCTTACCGTGGCCTGCCGAGAAAAGAAAAAGAAAGAAAGAATGAAGGAAATGGAGAAGAAAGAGAAGAGTGCGGGGAGAGAGAGGAGAAGAGAAGAAAAATAGAGTCCTTTGACTCTTTGAATTAGTGGGTCCCACACATATAAAAAAATGAATTATTTAATAAAAAAAAATTATGAGTCTTTACAGGCAATGTGAGACTATAGGGATTTTTTTAAATGATATTTAAAATATAAGTTTTTAAAAAAAAAAACAAGTGAAGAAAAAAATATAAGTTTTAATTATTTTGATTAATTTTTAAATCTTAAATGATTTTTTTATTATTTTGAGAAAAATAAGGAAGTGAAAATAATTTAATATTTAAAAAATAATTAAAAACCTATATTTTTCCTTAAATTTCTTATTATTTTTCATAATAATAAAAAAATAGGTATAAAAGTGCAACATTTTAAAAACATTGAGTATATTTACCAAAAAAAAGTTTTGGTATAAAAGTGCAACATTTTGAATACATTGAGTATATTTACTGCCAAAAAAAAGATTAGGTATAAAACTGCAACATTTTAAAAATATTGAGTATTTTAGCTACAATTTACTCTTTTTAATATAACTAGAGGAAAAAAATTATTAATACAATAAATATAATAACTAAAAAATAATTTCAATATACAAAATTATCTAAATTATATTATATAATTGAATCTAAATAAAATGGGATATTTGAAGCATAAATACCTTATGTTTTCGAGTTTATACATTTATATACCCAACTTTTTTTTTTACGATAAAACCACCCAACGTTACGTTTTTCTTGCTTCCGTAACCACCTCCGTCGTTAACTAATGATTGGACTTTTAATGTGACAGGAATCAACGTATTACTGGTCCATGTTTTATTTTTAATTAAAAACTTATTAATTTATTGTTATTCTAGAGTCCCAGAATATTTACTTAACTAGCTAGATAGTACTAGTAGTAGTTATAGTATGATAGTTACTGTGGATTTTGGTTCAAGTCGGGACTTAGTTGAACACTCGTAGCAACACTTATAGATTTTATAAGTTTAACCTATAATTTAAGAATATTAATTATAACATATGGTTTGATTAATATAGTTGATTATAAAGATGTTATTTATTATACTATAAGGTTTAGATAGAATTAATAAGATCATGACACTTGTCGTGTGCATGTTTATTTAAGGATTTAATTATAGTTTAAATAAAAGAAAGTTCAAGAAAGCTCTAGAATCTTCCAAGACCATTAGGAGCATGACATATGTCACAATCTTGTTTATTTGTGGATTAGGTTGTTATTTAGATAATTAAATAGATTTTCTGTAACTTTAGGGTATTGTAACTTCTGACCTATTTTTGACCTAGTTATGTTATGAATTTTGAAAAATAGTATTTCTAGACAGTTGTAGATAATTGAACTAGCTTTCTAACGGTATAAAGATAGTCTAAATCGGAGTCTTACAGCTCTAGTTATGTTGATTTTACTACATGTGAATTTAGATTTACGAGATTTAGGAACTTAGAAGTTGGGATTCTATTTTATTTAAATTTAAATTTGGATTATAGTTAGAATGAAATTAAGTATTTTTTTTAATAAAAGAAAGATCTAGAAAGTCTAGAATCTTCCAGAACCACTAAGAGCGTGACACTTGTCATAATCATGTTTATTTAAGGATTTAAGTATTTTTTTTAATACGATAATTTCACTCCTAAAACTCTATAAATAGGACCTAGTACCCAGCCCTTCCTCTCACTCTTCAAGCTGTGATCAGAGACTCCAAAGTGCTAGTGAGACCATAGAGTGATAAACACTTGGGTTAGGAAAAAGCTTTCCCTTTCTTAAGCTTTATAAAATACTTGGGAAGTGAGGTTTAGTGTATTTCGGTATTGGAGTTAGACCAATCCATAAGGTCAACTGAGGTACTCTTATTCTTTAAGTTCAATCCTTTAAACTCTTTAGTTTTCTTTAGTCTTTTTATTTAGATCCTAACTTTTGATATTGGTTTTTGATTAGGCTCTTGAAACTTAAAGATCTTTCTTGGTAAGTTTCATTTGAAGGTTTAGTTTCCATATTTATTCTTTACTATTTAGAAATACTCACCATTCTATTGTTGGTTTTAGGAGTGTTCCTAGACCTGCATTTGTTCTCAAATATCCCGGTTTTGGTAAGGAAAATAGGATAGATCTTGTATGTTTGTATGATATGTTATACTTATATGTTATGTTTATGTCATGATATGTTTATGCTATAATATGTATATGTATGATATGTTTTGTAGTCCTTGGGCATATGACTTGCTTAGATAGCAAGCCCCAAGATTATTTTATCATTTTCATGGTTTAGAGTTATGGTTTACCCTACCTCAGATATTAGACAGGGGACCTAGATGAGTTATCATATACTACCATGTGATCTAACCTACCTCAGATATTAGACAGGGGACCTAGATGGTTTATCGCATGCCATGTTAATGAGTTAATGGTCATTAATATTGTAGTCCTATATGGTATATGTTTTTATAGCCATATGTTTTATAGTGTATGCTTATGATATATGATATATGTTTCTATAGTCATATGTTTTATAGTTTATGTTTATGATGTAGTTTTATGCTTATGATATATGATGTATGTTTTTAGTAGGTTTTCCTTGCTGGGCATTATAGGGTCATTTCTTTATTTTTAGTGTGATGCAGGAAAACGAAACTGGAAGGCGGAAGGATTCTTGGTTGCTTGGCTTATGTGTTGAGGAAGGATGGAATGTGTGGACTACGTGTCGATCGAGGATGAAGTTATTTATTTTTAGTCTTTAAAATCATGTTTTTCTGCATTTAGTTTTGTAAACAATTTTCTTTAGTTTAAAATTATGTTTTATGTTTTAAACAATGGGTACCCATGCCATAATTTCTATTATTATCTATTTGATACTATATTTTGAGTTTTAATAAAGTTATATTATTTTTTTATGTATATTTCCCAAAATAGTAGTTATGTCTAGTAGTTTTAATGGTCCAATGTCTTAGAAATAGTTGGGTCATTACAGTAATAAAATAAAAAACTAATTAATATTTATTTTAATAATATAAGAAAAGAAAAAAAAAAGGTATTAATAAATAAAACCTCCCCTCCTCCGATGCTTTGTCCCCTTCCCCAATGATTTGTCTTCTTCCTTCCTCCTTTTGCAAATGAAAACTTAGGCAAGGAGGATTTTTGCTTGGACCACGACATGGAGGCGGCTTCACGACAGATTGTAGTGACGGGGGCTTGATTGTCATCGGACAGAGAGCTTGGGTGTTGCAGCGGCGAGAGTTGCAACAACGTGAACCTCGACTTCGAGAGGTTGAGGTTGATGAACAGATCTTGAGGTGTGGGTTCGTTAGGCGTGGGTCTCTTAAGCTTCTTTGGGGGTGGTTCTTGATGTTTTCTTTTATTATTTTTTTAAAAAAAAATCAAATATGGGTTCACATTTACATTTGTGTTCTTGGCTTTAGATTTGTGGGTTTCAAGAAATCTTGGAGAGTCAACGAATTTGTTTGAATTTGGGTTCTATACTGTGGTAATATACGGGTTTTTACATGTGCAAAATATTCATTTTTTGTACATGAATATGCATTTGTGTTCTTGCTTTTAGATTTAGTTTCAATCTGACATGTTGATGTGTTTGAAAAACAATAGCATAGGGTTATGGGTTAGTCAGAGGCTTTGGTCATTGAGGGTTTGGGAGGTCTGCAACTATGTTGATTAATTGATTTGTATACAATGATCAATTGATAGTACTAGGTTTAGTTTTGGACTCAAATGTGTTTGATGAACATAAATTTGGATTGTATATTTTTGCATATGGAATTTTTAGTTTAATTTATTTTGTTAATTGATACAAATCTTTGATTGAAATTAAAATAATTTAGTTTTTATTTAGGTTAAACTTAACTTATTTTTTTATTTGTTTTCATTAAGAAATAATTTTTTTATAGTTTGAAAATAAATGAATAATTTTTTGATTAAAAATAAAAGGTGGACCTATAATAGCCTGACATTTGTCATCAGAGGGAGTCCAATCAGCTGTTAATGGTGGAGGTGGTTACGGATGGAAGAAAAATGTAATGTTGGATGGTTTTAAAGTCAATAAAAGTTTGGGTATATAAGTGTATAAACTTGAAAACTTAAGGTATTTATGCCACAAATATCCCAAATAAAATTAAATAAACGTGCATTGTCTGTTCCTGATACCATCATGGTGTTCCTGCTATAAGTTAGTTAGACAAACTAATGAATCAATAAACCCAGCAATTTCTCACACCAATCTGCACGACTTACATACTCAGAATTGCGTGACTTACGATCATACAGGATAGATTGCTAGATTTATTAACTCGAAGGTTAATCTAAAAACTTATAACAGTAGTTGCCTTCAGATATGATCCATATTGCATGCTATCTCTACTTCGGAAATCTCTGAAGGAAGGATTTAGAAGAACATTTTTTATAATAAACACTCTAGTATTTTATTGCTTCGAAATTCTCTGATTTACACAAGGGGGGATGATGGCCTTATATAGCCACATCCTTCAACAAACAAACTTAACCAAACCACAAACTTAACCCATCCTAGTCAAAACCAACCATGGTTGGGATAGGATAAGGGATAAGATAGGATTCCCCGACAAAGACAAAAGCATAGGTAAGGGATAAGATTCCCCGACAAAGACAAAAGGCTAAACAACAAAACCTTATGGCTGAAATAGTTATTTAAATATTGTCTCATGACTAATTTCATAGTCAGTCATATGTTGGGTCTTCATGAGGTGGGTTCCATCCTGTCGGTTCTTCATCCTCGTGACTGCCAGCTGGAGGACAGGCGTCGTATTCTGTGTACATCACGTTCCATTCGTCCCCTGTGTAATGGAAGAGATAGGGGTCTTGCATATCTGTAGATTCAGCATATGGGTTTTGTGAGTCTTCGAAGTAGTCATTTTTTCGCAAAACTACCCCTTCAGTATCAGTCAATTTGTACAGAGACGGATATTTTTGTTCTAGTGTTTCTTCGAGTTTGGTGACCTGATCTGCTTCATTTTTTGACAAATGGAAGGCTTCAAGTGCCCTTGTTATTTTGCGGGTATAGTCGGAAGGGAATGTCTCCCAAGGAGCATCGTCTTCTGGTTTGGGCCACAATTCCGGAGGTATAATCTGGTTTTTCTCAAACAGACTCTTTTGGATGTCCATTTACTCTTGGCCTCCAAGACCACATAATGGTTCATCTTTTGACTCGTAGACTTCGAATGTTGGATTGGTAACTATATTCTGTTCTACATCGAGCTTGGCATTGATGCTAAGGAAGAGAGCAGTATAACAGTTCATTAGGCTGGCAACATTTGGGCCTGGTGGATAGATGAAAGTGGGCCTGTTATTTTGGACCTTTTTCCATTCTGCTGATAATACCTTTTTCCATTCTTCCAGTGGGGCAAACCAGGACAAAGTATCCATTTGGACAATATATATAGATATAGCCTAAAAGTATAAATGACGATGTGGGACTATAATGATTAATTAATTCTTTTGTTAAATAAAAAATAGAAAAAATCACAAATTATGAGAAAATAGATAAATCATATATATAAATGATTATAGAAAGTCACATCGCCTCATATTTAAATACAAATAATATGTTAAATATTAATATAACTAAAAAAAATTATTTAGCAATAATGAGTTAAATCAACAACCTCTATAAGAAAATAAAATACTAATATTTGGACATATTACAAATCAAAATGAATGAATAATACTTTATATATATAGCCTAAACGTATAACATTATAATGGTTTGTAAACCATGTGGGACTATAGGGATTATTTTAAATTTTTAATAATTCTTTTGTTAAATAAAAATATCACAAATCATGATAAAATAGATAAATCATGTATAAACCACGTGGTAGTATAGTATAGCATTTCCCGTTGCTTAATTTGATTAATTTTTAAATCTTAAATGAATTTTTTTTTATTATTTTGAGAAAGAATAAGGAAGTGAAAATAATTAAAAATCTATATTTTTCCTTAACTTTCTTATTATTTTTCAAAATGATAAAAAAAAAATAGGTATAAAAGTGCAACATTTTAAAAACATTGAGTATATTTACCGCAAAAAAAAAGTTTTGGTATAAAAGTGCAACATTTTAAAGACATTGAGTATATTTACCGCCGAAAAAAATTGGGTATAAAAGTACAACATTGTGAAAACATTGATTATTTTAGCCGCAATGTATTCTTTTTAATATAACTAAAGGGAAGAAATTTATTAACACAATAAATATAATAACTGAAAAATAATTTCAATATAAAAAATTATCTAAGTTATATTATATAATTGCATCTAAATAAAATTAAATAAACGTGCATTACCCGTTACTCATACCTACTATATATATACATTTTTTGTTATATTATGTCATATATATATAAATTTTTGTTACAATATATATATATATATATATTTATCTATCTAGCCTAAAAGTATAACATCACAATGGTGATGTGGGCCTATAGGAATTTTTTAAATTATTAATTAATTATTTTGTTAAATAAAAAACATAAATTATGAGAAAATAGATAAATCATATATAAATGAGTCTGAAAAGCCACCTTGCCTCATATTTAAATATAAATTTTATGTTAAACATTAATACAACTAAAAAAAATTATTTAGAAAGATTGAGTTAAATCAAGGGAATTTTTTAGTTTTATGTAAGTTGAAAAGTCATAATGCAAAAATACAGTCCATAGAAACTTTATTCATTTATACGGCGTACTATAAAATTTTAAATATTTTTTTGCAAAATTACGATTTGCTTAAAGAATGGGTCTGAAGAAAATTTTGGAGTTATCTTCTCCTCTAGCTTCAGTGAGGACCATTAAGCAACCAAAAATTGATCCTGATAATGATGACCGCCATTGGCAGAGTCTTTGCGGGGCAACCTTGCTGGGGTTTGTTGATCTCCACAACCAAACAGTGGCCATTGGCGATAGCGGGTACCGTCGTCGAATTTGCATCCAACGTAACGTTCTCAAAGGATTATCACAACCTTGATATACTTCTAAGAACATATCATCGTTTTCTCCCTGCGCTTCTCTTTCTTTGGGCAAAACTTGTACACGCTTTATCTCTATCTTTCTCCCTCTCTAGATTTGGCATTTGTATTGTAACTAAAAATATTAAACGCAAATCAACTGCAAAGTATAAATAAATTACCATTTCAATTTTATTTCCATTTCCTCTCAACTCTAGTTTTCTATCTACTCCCTCTCAACACATTATATATATATATATATAGTAGATGACAAACAATTTCATTCTCTCCTACCGATTTCATTGCCCCTATAAGGCTGTCAGGGAATTATTAAGAAAAGTTTGAACTCACTCTATCAAGAAAAGTTTGAACTCACTCTATCTTAACATCAACAAAATCCTTGTCATTTGTGTGTATATATATATGTAACACACAAATTTTATTTATTTGTCCTTTTTTTTCTAGATAATTTAGAGTGTGAAAGATTATACAAGCTCCAAGGAAAAAAGAGAATGAGAGATGGCAGCAAATGCATATATTTGAACCCAAATTAATTTTATCTTTCCTCTATTAAAGTGCACTATTTATGAATAGTACATTACAATTCACTTGGCTTTCCTTTATTTATGGTGTTCACATGTCTTATGTATGGGGTTGCATTGTATTGCAAGATAGTTGCATTGAGTTGCATTTTGCAATTTGCAAAGAGTTCATTTTATATTGCAATTGCTTGCATTTGAGATTCTAGTGTGTTGCTTTAGGTTGCATTCAACATGCATTTCAGGTTGCATTAATTGTATGAGGATGAAATTTCAAAATGAGATTTAAAGTTGATTTAGACTGCATGGGGTTGCATTTGAGGATGGAGTGAGTTGCATGAGAATGAAAGTAGAATATTAGCTTTTTAAAGTTGATTTAGGTTGCATGAAGTTGCATTAAGCATTCATTTGAGATTGCAGTAGGTTGCTTAAGTTCCATACAAATGAAATTAGTGATTAGTGGTGAAAAATGCACATTTGTTTATTTTAATTGTCAAAATAAATTAAGTTTTAATTAATATTTTCATGGAATTAATATGATATATTCTTACATTGGAAATATTTTATTTTAATTTAATTTATTTATATTTTATAGAAAATAAAGTGTATTTTGGCAGTTGGAAACAAAGAAAAAAAAAAGAAATTAAGAATTAGAGCTGAAAAAAATTAAAAAGTTGGCATTTTTAAAGTAAAGTAGCCGAGGCTCGTCTCCTCCCCAAGCCCATTGCCTAACGCCAAGCCAAGCCATGGTGCCGCCGAGCTGAGCCATGCCTGACGTACCGGCCAGCAGCCTGCCTAACGCCCCATCAGCTGTGTGTGCACCTCGGTCTACGTGCAACAACTCATCCTCCACCTGCAAGCAAGAAAGCAACATATTTATAATAATTATAATATTTTAGTTGGAGCATTCTCAATACACGTGATTTGAATATTGTTTTACTATTATATTATTTTTATTATTTATTTTCAAAAGCTTTATTTTATTTAACTTTGTACTCCACTTAGTTTTTACTTTGCATTTGAGTCCTCCTTCCTCTCTATAAATAGAGACAATTATTCATAGTTGAGAATGTAAATTTTAGGTAGCAAAACTCTACCAAATTTTAGTCTCATTTCTCATATTTTCTCTCTAGAATTTCATGAAAGTGTCTAGCATAATAGACTAACCTTCTTAGGAAGCTTAGGATGATCTTATATGCACTATGACTTTGTTTGATATTTTTGACTCACCATGTGCTTAAGTTTTATATATTTGAGTGATTTATTTTCTTTCATCTCTAGTTCTTCATCTTGTTATCTATATTTATGTTTAATAATAGTATATAGATTTTGTCAAGCACTGTCTATGTATTATCAAATTAGTGAAAATAATATAGATAATATCTTTATCATTTTCTCCATCTCATTCATATATATTTACTTTTGCTAAAATCTATATAGAATTAGTCATGCTCTTTCTATGTATTTTTTAAATACTAAAAGTAATATTTGTGTTAGGTTTTATGTCCAATCTTTTATTGCATTATTTCCAATGGCATAATATCATTTTTAGAATTCTCATAAGATTTATCTCATCTTTCCATGGTAAAGAATAGTAATCTCTTGAATACATTTTTGTGAAACATATTTGTGCTTCAATGTTAAATCTTCCAAATGACTAGTTGGGATGTGAACTACTCATTTGTGTAATTTTTATGAATCAAAGATCTAAATAAATAAGTATGCATATTGGTGACTCTTGATCATTTCTACTTGTTACCTATTGTTACATCACACTTTTGTTTATCTTTATTTCTAATATTTAAATCTACAAAACAACAAAAATATCACTTGTTCTATTTTTCTTATATTATTTATCTCTAAACATTATTTATTGATTAACTTTAATTCATTGTCTTTTTGTGGAATCGACCGCCTGATCTATACTATAACCACCGCTTGGTGGATGCATGTTTTGGAAGTTAAACAAATTTTGTCGCCGTTGCCGGGGAGGTAGTAGTGAAAAAAAGTTTTTCGATAAATTTTGCAAAACAGGTAAGTAATTCTATCTTTTTATTTTTGTGTATATTTCTCTAGGATTTTTTTTTTAGATTTATCTTATTTACCCTTAAAAAAATTAAAATAATCACTATCATTTTTTTATTGTTCCTTTTTAGTTAGTTTGTCATTGTTGTACTAAAAAAAATTGCTATCATTTCTTTTCTAGGATTTGTTAGTTTTATTCTTAGTTTATTTTTTATTTTTTTTTTTGTTATTAGTTTTTTTTATTTTTAGGTTTTAAATCTTTTAAAAAAATCATAAAATACAAACAAAAAAAAAAATTAACAAAGCTTGTTGTGTCAACATAAGCAATTTTTGCTTAAAGGCCAATTTGAGTAAAGTTTCATCCATGCTTACTTAGTAACATCGGGGAGTTCTAGTAAGTGTTGGTTGTAAGAGGACCCCTTTTTGTGAATTGTGACCCCTCCACAATTATCTAGCAACCTAGGGGAGTTCTAGATAAAGTTTGGGTCTTAAGTGGGACCATTCTAAAAACCTCAAATCGACCTGGAAACAAGTAAAACAAAAAAAATAAAAAATAAAAAAATCACAAAAGCGAAATAACAAAAAAAAAATGAATGAAAAAGAAAAGAAACGTTTCGAGTGTATTTTCCAATGTATTATTCTTCATTCAGAAACAACCATAATTCTAGTGCTACTGAGGGTACTAGCCGTTTGAGAGGTGCATACAAACTTAGTGTAAGAGATTACCGAGAACTTGAGATCTAAGAAACTAAGTTTGAAAGAGAAAGTTACGAGGTTCCCGAGATAGATTATGATGAACGTTATTGTGACTTTGAAAGAGTCGACCATAGGAATCATAATTCTAGTTGGACCAACCCCGTAGATTTTAGTTGGAAGCCTGGGTACAACTACCGTGCACCACCTCACATGAATTTTGAGAAAAATTTTCCTAACTTCCCACATGAACCTCCATATAATGTCTGCACTAATACAAATTCCTTAGAGGGCACTTTACACACATTTATAGAGGAGCAAAGAGAATTCAATAGACAATTTGTGGAAGATTTTAGGGAAAATAGTACTCAACTTTCATAATTGACCAACGTTATTATTTCACATAATTTAAGTCAATTCCCATCCCAATCTGAGGCCAGAACACCATCCCCTACTCTCAGTTCTAAACCCATTGAGGATGATGCTATTACCATTTGGAGTGAAACTCTTTCCCATACCTAAATTCTTCCAACCACTCCAAAGAAAAATGGAAGCTATCATACTGATGTGAGAGACTTAATCGTTGAGGAAATCATAAACATGTTTGCAATGAAACATTCACCCAATTTCCTCCACGATTTTCAGCCCAAACATTTCCTTTATCCTGAAAATCTTACTAACGCTTCTATTTTTGAGACACAGGATAAAAAAAATTCATTTTGTGATACAGGATAGTATGCAAATATGCTGTTGGTAGACTTACCTAAGAGCGATGCTTTTGTCTACCAAAGACTGATCATGTTTTATCTTTCTTTTTAGTGTGCTTTATTTTAATTTGTGTCTTTATTTTATGTTGCAAATTTTACTTTTTGGGGTTTTGTTGTTGTTGTTGTTGTTGTGTTGTTGGTTATCATATTCCATTTTTCTCCTACAATGGGCTTAATGTTAGACATTGAGGACGATGTCTCAATTCAAGTTGGGGGTAGTAGGCATATTCATGCGTTGAAATATATTTTGATTACCATTTTGAAATTTTGAGTTAAATGTTTGCAAAACTCATGACAACATAATTTTTGTGAGATAGTTTTTGTTATTTTTACTATTAGGAAGTAATTTTTTAGAGTAATTTCATACACAACCAAACATTGAAAAAAATGAAAAATTTCCCACATTCAATTGAGAAAAATACTAAAGTTTAAAGCTTTTAATATTTATGAGATGTGAGAATGAGAAAAAAACTTTGAAAACTTCTATTGATCATTTGAGTTGGTAAAATTAATTTTTGGGATTTAAAACATGACATTTACTAGAGGGATCATTTTTGTTTTAAAGAGTCTTTGTTGTATTTTATTGTAATTTTCCTTTTAATTTCTTGTAATTTTTTTATTATTCTTATGTTGTCTCTTGTCAAAAAAATTATATAAAAAATAAAGAAAAAGAAGAAATATATTAAAAAAAATGAATGAAAAAAAGAAGAAAAAAAAAGAGAACAAGAGCAACATTTTTCTTCTTCATCTTTTGTAGTTTTGTTGAAAAAAAAAATTGTCAAATTAAAAAAAAGTCAACATTACTACAATTGTTTTCAATTTATGTCATAAAAAAAAAGTTTGTGTATTTTATTTTTGTTTTTTATTTTGGCTCTTAATATCATTTTGTAAAATCCCGAAAGTTCTTATGTTATTTAGATTCTAATTAATTGATTAGCCTATCTTTTGATCAATATTAGTTAATATTATTTGTCCAAAAACGATAACATTTATTTTTTAGTGTTAATTGATAAATTTCCAACTCCAAGAGTGTCAACCATCTCCCATAAAAATACTTTCAATACCTTTGTGAGGATTTCGGGTTGAGACTTTATTCTTTGGTGATTTTTCAATATTGTTTGTGTTGTAAATTTTGGAAAGAACGATATGGTTAGGTGCACACACACAAAACTCTTGAATTACAACTTTGATAGTTTTAAATAACATTTTCTAAATTCTCACTAAATATTTTGTTAAGTGATTTTGCATAATTTAGTTCACTAATTCACCTCGGTAATAATTTTTATCCGCTTTAATAGCTAGGGACTAGCAATAACCTAGTTGGGGGTTGTGATTAGTGGTGAGAAATGCACATTTGTTTATTTTAATTGTCAAAATAAATTAAGTTTTAATTAATATTTTCATGGAATTAATGTGATACATTCTCACATTAATTGGAAATATTTTAATTTAATTTAATTTATTTACATTTTGTAGAAAATAAGTGTATTTTGGCACTTGGAAACAAAGAAAAAAAAAAGCAAGAAATTAAGAATTAGAGCAGAAAAAAAATAAAAAGAGTTGCCATTTTTGAAGTAAAGTAGCCCAGGCCCGTCTCCTCCCCAAGCCCACCGCCTGACGCTGAGCCGAGCCACGTCTGACGCACCTGCCAACCGCATGCTAGCTGCGTGCCATCCACCTGCCACTGTCTGCCAGCCGCCTGCTCACGCCAGCAGCTGTGTGTGCACCTCGATCTGCGTGGAGCATCTCATCCTCCACCTGCAAGCAAGAAAGCAACATATTTATAATAATTATAATATTTTAGTTGCAGCATTCTCAATACATGTGATTTGAATTTTGTTTTGCTTTTATATTATTTATATATTTATTTTCAAAAGCTTTATTTTATTTAACTTTGTAAACCTCACTTAGTTTTTACTTTGCATTTCAGTCCATCCTTCCTCTCTATGAATAGAGACAATTATTCGTAGTTGATAATGTAATTTTTAGGTAGCAAAATTCTACCAAATTTTAGTCTCATTTCTCATATTTTATCTCTAGAATTTCATGAGAATGTCTAGCATAATAGGCTAACCTTCTTAGGAAGGTTAGGATGATCCTATATGCACTATGACTTTGTTTGATATTTTTGACTCACCATGTGCTTAAAGTTTATATATTTGAGTGATTTATTTTCTTTCATCTCTATTTCTTCATCTTGTTATCTATATTTATGTTTACTAATAGTATATAGATTTTGTCAAGCACTTTCTATGTATTATCAAATTAGTGAAAATAATATAGATAATATCTTTATCATTTTCTCCATCTCATTCATATATATTTACTTTTGCTAAAATCTATATAGAATTAGTCATGCTCTTTCTATGTATTTTATAAATAGTAAAAGTAATATTTGTGTTAGGTTTTATGTCCAATCTTTTATTGCATTATTGCCAATGGTATAATGTCATTTTTAGATTTCTCATAAGATTTATCTCATCTTTTCATGGTAAAGAATAATAATCACTTGAATATATTTTTGTGAAATATATTTTTGCTTCAATGTTAAATCTTCCAAATGAACAATTGGGATGTGAACTACCCATTTGTGTAATTTTTATGAATCAAAGATCCAAATAAATAAGTATGCATATTGGTGACTCTTGATCCTTCCTACTTGTTACCTATTGTTTCATCACACTTTAGTTTATCTTTATTTCTAATCTTTAAATCTCAAAAACAACAAAAATATCACTTGTTCTATTTTCCTCATATTATTTATCTCTAAACTTTATTTATTGATTAACTTTAATTCCTTGTCTTCTTGTGGAATCGACCGCCTGATCTATACTACAACCACCGCTTAGTGGATGCATGTTTTGGGCGTTAAACAATTAGCATGATTTTTTTTAAGTTGTCATAGTTTGCATTGAGTTGCATATGAGTTTTCATGAGTTCTTTTAAGTTGCAACAAATTGCACTAGGTTGCAGTTACTTGCATGGACTTGCATTTGAGGTTGAAATGGGTTGTTAAATTTTCCAAAAGTGCATTTGGGTTGCTTTAAGTTGCTTTTAAAATTGCATCCAGTTGCATGAAGTTGCATTGAGTTGCATTTGACATAAGAATTGGGTTACATTGTTTTGCATGTGTTATTAATTTAGCTTGTGTGAGTTGCAGTGGGTTACTTTAGGTTACATTGGGTTCTTTAAGTTGCTTTAGGTACTTTAGGTTGCATTGAGTTGTTTGTGGTTGCATATGAATTTTTAGATTGGGAACAATGGGTTGAATTGAGGTTGTATGGGGTTGTTGCAACGTATTCAACCTATTAAACCTTTGTTGCAACTACTTTTGAAACAATTGCAATTTCTCTCGCCACATTTGCAACCTCTGTCACAATATCTACAACCTTTGAGGTTGTATAGGGATGCATGAACTTGCATGTAAGGTTGTTTTAGGTTCCATTGGGTTTGCATTTAAGGTTACAATGGGTTAGATGAGTTTGGTTCTTTTAGGTTGCATTTGAAATTGCATGGGGTTGCATTGGAATTGCATAGACTTGCATGTGTTGCCATGTGTTGTTTTAGGTTGCATGGACTTGCATTTGATGTTGCAGGGAGTTGCATTAGAGTAGGTTGCATGAGTTGCATGATAATGAAATTAGAATATGAGTTTTTATGTTACCATGAGTTGCATGGGCTTGCATTTGAGGTTGTAGTGAGTTCTTTCAGAATGCTTTAAGTTGCATTGGGCTTGCATTTTAAGGTTGGTTTATGATGCATTTGACTTGCATTTAAGTTTGCAGTGGGTTGTAACATCTTTTAAAATATTTGCAACTTGTGTTACAACATTTGCAAAACTACGCAACCTCTTTTAAAATCTCTACAACCTATCCAAACTCTTTTGAAACCTTTATATCCTTTGAGGTAGCTATTGATATGCAACCAATGTAACTTTTGTTACAACATCTTTTAAAATCTTTTATGTTTAAGGTAGCTATTAGTATGCAACATTTGTTGCAATGTAACTTCTACAACCTTCATTGTAACCTCTGCAATCTTTGTTGATCATTTGAAACCTGATATGCAACCTTTGTAATCTTAATTTGGAAAGAATATTTTATAAGTTGCTTTAATTGCATACAAAGTTGCTTAAGTTGCTTTAATTTTTTTTAATTGTTTTAGTTGCATTTGAGGTGCATGGGTTGCATTAGGCTTGTTTTGACATATGAACTGGATTGCATGTATTGACTTTTGTAAATTTAGGTTGCATTGAGCTTCATTTAATGTTGCAGTAGGTTGCATGAGTTGCAAACTGATAAAATTAGGTTATAACATTTTTTAAGCGGTCATGGTTGCATAAGGTTGCATGTCATATTTCAAATTGCTAAGATTGATTTAAAAGTATCACAAATGCAACTTAATTTACCCAACTGAACTTCTTGCTGCAAAGAAGAAGCTTAATGACCCTAGCTTTAAGCTTATACACGTCGTGGATGATGGGCAAGGAAATGGGAAATGAGAGTGTATGGGACAGAGGAAATGGGAAGAGAATAGAGAGTGTGACAATTGAAATAGGAAGAGAAGATGGTTTGTGAGAAAGAGAAAACAAGAGAGAGAAATTAGAACGTGATAGATAAAAGCAGAAGAAGAAGAGAGAAAAATGGACTGGATTGAAGAGAGTAGAGAGAAACATGGACTAGATTGAAGAAAGAAGACCAAAGCAGAGAGACCGCAAAATTGAAATATTAAAATATATTTTAATATAAAAGTAAAAAAAATACAAAATACAAAAATGAGAGAAAAAGTATAAAACTGCAATAAACTGGAAAAAAAATATAAATTACAGTATATACAATAATTTCCCTTAAATAAATTGCCTATATAAGAAAAAAATACTAATATTTGGACATATTACAAATCAAAATGAATAAATAGTACTTTATATATAGACTAAAAGTATAACATTACAATGGTTTGTAAAGCATGTAGACTATAGGGATTATTTTAAATTGTTAATAGTTCTTTTGTTAAATAAAAAAATCACAAATTACGAGAAAATAGATAAATCATATATAAATGATTATAGGTTGACACCTGACCTCCTTATGACTCTCATTTATATAAGTATATAGATTATAAATTTCCTTTCCACTTGCACACTTTTACTCTTCAAATACACTTGGACATGTACTCACTCTTGATTTGCACACCTCACCAAGAGATCAAGTCCCTTATTTATTATAGGGATATTTGCGGTGAAAGTACATAAATTATTGTGTTTGTAGCACTTAAGTACATAAGTTAATTTTTTGGCGGGGGAAGTACCTTCTGTCCATGTTTTGGTGCAGCTTAGTGCATCTGTTTGTTTCACCATTAAGTTCACCACATGGTGTGAAATTTACTTATAATTTGTGTACATTTGCCGTAGATATCTCCTAACTTGTGTACTTTCGCTACAAATATCTCTTAAATTGGGTATTTTCGCCTACATGTCACAATTGAACTTAACGGTAAGAATTGACGGTTGTACTGAACTACACCAAAACATGGACAGAAAGTACTTTCGCCGCTAATAACATAACGTCGATACTTAAGTGTTAAAAACACAATAAATTTGGTACTTTCAAAGCAAATATTCATTTATTATATTATTCAACAAGTTAGTGAATGAACCGACTTTTGTGGTAATCCTTATTTTACACATGCAACTACTAAAAAAATATTAGCATGTTTTGAGTATTTTGAATATAAGAAAAGGAGGACACAAAAAGATTTTGAAAAATAAAAAAAAAATGGAGTGCAAGAATGTTACTTTAGACACCACATGTCTTTTATTTTATACATATATAAGACTTTATTTGGAGAAAAATTAAAATAATGAAATATAAAAGCAACCTTTTGGTGGGAAAAACTGAACAAAAAAAAAGTATTCATGAACTAAATAATAAACCATACAAAATTGGAATAATGCACTACAAAAATAAAAATTCTATTATTTAATGATAATTATTTAGTCACACCATAAATTTTTTGACTCTAAATATCATTTTAATCACAACTAAAAACTTATTGTAATTAAAAATAATATTTTGTTGTAAATTATTACAGCTATAATTTTAGTCACAATCTTTTATGTATAATAATTATATTTGGCGTGTTTAAAAATACATTTAGCTACTATATTTTTTAGTGATAACATAATTATGGTGATACTTTTTTTGCCACAAATTCTTTACTTTGTCACAAAATAGTGATGTACCAAATGTAAAAAAAAAAAAATTGTATTGCTGATACATTCTTTTGAATTACAATATTAAGCATTAATTAAATAAGAAAAAAAAAACCAATTAAGAAAACGCCAGTACCCAAAAATAACACACCTCACTGTATTCAAAATTCATACTCTACATGGTCATGTATACAAGAAAAACAATAATAGGATACTGGCATGTCTATTAAAGTTACTGATATACAATTTTTTCCCCTAAAAAATTTGCTTTTTTATTTCTTCATGAACTTTTTTGTTTTAATACTATTTTAGTTCAGCTTTTTTCTCATCGAGAAGGTTGCTTTTTTGTTTCTTTCTTTTGACTTTTTATTTTAACAAATTTTATTTTTCATTTTTCCCCTCCAATCGAAAGGTTGCTCTTTTCATTTCTTTCTTTTAACTTTATGATTTAATACTTTCTTTTTGTTCAGTTTGCCCTGTCCACGTATCGCTTTTCTTATAAACAAAAATAGACTGTACTATGGATTGTTATATTATTTTATTACCTTTTTTGTTCAGTTTTTTCCTACCGATTTTTTTTTTTAATTTCTATAGTTTACAGACTACAGAGGATTCGATCCAAGTTTAGATTTTGAAATAAACTTATTAGGTGTACTAATATTAAAAACAAAAGATCCCGTTAATGAACTACGCAAGAAATATTAGCTATACAAGCATGTTAATTAGTGGCATACTTGCGCCACCACCACAACAATTAATTAACACAAAGATCTTCATTTATTTATAATTATAAAAGGTGGATTATGCTGATAAAAAAAAAACAATTGCAAACCATTTTTTCATCCAAAACGGTAACTCATTAATCATACCACGTAGTAGTTTCATCTTTCATCACATTCCCTAATAATTAATTTTAGAATAGTCAAAGTGGCCGAGAAACGGCTTTGAGGAACTCCATGTCGTCTTCAAGCTTCGCCATGCTCTCTTCCTTCATTGAAACATATGCTTCGATTCCATTCCCCGTTTTAGTGTCCACGAAAGCCGCAAGATTGTCATAATCCAAAGAGGCCGAGCCCACCCAAGTTGGCTTCCCCCAACCAAAGTCAGCATCATAAAGAGGAAACCTACATAAACTTGTGAAACCAAACGAGATCAACTGTCCATTCATCGATAATTCTTCTATGTATTTGTTGAAGAGTTTTGTTTTCACATCGTCTCCTTCTTGAACCTTTCTCACATAATCCATGTCCATTTTTTCTAACCCTGCTCTTATCTCCTTCATCGCCACATAACCGTAGTCATCTTTCTCATAAGAACTTAACATCGTAGAAGGGAAATAAGCGTAGCTGTGCCGATAAATATTCCCGAAAGAATGTTCCGGTAGTGGAGGATCTAACTTCGGACGAAGATTCACAGCATGAATCACCGCGTAAACTTTCTTAGTTTTGTCAGAATTTTCGTCGTCGTCGCAACTGGTTGCCGCCACGAAACGACTCCATATGAAAGCAGATAAGGCCTCAACTCGAGACGGTCGTCTCTTACCCTCCAAGCATGTTTTTTTCTCGTACTTTGACCTAATCGCCTCTATCGTAGAGCTTTCAAACACAAACCTCTTCGATATGACCTCGGGCGAGGTTCCCCTATTTGGATCAAACTCGAGATCATGCAACGGTGGAAAAAGCATAGCCGAAACGAATTCGGGATGCGATATATGATCGGCTTCTCTACGAGCGATGGCGACCAAAGTTTTGATGAACATAATGGAAGACAGAGCATCGGCTATCTGATGTGAAGTGCATAAGCCAAGAGCGATTCCACCACTTTCGAAGACATTGAGTTGGACACCAATGGAAAATTCAGTGAGTTCATTGATTTGGAATGGAAGGAAGTTGCTAAGTTCACTCGGGAGGGGATACTTTATGGCTTGGGAAAGATGGCACGGACATTTGACTCGGGCTACTGAGTATAAAACTCCCTTGTCATTACAGTCAACGAATCGGTCGTTCTTGACTCGCCCGGCTAGAGGGTAATAAAGAGTTAAGACCTCAGATAAAGAGTTCTTAATCTTGTTTGATATTTCGTTGATCTTCGACTCATGATCTTCTATTTCATAGAAGAAAACGAAAGGATTGTATCTTTTGGCAGATAATTGATCAAGAAAAGATAGTTGATAATGGCGAAAATGATTAGGGGTTGGAGATGAGGGCTTGATAATCTCATTAGATACTACCTCAACTTCCACTTTCATATTGTCTCTCTGCAACAAATTTAAAATTCTTCAAACTGATTTTTCTTGGTTGTTTTGGTGTGTATGGTGCTATTAGCAGTATGCGTGGACAAAACCACGTGTATGTTAATGTTTGATCATGCTATTAATTAATTAAGGAAACTGGAGCAACAAGCAGAGCTGATATCATCATACTTTCAGAGAGAAGGCACTGTTTTGAATAATTGTGAAGTAAAGCTACATTTGGACGAATTATGAAAAAAAAATTGCTAGCACAAAAAAAACATGTCTAAAACTTATACTTTTTACCTACCTTGTTTTACTTACTTTCTTCAATTGGGATAGCTAGTTGTTAAATTATAATTTATAACATGTTTCTTGTTTGGTGGTTTTTATTAGCCAAATATTTTTTTTATTTAAAAACTTTTTTTTTTCATTTTTGATTTCGTATTGTTATTTCTTTCTGACATTATTTTTAAATATTTTGCTTACAATTTTTTTGTACCTAGTGTTTTTTATTTTATATATCCGAACATTTTACTCATTTCTTGACTATTGCCTTTGTTAACTAGTCTTAGGACTGACTACGATGCCAAGAGTTATACTCTTATTGTTCCACCTCATATTAATTTTAAAACATTATTTAAAACTAGAAAAAAATTAATTAAAAATATGTTTTAAAAAAATAAAAATTACTTTAAAATAAATTAATTAATAGTTTAATAAAGTTTAAAAAGTTATTATTTTTTCTCCTTTTGGTCTGATTCTTCTTCATCATCTCAAATTCTCAATAACTCAATTTCAAAGCATTCAAGCATATCCCAAATCAGATCCTAATAATCCAAATTCAAGAGAAAAGACATACACTTTAACCGTAAAAACTTAATTTTTTTTATTTAATAAAATAATATTTTTTTTTATATAAAAGGTAGGACCCACCTGAGTCAAAGAGTCAAATGACTCTTCTCCATTTCCCTCTCTCTCCCCGACTCCACTCCCTTCTTTCTCTTTCTTTTTCTTTTTTCTTTCCTTTACTCTTTCTTTCTACGGCAAGCCATGACAAGCTCCAGACCCGAACACCCACCACCGGAGCTCCATTTCTGATATGTGCCAGAGTTACATCTTCCGTGATCAGCGATGACAATAACCCCCAAGTTTGGTGGCAACTGGAGCAGGGACGCGCTCGTACCGAAGCTCTAAAGTTTCGCCGTCGAAACTTTAAGGCGACACTCTGGCCAACTCCGATGTCTGTTTAACAATTGGTTGGTACTGTTGAAATCAGCGTCGCGGGAGGAAGATTGTCCACTAAACCATTTTGGTCAACTCGCCGTTTTTCTCCGACGATATTTTTGGATCTCCCCCCTTTGGAAGCTTTTTTCAGCAACCGGGGTCATTTGGGCAAATAGGTTGTACTTCCATGATGTACTCATCAAGATGATCGTTTATACATCGAAAGTTAATTTCCGTCATCGTTGCTAAAGCACCACCATCGCCCATCGCGAACTGCCACGCTGCACGACTGTAATGAGATTTTTTATTGTCTTTAAATGGTATCATGATATATGTCATTGAAATCGGTTTGAAGAGTACATTGCGATGATGATAATTATTTGTTCAGTTGAGGATTGTTGGAAAAAGTGACTTTGAAGCAGGCTCAACTACTTGGAACCTATTAATAGGGGGTTTAAGAGCGACTTTTTGGACAGAGGATAACGATCCTAAGGAGGTAAGGACTCAACTTAGTTCTTAGACTTGTTTTATATGTATCGAATACACTACAAGAAATTCGACATTTACCTACCAATATTATTCGTGGGTAAAGAAAGCATATTGGTAGGTAATAGTTAGTAAAGAAATATATCATTGCCTATGTTTGCCGAGTTTTTCGGAAACTAGAATAATAAAAGATAAGAGAGATTAAGAGGAAAGGATTTAGAAGTTGCAAGCAAGATTTTTACGTGGTTGGGGCGTTAATGAGCCTTAGTCCACGAGACAATTGTATTAGAGCTTAGAGAATCTATATCAATGGAGTTTTCTACAAGTTTCAGCTGAGTAACTGCTTACAAGATAGGGATCCCCCATCCTCAATGCCCCACTATCTGTATTTATAGGTTTACGGGTGCACTGGGCTTGGGCCGGGCTGACCCGAGCCCAATAAGGGTGTAAATACCGCTGACTTCTCTAATGGAAGCCCAATACAAATGATTAAAGCATAAAAAATACACTAATTTGAGCCCACTGGGCCAGCCCAAACCACATCTGTCATCCGACAAATTGGAGCTTTGGTCTGAGCATCTCGGGTTACGAGGCAGATTCAGGGGACAAGATCGGTCAGAGTAGTGGAGGCGCAAGTCTAAACCAACGGCGTACAATCCTGAGGTAGCATTTTCTGCAGGTGAAGCATGGGGACAACCCCCACGCTTCATGGGACGAAGTCAGGGTCACGGACGCTTTACCTTGCCAACCTCGGACAACTGACCCGGGTTCATTTACCAACGTCCCCCTCCGTTCGTCAAGGTCTCGTACCATTTACCAGGGGCCCGGATCATTTACCAGGAAACCGGACCGTTTACCAGGAGCACAAAGTGTTTACTAGGTGCTCAGATTATTCCACGAGGATCCCGGACCATTTACCAGGCTCCGGGATCATCCACTGCGATCCCGACTGTCATCCAAAAGCCACGCTCATACCATCTCCCGTATAACTGTCCCGGACGATACTCCCCGGATGCCCTTTAGGCCTCATCTAGACTCGAGCTGCCAACGTCTATTTTATTCTTTGCCAAACGGGCCTGGTCTGGGCCCAAACTCATTCGGGCGACCCGTGGGCTTGAAGCGTGGACCCGGGTGCCCGAAAGGAAACGAGGGTAACATTTACCCCCCAAGCCTTCATCTGGGCTTGCGCGGTGGAGGCTTGTCTCAGTCCCGGATCTTCCCCGCATTTCCTGGTTCGTTTCCAAAGTGACGGGTTCGCGGCGGGGGGCATTACGTGCTAGACGAGTGTGGAGCTACTGCCTGCCACGTTGACCTGGACCGCGTCCCACGAGCCCGGACTGTTTGCCAGGGTCCGTGTTCGTTTACCAAGGCCCTGGTTCACTACGAGGGATACATGTGTCCCCTAGCAACTGTCGCATTGATGGCACTTGATCCTGAAAGGTCAACAAATACCTCATGGGTCACTATACTAAGGCTATTATGTCGGCTCGGTCACAAAGCATCCCATCCGCACGAGCGTTTCCCATTATTATTTCTGCGACAAGGAGGACCGTACGATGGGGCGGCCTTTGAGGTGCTCTTCTTTCTAGGATGTTGGATCGGAGCAGCGCGGATCGCGCCTCGGGGATACTGTGATCCAGTACTCGAGTGGATCCATTAATGTCCCTGCACGATCCTGGACCGTTTGATAGGGGGGATTGATCCCAATCGTTAAATCAAAACCAACACTTTGGAACTTATAAATACCCCCAGGCTTTCATTTGAAAAACTTTACTTTATGGAGCCAGAAAAAGAAACTCGAAGGATTTGTTTATGACCGAGCTTGCCGACGATATTTTCCACCGTCTGCTCCGTCTTCACTGTCGCCTATTTCCAACGATTCTTATATCTGCACCCTCACCTGAGCAGACGATACCAGCCTGCCCTCTCGACGAGCTGCCGAATTTCCTCCAACAGTACAAAACTGAGATTCTACCGTCACTGTCACTGGACAACCACCATTTTTCACGACCAGCAACTTACATTAAGCTTTTCTGACTTTCACCTTTACACATCCATATATATATATATAGATCTGCTTAGGCTGCTAGACCTTTCCTGTGCTTAGAATTAGAGTGTTAGGGAAAGGAAACCTGGTCTGGGCTGCTCTGGACCCCTTCGGGTTCGAGTGGTTCCCGGACAAGCGGTAATATGCCAGCTTAGGAGTGCAGTCTTTCTTTTTTGTTCCTGATTAGTGTCTTGCGGATCCCTGGTGATCTCGGACTTGATCCGGAGGGGACTCTTCCAAGCAGTTCATAGGAGAGCCCCCGTACCTTAACCAACCTTCTTGGGTTTTGGTGCTAACTTCTTGGTTTGTTTGTTTTCTTCTGTCTTGCTCCTAGATCATTAGCCATGACCTCGGGCGTCACCCTTCACTCGGAGGAGCAAGTGGCCCCTATCACTCTGCCTGGGTCCAAGACTCCCAAAGGCAACATGTGGGAGATGGATGAGGTGTCCAACCTGTTCCGGAACTACCGGGTGCTATACGCCCTGGAGAAGCGTTCGGGCGTGGAGTCGACTCCCGGACTGTTCCATAACCGCCTGGCCAGGAGAGAGGAGAAGACCCACACCTCTGTGGGTGGATTCGGGGCCTGGAGCGTAGGCCACATCAGTGCGGGAGCCACACTCCCGCTCCACGACTATTTCGTGTGATTCTTGACGTTCGTGGGGATCATACCTTTCCAGCTTCTGCCCCTAGCATACCGACTGCTTGCGGGATGGTGCATCTTCTGTGTCGCAAGGGAGATCTCGGAACCGACCCTGGTAGAGGTCTTGTACTTCTACAAGCTCGAGCCGTAAGTCAATGTCAAGGACAAGACCCTGGACAGCTTCTACAGGCTTAAACCGCGGGGCAACTACCTTGCTCCTACCAACACCTGGAAGCATCCCTCAGACACCAAACATTACTGGTTCATGACATCCAGGTTTCATATAGAAACGAACCCCACGCTGATGTTGGACTTCTAGCGAGTGAGTAAGTGGTTTCCCGTTCCCTGGCTTCCCTTTTTTTCTTTTTTGTCTTGGTTTTTTATTCCTCATTCTCAACTCATTGTCTTGGGTGGCAGGACCCTATGCTCAGACTCCCCTCATCCAGTTCATCCTGGACAGGAAGAAATTTTAATCCGAGCTAAGCGCGGAGGATTTGGACGTTGGGGGCTATGTCACCACTGACAACCTCCGAGTGATCGGGATGCTCACGGCCCACCAAACGATCAAGGCCCCAAGCCTCCGGGGGATACAATTCGAGATAGACCCCGCACTGAGGGAGGAGCAGGCTCTGAAACACATCAAGGTTGTGGAGGCTGCGACACTGGCGGACGCGGCCAAACGAAAGAAGGACCAAGCTCAGCAGAGGGAGGCAGCCGCCTCCGAGGAGCTGGAAGCCCTCTTCGACGAGGCACAGCCGAATACGGGGACCCCCGGAGCTAGCGTATCAGGGCGAGGTAACTCACCTTTGATTTTGACTTATGCTCCCCAAGTTGGGGACTTATTTAGGGATAGGCTAGCACACTGATCGGCTAAAGGGGAAATGAGACCTTCGTCTTCCATTCCCGTAGGCTCGAAAATCCTCATGTACTTGTCCGGGTTCCTTCAATACGGGAACGTTCTACACCTGGATGACATGGGAGACCGAGTTTACTCTTTTTCCTTAGGAGAATTAAGTCAGGTTCGGGGCCCAGATAAGGGTGCGTCCCAGACCAGTTTTAGTCTTGATTTCCTTGTTCGCTCATTCATTTTACTAACTCTTTTTTGTTTGTGTTTATTTCAGAAGATTCTGACATGTCCAACCCGGTGGACAAGATGAAGCAGACCCTCGAGATTCGAGCCGCCAAGGAGAGGGCCGCGGCCAGGAAAGCTGCTAGGAACGCGCCTAAGCAGAGGCCAGTGCCGGAGCTTCAATCCACCGAGGTGGCCCTGGCAGCGGTTCCGATCAGGATAGTTGACCAGGCAACTGTCCTTGATATTCCCACTCACCCTCCAGTGATTGACCTAGAGCGAGAACCAACGGCGAGCCAGAGCCCCGGGAAATGAGCTGCGGACTTGGGCGCGTCGGAGGCAGAACCAAGAACCAAGAGGTCCAAGACTAGACGCGCTGGTTCGGTCGGGGAGTCATCTGGGGAGATTCTCCCTACCACCAAGGAACTCCCGGCAGCACCGACTCTCCCTGTCCATCCGACCTTACCTGAGGAGGGGGAGGCAGCCCTGCGGGATGAGCAGTCCAAATTAATTTCCCAGACTTGGGAGAGTGGTCGGGAAAGAAGGGAGCGGGTTTACATGGCCTTGACGATTCGTCGTCAGGTCGAATTTGCTAAGCATCTGGCAGCATTCAGTGTCCCCCAGCCAATCGTGGATCGCCTGGTCGCCGAGACGAGTTTTCGCCCCAAACTGGGGCAGGACACGACTCTGTTCGCGGTGGACTTACTGGACCAGGTGGGGAATACCATGTCCAACCTCCAACTGAAGCGGTACGCCACCATCGCCAATCAGGTCATGTTGTTCATATCCCAAGCCCTCCGTCATCAAGCCACCACTGTAAGTTTTATTTGCATCTTCTTTTTCTTCTTCTTCTTGTTTAGTTAGGACTCTTTCTAACTTTTCTTTGTTCCATGATGCTCTGCTGGCACATCGGAATGCCGACTTGGCGGCTGAGATTTCCATGAAGATGGAGACGATCCAGCTGGAGCTGGAGGCGGCCGTGAACCAGCGGGAAGTCATTAAGGAATCCCTGGCCTAGGAGGTTGAAGAGGTCGTCTGAACTAAGATTCAACTTGAAGAGACTATGTCCTGGAGAGAAGCCGAGACCGGCAAGCTGGTGGCCGACCTAGAGGCGGAGCTCCTCCGAGTAAAGGCTCCGCAGGAGGCGGCCGCAGCCCAGTCTACCCAGGATCGGGAGAGGATCAGCTTCTTGGAGTCCCGAGTCAGAGAATTAGACGAGTTACTCCAGCAGGAGGTGAAGGCGCACGATGAGACCCGCTGCGAGAAAGAAATAGCGGATGCCATGATGGAGGTTACCTTCAATGAGGCTATCTACATGGCTTGGCTCCAAGACAAAAACATGAACCTCCTGCTCTACCCTGACCCTGCCGCGAATTGAGGCCAAGGAGAAAGCAAATGCGGAGCCCCTGGACGAGGAAGAGGTGGATGAAGTCATCCTGGATACGTCAGGGCAGGGCGAAGCCTAGGCCCGGGACCTCTTTTTGTTTTTGTTTTTCTTTCATTTTGTAACACTTTTACAAACGTGGGTGTGTCTAAGACAATTTTTTCTGTTTTACCTACGTTATTTTTTTGCATATTTCTTTCCCGTTCTCATTCATTTAAGCTTTCTCTAAGTATTTTACCACTATGCATGAATGAGCCGAGTGTTTGGTCCCGGTTCCAACGACCGGGAACTCTCCTGGTGATCCGTCTTCGAACCTCCACGACCTAGGCTGGATTACTGCTGCTTTTAACCTATCAACTTGCTTTTAATCCTGCTGCTCAGGTTCCAATGGCTTGGGCCATTAGGGAGTTGATAATTATTCCTAAATTTCTTTGCCCAGTTCCCCGTGTTGAAAGTTTGATGGTCTGGACCATCGGAGATTAGTTGATTAGCTTGTTTTGAACCCTAGGTTAGGTTCCCATGGCATGGCCCATTTATAAGATTAATTTTAGACAACTTATACCTGGGGGTCCGCATTCTTATAATCCTATGTTGTTGTAGGAATGACGCGGATGTGTATCTAGTTATTTGGGACCGCGTGTGGTCAACCAAGTTTTAGGTATTTTATATTCTCGGGACATGCATGTTTGAGCCAGGACCAGGCCTGAGCCTTAGGTCCAATATATTGTACCCCCGGACCGCGTACGTCTGGGCTGAGACCAGCCTGAGCCTTAGGTCCCCTATATTGTTCCCCCGGACCGCGTACGTCCGGGCCGGGACTAGCCTGAGCCTTAGGTCCCCTATATTGTACCCCAGGACCACATACATCTGGGCCGGGACCAGCTTGAGCCTTAGGTCTTACTGGGTTTGTACCCCCCAGACCTTGTCGGTTTGGGTCGAGACTAGGCCTGAGCCTTGCGTCCAACCAGGTTTGTACCCCCAAGACCTTGTTGGTCTAGGTCGGGACTAGGCCTGAGCCTTGCGTCCAATCAGGTTTGTACCCCCCAGACCTTGTTGGTCTGGGTCGGGACTAGGCCTGAGCCTTATGTCCAACCGGGTTTGTACCCCCTAGACCTTGTCGATCTTGGCCGGGACTAGGCCCAAGCCTTTGTCTAACTGGGTTTGTACCCCTCAGACCTTGTCAGTTTGAGTCGGGACTAGGCCTGAGCCTTTGTCCAACTGGGTTTTTACCCCCTAGACCTTGTCGGTTTGGACTGGGACTAGGCCTGAGCCTTGCGTCCAACCGGGTTTGTACCCCCAAGACCTTGTTGGTCTGGGTCGAGACTAGGCCTGAGCCTTGCGTCCAGCCGGGTTTGTACCCCCCAAACCTTGTTGGTCTGGGTCAGGACTAGGCCTGGGCCTTTAATTTCCTGCTTTTTTTTTGTTCTCGTATTTGCTCTTACTGGAGATACCCCCCCAAGTGAGCAAAGACTGGTCTTGGGTCACTTGATTAGGGAAGTAGATTGGAATTTTCATTGTTTGATAATATTTCGTTATGACGTTTTGTACACGCCATTTTTATTATTCAAGGAATCGCCCTGAGGCGTACATTGTTTACAATGAAAATATAAAACTGAAACACGCTCTCGTGATTACAAATAGTAGTTACGGAGATGTTCCGCGTTCCAGGCCCTTGGGACATCCATGCCATCGAGCCGCTTTAAACGGTACGTTCCCGGACATACTTCGTGTTGAATTTCATACGGTCCTTCCCAGTTTGGGCCCAGAACCCCCACTCCTGGATCTTGGGTTGTAGGGAAGACTCTTCGCAGAACCAAATCGCCGGTTTCAAACCTTCAGCTTTTTACCTTTGAGTTAAAATGCCGCGCGATCTTGCGTTGGTACATCTTCAACTGAACTTGTGACTCTTCCCGGATCTCCTCGATGAGATCAAGGGATTCCTAGAGTAAGGCGTGGTTCTAGGCAGGATGGTACGTGTCTCTTCTGTGGGATGGGATGGCCCTTTCTACTGGGATGACGGCTTCGCACCCGTACACCATGAAGTAAGGAGTGTGTCTGGTGGACGTTCTTTCGGTGGTCCAGTATGCCCACAGCACGCGGGGTAACTCTTTGGGACACTTGCTCTTGCAGGCTTGGAGCTTTTTCTTCAATGTTCCTTTCAAGATTTTGTTGACGGCCTCCGCTTGCCCGTTCGCTTGAGGCCTGATGTAACGACCCCAAATTCGCTAATGAGGCTTAAGGGCCTTGATTAGTGTGCCGGGAGGGCATTACTGGGTTAAGTGTGGTTTGCATGACTTTATTGATTTGAATGCATAATTATATGGTTAATAATGCTTGTGTGATTATATTGGCTTTAATGTGATATGTGTATATGGTAATTGTGAGAACCACATTATTATGTGGGTAGGTCTGCAGAGCACGACTCAGGGCGAACCTAGAGCTAGTTAGCGGGGAAAAGTCACAACAGGGCTTAACAGCTGACTTTGGATAAGTCAAGGGTATTTCAGGTATTGGGTAGTTATTTAGACTATCGGGTTATGAAAATAAATATATGGAGATATATTTGAGGTTTGGAAACCTAGGCAGGAATATTGGGGGATTTTACCGTTTTGCCCTCGGGGACGTTTCCGGCACCCCGAGCCTCGGGATTTACTTAACGGGATAAGGTTAGACTAAAGTGTTATACCCAGATTTCGAGCCATGTTAAATGTGACCTTGAAAGTTGGATTCACAGCGAATGAACTCGTAAAGTCTGAAGTATGTTTCAAGACTAGACATCGAGCCTGCAAAGCTGAGACGACTTCGAATATGGTGGCCTCGAAATCCACACGATCTCTAAGGGTAGCACCCGAGATGCATCTATCCTCAGGGATGACCTCGGATCAGGGTTCCGAGCCTGACGCGAGGACGATCTCGAAAGCCATGTGACCTCGAGAGATGCCGTTAGCTCGAAAGTCGATGTGAGACCTGGGAGAATAAGGCCTTGGAGATATATGATAATAACCTTGAACATCTGCAAGTGTTGTCCATAAGAGACGTGGTCTACATTTATTAATGTAAATCCCCTGAAATCATGGGATATTATTTGATTAGTTATACGCTCCCTGGTCTTCAGGGAACGTTTCCTTTTATATCGGATTGTAGGCATTTAAAGCCATTTGATTTATTTGCAAATAAAGAGTAACTACCCAAAATATGTGGGATAGTATTCTGCATTCCTCTCTATAAATAGAGAGATCATGCACCATTGTAAAGGACCGAATTTCAGGATCTTGAGAGAAAACTCTGAAGAATTCATCCTTGAAGAATTTTTAGAGATCATCTTGAGCTTAATAAAAAAGACTCGTGGACTAGGCAGATTTAACTGCTGAACCACGTCAAAATCGTGTTTGGTATTATTATATTTTGATTGGCCATTACTAGTTATTGTTTACGTGCTCTTCTTTCACTGTTGACGAAAAACGGCGTCAACATAAAGGAATAGAAAACAGTAGACAGAAATATTAGACCGACTCTTTCTCAGCTCTACTCTCTCATTCAAGGAAACACAAAGAGAAAACCACTGAGAATTTAGTGAATCAAGCTGGGAATTTTTGAGAATTGAGGTGGGGATTTGGAGGCTTAGCTCAAGAATTAATCAAGAACTAAATCAGGGCTAAGGTAAGCATTTAATTTCCTGTTCTGTGGTTAGAAATTATGGGTTTTGGTTGGGTTTTGAGGTAAATATGGTTGTGATGTTCAAAGACATAATTAAGGAGGAAAGCTTGGGAATTAGCTTGGTTTTGGCTTGGTGAAGTGGTCCAGCAGAAGAGGTAAGTCTCAATTCATGATTTAGAAGTTTTAATTTGGGTTTGAATGACTAATTTAAGTGTTTATAGCTCTTGAGTTTCAGAAATTGAAAAAAGAATTCTAGTGTGTGTTAGGTTGGGTTTTCTGTGGAATTATGTTGTTTAAGTCATGCTAAAAGTGTTGGGATTGTTGGGTGTTGAAGTAGGGAGCTTAAGGGTAGTTTTGGCTAAGGTTTCAAGCCTAGAAATGGTGGGAATTCTGGGTTTGAAGGGAAGGGCCGCGGCTCTGTTCTAGAGCGCTGCGGCCCTAGGATGAAGATGAGCCAAGGAGGCTGGCCAGGGGTGAGCGCCGCGGCGCCCATTGCAAGGGTCGCAGCGCGTGTCTTTGCCATGGTGGTCCTTGGTTCTGTTTTGAGGCTAGGGTCGCGGCTAAGCTTCAGGGGCCGCAGCCCTTGGGTGCACACTTGAACTTTTGGGGATTTTAGGCATGAGAATGTGGTCTAGTATGCTCGGGATTGATTTCACCCCCGTTCTTGGTGGAATTCGGATTCCCGGGAGTTAGTTTTGTAACCGGAAACCTATATTTGAATATTAATGGAACCCTATACCTTGGTTATGACTAGGTGATAAAAGCTTAGGCTCGGGAACGGATCGTGCTTGAGGAGCGTTGCTCATAACCTAAAACCGCAAAGATTAAAGGTAAGAAAACTGCACCTGAGTGAATATATGTGACGGGACTAAGGGTTCCTTATTGTGTATGCTTGAAAAGATGGTATTATGCCATGCAAGCTAATTAGTGAACCAACGGCCTAAGGGTGCCAAGGGTTACACTAGCGCACAGGGCGCGGCTTGGCCACTGGTAGCCAAGGACAACTTAATATGCACTGAGCTCGGTTTAAGCGGGACGGAGTCAGTGGGATAAACAGAGGGTGCGGCCTAAGATGTCGGCCTTGATTATTATGTGATATGATTGTTATAAATGTTTGATTTCAACCATGACTCTGAATATATGCTGATTGACTATTGTGAATTATTTGATGAGAGCTCATGCTTAGTGAGTTTGTTATCTGTTTCTACTGTTTGTGTTGTACATGTTTTCTTGCTGGGCCTTGGCTCACGGGTGCTACGTGGTGCAGGTAAAGGCAAGGGAAAGTTGGATCAGCCTTAATTAGAGAGCTCAGTGGGCAGAATGTACATGACCAGCTGCTCGGCCGCCACGGTTGAGGTTTAGGCAGGGACGCGGAACCCAGAGATTGTCTATTTTGCCTTAGTATGGCTTACTTTTGTTTATATACTTTTGGAAGTCTGTAAATTAACTTTCAACTCTGTTTCTTTTGGGATCCCGTGTATATAACAGTTTAATTATATAAAATGAGTCTTTTAAGACCAAAACCTTTTTAACCCTAGTTCTTACATGTTTAATGACACGTTTTCAAACTAATGACTTGATTAGCAAGTCTTGCACCTTTATAAGTACACAGTGTAGCGGTCTTGGCTATCCAGGGCGTTACAACTTGGTATCAGAGCGTCCTAGGTTTAAGGGTTCCTGAAGACAGGCTGGACATGTACATTCGCTGCTAGAGACAAGCTCAAATCAGGGTTCGGTAATGTGTATATGTGTTTATGTGCCTGAAATGAGCTATGAATGCTGTTATTTACTGGATTATTAGGAAGCGTGATATACTGACAGGGCCTGGCCCTTGACTGTTGTGTGAGAATATTGGGGCATGTTTATCAGCATTGCCGTGCATGTAAATGAATATATGGATGACTAATTGTATATTGTGCATGGGTGAATGCCTGTTTTATTGTTATTGTGTGATGAGATTGGAGGCGTGCTTATTAGCAGCCAGTGCATGAGAATGGATGCTTATGTGTTGGTTGGTTATGCTTTATTGATGAATCTTGGAGAAGCTTTTACCCTGTCATCATGGTCTGACTGTCGAGTCATTATTTGCAGATTGACTTAGATAGCTATGCGTCCAAGAAAATCTACACGACTAGCCGGCACTAGGTCCGGGACTGGGAGTGATGATCAGGGCCAGAATCCTTCGCCAGTCCCCGAGAACTGGCAGCAGTTAATGGCAGATATGCAGGCTAGATTACAGAGTCAAGATGAACAGATTCGCATCCTGCGACAGCAGGCTCCATCAGGGAGTGCTGCCCCTATTGTACCACGTGTAGTGGTATCGGTTGTGCAGTCTGAGGAGGTTTGTAATAGATGGGAGCCGTTGTATGAGCGGTTCAGGAAGCAACAACCCCCAATTTTTGAGGGTGGACCGGATCCATTGAAAGTCGAGCAATGGCTAACTAATATCACTACAATTCTGGATTTCATGAGGATTGAGGGGCATGATAGAGTGGCATGTGCCACTTATATGTTGAGAGAGGATGCCCGCATTTGGTGGGAAGTGGCGTTGCAGACCAGGGATGTTACCACTTTGAGTTGGGAAGGTTTCACAAATTTGTTTAGTTAGAAGTACTACAATGTTGCTGTCCGTCCATCAGTACGTATCTGTGGACCTGGTACTGAAGCTTCCTGGCTGCTACCCTGTCTACTGGCAACTCTCCGGTTGTCAAGTAGTGGATAATGGGTCCCATCCAGGATGCAGAGTGGTCGATGGCATTGATCGCATAGGTTCGAATGCTAGGGATGGGGAGATGGTTTATCGGGACCATCCCAGACAGCTCCGCCTCGGCATCGGTGGCCAATTTTGCCAATATGTCTGTGAACACGTTGTGCTCCATGGGGATCTGGCAGATGGAGTGCCTCTAGAACGTCTGCACCATTTCTCTCGTCTAAGTCACGTACGCAGCCATCTTTTCCCCTTTGGTTTGGTATTCTCCTGAGACTTGTCTGACAACCAGCTGGGAATTGCTATAGATCTCCAAGTTCGTAGCCCCTACTTCCCGGGCCAGGCGCAATCCAGCCAGCATGGCCTCGTGCTCAGCCTCGTTGTTCGACGCCTTGAAATGGAAACGCAAGGCATTTTGTAAATGGTTCCCTTGTGGCGACACTAGGATGATTTCGGCCCCTGCTTCATTTTCATTCGAGGCTCCGTCCACGACACCTTCCACACGGGCGTCGCGGGGTCTGCGGGATCGTCCCCTTCGGTGATCCCGAAGCATTCCACAATGAAGTCGGCTAGGGCCTGTCCCTTGATCGAGACTCTAGGTACGTAAGCTATATCGAATTGACTCAATTCCATAGCCCACTTCAAGAGTCTTCCTGATATTCGGGTTTCTGCAGCACTTGCCACAAAGGATGGTTGGTCAGAACTTATATGGCGTGGACCTGAAAGTAAGGCCAGAGCTTCCGGGACGCCATTAGCAGACAAAATGTCAACTTTTCAATGATCGGATACCGTGACTCTGCCCCCAATAACCTCTTGCCACTACAACAAATATTACTATTACCGACGGAGGATCCCGTCGGTAATAAATGGTGCGTCCGCCGGTATTACATATTACCGGAGGAAGTCTGCCGGTAAAGACCCGCCGGTAATAAACGGTCGGTATTACCACAATTACCGACCGACTGACACACCCGCCAGTATTGTAATAATACTGGCGGATTAATAGAGGCGGGACTCCGCCGGTAATGTGTAACGCTGTCAACCTCGTTTGACTCGTTTATTACCAGCGGGTTCCGCCTCTATTAATCCGCCGGTAATAAAATACTAATATTAAAATATAATAATTAATTTTATTTTATTTATTAATAAATATACAAATAATATTTATATAAAAATAATAATATTTAACATAAATTATAATTAATAACACAATTAATATTCATCAAACAAAAATAACATTGTAATTAATCATAAAATTAACTTAATACAATACAAATTGTCTCATTTTAATTACATATGAACTAATTATAAAATAAACATAATAAAATTTCAATTGTCTTAATATAATTAAAAAACATAATCTAATTATTATTGTTTCGATCGGGCGAACTTGGTGTAAAATATTCATTAGGATCAATATCTTGATCACTAGTATTAGGGCGCAACAATGGTGGTGAAGCAAACTGTGGTGCTTGTGTAGAGTGCTGCTGCGAAGATGATCTAAATTGTCGAGTATGTGGTCGCGGCGAGGGAGACTGATGCAAAAAACTCTCAAGCTGACCATACCTCTGCTGCTGCGACGAACTCACAAATTGACCATACATCTGCTGTGGATGCTGCTGCTGCGATGAATCCCCGAAGTCATCACGCCTAGGATGTGACGTCTGAGATCCTGCAGGGACGTCGGGGTAATAAAAAGGAGGGGACTGGGAGGAGCGCCCATACATGTTTGGATAATTCTGTTGAGGTGGATACAAATGTTGTTGTTGTTGTGGCATCGACCAAGGAGGTGGACTTTGAGAAGATATACCACCTTCAGGTTGTGATGGTAAATATCGTTGGAGAAGGCTTTCAAACCACGACTCAGTTTCTGTACTGGTATGCTGAGGATTACCAGATGGACCTTGTTGAGATTTCAACATCCGGATCTCTTCACGCATTGACTTCATCATTTCCGCCATAGTAGCCATGTCTTCCTGAGGTGTATGAGCATGTTGGGCCTGTGACTGACTTTGACTTGTGCAGCTGGAAGCTGATTTTTTCCCTTTGCCTTTGATGTAACCTACTCCTCTTTGAAAGTCAGACCTCTCCCCAAGTACTTTACTCATAATCTCGTATTGATCGATCGACGAGGATTCAGCAGCAGATCCAGTTTCAGATCCCTCCGTCGGTCCTTGAGACTGGCTTTGAAGTCGTGCCCTCTCAAGCTCTTCCGTCATTTTTTCCTGTTCATAAAAAGTGTTAGAAACACATCAGTAACATAGTTTAATGAAAAAAATAACACAAAAGTTTAAACTTACAAAAGTTTCTTGAGCTGTGTCGTTGACAAAAACTTTTGTCGATTTTCTCAAATGGCTATCTTTCCAAGTATCAATAACATGTTCATCGGGGTTCGCCTATACAAATTTAGAGATAGGAAGTTAGAATGTAATATTTTGTTAAATTAAATTATTATTTTTACTTACAAATTGGTGACGCTTAGCTGCCATCGATTTTGTGCCTTTCGTCAATGTATACTTCATTTCTTTTCTGTTTTTCTTGTTTTGGTTGGATTGCGCGATAAATTTTGGGCTCAAAAACAACTGAACAATATCTTTCCAACTCTCCTTGGAGCAATGGTCAGGTGGGGCAACTAAAACACTCTGCAAATCTTCCAGATTAGAGTAATATTTTTTGAAGTGAGTATGTCTGATGTTCTTTCTCTCAAAATATCTTTTGCGCATCTCTGTGTAGATAGTTTTCATAACTCTCTCGGGTTCTGGATGACCAATCAACATTATAAAAATACTACATTAAAAATAACACGTTAGTTTAGTTTGTAAATGATTTTAATAAAAAAATTATACCACAAGACTTGTTCTAAATTTGTACCTTCATCCTTTGTACGACTTGTTCCTTAAATTGTTGAGGTACATCAGCGAAATCCAAGTAATGTCCTGACAACAACAAGGTTACTTGGAGGCCTATCTTGCGGACAAAAGCTTGGTCCTCCAAGCCAACCACTTTCTCTGTCCTAGGATCAAGCTGAAGATCTAGTGGTTTCCCGTCATTTCGCCATCGAATTTCAAGTGGCTTCGAATTAGCCAGGCCACGACCCTTTCTTCTCGGCACTTCAGCTATCCACATTTTCAAGAATAACCAAAATTTGAAATATTAATATATATTAAACATTCGTTGAGCTTGACTTTCAAGCTATGAGCAAAATTTGAAAATTATTATTAACCTGACTCGCAGGAAGAGGGTACTCTACTAGGATCTGGCGGGTCTAGACCTCCACCATCTCCGCCGTCAGAGGTGGCTATATCCGCTGACATTGTACTTAGGAACAAAAATGATTAGTTAGTATTAAATTATTAGTTAGTATCAAATATCACCAATGGAAATGAACAAAATGATTACAAGTCTCATATATTATATTTTAAACAATTGTCTTTATTACAAAAATATAAAAACTAAGTAGAATAATCACTATCACTTTCATCATTAAATAAATTAACATCAATCGGAGACACATGATTAACATCATCTTCACAAATATCAACTAGCAATTCATCTTCTTCATCGACTTCTTCTTCGCCTAAGTCGTCATTTATGAAATTTTCATCCAATTGATCAGCAGGTGAATCTTGTATAGTGCCAATATATGTTGCAGGTTCATGAGATTCCATAACCAACTGACCGAGATCCACGGTCAACACAAAATTTGATGAGTTTCTATCATGTACAACATCAACATCTGCATCAGCTTCATCGTCCTTGATTTCCCAAATTTGACGATGATTGACATCCTCAACAATTTTCCAGTGTCGGCCTCTAAGTAGATCATCAAGATAGAATACTTGCTTAGCTTGGCTAGCAAGTATATAAGGCTCATCTTTGTACCATTCGCTACTGACGTTTATACTGGTGATATTATTTTTAGTGATTGTTTTATTCTTGCTTGGATCAGTGTTAAACCATTTACACCTAAACAATGCAACTGAATATGCACCAGTGAAAGATAAGACCAGTACTTCTTGAAGCGTGCCATAATAGTTAAAACCTTCAGTTCCCGCAACAGACACTCCACTATTTTGTGTGGTGCGATTTTGATCTCGGTCATAAGCGATAAATCGAACACCGTTAACTATACAAACTTCGTAGTATGTTGCCAAGTGATCTGACCCAGATGCTAAGGCTAGCAACTCATCACCATTCTGTAAAGATCCATGTTTGTGCAAGTCATATATCTAAATAAATTAATAAACCTATATTAGAACGATAAAAATATCATTACAATAATAAAGGTTTAAAAATAATCTCAATTTTACCTTCTTATGAAACCACTGGCGAAAATTTTTCTTCTGTAAAAGATTATGATCACCATCTGGGTATTTCAGTTTGATCTCTACTAGGTGTTCGCTGTAAATTTGAATGCTTTGACTACATTAGATAAAATAATTTGGAATAAACATAAATTTCACTTTAAAGGGAATAAACTTACTCTAAGTAATCCTGAATTTCGGGTGAATTGTTAATAATGAACCATTCAGCCATTTCACGAGTCGCAAGATCGAGAGGCTTGAGAGTTCCCTTTGTTAGGGGACGACATTGAGATTGAAACACAGTAAGGTGTCGTGGGACATACACCTCATCTTTATTGCGATCAAGACGATTAAATTTAGTTTCAACCCCTTTGAAATACATCGAACAAAATGTCATAGCCTCATCAGCGACATAGCCTTCAGCTATTGACCCTTCAGGACGAGCTTTATTTCCCATGTAGTTCTTCAATTTTTTCATGTACCTTTCAAAATGATACATCCATCTCATAAATACCGGTCCACCCAAAATTGCTTCTTCAGGCAAATGTAAGACCAAGTGAATCATTATATCAAAAAAAGCCGGAGGAAAAATCAACTCCATCTTGCATAATATCATAACAAGGTCTTTTTGTGCTTCCTCCATATCTGTAACATTTATTATCCTCGAACATAGTTGCCTGAAAAAACTACATAGTTCAGAAATGGTGGTCGATATATCTTTTGGGAGAAACTTGCGAACACCCACTGACAATAATCGTTGCATTATAACTTGACAATCGTGGGATTTCAACCCAATGATATTTGTTTCATTCTCGATTACTTTTTTCTTCAAATTTGAACAAAAGCCATCTGGAAATTTCACTTCTTTAATAAATTGACAAAATTGTTGTCTCTGAGCAGGAATTAACACGTAAGAAGCATGCGGCTTCATCAACTTTTCACTCTCATCTTCATAAATCCACAATGATTCCCTTACTCCCATCTTCTTCAAATCATATCTTCCATTGGTGGTGTCCTTAGACTTATCATTGTCCAAGATTGTGCCGAGGAGACTATCACACACATTTTTTTGACATGCATGACATCAATGTTATGTTTTAAAATGTTTGTACTCCAATAATCAAGCTCGTAGAAGATGCTTTTTTTCCTCCAATTTCTATCTTCCGCAACTCTTCTACGTTTCACACCTCCAAACTGCAAGTGTTTTCCAGGAACTTGGGATGGAAGGTTGTTCACTTGTTCTAATATTTCCTCACAAGTAAATCGTTTCGGAGGACGTCTTCTCTCAATTTGTCCATCGAACTCAGTGTTCCTTCTCATTCGATGTGTACTGGGCAAGAATCTTCTGTGACCAACATAAGATGTCTTACCGATCACTCGAATGGAAGATGTGTCTTCATTACATGTAGGACAAGCTTTGTATCCCTGACCACTCCATCCAGACAAACTACTTCGAGCTGGAAAATCATTGACTGTCCATAAAAGGGCTGCGCGCAGCTTGAACATAGTGTTGGTCGTACTATCTCTCGTAACAACTCTGTTAGCCCACAACTCCTTCAACTCATCCACCAATGGTCTTAGAAATACATCTATGTCTTTGGACCAGGAATACATCTGTTACCCAGTGATTTTGGACCAGGAATAAGGATGGTCAGCATCAAATTTTTGTCTTTCATACATAACCAAGGTGGAAGATTATAGTTTGCCAACACCATAGGCCACATGCTGTATGCCAGGTTCATGTTGCCAAATGGATTAAATCCATCAGCAGCTAAGCCTAAACGAACATTCCTAGGCTCACTTGGAAAACCAGGATGATTGACGTCAAAGTTCTTCCACGCCGTCCCATCCACCGGGTGTCACATCACTCCATCATCTTTCAATTTCCCAGTGTGGTGCCATAGCATGCCCTTCGCTGTAAGCCTTGAGCTGTATAGTCTTTTCAACCAGGGTGTCAATGGAAAGTAACGCATCACCTTATGCGGCACCTTTTTTCCTTTAGTTTTTTCAAAAGTAACTCATCGACTAGTTCCGCAAACTGGACATTCCTCTTTGTTATACCCAGATTTCGAGCTATGTTAATTTTGACCTCGAAAGTTGGATTCGCAAATCAGTGGACTCATAAGGTTGGAAACATGCTCCAGGATTGCATGTCGAGCTTGTAGGATATAGACGACCTCGAGTATGGTGACCTCGAAGTACTCATGATCTCGGAAGATAGCTCCGGGAACACACTCATCTTCAGGGACGACTTCGGATCAGGGGTCCCGAGCTCGACGCACGTACGATCTCGAAAATCATGTGGCCTCGGGAGATGTTTCTTGCTCGATAGATGACGGGAAACCTGGGAGGCTAAAGCCTTAGAGATACGCGATAACCACCTTGAATATCTGCAAGTGTTATAAATATGAGATGTAATCCTCATTTATTATTGTAAATCCCCTAGAATCGTGGGATATTATTTGGTATCATACGTCTCCTGGTCTTCAGGGGACGTTTCCTTGTATATCTGATTATAGGCATTTAAAGCCATTAATTTTATTTATACAAAAAGAGTAACTACCCAAAATATGTGGGATAGTATTCTTTAGCCTTCTCTATAAATAGAGAAGCCATGCATCATTGTAAAGGACCGAAATTCTGATCCTTGAGAGAAAACTCTGGAGAATTCATTCTTGAAGAATTCATAGAGATAATCTTGAGTTTAATAACAAAGACTCGTGGACTAGGCAGATTTAACTGCTGAACCACGTAAAAATCGTGTGTTTATATTGTTTTATTTGAATTGGCCATTTTCAGTTATCGTTTACGTGCTCTTCTTTCACTGTTTGACGAAAAACGGCATCAACAGTTTGGTGCTTTCATTGAGAGCCTTAAGCGTTCATCCCTAAAAAAGTCATGGCCGCAAACAATCAGAACACCCCTGATGAAAACTACCCAAGGCGTCCTGGAAAACAACCAATGGAGAACTCGGATGCTGAGGAGAGAAGTGGGTCCTCTGATTCTCGGGGACCACCGCCTCCGCCAAGGGATGAGGATATGTACTACAATCCCGAACGTTACGTTCCTATTGTAGAACTGGAAAACCGGCAGTTGAAACAGCTGTTGGCAGAGGCCAACAAACGGAATGAGGAGTTGACTAGGATAGCCGCAGAGGCGCAAGTGGCTCAGCCCCCGCCTCCGCGCGAAAACCAAGTCCCTCCTCCAAGGGACGTGCATGTTCCTCCCCGGAGGCCCCTTGGACGTCCACGAAAGGATGCTGCCACAAGGAGGCCGACTCAACCTTCGGCGCCAGCGGAGCCATCTGCTCCTCCTAGGCCTCAAAGGAGTACCCGAGCTCGGGTCCCGCCTAACCCGCCTGTGGAAGTGCCTGCAGGAACTGAGAATAACCGAACCCCTGCAGAGGCTCGGACTCAGGTACCTGGTAGTGCACCGAATGCGACTGACCCATCTCGGGAAAATTCAGGACCCTCTAGGCCGCGACAAGGGTGGCAGCCACCGTCGCCAATACGGTTCCCTCCGTCACCCATAAGATATCCTTCGCCGCCCCGCAGAAACGCTCAACCTGATCGAGATCAGGTGTAATGCCCCGGATTCCCTATTATGGTTAATGGCTGGATTAGTAGGCCGGGAGGGCCATAACTGTTTAATTATGCCATTAAATGTGTTTATGCATGTTTATGAGAATTATATTATAATATAATGTTAAATGCATGCATGTGAGTCCACATTTGTTTACAGGGGTATTATGGTAATTTGGCCCGTTGAGGGTATAATTGTATATTTGTATGTGTGATAATGATATATTGTGAGACCACATTATAATGTGGATTGGTTCGAGTATTCCGACATGAGACGATCATTAAACGTGATTATCGGTTTGGTCATAACAGGTTTGAGCTCGGGGCTCGGGGTGAGTCTCGGGGTGCTATTAAAGGTTATAGCGTTACCGGGGATTTTAGGGTAACGGGTTATGAAATATTGGTGTTTGAGGATATTGAGATTAGCGGGAATTGGGAAGCGTTAATTATAATTAACGGGTTTAGCGGAATGTACCAATTTTGCCCTTGGGGTGGCTTTGGAGACTTAAGATGACATGAGGGGCATTTTGGTCTTTTTAAGGAGGATATATATAAGGTTTAGTGGCTGAAGGCTGTGGAATAAAACAGAGAAAACAGGGGTTAGATTCTTCTCTTCCCGTACCTTCCCATAGCTTCATCTTCTTCATTTCTTCTTTGAGAGTTTTGTGTTCTTGGTGATAATTCAAGCTAGAGGAACTCAAGGCTGGGTTGGAGCACTTGTGTTAGCCTGTGTGGGAGGATTAAGCTAGTCTCAAGTTGAGTTTTGGCCATTAATTTCAGTTAGTACTCTGTTCTCGTTCTGGTTTTTAACTCATGGATTTTGATGTGGGGAGTGAGGATTAAAGGGAGTTTTTGGTGTTAGATGATTGGGTTTTGGTGAGGAGGTGTTATAGGTAAGGTTTGGGGGTTCAATTACATGTTTGAGGGAGGTTTTATGGGGGTTTAAAGGTCTGGTTTGAGAGGGAATTGCACAGGGAGAAAAACTGGTTCGTATGGCCGACTTAGCCATTCTGGGCTGGGCGCCGCGGCGCAGCAGGGGAGCGCCGCGGCCCTTGGCGTTTGGCAGGGAGGGAGCCTCTCTTTCTGGAGGCGCGCCGCGGCGCAGAAGCAGGGAGGGCCGTGGCCCTTGAGGCTAATTTTGCTAAAAAGTGGTTTTTAGCTTGGGGATTCAAACCATTGGCCTCGGGGTTGGACCTAGTACCCGGTTGGGTAGTATTTGATGTCTCGGGGGCTGGGATTTGGTTTGGGAACCCTTGGTTATCATTTTTATTGATGAATCCTATATTTTGGTTATGACCAGGTGACCGTCGAGGAATTTAAAGGTTGATCGTTCTCAGGGGTCGTTCATATAATTATTCTCACTCGAACCAGAGGTAAGAAAACAGTGTATGAATACAGTTGCACCCTATATAGGTATATGACATGCATGGTTTGATATTAAGGCGTGTTGGTTGATATATGTGGACATGGATTGCATATTAAATGCTATTGAATGCCGATTACCTGCTTGAGACACTGACTAGTCAAGGACCGACTCTAAAGTCGAGAATCATGCATTGAATGGCTCTAAAGCATTAATGCCAGACCGACCCTAGGGTCGAAGAACTTATAAGTGCTTGCCTGGTCTACGACCAGATGACTATAGCCAAGGTATATGACCCCGGTGACCGTTTGTCACGTGGCTAAGGGACGTTGTCCATAGTTTCGACTCTAGAGTCGTGAGGAAGGTTATGTTGGTGATCAATCGACATGCACCTGTCCTGAACGAACTTATGAAAGAATCACCTATCAGTTAAGCCCTGGTGACCCTATCGTCACATGGCTAGAGGGAGCGATGCTCATTATTGTGACTTTTGGCTATTGTCACCTACTTGTTGGACTGATAGTCCTGAATGGTTTTTATGAACGTTGTTGATATTATATCATGTCTTGCTATGTTTTCTTGCTGGGCCTTGGCTCATGGGTGCTATGTGGTGCAGGTAAAGGAAAGGAAAAGCTTGGCCAGCCTTGAGTGGAGAGCTTGGGCGATGTAATGTACATACAGGGCCGCTTGATCGCCACGGTCAAAGAGTTCTCAGAGGGACTAGGGGTTTACCCTATTTTTGCCGCTTAGGCCAGCGGGGATTGTATATTTGGGACTGTAGCAACTCTTTTGTAACTTGAACTACTTGTAAACGTTTTAAAAAGGCTCATGAGCAGTGTATTCACTTAATGAAAAGTGTCATTTCCTTTTTATTGGTTTTTCACCTTAACCTGTTAATGGTACCTAGATCACGTTTTTAACCAAAGGACTCGGGTAGCGAGTCAAATTTCCGGTTCACCGTTCACCGTAACTGTTCTGGGGTAACCAGGGCGTTACATCAGGATCAAGGGCGTGCAGGGAATGGACAAGGGAACAGGGAGACTTTCCGGGAGCGGAGAGGCGCTCCATCTGAGAAAAGTCAGACGTCTCGGTCTCGAACCGCGGAGACGAGGCGACGTGGAAAGAATCCATCTCGAAATAACAGCGCAATGGGTTTTACCAGTGAAGATTCTGGAGATACCGGGTCGGTCAGTAAGCATGATCGAGGTCGTAAGAATACTGGAAGTCGCAAGGATCGCCCCGACCTGCGCAATCATCTGAATCAGAGTCGGGGGAATGGAGATCAAACAAATCCGGACCTGAGGGATCACTTGAATAGGCGTAGAGATCCCTCGCGGAGACGCGAGCCTGGAATTACGATCAATGACAGTCAATTCCAGACAGCACCTCCTACTGACCCAGTCCAAGAAAGAATCAATCAGCTCGAAAGAGCCTTTAGGCTTTTGAAGAATGAACGGGGAAATGGTCGATACGAGGACTCTGATGAGGAGCTCGAGCCGTTTGCTCCCCATATTTCTGACACTCAATTTCCTCAAGGGTTTCGCATTCCTCACGTCCCTACATTTGAAGGAAAGACCGACCCGTGTAGTCACCTGAGCACGTTCAACACGATCATGAGAGCCAGTAACGTGGGTTACGAGCTCAGGTGCATGTTGTTTCCAACATCATTGGCAGGTCCTGCCAAAAGTTGGTTCGAAAAGTACAAGAGACACTCGATAACCTCATGGGAGCAGTTGTCCAAAGACTTTAAGAAGCAGTTCAGAGCAATGGTAGGGGTCAGACCAGAAGCATCCACCTTAACTAATGTCCGGCAACAACCAGGTGAAACATTGAAGAGTTACTTGACAAGATTTAATTTGGAAGTAGCCCGAGCTCGGGATGTGGATGTCAGCGGACACCTCATGGCTATCCGAGCTGGCGTATTACCGGGAAGTGCCCTTTGGGAAGATATGCAAGGGAAACCGGTAAGGTCGATAACCGAGTTTAACAGACGAGCGCAGAGGTTTGTCAATGTAGAGGAAGCGAGGTCGACGCTCAAAGCGACCTCCCAGTCCGAAACTACAACAATAAACATCAACTCTGCCTCAACATCGGCGGACCCAGCGGCATCAAAGCCTGCCTCGGAGAACCCATCTAAGAGGAAAAAGAACGAAGGAAGTAATCCCGAAGCTGAGGGAGGAAAGAAAAAGAAAGGAGAGAGGTATTTCTCCGTGTATAAGTGCACACCGAGCTCAACGAGTCTCGGGAAAACATATACCTGGCTAATGAAAACCAGGTCCCCTTTAGGTGTCCGGACCCAATGAGAAATCAAAAGTCCAAGAGGGATTCCAGTAAGTATTGCCGGTTCCACAGAGACACCGGACACACAACTGATGAATGTCGACAGCTGAAGGACGAGATCGAAGGGTTAACCTCAAGAGGTTACTTCCTGAAGTATGTCAAAAACCAGAATTCTGGTCAGACGGCCGCAAGCCAGAAAGTAGTCGCGCCTCCGACGACACAAAATAATAACTCCCGATCTCGGGAAGAGGACAGGCCCCCCTCCCCCCCCCCCCCGATAGATGGAGGGCCTCATCTCGCAGGAGGAGGCAGGAATTCCCAAAAGAGATATGTTAACGAGCTTAAGACAGGGGACGGGTCTCCTTATGAACCCGAACCTAGGGCACCTAAAAGCCAGAGGGTTGAATCACAACCCATAACCTTCACTGAGGAGGACGCCTCCCATGTTCAGTTCCCACATCATGATCCGCTGGTTATTACTCTTCAGCTCGCCAACAAAAGAGTCCGCCGAGTTCTCATAGATAATGGGAGCTCAGTCAATATCCTTTACAAAGCGACCCTCGAGAAAATGGGACTCTCCATTTGCGACCTGAAGGCATGTGCAACTAATTTGTACGGTTTTTCAGGAGAAGGAACTGCCTGCATGGGATCCATTGAGCTCCCCGTGACCCTGGGAGACTATCCAGTCTCGGTGACCAAGATAATGGAGTTCGTGGTGGTAGACTTGCCATCTGCCTACAATGTGCTGCTCGGGAGACCCGCCCTGGTCGGGCTGGGGGCAGTTTCATCAGTAAGGCATCTGGCCCTTAAGTTCCCGACTCCTAGTGGAGTCGGAACATTAAAAGGGGACTAGCTGGCAGGGAGAGAGTGCTATAACATCTCTTTGAGAAAGAAGCAAACGAGCGCTCAGGCACTCGTTATCATACACAGTAAAGATGGAACGGTCTTAGAAATCGACGAGGAGATTGATCCAAGGATTGAGGAGAAAGCTGACCTCGAACCTCTAGAGGAGCTCAAAGAAATTCAGCTCGAGGAAGCTAAACCCTTGAGAAAGGTGAAGGTCGGGAAACACCTCCCAGATGAGACAAAATAGCAATTAATTTGCTTCCTGAAGAAAAACCAGGATGTCTTTGCATGGTCACACTCAGACATGGTGGGGATAAGCCCGAATGTAGCGAGCCACACACTAAACATAGATAAAAGCTTCCCCCCAAAGCAACAAAAGCAAAGGCAGCTGGACGAAAACAGGAAAAAAGCACTAAAGGAGGAGGTTGACAGGTTAAAGGCAAACCATTTCATTAGGGACGCCTTTTACCCTGACTGGGTAGCCAATCCGGTGTTGGTCCCAAAGCCCAATGGGACGTGGAGAACCTGTATTGACTACTCAGATCTCAACAAAGCTTGCCCAAAAGATTGTTTTCTGTTACCAAGGATTGACCAGCTCGTGGATGCCACAGCGGGGCATGGCCTGATGTCGTTCATGGATGCCTATTCTGGATATAACCAGATTCCCATGCACGCCCCAGACCAAGAACATGCGAGCTTCATCACGGATAAAGGGCTATATTGTTATAATGTCATGCCATTCGGGCTCAAGAATGCTGGAGCCACATACCAGCGGCTCGTAAACATGATGTTTTCGGAACAAATTGGGAACAACATGGAGGTTTATGTTGATGACATGCTTGTCAAGTCTCAACTTAACAAGAACCATGTTGATGACCTCGAAGAGTGCTTCGGCGTGCTCAAGAAGTATAACATGAAGCTAAATCCTCAGAAGTGCACTTTTGGGGTATCTTCGGGAAAGTTTCTGGGCTTTATTGTAAACTCTCGTGGAATCGAGGCTAACCCCGACAAGATCAAGGCCCTAATTGATATGCCCTCACCTCGAAGGCATAAGGATGTCCAAAGTCTGACTGGCAGGATGGCGGCCCTAAGCAGATTCATCTCGAAATCTACAAATTGTGGTCTTCCATTTTTCAACATATTGAGAGGAGGTAAGAAGTTTGAATGGACGGAGGAATGCGAGCTGGCCTTTCAGGAGCTCAAAAAGCACCTTGCGGAACCACCGATCCTGTCAAAACCTGAAACGGGAGAAATACTGTACCTATACCTTTCAACTACCGAACACGCAATAAGCGCAGTGCTCGTCCGAGAAGAAGAGAGGGTGCAGAGACCCGTTTACTACATCAGTAAAAGATTACTGGGGTCAGAGTCAAGATATCCATTGATGGAAAAACTCGCGCTCAGTCTAATTCATTCATCTCGGAAGCTCCGCCCCTACTTTCAGGCACATCCCATCCATGTGCTGACTGATCAACCACTTAGACAAGTCCTATCTAAACCAGAAGCTTCAGGTCGACTTCTTAAATGGGCTGTTGAGCTCGGATAGTTCGAGATCACCTACCACCCGAGAACGACCATTAAAGCACAGGCATTGGCGGACTTTATAGTGGAATGCACGGGTATAGCCGACGACGAGGTAATAACCACGGCCCACGAGCTGTGGAAACTTTACGTCGACGGTTCATCAAATGAAAATGGAGCAGGGGCAGGGGTCATTTTGGTTACCCCCGCAGGAAGCAGATTTCATTCCGCCCTAAGATTTGATTTTAAAGCATCGAATAACGAGGCCGAATACGAGGCTTTACTCGCGGGACTTCGTATAGCTAACGAGCTCAAAGCTAAAGCTATACATTGCTACAGTGACTCCCAGCTCGTGGTTAATCAAATCTTGGGAGAATATCAGGCTCGCGGCACGAGAATGACAGCTTATTTGGAAAAGGCAAAATCCGCGTTAGAGTGCTTTGAATTCTATAGAATCGAACAGGTTCCCCGCGAGCAGAACTCGAATGCAGATGCCTTAGCTCGACTCGCCACGTCCCTCGAAAACGAAGAACTAAATGTTGTGCCCGTAGAACATTTATCAGCACCTAGCATTAACGAGCCAGAAGAGAAATATGTGTGTATGATCGAAACGGAGCCGACCTGGATGACCCCCATAGTTGATTATCTCGAAAACGGAGTTCTTCCAAAAGATTGGAGCCAAGCTCGAAAGTTGATGTATCAACTTCCCTGTTACACAATTATGGATGGTAGGCTATACCGAAGGGGATATTCCATGCCGTTACTCAGGTGCGTAACCCCTCCCGAAGCTAAGAAAATCATTAAAGAGATCCATGAAGGATTCTGCGGAGATCACACCGGGGGGCATAGCCTATCCAAGAAGATAATACGCCAGGGATATTTCTGGCCAACCATTAAAACAGATTCTTTCGATTATGTGAAGAAATGCGACAAATGCCAGAGATTCTCCACGATACCCCGAGCCCCACCATCCGAGCTCACCATGTTGACATCCCCATGGCCTTTTGCAGTATGGGGCATCGACCTCATAGGCTCTCTCCCGACTGGCAAAGGCGGAGTAAAATATGCTGTAGTCGCCGTGGATTACTTCACAAAATGGACGGAGGCTGAACCATTGGCGACCATAACCTCGAAAAAGATCCTTGATTTCGTGGTAAAGAACATCGTATGTCGATACGGAGTACCGAGGAAGATCGTATCCGATAACAGAACCCAGTTCGATTGCGATTTGTTCACCAACTTTTGTGAAAAGAACGGCATAATAAAGAGTTTTTCATCCGTGGCTCACCCTCAAGCGAATGGTCAGGTCGAAGCCGTTAACAAAACTCTCAAGATTTCACTAAAGAAAAAGTTGGAGGAAGCAAAGGGACGATGGCCCGAGGAATTGCCTCAAGTCCTTTGGGGGTATAGGACCACAGCTCGGACATCAACAGGACAAAGCCCGTTCTCTCTAGCATACGGGTGTGAGGCAATGTTGCCTATCGAGGTCGAAATCCCAACGATCCGAACTCAAATTTACAATCAGAATTCAAATCACACTCAGCTCGAAGAAACCCTAGACTTGATCGAAGAAAAAAGAGAAGAGGCTCAGCTGAGAAACGTCGATTACCAGCAACGCACTATCAGATATTTCAACAAGAGGGTTCGAGGTCGAAAGTTCGGAATGGGAGATCTGGTGTTGAGGCGCGTATTCTTAGCAACCCGAGATCCAGCAGCTGGAGTGCTCGGGCCGAACTGGGAAGGACCATACCAGATAGAGTCAGTAATCCGACCCGGCGTATACAAACTTGCGAGATTGGACGGGAGCCTAGTACTGCGAGCATGGAATGGCGAACACCTTAGACCTTACTATCAGTAGTATAGGAAGTGTGCTGCCTGTAACCATGATTTTCTATATGTATTAGCTTGTCTGTTTTTGAATTCCATCAAATAAAAGATCTATTTTGTTCAATATGTAATCTCTTTTAGTTTTTTTTATTTTTGCAGTCTCTCTTAATCTAATAACCTATGGTCACACTCATAGGATATTAAGGGGGCATCATTGGTATATATACCATCAGCTTAAAAAATAAAAAATATATACAAAGTATTTGGATATAACCAAGTACGCGAGTTTAGATAGTTCGGACATAACCGAATTATCAAAAACATAAAGTATTTGGATGTAACCAAGTACGCGAGTTTAGATAGTTCGGACATAACCGAATTATCAAAAACATAAAGTATTTGGATGTAACCAAGTACGCGAGCCTAGATTGTTCGAACATAACCAAATTATCAAAAAGTATTTGGATATAACCAAATACGCGAGCTTAGATAGTTCGGACATAACCGAATTATCAAAAAAATCAAGTATTTGGATGTAACTAAATACGCGAGTTTGGATAGTTCGGACATAACCGAACCATCAAAAACCTAAAACATTTGGAGTTAACCAGATGTGCAAACTTAACAGGTTTGGAACAAACCGGCCAGAAAATTGATCGATGATAAGTAGGAACCTAAACCTACTTCGAGATAAGTCGAGATCGAGGCTGGAATATCTTAAAGAAAAATAGTTTCGAACTCTTAACCTCGGAGCAAAAACTGAGGATGAGGAAAAGTGACTAAACAAAAAAGATATAACCAAATCGTATACGTTACATACCATATAAGTACTTCCGGGTTCATGGTTAAAGTAATATCCGACCTTGATAAATAACGAGGTCGGAAGCGGATAATTCGAACAAACTATGCATGAATGCATCGAGTTTCGAGCCTAAAATCCAAACTATGTTTGTATGAATAAATAAACATAACTGATTCATCCATAAAAAATGTGCAAAATATTTCAAACCAAGAAATGTAAAGCACATGTAAGTAATATTTAAAGAAATTGTATCAACCCCGTGGGCATAAATTAAGATAGTTACAAAAATAGGGGGACACAGCCCCAATAAATGATTTCCCCGATATCAGATTTAAGGAAGAGAAGTCTCCTTGGCCTTCTCAGTATCAGTAGCACCGGACCCTCCAGGACGAATAGCATGACTATCCTTCTGAGCCGCCTCTCGAGCAGCCTCACTGGCCTCGAGACGGGCATTCCACCGCTCAACATATGTGGCCTCGAGAGGGCCCAGGAAGCTGGTATCGAGGTCGGCATTATCAGCCCAAAGCTTGTACATGGCCTGGTCGACCGCTTTCTCCTTCTGCTCCTTATACTCGTCCAGGAGGCGGGCCTTCTCGCTCTCCATGAAGTCGAAGGTGACAGATTTCTCCTCTTCGAGCTTGGCATTGGCCTTCTCGAGTTCGGCATTCGACTTTTCCAGCTCCTCGAGACGGGTCTTCATTTTTTCAAGTTCAGACTTCGAGTCTTTGAGCTCGTCAACCATCTTAAGCTCGAGATCCTTCAATTTCTGGGCCAGAGACATGCTCGTTTGGACCTCGTTGGTCAGCTTATAGTTGAGTTGTGCCGAAACGACAAGGGCCTGAAACACAAAGAACGAATTAGATCGCGGGCTGAGGTACAAACATTTAAAGGAGAGTTACGAAGGTTACCGCGGCAGTAAGCTCGATACTCTTGTCGTAAAGAGTATTGCAATCCGAGGCCTTGTGCACGAGGTCCCAGTGGTCGGCGCCGAAGCCCGAAAAGCTTTGACCCACCTGAGAGAGGACATCCGAGCTGAGCATAGCCCCTTGGGTCCCAGCAGTACCGTCAAGCACGAACTCCTCAATATGAGTTCGGGCCGTCGGCAGCTGAACCTTGGAGGTAGAAGGTTTCTTCGGGGGCCGAACAACTGCTATTTGAGTTTCGATCGGAGGAAGCGAGATGGGCACGGTTGAGCCAGACGCATCAACCTGGACAGTCGGTTCCGTGGCTGTGCTCACAGTAGTCTGGGCCGTGGGGGTCGTCTCGCGACGTCTAGGTACCTTGGACGGTCGATCGGACCTCCCTGGTATTCTCGAACGCTTGCTTCTCTGAGCGCCAGCTCCCCCATCGCTAAAGAGCACAGCGTCGAGGTCGGGATTCATGGCACCTGCACAGTTACAATGAGTTAGAAAATAATAATAAGTTTGAAAAGAGAGGGAAACCAGGTAAAGAAAAAACCTAACTGGAACTCTCCCCCGAGCTCGAACTTGGGGACCAAGAAATTCCCCCGTCTTCAGAGGAGGCGGGGGGAGTGCCTTCCCTATAGGTGGGTGATAACCTCGAGAGGTCCCTATAATCGTTGGTCCCATACAGAATGGCTATAACGTTCCACATCTCGTCCGTGGTGTACATGGTGTCGTATTTCCCGAGCCCACTATCAAACCTATGGACGCAGTCATCTACCCAACTCCATATGTAGAAGTGATATCTATCCTGTGGGCACAAGACTAACCTATTGGGCCTGTGTTTTAGTAAGGTCGGGGACCACATTCTCGAGGTAGGAAGGACTTTACCTTCATTCGAATCCGAGCTCGAGGCTTCATCATTAGCCTCATTCCCAGACAGCGGGCTCCTTGGGCGAACTGGAAGTGGCGGCCTCGTTTCTCTCCTCGAAGGAAGGGCGCCTGTGGGCAGTGGCACCTCCTCCCAGTGTTCATATTTTTTATTGGACCAGTCATAGGTTGACTGGCCCTCTCCCAACAGCCCACAAGCTCGGAGCTTGCCCTCATGTAATAAGTACGAGAGAGACCTCCTGCCATAAGGGAGGTGGAGCAAGGCCTCTCTATGCCCCTTCATTGCTTCATCAGGGGTGGGACGCTGAAAATTAGCTGAAAGGCGAAACACATTTCAACTAAATATGGATTTATGAACTAAAGTCTCGAGCACAGAAATAAAGGTAATGAAAATACTTACGAATCCTCCTGAACGAATAATGTCGAGACGGGGACAGACCATCTGTCCAGAAGAAGGCTCTTTTGAAATCAGGCGGGTGGTTGGGAAGATCCCCAAAAACCTTCGTCTCCTTGGGGTAGCTCAAGAGGTAGTAAAAGCCATCCCCTCCCCGAGCTCGGGAGGGGTTACTTTTTAAACAAAAGAGATATAAAATCTCTTGAGGTGAAGGTCCTTCCCACCCCAGCTCGTGGTACAAGGACCTCAGGGCAGACAGCACCCTGTACGAATTGGTGTTGAGTTGGAACGGAGCCAACCCAACGAAATCAGTAAAGTCTTTGAAAAAATACTTCAAGGGCAGCAGTGCTCGTGCCCTCATATGTTCTTGGCTCCATGCCGCATATTTCACTGTGGCGTCACGGCCGCCATGGGCGAAGCAGCTCTGTTCTTGACCAGTCGGAGCTCGACACTTCAAGGTGCCTGACAAACCAAGGCCATGGAAAGCCAGGATTTCAGATATTTGACTGGTTGTGGTAACCGTGCTCCAGTAGAGCTCGGCCTCGAACATCTCTCTCCTCGGCTGTGAGGAGGAAGGTTCCCCCATTAATGAAAATTTGAGCTCTCCGGAGGGGTATGCGACAGTAACCTTTAAACCAGGATCGAGAGGAATCGGCCTAGGGCCTGAATTAGATTCCGGATAGATGGCCTCCCGAAGAACTCTCCTCTTCCCCTCGATGACTTCGTCTATCTGACGGCGGTAATGAGCTCGAATGTCCTCTTGCTCGCGCGCAAGCTCGTATTCTCTTATCCGACGTTGATTCCGGGCGAACAGCGATTCTGGGCTCGGAGATTTTGGCTCGTAAGGGATTGCCTGCGATGACCCCCACCGTCTTTCCAGAGTCTATGACATCTAACGAGAAAGAAAAAATGGTGAGGGCCATGCATACAAGAATCACGAGCTCGATGGAATGAGCTCGGAGATTTAGGAACGAGACAAACTAAATATTAAGACCCTTATTGAGGAGTCAGGGGCGTGTATTCCACGAAAAAGAAAAGGAGCGTGGATAATTTTTTGAAAATCCCGAAATTCAAGGGAAAGAAGAGTGGCGGTTAACCAGGAAAGGCATCTTTGGGTTTTGTGCATTTATCAAGGCCCATGTTTTTATCCGAAAACTTAGTGTATAAGAAACGTCGCCTAAAAATTTCAAAACCCAGAAAAATTGGAACCTCACTCAAATATAAAAACTGGGTATAAGCCAGTGATGTAAATCTGGTACGGGAGTCTAAAAAGCATCTGAGCCTATCGGATCAAAACCTCCTATCACATTATGCTAAGGATGTAAACTAGTATATACACATACACAGCAAGAACAGTTTGAATAAAAACTGACAAAATGGGAAACAGAGATTTCTTACTTACACAATAATGGCAACTGCAGAGAGATTGTTGATTGAAGAAGAGGTTGCAAATAGGAATTCACTGACTCGAACAGACTAGGATTTCTTTGCTTCTTTGGCCGAGAAAACATGCGCAGAATGGAAACTTTTTGTGAAGAGGTCTCTGGTTTCTTTTTTCCTTTTTTCTTGCTCTTGGTAAGCGAAGGTAAAAATGGAGACGAAGAGTAGGGTCTTGTATATATAGGTGGGAAAAAGGAATTAATCTGGAACGTTGAACAAAATCCTTGCAAAATCCAACGGTCAGGAATCAATGACAAGATGGCGCCGAAAAGGTGTCAGACGGACGATCGTGGGCGTGTTTCCAAGATACTCAAGTACCAACAATGAGCAATGCCCAATTGACGCGTGTCCATTTTCAAGAGTGTATGACGGTACAGTTCTCAAAGAAAGTAGTTCAAAAGTTTCCTTCTCTTAGAATTCGAACAAATACTTTTGAGCGGGCAAGATGTTATACCCAGATTTCGAGCTATGTTAATTTTGACCTCGAAAGTTGGATTCGCAAATCAGTGGACTCATAAGGTTGGAAACATGCTCCAGGATTTCATGTCGAGCTTGTAGGATATAGACGACCTCGAGTATGGTGACCTCGAAGTACTCATGATCTCGGAAGATAGTTCCGGGAACACACTCATCTTCAGGGACGACTTCGGATCAGGGGTCCCGAGCTCGACGCACGTACGATCTCGAAAATCATGTGGCCTCGAGAGATGTTTCTAGCTCGATAGATGACGGGAAACCTGGGAGGCTAAAGCCTTAGAGATACGCGATAACCACCTTGAATATCTGCAAGTGTTATAAATATGAGATGTAATCCTCATTTATTATTGTAAATCCCCTAGAATCGTGGGATATTATTTGGTATCATACGTCTCCTGGTCTTCAGGTGACGTTTCCTTGTATATCTGATTATAGGCATTTAAAGCCATTAATTTTATTTATACAAAAAGAGTAACTACCCAAAATATGTGGGATAGTATTCTTTAGCCTTCTCTATAAATAGAGAAGCCATGCATCATTGTAAAGGACCGAAATTCTGATCCTTGAGAGAAAACTCTGGAGAATTCATTCTTGAAGAATTCATAGAGATAATCTTGAGTTTAATAACAAAGACTCGTGGACTAGGCAGATTTAACTGCTGAACCACGTAAAAATCGTGTGTTTATATTGTTTCATTTGAATTGGCCATTTTCAGTTATCGTTTATGTGCTCTTCTTTCACTGTTTGACGAAAAACGGCGTCAACACTCTTTGTTTTCATGCTCTTTGTAAAATAAACAGCAATCATATTGGCACACATGAATCGACTCGTATCCCAACCCTAATTTCTTCAATCTCTTTTTAGCCTCGTAGTACGTTGATGGAATTTTATTTTCCTTCGGAAAGGAAAGCTTTAACAACTTCAATAATTCATCAAATATGTTGTTAGGAATCTTCCCTCTAACTTTCAAATGTAATAGCTTAGCTAAGAAGTTAAGGGAACAAATCCAATCACATCCAGGATACAACTCAGCTTCAATCTCCTCAAATAACTCGTCGTAATATTGACTTGCGCCACTATTGTCTACTTGCTCAGTTGTCGGTAAGAGGAAGTCCTCCACTATGGGAATCATCTCGTCAACTTCATCATCATCAACTACCTCATCAAAACATCTAGTTCTGTTTCCCCATGATAAATCCACCTCTCATAACCTTGATAAAATCCCCTATCGAATACATGTGCTTCGACAACAGGTAAAATTTCAAGCCTATTATTTATGCATTGGACACACGGACACCTAATTCTTCCATCAGAATCCTTATATTCCGAGGCCATCCTCAAAAAAGATTGTAGACCATTCTAATATTCTTGACAAGCACGATTTCTCAATGTTGTCCAAGTCTTGTCAATCGCCATCTAGAGTGTTACAAGAGTCTGTGAGTTTTAGTAATGTGAATAGGAATGGATAACAAAAAAATTTGTTATCATTTTTTAAATCTTATGCAATATTATAATATCTTATGTTATTTTATGATGTTTTATTAGATAATGTTATTCAAATTAAAAAAAAAAATTCATTTCATTATTTTATTGTGAATACTTTAAACTTATCATTTTTGTGCCGATATCCTTGTAATCGATAATTGTAGTCAACAACCATCAATCACAAGCATACCGGGACATAAAAAATAAATTATTATAAGATATGTAGTAATTTTTAATTAATCATTATTAATTGTAAAAACTTTTATTAAATAATTTTTTTAATTTCTATATTAAAATAATTTAATAATAGTTAATATTATTAATTAGATAATATTAACTATTTAATTAATCATTATTCATTTTTAAGATTTGTATTAAATTAAATTAAATTATTCAATTAGATAATTTTATTTAATAAAAAATTAAATTAAATTATTTAATTAAATAATGTTGAACCAAACTTTTATTATTTAATTAATTAAAAAATTAATTATTATAAGATATGTAGTCATTTTTAATTAATCATTATTAATTGTAAAAACTTTTATTAAATAAAATTTTCAATTTCTATATTCAAATAATTTAATATTAGTTAATATTAGATAATAATATTTAATAAATAAATTAAAATAATTTCTTATAATAATTTATTATTTATTTAATTAATCATTATTAATTTTAAAGACTTATTAAATTAAATTATTTAATTAAATAATGTTGAACCAAACTTTTATTATTTAATTAATTAAAAAATTAATTATTATAAGATATGTAGTAATTTTTAATTAATCATTATTAATTGTAAAAACTTTTATTAAATAAAATTTTCAATTTCTATATTCAAATAATTTAATAATAGTTAATATTATTAATTAGATAACATTAACTATTAAATTATATAATTAATAATATTAACTATTTAATTAATCATTATTAATTTTTAAGATTTGTATTAAATTAAATTAAATTATTCAATTAGATAATGTTATTTAATAAAAAATTAAATTAAATTATTTAATTAAATAATGTTGAATCAAAATTTTATTATTTAATTAATTAAAAAATTAAAAAATAAATTATTATAAGATATGTAGTCATTTTTAATTAATCATTATTAATTGTAAAAACTTTTATTAAATAAAATTTTCAATTTCTATATTCAAATAATTTAATATTAGTTAATATTAGATAATAATATTTAATAAACAAATTAAAATAATTTCTTATAATAATTTATTATTTATTTAATTAATCATTATTAATTTTAAAGACTTATTAAATTAAATTATTTAATTAAATAATGTTGAATTAAACTTTTATTATTTAATTAATTAAAAAAGATAGTAAAAGATAAACTAGCTTAATAAGCAAGTAGTAAAAGATAAACTAGTTTTATCATTCACAAACATTGATGTTAGCCTCTAATATTTCTTATACGATCATTTGAATTTCACAAAACATAAACACAAATAATACCATACTACCCCACTCAATAAATCAATAAATGAATTATTTAAATTCAACAACACAACAGTTGCCAAAACTCTTACAGACATTTCATCGAATACTATACATGCATATCTTAAAACTTAAAATATTACTCAAAACTAAAAAACACCATCAGCATACACAAATAAATTATTAACTCCCAAGCACTACATGGGAATCGAACGAAGAATTTTATCCATGCTATTTCAAAATATAATAAACCCAATTCCATACAAATCAAACCCCTTAACAAAAAAAAAATCACCCAAACCACTTTACAAACTCAATCACAGTTATAAACAAAATAGCCAAAAAGCTTGTACGATTCTCAGACCAAATCAAACAACCAAACATTATTAAATTCATTTTCACTTTAAATTAAACTTACATGAAATGATACCTCACAAATCAAGCTCTTCGAAATGGACACCTCCGCTATTTGGACATTCAGACCACCACAATTTCTATCTACTTCAGAGATCAATGACAACAGAGCCAATCAATGACGTCGGGGAAGAAAGTTGAGAAGACACAATTTCTCAAGACCTTCATTGCGTAAAGCCTTAGCACATATAGATCATAATTTTACAGTTCAAAATATACACTAAAAAAATGGACTGAATGTACCTAGTCGCCGTTTATGGAGCTGTCTGCAGGAGGGACAGAGGAGAGGACGCTTGAAGCTTTTGGGGTTCAAGAAAATGGCAGTCGGAGTAGCTCTGATTTGCGTGAGGGAGAAGAATGGGTCGGGGCTGGATTGCACAAGGGACGTCGGAGCAAAAAATGTTAGAAGACGAAGAACAAATAGAGATTTGCCAAGAAGAAGGCTTATATAATATTATTACCGGCGGGTCTCCGCCGGTAATACAACATCACTGGCGGGTCCCGCCGCATTTAATCCGCCGGTAATGCACTATCACCGATGGGTCCGCCGCTATTAACCCGCCGGTAATATACTATTATCGGCGGGTCCCACCGCTATCACCATACCCCCCCGGTAATATCCCCGCCGGTAATAAATTTGAAACCGGTCCCGGGCATTGTATTAGTGGCGGACAATTGCCCTCTAATAATGGGAAAGTCTGCCGCTAATAAAAAAAATTAATTTTTTATTTTGATTTCCCCATTATTAGCGGCGGACCCAGTACTCCGCCGCTAATATACTGTACATTACCGGCAGACTTAGTCCGCCGGTAATATTTTCGCCTCTAAAAACTCTTTTTCTTGTAGTGTGCTCACGTAGTACACTGGGAGTTGGGTTTTCCCGTTCTCCCGCACTAGTGCGGCGCTGATCGCGTGTTCAGTCACAGCCAAATAGAGGTATAGCGGCTCCCCGTCCACCGTTTTTGCCAATATTGGCGCTTGGGCTAGATGCTCTTTCAGCTTTTGAAAAGCTTCTTCGCACTCGACTGACCATTCTAAATGCTGGCTTCCCCGAAGAACGGGATGCTATCCGCCCGGTCAGACTTTGCATGTCTTTGTGCTTCCGGGGAGATGGCATTTCAACCAGTGCCTTAATCTTGTCCGGATTAGCTTCTATCCCCTGGAAACTCATTATGAACCCCAAGAACTTCCTGGATGCCACGCCGAAAGTGCATTTTTTTGGATTCAACTTCATTCCATACCTTCGAATGATCGTGAAGGCCTCGACCAAGTCGTCAGAATGTTTGCTAGAGGTTTTGGATTTGACCAGCATTTCGTCAATATAGACCTCTATGTTCCGCCCCAGCTGAGCCCGGAACATTCTGTTGACTAGCCTTTGATAGGTGGCTCTGGCGTTTTTGAGCCCGAAAGGCATGACGATGTTGCAGTATACCCCTTTGTCGGTCTGGAAACTGGTCTGCTACATGCATAGAGATCTTATTGTAGCCTGAGTAGGCATCCATGAAACTCAAGATCTCGTACCCAAACGTCGTATCCACCATCTGATCGATCCGAGGAAGCGGGAAGCAATCTTTAGGGTAAGCCTTGTTGAGATCCGTGAAATCGATGCATGTCCTCCAGGTCCCGTTCGATTTTGGTACCAGAACCGGGTTGGCCAGCCATACGGGATATATAACTTCACTGATGAAGTTGATCGAAGACAACTTTTCAACTTCTAGGTTGAGGGCCTCTGCCCTTTTCGTTCAAAGGGGCCTTCATTTTTGCCGGACTGGGGTCGCATCTTTGTCGATGTTCAAGGCATGGAAGATGATGTTGCGGTCGATCCCCGTCATATCCGAATGAGACCAGGCTAGGATGTCATGGTTCTCCTTTACCTGGGTGATGATTGCAGCCCGGACCTCTGTCGTCAGATTCTTACCGACTTGGATTACCCTGGTCGGGTCGGTGTCACTGATGCATACCTCTTCAATCTCGTCCATGGGTTTCAGTACGCGGTCGTTTCCTATCCCCGGGTCCAGCTCTTCCTTTTCCCGAACAATCCTTCTAGCTGGAGGAGGTGGAACCGGGCTGACGACTCCCTCGTGGGGTTCTTCCTGGACCATGTAGATAGGTCGGGTGGACACATGGTAGCATTTTCGGGCGCTCTTCTGATCTCCCCGAACTGTTCCCACTCCTCCGTTATCGCAAGGGAACTTCATGCATAGGTGATGGATGGAGGTGATAGCCCTGAACTCGACCAATGCGGGCCCACCAAAAATGATATTATAAGCAGTGGGACAGTCCACTACTACGAACGTATAGAACTTGAATGAGAATTGCATCTTGTTCCCCAAAGTTACGAGCAACTGGATTTTTCCCATAGGGAGTATTGCGTCCCCGTTGAAGCTGTAAATCTGGGTTGGGCATGAGGCCAAATCTGTTTCAGTTAAGCCAATTACGATGAAGGTGGGCTTGAAAAGAATGTTGACGGAGCTTCAGTCATCCACCAGCACCCGGGACACCAATTTATTGGTGATCTGGGCGTCTATGACCAGAGGGTCATGGTGCGGGAAATGGGTGTTACGGGCGTCATCTTCCATGAAGGTGATAAGGAGGTTCATCAGCTTTGGGCACTGAGTCGGGGCCTGGACCAGAGCTCATACCTCTTGATCGTGGTTGAGCTCTCTAAGGTAGCATTTTTTATTGTTCCGGGACGGCCCTCCAAGATGAGGCCCGCCTGAGATTGTAGCCACATGGCCATCTACTCGGGGGGGCGTGGTCCCGGACGGATAGGGCATTCCAGGCCCAGGTGCTTGCACAGCGGGGGCCCCCTAAGGGGCCTGCGCTGCCAAACCCTTTGCGTACCGTCCCTGAGGCAAATACGCTCCAGGTGCGTCCCGAACCGTGGACTGTCCGGGGACTGCTGACAAGCCCGGAACTCCCACAGGCATCCTGATCCACTGGTGGAGATGCCCCAACATGATCAAATTTTCGATCTCATCCTTGAGTTTTCGACATTCTTCGGTTATGTGGCCCACCTTCTTATGGTAGGCGCATCGCTTGCTAGTATCTCTCGGATTCCTTCCTCCTTTGAACATGGGGGTTGGCTTTCGGTAATGAATCGCCCTTTCCGTTGCCAGGAAGATGTTCTCCCTGGTGTCCACTAGATTGGTGTACTCTGAGTATTGGGGCTCGTGGCCTCTCTTGCCCTTCTTAGCCAGCTCGGACCGGTTTTGGCCCTTGCCTTATCTTTTCCCCCAGGAGGGGTTCACACTCGCCTCAGTTCCTCCCGCCTGGGACGGCTGGGCTCCGACAGGGGCAGCGCTGTACCCGATCGATGCAACTCCGTATCCGGAAAAAGGGGTGGACTGGGCCAGGGCATACCCCGAAGAGGCAGGGCCATATTTTGTGGGCGTGGCGAAGGTCATCCCAGGCGCATCTGTCGATCCTGGTGTAAGCGAGTGAGTGATGTATTGCTGTGCCGGAAACTGCACCCCGTATCCCGGAAATGCTTGGGCATTGGGCTGAGGTGCCGACTACCATTTGAATGCCTGGATTTGGGCCTCTTCCCAGTTAATAAATCCTTGGGCCCTCCTTATGAACTCCTCTAGGGTAGCCGCCTTGCTACGCTGCATATCGTCCTAGAGGGGAGATCCGGCCTGGATCCCAGATTGCAACGCTACCAGGTGCTGCCCATCGTCCACCTTGGTCTTGGAGGCCTCTTCGGTGAAATGCTGGATATAGGCTCTTAATGTCTCTGTGGGGAGCTGTTTAATGTTGGCGAGGGCACTGATTTGCATGTCCATTCTCATGGCCAGGATTGGATGAATCCTGGCTTGAGTCTCTTCCACCATTCCTCTATAGGCTCGTCTAGAGTGATTGAAAAACAGAGGCACTTGCCATCGTCGCTGACATGGGCCACGGTCATTAATCAGTTATACCGAGACAGATGATCCTTGGGTTCGGTGTTCCTAGTGTAGGCGGTTAGACTCAGCATCTTGAATCCCTTGGGGAGCACGGCGCCCAGATTGTGCCTCGCGCAGGGCTCCTTATCCTCCTCGTTGGAATCGGTGTCCGCTCCTTCCTGTTTTCGGACCAGGCAGTCCGTGAACTTTTTCAAGGCGGCCAACTGCTCCATGAGTTGCCTGGCCACACCATATTCTTAGGGAACCCTCTCATTCCTCTTGTCATTGAGGTCATTTCTAAGGTTGCCATCTCAGGGGCAGATCTTTTCCTTACGGGCCCGCTCCTTTCGGGCATTCAACCCGTCGCACAGATCTACTCGGGACGTATCGTCCCCAAAGCTGAGGGCGTGATGCTCGTTGTCACGTGGGCGCTCCAAGCGCTGGGATGTAAAGACCGTTCCCGTCCAGCCTGCCCTGGGTTATACCGGGGCCTAATAACCTGTGGCCGCGTCCCTTGCAGATTGGTCGGGTGGCCCTGACCTGGGACGGGGTGCACCTTCTCTTTCCTAGGGAGCGGCTGGGGACATGTCCCGGCTTTCTGGACGGGAGGGTTTTTCCTCTGGGGGATTGCCCCGGTCTTCCTCTTCTCTCGGTCCGGGTTTCCCGGGCCTTGCTCGGGACCTTGTCCCTGAGGAGGGATCGGGCTCACGTCCTCAGGGGTGCCATTTCCAACCTGCGAAGCAGGCGGTTGCCTTCCTGGAGGCGGGACAACTGGGGGATTAGCCGTCGAACCCTGGGCACCTATGAAAGCTTGTAAGGCTCAAAAGGACTCTTGCATCTGCCGAGTAGCCTCATTCTGTTCAGCAATCCTGGCTTCTTGGTCCAGAACTTGCTGCCTTAGTTTAGTTACCTCCGGATCCTTCTGGTTGGGATCCACTCCTTCTGGGATCTTGGGATCCTAAGGCTCTAGGTCATGGTATTCCCCCTCATTTCCCTCTTCCTCGTATTCCGCTCCACCTTCATAACTCTGCGACTCGTCGGGCTGGGACATCTGATGGGGAGTGTCCTCAGATGAACTCCGAGGAAGAGGCTGGCTGGGCAGCGCTTCATTTCCCAGCTCTTGGTTAGTAGGATCGAAAGGTGTATGCCTTGTTGTAGATGTTCGAGATCAACTCTAGCTTTCCCAGGCTCTCAATGAAAGCACCAAAATGTTTACCGAGTTTTTCGGAAACTAGAATAATAAAAGATAAGAGAGATTAAGAGGAATGGATTTAGAAGTTGCAAGCAAGATTTTTATGTGGTTGGGGCGTTAATGAGCCTTAGTCCACGAGACAATTGTATTAGAGCTTAGAGAATCTATATCAATGGAGTTTTCTACAAGTTTCAGCAGAGTAACTGCTTACAAGCCAGGGATCCCCCTTCCTCAATGCCCCACTACCTGTATTTATAGGTTTACGGGTGCATTGGGCTTGGGCCGGGCTGGCCTGGGCCAAATAAGGGTGTAAATACCGCTGACTTCTCTAATGGAAGCCCAATACAAAGGATTAAAACATAAAAAATACACTAATATGAGCCCACTGGGCCAGCCTAAACCACATCTATCATCCGACAAATTGGAGCTTTGGTCTGGGAATCTTGGGTTATGAGGCAGATTCAGGGGACAAGATCAGTCAGAGTAGTGGAGGTGCAGGTCTGAACTAACGGCGTACAATCCCGAGGTAGCCTTTTCTGCAGGTGAAGCGTGGGGACAACCCCCACGCTTCATGGGACGAAGTCAGGGTCACAGACGCTTTACCTTGCCAACCTTGGACAACTGACCCGGGTTCGTTTACCCACGTCCCCCTCCGTTCGTCAAGGTCTCGTACCGTTTACCAGGGGCTTGGATCATCTACCAGGAGCCCGGACCATTTACCAGGAGCACGAAGCATTTACTAGGTGCTCAGATTATTCCACCAGGATCCCGGACCATTTACCAGGCTCCGGGATCATCCACTGTGATCTCGACTGTCATCCGGAAGCCACGCTCATACCATCTCTCGTATAACCGCCCCGGACGACACTCCCCAGACACCCTTTGGGTCTCATCTAGATTTGGGCTTCCAACGTCTATTTTACTCTTTGCCTAACAGGCCCGGTCTAGGCCCAAACTACTTCGGGCCGCCCGTGGGCTTGAAGCGTGGACCTGGGCGCTAGGAAGGAAATGGGGATAACATCCTACGATTAATATATTGGTAGGTAATACTCACATGGACCCCACAGAAATGAGCCAACGTCCTTGTCCTAGTGTTTGACATGGAAGTGTACGTGGCAAGTCACGTTGCCAATTACACGTTATTTAATTGATGACGCGGCAAATGATGTGGCACACGTGGCTGATTACGTGTCATTTAATGGATGACGTTGCAACTGACATAGCACATGATGTGGCACCTGACGTGGCTTGGTGAGGTTTTTTTTGCACGTGGCTGGTAATTGCCTATTGGACCACATGGCGTTCTTTTATGTTTCCAGATTTACCTACACTTATATATGTGTAGGCAATGATACAATTTATTGGTTGACATTGTTAAATAATTATTTTGGAAAATATTTAAATTTAATTAATTATAGGTGATAAATAAAATTAATTAACTAAAAAACAGATAATTTTTATAACATATGAAAGAAACATATATTATAAAATGTTCATAAAGAGAAACATAAAGGATAAAATGTTAAAGTTTTGAACTAATAAAGTAAAACATGTTCTTCTAGCATTGAAGGGTCGGGATCAATCATTTCTGACATTTGCATCAGAACATTGATCTGATGGAGGTAGTGACATAAAATTGTTTTTCCTTAGTATTTCAACAACAACACTGGGATAGTCATTTGTAGAATCAAGTCGATTGTTTTGTTCATCAAGGCGTTGGGCTAGCTCCTCATTTGTTGGCTTATTTTGACTCAGTTGTATTTTGTTGGAAAGTAGTATTTGTACTTGAAAAAGATCGACCCAAACCTTTCAAGTGTACAGTCGAACGTCCAAGAATACACTCCATAATGCCTTTATCAGACATTTCTTCTGGAGTGTGTTGAGCCCTTAATGCCATCATATTATCCTATATACATATTTTCTTTTCTAATTAGTAATGATATAATTATATTAAGTTATAAAATTAAAAATTAAATTACTTACATATATTTATGGTAAATCTGGTCCAGTTCATACTCCCTTTCTCTCAACATAATGTTTCAGACGCCAAGTCTCAATTTGGCCAGTGGGAGATGTTAACACCATTCCGCGTCGAATGTGATGTTACGGTGTTGAAACTGATCCATTTCTAGACTCCCACTTTCTATTTGAACGATTGGCAGTATTCTTCAATGACATTTCCTGAAAAAGAGAATAATAAAATTTATTAATAACACTAATAAAATTGTAATTTTAAGAAAATAAATAATTACCTTAAATTGGAAAACCAACGATTAGACAACATCTCCCAATCTTGTTGGTGATCAATATCCTTCAAATTGGGATGTCGTTTCCTCTTTTCCATCTAAACATCTTCTTCTCCTCCAATTTCTTTGAAATATCCATGTAATTTGTATTTTAAATTCTTCCAAACTTTTCTCATTTGATCATCAATGCATTTTATAGTGATCTCATCATACAAGTTTATCCATACCTATCAAACTTTTTAATCTTTCTAAATATTTTTTTCCTGAGTATTTTTTTTATCTTTTGCAAATATTTTATAATATGCATATTAGTTGATAAGATAAATTTGTAACATGTTTATTAAAACATGTACTCTTTTACAACTAAGGATAAACTTAATAACATATCTAATAATAAATTTAACATAATATAAAAAATTTATATACAGAATATTTATACTTATCATTCTTCAAAGTTAATACAATATTACATCATAATTTCAAAAAATACAAGTAAAATATCCTCATTTCAATCATCACAAAAATTTCAGAAATTTATATATATAGTATGACTTAGTATGGACATTTATGTCACTTGATATAGTCACATAGTCACCAACATAAAAAACATACTCATATTTCGAACGTCATAGGCCAAAAAAAATCTAGAATAGGACTGAGGCAAAAAAATATATAAAACAAGACAGACAAGTTCATTTAAAATGGCAACAAAAACAAAAACAATAAAGAGGAAAGACAAGAAATAAAAAAGGACTACTTAAAAGAGAAAAAAACAAGCATAAAACAAAAAATAGAACTAAAGTCATATGCCAAAGTTTAAAAATTTATAAGGACAGCTTCATAAACTTGGAAAATAAAATAGGACAAAGGTAGCATACTCAACTATTGAACATCAATGACCCAAAAAACTTATTAACTTCAACATTTAAAATTCACAAGGACAACTTCAAAATTTTGGAAAATAAAATAGGACGAAGGCAGATTTCAGAATAAGCATACTCTTTGAACATCAATTACTAGTACAAAAATAGGTTTTAAGGACAATTTTTTAGGACACTCACCTAGATGCAAATCCTAAAATTATCTCCTATACATTTTAGGACACTCAGTGAGAGTCATTACAATATATATTTTAGGACATGCAGTGCAAGCCCTAATTACTAATGTGGGTCCTAAAAGATTATGAAAACATTTGAGTCAGTAGAGACTTTTAAGGGCACACTTTGAGTGTCCTAAAAAAGTATTGAGGGCAAAAAAAATATTAAACAATAAATTAAAGCTTAATTAATAACTAAATTAAAAAAAAAAACAAAGAAAAACACTCAAAGTAAAATTAAAGCTTTACAAAGTATAGTCTTTAATTTAAATTATTATTATTTATTGGAAAATAATTAAATTGATAATTGGGATTTATAAAGATTTGTAGATTTTCATTTTTTTTTTAAATTGTGAGATTGAAAATAAAAAAATAAATTGGACCTTTTATTATTGTATTATTCATGGAAATAAATAACAAGATGTTTTTAATCTCAATTAAAAGAAATTATGAGAATTAGAGTAAAATATGATTTAAAATTTAATTTATAATTTTGGAACCCAAATTTAATTTGGTAAGATTATTAATTTAAAATGAAATTGAATTAAAATTTTAATACCCACCCATTTTCTTTTTTTAAAAAATCCCCTTTCTTTCTCTCCCTCGCCTGTTCCCCTCTATTTCTCGCTTTCTCTCTCGGGACCGCTCCCTTTCTTTCTCTCTTTCTCTCCGCATGCGACGGCCTTCACCAAACCCTTGAAACAAACCCATCTCTGCCGGAATTTTCCGTTCCGGGAACGTCTAGTTCAAGGAAAGTGGCGGGTTCCTTCATTTTCAATGGCACCAAGGTCTCTGCATCATTTTTCTAAAAGTACTTTGATAAAATAATAGTTTCCATGCTTTGAATATTTGAGTCTTAGATTCTCTATGTGATTTTGAGTGAAGGAAATCTCTCATTTGCAGGGGCACCAAGGTTTCTCCATCATTTTGATGTTTTCTCTTTTTGTTTTTCAGCATTTGGGTTCATATTGAAGGAAATATGATGTTTCTTCTTTTTGTTTCTCAGCATTCGGGTTCGTATTGAAGAACAATACAAGTTTTTTTTTCTTAGTATGGCTCTCATCTTTCATCACATCATATCTTAAAATAATGGGCTCCTTGGTAAAATAGCCTCTTTTTATAGTGCAATTTGCACTTTGGCCTAGTTTCAATAGATTTTAGCTAAATGACCTCTCTTATTAATGAATTTTTTATATTACCCATTTTACCCTTAAAATAAAATAATAATAAATTAAAACAAAAACCCTAAAAACTATCATCTTCTTCCTCTCACCCATCCACAACCACCCATTCTCATCCCGCCGCCGCCACCACCACCACCATCGACGACCGCTGCTCCTTGTCGTCGCCACCACCGGCGAACACTGCTCATCATCGGCTGCCATCGTCTCTCCACAAGTCCGACCACCACCCATTCAAAAGGTTGGTTTATATTTTTATGAAAAATGAGATTTTTTATATTGTTTTTGTATATTTAAAATGCAAAATGATTGTTTTAGTGTATTGAAAGTATAAGGATTTAGGTTTATTTCTGAAGTTTTATGGAGGTTAAAGCTTGAAAATATGAAAAATTTAATAGTGGTTTTGGCCATTTTTGAGATAGAGAAACCCAAATTTTTTGACAGCTTGTCTAATTTTTTCGACTTCTGATATTTTAGACCAGGTGTCTACATTTCAGACCAGTAGTCGTATTTTTTCGACCAACTGTCTAAATTTTAGACCATCTGTCGAATTTAGACAAGTAGTCTAATTTTTAGACAGATCGTCGTATATTTTAAACCACCAGTCAAATTTTTAGACGGGTTGTCAAATTAGTTGTCTAATTTTTAGACAGGTTGTCGAATTTCTAGATTTTCAACTTGATTTTCATTTTTTATATAACTTTTCATTTAAAGTAATACCAATAATTTATATTTGTTTATTGTATTTTTTTTAGATGTCATATAAAAATATTGTAATATTATGTGACGGATTGTGGAAAAAGAATGAAGACTCATGGAAATGGATTTCAAATGGCTCACCATCAAAATCAAGTTTGGTAAAAACTAACCTAACTTATGAGGAGTTAGTTGAACACATTTATGAAGTTACAGAAATTGATCGCAACCTTTTCGATATAAAATTAACTTACAAGGTAACGACAATGGTGGAGATTGAAACAATTGTAATAAAAAAAATAGTAGAGACATTGTTAGTTTATTTACATGGAAATTGCAAGATAACTACAATGATCGCAACATTCTTGTACATGTCGAGAGTTTGCCATTGATAAGATTCCATGTGCTCACCACGTCACTGCGACAATGTATGGTGGAGTAGATGTATATAGTCTATGCTCAAAATACACGACTGAATTTTGGAGGATGGCTTATGCATAATCTATTTACCCTTTACCACCTGAAGTAGAACGACATCTTCCAAAAGAGGTTAAGTCTCAAGTTGTTATCAAACCAGTGAACCTAATTCCCCCAGGGAGACCAAAGAATAAACGAATTCCTTCGAGATGAGAGTTTCCAAAGGAGAAGACTAATTATGCACCTGAAATATCATCAAAGAAATTAAAGGGTAAGGTTTTGATGTTTATGGGGAAAAAAAGCAACGGAAGTGTTTCGATTGTGGATTTTATGGACACAACAAAACCACATGCAAGAAATGATTATTTTTGGATTTATTTTGGGCTTGGTATGATATGTAATGTTTTTATAATATTGTGTGATTTCATATTTTGGACTTGGTTTGATATGTAATGTTTTAACTAGGTTCTCTAAATATTGAAACTGGTTGTCGATAGTTTTAGACCGCATATTGAAATTTTTAACTGGTGGTCAAGAATTTTAGACAGATTGTCGAAACATAACACAACCTGTCGAAATATACACACAGTTGGTCAAAATTTGTAGATAGGTTATTGAATTGTAAGACAACATGTCGATATATATTGATAGGTGGTCGAAAATGTTTAGACATGTTGTCGAAACTCATGACTAATTGTCAAAAATGTATAATTAAGATCCAATTATACATGATAAATTGTTGTTCTAATACTATAAAGATAATCATCATATCAGTACCTCAATAGCATATCTACCACCCAATCCTTGATCATCACAGTAGTTTGATTGAAATATGTACTACTCAATCTGTAATCATCATAATCTCGTAAAGATTAAGTTTTGTTTAACTTTATAAAATGTTAATTTGGGTATTATAGTTAATATATATCCTTATAAAGTTATTGGAGCCTTTTTGTACATTTCAAACTTTCTGGACAACCTGTGAAAATGTTTAGACATGTTGTCGATACTACCTGTCAAAATTTGAGACAAGTTGCCAAAACTCACGACTAATTGTAAAAAATATATAATTAAGATCCAATTCTACATGATAAAGTGTTGTTCCAATACTATGAAGATAATCATCATAATAGTACCTCAATAGGATGTCTACCACCTAATCATTGATCATCATAGTAGTTTGATTAAAATATGTACCACTGAATCTGTAATCATGATGTTATCCCAAAAATATACACAAATGACATGGCATGAAGGTTGGACACGTGGCATCATATTGTGGGCATGTGTCATCATGTTCTTGACACATGGCATATGCATCCAATAGTCAAATAAGCTGGAGAGAGCACACTTGCCAAATGAGTAACAATTACTGCGCAGTATGCCCACCAGGAAAGAGGCTGCTCGATATGCTCTCTAGGAAACCCGGTATACCTGGTTGGATGAAGTCAGTAACATCCTCCTCACGCCTAATAGCTCACCTGAAAACTCGGTCAAACTCCTAAAAAATAGGACAGCAACTACCCACAAAAAGAAAGGGATATTTTGCAGCAGTTACGGTCCACGCGCAACGTCCGGGTCGATGGGGACAGTATAAATACAAAAATTCCACCACTCTGGAAGGGATGAGAGATCTTTAATATGCCAACCAGCCTGTTAGGAACACTTAGCAGTGATTTCTGCCATTCTGTATTGTTTTTACACTTAGAATTGTACATGTTTTCACTGGTCATCTTGTGTAAACATTAAAGATCAATAAAAATTAAAGATGAAGTAGGTCATTGCCATTTCTTGGAGCCAAACCTCTATAATTTCTGGTGTCTTTTATCATTCATCGCTCATAGTTATTAGGTTCTTGGCTAATTTATGGTTTATTGATTGTCCGAATGAAAGCTCTCTAATTAATTATTTTAACTCTGCGTTAGTTGACCAAAAAACCAGTCAACATTTTGTGTAACAACCCAAATTTACTAATAAGGCTTAAGGGCCTTGATTAGTGTGCCGGGAGGGCATAATTGGAATATATGTGATTTAATGATTAAAAGTATGCTATATGACTATTTGAATATCTGAGATGCATGACTATGTGTATTAGTATGCATGTAGGCCCTGATTAGGTTAGAAAGGGTATAAATGTAATTTTGGCCGTTGAGGGCATAACTGTATATATATGTGATAATTGTTGAGACCACATTATTATGTAGATATATTTGTGATCTTTGATTCGAAACGATCCTAGTGAGCAGGTTAGCGAAAAAGTAACGACAGGGATTTATACCCGGCTCGGGGCGAGCCTAGGGGTATAAATGGGAATTTAGAGAATATATTGGGGTTAATTTTGACATTGAAGAATATAATTGGTGACTAGCTAAGTGTTGGGAAGTAAGCGGTAAATATTAGAGACACTTGAGGAATTAGCGAGAATTTGGTGAAATGACCAAAATGCCCCTAGGTGGATTAAAAGATTTAGAATTAAAGGGGAGGGTATTGTGGTTATTTGGCTTATAAAGGATAGGTATAACTGAGGCTTTACACTTAGTGGAACTTGTAGAAAGAAATAGAAGTCTGAAGGAAAGAAAAGAAAGAAAAAGAAAGGAAAGAAAGGGAAAGGAAAAGCATGGCATTTCCAAGGTCGGTTTGGGACCTCTTCATCATTTTCATCTGGGGTTTTGAGGCTAGAATCAAAGGAGCTTAAGGCTGAGATTGCGAGCTTGAGGTCTTGATTAGATCGGGAAATCTAGCTGAGGTTATTCATCAGTTGAGGTAAGACTTTGAGGTTTTCTTCAGTTTCTGGTTTTCATGTTGAACTAAGATGTCTAAGCTAAATTTGATGGGAATTCTAGGGAATTCAAGCTAAGGGTTTGAGGAGGAGTAAGCCAAGGAGGTGTAGAGGATAACTTAAGGTCGAATCCCCATTGAAGATATGAAATTCTAGCTCTAAATTATGAGGTTTTGGTTGTTTTGCTGAAGTTTCTGAGTTTGAGGTTCAACCATGGTTGTGACAGTCAAAATCCTGTGATCCGTAAGGGGAAAGACCGGGTAAGCTTTGCAATCCCACACCGCCTGGAGAAGGTCAAGTGTGATGATTCTAAGACTGTATAGGTATGGGACAACACAGTTGAAGATGGCTTAAATGGATTGATGGGTACTACCTATATCAATAAGATGCATCTTCTTTTCAGTAGCCCATCACTTGAGAACTCCAAAGTTAAGTGTGCTTGACCTGAGGTAATATCAAGATGGGTGACCTCCTGAGAAGTTTCCCAGGAAGTGTGCGAGTGAGGACAAAGCACGCTGGAAAGACTCGTGTTGGTTTGCAGGGCCAGTCGTCATTCCAAAAAGCAGCCATAATGACGTGGGGCGTTACAATGGTGAATTTTGAGATTGGGAGTGCATGTGTTAAATTTTTATGTGGTTGGGATGCTTGGGATGAGTTAGACATGTTAGTAAGCTTGATTCTAAGTTTGGTTGAAGTTTGGAGAAGTTTTGGTAAGGTTTGGCTCGGGGAAAATCGAAGGAGGGAAAAACAGCATTTGCTGTTCTGTGACTAGCACTACAACGCTAGCCTTTGGGCACTGTAGCGCTAGGCCATATACCCTGGGATGATTTTGGGCTCTGTTTGTAGCACTGTAGCGCCATCCTTAGAGCGTTGTAGCGCTACCCTATTTCCAGAAAGAGGTTTTTGAGTTATTTTGAAGGGCTTTTGCCTGAGGGTTCGGGGTTCGATTCCACCACCCCGTTTGGTGGAATTGGGGCTTCCCAAGGGCTCGAGATTGGTCCTGAGGCTAGATTTTGGACTTGAGGTTTGGTGATGATTCTGATCTATGGTTGTGACTAGGTGTGCGCTAGGGCTCAAGAGGGATCGTTCTCAAGGATCAAAGTGAACGAAGCTAGAGAATTTAAAGGTAAGAAAACTGCACTCGGTTATGTGTTTGTGATGGGACTAAGTGCTCCCTATATCTGTATAATGTCAAATATGGTATTATGCCATGGGACATGTGATAAATGGCCTAAGGGTGCCGTATACAACATTTGCGCACAAGGCGCGACTTGGCCACTGGTAGCCGAGGACAACTTAATATTCACTGAGCTCGGTTTAAGCGGGTCGGAGTCAGTGGGATAAACAGAGGGTGCGGCCTAAGGGATCTAACCCTAGTTATCATTTGTGAATTGATTATTTTTATGAAATGATATGTTTGGTATGCTGAATACTTGGTTATCATGGATGCTTAAACTGTTGAGAACATGTTTATGTGATATGAGATATTGGATTATCTGTTGACTATTTATGCTCTGTTATTGTGTTTTCTTGCTGGGCCTTGGCTCATGGGTGCTACGTGGTGCAGGTAAAGGCAAAGGAAAGTTGGACCAATCCTAAGATGGAGAGCTGCGGGGCTGAATGTACATAGTCAGCTGTTCGGCCGCAATGGTCGAGGAGTGGATCAGGACAAGGAATGCCTAACGGTTTGTTTTGCCTTAGAGTGGCTAATTATTGTATTTAAATCTTGAATCTTTGTAAATAATTTTAATCTTGCTATTTTTGGGATCCCGTGTAAACAGAAAATGTTTATTTAAAAGAAATGTGGCTTTTGAGACCAAAATATTTTAACCCTAGTTCCACTATAGTTTTTGTAACACGTTTTAATTAAATGACTTGATTAGCAAGTCTAACACCTTTATAAACACACAGTGTAACGGTCTTGGCTATCCAGGGCGTTACATTTTGGTGCTTTCATTGAGAGCCTAAGACAATCACATTCAGATTTCATTGCTGCAAGGATGGTAGTCTCAACCAGAAGATCAAGCCAAGAGCCTCTAGAGCCCGAGGCTGAAGTCTCTCACCAAGTCCCGTCAATAAGCAATTTCAATGGGAAGCAAAGTGATTTGCCACCTAGGAATCCATCTGGTGTTAGGGGGCAAACCTTTGGGCCCACCGCAGCATGACAAGGGGCTGCTGCTTCCGCTGGATCACTCAGGAAGGAACATCAGGTGGAACTGCTGCGTGGGGTACCGACCAACAGAGACCCAGAGCTTGAGGTCCTGGACGATATGAGCCCCACGTAGATATTGAAGGACTCGACCCTGAGATTGATCAAATAAAGGAAGTCATTGGGCAGATGCAAGATCAATTGGCCTCTATGAATTAGGGGCGGGCCACTACGCAGGAGTATTAAGCTAAAAATGTACCCATCACTATTTTCCCTTATAAAAAATGTACACTATTTTGGGGGAAATGAAGTGTTTGGGTAAGATTGTTGATATGTGGGTAAAAAAATGTATTTTAATGATTGAGAGAAGTATAAAAGCTCTTACAACAACACTAATTTATGTTTATCCTTTTAAAAAAAGAAAAAAAAAAGAAAAGGAAAAAGAAAACTTAAAGAGTGAAAAATAAGTAAATAAAGTGATGTTGGAGCATTGTTTTTTTTTTTCTCTCAATTGTTGAAAAAACAAAAGTTGTGGATTTGGGGATGATTATAAGAGGCAAGAAAGTTGGTTTGACTGGTTTTTGATGTGCTTATGGTATAATGGAGCCTAAATGTCTTTTCAACTCCTGTTACCTAAGCCACAATGTTATGAACCTTAAAAGTCATGTTAATTCCAAAACATGAGTTGTTGACATTAGTGGAGAAAGGCAAGTATGCAAGCATATAGAATATTGGTTAGTGGATTATTGGTATGAGTAAGACATGTATGATGTATTCTAATTGTTCAATTTGTCATTTGCAAATCATATTATATTTTCCAATGGAGGCATTCAGGTTAATTGTTAGAGTGATCGGACTGAAATTCTAGTTGTAAAATGCAGTTGATATTTTGTGAATGATGATAATGCGATGTGAACACTATGAAGGCTTAACTGTTTGTGTTGCGTTATGTTTTCAATTTGAAGTCAATCTTTACTTGAGGGTGAGTAAAGGTTAAGTTTGGGGGAGTTTGTTGACTCTAGTTTATCTCATGTTTAGGTGGTGTTTTAGGTAGTCTTTTATGTCATTTTTCTTTCATTTAGTGCGGGTTTATGCTTTTGTTTGTTTGTTTTACAGTTTTTGTGAATAAAAGGAAGATTTGAGTACTTGGAGGAAAAAGGTCCAAAAAGAGAAGAAATATCCAAGTTTCGGTGATATTTTTGACAAAGGATGATCTTGACGTGATTTGGAGGCGTTGGTAATTTTTCGGGCTTAAAAATGCATGTCTTGAAAAATGTCTTAAGGGCCGCGGTATGAATGCTTTGGAGCCGCGGCCAGCCCTTTAAACAGAATCAATGTTTTGGAGCAAAGACTCGAGCTGCGACATGGCTAAGGAGGGCCGCGACACGCCTAGCTTTGGCTGCCCAGGAAATTTGACATGGGTCGCGACGCTTGAAATGCTGAGCCGCGGCTCGCATTGCTTCTGACAAAAAAAATTAGGTTTTAAACCTAATTTCGAGAGGAGAGAAAGAGACTTTTGGGGAGGACGATTTTGGGAGCAAGGAAGACATCGTGGAGCATTTCCATTCTCTCTTTAGAGTTCTTTTTCTTTTACCTTAGAATTCTATGTTATTTTTCATTGTTCTTTATGTTTAGAATTATGATTATGAACTAAATTTTTTTCTAGGGTTTTTAATGTAATCACTTGGATCATTGTTATTTTCTATGAGGATTTCATGATTCTTTCTTCACTTCTATTCTAAATTATTTGATCTATTCTTAATGCTTGTGAATGCTTGATCACCATTTGCATGATTTATGATTTTGATTCGAAATTTGAAAAGTGAGAATTGATTATGTTGTTGACCCTCGATTTGGCCAACGACACGGAGTTAGAATAACGACAAAGAAATAAGAAGGCGATCAAGAATGGAATCAAATGGTAAAGAAATAACACAAATGATTTATAGTGGTTCGGCCCCAACCGTGTGGTAATAACCTACGTCCGCTTAGTGATATTATTGATGTTGAATCCTAATGTCGTGATCAAAGAACTAGGGTTATTGAGTTTCACAAGCCTTAGGAGAATTACAACTTTTCAGTGGATAATCGAACTATGCTCTTTCTATGAGTATTCAGAAAAAAGGTTCAAAAGTCCCTTCCTTGAGCCTTCTCATTCATATTTATAGGCTCAAGGGGGTTACATGGGCTGTTGGGCCTTAATTCTCCTTAATATCAGCGTATTATGGCAATAAAAGGAATATAATAAATGTATTTATTACAATATTACATATCTTTAAAGGAAGTAAACTGAAGCATGCGACTAAGCTGGTCGCATCTAATCTCGAGATCTGATGAAGCAATAAAGAGCAGGTCGATAGTCGAACAACACCTCTTCACTTTGACGCTGCCACATGCCAACCACGTGTGATGAATTCTTGCCACGTCATCAGGAGCCATTTTTGGGTAAACATTTACCCCCCAAGTTTATTTTATTGCAACCAGCATAAAGTAAACTTAGGAAACTGATCCTTCGCGTACCCCATCAAATCTGTCAGAGCCGCCCATGCCTTTTCGAAAAAGGCAACCAATCATGTCTATTCAGTTTCCAAAAAATTGTCTGACGGCTATTGTGTTTCCCCATGCATTGAAAAAAGTAATTCTATGATTACCTCTTTTACAGTGCTACGATCAATATAAATAATCCCTCAAGATCATTTTTCACTCTCTCTTCAAGAACACTGAAGAACAAGGTGTAGAAAACTCAGAAACCTCAGACGAACTCGATGATCCATGGAGTTTCTGTCCAGCCAACCGACTTAGTGTCTCAGAAACTTGCTTCAATCTTTATCCAAGTAAGTTTATCGACCTTTTCAGTCGTTGAGATGCCACAAAATATCTATTTTACATCTGTTTCATATCCTGAGTTCTTGAATGTTCTTGACAGAAAACTGTTTTGGGGTAAATGGGCATATTGATTTGCACTAAATTTGGTAGGAGAATAACATTTTTCTGGGATGATGAAGTAGTTGGGTAGTTAGGATTATAACTTTCAAGCGTGAAATCGAAGTGAAAATTTGATTTCTAAGCTTGTAGAAAAAACAGGGTTTTTCCCGCCCTTTCAGAGTCAAAAAGTTTTTCTTGAAAAACTTTTCACTTCTTCTTTTTAATCCATTTTCCAAACTATTCGATTGAAATATAGTGTTTTTTGTCAAAATGCTACTAGTCGTATAAAAGCTTAACTTTTATACACGAACAACGTTATTCCAACTTTTAAACAACTTGATCCTTTTGGCCATTAGGTTCTCATCTCCCCTTTTCTCTTCGCAAATTTTCATGCAGGATCCATGGGGAGGTGAGAGGCCAATCGATGACGATCTGTTGGCCCAACTGCTCTAGGACGAACAACCATCACGGCTAATTTCGGAGATCCCTTTTTCTCGAAACACCCCAAATAATCCTTCGACCCCTCTTCAAAACATGGATCGAGTAAAGTCTACAGCCCTCATCCAATCCTTCTTCAAATCAGCCTGCTCCTCGGGCTGAAATTCCTTCGACTAGTGGTTGAGATGAAAATTCCCCTGATCCAGAAATCCAAAATCAAGCCCAACTTCGAAACGTTCTTCAACCAGTCGACGAATGGTACGTTGCTCCTCCAAGCCGAATCACAGTTAGGATGATAGCCAATTATATCAGGAAGTACGGACTTCCTGGGGTAACCTTAGTCCAACCCACAAGAGACCAGCAGGAAAACCTGCCTGGAGTCGCCTTCAATGCCTGGTCGAGGTATCATATTAAGGCAGGAGAAATCCTGCCTCTCCATCCTTTCTTCCAAGGAGTGGCCAACTATTTTGGGGTTGCTCCTTTCAAAATAACCCTAAATGGGTATAGAATGTTCTCCGCACTCTATATCCTTTACAGTCATAAAAAGTGGCATGTTCCCACGCCACACAAGGTCAACTACCTGTTCGACCTTAAATCCAACCCCAATCAAGAAAATGCGGGGTTTTTCATTTTTTTCCACCAGGAAACGACCCGCACCTTTCTGAGTGAGACCACCTTCATCTCAAATGTGGGGAAGTGCCACCTAGAGTACTTTTTAACCACCGACATGGTCGCCAATAACCTAGCCTTCACCCAAGGAGGTAATATCTTCGCTCTCCCGGTCGTTTATTTTTATTGTATTTTATTCGCATTCCCCTTAGAGAATTAGCATATTTCATGTCCATGGCTGCGACCAGTTCCTACTCCAGAAATGGAGGTCTGAGCAGCACTCTTGGCCAGGATGACTGACGTAGAGAAGAGTGTCAAACAGCTGGTCATTGAAGCTAACCTGAGATTGGTCGGGCTTCTGGCACCTCACCAGGAAGTGAGGGAGTCAACAACGGGGAGTGCCACTAGCGAGGAAATTCCCGAGCAGCACCCAGATGTGTCGCAACCTCGAAGGAGGAGACCAACTGGAGAGACAATCAGGGAACCCTCCAGCACCCCGCGAGCGGTTGCTCCCCCTGCCCCTTCGGGAAAGGGAAAAAAGAAAGTTTCTGAATCCATTGTACCTATCGACGAGTCTTTGAATGAGAATGGTACTGATCTCTCGCTCTTAGATAGTTTGCCAATTCCTTGTCACTTATTGGACGGGGATGGCAACTTTAAGTATACTCTAAACTTAGATTCAGATTCTTCCAGGCAGTAAGTGAGGGTAGCAGTAGTTCAGTAAGTAATGTAGCGACCAGTAATTATAGCTTGGGTATTTTACTTACAATTTCCTTTGTTTCCTTCTTTGACATATCACACTCACTTATTTATAATGTCTAACAATTCGTGTATTTTCCTTCTTGTAGACATGCCATCCGAAGAGATATTCGATCACTACAGTGCGCCTAATGCTCCTGTGAGCAAGAAGAAGGCGAGCAGGCGACATCGCGGGGAGTGCAGCAAAGAGCCTCCAGCCAAGAAAACCCACACTGAGGACCCTCCAGCAGCTGGTCCTTCAAAAAATACAACACCACCTCCATCTCTTCTCGAGCAGCAAACTCCGTTTGCATCGGTCGAGTCGACCCCTTCTCCAGCGGCTCCTATCAATCAAACACAGCCAGCAGCCCCTGTTCAAACATGGGATGATATATCGACCCGTGCTCTAAGATCAACTAAGGACATCATGACAAGGATCCTGAGGAACGAGCGCAGTCGAGATGCTATGGCTGGGACGGGGTCGATGGATGTCGACCAGATCTTGAACCGCGCTCTAAACGAGCTTGCCAGTGTAAGTTGTTTCTTCCTGTTGAGAAAATCTTTTTATCTATAATAGTCATTTTAACTTTTGTTCTGATCGCAGGCAATGCTGACCGTGACCGCTAGCCGGCTCCGCTTGGGGGTGATCACCAAGCAATCCAAGTCGTCCGAGTAATGGCACGCTGAGGAGCTTAAGGCTGCTGAAGCAAAATATGCAGAGCAGCTCGAGGTGGCTCAGAAAGCAAATGCGGCATTTCTCGAGGAGACAAATCAATTGGCTGAGGAGATGAAGGAAAAGCAGGCTGCTTTGGGCAAAGCTCTCGAGGTGAAGGAGAAGTACAAAGAGTCTCATCTTATCAACTTTTTCAAAGCCAAAAAGCTCGAGGCAGACCTGATCGAGAGCAGGCAGGAGGCTAAGAAGTTGGAGGTTCGGATCAATGATCTCGAAAAAGCCAACACCAGCAATCTAGATAGGTACAAGGGTGCCACATCCAAGTGTTTCTATGATTTCTGGAAGCACAACCAAGGGGCCGATTTCAGCTATCTTCCTGAGCGCATGAGGCAAAATGAAATAGCCCGGTGCGTTGCTCACTCGGAGGAGGAAGAAAGAGTGAAGATCCCAACCTCGCCCGAAATCTCTTTGGCCACTGGCGTCGAAGGCGTGGACAATGAAGCTGAAGTTGTAGCTGACCAGGAAAATCCACAAGACCCTCCTGCCTTCTGATTATAATGTTTTTATATTTTTTGTTTGTACTTTAAAACAATTATTTTTATTGCGGCATGGGCAGCTTTTACTTTTAATCAGACATTTACATCCAAGCAGTAACTGCTCGCGGTGTAAAAGGTTCCCTTTTTGATATTATAATACTTGCATTTTATTATAACATCTGTTCGCATGACTGAACTTAGCATAGTACTTTGGTTTGATTTAACAAAATACAAAATTGTGAAAAATACTCTAAGTACCGTAGCATGCTTTCACTTATTTTGCTCATGTGTTTACATACCTTTCGATGTGCTTTGCCTACTAGATGCCTTATATGCCCCCCAAGTGATTGAGGAGCTTTAGGTCCTCGGTCACTTGCCTTGACCAAAACATGTTCGAACATTTCTGCTCGGAATAAAGACTTGTAAAAATGACAATACAGCAAAATAACACACGTAATGAGAAAATACTTGTAATAAATACAATAGTTGGCAAGAATGACTGGCTGTGCACAGTCCCTTTTATTTCTCGTAATAAATGGACAAAACATGTCTGTACGAGTGATCAACAAAATGACCTTACACTTATAAGCGATCAGTCACATTAAATGACCAACCCTTTTTCATAACTTGTGAAAAGTAAAATTAATACAAGCCAATTCTTTAAGAAGAATTGTTTATTGATAGTACTTTCGCAAGTATACTCCATTCCAATAGCGAGGAATGAGATCTCCATTTAAGTGAGCAAGTTTATAGGTGCCTAGTTGAAAGACTTCTTAAATTTGGTACGGTCCTTCCTAATTAGGTCCAAGTACTCTAGCGGCCGGATCGCGGGTGCTGAGAAAAACCCTTCTAAGTACTAGGTTCTCGACACTGAATTTCCTTTCGCGTACTTTAGAATTGAAATATCAGGCGACATTTTGCTGGTACGCTGCTACTCGGAGTTGGGATTGCTCATGCTTTTCATCGACCAAATCTAGAGATTCCATCAACAGCTGGCTATTGGAGCCTTGATCGTACATTATTCTTTGACGCGATGGCGGATCTAACTCAACAGGCAGCATAGCCTCATATCCATAGGCCAAGGAAAATGGAGTATGGCCTGTTGTTGTTCGATGGGAAGTTCTGTACGACCAAAGGACTTCAGGCAATTGCTCTGGCCATGCCCCCTTCGCTTCCTCAAGTCTTTTCTTCAGAGTATCCTTTAGCATTTTATTGACTACCTCGGCTTGTCCATTTTCTTGAGGATGAGCCACTGAAGAAAAGCTCTTGATAATTCCATGTCGCTCGCAAAAATCTGTGAACAAATCACTATCAAACTGGGTGCCGTTGTCTGAGACAATTTTTCTTGGCAGTCCATAGCGACACACGATGTTTTTCACTACGAAATCCAGCACTTTCTTGGTCGTTATGGTTGCGAGTGGCTCAGCTTCGGCCCATTTAGTGAAGTAATTGACGGCCACTACAGCGTACTTGACGCCGCCCTTTCCTGTGGGCAGAGATCCGATTAGATCTATACCCCAGACTGCGAACGGCCACGAACTTTGCATCTATTTTATCTCATTAGGGGCTGCTTGTGGAATTTTGGAGAACCTTTGGCATTTGTCACACCTCTGCACAAATTCCATCGAGTCTTCATTCATTATTGGCTAGAATTATCCTTGCCTTAGGATCTTTTTTTTTATATAAACTCTGCCACCCAAAAGCCTTCGTGGACCTCTCTCATCAATTCTTTGGCTTTCTTTTTCGAAATACACCTGAGGAGTGGCATTGAGTATCCCCTTCGGTACAAGATTCCATCGACCAGGATATACCTAGCAGCCTACCACTGAAGGGTCCTGGCTTTGTTTCTGTCCATCGTCAACACGCCCTGCGTCAGAAACTCTATGTAAAGTGCCATCCATGTTTCCACCGCTTGAATCACCAAAGAGGCCCCTTCTTCTTGGATGCTCGGCGTAGATATTCGTTCAACTGGCACTATGTTTAGGGTGTCAGCATCCTTGGCACTTGCCAGCTTGGCCAAAGCATCAGCGTTTGAATTTTGGTCGCGAGGTACTTGCTGGAGAGTGTACTTATCAAACTGTGCCAACAGATCCTTCACTTTATTCAAGTAAGCGACCATTTTTAAACCTCGGGCCTGGTACTCTCCAATGATTTGGTTGACCACCAACTGAGAGTCACTGTAGATTTCAAGGGACTTTATGTGCATGCTTCTGGCTAACCATAATCCTGCGAGCAGTGCTTCATACTCGGCTTCGTTGTTAGAAGCAGTGAAGTCAAATCTGATTGCGCAGTGAAACCGATGCCCCTCTGGCGTTATCAAAATTACTCCAGCTCCAGCGTGATGCTCATTAGAAGAGCCGTCTGTGAACAACTTCCATGAGGGGGTTTGGTTTCGAGGCTCAGGCTCTTCACGCGCTTCTGGCTACTCGCTATCTGGAAGCCTAGTGAGTTATGCGACGAAGTCTGCAAGGGCTTGTCCTTTTATCGCTGCTCGTGGTGAGTAAGAGATATCAAACTGCCCAAGTTCGACCGCCCATTTCAACAATCTGCCTGCGACTTCTGGCTTTTGAAGAACTTACCGTAGAGGTTGGTCGGTCAAAACTGTGATTGGGTGAGCTTGGAAGTAGGGCCGCAGCTTCCTGGAGGCTAAGATCAAGCAATAGGCTAATTTTTCAATAAGTGGATACCGCAGCTCCCCTCCTATTAGCCTCTTGCTTACATAATAAACATCATTTTTCACGCCTCCTTGTTCTCTTACTAGGACAGCACTAACAGCGTATTCTCTGATCGCCATGTAGATGAACAAAGTTTCTTTATCAACCAGCTTTGATAGAATCAATGGTTGCGACATGTGCGTCTTCAAAGCTTGAAAAGCCTGTTCGCACTCCTCCATCCATTTGAATTTCTTGTTGCCTCTGAGTAGATTAAAAAATGGGACACATTTTTCCGTCAATTTGGAAAAAAATCTACCTAGAGCAGCAATTCTTCCGGTAAAGCTTTGAACATCCTTGATATTCATTGGCAATTTCATATCGACCAGGGCCTTGATCTTCTCGGGATTGGCCTCAATTCCTCGCGAGTTTACTATAAATCCCAAGAATTTCCCTGATCCAACTCCGAAGGAGCACTTGAAGGGATTCGGCTTCATCTGATATTTGTGCAAGACATTGAAACATTCTTCCAAGTCCCCTATATGCCCTTCTGCCTTCTTTGACTTAACCAGCATGTCATCGACATATACTTCTATGTTTGTGCCGATCAGCTCCTTGAACATGTGGTTAACCAGTCGCTGGTAAGTCGCACTAGCATTTTTCAAACCGAAAGACATTACTTTGTAACAGTAAAGCCCTGTATCAGTCTGAAAGCTAGTGTGATCCTCGTCAGGGGGATGCATACTAATCTGATTGTATCCGGAGTATGCATCCGTGAATGAGAGAATCTCGTGCCCTGCAGTGGCATCAACCAGCTGGTCGATTCTAGGGAGCGGGAAACAATCTTAAGGGCAGGCTTTATTAAGGTCTGTAAAATCCACGCATGTTTGCCACTTGCCATTCGGCTTGGGAACATGCACGGGATTAGAGACCCATGATGGATAAAACGCTACCCTGAAGAATCCATTCTCCTTTAGATTCTCGACTTCTTCCTTTAGAGCTTTAGATCTATCTTTGTCGAGCAGCCTCCTTTTCTATTGTAATGGTGGAAAACTCTTGTCTATGTTCAGGACATGGCTAATAACCACAGGGTCTATTCCAATCATGTCTTTATGCGACCAGGCAAAGACTTCCTGGTTTTTCCTCAAAAATTCCACCAGTGCTTGCTTCGTGGTTGTCTCTAAGTTTTTACCGGCTTTCACAACCCTAGTCGGATCTTCTTCATCGAGTTGGACCTCCTCAAGGTCCTCGATGGGTCCTATCTCTTCATCAAAATCCCCAAAGCGAGGATCTAAATCTCTGTCCTCACTTTGGGCAAGGCCCTATTTGGTGACATTATCACTTGATTGGGCTTGTACATCAATAGCCATTTGCAATTCCTTTCCGACAACTTCCCTTGATACACATTTCTTCGCCTTAGATATTGAGTCATTTTAGCACTCCCTCACTTCCCGCTGATTTCCCAACACGCATCCTATCACTGCGTCCGTTGGGAATTTCATGGCAAGGTGCCATATCGAGGTAACGGCTCGCAGGTCAACCAAAATTGGCCTCCCAATTACAGCATTACATGCCGAAGGAAAATCAACTACTATGAAAGTAGTGAGTAATGTCCTATTTGCAGGTGCAGTTCCTGTTGTAACCAGGAGCCTAATCGACCCAGTTGGGGCAAGCCCTTCGCCAGAAAAACCGTAAATGGTTTGGTTTCATGGCTCCAGGTCCTTGACGGACAATTTCATTATTTCCAGTGAAGACTTGTAGAAGAAGTTGACTGAGCTTCCTGTGTCAACCAACACCCTCTTAACTATCATGTTGGTGATTTGAACGTCAACGACCAGCGGATCGGAGTGTGGGAATTGTACGTGCTGGGCATCGTCCTTAGAGAAGGTTATCAATTCCTCCTATGTTTGAGCCTTCTTTGGTGCTCGATCCTCCACACTCATCATCTCGATGTCCTGGTTGTAACACCCTAGTTACCCCAGAACAATTACGGTGAACGGTGAACTGGAAATTTAACTCGCTACCCGAGTCCTCTGGTTAAAAACGTGCTTCTAAGTGTTATTAAAATGCTAAGGTGGAAAACCAATCAAAAGGAAATGATATACTTTATTTAATGCATAAAATTGTTCATGGGCCCATAAAAATATTTACAAGTTATTTACAACTCAAAAAGGTCATTACTGTTTCAAATTTACAACTCGCCGACCTAAGCGGCAAAAAAAGGGTAAACCCCCTAGTTCCTCTGAGAACTCCTTGGCTGTGGTGGTCAAGCGGCCGCATATGTACACATCATCACCTAAGCTCTCCACTCAAGGCTAGGTGAGCTTTTCTTTCCCTTTACCTGCACCACATAGCACCCACGAGCCAAAGCCCAGCAAGAAAACACAATAATGCATGAATATAATATCAACAATGATCATAATAATCATTCAGGACTTTCAGTCCAAAACAGATGAGCGACAATTAGAAAAGTCACTAAAGTGGGTTCAGCTCCCTTTAGCCATGTGATGATAGGGTCACCATGGCTTTACAAATAAATGATCCTTTCAGTAGCTTATCAAGATAGGTGCTCGATGAACTGGTCACCAATATAACCTATCGCATGACCATAGAGTCATAACCGTGGGATTCCGCTCCTTAGCCATGTAACAAGCAGTCAGCTAGGCCTTAGGCCCTGGCTCTGAGTAACTAGCTTAGACTAGTCAAGCGCTTATAATTTTCATCGACCTTAGGGTCGGTCCAGAATTAATGCTCCCAGAGTCATTCAACGCTAATATCTATTAGATCTAATCTTTAATCGGCCCTGCGTTTAGGACACTTATGCCATTTCTGACTCTCAGGTCAGTAATATGCAACCAGTGTCGTCCCTGACTAATCAGTGCCATACACAAATAAGCAAGCTCTGCTAAGCATTTAATATGCAATCAATGTCCACATTTATCAACCAACATGCGTCAGCAACAAACATGCATGTCATATACACAGGGTGCAGTTTTCTTCCCTCTGGTTCGAGCGAGAAATAAAACAAGAACGGCTCCTGAGAACGATCGACCTTTTGATTCCTTAGTGGTTACCTAATCATAACCAATTAAAACCTCCGTTAATGAAAATAAACAATGAAAGGGTCTTAACCTAATCCCCACTCTCGGGACCTCGAAATGTACCGACACGGTGAGTAGATTCGATCCCGGGCCTTAAGGATTGAAACCCCGAGCCAAAAACCCTTAAAAACACTCAAAACAGGATTCTTAAGGAACAGAGTAGCGCTACAGTGCTGCTCACTAGCGCCTCAGCGCTATTCTCAGAACCCCAAACTGCCCAACAGAGCACTGGGTAGCGCTACAACTCGACTCTTTCAATTCCAACTCGATTCCAATGCTTCCAAACTTCATTTTTGGTGCCAAATGAACCCAAAAACCATCCCCACATGCCCTAACCATCACAACCACAAGAACCCTAGCCAAAAACTCCCAACAAAACCAATCATCCAACCTAGAAATCTTAACTGAAAACTAATGCTAAAACAGAGCAAACTAGGAAATTTAATGGTTAGAAAGTTACCTCAAGCTCAGATTATGATGCTCTTCAATGGTGGAACACACTCCCAAGCTCTCAAGACTTACTTCCCAAGCTTGAATCCTCAAGTTAGGCTCAAAAATCCAAAGAGAAAATGAATAGAAACAGGTACGGGAGAAGCTTTGTACTATGATCTGTTTTCTCTTTCTTTCTACAGCCTTCAATGGCTTATATCTATCCTAGGGGTGAAAAGACCAAAATACCCCTAGGTCAAATAAGGATTTCTAAAGGCTCCCAAGGGCAAAATTGACATTTCCCACCTATTTCGTTAATTATAATTAACGCTCTCCAATTCCCGCTATTCTCAATATTCTCAAACACCAATAATTCATATCCCGTTACCCTTTAATTCCCGGCAACTCTCTAATCATTAAAATCATTCCGAGACTCACCCCGAGCCCCGAACTTAAACCTGTTATGAATAAACCGCTAATTAATATTCAAAGATCCTCTCATGCGGAATAGCTCGAACAAATCCACATTATAATGTGGTCTCAAAAATATGTCACCGACATCCATAGATATATACAATTACGCCATCAACGGGCCAAATTACCAAAACATCCCTGTAATGAAATGTGGACCCACATGCATGCATTTAACATCATATTATAATATAATTCACATAAACATGCATATAATCATTTAATGGCATAATTAAACAATTATGTCCCTCTCGGCCTACTAATCCAGCCATTAAACCGCATTAGGGATTTTGGGGAATTACAACTATCCCCTCCTTACAGAAATTTCATCCTCGAGATACTGACTCTGCATATCTGACTCCAGCTCCCAGGTCGCTTCCTCGACCTTGCTGTTCCTCCACAATACCTTAACCAAAGGTATAGTCTTACTCCTGAGGACCTTATCTTTTCTGTCAAGAATCTAGACTGGTTGCTCCTCAAAGGAGAGATCTGCCTCAAGCTCCAGATCTTCATAGCTCAAAATATGATTCACATCAGATACATACCTTCGAAGAGCTAAAACGTGAAACACGTTATGCATGGCTAACAACGCCAGAGGCGAAGCCAATCTGTAAGCCACTTGACCAACCCTCTCCAGGATCTCAAATGGACCTACAAATCTAGGGCTCAGCTTGCCCTTCTTCCCAAACCTTCTCACCCCTTTCCATGGCGAGACTCTAAGGAAGACATAGTCTCCCACTTAGAATTCCACCTTCCTGTGCTTGGGATCTGCATAACTTTTCTGCCTACTCTGAGAAGCAAACATCCGAGCTCTAATCTTCTCAATAGCCTCACTGGTCCTCTGAACTGCCTCAAGGCCAAAGATATGCTACCGTTCATCCAAAATCATCAAATTTAGGTCCCTAAGCTTCTTTTTTTTTAATAGATCAGCTTTCCCATTTTATTGAATATATGGAAGACTATAGCTTCAACCTTTTTTAAAAAAAAAAAGAAAAAAATAGTAAACTATAGAGTGTAATATTTGTTATTTTGATTATGTGTAAATATTTGCAATTATTGTTTTTTCTATTAATATTTAGCTAAAAAAAATATTTTCTATTTAATGAAATATTTTAATTTAAGTAATTATTGAATATATATTATTTATTAATAAAAAATTAATTATTATTATAAAATATATAAATAATATATATAAGAACGTTCCTAATATAATCTGATTTAAGTATATTTGTTTTAAAAAAAAACTGGTTAGAATATATAACAAAAAAACTAGTTTCAATAAATATATATATATGGAATAAAAAGATAATAATAGTGGAGGTATATAAGGTTGCTCAGTGGGTGACATTACGCTTTATTTAAAAAATAATAATAGTTAAAACTGATAAAATAAAAGTGGTACACATTTAAGGTCGCCCAAAGGGCGTCATCAAATTGAAAAAAAAAATTAAAAATGCATTTTGTCCTTAATTTATCATGTCCAATTTTGTTGGTCATTAAAAATGCACATTTATTATCTCCTGCTATAATGACTAACATTGTAGGGACATTAAAAATATTTCATCACCAACAAAAAATGTCATTAATGACCCTTTTTGTAGTAGTGTAAACACAAAAACTATAAAACTATAAACCCATGGTCGTATAAAAAATAATAAATTTCTCAAAGATTGCACAAATATATAATTCTTAGAAAAATATAGATTTACACTCCTTAGAATTTCAACTTAAGTATGATTACCTCTTAAACCCAATTTTGGTGTGTGTATGCACAATTATATTCACTATATCACTAGTACCCAAATCAATTTATCCATGCCAAAACTTATTTAAAAATTGTCTCTTATAAAAATATTTATTTTAATGAAAATCCACTCCATAGGCTAATTATCAAATCATTCTCCACTAATATAAGTACTCATAATCAACGATCAATAGGGCTTAATAGGCTTATAATGTATGGCTAAGGTTAAAGGGTAGATGAGAAAGATAATTTTTAAGCTCAAATCACACCATAGCATACAATTTCTTCTACTTTCAACTCTTACAAATATTCCCCAACAATTTCAAAACTATTTCTTTTTTTTTTTCAAACATAAATCTCATTTCCCCAACACTTGAATTGTTGTAAGTATTTTTTTTCTTCATAAAGAACACAATTAATTTCCAAACAAAATAAACCAAATTAAAAGTAAATATTTCCAAACTTAAAATATATCAATTAAGTCTTTAGAAATATTAATTTATACCCAATTTATTTTAATGGTAATAAAAGTATACTCTAACTCTTAAAATTCTTTTTAGCTCAAAAATCATAAAATACCAAAAACAAAATTAAAACATTAAAATAACTAAAAACTAACAATTACTAAGCCTAAGGAAATTACAAAAATATGATTAAAATTGCACTTATCAATATGATCTTGTATTAGTACGAGAGAATTTAGATCATGTACGATGAATAAAATATTCAGTAACATATCCAAGTATGGAATCTTTAATGAATGGTTGCTAGCACGGTTTACTAAACATATGGGATGTAAGTAATCTAGATTCAGAATACTGATGTGGATAGACATCTTTGTAAATGTGTTGTATGTAATAGTGATTATATATGACAAGACCGATATGAATTAAATATCTTTATAAACTTACAATTTTAAATAAAGATTTAATTCTTATCATAATAGATAATCATTTGTAGATCACTCTAAACCATGAGTGATCATGAATTCTTGTTTGTGCTTATTGGATCTTTTGATTCATTCGTTAAGGTCTCTTGATACAATGAGGCTGGTGACTTTTGTTTTGGAGATTCAATATCTTGAATGACTGGACATGATTTTACAATAATAGAATCAATGCTTTCTTAACGGAGATATTGAGCTCAAATCTATAATTTGATTATAGATTAATTATTCACTAGTGAATTAATGGTACTTTAGGAACAAGAGTTAATTAGAAGGGTTAAATGATAATTTTGACCAGCTCTAATTAATGAACAAATAAATGGAGGACACAACTACATTTATTGATTATATCAATGGACTACAAGAGAAAATTAACTTTGTAAATATAATTATATAAATACTTAGAGTGAAATTCCATATGTATAATGGCGTAATCATGGAATTAATAAATAAGATTATTTAATTAAAGAGTTTAATTAATAGTGTGGTTTATTGGAGCTTCGTATTATAGATCCATGGTCCTCAGGTCGCTGCTGTCCTACACTGTCAAGGATAAGGATGTCACAAGAAATATTTATAAAGAGAATGACTAAATTGCAAAGGAATTAATTTTTCAGGGCAAGAAAATAATTATGTGATAATTATGGGGAAATTGATTTATTGTGAATTAATGAATTAATTAACTATATAGTTTTATTTGAAAAACTTTATATTAAAATAAATATTTTTTATGTTTGGATTAATATTTGAGAGAGTTTAATTATTATCTTATTATAAGATAATTATTTAAAACGATTATTTTTTTAAGATACAGTTAATTTTGAATTAACTAATATTTATTTGGGATAAATATCTTGTCTTAATATTAATTAAACAAACAAATGAGAAAATCAGAGATAAAAAATAGTGGTGCCACACACATCCATATCCCTGGTATTTGAATTTGGATGTGAAATTAATTTTTTTATTTAATTATTTATTTATTTGTTTATTTTTAAATATGATTTAAATTAAATAAATTAAAATAAGTTGTGACTGATGAGTTTTATTTTAATTAAATAGAGATTAATTAAAATAGTTTAATTATATTTATAAACCTGAAAAGAAGCGATACTTTTCTAAGTTAGTTGTTTCTAGGTTATCAGACTCTCTCAAAAGAAAGAAACAGTAGAATTCTCTAAACCCTAAAATTCTAGAAGTTTCTATAGTCTCTCTCTTTTCAAACTTCTCTAGATCTCATGTGATGAATACATCTAGAGAGCCTAAATCAACATGTGAATCCTAGGTGCCCACACATGTCCTTGTGTGTTAGAGGAACGACTTGGAAGGCTAAGGTGTGAACTTTCATAAGGATATGAAGACTGTTGATATTACTAAAAGACTTCTTGGTGGATAGTTTGGTTGGATTCTTATTTTTTAGTTAAGTTATAGAGCACTCAAAGCATACAAAATGATGAGCCATCATTTTATTTACATTTTTTTACGAAGGTTCTCACACCATATGAAATGTAATCTTATCATTGCTCTAATAATTCTTGTATTGTTTGTAGAGTTCTAGAATTGTAGAGGCTGTATATAAACATTATGCCAAACGAGCCCCATAAATGTTTCCTTATATAAATATATATAGATATATATATATATATACATGTTTATTCAATGGTTGGCGTATTGTACATTTGTACTGAACATTTTGTAGAATAATGGTCTTAGTTTATGACTATGCTTAGTTTACCATTCGAAAATGGAAAAAGAGAGATTTTTTATCTTCTAAGACACAAAATATGATACAATTTTTTTTTATTATTTTCTATTCATTGTAATTATCTTTGCCCCTATGTTCATTTTTGAATGACAGTGTTCTTCAAGGTTTCATCTGTTATGTTCTTTCTTTGGGGGCTTGATCCCTTTTTTTTTATTGCCACTGGCTATTTGAACTAACAATAAGGTATAGTTGAGTTTGATCATGAAGCCCAAAATCAGTTGCAATTAGATGTTGTAAGTGGCAGTGTATTTTTTTTCAAGATCTATATATTTGTGATCACTTTAATTGAGTTTTGGACTTGTGAATTCTCTGATCTTGAGGTGGCTTTTGAAGTATTGCAAGCATGCAATTGTTAAAAGAATAAAGGAATAAAGATACAACTATTAATTTATATATATATATATATATGTTTATATATATATATACATACAATTAAAACATTCCTCTCTGTTTTTAAATTCTCTGAACCCCACACATGATGTCATCTCCTTTACAGCTAAAAACAACCCACCTCCCATTATCCCCACTTCCCTTTTTTACATTTTCTTACATAAACACATATATACATATAAACAGTTCATTAAGACATAAATCATTGGAAAGCAACACATAATCATTTTTCATGGTAAACTAAACTAAACTTAAGCATCTAAGTACACTACTAGAAATATAGGCTTTTACTTCGTTTTTTACACATAGAATATAAAAAAACTGAAGTAAAAGTATTTCAATGGGTTTTTACTTCGCTTTTGGGAATGGTAGTACATAAGAAAAAGTTATTACTTCAATTTTTAAAAAAAACGAAGTTAAAATAGACAAGGGTGGTTTGCACACTATATTGGGGCTTTTCACTTCGGTTTTTATGAAAAAACCGAAGTGAAAAGTGGAGCAAGCCAAACGCGGCCCTGAAGGCTTTTACTTCAGTTCTTATATAAAAACCGAAGTAGAAAGGGTACTTTCTACTTCGCTTCTTAAATAAAAATCGAAGTAGAAATGGTACTTTCTACTTCGGTCCTTATACAAAAACCGAAGTAGAAAGTACCATTTCTACTTCGGTTTTTATATAAGAACCGAAGTAAAAGAGTTTTAATACCCTTAATATATACATCCCGCCCCTCATTCGTCTCTCTGAAGCAAAAATCTCAAACGCCCAACTTAGAAAACCTCCATTGTTGTCGTACTCCCACGAGGGTTTCACTAAATATACCATTTTTTATGTTTTTTTTACCATTTGAAACCATTTTTCTTACTTAAAAACAGAAATATTAGTTCCATCACTACTACAAAAAAGACTTGTGAGTCCTGAAAAAGTTTTTAGGACTCGCATTGCTAGTCCTAAAAGAATGTTTTTAGGACTCCCATTGCGAGTCCTAAAAAAAATGTGAGTCCTAAAAGAATGTTTTTTAGGACTCGCATTGCGAGTCCTGAAAAGTTTTATTTTTATTTTTAAAAAATTAATTTGTGGGTTTTGAATCCGACGGCAGCGCTCCGGCGACGGTGGCGGCGCCACCATTAAAAGGTGGTGGTTCGGAAAACAAACTATTGGGTTTTAAAGCCCAAGAAGCAAGGAGTATGGTGGTGGTTTAGCTCGTGGTGGCTGGAATATGCTCAGAAAGTTTGGGAGAAACCCATGAACGACCGAACTTCAAGTGCTCCGTTGAGGGCCTTAGGCCGCGCGTGAGGTCGCCATCTCCGGGGGTCGGGGGTTTCGCGGGACGGCGCTTCCATTGGTCCGGTGCGTGGCGGTGGCCGGAGGTGGGACGACGGCGTTCGGCGGTGGCACTTCGAGAGAGAGGGAGAGAGAGAAGGAACTTTGGGAGAAAGAGAGAGAGGGAACCGAGGAGAGAGAGTGAAAATGTGGGTTGTGTGATTTTTTTGTTTTTCTTTTTAATATATAATAATAAAACTTTTGTTAAAAAAAAACTGGAGGGAATTCGAAATTTTTCAAAATTCAAAATTTTATGATACACATAAGTTTTTAGGACTCGCAATGCGAGTCTTAAAAAACTCCAGTTTTTTAAAATTCAAAATTTTATGATACACATAAGTTTTTAGGACTCGCAACGGGAGTCCTAAAAAGTCCAGGAGGTGTTTGTTTAAAAAAAAAAGTCAAACTTTTAGGACACGCATAGTTTTTAGGACTCGCTCCGCGAGTCCTAAAACAAATTCTATAAGGACTCGCAACGCGAATCCTAAAAGGTCCAGGAGAGTTTTTTAGGACTCGCATTTATGTGAGTGTCCTAAAAATGTGTTTTTGTAGTAGTGCATTTTTATTTTTGAGGGAGAAAATAAAGACTTTGGGTGTGGGTATTTTTAGGGTTTGAAAATGGATATTGTTATTGGACTTTGACTGGTTTTCTTACATTAAAATAAGTTCTTGAGCTTCAAAAAATGTATGAATCACTAAATCTTTGTTTGTATGATTTTTGTTTTTTTTTCTATATTATTTTCAGATTTTTTTTTCTTATAGATATAATGTGTTTATTATATATAGGTTTTAGAGTTGCTAATATTGATTTAGAGGTTATTTTGAGTATCAAAGAAGGTTTGTTACCTTAAAACTTTGTTTGTGTTAATTTTTTTTTATATTATTCCGAATTTAATACTTACTTTTTAGTATATTTTTTTTATTTATTTTGTTATTTTATATAATGTTATTAATTATATATATATTAGTAAAATTTAATAATTGTTGTGACTTGCTATTTAAATTTCTAAACATAGCTTCAATAGGTAATGTTGTTGCCAATGTTAGAACTTGAAATGTTTGGATTATTAGTGACATTTGTTTTTTATTTTCTATAACTAGCTAGCTTGATATGTTGTTTGATGATTATGTAACTAGTTTAATTAATTATGCAATTGATTTTTATTTATTTTTGTTTAAGCTTTTTAGTAGGGTTGTTGATTTAGTTGCCAATTTGGTATTGATTTTGGGTGACTTCAAGAGTAATATTTGAGGTAAGTAATCTTTAAATTTTATTTATTACTATTGCAATATTTATTTATAAAATTAGAGTTAAATCATGCATGTTTTACTTTAGTGAAGTAAGTTCTGGGAAATTTGTTGTTGGCGGTGATATAAGGATGTAATTATGTATGTTGATTTTGTGTTTGTTTGTGTTGAATTTATATATAACTATAAAATTGGTATATGCTACAAAAACAAAGGAAACTCTGCCAATTTTTTTTATAGATTTTATTAATTGTTTTCCTTTTTCAATTCGCACACCATGTCGAGATATTTTGTGTGTTATTTATAGGTTTTTAAATTTTTGGAGATGTTAAAATGCAGTTGTTATGCTGCCGAAATTTTGTTAGACTTAGAAAAATTTAATAATTAAACTTCAATTATGTTTGATGTCCTAGAAAAAAGAACTAGGAGTGGAAGATGTAGATGGATATGAAATTTGGATAAGAGCGCGAGAAACAAAGAAGACTCTTGTTGAAGATAATTTGGACAACAAAATTGAAGAAAGAATTGTAAGTGTTTTAAAGCAAAGTAGGAATTTTTTTTAAGTGTTGTTACAAGTTACTAATTTAATCTAGCATTGGTTTGTTTCGTAAAATGAACTAAATGACAAAGTTACTAGTAGTCAAATTGTCGCCAAGGGACGGGAGGACATCTTGCCAATCCAACAAGAATAGTTAAGTCGATTGACAACTTAAATTTATTAGTAAGACTATTTTGTTTATACATACCTTTAGTTTTATGTGAATGTATATATAAATGTTTATGCTATTTTACTTAATTAAAATTATGTGAATGTATATATGAATAATTAGGTTATTCTACTTAACAATTATGTGAATGTATAAATATTTAATTTTATAAGAATTTTAATTCTAAGTGTATAAATTTTTTTTTTTTATTTCTGTTATAAATTAAATAAAAATAAACCAATTCCAATTGTAAAAATATATATAACTATAAATTCATATAATTAGACTCTTTAAAAAAAATTAGGGCAAAAAAAAAATATATAAATAGAATTGGGCCATTTAAAAATAATTAGAAATAATTATTAAAAAAAATGAGGGGCTTTCTACTTCGGTTATTATGTAAAAACCGAAGTAGAAAGTGGAGATTCTACTTCGGTTTTTACATAATAACAGAAGTAGAAAGTGTCCTGCAAGGAAGCATACCCCACTTTCTACTTCGGTTAATATGTAAAAACCGAAGTAGAATCTCCACTTTCTACTTCGGTTTTTACATAATAACCAAAGTAGAAAGTCTATTTTTTACTTCAGATTTTAACTACTTTTTACTTCGCTCCGAACTACTGCAGTTGCGAATTTTAGCGAAAACCGAAGTGGAAGCCTTTTTTTCTTATTGTGGTAAGTATTCGATACCACACAATGACTTGAAAAGAGAACACTAATATGAAATTTATATATATATATAAAAGTCAATCAGGTAGACATACATTAACCATAAAAGAAGTGTAGAAAAAGAAAGAAAGTCAAGGCCAAGAATCTCATTTACTTATTTACAAACAATTACTCATATGTCTCAGTGAAGCATTCTGTCAAACACTTTTAATGCATTATTTAAAGCTTTGTAATATATACTTCAAAACAGCAAACAAGACCAGATTTGTCCTATATATATTCATTCTTTCTATCTCTTTCTATATATATATATATATATATATATATGAGTTTAACTTATAAGTAAACATATCTTCCTATCCAAAAACACACCAGATCTAAATAGAGATCATTATTATATCAAATTGATTAACAATGGGAAAATATAGTTGATGAATAATTAAATCAATGATGAAAAAACACAAAATTAAATTGCATTAAAAACCTAGAGTGAGGATTAGGTTTATAATTGGAGGAAAAGATGGATGAAGAGAGAAAAATGAAGTTGTAGAAGTACCTATCCATGTCGATGTTGATGAGTGCTTGAGATCACAAGAATGATTGCTAGAAATCCATGAGAGTGATTGGAGAAATGGAAGAGACAATCGGGGATGAGGAGAAATGAGAGAGAGAGAGAGAGAGTGTGTGTGAAAGAACACGTTAAAATTGTATGGATTCTGTGTGGTATTGTGTATTTTTTTAATCTTTTTTTTAATATCAAGCAATAGTACTAAATAATTAATAAAATGTTTATTTTTTAATATAATCTGGTAACGTTTTTTAAAACGTGTTATCATCTAATGTAATTAAATAATAAAATTCTTGTAGTGACATGCCTAATCACAGTTTTCATCATCAGCTGGTATATCCTTAATATCCCCCTCAAACTAGATTGGAGATCCTCCAAACATAGCTTGTTACAAAGAAACCAAAACTTTGGTAAGGTAAGAGGTTTAGTGAAGAGATTAGCATGCTGTAACTCAGTAGGGATGTAGCTCACAAATAACTTGTTCTTAGTCACTAAGTCACGGACATAGTGAATATCAACTTCAATGTGTTTTGTCCTTGAGTGAAACATCGGGTTAGAGGCAAGCATTTGGGCACCTTGGTTATCACACCAAATAACTAGTTTAGTAGGCAGAGAAATACCAATTTCTGAAAGTATAAATTGTATCCCCAGCCCCTGTAGTTGTTGTTGAAATTTCTTGGATGCCCATTAGGGTACTGTGGTCCATTATAGGGCTTCTTAGCTTGTGCAAAATTGGCGGTGGGACCAACTAGATCGAGAACAGTGGTAGCATAGGACAGCTCTAGACGCATCTCATGCTTTTGTAACATGAATTGAACTTCTTGGAGAGTGACATTGTCTTTGGAGGTGAGATTGACTACTATAGATTCATATTCTGGCCCAACTCCAGCAAGAATGTAGAGGACAAATTGATCCTTTGAGATGTTGTTGCCAACAGCCCGTGATCCATCAGCATAGCTCTTCATTTTGAGCATGTAATCATCAATTGTCATGGAGGCTTTCTTGGTACTTTGTAGAAGATGTATGAGATGGATCAGTCAAGCCTTCGAACGGGTACTGAAGAGTTGCTCCAAGGTGCTCCAAATCTCGGTGGAAGTCGTACAATTTATCACATGACCAATCATCGGCTCAAAGATTGAGGACATAAGCCAAGAAAGAAGAAAATTATCAAGATGAAGCCAAGAAGAAAGGGCAGGGTTACTAACCATGGTCGTCGAGGAAATAGACTAACGAATTTGACCAGGAGGACGGGCAGTCATACCAAGAATGTATCCTTCGAGATCATGAGCCCTAATCGTTAGAAGAACTTGAGATTTCCAGAAAAAATAGTTGTTCCGATCCAATTGCAGAGGAGGGAGGAGCATGGTGGAGGGAACCGCGATGGCAGGGGTCGAAGACGATGTAGTCGATGCAGCCATGATGGCTAGCCTGATACAAACTTAGGAAAAAGAAAGTTGAGCAAACTAAAATGAAACAGAGAAAGAAAAAGAAAAGTATTTTCTATTGTAAATGAGAGAAAAAGAAAGCTCAAATGATCAATGAGCCTCTGAATTGTATTTGGTATTTATAAGAGGAGTACAAACAAGTGTTTCAACAGAAAAGGTTTTAACAACCTAACAGAAAAAGAAACAAGTGGACTGAAAAAGAAAGCTCAAAAAATCAATGAGCCTCTTAATTGTATTTGGTTTTTATAAGAGGAGTACAAACAAGTGCTACAACAGATTAGGTTTTAACAACCTAACAGAAAAAGAAACAAGTGGACTGAAAAATACAACAGAAAAATAAACTAATGACGTGCCTAATCACAACTGTCATCGTCAGCTGATATATCCTTAATAATAACAAACCATTTTTCATCCAAAACGTAACATATTAATATTATACCACGTAGTATAGTTCATCTTCATCACACTCAAACCCTAATAGTTCAGTTTACAATAATCAAAGTTGAGAAACGGCTTTAAGGAACTCCGTATCATCTGCAAGCTTCGCCATGTTCTCTTCCTTCATTGAAACATATGCTTCGATTCCATTCCCCGTTTTAGTGTCCATGAAAGCCACAAGATTTTCGTAAACCAAAGAGGTTGCGCTCACCCAAGTTGGCTTCCCCCAACCAAAGTCAGCATCATAAAGAGGAAACCTACATAAACTTGTGAAACCAAACGAAATTAACTCTCCACCTTTCATCGATAATTCTTCTTTGTATTTGTTAAAGAGTTTTGTTTTCACATCGTCTCCTTCTTGAACCTTTCTCAGATAATCCATGTCCATTTTTTCTAACCCCGCCCTTATCTCCTTCATTGCCACATAACCGTAGTCATCTTTCTCATAAGAACTTAAGATGGTAGAAGGGAAATAAGCGTACATGTACCGATAAATATTTCCAAATAAAGATTGTTGGGGTAGCGGAGGATCTAACTTCGGACGAAGATTCACTACATGAGTCACCACGTAAACTTTCTCAGTTTTGTCAGAATTTTCATCGTTGTAACTGGTTGCCACCACGAAACGACTCCATATGAAAGCAGATAAGGCCTCAACTCGAGAGGGTCGTCTGTCACCCTCCAAGCATGTTTTTTTCTCATAATTTGACCTAATCGCCTCGATCGTAGAGCCTTCAAACACAAACCTCTTTGATATGACTTTGGGCGGGATTGCACTATCAAACTTGGGGTCGTCCAACGGTGGAAAAAGCTTTGCTGAAACAAATTCGGGATGAGATATATGATCGGCTTCTCCACGAGCGATGGCGACCCAAGTTTTGATGAACATAATGGAAGACAGAGCATCGACAATCTGATGTGAAGTGCATAAGCCAAGAGCAATTCCACCGCTTTCGAAGACATTTAGTTGGACATCTATGGCGAATTCAGTGAGTTCATTGATTTTGAATGGAAGGAAGTTGTCGAGTTCACTCGGGAGGGGATCCTTTATGGCTTGGGAAAGATGGCACGGAGATTTGACTCGGGCTACTGAGAAGAAAACTCCATCGTCATTACAATCAACGAATCGGTCGTTCTTGACTCGCCCGGCTAGAGGGTAATAAAGAGTTAAGACCTCAGATAAAGAGTTCTTAATCTTGTTTGATATTTCGTTGACCTTGGACCCATAATGATCTTCTATTTCATAGAACAAGACGAAAGGATTGTATATTTTGGCAGATAATTGATCAAGAAAAGATAGTTGATAACGACGAAAATGATCAGGGGTTGGAGACGAGGGCTTGATAATCTCATTAGATATTACCACAACTTCAACTTTCATATTGTCTCCCGATCTGAACAAATCTTCTGACTTACTTTTCTTGGTTGTTTTGGTGTATATATGCTGCTAGCTACTAGCAATATTGTGCAATTACAACTTTTATATATATATAAAGATATATTACCAGATCCTATCCGCCAGTCTAAAGACAGGGTGGATAGTTTGGATCGATCGTTTATTGTATATAATGTGATGATAAAAATATAATAGTTATATATATTATCATACAATTCATGTACTTTCATTAGCAAGCTTTTATTATTAATTTCCAGCAGTTATAGTGACTCCTCTAAAGAGAAACAATCTTATTTAGAAGTATATCAATTAAAACATTTTGTGAGGGTATATATCAATTAATTATTGTAATAATTAACAGCTGTTTATTTGCTAAAAAAAAAAATTCACAACTGTTTATGCTATTTATTTAATTTCTGATATTCTTGATCAAGTTTTCAAATACCCCAATGTGTTGAAATATACCTGTTTGTTTATAAAAAAAAATAAAAAAAGAAAGAAAGAAATGTACTTGTTTGTAATATGGACTTTATATTATTGTACGATATCCCATTATAACAAGTGTTTATTGTTTAATAAGACCATCTTCAATGCTATATTTGGTAAAACAAAAAAATCTGACTCGATATTTGTATACTCCAATGACTACAAGATGTAAATTAACTAAAAAAAAGTCGACAATTTATCTAATATTTATTGATAATATGCAAAAAATAATTATTTTTAAATTTTTTTTATTGTAAAAAAAAATAGTTATTAATTGTTAATTAATAAATTAGTGACAATAAAGTAAATAAAAAAGCGATATTAATTGTTGTGCCAAATTAGGCATATGTTATATCTTGTGTCAAATTTAGTACAACTTTTAACATGTATCAAATTTAACACACTTTTTAAAATATTATTAGAGTGATAATTTTACTAAAATGTGCTAAATATAATAATGCACTACCTTTTTGGCACTCCAGATGCTCTAATGTTTCACCATACTATTAAGCAAAGTGCATCAAATATCAATATCATCATACTTTGCGAGTAAGGGCTCTGTTATGATAAAATAATGTCACTGAAAGGTAAGCTAATTAATTTGGACGAATTATGATAAAAGTTTCTGTATTAGTGTCGAGTTTATATTTTCACATAGATTATTGGTGGTAGGTGTGATATTTGTCAGCCATTCAATATATGCATACATACATACATAATTTTATTTTTTGTTCCGATGAAAATATAAAAATATAACGATTGCAAGCACAAAAATTGAAACACGTCCAAAACTTGAACTTTTTACCTACTTACTTTTAACCTACTTACTTCAATTGAGATAGCTAGTTTTTAAATATTATCACATGTTTCTTATTAGGTGGTTTTTATAGGCCATGTATTTTTTTAAAACAGAAACTGATTTTTTTTTTGTTTAGTACAGTTCTGCTTTTTCTTTCATACATTTTTCATTTTTTTTTCTTACATTGTTATTTTTATCTTTCTACTACTTTGTTAAGCTTTGCTTACAATTTTTTTTTTGTCGTTTTCTCTTTTTTTTCTTCATTATTATTTTTTTTTTTATTTGTGGCAAAATTTCTAAAATAAAGTGCAAAATGTAATACTCAAATATCGAATAAAATTTTTGACAACAAAAATCCTTACCATTTTTGTTTTTGTGCGGCCATAGGTTTCTAGCCAAAGTTTATCCAGATACTCAGATAGCTTTCGATTATCCCAAAATAATTAAATTGTATTCTAACCTAAAATAAAAAAAAATCATTAAAATTATAAAGCTAAAAAATAAAATTTTAAATTTTTTGAAAACTAATTGATAAAAATTTAATAAATTAATGTTATTTTTCTACAGTTATCTATTCATTCAATAATTCACTGTAGATAAGATCTCTTAGTTTAATTTGTATATACTTATTTTAATTTTAACAATTAAGACAACTATTAGAGACTTAGCTAGAGTTGGTTTTTTTTCGGATAAATTAGTAAGGGTCTGTTTGGTATTGTTTTCTGTTTTTTGTTTTCAAAATTGTGTTCTCAGAAATGAGAACAGAAAACTGCTTTTGTAGTTTTCAAAAAACAAGAGATGTTTGGTTAATGTTTTCTAAAAACAATTTTTTAATTTTATTTTTTTAGATCTTAAATAAAAAATTAACAAATATATTTACAAAGAGAAAAATATTTTAAAAGTTTGTAATAAATAATGAGATAAAATAATTTGAAAGAAAAAATGATGAAAAATAAGAAGTGAGAAAATTTGAGAACAACAGAAAACAACTTTTTATTGTTCTCAAAATTTTCTGTTTTTTGTAATTTTGTTTTTAAAAATTATTTTCTGAAAACAATGTCAAACACCCCCACTTGTTTTCAAAAAACTGTTTTTAGTTTTTAAAAACAAAAAACAATTTTTTAGTTAAAATGTCAAACACCCCCTAAATTTTTAGCAGATAAATTAATCAGTTAGATACGTAGATAAATATATAAACTTTCAATCGTTATTATTATTATTTTTTTGCAACTGATGCAATTTTGTGTTATAGAAAAATTATATAATTTACTATATTACTCGATTTAATTGTGTTATTTTTCAAAGTTATTCATTATTAGATTTTAATTATTTGTTGTTACTTTCCATCAAATCCGATGGTCGGTTGGTATGAAACACATGGAAAGACATTCAACAAAGGTTCTTCCATAATAATTATAGCCATGGTTATATTGGTTGTTACGCACTATCCGTGGTTATTGCTTTATAACCATAATAATTATATATCCACATGAAGTTGTTAATTGGTGGTACATGGAATATGTGCACACATTGTTTCTTTCATTCTGCTATTGCAAATATAATAAGTGAAATTCACAGACAAGTTTCTTTTTCTCTCTTTCTTTAATTTTCTTATTCGTTAGTCTATTCTTCATGATATATTAATCCATTAATTTTTTTAATTTATGTCATTGTTATTCATACTGTCATATCCTGTTAGGCATTTATCAGAAGATGATATCCATGAGCTGCTGCAACCGTGGATCTTCACAATCCATTGGCAAACTATGCCTCTTCCAACAAAAGATTTGGAAATCCGTTCTACAATAACTCTTACTCAGGGAGTCGTGGACGTGGAGGCACTCAAAATTGTGGCTGTAGGGGTCGTACCAATGGTGGTCGTGCATACTACACCTCCAACAACAGACCAATCTGTCAGGCCTGTAGCAAACCCGGCCATACTGCACTGAAATGCTATCACCGTTTTGATCTCAGCTATCAGGGTGAAGCATCAAATCCTGGCACTGAAACACAGACTACAAACACTTCTCCTCAAGCATTGCTTGCCACCCCTGCTGCTATTGCCGATCCACACTGGTACATGGACAGTGGAGCATCACATCACATATCCTCTGAAGCAACCAATCTCACTACACCAACCAGCTACAAAGGAAAGGACAAACTGGTAGTAGGTAATGGTTCCAAACTCTCTATTCACAATATAGGTGATTCGTTTATTCCCACTGAAACAGACATTTGCATCTAAAGAATATACTACATGTGCCAGAAATCAAGAAAAATCTTCTCAGCATTTCTAAATTTACTTTGGACAATGATGTAACCATTGAATTCACACCTAACGTATGCTTTGTTAAGGATCTTGCTTCGAAACAGGTAATACTTCAGGGAATACTTAGACATGGACTGTATCAGCTGTAACATCCCTTTGTTTCCTCACATCATTCTCCTCAAGCATACCTAAGTGATACATCAACATCACAGACCTATACCCCTGCCACAAATACATCAATATCTTGTAATTTTTCTTCAACTTCATCCTGTAATCCGTCCTCTCGTGTTGCTGCCTTATGGCACAACCGACTTGGACATCCTTCATTTGTAATTCTGTCCAAAGTATTAAATAAAATCAATGTTTCATGTTTAAAATCTTCTATCCAATTCTGTGATGCATGTCAATATGGCAAGAATCATTTAATGCATTTTCCGAGTTCAACATTGAAATCTGTCAAACCATTAGAGTTGGTTCATTCGGATCTTTGGGGTCCAGCTCCCCACCCCTCTCTTGAAGGATATCATTATTACATTCTTTTTGTAGATGATTTTACCAAATATTCCTGGATATATCCTTTACGCAGCAAGGGAGAAGCTCTTCCTATTTTTCTTCAGTTCAAAACAATGGTTGAAAAATAATTTGATCTTCATATAAAGAACTTCCAAACAGATTGGGGTGGTGAATTTCGCTCTTTCCAAAAACCCCTTCAAAATCTAGGCATCCTTGTCCACACACTCACCAACAACAAGGGAGAGTAGAATGCAAACATAGACATATTACAGAAATCGGTCTCACCCTCTTAGCTCAAGCCGAATTACCATTATTCTTTTGGTGGGATGCCTTTGTGTCAGCCGTTTATCTCATAAACAGGTTACCTACTGCCACATGCCAATTCAAAACTCCCTTTGAAAACATGTATCACTATCCTCCTAATTATAATTTTTTAAAAGTCTTTGGGTGTTCATGTTTTTCCTTTCTTCGATCCTACAATAAACACAAGTTTGCATTCAAAACCTCCAAATGTGTCTTCTTAGGATACATCCCCTTTCACAAAGGGTATAGGTGTCTCTATTCTAGTGGTCGAATCTACATAGCTAGGAGTGTAAACTTCAATGAGTTTGAATTTCCCTACTCCAAACTCTTTCCTTTTACTATTACAACTTCAACATTCAAAAATCTCAATGCTCCTTCTTTCATTATACCCACCTCAGTACCAACTAACACTAACAACTCACCTACAGTATCTATTGCTGCATCTTCTTCTTCTTGTTCAGCTGGTACAAATCATTTACCTGAAGTAGCACCTGAAGCACACGTTGCCATACCGCCTACTGTTACACAGTCTATTGCTGAAACCTCCAGTTCTGCTCAAAGTTCACACATGTTTCCTTCTTCAAATCCTGCTGATGAAGACCACGTAAACTCTGATGTCAAACCTCATGAGCAGCTACCTCTTCCTTCAGGGCATTCAATGCAAACAAGGTCCAAATCAGGTATTTATAAACCCAAAGTGTATCTGGCTACAGCTCACATTGAACCCGTGCCCATTTCAGTCAAGGAAGCACTAAAAATACCTGCTTGGAATCAAGCCATGACTGTTGAACATACTGCACTCCTGCGAAACAACACATGGGTTCTAATTCCTCCTACAGATGATATGCATATAGTCACTTGCAAATGGGTCTTTCAGGTTAAATACAAGGCTGATGGGTCCTTAGACAAATACAAGGCTCAGCTGGTAGCAAAAGGCTTCCAACAAACACCAGGCCTCGATTTTTCAGACACATACAGTCCTGTTGTGAAAGCTTCTACAATCAGAGTAATTTTTTCGCTTGCAGTCACCTATGGATGGGACATTCAGCAAATTGATGTAAATAATGCCTTTCTCAATGGCATTCTTCATGAAAGAGTCTACATGAAACAACCTACTGGCTCATCAACTCTGCGTTTCCTAATCATGTTTGCTTGCTTAAGAAAGCCATCTATGGCCTCAAACAAGCACCTAGAGCTTGGTTTGAACAGCTCAAACAAACTTTGCTTAGCTGGGGTTTCAAATGTTCTGCATCAGATACTTCTCTGTTTTACCAAAACAAGTTGGCTGCTTCTTTGTATGTCCTTGTCTATGTGGACGATATCCTCATAACATGACCAAATAATGATCTCATTACTGCTCTGATCAAACAACTTCATAGTCGGTTTGCACTAAAATCTCTTGGCTCGGTTCATTACTTTCTGGGTTTTGAAGCAACAAGAACTTCCTCTGGTATATATCTTACTCAATCAAAATATGCTACTGAATTACTCCACAAAACCAGCTTTCATACCGCCAAAGAAGTTCCAACACCCATGATACTTGGCAACAAACTATGCCTCGGTGACAGTCCACTCTTTGCCAATCCACAAGTGTATCGAAGTGTCATTGGTGCACTTCAATACCTTACTCTAACCAGGCCCGACATCTCATTCTCAGTTAATAAACTCAGCCAGTTTCTCAAATCTCCAACAGTAAATCATTGGAATGCATGTAAAAGAGTTCTTCGCTACATCAGAGGAACAATACATCTTGGCTTACATTTTTCCCCACAATCTGTCATGACATTAGAAGCTTATTTAGACGCTGATTGGGCCTCTAACTTGGATGACCGTAAGTCCACAAGTGGCTTCTGCCTTTTTCTTGGAGTTAATCTCATCAATTGGGGATCTAAAAAGCAGTAAGCAGTCGCCCGTTCCAGCACTGAGTTAGAGTATCCCGCTCTTGCATCTACTGCCACCGAATTAGTATGGCTTCACTCACTGCTTTCTGAAATCGGCATTCAAGTTTCTCCTATAACACCAGTTTTATGGTGTGACAATCAAGGTGCCCAAGCATTGGCTCTCAATCCAGTTTTTCACTCACGAACGAAACACATCGAAATTGATGTTCACTATGTTTGAGAACTTATCTGTGAGAGAAAGCTTGAAGTTCGATATGTGCCTTCCAATGAACAACCTGCTGATCTTTTTACCAAGCCTATATCATCTCCTCAATTTGAGTTTCTTTGTCACAACCTGCACTTAGATTATTCTAATCAAAGCTTGAGGGGGTTGTTAGGCATATATCAGAAGATGATATCCATGAGCTGGATTAGTTACAAGATAGTTAAACTTTCTGTTAGTTTGTTATTCTCTTTTCTTTAAATCAGTTAGGTTGTTCTATTTTCTAACTAATTCTTGTTAAGACCTGTGTATGACAATTTTGTATATATTCTCTTATTCAAAATTAATGAGCATGAGGAATTATTCAGTCAATATCTCAACTTATCCACATTTGTTTGGGCTATATGTTGTACAATTTGGATGGTGGCGTTTTCAGTAATGAAGAATAATGATTTAGCTGCTGTTGATTTTTTATTGTATTATCTTTTTTTTTGTAACTCTTATTATAACTGAGAGAATGTGAAATTCATTATGTCTCATTCCATGTGTTTCTCTTACATGTGTTACTTGTAGATTACATTTACGACGGATAATGAGTTTACTTGCTTAGAACATTTGTAGCTCTTTATGCTAAAAGAATTTGAAACTCATTATCTGTCCTTCCAAATATCTTGTACATGTGTTACGCACTTATAGATTACACTTATGATTGATATAGTGAGTTTGCTTGGTTTGAACATTTCATCCCCTAACTTTGTAATTATTCTTTATATCAGTATAATTGGTCTTTTGTAAAAAATAAATAAATAAATAATACTTAAATATTAACTCCCCTAAAAATTGCCAAAAAAAAATATTAATGCCCCAAAAATAAGATACCTGACATATGCAAAATTCATACTCCAACATATGGCCACCATCGTATATACACAAGAACACTACTACAAAAAAAAATTTTTAGGATTAGCATTCCGAGCCCTAAAAAAGTTTTTAGGACTCGCGCCCCGCGAGTCCTCTATTTAAGAGTCTTAAAAACTAAGATTTTTAGGACTCGCAAAATATTGTTTTTAGCGAGTCCTAAAAAATGTCCGCGAGTCCTAAAAGATCTTGCTGAGTGCCTTTAAGTAAGGTTTTTAGGACTCGCATTGCGAGTCCTAGAAAATATCTACGAGTCCTAAAAGATCTTGCTGAGTGCCTTTAAGTAAGGTTTTTAGGACTCTCTTTGGGTGACCTTAAAAGTTATATTTTTAATTTTTAAAAAATTTATTTATTGTTATTTTAAATTAAAAATTATGATTTAAATGAAACATTTATATACAAATTAATCTAAAAATTTATAGATTAAAATAACAAAACTTATTAAAATTATAATCGTCTTGACCTTAAAAAAATATATAACTAGATTTACAAAGTAAATAATTAACCATTCAAACAAGAATCATTTACTCTAATAAAAATTACAAATATAATAAAACACTAAACTCATTGTCAAACAACATATATTTCTTCTTCTTGTCCTTGTACTCACCCTCGTCACTGCCTTTCCAAAGTAATGATTGGCTGCCATAAATTTCTTTCTAAAATCATCCCTGAAACATGAAAAATCACATTATAATACATCGAACATGAAAAATTATAACTAGATTTTTATTGTAGTGTACATAAATAAGTTTATTCACAATTGCTACAATTTTCATTTTGATTTAAAAAATATATCCCTTTGAGTGTCCAAAATGTATTAAAATAAATTTGAAAAGAAACTACTAAAAAAACACCCAAAAAAATTTTGGACCCTATACTGCCATATTAAATACAGAATAAAAAAAATAATATTGGTAAATAACATACATATATATTTATATAAGATAAAGTATTTATTTATCAAAGAAATGAAAAAACATAGTGTAATTAAGTGATATTTTTATTTCACCCTTTTGAATTCCAAGAATAATACTTCATACCAAAATTATAATAGAAAGAAAGAAATGGTGGAGCACTATATATATGAAGAAAAATCTATGGTTTCCATTCCCAATTATTCTAATAATAGTTGTTTCTTAATATCTAAGTAAATAAAAGAATGCATAACAAGCAAAATACTCAAGATAATCATAATTCCTTTCTCATTACAGCTTATTATGTGGTCTTCATCTAACACATTTATGGGGCAGCACTAAGCAAGAAAAGCACAAAAAATCTAAAAGTGCATCAAATAGTGCAGCACAACAAATTTTAATAAAGAAGCCAACATGATACATCAAATTGATATTCATGAGAGTAATGCAAATTGATGCAAGTAAGAACAAATAACAATAAAAGAAATAAGAGTCTCAATACCTAAAAGATTACCGTATTTTGTCTTAAGTTCAAGATTAAATAAAAGTGTTGGGCTTGACATGGCAAACCTCTACCGTCATTCACAAACTTAGAGAGAGGATAGATTGAGATATCCAACAATATTTTCACAATGAAATGGAACCATGACAAATTTACTAGCCTATTAGTTATTCAACAACACTCTCTTGTGTAAATTTATCTTCAAAAGTAAAAGAAAGACAAATAAAATAGAGATTCAATTTCCATTAGTAAAGATGTCATTCTTTATTGCACAAAGTTTACATGTGCCTCATTGGCAACACAAACATTGGAAACTTTGAATACATTTTCAGATTTGTTAAGAAGCATGAAAATGAGCATATAAGATTGTATATACTAAATAGAAGCTCAATAAAATCAAACCAAAAACAATAAATTGTGATAAAAAAAGAAGTTAAAAGAAACTATTCAGTCATATAAGTAGAAGACATTATTTATGACATTACCCTTTTGTTATGATACATTTCAGGCATGACAGTTAAAGCAATCAGGATGTTGTTTTTGAAACCAAACAATTAGATCCAATAGTACAAAACAAAACTAAAGAAACGAGTTTCTTTTGATACTACATAATAAATTATTTCATGATAAAGTTTTCCCCGTCATAATAAAAAAATATTGCATAAGCAATTAAATAATTGAAAGCCCATACATATTGAAGATCACCAAATCATGTAGATTGGAGAAAAGATAATTTACTTGCATGAATAAAAAACTTGCTTCTAGTTCTATATTGTAATTAGCACGAAATACAAATTGAAGAAGACCTGATACATTGAGGTCAATTATATATTTATATATAATATTTTCTACAAAAGAATTAATTTTTAAATTAATATATATATGTACGTATAAATATATATGTACGTATAAAGCTCATTAGTGCACAAGAGAAAAGCAAAGAAAAGATAGAAAAAGTTAGTTCTCATTAGTACACAAGAGACTATATAAAGCTCAAGAAACCAAAACAGAACTAACAACCCATCACATGGCTGTTGTAACAAAGTTAGTTAAGCAACCACGAGAGGCTAACTAAAACTCATAGACTCTCTTGAACACATTCTAGATGATACTCATGATCATAAATTTGCTAAAAAGAATTTAAATAAAAAATTGGTGTTTACAAAAGAGACAAAGAAAGGCCTTGGGCTTGCATGAGGAAACAATGGATAAAAAAGAAGAGCTTAAGGCTTTGTATAAGTGGAAGACTAGAAGTAGATACTGTTAGGCGCAAAAATATCCGGCTTGGCCCAAATATGCTCAAAGGTGTCTCAAACCTTTAGATTTTGGAGCCTAATATTAAGATTATAGGATAAAACTTGAGACTTTCATCAAACATGTGCTATGCAAGAAAATTGTAGAATATTATAAATTGCTATAATGATATAATCACACAACATAATCTAAGCAAAGCACAACATCAATTAACAGAAATATACTACATGAAAATTTAACAAAAAAATAGGTTACAAAAAAAGCATATTACATGAAAATTAAAACATACACATCTTGCACTGAAAATAGAAGAAAAAGAGAAAAGCCAACATGTCACCATCTATAGAAAATCGGACAACATATCCCCTAAATTACTAACCTAGCCATCTATCACATTCAACACCAACATGTCAATCAAATCAAACAACGCACAGGTTTTCATCCATATATCACCGCAGCACACAAAATTCTCAGAACCTACTTCACTAAAACATGCAAGTTCTCAATCTTCCGTTATCACCGCAGCACACAGAATTCTCAGAACCTACTTCACTACGGATGAATATCTAACATATTCAAACTCACTAAAGTAATACAATTATCATTCAAGATTGTAAAATATTGAAAATTAAAAAAAATTAAATACAACATACCTCTTGCAATTAGCTACCGATCCAATACTTCAAGACCAGTCAAAATATTAACCTAAACATTATTATCAACATTATAAAAAATAAAAAAGTTAGATGTATGTTCCATATCATGTTATTACCCTAAGCCATGTTATTTAAAATTCTATAATCAACTTAATTGTTAATTAGACGGTCAAATGTTAAGATTATAGGAAATAACAAAGGAAAAAATGTGATGCAGCAGTCCATGAAAATCCACATGCTAGAAAACTTACTAAATAGGCCACTAAATCATATTATAAAAAATCATATCTACCCATGAAATTGTATACATTTTGTTCTTTGCAATATCAAGCAAATAATAAGATTTCTAACATATATTCTCAAATAAAACTCATTCACTATACACTACTACAATAATAATACTTTTGTGAGAATATTTATTCTAATAACATCATTTCTTTAAGAAATATTTACTAAGAGAAACTATCTATACAACTAGTAAATGAATTTATATCTTTTTATGGTTTTTACGTTTTGGGAAGCTCGTGAAATCACTTTCTTGATTGCACATACGAGTACCTATGAAGAGAAGAAAAAAGGTTTGAACAGGTAACCTTGAAGATGAGCATAATACTTCTTCAATACTGTTAGAACTTAATGTAGTGGTAGAGACTAGCTAGGTGAACCAATTATTATCATCATTTTCATTTCTTTACTTGGATGTGAATGAATGTATATAATATTATGGGATTTATTGCGTCTACATTTAAAAAATAATATTTTGAATCTTTCTAATTTGTTTTAATATTAGATTTGGACTTTCCATGTTTGATAATCACAAATAGAGCCATATAATACTATCAAGTCAATTTTAATTAACAATAAACTCATATTTTATCTAAAATTTTGTTACTAGTCTTTTTGAAGGGATGTGAGCGAGAGTAGAAAGAAAGAAAAAAGTAAGAAGAAACAATTTAAACAATTGAGGGTATCATTTTCTTTTTGAAATCCTGACTAGGTATAAAAAGAGATGTTTGTATAAACTCAAAATTTAAAAATAAAATAAATCAATATTAAAAAGTTTGATGACATATTATCATAAAATTAAAATAGTGATGTAAATTCAGACAGCAAAACCAAGCTTTACGATAGGGACAACGAGAGAAGATGAGATGCCATCTTTAGCTCTTCGAATGCTACCAACAGTTGTGTTAGTGTGTTATTTTTTCTTTCTTTCTTTCTTTCTTTTTCTTACTAATATCAAACATTTGATATTTAATAAAAACATGGTTGAAAAGAAAAACCTTGCAGAAGAAAGCTTCAATCAAAACGAATAATGAAGACCTTATTTTGTTATATAGTAAGGCTCAAAAGTTGTCAAGGTTAAAAGGGTGTCAGTCAAAAATGAAAATAAACCCATTAAAAAAAATTCTATAAATAATATCCAATTTTGGTCCAACTCTAACAAGCTTCTGTTACACTAAAACATCAAAAATTAGGAATTTTTTTTTCAGAATAAGAATACACTGACAAAACCAAAACAAAAAGAAAGGAAAAGATAAACAAATACCCATACACATCACAGCTCCAAGTCTGTATAGAGAGAGAGATATTAGATTGCTCTTCCTTGTCTCATTTTCTTAACTTATTTATTAGTAATATTCCAAAAGATAATTATATAAATAGTAAAAAAATCATTAGAGAAACAACAGTTTCAAAATTTAAATTTTAAGTCTATGGTCTATCTATTTACATCAAGATCAGAAAACAAATAATTACCAAAATAAAATCCTACATAAAAACTATCAACATAAAGACCTCCTTCTGCCTCTTGTTGTGTTCTCATGTTGTATTAAAACTTAATATGAAAAATAGAAAGAATCCCTTACCCAAAATAATTAAGAACATCGGCGATCTGATCCACCAAGTCATCAGCAGAAAGCAAAGGATCATCAAAACTAATTGTTTCAGCTCCCAACTGAAATAGTTCTTGAAGAAAGTACGAGATAAGAAACGATGTGAATTACAACTTTAAAAAAAAAAGACATAACAAGAGCAGAAGCATGTATGGAAACAAAAAAGAAAAAGAATTAGTCAAGTTATTGAGTGACAAACCTCATGGCCGGGAGGACTAATATGATATATGCAAAAGTTATGAAGCAACAAAGAACATGCTTCTGGACAAAAGAACAATCCTTGGAAGCAGGACACATCTGATCAAATTGCATAAGAAAAACAGTTAAATTGGAACTCGTAATGCCACTAAGAAACAAGCAAATAATTTACAAATCATCTGACCTCTGAAAAATGTCCCTATACACACTGAAATATTTTCATGTCTAAATAGGCTAAAACATGTTAAAGTTTTTATTTTGGGATAATAGATTTCTAAGTTTAATTGAACTTGCGAAAATTTATATGAGAAAGTTAAAGATGCATTCCAAGTTATTCTTCTTCATCAATATGATGATTCAATTTCTTCAAATCAATCTGATTAAACCATAAATAAATTTTAAAGATGCCACTATTAAACAAATCAGCTTTCTAGCAGTATTTTCGCACTTACTATGAAGTTTGGTCAAATTTATTACAAACTTGATCTGATGACTGATTTTGTAAAATCTGAACACTCTGTCAAAATTGTGGTTTACTTGGATATGACAAGTCAAACAAATCAACTCTCTACACACACCATCCGATTAGATTAATTTATAGCTGCCCAAATCATATGAAGCTTAATATTAATAGGAGATGGTATTAACATAAGTGTCAATTAATACAAATTTACCTTGAAGAGAATGGCAGCACCACCCACGCCTGAGAACTTCACCAGCTCAGGAGCCTTCGCCGTCGCCTTCCCCATCGTCGTCGCCAGCAGGAGCCTTCATCGTCCACGGTGGAGGCCAGAACAATCCTCCAAACTCACAGCGGCGACGGAACTTCGGGGAGCCAATCGCGACGGAGGCCGGCGAGTGGGGAGGCGAGCTTCACGGGTTGGCGGTTTCGGGGGCCAAGGAAGCTCGTGGTGGGGTGCGTGTCATTGGGTGGTGGCCGGAGATGGCTCATCTGGTCTGGCCGACTGAAATGCGAGAGAGGAAAAGAAAGAGTGGTATCGACTGGGAAGAAAGAGGAGAGAGAAGGGGACTAGGGATTTAGTATTTTTATCTCCCTTTTCTTATTTAATTACACAAAATTTGATTTAATGTAAACTATTGCTTTTTTTTTTTTAAATATTTTCAACATGGATTTTAAAAAATAAAAACATCAATATTATTAGTGGAATTTTAAAATTATTTTACAATATTTAACCAATCAATAAAATAATTTTTTTTAATTAATTTTATCATAAATATGTTAAATAAATAAAATTTAAGCAAATTATTCATTATATCATAATTAATTTAAATTTTAATATATAAATTATTATAAATAAAAAGTTAATATAATATTAAAAATTTAGAATAAAAGAAAATCTAAGAGGTGTATATTAAAAAAACAAAATAAACTTTTTAGGACACACATCTTAAAAACATTCTTTTAGAACTCTCAATACGAGTCCTAAAAACATTCTTTTAAGTAAAACACTTATTTTTTAGCTCAGATTTTTTAGGACTCGTATATTTTTTTAGGACACTCGTTACGAGTCCTAAAAGAGTATTAAGGACTTCCAAAGCAAGTCTTTAAAATTATTAAGTAAAACACTTATTTTTATAAGCCAGATTTTTCTAGGACTCGCATATTCTTTTAGGACACTTATTGCGAGTCCTAAATTGTGTTTTTTTAGGACTCTCAATAAGTGTCCTAAAAACTTCATAAATATTTTTAAGGACTTGCATTTAGGTACGTGTCTTAAAATAGTATCCTGTATTTTGTAGTAGTGGAAAAACAACCGTAATATAGGCGTTGAAACTATTGACAAAGAACCCTAAACTATTTCACGATTGATATACAATTTTTTTTATTAAATATAATCGCTTTATCATAATTTTATTATTTAAGTACTTTCTTTTGTTCAGTTTTTTGCACTCAAAAGTTTGCTTTTTATTTCTTTCTTTCAACTTTTTTGTTTGGTAGCACTTCACTTTTTTTGATTTAATGCTATTTTGGTTCTTTCTTTTGCTTTTATTTCAATAATTTTGTTTTCAGTTCTTTCCCCTCCAAAAAGGTCGCTCTGTCTATTTTAACTTTCTTTTGTTCAATTCCCCCCCCCCCCCCCCCCCCCACCCCCCGTGTTGCTTTAAAAAAAAAAAAGGAAAGAAAAAGACTAGCAAGAAAAATATAGAAACTTTTTTTTTTTTTTTACAAAAGACTAATGCAATTTCATATATAAAATTATTGTTGCATTGGTCTCAACACATTAGTAGAATTTTTTTTAACTAAGTGAACTTATTTTCTATTCAAAATACATGTTTAATGGCTAATCCAAAAAATAGCATCCAAAAAGACAAATAAGAAATAAAAGAGAATACTAAGAAAATACAATCTCAATATCTTTAAGACATCTAGAGAAGAGAAGCTAAAAGAACTACAATGAAAGCGTCAGCTACTTTAGATGTTACCCAAGAAATTTTGAGAAAATTAAGCTATTGAACAATATTATCCTCCAATCCATAGTTTGCGAGCCAATCACTACAACAAATAGGGCTTTAATGGTGACCAAAATTGCCCCTAATAGTCATTAGGGGGCGGCATGTCGCCGCTAATAATTTGACACTAATGTTGATTATTAGCGGTGTGGACGCTCAATATTCCGCGCCCATAAAAGAACTAGGACAGGTGCTAAGGTCCCTCGGAGGCCCAAGTGCATACTTGAGCCATGAGGCAATCGATCCGCCACCTTCTCGCAACGGCCTAGCAGGCCTAGGATCATGCCGCGCAAGGTGATCTCGCGCACATAGGCTCACGCCCCATCGCCTATAGGCTCACGTCCAAGCCCGCATGGCCTCGCTGGAGTGCCCTCGGCGTCGCGCCCATGGCCTCGCTGGAGTGCCCACGGCGTCGCACCCGTGGCCTCACTGAAGCGTCTCAGCGTCGCGCCCGTGGCCTCGCTGGAGCCTCTCGGCGTCGCGCCCATGGCCCCAAATATGGCCTCGCATGGCCTCGCCCAAGTATGGCCTCGCGTAGCCTCAGCCAAATATGGCCTCGCATGGCCTCACCCAAGTATGGCCTCGCGTAGCCTCAGCCAAATATGGCCTCGCCCAAGTATGGCCTCGCCCAAGTATGGCCTCGCGTAGCCTCAGCCAAATATGGCCTCGCATGACCTCGCCCAAGTATGGCCTCGCGTGGCCTCAGCCAAGTGTGGCCTCACATGGCCTCACCCAAGTATGGCCTCGCATGGCCTCGCATGGCCTTGCGAGAGGAGGGGGGCCTCGTGAGCAGCTAGGGAGCCGAGTCACCAAGGGGGTCGCAAGGAGGGCGTCTCGCTACGCATCCTTAGACATCCGTCAAGGCCACATGCCTATCAACCAAACTCGTGAGTGACTTCAGGAGGCTTCAGGCATCTCATGCCAAGGACCCAAGATCTCCACCTCACGCCAGGACCATAACACACACCAAGGGTCCCATTCCTTACACCTTGAGACCCCTATGCTTAGAGGCTCCAGTACAAGTCGAATGGGACATACTTGTACGACCTAGTACTGAGTATGGATACCAGTGCCAGTGGGACTGCTGGGATAAGAGTTATGACCCGTACGTCTACGGCCAAGGGTCAGGGTCGACACCACAACCACCTGCGCCACTATGCCTGCCACCACTCGTTAGACATGGGTACGGACAAGTAGTGGAGACATCCTCCTGACACCTGCTCCTGTACTGATGTACGACCACAACCTCTGAAGCCACTCCCCTGACATAGTACTTGTGTACCATTTGGTCTCCTGGACCACCATGTACCTAAGACCATTAGAGCCTACTATAAAATGAACTAAAACACCACCTGAAAGGGGGTTGGAAATTTTACTGTAACAAAGGCTTGAGTGTGAATGAAAGACTGAATTCTCCATTATTGTTCTATCATTGTTCTTGAGTGATTGTTTAAGTTTCTACAACTTTTCCATTAGTGATCTTGACTTGATAATTTTTCCAAGTTCTCACCGTCAACAGTTTGGCGCCGTCTGTGGGAACGTTAGTTTCAAGCTACTGTTCCACCATTATTTCTGGCAGGAAGAAGATGCCAAGACGTTCAAAGCGACTGAGGGAGCCACGGGAGGTAGAGGTTCACCTGAACGGAGTCCAGCTGAAGGCCTCCATGAAGGACGCTCCTCCACCCAGAGACGTGGAGCCCCCGAAAGAGCCTGAAGTTCACGGAGGTGATAGAGTGGCCTCGTCACCGGCCGCTCCACCTGGAGGAAGTCCTCCACTAACGAGTTCCCTACTCCAAAACCATTGCAGGCACCGAACTCCCGCCGGCAGGACCCGGGCCCCTCAACCCGTAGGCATGATAAGCATCCCTGGGTCCATTCCGTGAGCTCAAGTTCGAAGTCTCGGTTCTATGAAGAGGAAATACGTGAGCTCCACCGTAAGAACCAAAGGTTTGAAACCACCTTGGAAAACATGCAAGAGGTCCTGAACGGCCTGTTGCAGGGTAAGTCGAGCGTAACCTTGCCTAAGAGGAAGGAGAAGAGCAAGGATGGGATGGAGACCACTGTACCGGTAGATGATGGGAGAACCCGACATTCAACCAGTAACACCCCCCGAACGAAGCAACGTGATCACCCTGAACTGCCTAAGCAGGCCCAGAAACCAGCGCCGAGGACCAACGCTGCCCCTCGCAATGAGGACAAGGTCACCTCCAAAAGAGCACCCTCAGACTTGCGGGAGGAGCTCAATAAAAAGAGGGGGGGCAAAGGGACCACGCCCCCTATGGCGCCCCGAGAGGGCAAGGGAAAGGCGGATCTTAGCCCGTCTGCTTTGAGGGACACTCTCAGCAAGAGGAGGCAGGACCTAAACACGGAGATGAGGAGCCTACGGAGCAAGATCGTCACCGCATCAGGCAGCCAGGCCTTTGAGGAGGACTTCGACCATGAGTCTCCGTTTGTGAGAGAAATTCAGGTGATCTGGCTCCTTGCCAACTTTAAGGAGCCCAATATGACCCCTTACGAAGGGAACACGGATCCAAAATACCACCTGGATGCGTTTAATGATCTGATGAAACTGAGGGGGATTGGAAGTGGTGCCAGGTGCCATTGCTTCGTTGTTACTCTGAAAGGACCCACCTAAAAATGGTTCAAAAGATTAAGGCCGGGGTCCATCAGATCCTGGCAGCAGTTTTCTGACGAATTCCTCCAACAGCACCATGCCGTACGGGACTACACGATGCCAGGTACCAGCCTGGCCAACGTGAAGCAAGGAGAGAATGAGAGCCTGAAGAGCTACATTCACCGGTTTAATATGGAGGCCGCGAAGGTGGGCAGCTTAACTCGCCGAGAGTTGAAAATGGCCATTACAACCGGGGTGCTCCCAGGAAGCAAGTTGTGGGACAACATGCTGAAAAGGGAGGTCACCGACTTAGACGACTTCTATGAAAGAGCGCAGAAGTACATACGTGTGGATGATGGCCACGCAAACCTAAAGGCAGGGAAGGAGGAGCCCCACGCGAAGCCCCCAACTAACGACGGGTCGAATGTAGCAAAGAAGAAAAGGGCATACGATGGATCAAGAGATGACCACCAGAGGAAAACCAAACAGGGGAATGATCACAGGCAAGCGGCTTACACTTACTACACAGACCTCACAGATACCATGGAGCACATTTACCTCACCAATGAAGATCGAGTTCCTTTCAAAAGGCCCCCACCAATGAGAAAGGACCGGTCCAAAAGGGACCCTAGTAGATACTGTCAATACCACAAGGATACCGGTCACACCACGGTAGAGTGTATCCATTTGAAGGAAGAAATTGAGGAACTCATCCGCAGGGGACATTTGGGCAGGTATGTGTGCAAGGATAACAAGAGGCCAGAAGGAGGAGTGTCCCCGCCGTGGGCACGTGAGGTGGCCCTGGCAGTGCAAGGAGAGGTCAAGACCATCTTTGGAAGACCAGGATTTGGAGGCGATTCTAGGAAAGAGCGAGACAGGTATGCCAAGGAGGTCCGACGAAGTCCACCACATTGCATTTTAAGTTTGGAGCAACGCCCCCCGAAGAGCTTCAAGGGCGAGAATGACTCAATAACTTTCACTGAAGAATATGCGCAGGGGGTGCACTTTCCTCATAACGACCCCCTGGTGCTAACCGTCCAGCTAGCTAACATGAGGGTACATCGGGTCATGGTGGATAACGGGAGCTTTGTGGACATCTTGTATCGACAGGCGCTGGAAAGATGGGGTTGAGCCTCCGTCACCTAAAGCCTTGCACTACGACTTTGTATGGGTTTACGGGAGATTCGATGCAACCCTTGGGGAGAATCGAATTAGCCCTCACCATGGGGGAGCAACCCAGGCAAACCACCGTAATGGCTAACTTCGTCGTGGTAGATTGTACCTCAGCCTTCAATGCGGTATTAGGGAGACCCTCTCTGAGAGAATTGAAGGCAATAACTTCTGTGTATCACCTAGCCATGAGATTCCCTACCCCTGGGGGAGTAGCATGTGTGAAAGGGGAGCAGAAGGAAGCGAGGGAATGCTATAACATGTCCCTCCGCGCAGCCACCAAACCATCCATGCCAATGACAATGGCTGTGAATGAAGGAGCGACCCACACAAGTTAGATCCGCACAAGATTGGACCCACAGGTTACAGAGCCTCTCGAGAAGTGCTACCAGCAAGACTTCGGCTCTTAGTGCCAAAAGAACCTATGTTTAGCTTGTTCTTCGTTATTTTAGCTTAAGTAAGAATCAAAGAGGCTACCCTAGGTAGCCTCCTAGTTAGATGTAACCCCCCTTTTTATTTACAAAGTTAGATGTAAACCGCGTGCTATGAATGAAACCGTTTGCTACTTCCCGTGTTTACTTTCTTCGCTACACAAGCATCAGCCAAAGTGCCTGCCGAAATAAAGTTCACCAAGCACTTGGGGGGCATGACAGGGGGCAAGAACATGTAGCCAGCAAAAGGGCTCCTAAAAAGGGACCCTCTAACGGAGGATCCTAAAATGGACCCATTGCCCTCCTAACTCCTAAAAAGGGACCCTCTAACGGAGGATCCTAAAAAGGACCCCTTGCCTTCCTAACTCCTAAGGGAGACCCTCTACCAAGAGGATCCTGAAAACAACCCTCCATCAGGAGGACCCCAAAAAGGACCCTTCAACGGGGACCCCTTATATCAGGGCCTTAAGCGGAGTCCTTACAAGGCATCTCCTGGGATCACAAGGATTAGCTACCCGTGTGAATATCAAGGAGGCCTTAGGGACTTACAAAAAAAAAAATATATGGTAACGATGATAATAAGTCTAGAGCAGCCACCAAGCCGTCTAGACAATAATAAGTCTAGCCATTATATGGTAACAACAATAATAAGTCTAGAGCGGCCGCCAAGCCGCCTAGCCAAAAAGGATCCCAAAAGAGACCCTTGTAAAAATAGTACTATCCATAATGACGAGAAGGACGCTTCTCGCAACAAATAATAAGCGCGTGCAAAAATATATAAAAGGATAGCTAGGACCCAAGGGGTCAAAATATCCTTACAAAAGTAATCAAGAGGCACCAAAACAGGTCTCAGCGAACCCTCTCGCATGGGCTCCAAAGGACCTCCAGCCTGGTAAATAAAATAGGGGAACCAACCAAACCCCATCATACAGGCTTAAAAGGGCCTCAAATGCAGTAGAACAAGAAATAAACAGCAACACATGTATTTATACATTAGAAAAAAGAGTTCTTAAGATAGTACAAGAGTTACCAAAAGAAAAGTAACAGTGATAATGATAATGATATTACAAAGTTAAAAAAAAAAAAAGAGCAAGGCTACTTCAGGGCCTCCTAAAGTGGGCACTCCACATGGCCGCTCGAGCAACGGCATGTTCACCAAAGGAGGAGAAGTCGAAATTAGGATCCTGCCTCCACACATTGTAAAGAGCACAATCTATGGACCTGCACTCGGTGGTGACCGTCGCCGCCTCCAAGGAAGCATTCCTCTCCTGCGCCGACTGTAGTTCGGCCCTAAGGGCCTTGACTTCGGTCTCCAATTGAGTAACTCTCTGCTGCGACGCAGCTGCCGTGGCCTTGGCCTCCTGGAGGTCACGCTCCAGGCGTTTAACCTTGCCCTTTAGCTCCTGGGTCTTGGCCTTTACTTTTTCCCTCTTTGAGAACAAGTTGGAAAACTTAGTCCGGGCCTTCGACAACTTGACCTTGGTTTCGTTAAGCTCATTTTTGAGCTCCTGGACCCGGGCTATGAGGCAGTCCCTCTCAGCAGTAGATGCGGAGAGGGTGCCGGACGTGTCAGCATACCGAAGAGACACGGTGTAGATCTGCACAAGAAAGTCAATGGCGTCAACGATAAGTAACAAAAAGAAAAACACATGTACACCTATACATAATACTAATCGACGCAAGGTGCAAGAACTCACCCAGGCCGCGACCCGCCTTAGGGTGTCCCCAAGGTCAGGCTGAGTCACATTCCCTAGACCCCTCCAGTCGGAGACAGGGAGGCCCGAGGCAATTTGAATGTAACGCTGCCCATAAGATGAGGTCATCCTAGTCACCCAAGGCTCCGCCTCCGTACTGGGAGCATCTGGTTGGACAGGAACGGACGACCCGCTCGCTGAAGCGGGAGGGGGCGCAGGGAAGGAGAAAAACTGAGACCCTGGTAGATTAGAGGGGGGCTCCGCGAGGTCGACGAAATCAGCCCCCAGTGATCCGATGCCATGAGAAACCTGAGGGAAGGTGTCACAGTCATCAAGGCCAGGGGGAGCATAACATCCCGCTGCGGCATGCTGGTCCTGAGGTTGAAAGGCCATGTCATGGTCGTAGGAGCCATAAGGGGGGCATCCCCCGGGGGACAGGGGGCGCTGGTGAGACCCCCACATTCAAGGGGGGCGTCCTCCATCTCTTCCTCGGCCTCACCACTGTCGAGGAACGGCTCGGCCGGCATAGCCATAGTCTTCTTAGACGCAGTAATTGACCACAGGAGTTTGGGGTCCGAGACCGGGGACAGCTGGTGGCGATTGAGATTGGCCACGGTAAATATGGACGCCGCCCTCTTCAGGGCGGAGTCTGCATTAATAAGGGCATTCACGGCCTCCGCCTCCGCCCCAATGACCGCAGGATCAACAAATTTCTCTGCATGATCCACGCCAATGTCAGTACAAGCAAGAGTGCAAAACCGTAAGTTCTAAAAAAAAAAAAAAAAAAGGGAGGACCAGGGTACTTACTGGGGCCGTCGCGAAAGTGTTCACGGACAGAAATAGGACCCTCCACGAAGAAAAAGTCTTGCTTCCAAGTCCCCATGTTGGATACTGAGCCCTCTATCAGGGGGAGCTCGCTATTGGCTTTCTGTAGATAATAAATGCCCTTGGACCTAGGGGATCCCATGAGGTTGTACAAGAAGTGCACCTCTTGCGCCGTAGGAGCGCGGTTAGCCCGTTCCTTGAACCATACAAAAAGGCAGCTGAGGGTCAACCAACTGTTGGGTGACAGCTGAAGGGGGGCTAGGTCGAAGTAGTTAAGTACCGCCACGAAAAACGGGTGTAAGGGAATGGTGCCACCCGCCTTCAAGATGTGTTCACTCAAGGCCACCAGACCCTCCCTGGGGCGGTCGGCCCGGCAAGCCTCCTGAGGAGCGTATAAGGCGTATTCTGAAGGAATACGGTAGTGCTTTACGATTTCCTTCAATTTGCTCGCAGACACATGTGACACAAGACTGGACGCCAGTAAGGGGGCGTCGTCCTCTTCCTGGACAGATACCTGTCTGCGTGCTTTTGGCATATCTGCAAAATCAAAAGAAAGATGTGAGGAAGAGGCAGAACACTTAACCCTCCATTTTTTCTTCCTAGCAAGAGTTTTCCATCGAGGGAGAGATGGCGGAAGCACTAAGCTAGGATAAACTGAGACTAGGGGCTGAGGAGAGGAGCTAGTAGCCCCATGACCGTCATCAAGCGAGGAGGGAGTGGGAGGTTCTGGCGGAAGGTTCCCCTCCATAAATTCTAACTCCCACTGCAATTCAAAAAGGGTCGTCCTAAGACGCGTTATATGGTCACTAAGGTCTGGGGGTGAAGGTCCTCCATCTCCTCTCGACACCGAGTCAATTTCGCTCTCCACTACCCAAATTTTGCGCCTAAGTTCAACAATGTACTCAAGGTGGCGGATACGGGCCTGCCTTAAGGAGTCATAGTCTTGGTAAGGATTGCCCTCAGGGGACTCTGAATCTGAGGACAGGTCGATAAATTCAGCCCCCAGAGGTATGTTGGGCGGGCCGTCACTGGCCATGAGACCTTGTCCCGAAAGCGAAAAGGGGGTTCACGTATAAACGAGGGAAAGGCTACAAAACACAAAGGAATATGCTTAATATCTCTAGATGCAAACACCCTAAATGGCCCACTACAGGGTATAAAAAAAAGAGGAGGGGCGTGCATATGGTCAAACTCACTACAAGCTCAGGCTAAGGTACCCTATCCCGAGTACTGCTAGTTTGGACCCGATAAAAAATAAAAGGGAGAAGGAAAGAAAATATACCTCAAGCGATTAAGGGAGCGAAGTTGGGGCTCAAAGGAGGTCGAGGAGCGAAAAGCACCAAAGAGTCGAAAATGCGCGTCTGCAAGAATGGACTAGAAAGATGTGTTAATCACAAAATAGACACACCAAGAAATTAGCTCAAATGTAAAAAAAAAATGAAATGAAGTGAAAAAATAAAACAAATGAAACTATGACGAAAATGGGGTTGTGGAGGATTGAACCCCTTACCTCTTGAAAAAGGAAGGGCTCTCCAAACCAATAAGCCAAAGAAGTGAAGTGAAGATTTTAGGCCATGTATGAGGGCCTATTTATAAGAATTAAGGTGAATAGTCTACAAGAGCACCTAAAGGTCCTCTCCTAGACTGGGGGGCAAGTATGGACGCTCAATATTCCGCGCCCATAAAAGAACTAGGACAGGCGCTAAGGTCCCTCGGAGGCCCAAGTGCATACTTGAGCCACGAGGCAATCGAGCCGCCACCTTCTCGCAATGGCCTAGCATGCCTAGGATCATGCCGCGCAAGGTGATCTCGCGCACATAGGCTCACGCCCCATCGCCTATAGGCTTGCGTCCAAGCCCGCATGGCCTCGCTGGAGTGCCCTCGGCGTCGCGCCCATGGCCTCGCTGGAGTGCCCACGGCGTCGCACCCATGGCCTCGCTGGAGTGCCCACGGCGTCGCACCCGTGGCCTCGCTGAAGCGTCTCGGCGTCGCGCCCGTGGCCTCGCTGGAGCCTCTCGGCGTCGCGCCCATGGCCCCAAATATGGCCTCGCATGGCCTCGCCCAAGTATGGCCTCGCATGGCCTCGCCCAAGTATGGCCTTGCATGGCCTCGCCCAAGTATGGCCTCACGTAGCCTCAGCCAAATATGGCCTCGCATGGCCTCGCGTAGCCTCAGCAAAATATGGCCTCGCCCAAGTATGGCCTCGCATGTCCTCGCCCAAGTATGGCCTTGCGTAGCCTCAGCCAAATATGGCCTCGCATGGCCTCGCCCAAGCATGGCCTCGCATGGCCTCGCGAGAGGAGGGGGGCCTCGTGAGCTGTTAGGGAGCCGAGTCACCAAGGGGGTCGCAAGGAGGGCGTCTCCCTACACATCCTTAGACATCCGTCAAGGCCACATGCCTATCAACCAGACTCATGAGTGACCTTGGGAGGCTTCAGGCATCTCGTGCCAAGGACCCAAGATCTCCACCTCACGCCAGGACCATAACACACACCAAGGGTCCCATTCCTTACACCTTGAGACCCCCATGCTTAGAGGCTCCAGTACGAGTCGAATGGGACATACTTGTACGACCTAGTACTGAGTACGGATACCAGTGCCAGTGGGACTGCTGGGATAAGAGTTATGACCCGTACGTCTACGGCCAAGGGTCAGGGTCGACACCACAACCACCTGCGCCACTATGCCTGCCACCACTCGTTAGACATGGGTACGGACAAGTAGTGGAGACATCCTCCTGACACCTGCTCCTGTACTGATGTACGACCACAACCTCTGAAGCCACTCCCCTGACATAGTACTTATGTACCATTTGGTCTCCTGGACCACCATGTACCTAAGGCCATTAGAGCCTACTATAAAATGAACTGGAACACCACCTGAAAGGGGGTTGGAAATTTTACTGTAGCAAAGGCTTGAGTGTGAATGAAAGACTGAATTCTCCATTATTGTTCTATCATTGTTCTTGAGTGATTGTTTAAGTTTCTACAACTTTTCCATTAGTGATCTTGACTTGATAATTTTTCCAACTCAACTTAGTTGACGAGTTCTCACCGTCAACAAGCGGCGACAAAAAAGTCACCCCTAATAATTAATATTAGCGATGATAATTTCGCTCCTAAAAAATGAAAGTCGCTCCTAAAAATTGTGTCTCCTGGATCAAATTTCGTCACTAACAGTAACAAGTCGCCTCTAATGATCTAATATCAGCAGTGACAATAATGTTATTAGCGGCAACAAAAGTCGAATTAAAGTGTGAAGTAAAGAATTGAATGCATATATAATGATTAAAGAAATTTTTATATAAATTAAAGCAAAAGATTAACTTATTCACATAAAAAAAAATCATTGTGAAAAGGATAAATTCTTGATCAAATCAACAAGACGAGAATTAAATAAATATACAAAATGACAAACTTTTTAATTAGTTGCGAATGGGCAATATCATCAATCTGTTATTTCAGATTTACAATATATTTAAAGTTTATATAGTTTTTTAACCACATACTTTACTCGTAAAATCGATGATTTTTTATTTTTTTAATGATGTGAAAAAACAAACAGAAAAACAAATAAAAAAGAAAAAATCAAACTGAAATACGACACTAATATATAGAAAGCTAATGCAGAGAACTATGTTGTGAGAGGACATTAATATGCATCATTTACTAGCATATATTTGCCAAAAAAAATATGCATATCAGCGTTACCAGAGAGATGCCATCATATCCATGAATCATCAAACATCCTTATATCGTCCGCGTGCAGTAGAATCAACAACAGATGAGCGTTCTTGGCCTTTATCTCAATATATATTGCATTTAGACGCAAAAAAGAGAGGCCGGCCGTAAAATAATACAGTATCATAACTTCGTGATCATGATCATGATATTAATATTTGAAAAAAGAAGGAACCGTTGAATAAATGTCTGGAAATTTTTTTAAAAAATAAAGGAAACTTTAGCAACCTTTTTATTCAGTTTTTTCCTAGGGGGAGGTTTTTTTTTTTTAAAAAAGAATCTTTAGTTTATACAGAGGATCCGATCCAAGATTTGAATTTGAAATAAACTTATTACATGTGCTCAGATTAAGAACAGATGATCCGTGTTCTGCTAGAAATACCAGCACCACAATTACTTAACACACCAAGATCTCCATTTATTTATTATAACGAAAAATACATTATATTGATGGGAAAAAAACAATAACAAAAAGTACTACATAGCATGCATATTAATTATACCACGTAGTAGTTCATCTTCATCACAATCCCTGATAATTATGTTTAGAATAATCAAAGTGGCCGAGACACGGCTTTAAGGAACTCCGTGTCGTCTTCAAGCTTGGCCATGTTCTCTTCCTTCAAAAAAACATATGCTTCGATTCCATTCCCCGTTTTAGTGTCCACGAAAGCCGCAAGATTTTCGTAACCCCAAGAGGTTAAGCTGACCCAAGTTGGCTTTCCCCAACCAAAGTCAGCATCATAAATAGGAAACCTACAAAAACTTGTGAAACCAAACGAAACCAACTCTCCACCTTTCTTCAACAACTCTTCTGAATATTCCATAAAGTGTTTTAATTTCACTTCTTCTCCTTCTTGAACCTTTCTCAGATAATCCATGTCCATTGTTTTAAACCCTGCCTTTATCTGCTTCATCGCCTCATAACCGCAGTCATCATCTTTCTCAGTAGAACTCAAGATGGTAGAAGAGAAAATAGCGTAGCTGTACCGATAAAGGTTTCCGAAAGAATGTTGTGGTAGCGGAGGATCTAACTTCGGACGAACATTCACGGTATGAATTATAGCATAAGCTTTCTCAGTTTTGGCATAATGTTCGTCGTTGTCGCAACTAGTCGCCGCCACGAAACGACTCCATATGAAAGCAGACAAAGCCTCCACTCGAGTCGGTCGTCTCTCACCCTCCATCTCCAAGCTTGTTTTTTTCTCGTACTTTGACCTAATCGCCTCTATCGTAGGACCTTCAAACACAAACCTCTTTGATATGACATTGCTGGAGATTACATTATTTGGATCGAACTTGGGGCCGTCCAACGCCGGAAAAAGCTTGGCCGAAACAAAGTTGGGATGCGGTATATGATTGGCTTCTCCACGAGCTATGGCGGCCCAAGTTTTGATGAACGTAGTGCAAGATAATGCATCGGCAATCATATGTGAAATGCACAAGCCAATAGCAATTCCTCCACGTTCGAAGACATTGAGCTGGACACCTAAGGCGAATTCATTGAGTTCGTTCATTCCGAATGGAAGGAAGTTGCAGTGTTCACTCAGGAGGGGATCCTTTATGGCTTGGGAAAGATGGCATGGAGATTTCACTTGGGCTACTGTGTAAGGAACTCCCTCGTCAGTACAGTCAATGAATCGGTCATTCTTGACTCGCCCGGCTAGAGGGTAAAAAAGTGTTAAAACCTCAGATAAAGAGTTCTTAATCTTGTTTGATATTTCGTTGATCACGGACTCATGATCTTGATGATCATCATTGTCATCATCATCTAGTTCATAAAACAAGACAAAAGGATTGTATGCTTGGGGAGATAGATGATCAAGTAAAGATAGCTGATAATGGCGGAAGTGATCAGGGGTTGGGCACGAGGGCTTGATAATCTCATTATTCGATACAACAACCTCAACTGCAACCTTCATATTTCAAAATCTTATTACTGAATATTTCTCTTGGTTGTTTATACTTATGGCTGGTGGTTTTTGCTTGCAATGTGAACTTATTAATTTATAGTATCAGTCGTGGAACTATATATCTATATAAGGCATTTTCAATAATGTGGTGAATATCTTGCCACAAAAAAAAATACTTGGTGAATATTATTCCTGATGGATAATAGTTCTCAATAATTCACTTACATTTATGAACAAGTTTTTTTATTATTAATTTCCAGCAGAAGTATATCAATTAAAACTTTTTGCTTGGGTATAACGAGTAACTGCGATAAATATATAATTTTGTCAAGAAAAGAATGCAATAAATAATAACTTTTTATGCTGTTTGATGAATTTATGACCATTAAAGTGTGCTGTTCTGGAGTTTACTAGACATATATAAGCCATTATTATTATTATTATTATTATTATAGGAAATTTATTTGGTAGGTGCAGCCTGCCGGTTGGGCTGTTTTGTCTTCTCCCCCGGTAAACAATTTTTTGTCTCAATTTATTTATTTGATGAGGTATATTGTAGTTATTTAGAGTATTCTGTAAATTTTTAAAAAATTTAGATTAATTTACAGTAACAAAAACTAGTTTAAAAACAGTTTATTACACGTGTGACTAATTTTTTTATGCGTGTGGCAAATAGAATGTTTAAACTTAGTTTGTGGCAGTGTAAATTATTTGGAATTTTCTAAAAATTTACAAAATACTCTAAATAACTACAATATATACGATCATAAAAAAAATCAAACAAAAAATTATTCACAGATCAAACATTTAAAAGAATCCTACCAATTTGGCTCTTTTTTGAAGTCCCTACTATAAAATACTCTATTATAGCTGTTTGGTAACCATTAAAAAAACAGTTATTTATTTATTTAATTAAAAATTTGACAATTAAATATAAAATAGCTTTTCGTAGCTCTATTTTTATTTTTTATTTTTTTAAATTTTAAACAAAATTTATTAAATTTTGAAAATAGAAAATTTTCACTTTCAAAATTTTTTTAAACAGTTTTCATTTTTTCATTCTCTTCTTCAAATTAACACATCACATTGTTAAACAAAAAGTAAAAATAAAAGTTATCAAACACGTTTATTATTTTTTGTTTTTAAAAACAAAAAACAAAAATAGTTACCAAACATATTTTTATTTTTTAAAAATAAAAAAACAAAAATAAAATAATATTTCTATTTTTATGTTTTAAAAATTTAAAAATAAAATTTTACCAAACGGATCCTATGTAATTATGCCGACATAATAATTATTACCCACGTGACAAAGGACAGACTTCTTAAAGCGAGCAAACATCGTGGGGTAGTGCATTATTTGGATTGAAATATGAAAGTAATCTACCTATATATTTATACAAAAGAAAAAACTAAAATATTTGAACTATATAAATATCTATAAATAACTTTAATTTTGTCACTTGATAACCGACAATTAATTTAAAGTTAATATTTAAATTATCTATATATCTATAAATAAATTTAATTTTGTGACCTAATAATTAGTAATAAATTTACCATTTTCTCCTTTTCTTTTTGTAGGAATTTTTCTCCTATTAACCATATTAATAATTAAAAAAATATATAATTACATTAAAAAATTATCATACACGTTATAATAATTAATGTAATTTTTTTAATTTAATATATAATAATATTAAGTAATTTTTATTAATTATAATAATAAATAAATCATAAATAAATTTATCTTCAAGATGTATTGTTTTGATACTTCGAATTCAAAATTAAAATATCTTAACAATTAAAAATATCAACATATATACACATGATATTAATTTGATTAACAACATTATTAATTAAATTGACAAAAATATCTATTTAAAAAATGAATGAGTGCGCAAAATATAATAATTAATGTAATTTTTTTAATTTAATATAAAATAATATATAAAGTAATTTTTTATTAATTATAATAATAAATGAATCATAAATAAATTGACATTTATCTTCAAGATTTATTCCTCTGGACTGTTTTAAGTATTTCAATTGATTTTTGAAAGCGTGTTGCTCCGGCTCTCTCTCTTCCATGGCGAGGAGGCGAAAACAAGGGCTGAAGCTTGCAAATTCTACGGTCTCTGTAGAGCTCCCTTCATCTAATGGTGAGAATACTGACCAAACTCGTCCAGAGCAATCTGTGATTGAAGAATCTGAGGTCTTCAGGTTTACGGAGGAACAAGATGAGGATGTTCGGATCGTGGAAGACGTGAAGAACCACGAACCTGAGATGGTTCATGAAACAGCGAACTGGGCTGCTGAAGTTGAAGAACAGTCCTACCAGGACTCTGCAAAGGAAACTTGGGCTAAGTTTCGAGATTCGATCCCCTCTTACGGTGGAAGGAAATTACACTACTCAGAACCTCTTCAGAAGGATGGACAGATTGTTGCGAAATTGGATTTGGAGGAGATTGAAATAGAAGCTTCCTTCTGGAAGTCTACGATTATATGTGTTGTAATTGGGGCTAATCCTCCTCTGGCAGTGTTTGAGGGTTTTGTGAAAAGGATTTGGGGTAAACTAGGCATTATGAGTATTGCTAGAATGAATGTTGGGTTTACTATGGTGAAATTCAGAGATGAGGCAACAAGAGATCTTGTGTTGGAGTCAGGGGTGGTGCATTTTGATAGGAAACTAGTGGTTCTCCGACCTTGGACCACTGATGTTGAGTCTCTGAAATCCATCAAATCTGTCCCTATCTGGATTAGGTTGCCCGACCTTGGGTTGCAATACTGGGGAGTGAATTGTCTGAGTGCCCTTGTTAGCATAATAGGAAAACCCATTATGATTGACAAGATTACTCAGAATCGTTCTATGATTAAGTTTGCTAGAATCTTAGTTGAGATGGAGATTGTCGATACCCTGCCGAAATTCATTAGTTATTTTAATGAGAAAGGGCAAATCGCTGAACAAATGATTGAGTATGAATGGCTCCCAACAAAGTGCTCAAATTGTAAGAAAGTGGGTCACTTTGTGTCGTCTTGCAAATTTGTTTCTCAACCCGTTTGGCGGAAGAAAGAGGGGAAGCAAGTGGAAGGAAATAGTGAAGGTGCGAATAAGGACCAAGTTGAGGTTGAGATGCCAGCTAGCCAACTAGAGGATGCATCTGATACTGTTCAGATTGGTATTTCACCTGGAGCTGGGGTTCCTTCCAGCTCATCTCAGCCAGTTGAAGCCCAGGTTGCATCTAATCCAATAGGTGATAACTGGATTTCCCCGAAAACATCTAGAATTAAGAAGCACGGTGTTCAAGTCCAGGTTAAACAAACCAAAAACAAATTTAGTGTTCTTCAGGAGGGTCAGAAACCAGCTAATTTAGTTCCAACTCAGTCTAATTCTCATGGATTACACCAATATTCTGAGTTGGAATGTTAGAGGAATGAATAAAGTGAATAAACAGAAGCTTATTCTGGATGTGTGTAGGTTGAATAAAGTTGGGCTTGGTGCTTTTCTTGAAACAAAAATCAGGGGAATTAAATTGACGGAGGTTATGAACGCTATGTTTTATGGGTGGGAGTACTACAGTAGTAATCTTGTGGAAGGTAGAATCTTGGTGATTTGGAATGCCAATGTGGTGCAGCTGCAAGTTTTACAGGAAAGTGATCAACTTTTACACTGTCAAGTTCGGATACATAATCAAAAGGTTTTCTGTATTACTTTTGTTTATGGTTCAAATAATTTGGAAATGAGGAGATTCTTATGGATGGATTTGGAGCACTTATCTAAGCCTAGTAATGCTTGGATGGTTCTTGGTGATTTCAATGCAACTTTTAGTCCGAATGATAGAATGGGGGGTCGTCCGATCACTGTCAAAGAAATGGAAGATGCTAGACATTGGCTTAATCTTGGATTGGTGGAAGAAATGAAGACTATGGGGCCGTTTTACACCTGGTCCAATAACCAAGAAGGTGGGGATCGTATCTTTTCCAAGTTGGATAGGGTGTTCGCTAATGAGGCTTGGATGGATGAGCATCCCTTAGCTTCTGCAGGGGTTCAGTGGGAGGTTGGGTCAGATCATTCCATGATAGTGATTAAGGAGCTGCCTGAAATTAAGGTCGGGATGCGTCCCTTTCATTTTTACAACATGTGGATTGTGCATCCTCAGTTTAGAGAAGTTGTCCTTAAAAACTGGAATCAACCTCTTAGTTTTCCTGGAAGGGGATTAGACCAAATTAGTTGGAAGTTACTTCGGCTTAAGCATACGTTGAAGAGCTTTAACTGGAAGATTATGGGGAACGTGGTGAGTAACTATGAGAGAAGCAAGCTTGCTTATCAACAAGCTCATTCTATCTGCCTTGCTGATCCTTCCAACAGAGAGGTTAGTAATAATGATAGAATGGCTTATCTGGAGTTTAAGAGACATGAGAAGTCATATGCTAGCTACATTTCCCAAAAGAGTAAAATTGATTGGTTAAGGTTTGGGGATTCCAATTCTTCTTTTTTTTCATTCCAGTCTGAAGAAAAGAAAATTAGCTAATAGAGTGGTTTCCTATGTTTCGGCTGATGGGAAGATAGTAGATGATTATGATAAGGTTTCGACTCACTTTCTGAATCACTTCAGAAATTTTTTGGGATCAGCCAGTGCAGCTTCAGGCAATATAGATTTTCAAGCTATTGGGCAGGGTTCTGTTTTGAGCAGTGAGGACCAGTTGGGTTTGATTAAACCTTTTACTGTCAAGGAGGTGAAATTAGCTATGTTTAGCATCCATTCTTTGAAAAGTCCTGGTCCAGATGGGTTTGGGGCTGGATTTTTTAAAGCTTTATGGAAGGATATTGGGAAGGATATTACATGGGCTGTTATGGATTTCTTTGACTCTACTAGAATCCCTCTCTCGCTGAATAGCACTTTGCTTACACTTATTTCGAAAGTTGATCACCCTACTAATGCTTCTGAGTTTAGGCCTATCGCTTGCTGCAACACCTTATATAAATGCATTTCCAAAATGCTATGCAATAGACTTAACCTTGTTCTTCCTGCTTTGATTAGCCAAAATCAAGGGGCGTTCATTAAGAATAGGTTCCTTGCCCATAACGTTCTTATTCTCCAAGATTTGTTAAAAGGTTATAATAGGAGAAATGTTTCTCCTCGTTGCATTATGAAGATAGATATAAGCAAGGCTTATGATTCAATAGATTGGAATTTTTTGGAGAATCTTCTTAATGGTTTGTGCTTTCCTAAGAGATTTATTAAATGGATTATGGTTTGTCTCAGAGGCTCTTCTTATGCTTTGGTGTTGAATGGTAGCATTCAAGGGAGGTTCTAAGGTGCTAGAGGGCTTAAACAAGGAGACCCAATCTCTCCTCTCTTGTTTGTAATAGTGATGGATTATTTAACTAGATTGCTATTAAAGACTTCTAGGGAGAAAGATTTCAAGTTTCATCCCTTATGTAAGTCTTTAAACTTGGTTAGTCTTTGCTTCGCTGATGATCTCTTATTGTTTTGCAAAGCTAACAAGTCTTCGGTCAGGCTAATTCAGCTGGGTTTTTCAGTGTTTACTAACCCTTCGGGTTTGTCTATTAATAATTCCAAGTCCAGAATTTATTTAGGGGGTCTGGTTGCAGGGGAGAAGGACAGTTTGCTGCAAGATTGTTGTCTCCAAGAAGGGCAGTTTCCCTTGAGGTATTTGGGTACTCCCTTGAGACCTACTAAATGGAGGGCTTGTGACTGTGTTATCCTGATTGATAAGATGAGAGCTCGTTTGAAAGGGTGGTCTAGTTGCCACTTATCTTATGCAGGCCGGGTTCAGTTGATAAACTCAGTTTTGTGGGGCATTCATTCTCATTGGATGAATATCTGTATCTTACCTCAAAAAGTGGTGAAAGCCATTAATAGTTTGTGTTTGAAGTTCCTGTGGGGTGAGAAAGATAACAGAAGTAAAATGCATAGGATTTCTTGGGAGCATGTGTGCAGATTGAAATGTTATGGAGGGTTGGGGTTCAAAGATAGTGCTTCATGGAACAAAGTTATGATGGCTAAGTACATTTGGGCTATTACTTCAAAGCAAGACTTGTTATGGGTGAAATGGGTTAATGGTATCTATCTAAAGGGTGTTTCAATTTGGGATTATAGACTGAAGCAGGACACCAGCTGGTACTGGAGGAGGATCATCAAGCTAAGTCACATTTGGTCTGATGTTGTGATGAAAACAGCAACTAGAAATGGGAGAATCCATATGAGCACTTTGTACTCATTAGTTTTTCCTGGAGAGCTGGTGCATTATGGCAAGTCAGTCTGGTGTAAACTTTCAGCCCCAAAGCACCAGTTTATATTTTGGATGGCAGTGAACCAGAAGCTGAATACCAGAGACTGGCTTCAAGCTTGTCATATTCATCTTCCTTCTATTTGCTGCCCAGTTTGTGGTCAAGGGGAGGAGACTCACTCTCATTTATTCTTTGATTGTATATTTTCCAAGAAAGTGCTTCTTGCTGTCCAGACTTGGCTGAGAGGATTTTCTTGGCCAGCTAAGTTCAGGGAATGGATCAAGTGGCTGGCAGTGCCTCGGGATGGCTGGTTCTCTTTGATGCTTCATGCAGCTTGTGCAGCAGCGGTGTACCATATTTGGCTGAACACGAATTAATGTTGGCTAAATCAGTTCTGTTTGCCAGTGTTCCAAATAGATCACTTGATTAGATACTCTATAAAAACTAGAGTTTTAAACTTAGCTGGTAGTAAGTGTACTTATAAAGAAAAACAAATGCTGAGGTTTGCTTGTAATCTGTGATTTCTGTTGGGGGTTTTAGTTCGAGGAGGAATGCTCCTTTTTCTGTGTTAGCTTGTTTCTGTTTTGTAGTTAATTTGGTCTGGTTCTGGATGTAGTAGGTTGCTCCTTCTCTCAGCTTTGGTTGTATTAGTTTCGTTGATCAATATAATCTTTTCTTTGATAAAAAAAAAAAAAGATTTATTGTTTTGATATATCAAATTCAAAACTAAAATATCTTAACAATTAAAATTTTCAAAATATATACATGTGATATTAATTTAATTATGAACATTATTAATTAAATTAATAAAAATATTATTTAAAAAATAATAATGATTACCTAAAATACTACGTAAAGCACGATTATATTTTCTAGTTGATAGTATAATTAGATTTAGGAGACTGATTAATTGCTTCGAAACTTATACATACATATAATATAATTATAATGGTTGATCAATATTACTATAACAATAATAATAAGGAAAGAGTAGTCATGGATAGGCTGTAAATCTTCCTCCGAATAATTCTCAACCCATATTTGAAAGAGTAAGCTCAGCAGGCATGACCCATGTCATGCCGTGCTTCATGCCATGTCGGGTCCAAATGGGGACAACCCACTTTCTAAATTGAATCCCACACTTTCTCCTTAACAACAAAGGGCTCATCACAAATTCAAATACATTTTTTTGTTTAAATTTTTTAATTTGAGATATTTTTATATATTTTTCAACAATATTTTACATAAAAAAATATATCAAAGATAATTATGAGAATTTAAATATCTACTAATAAATGTTAAAAAATTTACCTCACAAATTTTAAAATAAATTAATATAATTATAAAATTATCAACATTAAAAAAATATATAATTTTATTATATTTTAATTTATAAATAATTGATAAATAAAAATTTATTATAATTATCAATTTCAAAATAACTCAAGAAGTTATTATATATATTGGGTTAGATTAAACTTATAGGCCCTATGTATATATAATATATATATGGGAAACTTTTACTATGCGGGTGTACGGAACCCTTTTTGTTTAATTAATCAAGCTGTCACTCATTGTAAAAGCTCACATAACTGGACCCATCATAAAATTTGTGTCAGTGAATAGACCACTCAAAAAACCACTTACGGAAAACGACAAAAAAAATACAATTATATATCAAAGAAGCTATATGCCTAAATCATAAAATATTAAAATAATGTAATGCATACAAAATTAATGAAAAAAGTATTAATCTACTATCATAATTGTATTTGTATCTTTTTTCTTGTTAAAAAATAATTGTTTAATTGTATAAAAAATTGTTTAAGAAATAAAAATTCATTGAAAAATATGTATATTTTATTGAAAAAGAAAACAGTATATAAACAGCAAATAAAATTATAGTAAGAATTGTTTGTAACTTTTAGATGAAAAATGATGTATATTAAAAACAATTATGTATATCATAAAAATATAAAGAAATAAGATTCTTGTTTCTTTCAAAAAAAAAAAAAAAAAGAGGCGTGGGCATTTTACATCACATGTTCTTTTATTATAATTGGTTGGGATAATTTTGTTTTTTTTAAATATATATATTTGACAAAAAAAAAATAGAATTAATCTGTTAAAGTAATTTTTGTAGTCCATAAAAAATCATAAACATTGTTGATGCATATTTTTGTAAACTAGAAATAAAAACAATTAAGCTTATATAATTTGCGAAAAATAAAATAAACACAAATAATAGTGCACCAGTGATTTTTCTGAGTTAAAGCTTAGACATCAATTTTCAAGAGTTTAGTACAAAATTTGTGCGTAAAAAAATGACTAAAGGTATTTATTTTATAGATCTAGTTTCAGATTCTCTTCCCATAATTGTAGGGGAAGTTTACAAAATACCTAATATATTTAAATTTCAAATATAAATCTCTTACATCATTTCAAATATCTAATTGGTTTCCTATAAAATCGGGACCATTCTTCTCATTGGTTGCATTTTATTATTTCCAAGCTGTCAATCATTCTTTTGAACTGACTTATTTCTTTGTCTTATTACTATGATATACATAATTGTTTTTAATATACATCATTTTTATTGTAAAATATATTAAAAAATAAATATTACAAACAATTGTTCCCGTAATTTTATGAAATATTTGCGGTAAAAGTACTCAAATTATACAAAATTTGAACTTATGTACTTTTTCTACAAAAAAAATATTGGGTACTTAAATGTAGATAACTTAAGTACTTTCACTGCAAATATTAGTTTTTTTTATTAATTTTTAGAGGAGATTACACAAAATATGATAATTTTTCTTAAACTTTAAAAAATATAGCACTTTTTTCCTTAAGTTTTTTATGGCATATTTTTTTTTTGTTACATTTTTGTGGGAGTTTTTTTCTCATATATTTGTATACCATGTGTTTATCTTTTATGCATTTTTAGTAGCTAGTTCTTATATTGTTGACGTCGTTTTTCATTAACTTAATTATGTATAACAATAACAATAAAATAGGAAGAAACAAAAAAAAAAGATATTTTTACGTGGTTCAGCAGTTTAAATCTACCTACGTTCACAAGCCACTTTTATTATGAACTTTGCGTGAAAGCTTCAAGCGATAGCAATTTTGCAGAGTGTTTCTTAGTACAAAATTGCGCGTGAGTACAAATGACCAAATCCAAACTATTTATAAATCTGGTTACAAGAGTATCTTCCTCCAATTTAGGGAAGTTACAATCACGTATTTAAATTCAAATTAATAATAATAATAATAATAATAATAATAATAATAATACAACTTAAATGCATTATTTAAATAAAGATCTCATAAAAATAGGGTTTTAACACACGTTTTTAACTCATCCCTAAGAAATAGGAATTTTCTAACAACTTTTCTGTGTGTTTAATGCATCATCAATCTTGTACATTGCTTCAATGCGCTTTTAAGATCACTCGTAGCCTCGAGCTCACAATTCTAGTTGTCGCCTCCTCCTCACTTGCTAAGTTTGTCGAGCTCATCCCTCGGAGAAAGTTAATGCCTTCGAGTCTGCAACTCATGCTCGAACGCTGATGACATCTCTGGAACCATGTGACAATTTGTACAAGTATAATGCTAACACTTATTAAGCCCGAGCTTACTCTTTACGAGCCTACATTTTGATGCTACTTATTTTATTCTCGAAATTTGGGTGTAACAGATATGTTTTGAGATTATTTTTATAATTTTAATCTATTTGTATTATTTTTTTATCATTCATATTTTATAAAAAAAAATTTACATAATTTTTTGAAAAAAAAACTGAGACATTCATCACCATACTTTTTATTCTCATTTCTTCTTCTTTTCTTCTATTTTTTATCTTCTTCAATCAACATTTTATACGCAGTCACTAGTTACCACTATCAAAACAATTTTGATTTTTTTTGTGTGATAATAATTGTATGCGACTGTCAATTTTTTTAGTGATGTGTGGTAACTGGTTACAACTATAAAAATGAGTTTTATTTTTGTGTTGTAGTAACTAGTTACAACTATAATAATAATTTTGATTTTTTTCGTAATGTACTTGTTACACCCAAATTTCAACATAGTCATTAATGAGCCTCGAAATGTAGGCTCGTAAAGCATAAGCTCGAAAATAACAAGCAGTGGTTGGACACTTGTATAAATTTGTGATTCTTGACTGCTTTTTGTTGGCGATCGAGCACAAGTTCAGAAGGCTCAAGCTTAAGTGTCAAGCACGAAAGGATGAACTTCTCCGATGCATATAGGTGTATTTTGATTCTTCGTTGCAAGATCGAAGATGTTGGTCTCCGAAGGTTGAGCTTGGTGGAATCACTGGCTAAGGAGGAAGCTGACTAGAATAACGAGCTTGAAATGTTGGTTGACCTCGAAAGCGTGTAAACCTTGCGTTCGAGGTCAGCACACATTTTGCACGATAACTATTAGGAGATCCATATTACTTAGGGATTCGTTGTTATCTGATATTAAATCTTTATTATCATGGGATATTATGTAATTAATGTATTTATTTGTATTTGTTTCAAATTTGAATTGTAACTTCTCGAAATAAGGGGAAGATATTCTGTCAACTAGGTCTATAAATAGTTTGGGGAATTTCATTTGTAGACAGGCACAAAATTGTACTGAGAACACTCTGCTGAATTGCTTTGATAAAGCTTTGAGAAAGTATCACAAATCAATAACATTGACTCGTGGACTAGGCAGATTTTAACTACTAAACCACGTAAAAGTTCGTCTGTTCTTTTCTTATTTCTTATATCTTTGTTTAGTGCTCTTCAGATTTAAGTTGACAAAAAACGGTGTCAATAGTTTGGTGCTTTCATTGAGAGCATTAAGCAAATCTTTGGATTATTTAGTAAAAAACCTTCTGAATTACCAATGGCCGCTACGAACAACCCAAATGCTGGTGGGCGACCATTGCCCCAAATACTTGAGGAGCAAACTCCTCACACTGAAGATTACCCACGGAGACCTGGGAAACAACCAATGATGGACCACGACCCAGACGAGGGGAGTGCATCCTCTGACTCTCGAGGACCGCCTACTCCGAAGCCTGACGATGACCTCTACTATAATCCTGAGAGGTATATCCCCATTATTGAACTAGAGAATCGCCAACTATGCCAACAATTGGCTAGACAGGCCGCTGAGTTCCAGGCACCACCCCGAAGGCCCAAAGGACGTCCCTGCAGGAGCACAGCTGCTAGAAGGGTCGGACAAGGGGCTCAGCCAAGGCCTAGGGCAAACACTAGCGATGAACGCCCTAGAAGGAATACTCAAACCAATACTACTGGCAACCCGAATGTGGAGGTAACTACAGGAACAGGGAATAACCGAGCTCCTCCAGCACCTCGGGGCTCTAACCCTGAATCTGTCAAGAACAACCCAGAACATGTCCGGGCCAATTCTGGGCCTTCCAGGGCCAACAATGGGAGCCCACCACCATTGCCTATAAGGCATCCACCATCTCTTATTAGACACCCCTCACCAATTCGAGAGGCACCCCGGCCAGATCCTCATAGGAACCAGGCAGGGGTACCTACACCACAATGGCCATCTTGTAGTGGCAGTCGAGATGGGAATCGTCGAACCCAACCTGGACATAGGGGCGAAAGAGAAGCGACTCGAGAACACAGGGCTGCCCAGCCAATGGGAAGCCACATGTCAAGATCACAAACAACTGGAGCAAGAAGGCTAGTGGAAGATCCACCTCATAACCACCAAGCCCATCATCCAGAAAGAAACGTTAGTTTCATGAGTGGAAGCTTAGACCTCACTAGGTCTGTAAGCATATATAATACCGAACCCAGGAATACTCAGAATTATGGCAATAATCCTAATCTTTGAGATCATCTGAACCAGTACCGGGGCAGGCCAATCCTGCAAACCCCAATTTACGCGATCATTTGAACAGCCGAAAGGAGCATGTACAACCAACATATAGGAATCAATATAACCCTATGCCGGGATAGGGAGTTGGAGTTTTTATAAACAATAACTAGCTCCCCCAAGCATAAGCTCAACCTCCAATGGACTTGGTCCAAGAGAGAATTAACCAGCTTGAAAGAGCGTTCAGGCTCCTTCAGGACTAAAGGAACAGGGACAAGGCTGATGACTTTGATGAGGAGCTCGAGCATTTTGCTCCATACATTTCCAATATGTCATTCCCTCATGGGTTCAAAATACCCAACGTAGCTCCATTTGATAGGAACTCAGATCCATACAGCCACCTGAGCACATTCAATACCATCATGCGAGCCAACAATGTTGGTTATGAGCTCAGGTGTATGATATTTCCAACCATTTTGATAGGACCAACAAAAAATGGGTTTGAAAAATTCAGAAGACATTCAATCTCGTCTTGGGATCAATTAGCAAAGGAATTCAAAAAATAATTCAAGGCCATGGTAGGCGTTAGGCCCGAAGCCTCAACCTTAACCAATGTCAGACAGAAACCGACAGAATTGTTGAAAAGTTACCTCGCAAGGTTTAACATAGAGGTGGCACGAGCCCACAATGTCGATGACAGTGGTTACCTTATGGTTGTACGAGCTAGTATATTACCAAGGAGTCCCTTTTGGGATGATATGTAGAGGAAACTGATAAGGACAATAACTGACTTCAATAAAAGGGCCCAGTTATTTGTCAATGTAGAGGAGGCGAGGTCACCATTAAAACTGACCCCTCAGCCCATAACTACAACGATGAATGTTAACTCAGCCTTGACCTCGTCTACCCCATCAGTGCCATGGTCCTCAGGAGATAACCCTTCAAAAAGGAAGAAAAATGAAGGGAATAACTCTGAGGGATACGAGGGGAAAAAGAAGAAGGGAGACAAGTATTTCTCCATTTATACAGTTTACACTTAGCACAATGAGACTCGGGAGAATATCTTCCTCGCAAATGAGAATCAGGTCCCATTCAGACGACCTGACCCAATGCGAAATCAGAAGGCAAAGAGAGACTCCAAAAAGTACTGCAGATTCCACAGGGATGTCGGACACACCACTGATGAGTGTCGACAACTTAAAGGGATGATTGAAGGCTTGATCTCGAGAGGATACTTCAGACAATATATAAGAAACCAGAATACCAATTAAGCATCGTTTGGACAAAGGACAGCATCTGCGCAACCTACCCAGCAGAAAAACAATTCCTGAGCAAGGGAGGTTGATCGGCCTCCCCCAATAGATGGAGAGGATGTGGTAACCATCTCTGGGGGACCACACCTTGCCGGATCAGACAGAAATTCCCAGAAGAGATACGTAAATGAGCTCAAGGCTTGAGATGGTTCTCCCTACGAACCTGAACCACGAGCTCCAAAGCAACAAAGGGTTGAATCTTAACCCATTACTTTTACTCACTACAAGAAAAAACAGTATTCATAACACTGCTAACCGGGAGTATTGATAACGCTTCTGAAAACGCTAACATAGCCCATGTTATTAAAAGTCCTGTCTTGTTATACCCAGATTTCGAGCCATAGTAAATATGACCTCGAAAGTTGAGTTCGCAACAAATGGTCTCGTGAGGATTAGAGTGATCTAGGATTGTAAGTCGAGCCTGCAGAGTATGATGTATGATCTCGAATGCGGTGATCTCGAAATGACCTCGATCTCGAAAGGTAGCTCCGAGAACACCTTCATCTTCAGGAACTTCGGAGCATGATTCTTGAGCTCGATGTCCCATCTTGAAATAAACGTTAGCTCGGGAGATGTCAGTGGCTCGCACAATGACATGAGACCAGAAATGCTGGAGCCTTGAAGATACGCTATAACCACCTTGAATATCTACAAGTATAATAACTATGAGATGTAGCCCTCATTAATTGATGTAAATCCCCAAGAATTGTGGGATATTATTTAATACAGTTATACGCCCCCTGATCTTTGGGGGACGTTTCCTTTAATATCTGATTATTGGCATTTAAAGCCATTTATTTGTATTCACAAAAGAGTAACTACCCAAAATATGTGGGATAGTATTCTGCACCCTTCTCTATAAATAGAGAAGGCATGCACCATTGTAAAGGACCGAAATTCTGATCCTTGAGAGAAAACTCTGGAAAATTCTTGCTAAAGAATTGTTCAGAGATAATCTTGAGATTAATAACAGAGACTCGTGGACTAGGCAGATTTAACTGCTGAACCACGTAAAAAACCGTGTCTGATTCGTTTGTTTATTTTTGGCCATTGTCTTAAATTGTTTACGTGCTCTCTTCTTTTATCTGTTGACGAAAAACGGCGTCAACAGTTTGGTGCTTTCATTGAGAGCCTTAAGCATTCATCCCTGAGAGATTCATGGCTGCAAACAATCAGAACACTCCTGAAGAAAATTACCCAAGGCGTCCTGGAAAACAGCCAATGGAGAACCCGGACGCTGATGAAAGGAGTGGGTCCTCCGATTCCCGGGGGCCACCTCCACAACCAAGGGATGAGGACATGTACTATAACCCTGAACGTTATGTCCCTATTGTAGAATTGGAGAATCGGCAGCTGAAACAGTTGTTGGCAGAAGCCAACAAACGTAATGAGGAGTTGACTAGGATAGCCGCAGAGGCGCAGGTGGCTCAGCCCCCGCCTCCGCGCGAAGACCAAGTCCCTCCTCCAAGGGACGTGCACGTTCCTCCCCGGAGGCCCCGTGGACGTCCACGAAAAAATGCTACCACAAGGAGGCCAGCACAACCTCCAGCACCAACAGAGCCATCTGCTCCTTCTAGGCCTCAGAGGAGCACCCGAGCTCGGGTCCCGCCTAATCCACTTGTGGAAGTGCCTGCAGGAACTGAGAACAACCGAGCTCCTGCCGAGGCTCGGACTCAGGTTCCTGGTAGTGCACCGAACGCAACTGGCCCATCTCGGGCAAATTCTGGACCCTCCAGGCCGAGGCAAGGACGACAACCACCGTCACCTATACGGTTCCCTCCGTCTCCCATAAGATATCCTTCACCTCCCCGCAGAAACGCTCAACCTGGTCGAGATCAGGATCAAGGGCGTACAGGGGAAAGACAAGGAAACAGAGATACGTTCCAGGGGCGGAGAGGCGCGCCATCTGAGAGGAGTCAAACGTCTCGATCTCGCACTGCGGAGACAAGGCGACGTAGAAAGGATCCACCACGAAATGACCGATCAATGAGTTTCACCAGTGATGAGTCCGGAGAAACCAGGTCCGTCAGTAAACGTGACCGAGGTCGTAAAAATACTGGAAGCCGCAAGACCCATCCCGACCTACGGAATCATCTGAATCAGAGCAGGGGGAAGGGAGATCAGACGAATCCGGACCTAAGGAATCACCTAAATGGGCGTAGAGATCCCTCACGGAGACGCGAGCCTGGGATCATAATCAATGACCGGCAATTCCAGACACCCCCTAAGGACCCAGTCCAAGAAAGGATTGATCAGCTCGAAAAAGCCTTTAGGCTTTTGAAGAATGAACGAGGGAACGGTCGATATGAGGACTCTGATGAGGAGCTAGAGCCGTTTGCTCCCAATATTTCTAACACTCAATTTCCCCAAGGGTTCCGGATTCCTCACGTCCCAGCATTTGAAGGAAAAACCGACCCATGTAGCCACCTGAGTACATTCAACACTATCATGAGAGCTAGTAACGTGGGCTACGAGCTCAGATGCATGTTGTTTCCAACGTCGTTAGCCGGACCTGCCAAGAGTTGGTTCGAGAAGTACAAGAGACACTCGATAACCTCATGGGATCAGTTGTCTAGGGACTTCAAGAAGCAGTTCCGGGCTATGATGGGAGTCAGACCAGAGGCATCCACTTTGACCAACGTCCGACAACAGCCGGGCGAAACACTGAAAAGCTATCTAACAAGATTTAATCTTGAGGTCGCCCGAGCTCGAGATGTGGATGACAGTGGGCACCTAATGGCTATCCGAGCTGGTGTTTTACCCGGGAGTGCCCTTTGGGATGACATGCAAGGGAAACCGGTGAGGTCGATAACCGAGTTTAACAGACGGGCGCAGAGATTTGTCAATGTAGAGGAGGCGAGGTCAACGCTCAAGGCGACCTCGCAGACCGAAACTACAACGATAAACATTAACTCCGCCTCAACCTCGGCTGACCCAGCAGCTCCACAGCCTACCTCGAAGAATCCCTCCAAGAGGAAAAAGAGCGAGGGAAATAACCCCGAGGCTGATGGAGGAAAGAAGAAAAAAGGAGAAAGGTATTTCTCCGTATATAAAGTGCACACCGAGCTCAACGAGTCTCGGGAAAACATATACCTGGCTAATGAAAACCAGGTCCCCTTCAGGCGTCCGGACCCTATGAGGAATCAAAAGTCCAAGAGGGATTCCAGCAAGTATTGTCGGTTTCATAGGGACACCGGACACACAACTGATGAGTGCCGACAGCTGAAGGACGAGATCGAAGGGTTGATCTCGAGAGGTTATTTCCGGCAGTATGTCAAAAACCAGAATACTGGACAGGCTACTGCCAGCTAGAGAGTAGCCGCGCTTCCGGCAGCACAGAATAATAACTCCCGATCTCGGGATGAAGACAGGCCTCCGCCGATAGATGGAGAGGACGTAATAACCATCTCGGGAGGTCCTCATCTCGCAGGAGGGGGCAGAAATGCTCAAAAGCGATATGTGAATGAGCTGAAGACGGGGGACGGGTCTCCTTATGAACCCGAACCAAGGGCACCAAAAAGCCAAAGGGTTGAAACTCAGCCTATAACCTTCACCGAGGAGGATGCCTCCCATGTCCAGTTCCCTCATCATGATCCACTTGTCATCACCCTACAGCTTGCCAACAAAAGAGTGCGCCGAGTTCTCATAGACAATGGGAGCTCAGTTAACATTCTTTATAAAGCAACACTAGAAAAAATGGGACTCTCCCTTCGCGACCTGAAGGCTTGTGCAACCACGTTGTACGGCTTTTCTGGAGAAGGAACCGCCTGTATGGGGTCCATCGAACTCCCTGTGACCTTGGGAGACTATCCAGTCTCGGTGACCAAGATGATGGAGTTTGTGGTAGTAGAGTTACCATCTGCCTACAATGTATTGCTCGGGAGACCCGCCCTGGTCGGGCTGGGGGAAGTTTCATCTGTAAGGCATCTAGCCCTTAAGTTTCCAACTCCAAGTGGAGTCGGAACATTGAAAGGTGATCAATTGGCAGGAAGGGAGTGCTACAGCATTTCCTTGAGGGGAAAGAAACAAACGAGCGCTCAAGCACTCGTTGTCATACAGAATAAAGATGGGACAGTTTTAGAAATTGATGAGGAGATCGATCCGAGGATTGAGGAGAAGGTTGACCTCCAACCTTTGGAAGAGCTCGAAGAGGTTCAGCTCGAGGAAGCTGACCCCTCAAAGAAAGTGAAGGTCGGGAAACACCTCCAAGACGAATCAAAATAGCAATTAATTTGCTTTCTGAAGAAAAACCAGGATGTCTTCGCGTGGTCACACTCTGACATGGTGGGAATAAGCCCTAATGTAGCGAGCCACGCATTGAATATAGACAAAAGCTTTCCCCCGAAGCAGCAAAAGCAAAGGCAGCTGGATGAAGACAGAAAGAAAGCACTAAAGGAGGAGGTGGACAGGCTGAAAGCAAATAATTTCATAAGGGACGCTTTTTATCCGGACTGGGTGGCCAATCCAGTGTTGGTCCCGAAACCCAATGGGACGTGGAGAACATGCATTGACTACTCAGACCTCAACAAGGCCTGCCCGAAAGACTGTTTTCCCCTGCCGAGAATTGACCAGCTCGTAGACGCCACGGCGGGGCATGGTCTGATGTCGTTCATGGATGCCTATTCTGGATATAACCAGATTCCCATGCATGCCCCCGACCAAGAGCATACGAGCTTCATCACCGATAAAGGGCTCTACTGCTACAATGTCATGCCATTCAGACTCAAGAATGCCGGAGCCACGTACCAGCGGCTCGTAAACATGATGTTCTCAGAGCAAATAGGGAACAACATGGAAGTTTATGTTGACGACATGCTTGTAAAGTCTCAACTTAACAAGAACCATGTTGATGACCTCGAAGAGTGCTTTGGCGTGCTCAGAAAGTACAACATGAAGTTGAATCCTCAGAAGTGCACTTTTGGGGTGTCTTCAGGGAAATTTCTGGGTTTCATTGTCAACTCTCGTGGAATCGAGGCTAATCCCGATAAAATAAAGGCCCTGATCGATATGCCTTCACCTCGGAAGCATAAAGATGTTCAAAGCTTGACTGGCAGGATGGCAGCTCTGAGCAGGTTCATTTCGAAGTCAATGGACCGCGGTCTCCCATTCTTCAACTTATTGAAAGGAAGTAAGAAGTTCGAATGGATAGAAGAGTGCGAACTAGCCTTTCAGGAGCTCAAAAGGCACTTAGCCGAACCACCCATCCTATCGAAGCCTGAGACGGGAGAAGTACTGTTCCTATACCTCTCAACAACTGAACACGCGATAAGCGCGGTGCTAGTTCGAGAAGAAGAGAGAATACAGAAACCCGTCTACTACATCAGTAAAAGATTACTGGGGGCAGAGTCAAGATATCCACTGATGGAGAAGCTCGCCCTCAGCCTAATCCACTCATCTCGCAAGCTCCGCCCTTACTTTCAAGCGCATCCTATCCATGTATTAACAGATCAACCACTAAGGCAAGTCTTGTCCAAACCAGAGGCGTCTGGTCGACTCCTTAAATGGGCTGTTGAGCTCGGACAGTTCGAGATCGCCTACCATCCGAGAACAACCATTAAGGCACAAGCGTTGGCGGATTTTATAGTGGAGTGCACCGGTATAGCCGACGAAGAGGTAACAACCACGGCCCACGAGCTGTGGAAACTTTACGTCAACGGGTCTTCAAATGAAAATGGAGCGGGGGCAGGAGTTATTCTGATCACTCCTGCAGGGAGCAAATTTCACTCTGCTTTAAGGTTCGGCTTTAAAGCATCTAATAATGAAGCTGATTATGAGGCTTTACTTGCGGGACTGCGAATAGCAAAAGAGCTCAAGGCCAAAGCTATACATTGTTACAGCGACTCCCAGCTCGTGGTAAATCAAATCTTGGGAGAATACCAGGCTCGTGGCACAAAAATGGCAGCTTATCTGGAGAAGGCAAAATCCGCGTTGGAGTTTTTCGAGTTTTATGCGATCGAACAGGTTCCCGGAGAACAAAACTCAAATGCAGATGCCTTAGCTCGGCTCGCCACTTCCGCCGAAAATGAGGAGCTGAATGTTGTACCCGTAGAACACCTGTCAGCACCCAGCATTACTGAGCCAGACGAGGAAGATGTGTGTATGATCGAGACAGAACCGACCTGGATGAGCCCGATCGTTGAGTACCTCGAAAATGGAATTCTTCCAAAAGATCGAAATCAGGCTCGGAAACTAATGTATCAACTTCCTCGTTACACCATCCTGGACGGAAGGCTATACAGAAGAGGGTATTCCATGCCATTGCTCAGATGTGTGACTCCCCCCGAGGCAAAGAAGATTATTGAAGAAATTCATGAAGGGTTCTGCGGAGATCATACCGGGGGGCATAGCCTATCCAAGAAGATTATACGCCAAGGATATTTCTGGCCAACCATTAAAACAGACTCTTTCGAGTACGTGAAAAAGTGCGACAAATGCCAGAGATTCGCCACGATACCCCGAGCTCCACCTTCCGAACTGACCATGTTGACATCCCCATGGCCTTTTGCAGTGTGGGGGATCGACCTCATAGGCTCGCTCCCAACTGGCAAAGGAGGAGTAAAGTATGCTGTGGTCGCGGTTGATTACTTCACAAAATGGACGGAGGCTGAACCATTGGCGACCATAACTTCGAAGAAGATGCTAGATTTCGTAATAAAGAACATCGTATGCCGATATGGAGTGCCAAGAAAGATTGTGTCTGACAACGGAACCCAGTTTGATTGCAACTTATTTACGAACTTTTGCAACAAGAACAGTATAATAAAGAGTTTTTCGTCAGTAGCTCACCCTCAGGCGAATGGTCAGGTCGAAGCCGTTAATAAAACTCTCAAAAGTGCTTTGAAGAAAAAGTTGGAAGAAGCAAAGGGACGATGGCCTGAGGAATTACCTCAAGTCCTTTGGGGATATAGAACCTACAGCTCGGACATCAACTGGACATACCCCATTTTCTCTAGCATACGGCTGCGAGGCAATGTTGCCCATTGAGGTCGAAATTCCAACGATTCAAACTCAGATTTACGACCAGAGCTCCAATCATACTCAGCTCGAAGAAACCCTAGACTTGATCGAAGAAAAAAGGGAGGAGGCTCAGCTGAGAAATGCTGCTTACCAGCAACAAACCACAAGATATTTCAATAAAAGGGTTCGAGATCGAAAGTTCAGAATAGGAGATCTGGTATTGAGACGCGTATTCTTAGCAACTCGAGATCCAGCAGCAGGAGTACTCGGGCCAAACTGGGAAGGACCATACCAGATAGAATCAGTCATCCGCCCTGGCGTATACAAACTTGCGAGATTAGATGGGAGCCTCCTACCACGAGCATGGAATGGCGAACACCTTAGACCTTATTATCAATAGTATAGGAAAAGTGTTGCCTGTAACCATGATTTTCTATCTATGTTTCTTTGTTTTTGAATGACATGTCTACTTTGTTCCGCATGTAATTTATTTTTTATTTTTGCAATCTCTCTTAAGTTAATAACCTATGGTCACACTCATAGGATATTAAGGGGGCATCATTGGTATACATACCACCAGCTTAAAAAATAAAAAGTAATAAATAAAACATGAAGTATTTGGATATAACCAAGTACGCGATCTCAGATAGTTCGGACATAACCGAACCATCAAAAATATAAAGTATTTGGACATAACCAAGTACGCGATCTCAGATAGTTCGGACATAACCGAACCATCAAAAATATAAAGTATTTGGACATAACCAAGTACGCGATCTTAGATAGTTCGGACATAACCGAACCATCAAAAATATAAAGTATTTGGACATAACCAAGTACGCGATCTCAGATAGTTCGGACATAACCGAACCATCAAAAATATAAAGTATTTGGACATAACCAAGTACGCGATCTTAGATAGTTCGGACATAACCGAATTATCAAAAATATAAAGTATTTGGACATAACCAAGTACGCGATCTTAGATAGTTCGGACATAACCGAATTATCAAAAATATAAAGTATTTGGACATAACCAAGTACGCGATCTTAGATAGTTCGGACATAACCGAACCATAAAAAACATAAAGTATTTGGACATGACCAAATACGCGAGCTTAGATAGTACGGACATAACTGAACCATCAAAAAACCTAAATATTTGGAGTTAACCAGATGTGCAAACAACAGATTTGGAACAAACCAGCCAAATTATCGATCAATGATAAATGGGAGCCTAGACCTATTGCGAAATATGTCGAAATCAAGGCTGGAATATCTTAGAAAAATAGTTTCGAACTCATAACCTCGGAGCCAAGATACTGAGGATGAGGAAAAGTGACAGAGACATAACCAAATCATTCATATTACATGCCATATAAGTACTTTTCAGTTCATGGTTAAAGTAATGTCCGACCTTGATAAATAACGAGGTTGGAAGCGGATAATTCGAATAAACTATGCATGAATGCATCGAATTTCGAGCCTAAATCTAAACTATGTTTGTATGAATTAAATAAACATAACTCATCAATGCAAGAAAAATGCAAAATATTTCGAGCCAAGAAATGTAAAGCATATAAAAGAAAAAGTTAAAGAAATTGTGTCAGCCCCGTGGGCACAAATTTAAATAGTTACAAGAATGAGGGGACGCAGCCCCGATAACTGATCTCTCCGAGATCGGATTTAAGGAAGAAGAGTATCCTTGGCCTTCTCAGCAGCAATATCACCAGACCCTCCAGGACGAATAGCATGACTATCCTGCTGGGCCGCCTCTCGAGCAGCTGTTCTTGCCAAAAGACGGGCATTCCACCGCTCAACATATGTGGCTTCGAGAGGACCCAGGAAGCTGGTGTCAAGATCGGCATTATCGGCCCAAAGTTTGTACATGGCCTGGTCGACCGCTTTCTCCCTCTGCTCCTTAGACTCATTTAGGAGGCGGGTCTTCTCGCTTTCCATGAAATCGAGGGTGGCAGACTTCTCCTCTTCGAGCTTGGCTTTGGCCTTCTCGAGCTCAGCGTTTGACTTTTCAAGCTCCTCGAGACGGGTCTTCAATTTTTCAATTTCATACTTCGAGTCTTTGAGCTCGTCAATCATCTTCAGCTCGAGATCCTTCGACTTTTGAGCCAGAGATAAGCTCGTTTGCACCTCGTTGGTCAGCTTGTAGTTGAGTTGCGCTGAAACAACAAGGGCCTGAAACACAAAGAATGAATCAGAATTATAATCAGAGACATAAATACTCTAAATAGAATTGAGAAGACTACCGCGGCGGAGAGTCGATACTCTTCTCATAAAGAGTGTTGCAGTCCGAGGCCTTGCACACGAGGTCCCAGTGGTCGGCACCAAAGCCAGAAAAGCTCTGACCCACCCGAGAAAGGACGTCCGAGCTGAGAAGCGCCCCTTCTGCCCCAGCGGCGCCATCAAGTACATATTCCTCAGTATGACTTCGGGCCGTTGGCAGCTGAACCGTTGAGGTAGAAGGTTTCTTCGGAGGCCGAGCAACTATTAACCGGGTCTCGGTGGGAAGCTGCGAGATGGATGCAGTAGAGCCTGAGCCATCAACCTGGGCAGTCGGCTCCTTGGAGGTGTCCGCAGTAATCTGGGCCGTGGGAGTCGTCTCGTGACGTTTAGATACCTTGGATTGTCGGTCGGGCCTCTTTGGTATCCTCGGGCGTTTGCTCTTCTGGGCGCCAGCTCCCCCATCACTAAAGAGCACGGCGTCGAGGTCGGGATTCATGGCACCTGCATAATGACGGTGAGTTAAACAATGATAATAACTTTGGGAAAAGATGTAAACCAGTTGAAGAAAAAACCTAACTGGGACTCTTCCCCGAGCTCGAGCTTGGGGACCATGAAATTCCCCCGTCTTCAGAAGAGGCGGGGGGAGTGCCTTCCCTATAAGTTGGTGACAACCTCGAGAGGTCCCTATAGTCATTGGTCCCATACTGCACCGCTATCCCATTCCACACCTCGTCCGTGGTGTACATGGTATCATATTTCCCGAGCCCACTATCAAACCTATGGACACGGTCATCTACCCAACTCCATATGTAGAAGTGGTATCTATCCTGTGGGCACGAGACTAGTCTATTGGGCCTGTGTTTTAACAAAGTGGGGGACCACATTCGCGAAGTAGGAAGGGTTTTACCTCCTCCGGAGTCCGAACTCGAGGCTTCGTCATTGGCCTCATTTCCCGACCGCGGACTTCTCGAGCGAGTTGGGAGAGATGCTTTCCTTTCTCTCCTTGGAGGAAGGATGCCTGTGGGCAGTGGCACTTCCTCCCAGCGTTCATATTTATTACTGGACCAGTCAGAGGTTGACTGGCCCTGTCCCAACAACCCACAAGCTCGCAGCTTGTCCTCATGTAATAGAAATGAGAGAGACCTCCTGCCGTATGGGAGTCGGAGCAGAGCCTCTCTGTGCTCCTTCATTGTTTCGTCAGGAGTGGGACGCTGAAAGTTAGCTGAAAGACGAGATACACTTCAACTAAACATGGATTCAAGGGCTAAAAATTTGAGCTCAAAAATAGAAAGTAACGAGAATACTTACGAATCCGCCTAAACGAACGATGTCGAGACGGGAACAGACCGTCTGTCCAGAAAAAAGCCTTCTTGAAGTCAGGGGGGTGGTTCGGAAGATCTTCAAAGATCTTCGTCTCTTTGGGGTAGCTCGAAAGATAGTAGAAACCATCTCCTCCCCGAGCTCGGGAGGGATTACTCTTCAAACAAAAGAGATATAAAATCTCTTGGGGTGAAGGTCCTATCCAACCCAGCTCGTGGAATAAGGACCTCAGGGCAGACAACACCCTGTATGAGTTGGTGTTGAGTTGGAATGGAGCCAACCCAACGAAATCGATGAAGTCTCTGAAAAAGGACTTCAGGGGCAGCAAAGCTCCTGCCCTTATATGTTCCTGGCTCCAGGCCGCGTATTTCACACTGGAATCGCGGCCCCCAGGAGCGAAACAGCTCCGTTCATGCCTTGTCGGAGCTCGACACTTCAGTGTGTCCAACGAGCTAAGGCCATGGATGGCCAGGATATCAGTTATTTGGTCGGTGGTGATAACCGAGCTCGGGTAGAATTCGGCTTCAAACATCTCCCTCCTAGGCTGCGAAGACGAAGGCTCCGCCATTAAGGAAAACTGAAGTTCCCCCGGGTGGTATGCTATCGTGACTTTTAACGCAGGGTCGAGGGGAACTGGCCTAGGTCCTGGGTTAGGCTCCGGATAGATGGCTTCCCGAAGAACCCTTCTCTTCTTTTCAATGACCTCGTCTATCTGGCAACGATAGTGGGCTCGAATGTCTTCTTGCTCGCGTGCGATCTCGTATTCTTTAATCCGACGCTGGTTCCGGGCAAAGATCGATTCCGGGCTCGGAGATTTGGGCTCGTAAGGAATTGCTCGTAATGACCCCCACCATCTTTCCGGATTTTGTGACATCTAACGAGAAAGAAAAAATGGTGAGGGCCATGCATGCAAAAATCACGAGCTCGACAGGATGAGCTCGGAGATTTAAGGACAAGAAACTTAAGTATTGAGACCTTCACTAAAGGGTCAGAGCGCGTGTTCCACAGGAAAGGAAAAGAAGCGTGGATGATTTTTTTTTTTTGAAAGTCCCGAAATTCAAGGGAAAGGAGAGTGGCGGTTAGCCAGGAAAAGCGTTTTTGGGTTTCGTGTATTTGTCAAAGCCCATGTTTTTATCCGAAAGCTTAATGTACAAGAAACGCTGCCTAAGAATTTCAAAACCCAGAAAATGGGAACCACATTCAAACGTCGAAACTGGGTATAAACCAGAGACGAACATCCAGAGTGAAAATCCAGAAAGCCTAAAAACCTATCGGTTCAAAACCTCCTATCGCATCATGCTAAGAACGTAAACTAACATACACAGCAAACACAGTATAAAAAGAACAACAAAAATGGCGTACTTACACAGTGATGGTGATTGCAGCGAAATCGTCGAGTGGAGAAGAGGTTGCAAGAAAGAACTCACTGACTCGTACAAACCAGGGTTCCTTTGTTTCTTCAGCCTAGAAAACATGCAATGAGTATAAACTGTGATAAGAAGTTTAGGGAGTGTTTTTCTTTTTTCTGGCTTGTGATGAACAAATGTGAAGAAGACGAAGAGGGGGTCTTGTATATATAGGTGGGAAAACTGAATTAATTAGGAGCGTAGATTAAATTCCTCAACAGATCGAATGGATGAGAATCAGTGACAAGATGGCGCCGAAAAGTTGTCAAACGAACGATCGTGGGCGTATTCCCAAGGTACTCAAGTACCTAAAGCGAGCAATACCCATCTGGCACATGTCCATTTTCAAGAGTGTGACGGTATGGTTCCCGAAAAGAGTAGTTCAAAAGTTTCCTTCTCTTAGGATTCGAACAAATACTTTTGAGGGGGCAAAATGTTATACCCAGATTTCGAGCCATAGTAAATATGACCTCGAAAGCTGAGTTCGCAACAAATGGTCTCGTGAGGATTAGAGTGATCTAGGATTGTAAGTCGAGCCTGCAGAGTATGATGTATGATCTCGAATGCGGTGATCTCGAAATGACCTCGATCTCGAAAGGTAGCTCCGAGAACACCTTCATCTTCAGGAACTTCGGAGCATGATTCTTGAGCTCGATGTCCCATCTCGAAATAAACGTTAGCTCGGGAGATGTCAGTGGCTCGCACAATGACATGAGACCAGAAATGCTGGAGCCTTGAAGATACGCTATAACCACCTTGAATATCTACAAGTATAATAACTATGAGATGTAGCCCTCATTAATTGATGTAAATCCCCAAGAATTGTGGGATATTATTTAATACAGTTATACGCCCCCTGATCTTTGGGGGACGTTTCCTTTAATATCTGATTATTGGCATTTAAAGCCATTTATTTGTATTCACAAAAGAGTAACTACCCAAAATATGTGGGATAGTATTCTGCACCCTTCTCTATAAATAGAGAAGGCATGCACCATTGTAAAGGACCGAAATTCTGATCCTTGAGAGAAAACTCTGGAAAATTCTTGCTAAAGAATTGTTCAGAGATAATCTTGAGATTAATAACAGAGACTCGTGGACTAGGCAGATTTAACTGCTGAACCACGAAAAAAAACCGTGTCTGATTCGTTTGTTTATTTTTGGCCATTGTCTTAAATTGTTTACGTGCTCTCTTCTTTTATCTGTTGACGAAAAACGGCGTCAACATGTCTTTTCTATAACAGTATTCGAATGTTATGTTCGATGTTATCTTAAACTATTCAATAACACATTTTTAGTTGCTATAATATTCAAATAATAACATTTAGTTAGAATATTTGGTTATAAATTTGACGTTTAATCTTATACTTTTTGCATAACACTTTTCAACTGTTACATTTGATTATTTTGATAGCGTTTTTAGTTTGTTATATTATATAAATCATAACGATTTGTTACGCTTATAATATGTTTCTAAATCATAACATATTAAAAGTCTAGCAATAAAATTTTGTTACTTTAGTGAGGATAATATATTTTAAATTTTATTTTGCTAAGTATACTTATAAGTTTTTTTTTAAGTAAAAGATTTTCATTATTGTATTTTGATTAAAAAAAAATCAAAATTAATCATAAAATGTAATTCTCAATAGATTGGTAAACCATAAGTATTACATTAAACAATAACTAATTCAAACCATGAATGTGTCTACTTCATGAGATCTTTGTTCTAACTTAAGTTTGAAAGCATAACATAATAAAATTTTATAATTTTAAACATTTTTTACTTCAAAAATGAAAAACAGAAACAGTACATGATACACAAAAGTAAATCATGCATGAAACTTGCTACATCCTTCAATTCATCATCCTTTGTGCACTTGTCTTTGTTGTGAGTCCATTTGCTTAGCTACAACAAAATTTAAATAATTAATGATTCAACTTAAAGTTAATAGCAAACTAAAAGAGTACATAAAAAAAAGCTGATTAATTATGCTCTTGTTTCCATTATGACATCGGCTTGCTCAACTATATAAGAAATTAAATGATTAATACTCAAACTCATACCTGATAGTGAACTGTAAAATAGAACAAATAGAACTACTAAAAAAATGAATAAAAAATTGTCATGGATGGTTTCCCTTGATTGCATGATAATTATCGTGAGTGCCTAATTTCATAAAGAATATGAAAAGATTCCAAGACTTAAAGTTGCCAATATGCAGTGGTTTGATGGCATTTCAATAGAGATGTCTACTTCATAAAAATGATAGAACGATTACAAATTATGCACTTAGATACCAAAGTAGAAATATCTATTTCCAATAAGATACTAGTGATGAAAACCTATATATCTCGATAGTAGTGCTTTGGCAAATTATCATAAGATAAATTTGATCAAAAAAATAGAATCTTATATTTTTAATATTTATATACTAACTGAAGTATAATTTGGTTGTGCCTGTATTCCCCCAGCAAGCATTTCAAGGGAAGGATTCATTATCAAATTCTTAAATGTGACTCCATGAGTAGTGGCAACTAGTTGAATACCACATTGGGTAATCATGCTAGCAGCCATAGCTTCAAGTTTTGTGCCAATTTCATCAATTACAAAAACTTCACACATGATTTTCAATGACTTCAATTAGTGCCTGAACAAATCAATATATGGAAATAGGCAACCATAAGATGCAAAAATAATTATATAAATATGACTCATTGAGATTCATCCATACTTATTAAGATATATAGTAGGGATTTTGATTCCTAACAAGAACAAACAATGACTATTTAAGAAAAATGTTCAACCTGAAGCTAAGAACACACATGTATGTATATATAAATCACCTAACTAATCCCCAACAACCTATAAACCATTTACTTGTATTGAAGCTGCTTGTTGAAGTAAGAACTGAATAAATTGATAAAATGAGTATATTTGTTCAAGTAAAAGTGAAATAACCCCAAAAAATTCAAACATCAACTCTAATGAATGAAAGCCAAGGAAGAAAGTTCACAAAAATACTTAATATAGATAATAGGCAATTACCAAAGAAGAGCAAACTACTTTATAAACGTCATATATGCTTCAGAAAAACACTTGAGATTAGAGCAAAATTTTGAAAATACATCTCAGCTATTATTATCATGCAGTCAGTATCATCTTTTATATTTCAAACACATAAATTTGTTACCAAGTAAGATTCAAATAGATAAGAATCATACAAGTTACTACATAAGAAAGGATATAGAACACATAATTTCTTAAACCTAATCAAAAGAAAGAAAGAAAATGAAAAATTGATAAGAAACTATGAAAAAAATCACACAAATAAATTAATCACAAAATAAAATCAAAGACCCGAAAATCACGGAAACTGAAATATATGAAACATGACTCATAAAAAGCACAACCTTTTATTTATTCTCTTGCTAACAAAACTATGAAAAAGAAACAACAAGGCTTGTACATGAAACAAAGAAAGTTCAAAGAAAAGTCCACAAAAAAGAGTTACATAATTCTCTTCCAATTCTATATGAGTGAATTGTAATCCAAACTCAAAGATACCACTTTCCTTTCGCTAGCGAACATAAAATAAAATATATAGAGTATCAATCTTTTAAAATTCTGTTAAAATAAGAAAATCACACGAGAATATCAAGGCCATGACTCACGTGAGATTTCATGTTACAAAGCTCAGCTTGGGTGAACTAGTTTTGAAGCCATGGATTTAAAACAAGAATGCCCACCTAGACTGACATCATAAAAGTTCTAAAACTAGCTTGAATAAGAAGAAGAAAAATATATTCTTCAAAGCTTGAAGCTTTGAACTATGAACTTATAGTGTCTCTTGTGTGGTGTTTCTTGAATCTATGAGCTAAAATGAGAATTCATAACCAAACAAAATCTGAAATGCCTTATCAAAATGTTTGACAAACACAAATCTTTAGTTATGAAGAGGAAGGAACTTAGTATGTGAAACTATTACCTTTTTCATCAGTCTTTTTTTTCATGTGTCTATACCACTCTCTTTTTTCCATGTGAAACTATTTCTTTTGTGAGAAGGGACAAGACTAAAACTAACATATATAAAACAAGAAATAAAAAATTATTCCACTCACTTTTAAAGAAATAGCCTCAATAATCAAATAAGTCACACAAACAAAATTCAATTATAAAACAGTCATACTAGATAAGTCTACATAAAATCAAACACCATTCCTCTAGACTAGCAACCAATTATTTGCCAATATCAATTTAAATAATTCAAACAACACACGTGTTTTCTTCCTTATCTCACCACATCACACAAATTTCTCAGATCCTACTTCACTAAGACACACAAGTTCTTAACCTTCCATTATCACCCCAGCACACAAATTTCTCAGATCCTACTTCACTATAGATGAATATTTAAAATATCCAAACTCCTCTAGCAGTTGTATAATATTAAAACAAAGGTAAGAGGCATACCTCTTGCAAACAAAAGTAAAATATGTCGTGAGAGATTGCTTGCACCCCAAGTATCTTGTCTTTTCTCTCGGAGGCAGCCAACCAAAAAAGCTTTAACTAAATTACAAAGAGAGAAAAAAAAATACAGAGATAGATACATATATTAGCAATATGACATCACCAAATTAAACAACAACAATATTAACGCACTATTAATATTAAAGGACATAAATATTATATTCGTGCATGGTTTATACTACTATAGCAAGCCAACGAGTACAAAATTGCATTATTCTTTTGTACCAAATTGCAAATGACAACTTAACAGCCACAATGCCAATCAGTATCAGTATGAATGCATCTACAAAATATGCACATGACTACCAGTTAAATGATCTAGACATGAATTTCAAACTTGATATGGAAAGATAGGATATTGAGAGAACTAGCACGGTCACTAAACTAATTCATTCAAATACATTTTAAATTTTAGAAATAGATTAAGGAGCCCAAATTTTACAAATATGTAGAAAATTGAAAGTTAACAGAATAAAAGGAATGATCTAACAAGTTAGTAAAGCAGAAGAATACAATTTTCATTTACCAAACAATGTTTATGAATTTCTCTTAATTAACTCTAGAGAAAAAGAAACTACTTAAATTATAAATGACTTGCAAGATGAGATGAGATGAGATGAAAAGAGACATACTGGCTCATGCAGCACATTAGCAGTTTCAGTCCTGGAAGTCCATTCCTACAAATCAGGCTCTCTAGCTCTGCTGCAAGTTATTCAACATATTTTTGTGTGAGGTAGATTCTAACTACTATAAAATGAACCAAAAATATGACCTACTCCTATATGCTAAGAGATTCAAACTTATCCAACAAACCTTTGAAGGTTAAGAGCTTGGAAGATGGCTTCATGAGCCTTCTGATCCTAATAGATGAGTAGAAGAAAATAAACCATCATTTGTAACACATTAGAATGAAGGTTCTATGTGTCTGATAGTCATGAAGAAGGGATTAGACAAAGTTTGATTGTCAGAGTAGCTAGTAGTACACACAATTATATTTTATTGTGTCGGGGATCAGACAAAATTTGATTGATTGCTAGCTGAGATCCCTATGGTCAGAAAGGAGCCAATATTGGACTCAAATTGAAGTCTATGGTTTCAAATTTTGCATATTAAAGCTAAAGTACCAACAGAAAGTTAAGCCCTTGAGTTCAAATTTTGTGTACTCTTTAACTGTACAAGAATATTGTAAGTCAATCAAATCTGAAGTACCAACTAAAATTCCCCAAAAGACTAAATCATGACCATGAGAAAGACAATCTACACCATCTTACAAAGAAGACAGAACATCAAAAGTAAATTTTATCATGAAGTTTTAACAGCATGAAAATTGCCCAAAATAGCACAATAACATGTCCCAATGCTAGCTACTAAGACCATGTTCTTAAGAAAACATAAGTGATTTGCAAGTAAAAGACAATAAACAATATAATCAAAGATAATTAGCTAGATACCAAAATGCATGAAGCCCTTACCTTCAGAGGTTTTGATGATGAGTGACCAGAATCCTCAGCGCCACTTCTCTCATTTTCCAAACTCGACCTCACATGGAGCCCGACTGGCTTCGAGTTTACTACCAAATTTAGCAATGAAATTAAGGGTTTAAGTTATTTCCCATACAAAAACATCTTACAAAATTGAAATCAAGTATTGTTTACAGTCCATGGAATGTGAGTGGAAAATTTAGTGGCATAACTAAACCAATCTAGGTTGCTAATGAATTAAACTCGTCATATTATATGACAGTTTTAAATCTTTACTTTCTAGACATATTTAAATTAAAGTAATTAACAAATACAAACTAAGCACTGAGTAATGTACACTTTTGGGTTGAGTCCCATTTAAACGAAACAAATAAAACCCAATTTCATATTAGTTATAAATTTTCTCATAAATAACACCAAACATGACAAAGTAGATGATTGCCCATAAATTTTTTCTTATTCCAACAGGGTATAATAAGAAAAACTAGAATCACCCAGAAATGGTAACAACCAAGACTTCAAGTAAGCAGTATCCTTATTATACAAGAATTATGTGCAAGAAATGGCTGATAATTAAAAATTCTCAACTAGTTCATCTTAAGGGTACTAGTAGTGTCATATATATACGTAAATATATTATATATACAGAGAGAGAGATTTACTTACAGTGGGAAAGGGAGGGTTTTGAGAGGCGTTGTGGGATAGCTGTGAGGTGAGAAGGAGAAGGAGAAGCCATGGTCTCTTTCTGCCTTTCTGCCTTAATGATTTACAACACATCAGAGAAGAAAAATCATAAACAACACCTACGAATGGAAGCAGCTTGGACAATGGATGGCGGTGGCTTGGAAATCAAACGGCGGTATTCTGGGTATGAGGCATTTGGGTTCATGAATGGTGATGAAGGTGTTTGGATTCAAGCTCAAAGATGAGATGTTTAGGTTCACGAACAGAGATGGAACCATCTGGGTTCAAGCTCACAGAATAGGCTTCGGGTTTCAAGAACAGAGATGAATGACGTTTGGGCTCAGCTATTCGGACAGAACAAGAAGAAGGGGAATTGGTTGGAAGCTCAAAGATGAAGGGTCTTAGCCTAAGGGAGAGAGGGAAGAGATTGAGAGAGATTAGGGATTCAAACTGTGAGAATGAGAGAATAAAGAGAATAGAGAAAACCCTTCTTCATTTTTTATTTTGATTTTTTATTTGTTAAGTAAAATTTCATTTGGCGCCTATATCTTCCGTGTCCGTGTATTTTTATTTGCATGTATTAATAACACTTCTAAAATTATGTAAGATTTTGCCATAATATTTGGTCAAAAATGTTGTAGTGACTAAAAAGGATGCATCACATGTCCAATTTCCCCACAACGATCCCCTGGTCTTCACCCTTCAACTTGCAAACAAGAGGGTGCGTAGAGTCCTGATAGATAACGGGAGCTCCGTTAATATCCTTTATAATGCCACTCTAGAAAAGATGGGACTCACGCTTCGATATTTGAAAGCCTGTGCAACAACGTTGTACGAATTTTTAGGGGAAGGAATTGCTTGTACGGGATCCATCGAGCTCCCCGTAACCTTGGGAGACTATCCAGACTCAGTAAGCAAGATGATGGAGTTCGTGGTGGTGGATACCCCGTTGGCCTACAGCGTATTGCTCAGGAGACCAGCCCTAATTGGGCTGGGGGCAGTGTCGTTTATTAGGCATTTGGCCGTCGAGTTCTCGATGTCTAGTGGCATTGGGATGCTGCAAAGAGACTAGCTCGTTGTATGGGATTGCTATAACATTTCCATGAGGGGGAAAAACCAAACAAGTGCACAGATGCTAGTAGTTATTCGGGAGGTGGACGGATCCATCTTCGAGATAGAAGAATCGACCCTTAGGTTGAAGAAATGGCCAATCTCGAACCATTAGAGGAGCTTGAAGAAGTAAAGCTCGATGAAAAAGATACCACGAGGGTGGTAAAAATAGGGAAAAATCTTTCCGAAAGCACAAAATAGCAATTAACTTGCTTTTTGAGAGGAAACCAGGATGTATTTGCATGGTCACACTCGGACATGGTAGGTATTAGTTTAAGCATTATTATCCATGAACTCAACATAGATAAGAGCTTCCCCTTGAAGCAACAAAAAGAAGAATCATCAACGACGACAGAAAGAAAGCCCTAAAAGAGGAGGTCGAAAGGCTAAAAGCAAATCGGGTTATCCGAGATGCTTTCTATCCTGATTGGATCGCCAACCCTGTGCTGGTCCCAAAGCCCAATGACAAATGGCGAACTTGCATCGACTATTCGAACCTCAACAAGGCATGCCCCAAGGATTGTTTTCCCTTGCCTCAAATCGACCAGCTTGTAGATGCCACTGTAGGCCACGACATCATGTCATTCATGGATGCTTATTCTGGATATAACCAGATTTTCATGCATGCACCTGACCAAGAACATACGATCTTCATGACTGACAAGGGCTTGTACTGCTACAACGTAATGCCTTTCGGGCTCAAAAATGCTGGAGCCACATACCAAAGATTGGTAAATAGGATGTTCGCTGAGCAGATAGGGAATAACATGGAAGTTTACGTGGATGATATGTTAGTCAAGTCCAAACATAACAATAACCATGTATACAACCTCGATGAGTGTTTTACTGTACTCTGAAAATACAACAAGAGACTCAACCCATAAAAATGCTCATTCGGAGTATCCTCGGGTAAGTTTCTTAGATTCATAGTGAATGTTCGAGGTATAGAGGCTAATCCCGACAAGATCAAAAGCGTTAATTGACATGCCATCACCTCGAAAACATAAAGATGTTCATAGCTTAATTGGATGAATGGCGACCTTAAGTAGGTTTATCTCGAAATCTACAGACTGATGTCTTCCATTCTTTAATCTTTTAAGAGGGTGCAAGAATTTTGAATGGTCAAACGAGTGCGAACTTGCGTTTCAAAATCTTAAGAAACACCTCACCGAGCCATCGATCTTGTCTAAGACAATCGCAGGGGAAGTTTTATACTTATACCTCGCCACAACCGAGCATGCCATTAGTGCAGTACTTGTACGGGAGGATAAGAATGTACAAAAGCCTGTATACTACATTAGCAAGAGGTTATTGTTGGGGTTTTATGCCCTAATTAAAACGCAAACTATTTGTAATCTCATTTTATTATCAATAAAAGAATAGAAATTTTTTTTTGACTTGGTCAATCACTTTGCTCACATGTTTTATTTTCATGATTATTTGTTTAATATAAACTTCTATTAAATCTCAAGCATATAACTAATCGTATTTATAGTGACGTAATCACAATGGAATATAAATATGATTATATGTTCAAAATAAGTTAGTCATAAGATTAGTCAGAGCACATGATTTACACTGACTTGCCAATCTATGATATAATCTACTTAAACATTGTGGTGTTTATGTTCTTTCCAGAACATTAGCAAAGTAGATAAGATCGGATGTATTTGTTACATCGGATTGGACCGATATTGAATGTTGATAAGATAAGTAAACATACCGTTATCATCTATTCTAGTCATATCATATAGTTGACCATAGGTCAATTCAATCTCAATTCTGAGTGGTTAGTATTCTAACTGATTGTATTATTTGAGTTCTTTGACTTGTTCGTTACCAGCTTACCCTACGGACTAGCCCATACTTACATCTTGGGAACTCGGTAGTATAATTGAGTGGGAGTGTTAATCATAGATATGAACATTTATAGCTTCTGATGAAGAAGTGAAACGATGGTTTCCTTTTAGTTTGGTTCAAGGTGTTAAATGATAGAGATTTCATTTCAGTAATTAAATTAGTTTACTGAAATATCATTTACAAGGAACTAAGTGTTTTAAGGATAAAATAGAATGATGGGTAAAACGGTATTTTAGTCCCATCTCATTGTAGACCGTCTATAGAGGATTGAGTGAAAATTATGGTTGTAACAATGGATAATTAATAGTGTATCTATATTTGTTATAAAGTGTTCTATGAATTCAAGAGTGCAATTCCGAATCTATAATGGAGTCACGAGGAATTAATAAGTTAGTAATTTTATTTGTTAGATTTATGATAACTTATTGGAGTTTGATTTCATAGGCTCATGCTCCCCATTGTACCTTGGATAAAATCATCTAGATAGTCTCAATTAATTTATTTAATTATCAATTAGAATTATCAAAGTTGACCAGGTCAATTTTGGATAGTTTTACAGAGTTATGTAATTTTGAGAAGAAAATATAAATTAGGGCATATTTATTAATTAAGATAAATTGGTATCTAAATTAATAAATAAGTTTAAATCAAGGTTCAAATTATAAATAATTAATTTGATAAAGGATTTAAATAATTATTTAATTAATTAAATCAATAGAAAATAATACAGGCCTTGATTTTAAGACCAATGGGCTTATAATCAAATGAGAAATTTCACGGGCCTAAAGCCCATGATAATTTCGACCTAGGGCTTCAAATTGGCTATTATTTTATTGATTATTTAATTAAAGTAAATGGCCTAATTGAGTCTATAAAAGGAGTGCTTAGAGAGAAGTCAAAACATAAGTTCAGAAGTCAGATTTTCTGATAGGTTTTAGATTCTCTCTAAATGCAAGTCATTTTCTAAGCCTCTTTGTTATTTTCTCTTCTTCTCTCTGTATCTATCTCATGTGTTGAGAATTGCCCACTCTAGCCTAGGTGATTCTAAGGATACTTTGGAAGACTGTGAAGAAAATAGAAGATCGGTTGAGTTTCTTGATAATACTTTGCGATAGAAAGGATACAAGGGTTAGAGAAACTGAAGGAATGACTCATTCATTATGCTGCGTATAATGTAAGTATTCTTATCATTGTTTCTCTTTGAATTCAATAGAAACATGTTCTAGGTTATCTCATATTAATTTGTTTAATATTAGATTTACATGAAAATAAATAAAGATCATGTTTATAAGTTTCCCAACAACTGGCCTCAGAGCCTTTGGTAATCTTTATTTTCATGCATGAACATGTTAAAAATTGGATTATTTGATGTGTTTGAATAATTGGATGGTTTTTCATGTTTATTAGTAATTTTTAGGTTATTTTGTTGTGTTTTCTATGCTATTAATTTTTTATATATGCTTTATTTTGTGTAAAACATGTAAAAAAATGAATTAGAAAATGGTTTTGGTTTGAAAAATTGCTCAAAAAAAATTTCCGAAAATTTTTGGCTTGGCTGACCATGCGCGCGCACGATGAACAGTGCCGGGTACTGTTCATCCGTTTTAAAAAAAAAAAATTATTAAAGAAAATTAAAAATGTGAAAATTAATTATTTATAATCAAAGCCAAAAATATTAGATTTGTTTTTGTTTTTAAAAATGTCTTTTAAAATAAGATATTTTGTTAGTTGAGATTTAAATAATTAGATATTTTCTACAAAGATTCAAATTCAAATTTAAAAATAGACTAACAACTTAATTTTAAATCTTTTAATATATTAAAATATTAGAATTAAGATATAGGATATTTAAGATATTTTCTTTTAAATTCTTGATATTTTTATTAAATCTATATTTGAAAATATAAATATCTTTTTATTTTATAGTTTTTAATATTTAAATTATTTGAAATTTGAATATTGTTAGTTAGATATTTTTATGGATATTTGAATTTGATTGGCTATTTTGAGATATTTTATGATTGTTATAACTATTAATATTTTTTTAAATGATTAAAATATTTGCTTATAGTTGTAACAACACAAGATATTTTTGAAAAATAGTTAAGATATTGACTTTAACATTTAAAATTGGTTAAATTTTGAAAAATATCATTTTTTTTCAACCAATTAATAAAATATTTTTTTAATAAATGGGATTTAAATTAACCTTGGTTAATTGTTGATAAATCCTATTTAAATTAAATTAATATTTTTTTCAAATTAAGATTGTTGATAAATGAAATTTAAATTAACTATTGTTAATTGTTGATAAATTTAATTTAAATTGACTTATTTTTTGTAAAAATTTAATTAATGTGAATTTTTTGATAAATTCTAGATAATTAATTGTGGTATTTTTGCCAATGAAATAAATTGTGGTATTTTTGCATAAATTCATAGAATTGCTCATATAGTAACATGATTAGGCCCATCTAATTATAACATATCTGTTTGCACTATATGTGGTATTTTGCAATTGGGCTTAGATGCATATAGTGGCCCATATGTTTGTTAGATATATGGATTTTGCCAAATAAAATATTCATAAAATGATAGCTTTTATTTGTGCCCATTAGAAATGTAAAGTTTAAATTCCTCTCTTGTGGGTGATTCCACTTGTGAAGCCCCATTTGCTTTGCATGACTATAGTGGGCCTAATCAATTAATAACAATTAATAAAACGAATGTTTAAATTCATGTCTTTTGGACCTTGTATGGAAGATTTGAGGCCTTTGTAGTGGGAACGACATACTGGACTCAACCCTCCTCCACACAAGCCCAATTGTTAAGACCTATTTACCTAAGTTGGACTTAATTGTATAGGTTCATTATATTAGTTAAACATAAATATTGATTAGCAACAAATTAATTCTAAATTAATTGAATTTGTTTCAATGTTACACTTTAGAATTAATAGGAAATTATAGGACTTTGGTTTTAAAAATTCTAATCTAACAATTTTTTGGAGAACCAGTCATTAATTTTCGAAAAATAATAAAAATACTACTTTTTTTTAATTTTATAATGAGCTTATTTTAAGATTTATATTCAATCTCCACCATTGGTTTGACAACGTCAATAGCTTAATGGGGCCTCGACACGCTTTGATTCGTCCCCCTACGGAAGGTGTTCATTAGCTATTTTGACAGGGTTAGATTTCGAAAGATAAATAATTATTGGTCAAATTCTACGAGAGTCACTCCTACGGTGACTACTAGGACTAAATCTATGATTATCGAAACCGTGGGTCTAGCTCATAAAATAAGAGATTTTGTTTTCTTATTTTGATTGAATAGTAGGTTGTTAATAGTGGTGTCCATTATTAAATGAGTTTACAACTATATTTAACTAGTGGTATTTTTTACTCTCGCCAACCGGGACAAGGATATCATAGATTAGTTAAAAACCTAAAGAAATAGAGATATGATTATTTTTGGTATTTTTTTCTCATATCTTACATATTTTTGGTATATGTTGTGCTATTTCTTGAAATTTGTGTGAATAGAAGTTTTATTGAGAAAATGTGATTGAATTCTATTTTATTGGTAATTTGTAGTTTTAAGTTAAGTAGTGTCTGTGTCTACTCCCATCCTTTCTCAACTTTCGATGGAGAAACTCACTGGAGAAAACTTCCTTAATTGGAAGCAGAATATCAACATAGAGTTGATTGATGACAACTCTGAATTTGTCATGATTGAGGAATCCCCAGAATGAGCACCATGTCCGCACGTTAGTGATGGCGCCATCAATGCTCGTGATGGCACCGTAAAAGCTTGGATAGCACCGTCTTTTCACATACATGAAGACACCATAAATGCTCGAATGGCATCGTGTCTGCACGTTCGTGATCAACTTAACTATGGTCTGATGCAGCTCATGAACGAGCTTCAGACTTTTGAGTCTATCATGGGTGCACCTAGTAAAAGAGGAGAAAATAAGACTACTGTTGTTGTTGCTGATCCAGGTAAGGCTGAAGCCAACCAAGCTTTGTCTTCGAAAGCTGGAAACAAGAGGAAATGTGGACAAAACAACAACCCCAAGCCTGCAAAGGCTGCAAAGAAGAGTGCATAACCAAATGCACAGACGCCTAAGGGGAAGAACAAGAAAAACAAGAAAGGTAAAGATAAGTGCTTTTAGTGCAAAGAGAAGGGGCATTTGAAACGAGATTGCCCTAAGTTTCTAGCAGCGAAAAACAAAGGTAATGATTATAGTTCATTTATCTTAGAAACATGTGTTTTAGAGAATGATAAATTTGTTTGGATTATTGATTCTGGATCTACTAACCATGTTTGTAACTCTTTACAACTTCTTGAATCTTGGGAGGAAGTGAATGAAGGGCTTAAAGCTTAGAGTTGGGAATGGAACGTTCGCTGCAATCCAAGCTAGAGGAAGAGCTCATCTGAAGTTCGGAAATAAATACTTAATTTTAAAAGATATATTTTTTATTCTGGATTTTAGTAGAAATTTAATTTCATTTTCCATGTTGCAATTAGAACAATTTGTTATGACTTTCACAAGTTCTAATATATCTATTTCCTTCAATGGATCACAATTGTGTATTGCATGTTTGGAAAACGGGCTTTATATTCTGCGACCTAACTTACCCCTCACTCTTAACAATGATTTATTCAAAGTAGCTAAACCTAGGACCAATAAACGTCAAAAGACCGATAACGATAACGTATTTATGGCACCTGAGACTAGGTTACATTGGCTATGATAGGATTCAAAGACTTACAAAAGATGGACCTTTGAGGGAACTCACCTTATGTGAATTACCTGTCTATGAATCTTGTCTAGAAGGCAAACTGACCAAGAGTCCATTCTCTACAAAGGGTGATAGTGCCAAAGAACCACTTGGTCTTGTGCATTCAGATGTTTGTGGACCTTTGAATGTACAAGCCAGTATTTCGTCACTTTCATTGATGATTACTCTAGATACTCATGTCTTTACGTAATGCATAGGAAATCAGAAACATTTTCAAAGTTTCAAGAATTCCTAGCAATGGCTCAGAACCAATTAGGTAAAACGTTAAAGATCTTGCGATCTGATAGAGGTGGAGAATATTTGGATATATAGTTCCAAGATCATTTAACTAAACTTGGGATTTTCTCACAACTTATGGCCCTAGGTACTCTACAACAAAATGGTGTAGCAGAACGCCGGAACAATTCTTTATTGGAAATGGTTAGATGCCTGCTTTGTTACTCAACTCTACCAACTTCGTTTTGGGGACATGAAATTGAAACCGCGAATGACATTCTCAATGTCGTGCCGTTTAAATCAATCCCCAAAATACCTTTAGAACGTTGGAATGGACTTGAACCTCTTTTACGCCATTATAGAATCTGGGGGTGTCCCGCTCACGTCTTGAGGAAAAAGGAAGGAAAGCTAGAACCACGAATTGAAGTTTGCATGTTTGTTGGCTATCCTAAAGGTACTCGGGGTGGATTTTTCTATAGTCATTCAGAAAAGAAAGTGTTTACTTCTACGAATGCTACTTTCCTGGAAAATGATTATGTCCAAAACTTCAAACCTCGTAGCAAAGTAGTTTTAGAGGAGATGGTTAAAGATTTGACTCCAACCAATGTTCCATCGTCATCAACGCAAGTTGATGATGAAATTCCCACTATTCATGTCCAACCGACGCAAGTCGATTTAAATGAAGATAGTACCACTGTTCCTGAGCAAACAGTCACAGAGCCTCGTCGTAGTGGGAGGGTTTCTAGGAACCCAGTTCGCTATGGTTTGGATGGTGAAACCAATATGGTTGTTGGTAACACTAGTGATGATGATCCGTTGTATTTAAAATAGGCAATGGCTAGCCCTGAAAAGGAACTATGTCTCGAATCCATGAAACAGGAAATAGAGTCCATGTACTCAAATTCCGTCTGGGATCTTGTGGAAGAACCTAGTGACTTTAGGGCCATTGGGTGCAAGTGGATCTAGAAGAAGAAATGAGGTGTTGATGGAAATATTGAGACTTATAAAGCTCGATTAGTGGCAAAGGGTTATACCTAAAGAGAAGGTGTGGACTATGAGGAAACTGTTAGTCTGGTAGCCATGCTCAAGTCCACTCGCATCCTCCTATTCATAGCACCGCCCTCGACTATGAGATCTGCCAAATGGACATCAAGACAGCTCTTCTTAATGGAAAGCTTGACGAAGTCATTTATATGGATTATCCAGAAGGATTTAAAGTAGCTGAACAAGAAGGAAAAGTTTGCAAGTTGAATAGGTCCATCTATGGATTTAAGCAAGCTTTTCGTTCCTGGAATCTTAGGTTTGATGAAATAATCAAAACCTATGGATTTGAACAAAATATTGATGAGCCCTGTGTTTACCAACTGAAGGCAAATCAAATAGTGGTATTCCTGGTTCTTTATGTGGATGATATCTTACTCATTGGAAACAATGTTAAGAAATTATTAGATGTGAAGAATTGGCTGAGCACTCAATTCCAGATGAAGGATTTGGGTGAAGCAATTCATGTTCTAGGTATCCAGATCATCAGGGATAGAAAGAACAGACTCTTAGCTCTATCTCAAGCAGCTTACATTGATAAAGTGCTTGAACGTTTCTGAATGACAAATTCCAAGAAAGGGCATCTGCCGTCCCGCCATGGAATTCATCTTTCAAAGAAGCAATCTCACCAGACTCCTGAAGAGGAAGATGCAATGAGAAAAGTTCCTTACACATCTGCAGTTGGAAATCTGATGTATACCATGTTCTGTACTAGACCAGATATCTGCTATGCAGTGAGAGTAGTGAGCAGGTATCAGTCAAACTCAGGACCAGAACATTGGATAGCAGTTAAGCATATCTTGAATTATTTAAGGCGAACTAGGGATTATATGTTAGTCTACAAGGGTGGTGTTCTGAACCCTGTAGGCTACACCGATTCAGATTTTTAGACTGATGTCGATGACAGGAAGTTTACTTCTGGAATGGTGTTTACTCTTGGGGGTGGAGCTGTGATTTGGAGAAGTGGAAAGCAGTCTGCAATCTCAGACTTCCCCATGGAGGCTGAGTACATAGTTGCGTCAGAAGCAGCTAAAGAAATAATCTGGCTAAAATAGTTCTATTCGGATCTTGGTGTTATTCCAGAAATGGATAAACCACTTGTGTTGTTTTGTGACAATACAGGAGCAATATCCAACTCGAAAGAACCTCGAAGTCACAAGAGGAGTAAGCATATAGAAATGAGGTATCACATTATTCGAGAATATGTGGCCAGGGGAGATGTGAAGGTTATGAAGATTGCAACTGAAGACAATCTTGCAGATCTGTTTACGAAGACACTACCAGAAGCTACATTTGATAAGCATATCAAGGAAATGGGATTAGTAGAATTAAGGCTTTAGTTTCAATTAGTGCAAGTGGGAGTTTGTTGGGGTTTTATGCCCTAATTAAAACCCAAATTATTTGTAATCTCATTTTATTATCAATAAAAGAATAGAAATCATTTTTTGACTTGGTCAATCATTTTGCTCACATGTTTTATTTTCATGATTATTTGTTTAATATAAACTTCTATTAAATCTCGAGCATATAGCTAATCGTATTTATAGTGACGTAATCACAGTGGAATATAAATATGATTATATGTTCAAAATAAGTTAGTCCTAAGATTAGTCAGTGCACAGGATTTACACTGACTTGCCAATCTACGATATGATCTACTTACACATTGTGGTGTTATGTTCTTTCCAGAACATTAGCAAAGTAGATAAGATCAGGTGTATTTGTTACATCGGACTGGACCGATATTGACAGTTGATAAGATAAGTAAACATACCGTTATTATCTATTCTAGTCATATCATATAGTTTACCATAGGTCAATTCAATCTTAATTCTGAGTGGTTAGTATTCTAACCGATTGTATTATTTGAGTTCTTTGACTTGTTCGTTACCAGCTTACCCTACGGACTAGCCCATACTTACATCTTGGGAACTCGGTAGTATAATTGAGTGGGAGTGTTAATCATAGATATGAACATTTATAGCTTCTGATGAAGAAGTGAAACGATGGTTTCCTTTTAGTTTGGTTCAAGGTGTTAAATGATAGAGATCTCATTTCAAGAATTAAATTAGTTTACTGAAATATCATTTACAAGGAACTTAGTGTTTTAAGAATAAAATACAATGAAGGGAAAAATGGTTTTTTTAGTCTCATCTCATTGTAGACCGTCTATAGAGGATTGAGTGAAAATTATGGTTGTAACAATGGATAATTAATAGCGTATCTATATTTGTTATAGAGCGTTCTATGAATTCAAGAGTGCGATTCTGAGTCTATAGCGAAGTCACGAGGAATTAATAAGTTAGTAAATTTATTTGTTAGATTTATGATAACTTATTGGAGATTGATTTCATAGGCCCATGGTCCCCATTGTACCTTGGATAAAATCATCTAGGTAGTCTCAATTAATTGATTTAATTATCAATTAGAATTATCAAAGTTGACCAGGTCAATTTTGGATAGTTTCACAGAGTTATGTAATTTTGAGAAGAAAAGATAAATTAGGGCAAATTTATTAATTAAGATAAATTGGTATTTAAATTAATAAATAATTTTAAATCAAGGTTCAAATTATAAAATAATTAATTTGATAAAGGATTTAAATAATTATTTAATTAATTAAATCAATAGAAAATAATACAGGCCTTGATTTTAAGTCCAATGGTCTTATAATCAAATGGGAAATTTCACGGGCCTAAAGCCCATGATGATTTCGACCTAGGGCTTCAAATTGGCTATTATTTTATTGATTATTTAATTAAAGTAAATGGCCTAATTGAGTCTATAAAAGGAGTGCTTAGAGAGAAGTCAAAACATAAGTTCAGAAGTCAGATTTTCTGATAGGTTTTAGATTCTCTCTAAACGCAAGTCATTTTATAAGCCTCTTTGTTATTTTCTCTTCTTCTCTCTGTGTCTATCTCATGTGTTGAGAATTGCCCACTCTAGCCTAGGTGATTCTAAGGATACTTTGGAAGACTGTGAAGAAAATAGAAGATCGGTTGAGTTTCTTGATAATACTCTGCGACAGAAAGGATACAAGGGTTAGAGAAACTGAAGGAAGGACTCATTCATTCCATTGTGTATACTGTAAGTATTCTTATCATTATTTCTCTTTGAATTCAATTTTAGAAACATGTTCTAGGTTATCTCATATTAATTTGTTTAATATTAGATCTACATGAAAATAAATAAAAATCATGTATATAAGTTTCCCAACAGTTACTGGTGGCAGAATCGAGATACCCATTAATGGAGAAATTGGCTTTGAGCCTAATGCACGCATCTCGAAAGCTTCGACCCTATTTCCAAGAACATCCTATTCATGTGTTAACTGATCAGTCGTTATGGCAAGTATTATCCAAGCCAGAAGCATCTAGGAGATTGTTGAAATGGGCTATCGAGCTCGGACAGTTCGAGATCACTTATTATCCTAGAACAACAGTCAAAGGACAAACTTCAGCAGATTTCATTGTTGAATGCACAAGGATCTCCAATGAGGAAGTCGTAGCCCCAGCCCACGAGCTGTGGAGACTTTATGTCAATGGGTCCTCCAATGACAATGGATCGGGGGCAGGGATCATTCTAATCTCCACAATGGGAAATCGCTTCCACTCAGTGCTAAGATTTGGTTTCGAGGCATCAAACAACGAGGCTGAATATGAGATGTTGTTAGCAGGTCTTTGGATAGCCACCGAGCTCAAAGCAAAAGCTATTCATTGCTATAGCAACTCACAATTGGTTGTTAACCAAGTTTTGGGTGAATATCAGGCTCGTGGCATAAAAATGGTGGCTTACCTGGAGAAAGTTAAGGCAACATTTGGGGGGTTTGAGTTATAAGCTATAGAACAAGGTCCCCAAGAACAGAATTCAAATGCATATGCATTGGCCAGGCTTGCCACGACTAATGAAGCTGACACACTCAACGTGGTCTCAATGGAATTCTTACCGACCACGAGCATAACCGAGCCTGAGGAAGAGGATGTAAACATGATTGACACACAACCCACCTGGATGACCCCGATAGTTGACTACCTTGAAATTGGAAGTCTCCCAGCAAACCAGAACAAGGCTAGAAAGCTTATGTACAAAATACCAAGATATACCATTTTGGAAGGAAAGTTGTACAAAAGGGGATACTCTATGTCATTACTTAGGTGTGTAACTCCTCCTGAGGCAAAGAAGATTTTGGGAGAAATCCATGAAGGATTTTGCGGAGACCACACCTGGGGGCATAGCTTGTCAAAAAAGGTGATTAGGCAAGGATACTTCTGGCCAACGGTCAAGGCAGACTCATTCAAGTATGTCAAACACTGTGATAAATGTCAACGGTTCAATTCGATACCGCGGGCTCCACCCACCGAGCTTACCATGATGAGTTCCCCATGGCCATTCGCGATATGGGGTGCCTAGGAAGATTGCTTCAAATAATGGGACCTCATTCGACAGTGATTTGTTTACACACTTTTACAAAAAGAATGAGATAGTAAAAAGTTTCTCCTTCGTGGCCCATCCCAAGCAAATGGCCAGGTCGAAGCGGTTAACAAAACTTTAAAAAGTTCTATGAAGAAAAAGCTAGAAGAAGCAAAGGGGAGATGGCCAAAGGAGTTTCCTCAAGTCTTGTGGGCATATACAACAACGACAAGAACCTCGACTGGACATACCCCTTTCTCCCTGGCTTATGGGTGTGAGGTCGTGTTGCCCATCGAGGTCGAAATCCCGACTATAAGGTGTGACCCATATGACCAAACCTCGAACCAATCCCAGCTCGAAGAAAGTTTGGATCTCATCGAAGAAAGACGGGATGAAGCCTAGTTGAGAAATGATGCATACCAGCAGAGGGCTATGAGATATTCTAACAAGAAGGTCTGAGACAAGAAATTTGGATTGGGAGACTTGGTGTTAAGGCGCGTGTTTTTTGCCACACGAGACCCATCTTCTGGGGTGCTTGGGACTAATTGGGAGGGACCTTACCAAATCGAGTCCATTATTCGACTTGGTGTTCATAAGCTAGCGAGGCTGAATGGAGGACTGGTTCCGCGAGCTTGGAATGGTGAACATCTACGACCTTATTATCAGTAATCTAGGAATGATGTCTATTCATTTTAACCAAGCATGCATTTGATTTTTATCAATAAAGTATTAAATGTCATTCAAATTTTGTATTTTTATTGTTATACTTTTTTGCAAACCTTCAAAATTCAATAACCTAAGATCGCAATCATAGGATATTAAGGGGGCATAAGTGGTATACAATCATAACATAGGATCGAAAAACTATAGCATAAATAAAAATTAACTCTAATAGCAATGTCTGGATTATTAACTCGACATGAAGAAACAATAAGTGTATGGATCATTAACCAAACACACGAATTGTCTGGATTATTAACCCAACATGAATAAAACAATAAGTGTATGGATCATTAACCAAACACGCGAGCTAAACAAGTCTGGAACAAACCAACAAGACCTAATCGACAGTCAAAAGTTGGAATTTTAGATAAACCAACTATAAACTATAAGTCGAAACTAGGGATGGAAATTTTTGCAAATGAGTTTTGACCTCGCAACCTCGAGGTCATACTCGAGGATGGGGAAAAGTAACTGGAAAAACAAAATATAACTAGATTAACAAGGTAACATACCAGTTAAGTATTTTTCAAATACATGGTAAAAGTAATGTTCGACCTTGATAATAACGAAGTTGAATATGGGTATTTCTGATAAACTATGCATGAATGTATTGAAATTCAAACTTAAAACCAACGCATATTTGTACGAATAAACAAGTATAAAAGCAAGGTCTTAGTAACATGCTCGAAATATTTCGATCCAAAAATATGATTCATAATATTAAGGCAAAAAGATAAAGGTAGACAATGTGCAAAAAGGTTTTCGAGCTAGAAAATTGAAAGCACAAAAAGTACTATAATAAAGCCATAAGATAATTAAAATAGCTCAGAATCAAGCTATAAATTGTATTTTCCCCAAGGGCACAAAAAATATAATTACAAGTTATAATGGGTCGCAGCCCATGATTTCGTTTTCAGGGGTTAGATGCCTCTTCAATTGTAGTCCCGGAAGCTTATGCCGCCTCCCCAGCCTCGAGTCTGGCCTCTTCCTCCTCAAGACGAGCTTGCCATTTAGCAATGAATTCAGTCTCCAGGTTGGCAAGGAAGCTGGTGTCGAGTTCGGGGTTGTTAACCCAAATTCGATACATCGCCATGGCTTCAGCGCGATCCTTTTTGGTCTTGAACTCCTAAAAAAGACAAGCCTTCTCACCCTCGATAACTTCGAAGGTCATCTTCTTCTCCTCTTCCAACTTGGCATTGAGTCCCCAAATATGCTTGATCTCAGAGTCCTTGGCCTCGACCTCCTTCAAGGTCGCCTCCAGCTTCAATTTGAGTTCAGGAGTCTTTTGGACCTCTTTCAAGGTTGCTTCCAACCTCAACTCAAGCTCAGGAATCTACTTGATCATCGCATCCCTTGCTGCAATTTCTATTCGAGCTTCTTTGAGATCGTCCTCAAGCTTTAACTGGGTATCCCGGGCCTCCTGCACAAGCGCTTTGCTCGCCATAACCTCGCTATTCTGCAAGAAATTATGCTGAACAAAGGATATGAATGCCTACACACAAAAATAAACAAAAAGGTCAGCAAAGCACAAGTCAAAGATAGTACAAAATAAGAGGGCTAAAGTAAAGATGACTAACTGAGGAAAATAGCTCGCCACTCTTGTCCAAAAGAGTATTGGAATCTCGGTAGGAGGTCAGAAATTCCCACTGAGGGGCCCCGAGGTTGCTGAAACATTGACCCATGTGGGTCAAAGCATCAGAACCGAGGGTGACTCTGGGGGTTCCAGCAGTGCTATCGACCACGAACTCGAGTACATAAGTCGAGATCGATAGGAAGCGGTATCCTACGGGAGCCTGGACTCGTTTTTCTTGGGCAACAGGGGGAGGCACTTGAGCCTGACTTAGCTCAGCCTCGGAAGGCGCTGTGGGATCAGTGGCCTGACTCGGCCCAACTTCAGAAGGTGCTGTATGCCCAGCGACATGAGTTGGGTCTAGGGCACTTGGGCCGGGGGGACTACCTTGGTCTTTCTGGACAGTTTGGAGGGATGACCTTCCTTCTGCAACACTCTTTGGTGTTTGTTCGCCTTCGAGGCCATATGCTTGTTAAGCACATTATCCAGATCCGAGTCCATGTCACCTGAAAACAAAAGGTTGTATGTAAGTAATCAAAAAAAGGTTATTATAAGAAACAAAACTCCAAGATAAAAGAAACCTAACTGGTACTTTCGACCGAGCTTGAGCTAGGAGACCAAGAAATTCCCCTATCTTCTAATAAATCTAGGGGAGTTCCCTCTCTATAAGTGGGGGATAGTCTCGAAAGGTCCCTATACACATTGGTCCCATACTGTACAGCTACCCCATCCCATACCTCATTTAAGCTATACATGGTCTGGTATTGTCCTAGCCAACTATCAAACCTACTAACTCTAAGGTCAACTCTTGACCATGCTAAGAAGTTATCCCTAGGGTCCTTGAACATGATCATCACATTAGGCTCGTGCTTAAGCAATGATGGAGACCACATGGAGTGGTCCAACACTACTTTACCTCTATCCATTGAGCTTGTTGAGGCTTCATCATGGGCTTCATTTCCTGAGATTGGTCACTCATGAAGGCGGCAGGCAGTGGCACGGAATTATGAGCCCAAGGTCCTCATTCCAGGAGGAGTCTAGCAGTGGGGAGTGGCACATCTTCCCACCTTCGGTATTTTTGAATCCCCGGACCATCCGTGGACTCGCCTTCGCCTAAAAGGCCACAAGCTCAGAGCTTGTCTTCATGGAGGAGGTAAGTGAGGGATCTTCGACCATAAGGGAGCTGGAGAATTGCTGCTCTATGCTCCTTCATGGCTTTTGTTGGAGTAGGCCGGTGGTAGTTGGCTGTAGGAAATAATAGAGTGAATATACTTAGCTTAATTGTTCAAAGAAAAATGGAAAAAAAAAAGTGTTGAAATACTTACGGATGCATTGGAAGGAGTAGAATTGGGAAGGAGCGAACCCATCAGTCTAGAAGAATGTCATCTTGAAATTTGGAGGATGGTTTGGGATGTCCTCAAATAATCGCTTTTCCTTCGAATAGCTCGACAGGTAGTAGAACTCGTCTCCTCCGTGAGCTCGAGAAGGGTTGCTCTTAAGGTAAAAGATACAATATCTCTTGTGTTGAGGGCCCGTCCCACTTCATTTCATGGTACAACAACCTAAGGGCTGAGAAGACCCTGAAAGAATTGGTCTGGAGTTAGAAGGGTGGAGATTGACGTAATCCAAATTGTTTTTGAAGTAATTCTTCAAGGGTAGCAGGGCCTCAACCCTCATATGTTTGCGGCTCCAAGCAGCGAGCCTGACTTTACAATCGGGATTGCCATCTCCCGGGGAATAAAAGCTCCTTTCATTGGAGGTTACAGGACAGCACATCAGTGTACCAGAAATCTTGAGGCCGTGGTAGGCTAGAAACTCGGAGATATGACTGGTAGAAGTGACAGAGCTCCGGTAATGCTCAGCCTCGAAAAACTCCTCCTTCAAGGTAGGGACTGAGAGAGCTTGGGAGGTGGTTGGACGTGTTGAAAAATCTTCCATTAGAGTAAATGAAAGTGCACCAAGTGGAAAGGCTACGGTGACTTTAAGTTTGGGATCTAGTGGGAAAGGTCTGATCTTGGGGTCTAGGTCTGGATAAGCTGCCACTCAGAGTCTCTTCCTTTTTCTCTCTTCGACCTCGTTGATTTGACATCGAAACCGGTCTCGTATGTCTTCTTGCTCACATAGCTCTTTGTCCTCGCGGATCAATTGCTGGTTTCGGGTGAAAGGTGATTTAGGATTGAGAGTTGATGGGTGGTAAGGGATAGCAAGCTTGGGCCCCCACCGATTCTCAGAGTACTGTGATATCTAACAAGGAAGAAAAAGGTGAGGGCCCATCATATAGAAGATAATAAGGGGATTAAAAATTTTGATAACTCGAGCTCGAAAGCTCAAGATAACGAGATTGCCTCAATCGAGATTGAAGGCTAGAAAGGGCGAAGATTGGCTTGGATGTTTGTCCCGAACTATTGTAGAGTTCGGGCATCGATAGTAAACCCACGCGAGAGTGCGAGGGATACTACCAATTTAAAACAAGAGGATCTCAAATTTCCAGGGAAAAAGGTGGCAGTTACCCAAAAAGGCTATATTTTCGAGATTCGTGCATTAAAACGCTAATCCAAAACCCTATTTCTTAAGCCACACGAAACCTATGACCCAAAAAACCCCCATTACTAGAAAAACTAAAAAAATTTCACATACCTACCATAAAAATTTTCACCTAAATTTTGATTTTAAGCATGCCAAAGCTATTTACATCAGAAAATTTGCTTAATGCAAGGAAAATCTCTAAAAACCAGGAATGACATTTTTACAAAAGAAACATGTAAAAAAGAAAAAAAAAATGCATATACAACAAAGAGAAATCAAGAGTCTTACACAAATTTGTTCGTGGATATGATGAGATCGTCGACTGGAGTTGTGGAAGCAAGAACGATTTCACGGAGTCGAATGTACTGGAATTGTTTCGCTTCTTTGGCTTAGAGAACATACAAATAAAGCTCTGTTTTTTTTCTCTGGTTCGTGTTTTCTGAGAAGTAAAAATGATGAAGATGAAGGGGGTGTGCATATATATACCCCTGAGGGGATGTCAAGGGTCAAAATGATTGAGGCTCTTGATTTGGGTTAAAGGAGGATCTAAAGGGTAACATTTAATTATATAAACTAGCGGCCAAAAGGTCCTAGGAAAGGACATGTGCAGGAATAAGGAGTACTTGAGTACTCTTGGTGTGCGATCCCCAAATGACGCGTGTCCATACTAGAATGTGGTAGGTGGCACGTTTTTCGAAAAGTGAAGTTCAAAAGTGTAACGCCCTGGTTACCCTAGAAAAATTACGATGAACTAGAAATTTGACTCGCTACCCAAGTCCTTTGGTTAAAAACGTGCTTCTAAGTGTTATTAACATACTAAGGTGGAAAACCAATCAAAAGGAGAGGATATATTTTATTTAATACATAAAACTGTTCATGGGCCCATTAAAAACATTTACAAGTTATTTACAACTCAAAATGGTCATTACTGTCTCAAATTTACAAACCCGCCGACCTAAGCGGCAAAAATAGGGTAAACCCCCTAGTTCCTTTGAGAACTCCTTGGCCGTGGTGGTCAAGCGGCCGCATATGTACACAACACCACCTAAGCTCTCCACTCAAGGCTGGGTGAGATTTTCTTTCCCTTTACCTGCACCACATAGCACCCATGAGCCAAGGCCCAGCAAGAAAACACAATATAGCATGATATAATATCAACAATGGTCATAATAATCATTCAAGACTTTTAGTCCAAAATAAAGGAGTGACAATTAGAAAAGTCACTAAGGTGGATACAGCTCCCTTTAGCCATGTGACGATAGGGTCACCGGGGCTTAACAGATAAGTGAACATTTCACTAGCTTAAACAGGTTAGGTGCATGATGACTAGTCACCAACATAACCTACCTCATGACCATAGAGTCATAACCATGGAATACTGTTCCCTAGCCATGTAACAAGCAGTCACCTAGGCCTTTGGCCCTGGCTCTGAGTAACTAACTTAGACTAGTCAAGCACTTATAAGTTTCATCAACCTTAGGGTCGATTCAGCATTAATGCTTTAGAGCCATTCAATGCTGATATCGATTAGATCTAATCTTCATTTGGCCCTGCGTTCAGGACGCTTATGCCGTTTCTGACTCTTAGGTCAGTGATACGCGACCAGTGCCGTCCCTGACAAGTTAGTGCCATACACAGGTAAACAACATCTGCTAGCATTTAATATGCAATCAATGTCCACATTTATCAACCAACATTCCTTAACAACAATCATGCATGTCATATACACAGGGTGCAGTTTTCTTACCTTTGGTTCGAGCGAGAAATATAATAAGAACGACTCATGAGAACGATCGACCTTTTGATTCCTTAGCGGTTACCTAATCATAACCAATTACAACCTCCATCAGGGAAAATCAACAATGAAAGGGTCTTAACCTAAACCCCACTCTCGGGACCTCGAAACATGCCCACACGGTGAGTAGATTCGATCCCGGGCCTTAAGGATTGAAACCCCGAGCCAAAAACCCTTAAAAAAACTCAAAACGGGATTCTGGAGGAACAGAATAGCGCTACAGCGCTGCTCCCTAGCGCCCCAACGCTATACTCAGAACCCCCAAACCGCCCACAGAAATCCTGTGTGCACTATAGTGCCCTTTGATGGGCGCTGTAGCGTTACCCCCAGACTGATGCTCCCCTGAAACCTCCTTCTTCGACTCCTTCAATTCTAACCTAATTCCAATGCTTCCAAATCCCATTTTTGGTGCCAAATGAACCCAAAAACCATCCTCACATACCCCAAGCATCACAACCACAAGAACCCTAGCCAAAACTCCCAACAAAACCAATCATTCAACCTAGAAATCCCAACTAAAAACCAGAACTAAAACAGAGCAAAGCAGGGATTTTAATGGCTAGAAACTTACCTTAAGCTTAGATTATGATGCTCTTCAATGGTGGAACACACTCCTAAACTCTCAAGACTTACTTCCCAAGCTTGAATCCTTAAGAATGGCTCAACAATCACAAAGAAAACTGAAGGAGAAAAGGTACGGGAGAAGCTTCAAACTTATGCTTTGTTTTCCTCTCCTTTCTATAGCCTTAATGGCTTATATCTATCCTAGGGGTGAAAAGAACAAAATATCCCTAGGTCAATTAAGGGTTTCTAAAGGCTCCCAAGGGCAAAATTGATATTTCCCACATATCTCGTTAATCATAATTAAAACTCTCCAATTCCCGCTATTCTCGATAATCTCAAACGTCAATAATTCATATCCCGTTACACTTTAATTCCCGGCAATGCTCTAATCATTAAAATCACCCCGAGACTCATCCCGAGCCCCGAACTTAAACCTATTATGACTAGATCGCTAATTAATATTCCAAGATCGTCTCATGCCGAATAGCTTAAACAAACCCACATTATAATGTGGTCTCAACAATAGGTCACTGACATGCATACAAATATACAATTATGCCCTCAACATGCCAAATTACCAAAACACCCCCGAAATGAAATGTGGACCCACATGCATGCATATAACATCATATTATAATATAATTCACATATACATGCATAATATTAATTAATGGCATAATTAAATAGTTATGGCCCTCCCGGCCTACTAATCCAGCCATTAAACCACATTAGCGATTTCCGAGGCATTACAACTATCCCCTCCTTACAGAAATTTCGTCCTTGAAATTTACCTGAATAGCTCGGGATACTGACTCTGCATATCTGACTCCTGCTCCCAAGTCGCTTCCTCGACCTTGCTGTTCCTCCACAACACCTTAGCCAAAGGTATCGTCTTATTCCTGAGGACCTTATCTTTTCTGTCAAGAATCTGGATTGGCTGCTCCTCAAAGGAGAGATTTGCCTCAAGCTCTAGATCTTCATAACTCAAAATATGATTCACATCAGATACATACCTTCGAAGAGCTGAAACATGAAATACATTATGCACGGCTGACAACGCCGGAGGCAAAGCCAATCTGTAAGCCACTTGACCAACCCTCTCTAGGATCTCAAATGGACCTACAAACCTAGGGCTCAGCTTGCCTTTCTTCCCAAACCTTCTCACCCCTTTCCATGGCGAGACTCTAAGGAAAACATAGTCTCCCACTTGGAACTCCACGTTCTTGTGCTTGGGATCTGCATAACTCTTCTGTCTACTTTGAGAAGCAAGCATTCGAGCTCTAATCTTCTCAATGGCCTCACTGGTCATTTGAACTGCCTCAGGACCCAAGTATCTCCTTTCACCTGTCTCATCCCAATGAATGGGAGACCTACACTTCCTACCATACATCATCTCATAAGGTGCAACTCCAATGGTAGACTGATAACTGTTGTTGTAGGAAAACTCTATCAAAGGTAGATACTTACTCCAAGATCCACCAAAGTCCAGCACACATGCCTGCAGCATGTCTTCCATTATTTGAATCGTCCTCTCAGATTGTCCATCTGTCTGAGGATGATAAGCAGTACTGAACTTCATTTGTGTCCCCATGGCCTTCTGCAAACTTCCCCAGAACTTGGAAGTAAAAGTAGGGTCCCGATCCAACACGATCGACCTCGGCGCTCCATGGAGGCGGATGATCTCTCTCACATAGAGATCTGTTATATTATTTTATAATATAATGTAATATTATATTATTTTATAATATAATGTTTTAGATTAAATAAATGTGACATAGAGTGTCACATATTGTAACAAATAATAGAGAGTTACATTATTTGGATATATGTGAAATATCCAAACATGTAACATATTTGGTGTTACAAATTCATCACAAATTTGTAACTCCTTAATATCACCCATTATTGTGTAGATTTGTTGATACACAATATTGAGATGAATTTCTTGAAGCCATATGAGAAATGGCAGATAGAGATGTGATTTTAACTCCCATATTGTGTATGGAAGTTACAAAATCAAGTGGGAATAATTTGGAACGTTTTGGAAAAAACTGAAAAATTTGTTGCTGAACCTGACTGAGGGCCGCGGCGCCTGGAACAAGCGCCGCGGCCCTAGTGGCTGACAGCTTCATACAATTTTGGTTTTTTATCCACTTTTGAACGATTCCAACAGCTAAGTAACTCCCAAATCTCTATTTTAATTCCATAAAACACCCAATTAATCATTGGTAACAGCCATGGGGGTTGGTGGAATTTGAAATTCAAAGGGTGTCTCTAAACTCTATAAATAGGAGCCTAATGCTCACTTGTAAGACACAACTTTTCTATCCACTAGAGCACTTGGCTAGAAACACCTTGAGGCTTAATTATTCCAGAAAGCATTTCCAAAATCTGAGAGAGATCCCTTAGTGCTTGAGTTAGGTGAAAATAAGATTTTGGACAAAGGTTTCAAACCTTGTTCAAGTTGGTGATCCCCAACACTCTTCACTTTGGTTGTGTGAGTGAGAGTTTATTGTTTTGGCTCTTGTTCTTATTTTCTTCTATTGCTCTTTCTTCTTTTCTTCTTATTCTATTTACTTGTTCTTTTGTTTAAAAGTTGTAATCCTTTTATTTCCTTTGTTCAAACACTTCTAGTTTACTTGTATCTTTTGTAATAGAGTTGTACTTTCTATTTCTATCATCTTACATCTCCTTCTCCTTTTATTTGTATTTTTTAGTTATAGAGTTGTAACACTTTATTTAATCAATCCTTGTCTATTGTAATATTTTGCATAGAGTTGTAATATTTTCTTACCATTTCCATTGAGGCAATACATATTTTCCTAACAAGATCTGCACACTGATCAACTGTATAAGTAGTCCTCACTGGCAAGAAGTGAGATGACTTGGTGTAGCAATCCACTATGACCCAAATAGAATCATGCTGACCAACAGTCTTGGGTAAGCCCACCACAAAATCCATCATGATGTCCTCCCACTTCCACTCTGGGATATCCAGAGGCTGCAATAACCCTGCCGGCCTCTGATGCTCAGCCTTGACCTGCTGACATGTCAAACACTTAGCCACGTACTCTACTACATCTCTCTTCATCTCTGGCCACCAATACAACGATCTCACACCTTGATTCATCTTCGTGGTGCCTAGATGCAAAGAATAAGGTGTAGTATGAGATTCATCCAGAATCTCTCGCCTCAAAGCAGTGTCTAGCGGAACACATATCTGCCATCTCAATAAGCCTATCTCAGACACTGAATAATCTTTGGATGCTCTAGCCAGAACATCCTCTCTAATCTTGATCAGCTGTGGATCACTCAACTGACCCTCCTTGATTCTCTCCAACATCGTAGACTATAGTGTAACATTAGCCAACTGGCCCACCAGCAACTCTATACCAGCTTTGGTCATATCATCTGCTAATTCTCTTGCTATTAACCTTAGACCATAAATCTGTCCCAGACCCTTCCAGCTTAAAGCATCAGCTACCATGTTGGCCTTCCCTAGATGATACAAAATCTCACAGTCATAATCTTTCACTAACTCCAGCCAACGCCTTTGTCTCATATTCAAATCTTTTTGAGTGAAGAAGTATTTCAGGCTCTTGTGGTCGGTATAGATTTCACACTTATCTCCATAAAGATAATGCCTCCATATCTTTAAAGCAAATACCACATCTGCTAAATCTAAATCATGAGTGGGATATCTCTTTTCATACTCCTTCAACTGACGAGAAGCATCGTAGTAAATCACAAACTTCTCCTGATCTATCAGAAGACTCAGAATCGGAGCTGTAATCAATCTCTGCTTCAGTTCCTGGAAGTTGTTCTCACATTTATCTGACCACACAAATTTCTGACTCTTGCGTGTCAGCTCAGTCAATGCAGTAGCAATCTTTGAGAACCCTTCCACGAAACGCCTATAATAACCTGCCAATCCAAGGAAACTTCTAACCTCAGAAGCAGTCTTTGGCCTTGGCGAATCTCTGACCGCTTCAATCTTCGCTGGATCTACCTTAATCCCATCCTTATTGACAATGTGCCCAAGAAAGGATACCTGAGATAACTAGAACTCACATTTCTTGAACTTAGCAAACAATCTGTGTTCCCTCAGTCTCTGTAGAACTAACCTCAGATGTTGCACATGCTCTGACTCAGAGTGAGAATATACCAGAATATCATCGATGAAGACAATCACAAACTGGTCCAGATAATCCTTGAACACTTTGTTCATCAGATCCATAAAAGCAGTAGGGGCATTAGTTAATCCAAAAGACATGACTAAGAACTCATAATGCCCATACCTGGTACGGAAAGCAGTCTTCGGTATGTCTCCCTCCTTGACCCTCAACTGATGATAACCAAAACGAAGGTCGATCTTTGAGAATACCTTCTTACCTTGCAACTGGTAAAACAGATCATCTATCCTTGGCAAATGATACTTATTCTTAATTGTCAGCTTATTCAGTTCTCTGTAATCAATACACATTCTCAGAGAACCATCCTTCTTCTTTACAAACAGAACTGGCGCACCCCAAGGTGAGAAACTAGGTCTGATAAAATCCAAATCCAACAGTTCTTGCAACTGTACTTTTAACTCTTTTAACTCAGCTGGGGCCATTCTGTAAGGTGCTCTAGACACTGGCTTCGTCCCTGGTGCCAGTTCTATAATGAACTCAATTTCTCTGTGCGGTGGCAACCCTGCCAAATCTTCTGGAAACACATCCAGGAATTCACAAACAAGTCTGGTCTCACTGGCACGACCTGGGTGGTATCAACCACACTGGCCAAGAATCCAATACAACCTCCTTGCAATAGATCCCTAGCCCTCAATACAGAAATCATAGTTATGCGAGGTCCACGCACCGTACCAACAAACACAAAAGGATCCTCACCTTCAGGCTCAAAGGTGACCATCTTCCTTCTGCAATCAATGGTTGCCCCATACTTTGCCAACCAATCCATATCCAATATCATGTCAAAGTCAGTCATAACCAACTCTATCAAATCCACTGATAACTCTCTGCCCTCTAGCGTCACTAACAAAGATCTGACCCATCTCCTGGATACCACTAACTCTCCAGTGGGTAACAAAGTTCCAAACCCCACAGCATAAAAATCATAGGGTCTACACAGTCTATCAAAAATACTACTAGCAACAAAAGAATGTGTAGCACCAGAATCAATCAATACATTATAAGGGGTTCCAGCACTAAGAAGCTGACCTGTAACTACTGAGGGAGAAGCCTCAGCTTCTTCTTGTGTCAATGCGAACACTCGAGTTGGGGCCGAGTTGTCCGCTTTCCTGGGTTCTTCTTTTCTGATCTTAGGGCGATCCTTTTTAAGATGACCCACTGCTCCACAAGAGAAGTAGGCCCTTGCCCTACACTCTCCCAAATGATGCCTTTTGCATCTAGGGCATTCAGGATAAGACTTCCAGGCTACATTACCACCTGGACGACCCATTGAAATACCACGGGGCCGCCTATCAGGACCTGGAACTGGGAAGGTGTCAGGAACCTTCCACTTCTACTCACTGGAGCCTATACCCCTTCCAGAACCCACAAATGGAGGACCTGTCCTCTTGAAATCCTTTCTGGCTACACTGTCCCGCCAGATCTTGTTCTCTGCACTCTCAGCTGTGAGTGCCTTCTCGACCACCTGTACATAGGTAGTAACCTCAGCCACAGTGATGATACGTACATCACGGGCTAATCTAGGCTGTAGCCCCTGAAGAAATCTCTATCTTCTAGTCCCGTCAGTGGGCACCAGCTCCATGGAAATTTTTTCCAAACGGTCAAACTTTAAGGCATACTGATTGACTGACAAATTTCCCTGAAGTAGCCTGATAAACTCCTCAGTCTTTGCCGCCCTGATGGCATCATTATAATATTTCTCGTTGAATAGAGTCTGAAACTCTTCCCAACTCAGGGCATTAACATTCTTGCTCTGGGTAATAACCTCCCACCAAATCCGGGCATCCTCCCGAAACATATAAGTGGCACATGCCACCCTCTCATTACCAGTTACCCTCATAAAATCAAGGATAGTGGTAATCATACTCATCCATTGTTCTGCCTTGGCAGGATCTGCACTGCCCTCAAATACTGAAGGTTGCTGCTTCCTTAACCTTTCATAAAGAGGCTCCCATTTATTTCCAATCTCAGGCAGCTGCTCTGCTGCTGGCACCGACACAGGGGGTGCCTCTGATACACTAGCCACTGCAGGGACTTGCTGTTGTCTCAGGAGACGAAGCTCTTCTCCCTGTCTCAACACTGTTGCCTACAGATCACTAACTATCACTGCTAGTTTATAGGAGCTGGCTGTGGAATCTGTGACTGGTCAGTCTCCTGACCCTGATTATTATTATTCTGGCCTTGATCACTTTGGCCAGCTGACGTAACTGTCTGCCCTGGATTCATTCTTATCACTGATACCTTGTTGAAACAATGATCAATACGGCAAGTCAGGTAGTAATAACTAAACCTCTTGCCGTCTTACGGTCCAAGAACAAGCAGACAATTATCATATTCCACAGTCATGCAATTATTCAAACAGATACATGTTTATAGCATTTAGCACTCAGCATGTATCCCATAATAATTCACAATCAACAATACTAATAAGTATGTTCCAGCAATCTCAGTACTATTTTGCACACATTTGTTGAGAATATAATATTTCAGGGCACAAGTTTAACATGGTATCTCATGCATACATGTATAACATATAAACTATATTTAAGCAGTTATACATATAACTACATAAATAGTTACCAAACCATGAGTCGAGCTTGACTTCAGTGATGTGTGTACATGCCCAGCCAGTCTACAGGAACCCTAACCTTGGCACGCTCTAATACCAAGTTGTAACGCCCTGGTTACCCCATAATAGTTACGGTGAACGGTGAACCGGAAATTTGACTCGCTACCCAAGTCCTTTGGTTAAAAACGTGCTTCTAAGTGTTATTAACAGGCTAAGGTGGAAAACCAATCAACAGGAGAGGATATATTTTATTTAATACATAAAACTGTTCATGGGCCCATAAAAAACATTTATAAGTTATTTACAACTCAAAATGGTCATTACTGTCTCAAATTTACAAACCCGCCAACCTAAGCGGAAAAAATAGGGTAAACCCCCTAGTTCCTCTGAGAACTCCTTGGTCGTAGTGGTCAAGCGGCCACATATGTACACAGCACCACCTAAGCTCTCCACTCAAGGCTGGGTGAGCTTTTCTTTCCCTTTACCTGCACCACATAGCACCCATGAGCCAAGGCCCAGCAAGAAAACACAATATAACATGATATAATATCAACAATGGTCATAATAATCATTCAAGACTTTCAGTCCAAAATAAAGGAGTGACAATTAGAAAAGTCACTAAGGTGGGTACAGCTCCCTTTAGCCATGTGACGATAGGGTCACCGGGGCTTAACAGATAAGTGAACATTTCACTAGCTTAAACAGGTTAGGTGCATGATGACTAGTCACCAACATAACCTACCTCATGACCATAGAGTCATAACCAAGGAATATTGTTCCCTAGCCATGTAACAAGCAGTCACCTAGGCCTTTGGCCCTGGCTCTGAGTAACTAACTTAGACTAGTCAAGCACTTATAAGTTTCATCGACCTTAGGGTCGATCCAGCATTAATGCTTTAGAGCCATTCAATGCTGATATCGATTAGATCTAATCTTCATTTGGCCCTGCGTTCAGGACGCTTATGCCGCTTCTGACTCTTAGGTTAGTGATACGCGACCAGTGCCGTCCCTGACAAGTCAGTGCCATACACAGGTAAACAACATCCGCTAGCATTTAATATGCAATCAATGTCCACATTTATCAACCAACTTGCGTTAACAACAATCATGCATGACATATACACAGGGTGCAGTTTTCTTACCTCTGGTTCAAGCGAGAAATATAATAAGAACGACTCCTGAGAATGATCGACCTTTTGATTCCTTAGCGGTTACCTAATCATAACCAATTACAACCTCCATCAGGGAAAATCAACAATGAAAGGGTCTTAACCTAAACCCCACTCTCGGGAACTCGAAACATGCCCACACGGTGAGTAGATTTGATCCCGGGCCTTAAGCATTGAAACCCTAATCCAAAAACCCTTAAAAACACTCAAAACAGGATTCTGGAGGAATAGAGTAGCGCTACAGCGCTGCTCCCTAGCGCCCCAGCGCTATACTCAGAACCCCCAAACTGCCCACAGAAATCCTGTGTAGCACTATAGCGCTCTCTGATGGGCGCCGTAGCGCTACCCCCAGACTGATGCTCCCCTGAAACCTCCTTCTTCAACTCCTTCAATTCTAACCTGATTCCAATGCTTCCAAATCCCATTTTTGGTGCCAAATGAACCCAAAAACCATCCTCACATACCCCAAGCATCACAACCACAAGAACCCTAGCCAAAACTTCCAACAAAACCAATCATTCAACTTAGAAATCCCAACTGAAAACCAGAACTGAAATAGAGCAAAGCAGGGATTTTAATGGCTAGAAACTTTCCTCAAGCTCAGATTATGATACTCTTCAATGGTGGAACACACTCCCAAACTCTCACTACTTACTTCCCAAGCTTGAATCCTCGAGAATGGCTCAACAATCACAAAGAAAACTGAAGGAGAAAAGGTACGGGAGAAGCTTCAAACTTATGCTTTGTTTTCCTCTCCTTTATACAGCCTTAATGGCTTATATCTATCCTAGGGGTGAAAAGAACAAAATATCCCTAGGTCAATTAAGGGTTTCTAAAGGCTCCCAAGGGCAAAATTAGTATTTCCCACATATCTCGTTAATCATAATTAACGCTCTCCAATTCCCGCTATTTTCGATAATCTCAAACATCAATAATTCATATCACGTTACCCTTTAATTCCCGGCAATGTTCTAATCATTAAAATCACCCCGAGACTCATCCCGAGCCCCGAACTTAAACCTATTATGACTAGACCGCTAATTAATATTCCAAGATCGTCTCATGTCGAATAGCTCGAACAAACCCACATTATAATGTGGTCTCAACAATAGGTCACCGACATGCATACAAATATACAATTATGCCCTCAACAGGCCAAATTACCAAAACACCCCCAAAATGAAATGTGGACCCACATGCATGCATATAACATCATATTCTAATATAATTCACATATACATTCATATTATCAATTAATGGAATAATTAAACAGTTATGGCCCTCCCGGCCTACTAATCCAGCCATTAAACCACATTAGAGATTTCCGGGGCATTACAAAAAGTTTCCTTCTCACTTTTGAGGGAAAATGCTACACCCAATTTCGACACAGTCATAAATGAGCCTCAAAATGTAGGCTCGTAAAGCGTAAGCTCAAAAATAACACGCAGTGGTTGGTCACTTGTATAAATTTTCATGATTCTTGACTGGTTCTTGTTGGCAATCGAGCACAAGTTCAGAAGGCTTGAGCTTTAGTGTCAAGATTGGAAGGATGAACCTTATCCGATGTGTATGGGTCTAATTCGAGCCTTCATTGCAAGCTCGAAGATGTTGGTCCCCGAAGGTTGAGCTCGGTGGAATCACTGGCTAAGGAGGAAGCTTACTAGAATAACGAGCTTGAAGTGTTGGTTGATCTCGAAAGCGTGTAAACCTTGCGTTCGAGGTCAGCACACATTTTGCACACGATAACTGTTAGGAGATCCCTATTCCTTAGGGATTCGTTGTTATCTGATATTAAATCCCTATTATCATAGTATATTATGCAATTAATGAATTTATTTGTATTTATTTCAAATTTTAATTGCAACTTCTCGAATTAAAGGGAAGATATATTGTCAACCATGTCTTTAAATAGCCTGGGGAATTTCATTTGTAGACATGCACAAAATTGTACTGAGAACACTCTGCTGAATTGATTTGATAAAGTTTTGAGAGAGTATCATAAATCAATAACTTTGACTCGTGGGGTAGGTAGATTTTAACTGGTGAACCACATAAAAGTCCTTTTGTTCTTTTCTTATTTCTTATATCTTTGTTTAGTGCTCTTCGGATTTAAGTTGACAAAAAACGACGTCAAAAGTACCATTATCAAAATATCAACTAAATTGTAACTGGTTACTTGGTGAGATTTCGAAAAAAAATATATATGATATGAAAAAAAAAAACTAAATTGATCATAAAGGTAACTGGTTACAACTAGGTCTGAAAAAAAAATATGAAAAAAATGAATCATTTGGGATGGTAACCGATTACTTAGTCAGACTTGGAAAAAAATAAGATCAAACAAAAAAAATCTAAATTGATCATAATCGTAACTGGTTATAGCTAGGTTTGAAAAAAAAAAGCAGATCTAAACAAAAAGAACCAGTCGTCATGGTACTTGGTTACTAAGTCAGGTGTGAAAATAAAATAAAATATAAACAAAAGAATCAATATTAATCATTATCGTAATAGGTTACAACTAGGTTTAAAAAAAAAATAGATATGAATAAAATGAGTTAGGCGTCATGGTATCTGGTTAAACATATTTGAAGAAAACCAGAAAAATAAAAAAAAGAAGTGCAAAATCATATATGAAATAGAAAAATCAGATGTGAAAAAGAAGAAGAAGGATAAGAATAAGAATAAAACCAGATTTGAAGAAAGAAGAAGAATTAAAAAGAAAGAAAGAAAGAAAAAAAAAAGAAGAAGAACCAGAGGGGCGAGGTACGTCACCGTCGGGGGCAACGACAGAGGTGTCATTGCCAGCGAAGATCTGAGATGAGGAAACCAAATGGGGGAGGAGAGAGAGAAATATCGTCAGGGAGAGAGTGAGAGAGAGTTGTGTAATTAGGTTTATGGTAATTTTTTTATATATTTTATGGAATGACCATATTTTAAACTTTTTTTTTCAAAACTTACCACTTTTTTGTATAATTATTTTTTTCCCATAAATATAGAAACTATATTTATTTTCCCCATATTTATGTAAACTTCTCTAATTTTTATTATAAACATATAAATTCATAATCTAAAAAAAATAACAAACCATTACAATTAAAAAAATAAAGATATTCAATTTTTTTTTGTTTTATTTAAAACAAAGTTAGATTTTAATTATATTTATTCTAAAATATTGATAAAATAAATAAAGTTAATTTTTGGCATATTGATTCATTTTTACCAATTTTTTTTATCTTAAATTAATTTAATACAATCAAAATAAAATAAAAATCATTTTTATCATATATCACTACAAGAAAAACCAGTTTCAGGGGCGACAATATTAGGGGCGACACGATGTCGCCCCTAATATTGGGATTACCAGAGGCAACAAGGTGTCAGTTGCCTCTAATATTGTCGAACAATGCCCTTGATAGTTGATGAATTTCGATCGCAGCTGAGAAGGAAAATATTCACAGTCTTATTTTGGGGAATTTTTTTCAAAATTGTGCGGAGTATTAGGGGCAACACATCGCCCCTAATAATGAAACCCGTCGCCCCTAAAATTTTCATATACCCAGCCCTAATGTCACTTCTTCTTCTCTCTGCGCCGACTGCTTGTAATGACCCGAATTTGCTAATAGGGCTTAGGGCCTTGATTAGCGTGCCTAGAGGGCAATAAATGAATTAATATGCTAATATGTGAATATATGATAAGGATGCATGTTTAGTTGAGTTAAATGTGCATGTAGGCCCCGTTTGGATAGTAGGGGTATGTTTGTGATTTTAGCCTGTTGAGGGCGTAAATGTGATAAATATGATATTCATGTGATATATTTATGTGTAGCACGATCCGAGATAGTCCTGGGGAGCGGTTAGCCAGAAAGTCACAACGGGGTTGAGAATCCGACTCAGGGTGAGTCGAAGGGTAATTTGGGTGTTAGATGTAATATTGGGTTATTGGGGTATGAAAGTAAATATTCGGAGATATATTTGAGGTTAGAGTGTATAGGGAAGAATATTGGTGAAATTAACATTTTGGACCTCGAGGACTTAGCGGGATTAGGTAAATGACTAAATTTCCCTTGGGTCAATTAAGGATAGAGGCTAAGCTTAGGGGGTAGCTTGTTCATTTTGTAAGAATAAAGTTAGATATAGTTAAGTAAAAGAAACTGCTGGAACAGAAGGGAAGAATTAGTTTTTAGCTTAATCCTCTCCAAGTCGGTTTATTACTTTGTCTTGTGGTGTATGAGCTTGGGAGATTTTCAGTAGGAATCCAAGGCTTGAGGCTTGTGTGAGAGAGAGCTTTGAAGGTGGAGGAGCAGAGAAGGCCAGGAATTATCAGCTGAGGTAAGGAGTTTAACTTTCAAATCTCTTGAGTTTCAGTTGAATTGTAGTTGAAATCATGAGTTGCATGTGGATTGGGATTATGATGTTAAGTTTGATTGTGGGCTGAGTTTCATGGCTGTGTGAACTTATAGCAAAGTTTAGATGGTGTGGCTGAGGACTTAAGCTTAATTTCTGGGTTGAGGTGATTTTGGGTGAGTTGGTCTGAAGAAAATGCAGGAGAAGATGAAGAATTCTGGGTTTGGAGGTGAGGGCCACAGCCCTAGGAGGGGCATGCCACGGTCCGTGTGCGTGAACGGCCATGGGAGGCCAAGGAGTTGGATGCGCATCGCGGCCCGTGTGTGCTTCAGTGAAGTGCTAGCCTCTGTTTCGAGGCTAGCCGCAGCGCTTGTGGGTAGGGCCGCGGCTCTTAGTGCCAGTTTGTGTAATAATGTGTGTTTAGGCTTGGGAACTCAAAGGTTAAGGCTCGGGATGGATTTTATCACCCAGATTGATAGAATCCAAGGTTCTAGAGATTAGAGTTATGATTCAAAGTTACTTTATGAACTAGAACTTGATGGATGGATATTGTTAATGTGTTGTGACTAGGGTTTCAGCGAGGCTCAAGTTAGAGGACTGTGCTTGGGATTTCGGTGCTCGGAGAGCTCGGGACGCAGGTAAGAAAACCCTTGTTCCCATAGAGCTTGTATCCAGGGCTGAGCCCAATATGTCTTAATTGCAGGGCGTAGCCCTTTGGTTGAACTTGTTGTGTGCAGTATTTGTTTATTATGCTATGAATGCTATTGTATAAATGTTCGGCAAGAGCCGGGAATGGCGCAGGCCGAGGTCGACAGGGGTCGAGAATGGCAAAGGGTCGGAAACGGCGTTGGGCACATTGAGTGCAAGGCCGAGTACGGCAAGGGGCCAGGAGCAGCGTTGAGCACGTGGAGTGGGAGTTGCCAGGGCGAGACCCTAAAGGACACCTGGGATATCCTCACGGTGTGGACCGCGAACCCAGGGCCTGGTAAAGCACCTAGGACGGCTTAGTCGTATGTGTTTAGCCTATTGATGGCTTGTTTATATGCTATGTGTTGGTTTTCGCATATGTTATCTGTTTGTGGGTTTTCTTGCTGGGCTTCAGCTCACGGGTGCTCTGTGGTGCAGGTAAGGGCAAAGAGAAAGCCAACCAACCATGAGTGTAGCAGACATGAGGCGGCGTGTACATGTTTGGCTTGTCTGGCTGCCACAGCCAGTGGATTTTGGGAGATGAATGTAACGAAACCTAGATTTTGTCGTTTAGCCGACTTGGTTGTATTTATATGTTGTAAATATTTCTAAATTGTATTTTGGGATCCCAGGTGTCAAACTTTTATGATTTTCAATGAAATAGATTTATTTCTAAAATTTCTTCTCTGTTTATGACTTAATTACACTTTTGCTTTAAAAGCCTAGATTAGCGAGCGATTGCACATTTTTAAACTCACTTGGTAACGGCTCTAAGGTAGAAGGGCGTTACACTGCCCCAACTTTTTTTTCTCCTCTCACCAAAAATCCCTCTCTCAGTTTCTCTCTATCCCCATCTCTCAAATCCTTTTCTCTCTCTCAAATCCCTTAAATCATTTTGGTTCTCTCTCTCACAAAATCCCTAAATCCCGTTTCTATTTATCCCTCTCTCTCAATTTTTTTTGCTTCTTCTCTTCCACCTACGCCTCCACCACCACGCCATGCCGACGACCACCGCGCCTCCACCACGCAAGAACACCTCCACCAATCAGATGTAAGTTTTAATTTTTTTTTATTTTTTTAAAACAGTAAGATTATATATATAAATGTATATGTTGACGCCGTTTTTCGTCAACTTATAATGTAGAGCACGTAAACAATAAAACTATGGCAAAGATGAATAAGACAATAGAACAATGGGGATTTTTTAGGTGGTTCAGCAGTTAACTCTGCCTAGTCCATGAGTCTTTTTTATTAGGACTTTGGAGCTTTCTGGAAATCCTTCAGGGATGAATTCTCCAGAAATTCTCTCAAGATCACAAAAATTCGGTCCTTTTCAAGTGTTCTTGACCTCTCTATTTATAGAGAGTTCTTAGAGTTCGTTCCCACATATTTCGGGAGGATACTCCAATTTATTTATAATAAAATTATATTTCGTAACTCCTATATACAAGGAAATGTCCCCTGAAGACCCGGGGGCGTATAACCGACTAGTTAATATCCCTTTATTGTAGGGAAGTTACAACAATAAATATCTCTTGAATGCATGGACTGCGTCTCATCAGATGACTCACTAAGCCGTTCGAGGTCAGCAATCAGCATCATGTCAATCTAGGTCTCTGAGTAAATTACGAGTTGTATTACTTTCCCCAAGACCAGCTTGGAGCGGGTAAATACCATCGAGGCTGCCTCATTTCGGGCTCACACCCATGCCAAGCTCGGGCCACTTTGATCCGAGGATACCCGATAATGGATATACTCCGATGTTGTGTCTTTCGAGCTTGGAAAGGACTTCGAAGCTACCTATCTTCGAGGTTGCCACCTTGCTTCGAGGGTTTGGCGTCTAGATCACGAACATGTATTTTGGCTATCGCGAGCTCATACCTGACGAATCCAGCTTTCGAGGTCACGACCTCAGGTCTCGAAATTTGGGTGTAACATTTTGCCCCCTCAAAAGTATTAGTTCTAATCCTATGAGAAGGAAACTTTTGAACTACTTTCTTCGGGAACCGCTCCGCCACACATACTCGAGTATTGACACGCGTCAGCTTGGTATTGCTCACTCAATGTACTTGAGTACCTTGGAAACCTCCCCATGATCGTTTGCCTGCCACCTTTATGGTACCATCATGTCACTTATCCCTGGCCGCCAAATTTGATACGGAATCTGGCCAATGGCCCAGATTAATCCAGCCGTTCGCATTCTCATGGGCTTATAAATTGGACCCCAGTCATCTTCTTCCTTTACTCTCACATTCATTTCAGAGAGGAAAAAGGAAGAAAGAAAAACCAGAACCCTCCTTGCCCATTTCTTGCATGTTCTCGAAGCCGAGTAGACAAAGTAACATTGGAATCTTCGATTCAGGGAGGTCGCACTTGCAACCGCTCATTTGCTCATCCATTTCTCTGTTTCATCCAATCACATTGTGTAAGTATCTGTTCACGACTTCGTTGCATTACGTATATACATTTTTTTTATGCACGCTTATGCTTCTGTTGCACCGTAGGCATTAGGATTTATTCTTGTCCCATTTATCAATTCACTAGTTTAATCGCACTAGTATTAGATTCAAACCCATCTTCTGCGAAAAAGGGTCCAAAAATGGTTCCTTTTTTTTTTGGGTTTTAAAATTTTAGAAGTCGTGTCTTGCACACAAAGATATCGGGTACAAAATTAGGGTTCGCCTTTAAGGAATGCACGATTCCCAAAAATATCACTTTTCTTATAACCGCCACCTTTCTTTCCTAATATTTCGGGATTTCCCATGACAAATCCACCCTCCTATCCTTCGGTGGAACACACGCTCTGGGACTGGTCTCATTTCCTTTGGATCGAGCTTTCCTTCTAGCCTTGATCATTCGAGCTTAGGTACTATTTATCTCTGTACTACTTGCTTGCTTGGCCCTCACCCTTTTACTTTCTTGTTAGATGCTGCAGAATTCGGGAAAGTGGTGGGGGTCAAAGTTCGCAATTTCCTATTCGCCAGTAACGCCGAGCCCAAAATCTCCTTTTACTCGGAACCAGCGCTTAATTTAGGAGCACGAACTGAGGTGTGAACAAGAGGACACTCGAGATCACTTCCGACGTCAGATAGACGAGTTTGAAGAAGGGAAAAGGAAAAGACTAAGGGTCGCCCTTCATCCAAATCCTGATACCGAGCCTGGACCGATCTCACTCGACCCTTTGCTTAAAGTGACAGTCGCCTTCAAACCAGGTGATCTACAATTTTCACTAATGGGGGAACCCTATACCTCACAGCCAATGAGGGAGTTTTTCGAGGCCGAGCATTATTGGAGCTCGATTACGTCATTGGGACAGATAACTGATATCCTGGCCCTTCATGGTATGGGATTATCAGGCTCAATAAGGTGTCGAGCCCTGGCCTCCCACGAATGAAGCTACCGCGCTCCAGGAGATGGAAATCCTGACAGCAAGCTGAGATACGCGACTTGGAGCTAGGAGGACATGAAGGCAGGGGCGATACTGCCTTTGAAGTCTTTTTTCAAAGACTTCATAGAATTTGTTGGGTTGGCCCCCTTCCAGCTCAACACCAATTCTTACAGGGTTCTGTCTGCCCTGAGGTCGCTATACCACGAGCTGAAGTGGGAAGGATCATCGCCAAAGGAGATCCTGTATCTCTTTTGTTTGAAAAGAAATCCCTCCCGAGCTCGGGGAGGGGACGGCTTCTACTACCTTTTAAGCTATCCGAAGGAAAAGAAGATGTTTGAAGATCTTCCCAATCATCCTACCGACTTCAGGAAGACCTTCTTCTGGACAGATGGCCTAGCCCTGTCTCGATTCTATTCATTTAGACGGATTCGTAAGTATTTCCACCTTCTTCTTTTTGTGCTTTAACTTTGCTTTAGGCTCGTGCTTAGCTAAAATGTGCTTAACTTTCCAGCCAACTATCATCGCCCCACTCCCACTGATGAGATAAAGGAGCGCAGAGAGACTCTGTTCCAACTTCCTTACGGCAGGAGATCCCTTTCCTATCTCCTGCATGAAGACAAGCTCCGGGCTTGTGGGCTCTTGGGCGAGGATCAGTCCACATCGAACTGCTCCAATAAAAAATATGACCGGTGGGAGCACGTGCCTCTACCAACGGACAACCTCCCCCCAAGGAGAGAGGCGAGGCCTCCGCCTCCAGTTCGTAAAAGGAGTCCACAATCAGGAAACGAGGCCAACGACGAGGCCTCAAGCTCGGGCTCGGATGAGCAAGGTACAGTCATCCTAAGCTCGAATATGCGGTCCCCCTCCTTATTAAAGCATAAACCTGATAGGTTAGTATTGTGTGAGGACGATAGGAACCATTTTTATGTATGGTCTTGGGTAGATGAACGGGTTAATAGGTTCGATACCTGGCTCGGGAAATACGACATCATGTATAGCCTGAACGAGGTATGGAATGGAATAGTCGTCCAATATGGGACCAACGACTATAGGGACCTTTCGAGGTTGACGTCCACCTATAGGGAATGTACTCCCCCGCCTCTTCTGAAGATGGGGGAATTTCGTGGTCGCCGAGCACAAGCTCGAGGGAGAGTTCCAGTTAGGTTTCTCTCCACTTGTCCTTTTATCCCATGTATGTTTGCATGATGCTGAGTTACTTTACTTTTTGATAACTCGTATTATGGCGTAACTGTGTAGGTGAGATGGACTCCGATCTTGACAACATCCTTGAGAGTGGCGGAGTCAAGAGGAGTAAGCGTCCCAGGGGGTCGCGAAAGACCGACCGGCCCGCCAAGGTCCTTAAGAGGACTGAAAAGGCACCTCCTCCACCATTTCCGCATGCCACGAGCTCCGCTGTGGAGCCAACTCCACAGGTCGGGGCATCCACTATGGTCGAGCCCCAACCTCCCATCATGGTTCACTCAACGCTCGACCCACCTCCGAAAAAACCCTCGACTTCCCTAACCCGCAAGTTGTCAGTTTCTACTCACGTTGATGAGTATGTAGTTGACAATGCTGCTGGACCTCATGGGGCTATGCTGAGCTCAGACATTCTATCTCGAGTGGGTCAGAGCTTTAGCGGTTTTGACGCTCCTCATTGGCAGTTTTTGAACAATGCCTGAGACTGCAACATACTTTACGAGAATAGACGCCTGAGACCGTCGAGCTCACTGCCACGGTAATTTTTCTTTTCTCGCTACTAGCTGTATTTATAGACGGTCCATATGCTAATGTTGATTTATTTTTATGCCAGGCTCTTGTTGTCTCTGCTCAGCTCAACTATAAACTGAATAATGAGATCCATTCAAGCAAGTCCTATGCTCAGGAGGCGAAGGATCTTCAGCTCAAACTGAGTGATGAGCTCAAGGCAACAAAGGCAAAGGTTGAGGCTGGAGACGAGGAGCTTAAGGCCAAGTTATCCGAGCTTGAGAAGCAGAACGCCAGGCTCGCAGAGCTTGAGAAGGAGAATGCTCGGCTCAAGGGGGTCAATGCCAAGCTCGAAGAAGATAAGGCCGCCACTTTTGAGATCATTGAGGGTGAAAAGGCTCATCTTCTTGAAGAGTTTAAGGAGAAAAAGGATCGGGGTGGTCGACCTGGCCATGTACAGAATATGGGCCAACAATGTCGACCTCGATACCAGCTTCTTAGGCCATCTTGAGGCGAAACTCGTAGCCAAATGGCAGGCTAAGCTTGAGAAGGAGGAGGTTGCTCGTGATGGCGCAGAGGGAGCTGGGGAGGAAGCTGATGCTGAGAAGGCCAAGGAGATTGCTCCTTCTCTTTAGATGATACCTCGGGGCTGCGCCCCTTTACTTTTGTAATTGTTTTCTTTTATTTTAATTCCCATGGGGCTAGTACAATTTTTCTTTCTTTTTGACTTCCTTTTATTATATATGCTGTACATTTCTCGGGTTGAAATATTTTCCACATTTTATATCAAAGAGTCATATATGCATGTTTAATCACACAAACATAGTTTGGATTTAAGCTCGAGGTTCAATGCATTCATGCACAGTTTGCTCGAATTATCCGCTTCCGATCTCGTTATTTGTCAAGGTCGGATATTACTTTAACCATGCACCCGAAAGTACTTGTATGGTGTGTAATGCAAACGGTTTAGTTATATCTTACTTTTTAGTTACTTTTTCTCATCCTCGTTTAGCTCTCCGAGGTTATGAGGTCGAAACTATTATTTTGCAAGAAACTCCAGCCTCGATCTCGGCTTATTCGAAGTGGGTTATGCTCCAACTTACTGCCGATTAGTTTTAGCTGGTTTGTTCCAAACCTATTAAGGTCGTGTTAGGTTTGTAATCCATACACTTACATTTTAATCTAGTTTTCGTATTTGGTTACATCCAAACATTTTTTTCTTTTTGCCAGTTTGGTTATATCCAAACTTATCTTTTTTCGAGCACTTGGTTATTTCCAAATACTTGTGTACTTTTGACAGTTTGGTTATATCCAAACTGTTTTAGCTCGCGTATATGGTTACGTCCAAACACTTATGTGCGTTTTGTATATGCTATTTTATTTTTTCAATCTGGTGGTATATGTGCCACTAATGCCCACTTAATATCCCATGAGTGAGAACATAGGTTATTAAATTAAGAGAGATTGCAAAAAATACAGCATATTCGAAATCAACCTTTATTTGACAAAATCCAAAAATAGAAAAATAGTACAGATAAACAAGCATGGTTACAAGCAACATCCTTCCTATACTATTGATAGTAAGGTCGTAGGTGTTCGCCATTCCATGCTTGTGGTACTAGACTTCCATCCAATCTCGCCAACTTGTAAACACTGGGTTGGATGACTAATTCTATTTGGTAGGGTCCTTCCCAATTTGACCCGAGCACGCCAGCTGTTGGATTCCGTGTTGCCAAGAATACACGCCTTAGCACTAAATCTCCCACACCGAATTTTTGATCCCGAACTCTTTTGTTGAAGTACCGGGTAGCTCGCTGTTGGTATGCAGCATTTTTTAGTTGAGATTCATTCCTTCTTTCTTCGATTAGGTCAAGAGTTTCTTCGAGCTGAGAGTGGTTCGAGGCTTGATCATAAGAGAGGGCTCGAATTGTGGGAATTTCGACCTCAACTGGTAACATAGCCTCGCAACCGTACGCCAAAGAGAACGGGGTATGTCCTGTTGATGTACGGGTCGTAGTCCTATATCCCCATAGGACTTGGGGAAATTCTTTGGGCCATCTTCCTTTAGCTTCTTCCAACTTTTTCTTCAGCGAACTTTTTAGAGTCTTGTTCACAGCTTCGACATGGCCATTCGCCTGAGGATGGGCCACTGACGAAACTCTTTATTATTCCATTTTTTCACAAAAGTTGGTAAACAGATCGCTGTCGAACTGGGTTCCGTTATCAGACACAATCTTCCTTGGCATCCCATATTGACATATGATGTTTTTCACCACAAAGTCAAGGACTTTTTTGGAGGTTATTGACGCCAAAGTTTCAGCTTCTGTCCACTTCGTGAAGTAATCTACGGCGACTACCGCGTACTTTACTCCGCCCTTGCCAGTCAGGAGAGAGCCTATGAGGTCGATTCCCCATACCGCAAATGGCCATGGGGAGGTCATCATAGTCAGTTCGGATGGTGGAGCTCGAGGAATCATGGCGAATCGTTGGCACTTATCACACCTTTTCACATAGTCGAACGAGTCAGACTTGATGGTAGGCCAGAAGTATCCTTAGCGTATGATTTTCTTGGACAGGCTATGCCCCCCAATATGATCTCCACAGAACCCTTCATGAATTTCTTCTAAGATTCTTTTAGCTTCGGGAGGGGTCACACACCGAAGTAGTGGCATGGAATATCCTCTTCTATATAGCCTTCCATCTATAATGATATAACGAGGGATTTAATACATCAACTTTTGAGCCTTGGTCCGTTCTTTCGGAAGGATGTCGGTCTCAAGATATTCAATTATCGGAGTCATCCAGGTAGGCTCGGAATCGATCATACACACGTCTTCCTGCTCTGGCTCGTTAATACTAAGTACTGAGAGGTGTTCAATCGGTACGACATTCAGTTCGTCATTCTCGGTAGAGGTAGCGAGCCGGGCTAAGGCATCCGCATTCAAGTTTTATTCTCGGGGGACCTGTTCTATCGCATAGAACTCGAAATGTTCCAACTGATTTTGCCTTTTCCAAGTATGCTGCCATTCTTGTACCACGAGTCTGGTATTCTCCCAAAATTTGGTTAACCACTAGCTGGGAGTCGTTGTAGCAATGTATTGCTTTAGCTTTGAGCTCTTTGGCTATACGAAGTCCCACCAGTAAAGCCTCGTACTCGGCCTCGTTATTTGATGTGTTGAAGTCAAATCTCAAGGCAGAATGAAATTTGCTTCCTGCAGGAGTGATCAAAATTACTCCTTCCCCCGATCCATTTTCATTATATGACCCATCAACGTAAGGTTTCCACAGCTTGTGGGCCGGGGTTATAACTTCATCGTTGGTCATGCCAGTACATTCCACTATGAAGTCTGCTAAGGCTTGCGCCCTAATGGTCATCCTTGGATGATAGGTGATCTCGAATTGCCCGAGTTCAACTGCCCATTTAAGAAGTCGACCTGAAGCTTCCGGCTTTGACAAGACTTGTCTTAGTGGTTGATCAGTTAGTACATGGATAGGGTGCACTTGAAAGTAGGGTCGAAGTTTTCGAGATGAGTGAATTAAGCTGAGAGCTAGCTTCTCCATCAAGGGATATCTCGATTCTGCCCCCAGTAACCTTTCACTGACGTAATACACGGGCCTTTGCACCTTTTCTTCCTCTCGTATGACGACTGCACTTATGGCGTGCTCGGTCGTAGCAAGATATAAGTACAAAACTTCTCCCGTAATAGGTTTTGATAGTATAGGGGGTTCTGTAAGGTGTTTCTTGAGTTCCTGAAAAGCCAACTCGCATTCCTCTTTCCATTAAAACTTCTTGCCTCCCCTCAATAGGTTGAAAAATGGAAGACAACGGTCTGTAGATTTTGATATAAACTTACTTAATGCCGCCATCCTGCCTGTCAAACTCTGGACATCTTTGTGTTTTTGAGGTGAAGGCATATCGATCAAGGCCTGGATCTTATTCAGATTAACCTCTATTCCTCGAGCATTTACAATGAAACCTAGGAATTTTCATGAAGAAACTCCGAAAGAGCACTTCTGAGGGTTAAGTTTCATGTTATATTTCCGGAGCATGGCGAAGCATTCTTCGAGGTCATCAACATGGTTATTGTTAAGTTGAGATTTGACTAACATATCGTCAACATAAACTTCCATGTTGTTCCTTATTTGCTCGGAGAACATCATGGTCACGAGCCGCTGGTAAGTGGCTCCAACATTTTTGAGCCCGAATGGCATGACATTATAACAATACAACCCTTTATCTGTTATGATGCTCGTATGTTCCTGGTCAGGAGCATGCATGGCAATCTGGTTATATCCAGAATAGGCATCCATAAATGACATTAGTCCATGTCCTGCCGTGGCGTCCACGAGCTGGTCAATCAGTGGTAAAGGAAAGTAATCCTTAGGACAGGCCTTGTTGAGGTCTAAGTAGTCAATGCAGGTTTGCCATGTCCCATTAGGCTTTAGGAACAGTACCGGATTGGCTACCCAATCAGGGTAAAAGGCATCCCTAATGAATCGGTTTGCCTTTAACCTGTCAACTTCCTCTTTTAGGGCCTTTTTCCTATCGTCATCCAGTTGTCTTCGCTTTTGTTGCTTCGGCGGGAAGCTTTTATCGATATTTAGCGCGTGGCTCACTATATTTGGACTTATTCCCACCATGTCCGAATGTGACCACGCGAAGACATCCTGGTTTTTCTTCAAAAAGAAAATTAATTGCTATTTAGTTTCTTCCTGGAGGTTTTTCCCGACCTTTACCATTTTCAGGGGGTCTGATTCTTCGAGCCTGACTTCTTCGAGCTCTTCTAATGGTTCGAGATCAGCTCTTTCCTCCACTCTTGGGTCGATTTCTTCATCTATCTCCAAGATTGTCCTGTCTTTATTCTGAATAATGACGAGCGTTTGTGCGCCTACCTACTTCTTTCCCCTCATGGAAATGCTGTAGCATTCCCTCCCGGCCAACTGGTTTCCCTTCAATGTCCCGATGCCACTAGAAGTCGAGAACTTGATGGCCAAATGCCTTACAGATGAGACTACCCCCAGCCCTACTAGGGCGGGTCTCCCGAGCAGAACGTTGTAGGCTGATGGCAGGTCCACTACCACAAACTCCATCATCTTGGTTGCTGAGACAGGATAGTCTCCCAAGGTTACAGAGAGTTCAATGGACCCCATACAGAAAATCTCCTCCCCTGAAAAACTGTACAAGGTCGTTGCACAAGCTTTTAGGTCTCGAAGCGCGAGTCCCATCTTTTCTAAGGTGGCCTTATAGAGAATGTTCACTGAGCTCCCATTATCAATGGGAACTCGGTGAACTCTCTTATTCACAAGCTGGAGAGTGATGACCAGTGGGTCATTGTGGGGAAATTAAACATGGGACGCATCGTCCTCAGTAAAGGTTATCGGCTGAGATTCAATCTTTTGGCACTTTGGAGCTCTAGGTTCGGGTTCATAAGGGGACCCGTCCCCAGTTTTTAGCTCGTTCACGTAACGCTTTTGGGCATTCTTACCCGATCCTGCGAGATGAGGCCCGCCCGAGATGGTTATCATATCTTCTCCATCAAATGGAAGGGGCCTATCTTCTTCTCTAGCTTGGGAATTATTGTTTTGAGTAGGTACCGGCGCAGCTGCCCTCTGGCTAGTAGAAGCCTGATTATTATTCTGGTTCCTGACATACTGTCTGAAGTATCCTCTCGAGATCAGTCCTTCGATCTCGTCCTTCAACTTCCTGCATTCATTAGAAGTGTGCCCAGTATCTCTGTGAAATCGACAGTACTTGCTGGAGTCTCTCTTGGACTTCTAATTTCTCATGGGGTCTGGATGCCTGAAAGGGACCTGGTTTTCATTAGCCAGGTATATATTCTCCTGAGACTCGTTGAGCTCGGTGTACACTTTGTACACGGAGAAATACATTTCCCCTTTCTTTTTCTTTCCCCTTTCCGCCTCGGGGTTACTTCCTTCGTTTCCTTTTGGAAGGGTTTTCTGCAGGAGGTTTTGAAGCTGATGGGTCTGCCGAGGTCAAGGTAGAGTTTATGTTTATCATTGTAGTTACGGGCTGAAAGGTCATATTCAGTGTTGACCTCGCCTCCTCTACATTGACAAACCTCTGAGCTCGCCTATTAAACTCGGTTAAGGACCTCACAGATTTTCTCTGCATATCATCCCAGAGAGGACTTCCCGGCATTACCCTAGCTTGGACAGCCATTAGATGACCGCTGTCATCCACATTTCGAGCTCGGGAAACCTCCAGATTAAACCTTGTAAGGTAGCTTTTCAACGTTTTGCCTGGTTGTTGCCGAACGTTGGTCAGAGTTGATGCCTCAGGTCTTACCCCGATCATGGCTCTAAACTGTTTCTTGAAATCCTTTGATAGCTGATCCCAAGAAGTGATTGAATGTCTTTTATATTTCTCAAACCAACTTTTTGCTTGTCCTGTAAGTGATGCTGGAAATAACATGCATCTGAGCTCGTAACCCACATTACTTGCTCTCATTATGGTGTTAAATGTACTCAGATGACCATACGGGTCGGACTTCCCTTCAAAAGGTGGGACATGAGGAATCTGAAACCCTTGAGGAAACGATGTGTTGGAAATATGGGGAGCGAATGGTTCGAGATCCTCATCAGAATCCTCATCCCGACTCTGACCTCGCTCATTCTGCAAGAGCCTAAAGGCCCTTTCCAGTTGATCAATTCTTTCTTGAACCACGTCCGCAGGGGGTCTTGCCTGAAATTGGCTATCATTGATCACAATTCCAGGCTCGAGCCTTCACAGGGGATCTTTGCACCCATTTAGGCGATCTCTCAGGTCCGGGTTCGATGGATTACCACTACCCCGATTTTGATTCAAGTGTTCCCGCAGGTCGGAGTGGTTCCTATGGTTTCCAGTATTTCTTCGACCCTTATCATACATGCTGACTGATCTAGTGTCTCCTAAGTCGTCACTGGCGAGGCTTGTGGCATGATTATTCCGAGATGGATCTCTTTCATGCTGCCTCGTCTCTGCAATGCGAGACCGAGACATTTGGCTTCTCATAGGCTGGGCGTCTCTCCGTTCCCTCGCAGCTCCTCTATTACCGTGTTTCCCTCCTACCCGCCCTTCCTCATTACCCTGAGTTGGCCTCTCGCTCTTTCGAGAAGGTGAGAGATATCTTATTGGCGATGGAGGGAACAGTATGGGTGACAGTGGCTGCCACCCATTCCGGGGTCTATATGGTCCCGAGTTCGCTCGCGCTGGCTCGGTGGTATTCTGCGGGTTGCCAGGAGTCTGAGTCCGAGCCTCTGCAGGGGCTCGGTTATTCCCAGTTTCTGCTGGTAACTCTACACTCGAGTTAACCGGAGCTCTAGCTCGAGTGTTTCTATGGGGTCTCGAGGGAGCAGGTTATTCTGCCGATGGTGGAGGTTGCTCCGTTCTCCTTGTGGCAGCGTTTTTTCGAGGTCGCCCACGAGGCCTGTGGAGAGGAACATGAACGTCCCGCGGAGGTGGGGCTTGGTTCTCATGCGGCGGTTGAGGCTGAGCTGCCTGGGCCTCCGTAGCTAACCTAGCCAACTCCTTGTTCCGCTTCTTGGCCTCAGCCAACTATTTTCTTAACTGTCGGTTTTTCAAGTTCCACAATGGGGACGTACCGTTCGAGATTATAGTACATATCCTCATCGTCCCTGGGAGCCGGAGGTGCTGGAGGTCCTCGAGAATCGGAGGACTCACTTCTCTCTTCAAGTTCTAGATTTACCATTGACTGCTTCCCAGGGCGTCGTGGATAGTTTTCTTCAGGAATATTCTGATCATTTGCGGCCATAGCTATTCAGGGATTGTACTACTTAAGGCTCTCAATGAAAGCACCAAACTGTTGACGCCGTTTTTCGTCAACTTATAATGTAGAGCACGTAAACAAGAAAACTATGGAAAAGATGAATAATACAATAGAACAATGGGGATTTTTTACGTGGTTCAACAGTTAACTCTGCCTAGTCCACGAGTCTTTTTTATTAGGACTTTTGAGCTTTCTGGAAATCCTTCAGGGATGAATTCTCCAGAAATTCTCTCAAGATCACAAAAATTCGGTCCTTTTCAAGTGTTCCTGACCTCTCTATTTATAGAGGGTTCTTAGAGTTCGTTCCCACATATTTCGGGAGGATACTCAATTTATTAATAATAACATTATATTTCGTAACTCCTATATACAAGGAAATGTCCCCTGAAGACCCGGGGGCGTATAACCGACTAGTTAATATCCCTTTATTGTAGGAAAGTTACAACAATAAATATCTCTTGAATGCATGGACTGCGTCTCATCAGATGACTCACTAAGCCGTTCGAGGTCAGCAATCAGCATCATGTCAGTCTAGGTCTCTGAGTAAATTACGAGTTGTATTACTTTCCCCAAGACCAGCTTGGAGCAGGTAAATACCACCGAGGCCGCCTCATTTCGGGCTCACACCCATGCCAAGCTCGGGCCACTTTGATCCGAGGATACCCGACAATGGATATACTTCGATGTTATGTCTTTCGAGCTTGGAAATGACTTCGAGGCTACCTATCTTCAAGGTTGCCACCTTGCTTCGAGGGTTTGGCGTCTAGATCATGAACATGTATTTTAGCTATCGCGAGCTCATACCTGACGAATCCAGCTTTCGAGGTCACGACCTCAGGTCTTGAAATCTGGGTGTAATAGTATATATTTTAATTTTGGCTCTTATTTGTATTTTTTGATAACTATTATATATGTATATATTTGTGTTGGTGTGTATAAATTGAAGGAGAGAAAGGGAACATTGAAGCATAATAGGAAAATTACAACAAGGTATTTTTTTATTTGATTATGTTGTCTTAATTAGTTTAATTTAGTTGATAAAAAAATATATTTATATTTGAAATGTTTGAAAAAATAGTAATAATATGTGTTTAGGTATTATTAGTATCATTATTTATTTCAAAAATTTTATTGTGAATGTGTGTAGAAAATAATATGTATTTAGTGTTATTAATATATTTGTAGAAAAATATATTGTGAATATGTGTATAAAATGTACAATATATTGTCAATGTTATGGGAATTTTCTGAATGTCATTTGCAAGCTTTAAAATTTTTGGGATAGCTTAGAATATACACCTTTTGCTGCCGAAATTTTGGTAGAGTTAGGGGACTAAATAAATAATTAAATAACAAATAAAATTTTGAATAATTTGAATTAACAAAATAAATTAAAAAATTAGATAAATAATTTAATTTAATATTAACAAATTTTATTATTAAAAAATTAGATAAATAATTTAATTTCATATTAAAAAATTGAATTTAGTATTAACAAATTTAATATTTTTAAATAAATTAAAATGTTATAATTTAATCTAATATTAACAAATTTGATAATTTAAAAATAAATTAAAAAATTAGATAAATAATTTAATTTAAGATTAACAAATATAATAATTTAAAAATAAATCATTCATATATTAAAATTTTTAAAAATAATATTTGTTAATTTAATATTCATTTGTTTCATGAAAAATTAAGTTTGATAATTTTTTTTTACAATAATCTTAGTAATATAACAAAGTAATAATAAACTTAATAAATGATAAATAATTATGAAAAATCTTGACAAATTTAAAAACTAAGAATGGAAATAATTACCTATAATTAATTTTAATTATATTTAATTAAACAACAATTAAAATAAAAATTAATAATAATCATAACTATAATAATATTCTTAGTAAATGCAGTTGTAATTATTAAAGAACATTTAACCTTAAAGATTATAAAATAAGACCTTGTAAACCATCATATATATGATTGGGTGGTTATTATCATATAGTGATAATTGTTATTATTTCTAATAACAAAAAGTCATAGACATACATCTAGTGGATGCCTTGGGGATAACAATCTGAGTCAATGTATTTATCTAGTATTCCTCATTTTTAGAAACATCTTAAAATAATGGGGAGTAGTAGATTTCTGCTTACTATCTACAAGGGATCCGCTAGGTCGGAATAGGGTAGGTTAGAGTTCGGAATAAAAAAAAATAATTATAATATGAATTCAATAAAACCATAAGACTTTGCAAGACATCATAAAATGTGTTGAGAAAATATTTAATTTGGTTGATTTTCTCTTTGGTGATAAAATTTTATGACGAAATATATGTGTAGAAAAATGTATAATATATTGTCAATGATCTCTGAATTTTTTGAATGTCATTTGTAGGCTTTTCAATTTGTGGGATAGCTTAGAATATAGATGTTATGCTGCCGAAATTTCGGTAGAGTTAGGGGACTAAATAAATAATTAAATAATAAGTAAAACTTTGAATAATTAGAACTAACAAAATAAATTAAGGAATAAATTAAAAAAATTAGATAAATAATTTAATTTAAAATTAACAAATTTGGTAATTTAATTTAATATTAACGAATTGTAGTGCACCAAATATTTTTTTTTTTAGATTATTTAAATTTTTGTGATTTATTTTATTTAAATGTTAAGTGTGATGAATTGTTTTATTTAAGTGTTGTTATTTTATTTAGTTGATTATTTGTTTTATTTGATAGTTTATTATTTTATTTAATTGTTAGAATTGTTTGGTATAATCTTTTGAATTTAAATTTGTTAATTGTTTGTTTGGTTAATTAATTTAATAAGTGAATAATTGTGTAACATGTTTATTTTACTATTAGTGTTACATTTTAAATAAGTGTGACAATTGATGTGATTATGTGAGATTTGGTTGAATGCACTAAGGTGCATGGTAAATAGTGATGCACCCTAGTGATTTAGTGTGTGCTAGTGCATGGTAGAATGGTACACATGTGTAGATTTTCTACACACTTTATATTTCCTTATTTTAGATTTTATTTTAATTAATTTATAAAAAAAAGAAAAGAAAAGAAAAAGGGAAATGGAGAGGTTTGGACGTGTGAACCTAAATGGGAAAGGAAGATTGAGATTTTTATTGTATTTGGGTCAATTATAGTTATCATCTTATTTCCATAATTTTTTTTAGATAAAATAAATTAAAAAAAAAAAGAGATAAGGTGATAATGTTATTTTGGGAAAGGAAGTGACCATCTTTATTTTTCCACCTATTGTGATATAATTAGATAAATATGAATTAAGACAAATCTTGGAAGAGAATAGGAAAGTTACCTTTTTCTTTTATTGAGTCATTATGGGAAAATTAGGATAAAGAGGGAATGGGAAAAATGGAAGAGCATTATGCTCTTGGGGCTGCCGAATTATAGAGAGAAGAGAGAGAGAGAGAGGGCGTGACCTAGAGAGAAAAGGAGGAGAAGAAAGAAAGGAAGAAGAAGAAGAAAAAAGGGTTCAAGCTAGGGTAAGGTTTTTGGTTGTTTTCCTTATGATTAATCTAGTATTATTATTGGGTTGTATCTAACCTTGTTCATCTTCTTCTTCATCTTGATTATTCAAAATATACAACCCCCTAGGGTTTGAACAAGGAGGTTATTGGACTCTTGGTTGGATTTGATTCTTGATTTTCTATCAAGAAGAGGTATTCAAATCCCTCCCTAAATTTTTCTGATGGTTTTGATGAATAGATTATTAGAGGGATTATGGTTAAAGGGGATTCATGTTTTGGGTAGAAAAAAAATGGGTACTTTGTGTTCTTGATATCTTGTTGATAATAAGTTGTTTGATTTGCATGAAGGGTATCGTGGTTTAATGTATAAAAGGGTTATGATGTTGATTTTTCTATGTATAATGATTAGTGGTAATTTATGAATGCAAATATGGGGTTTCGGCCTAGGCATACCTAAGGATTATCTTGATATTTTGTTTGATGTTGTATGATTTTCAATATATTAGATCCATGTTTAAGGACCTATGTAATATGGGTAAAATGATAATTGGCAATCTTGATATTTGGATCTATGAAATTTTGATAGGATGCATGTTATATTGTGAAGGGATAAGTTATAAGATGCATGAAAATAATGATAGAAACATGTTAGGTTAACATAAAGGCATATGTAATTTTCAAGTTTCTCAAATCAAGGAGAAGGCGTGTGATATTGCTCTCTCTCTTCCCATGGGTCGGAGGAGGAAAGTTCTATCGAAGCCGACGGTGGTCTCCGATGAGGCATTAGGGGAGGTTAATTCGTCGAATGTAGAAGCAACAGTTGAGACAATTAATGTGGAGGAATTTCATGAACCTTGTGCTGAGTTAGAGCTAGACCGTGGAGGTGAGGGGATTGATGAAGGGTTTTCTTTCCGTTCAGCACCTCGAGCAGAGAACTGGGCAGAGGAGGTTGAGGGTAATGACTTTCAGAACTCGGCTAAAGAAGTGTGGAGCAAATTCAAGGCGAACCAGGTTCTTACTCCCTCGACTAAACTGGATTTTGCTGAACCTATGATGGTTGGTGATCAGGTTGTAGCTAGGCTGGATCTGGAAGAGGTAGAGATTGAGGCTTCTTTTTGGAGGAATGCCATTGTTTGTATTGTTCTAGGTGCCAACCCTCCTTTTCGAGTTTTTGAGGGCTTCATCAAACGTATTTGGGGAAATCTGGGGATAGATAAAATTGTTCGTATGCATTCAGGCTTCACGCTGGTTAATTTCAAGGATGAGGCCACTCGAGATCTGATTCTGGAAACAGGGGTTATTCACTTTGACCGAAAACCTGTTGTTCTTCGCCCTTGGACCACTGATTTAGACTCGGTTAGAATGGTGAAATCTGTCCCGGTTTGGATTCGCTTGAATGGATTGGGATTGCAATATTGGGGTAAGAAGAGCCTCAGTGCGCTGGTGAGTAATATTGGCAAACCCATCATGGTGGACAAGGTGACTCAGAATAGAGATATGGTGAAATATGCTCGGATTTTGGTTGACATGGAGATTTCGGATCATCCGCCTAAGAGCATTGCTTTTATTAATGAAAGAGGCCAGTTAGTTGAGCAATTGGTAGAGTATGAATGGCTCCCATCTAAATGTGCTGCTTGTGCTCAGTTAGGACATATAGTGGCTGACTGTAATAAGGGGAAAGGAGGCATTTGGTTGAAGAAAACAACTGATCTTAAAGGAGAAAAATCTGAGCAAGTAGTTAATGGTTCTGAAGGTGCTAAACAGCAAGTTGGTGCTGAATGTTTAGATCACAGTGAGCCAGTTAGAGTAATTCTGGATAAGGGAAGTAGGAAGGATCCTTTTTGTAAGGGATCTGATTTGAAGGAGAGTACTATAGACCAGAATGTTCAGGGACCTGAATTGAAGGTGAGATCTATAGACCAGAACGTTCAGGGATCTTCGGACATTGGAGGTTCCTGGTCTACTCTTAGAAGACGTGGGTCTAAAAAGGTTGTGGTTGCTCTTAATAAGTCTGTAGTTGCTCCTAACACAGCTAATATCAGTAATGGCTATACTGTGTTACAGGAGACAGGGGGAGGGTCTAAGGGTACTAAATTTTCCTCATTAGATTGATGGAAGTGTGTAATTTGATTGGGTGGAATGTGAGGGGTATGAATAAAAAAGATAAACAAAAAGCTATTTTAGATGTCTGTAAGGAGAATAAAGTTGGGTTTGGAGCTTTCTTTGAAACGAAGGTGAAACATGAGAAGATTCAGGAAATCTTTGGGAATAATTGTCAAGACTGGGACTACTTTTCTAGTTCCATTATCTCTGGAAGGATATTGATTATTTGGCAAGCTAAGTTTGTTCAGGTGGATGTTTTATTTGAGGACCCCCAACTTGTCCACTGTAGAGTCAAAGTCAGTGGGCAAAAGGACTTGTTCCTTGCTACAGTAGTGTATGGTAGCAATTCCATGGATGACAGGAAATCTCTTTGGGACAAGCTTGCTAATATTAGGCATCCGAACTGTCCTTGGATCATTTTCGGGGACTTCAATGCTATGTTTAGCTTTCATGATAGGATTGGAGGGCGTCAGCTTTTAGCTAGAGACATTATTGATGCTCAAGATTGGTTGGCTTTAGGCCAAGTAGAAGAATTTCATTGCTCTGGTTCGCATTTTACGTGGTCCAATAAGCAAGATTTGGGTGACCGGATTTTTTCTAAACTTGATAGGGTGTTTACTAATGATGCTTGGCTGGTTTCTTTTCCTAAGACAACAGCTTGTTTTAAGTGGGATTTTGTCTCTGATCACAGTTATTGTATTATCAAGAACCAGGAGCTAAACAAAGTTGGGTACATGCCTTTTCGTTTCTGCAATCATTGGTTCCATTACAGTGTTTTTAAAGAGGTAGTCTTGAGAAGTTGGTATTCAATGACTGGTCCGGAAGGGAATCTGATTCAAATTGTTAAGAAACTGCTGAGAGTGAAACATGAGCTGAAGAGGTTTAATCGAGAGGAGGTAGGCAATGTTGTGTTGGATTACAAGCTTGCCAGGGAGGAGCTTAGCGTGGTTCAGGAGATGTTAGCTAAAAATCCTTCTAATATTTCTGTGCATTTAGCTGTTAGCCAAGCTCAGCAGAGCTTCTTTATCAAGCAGAAGAGGTATGCGTGTTTCCTTAAGCAACATAGTAAGGTTAACTAGGTGGTCTTTAGTGATGAGAATTCTAAATATTTTCATGCTGTCATGAGGAAAAGAAGGCTTGAAAACAGAATTACTTCTTTTTCTTCTGATGCCAAAACTGAAGATGACTATGGGAAAGTTGTCAATCATTTTTTGTCCCATTTTAAGCAATTTATGGGGAGGAGGAGCTCGGCTACTATGGAGATGGATCTTGATTGTATGAACCAGGGGACTATCCTTTCAGTGGAGCAACAAGTGAGACTTATTAGACCTTTCAGCAAGAGAGATGTTAAAAAGGCTATGTTTAGCATCCATTCCTCTAAAAGTCCTGGTTTGGACGGTTTTGGTTCAGGTTTCTTCAAGGGTCTTTGGGGTGTCATTGGTGATGAAATATCTTATGCTATCTTAGGCTTCTTCAAGGATGGTTTCTTACCTTATTCCTTGAATGAAACGGTGATCTCTCTTATCCCTAAGGTAGCTGACCCTAAATCGGCTATTGACTACAGGCCTATTGCGTGTTGTAATACCCTTTATAAGTGTATTTCGAAGCTGCTTTGCTTTAGGATTGCGGAGGTGCTCCCTTTTCTAGTTCATAGCAACCAAGGGGCCTTCATCAAGAATAGGAACCTTGCTCATAATATCATGATTTTTCAGGACCTTCTAAAAGGGTATACTAGGAAGAATATTTCAGCCCGCTGCATTATGAAGATTGATCTCAGTAAAGCCTATGATACCGTTGACTGGCTTTTTGTGGAGAAGTTGCTTCAGAGTTTATGTTTCCCATCTAGATTCATAAAGTGGGTCATGATTTGTCTTAAAGGTACGAGTTACAACCTCCTTATGAATGGAAGGCTTCAGGGTTCGTTCAAAGGGGAAAAAGGGCTTCGTCAAGGTGACCCTATTTCGCCTCTGTTATTTGTGCTTATTATGGAGTACCTTACTAGACTTTTGGCTCTCAATGCAAGTAGAAAAGGCTTCGGGTTCCACCCTTTGTGCAAGCAGCTTCGCTTAACTAACCTGTGCTTTGCAGACGATTTAATCATTTTTTGCAAAGGTAACTTCAGCTCGGTGAGTTTGATTCATGATGCCTTTCAGCGTTTCTGTGATTCTTCTGGTCTTTCAGCAAACAAAGCTAAATCGAGTATCTTTTTTGGAGGTGTTAAAGATGATACTAAATTCAAGATTCTTGAGCTATTGCAAATGGATGTTGGTACTTTTCCTCTGAAGTACTTAGGTGTGCATCTCAGGCCTACGAAATGGAAAGCTGCTGATTGTGGGGTGATTTTGGACAAACTTCACAAGAATCTCAACTGCTGGTCGAGTAGGAACCTTTCCTTTGCAGGGCGGGCTCAACTTATTCATTCAGTGCTGCTTGGTATTCAGAACTTCTGGATGAGCATATTCATCTTGCCTTCCAAAATAACTGCTGCTATTGACAAATGTTGTCGTGATTTCCTTTAGGGTTCGAGAGGGAACAGGAGTAAGTTTCATCTCCCGTCTTGGGAGAAGGTGTGTCTTCCGAAATTGTTGGGTGGCATTGGCTTTCGTGAAGGAAAGAAGTGGAATGTTGCTGTGATGGCTAAATACATATGGGCCTCTTCGAAAAAGCAAGATTGTCTGTGGGTTAAATGGATAAACTCCATCTATCTGAAAGATCATTCTATATGGAGTGTCCCTGTTAAGCAGGATATGAGTTGGTACTTCAAGAAGCTGCTCAAAGTTAGACAGTCTACTGATATTCATTCTTTGCAGCTGGCTGAAAAGGGAGGGAAATTCAGAGTTAAGAAGTTTTATATGTCCTTGCTATCTGCTCAAAGAGCTTTATATGCTGAGACGGTTTGGAACAAATTTATTGTGGCCAAGCATAGATTTATATATTGGCAATTTTTTAACTCCCAGTTACTGACCAGAGATCATCTGAGCCGATTTATCACTATCAGTTCCTCTCTTTGCCCAGTTTGTGACCTGGTTTTAGAATCACATAGTCATCTATTTTTGGACTATCATTTTGCCCGTAGACTGTTTGGGGATATTAGTAGTTGGCTTGGGATCGTTAGGTGGCCGTCTTCTCAGGTGGAGCTCCAGGAATGGTGCCTTTCTGCTACAAGAGATTTGCAGCACCAGATTGTCAATGCTGTTTATGCAGCTTCCTTGTACTTCATTTGGAAAAACAGAAACAATTCCATTTTTGAATTAGCTTGTTATAACATTAGCAGTGTTAGCTCTCAAATTAGGAATGTTGTTAAATGTAGACTATCGGGTTTGGGTCTTCTTAGAGCTAGTAAAATGGACAGTTACTTGATTAATATTGTAGAGGGCTGGTAGCTGTTTTGCTGTGAGTTCAGTGGCTGTTTGTGAGCTACTGTGCTCTCTGGTTCAGCAGTTTGTTTTTGTACTGCTTTGTATTTGTTGGTATTGAATAAAGTTTTCTTCTTTGTTCAAAAAAAAAAAAAAACATAAAGGCATATGTGAATATGGTGCTTATGAATTAATGTGTGTTATTGTTATTGTTAGTGTTTTGTTGGATTTCATGTGTAGATTCAATGGAATAGAAAAAAAAAATGGTTTTATAAGATTTCATGTGAATATGCTAGTAATATTAGAATCATGTATATAATAAGAGTATGATGAGATTTTGGACATGTATGATTTTATGTGAAATTTTTGGGATAAAAGATGAGTTTCATGAGGAATTAAGCTTGCTGTTTTTTTGTAAATAATTGGGTAAAAGTTGATAAAAAGATGATTTGCATGCATAAGTAATGTTCTTGATGTTAAGTTAATTTTATGAAATTAAAAAGGGGATTTTAAGTCTTATTAAAATGATATTTTACTCAAATAATTACCTACAGAATTTTTATTGAATTTTTGAGAAATATGAGCTTTTAAATTGAATATGGTGATTTTTAATGATAAAAAATAGTTGCTGGAATTTTTGTAAGAAAATATGAAGTGAGTTTCACTAAAATGAATTTGATGAGTTTTTGGAATAAATTATTTTTCCTAAGTTATGGTAATATTGAAAAATTGTATTTTTAATGGTATGAATGCATATTTTGAGAAGTTATGATTTTTCCTTTATTTTGATTGAGAAAAATATTTAGATTCTATTTATTTGTGATTTTTGAAGAAAATAAATGGTGGCTGAAAGTTTGTTTTAAAAATGTTAAAAATTGTTATTTAATTGTCACATATGGATTTATGCTACATAAAACCAAGTCTTAAATAATTTAAATAAAAATGTATTTTCCACACTTAAAAATATATTTTTCACATCATTTATGTAACACAATGATAAAATTTATTTTTCTAAAGAAACATATTAAAAATATGCATTTTAATTAAATCCAAGCTTTTTGGTTAATTCTTTGTAATTTGAGATTTATAAATGAAATTGTCACATATTTTATTTTTAAGCTAAAATAAAATAATGTTTTGAGAAATTTAATCAACTTAGAAATTTTTAAGAAAAATAACGCATGTAATATGTCTATTGATTTTAAAATAATAAAAGTAAGAAATGTAGAATTATCGTTTTTGAAAACGTCTCTATTACGCAATGTTCCCACGTATGCATGTTACATGCAACTCCACTTTTACGTCCAAAATTATGTTTATTATTCAACTATGTGGTTTTTATAAAACGATCATGCATGTAAAATGGGTAAAACGAGCATTATTCTTTTCATGGCTTTATGTGTAAAGTTAAGAATAATTGCATGTTATGTGTAACGGTTGTTATGTGTGCATGGCCCATGCACACATGAGTTGTATGGAATGGCAAAATAGTAATTTTATGAACCTAAGAAGTGTTATTTTGATTATGATATAGGCTCGTTGAAAGATTGTGAAAATTCTTAGCTTGCACCTGAGGTAAGGAAGTTAGATAGATTCTATGATTTTATGCTATGAATGGTAAGACTGTTGTATGAAAGAATTGTTATGAATTATGAATGCCATAACGTGATGATATGTTGAATGTGATATGTGTATGGATGTTAGATACATCAAACCAGTTACGATGTCAGATACATCAAACAGAATACGATGTTAGATATATCAAACAGATTACGATGTCAGATACATCGAACGAGTTACTAAGGACATTGAGACGTAACTCCTAGGGCGGACACGCCGAGGTTATTCAAGGACCAGTGATCTCCTGTTTACCTCATAGGGTGACATGGACAACTAGCGATCCATGCTCATCATGTATGCTGTATGATTGTGATATGATGATATGTTACGATTATGTTATGATATGATGGTATGTTACGATTATGTTATGATAAGATGATATGTTACGATTATGTTATGATATGATGATATGTTACGATTATGTTATGATATACCATGATGTTTTAGATGAACGTTAGTGTTTGCTTTTGTTGTATTCTTACTTGCTTATTTGTTTGTACTTCCTTACTGGGCTTTTAGCTCACCCCCCTTACTTTCCTTCCAGGTACCAAATAGGATTTCTTTATGGCACGCGTGGTGACGTGAGGAGTTCTTTCATCATGGGGTGCATGGCGTGGGGTAATCATATGGACGGAAAAACGATCAATGTAGAACGTCATTTAAATTATGTTTTGTTTTTAAGAGACTTTCCTAAATTATCAGTGGGACTCAGTTATTTAAATATTTTGGTTTCTTTGAACTTTGCATAAAAACCTATGTTTTATTTTAAAACTTGTGGCGCCAACTTGCATGGTTTTAAACAAGTCCCCCTGAGACTTTGACAATGAATGTTATTCTTTTTATGCGAATGTTTTGTAAGTATTAGTTTAGGACGTTCTTTACACGAATTTAATTTACTATTAACAAATTTAATAATTCAAATATAAATTAAAAATTATAATTTAATATTAACAAATTTAGTAATTTAAAAACAAATTAAAAAATTAGAGGAATAATTTTAAAATAAATTAAAAATTAATAATTTAATTTAATATTAATAAAATTAATAATTTAAAAAATAAATCATTAATTAATTAAGATGAAAAAGTAAGTTTGATAATTAAAATAACTAATTAAGAAAACAAAAAACGAACAATAAAACAAATTACTATTGGTTAAATTAATTAAATAATGATTAAAATATGAAGTATTAATAATTTTAAACATTACAAAATAAGAGTTTATAAAACATCAAATTTTTTTATGGTATCATAGGATTTTATAAGACATCATAAAACAGCTAGTGTTAAACAATATTTCTTTGTTTTTTTTTGTAGAAATTGAAGGAGAGAAAGGGTCGAGCTATTTGTACTCCTTGGTCCTTCCAACTTAGATTTCGCCCAATCCTTCTTGATGTGCCCAATTATTCCACATAGAAAACAAGCCTTTGCTCGGCATTCTCCCAGATGGCGTTTCCTGCAGCTGACGCATACTGGATAACTTCTCCACACCTCATTACTGCCCTGGCGGCCACCCTGTGTACTACTACCTCTCCTGTCAGGACCAGGAGTAGTAGAGCTATCAAGGGTCTTTCTTTTCTGGTTACTAGGGCCTCTGTCCCTACCCGATCTCGCATATGGGGGTACCATTGTCTGAGCTTCCTGCTCTACCGCACTCTCACTCCATATCTTATCTCTTTCGTCCTCTATAGCAAGCGTCCTACCTACCACCTGAGCTTAGGTATAATCTCGTATATTGGAGCAATCCTAACTTTTTGGGCTACCCCAAAGTTCAGTCCTCAAATGAATTATTCCTTTTGGGCCACATCTGTTGGTACTAAATCAAAAGTGAATTTGGCCAACTCATCAAATTCATTGACATGCTCTGTTACTGTCTTACTACCTTGAACCAAGTTCCTAAACTCACTGGTCTTTGCAATTCGAATTGTGTCACCATAGTACCCCTCGTTGAACAATTGTCTGAATTCCTCCCAACCAATCATGACAACATTCCGGGTTTGGGATACCACTTCCCACCATGTTCAGGCATCCTCCCATAGCATGTACGTGACATAGGCCACTCTATCATTGCCTACCACTCCCATATAGTCAAGGATTGAGCTAATCATGCTCATCCACAGTTCAGCTCTAAACAGATCCCAGTCTCCTTCGAAAACTGGAGATAATTCTTTGGGAATCTTTCATACAGTAGTTCCTATCTGTTTCCAACCTCAGGTTGAACCAAAATTGGTGCCATTGTTGTCAAAACATACAGAGAAACTCTCCCTGATAGAACCCGTTGTCTCAACCACCTAATCTCTTCCTCTTGATTTTGCAGTCTTGCTAGCATGCCAGCAAATATCTATTGCCAATTCCCAGGGGCAGATGGAGGGTTCTAGCCTCGACTATCATCCACAACCCCAATATTACCCATGCATGGTCCAATTGACTGTCTTGGATACATAACTTTTGAATCTGTCTGCAACCAATGACTTAACCTATCAGGCATGATTTCCATATCCATAAATATTCCACGAGTAGGGCCAAACAATACAATAGCCACATATAATATGCATACCAAGACACAGTCTATGACATTGATGCATCAATTATCAAGTCTTACCCCCACAAAATACATATATATACATCATGATCTATATTCTAGCATGCAGATAAGGCACATAGGTTCAATTCAAGCAATTAAACACATAGTCATGTTATTGTATACCAAACCTAGAGTCGAGCTTGTCTTTAGCGGCAAGTGTACATGCCCAACCAGTCTTCAGGAACCTTAAACCTAGACCGCTCTGGTACCAAGTTGTAATACCCTGGTTAGCCAAGACTGTTACACTGTGTGTGTTAAAATAGTGCTTAACTCGCTAAACGAGTTATTTGGACTTAAATATGTAATTAAAGACTAAATCAAGGTTAAGTATTAAAAAATTTGGTAAACGAAGTAATTATTTTTCATTAAAATATTAAGTTTATACACAGAATCCCAAAAAGTGGTTACAGATTGATAAAAGATAAATAGAATACAATTTAGCCATCCTAAGCAACAAAACATGGTTCAATCCTAGTTCTAACCCTAGTTCCTCCCAGGCAAATCCATCCGTGGCAGTCGAGTAGGCTGCATATGTACACACTGCCTCTGAAACTCTCCAACTCATGACTGGTCCAACTTTCCCTTTCCCTTATCTGCACCACATAGCACCTGTGAACCAAAGCTCAACAAGAAAACTTAAATCAATAGGTACAAACAAGCAAAAATATATAAATAGTAAACTTAAATCAATAAATTCAACCAGCAACAGGATATAGGCAATAAGCTTAGTAGGAATAACATGCTCAATCAAACACATAATCTAATCTCAACAATCAATATAGTTAGTTAAGTGCAATCAACACTTCTGTTTATTTGTATTATGTTCAGGCACGACACCCTAAGGCCGAGTCCTCTGGTCTTATAGTCGACCCCAACAAGCTTAGGCCGGGCTGCGTTTCATACGCTTGCTATTGGCCCCAGGGCCTTTAGGTCAGCCTTCAGAATAGATATAATCACATATATATTGCACAACACGCAATCAGATGAAGCATATACAAGCATGCCTAACTGAATAATCACATTTATAACTACAGTCATACCCAATTATAGGGGTTCAAGCCCCGATTACAACCAGGGTGCAGTTTTCTTACCTCGAGTCTCGAGCTGATAGAGTATAGCAATCCCTAGCACGATCCCTATTCCCGAGCCTTAGTGGTATAACCTAGTCACAACGTAATAATTGATAACCATCAATCACTTAAACTATTCCAGAGTTTCAAGGTACATTTCTAGCCTTCGAGATCTCGAATTCTACTAAACCGGGTAGTAGAATCCTTCCTGATCCTTTAGGTTTGAGTTCCCGAGCTTAAAAACCTTAATTGGCCAATGTTCTCTTTCTGAGCCGCGACGCCCTCAGCAAGCGTCGCAGCCCTCTACAAGTCAGAGGGCCCGAGCCCTCATTTCCCTAGACATGCGCTGCGGTGCAGGCCGCTTAGCGCCGCGATGCTAAGGCAGTTCAGTGAACCAACCCAGCCCCTGGGTTCATGCGTGCCGCGACGCGACCCCGCCAACCCAGATTTTCCAACATTTCTCCCAAGCCCAATCCCTCAAAATTCAACCTAAATAACAACTAAATCCATAATTAGTTGTAAACTTGCAGAAATTCATCCAGGATTATAATATAGCACCACGATATCCCCAAAAATACCATTAGCAAATCCTAATCCCACTTTGAGCTTTGAAGCCTAAAAACACCAAAAATGAAAATTGGAAACTTAAAGTTTACAGGCCCAAAATCTTTACCTCAGCTGGGATTCGTCCTCCTGGTTGCACCTTAGATTAGTACCCAGCACCAGGCTTTAAACCTCCAATCCTTCTTCCTCAAAAGATTCAAGAACCCCAACACCTCAAGAATTCAAGGAACCCTCACCACTTCAAGGGAAAAGAGGAAACCGAGAGAGAGAAAGGGAGGCTGAGAGTATTCGTTCTGACCTTGGTTCCCTGAGCTTCTACAGACTGCTAGTGCCCAAGGCTAAGTCTATCCTTTTTTCCAACAAGACTAAATTTCCCATTGATCAAAACCTATTCTTTAATGCCGCAAAAGGCAAAATTATCTTCATACCACATTTCCCGCTAATCCTCGAGTAGCCCTATAAATTCCCGAATAATCTCGACATACCCAAATAATCATCAAATAAATTCCCATTACCCAATAAACTCCGTCAATGTACTAAATTACCAAAATACCTCTAGGCTCACCCCGAGTTGGGTATTTAACCCCGTTGTGACTATTCCGCTAATCCGCTCCCTAGGATCTCCTTGGACCACACATCTCAAATATATCCCCATAACACTTGGGTCTCACTCATAACACATACATAATACAAATATAACATCAACGAGTCAAAAATTAAAAATATGCCCTAATTTACAAAAAAAAAGCCCACATGGGTATTTAATACACATAAACATGCATAAATATTCACATTACCACATAAATCATTAATACTGCATAATCATACGTACATTCCATTAATTCCTCATATAAATCCTATTATGCCATCCAGACACAGTAATCAAGGCACTCAGCCTTAAAAACGAATTCGAGACGTTACAGACGCAATTGCTTCTGATATTGGAATATTAAGGGCAACTCATTAGTCGTCCCTATTGTACACCATTAGGCGTATTTTATTAGGGGCGACATATCAGGGGCGACTTTTATGGTTATATGGGGCGACATGCGTCGACCCTAAAAGTGATCTTCTAAAAAAAATGATATCTTTCTTTTGATTTTAATGGTTTGTTATTATTTTTGAGATTATGAATTTATAAGTTTATAATAAAAGTTAATGAAAAATTGATATTTGCGGCGAAAGTACCCAAGTTTACTTTTTTTTTTTTGCGGCAAAATTACCAAAGTTCAACTTTTACTTGCACCATTAGTATCCATCGTTAACGATATTTTTGTCGCAAATATCCCATAAAATTATAAGAGGAATTGTTTGTAATATTCATTTTTTAATATATTTTTCGATGAAAAATGATGTATATTAAAAACAATTATGTATATCATAAAAAGATAAAGAAATAAGGTAGTTCAAAAGAGCGATAGACGACTTGGAAATAACATAATGCAACAAATGAGAAGATTGGTCTTGGTTTTATGGGAAACCAATTGGATATTTGAAATGATGTAACAGATTTATATTTAAAGTTTAAATATTAGGTATTTTGTAAACTTCCCTTAAAATTGTGGGAAGAGAATCTGAAACCAGATCTATAAATACATTTAGCCATTTTTTTATGCATAAATTTTGTACTAAACTCTTGAAATTTGATTTCTAAGCTTTAACTCAGAAAAATCACTCATGGACTATTCTCTGTGTTTATTTTATTTTTCGCAAAATGTATAAGCTTAACTGCTTTTATTTCTTGTTTACAAAAATCCGCGTCAACAATGTTTATGATTTTTTATGGACTACAAAAAATACTTTAATAGATTAGTTCTATTTTTTTTTGTCATAAATATCTTTTTCAATAAAACAAAATTATCCCAAACAATTATAATAAAGGAACATGTGATGTCTTTTTTTTTTGAAAAAAAAAAAACAAGAATCTTATTTCTTTATATTTTTATGGGGCAATTCTTTAGCCCCTCGGTTCATTTTGAAGGATTAAGTTCTTCATTTAGTTTGAGCCATTGGATTTTGTGACCCTTAAGGTGAATGGTTCGATTTCAATGTATTTTTTTTGGAGGTTTTAAATTACCCAATTGTCCCAGTTTACCTTGTATGTACCGGCTACCATTTGGTTGTTTTAGAAAATGTGTATTTTGTATTTTTTTTTATAATTTAAAACCCCCAATATTCGTTCATTCCTTCCTTCCTTCCTCCTAATCCTTGTTTGGCAAAGAGAAAGAAAGCCCAACATTTGTGGCAGAGGCGTTGTTTTTGGTTCGTTTGGTTGGTTGTAGTAGTTTAGTAGTATATCGTTCAAGGTTTTGTTGCCATGGGGTTAAGGTTGAGCCGTGTTTAGGTTTTGGGTTTTGTCATTGCATGGTTATGGGTTGAGCCGTGTTAAGTTCCTAGATTTGTTCGTCATGGGTGGCGGTGCCTTTGTCCCGCCCATGGTTCGTTTTTGGCGGTTCGTTCGACGTTGTGAGCGTAATGTAGCAATATCCATCGTCGGCTATTCTTAGAGGTAGAAATTTTACAGTAATCCATTTTGTTTTTAATTTCATGTTATTGAGAAGTTTGCAATAACTTACTGTTGTTTCGGGTGTCTCAGTTTCAAGAACAAGTTTTTTTTTTTTTGTGGGGATTTAGAGAAGATAGGTCTATTGAAATTGGTATATCCTCTACAAGTTGGAAGAAATTATTATGGTGGAAAATGTAAATAGTTTAGGAGTTGTGATTGAACAGATTTTTGTAGGAACAATTTCGTCTTTGAAATTTTTTTGATAACTGAATAATGTAGAAATCTTGAGTTTATCAAAATATGACAATCTCATTTTGTTTTTAGTGAGTTTTACATATATGTTGGTCATAAATTCAATTGATAGAGAAAATCCTTCACATTTTTAAGTTTGGGTTTTGCAACATACATAAAGAAACAAAGGAGTTGAGGATGAAAAGGAATACGTAAAAATATTGGTGTTAAGATTTTAATTAAATATATAAACTAATGAGTAATGATGTTATTGCCAATTCATCACATTAGAGGGCCTTGCGAAATTGCCCATTACGCATTAGAATTTCTTGACTACATATATCGAAAATTTGTTCATATTATATGCACAGAGATTATGTTTCCCCTAAAACAATTGTTTGATATGTTTGAATTTTTTTAAAGTGAAATCATGAATCATGTGATAATCTAATTACATGTGGAAGTTAATGTTATGAAAGTAATCATGGCAATGGTTGGAGAAATGAAGTAATGAACAAAATACTTTCATTACAGTGAAAAATTTGACCTGTTAAACTCTCACCATACTTATAAAAAGTTATTTATTTTGGAGAGGAATTTCAATTAGGTAATTATTTCAGGAATGTGGAGATGTGGATGTGGTTTTGTACTTTAATTCTCTTATCTTGCAAAAAAAAAAAAAAAATCATTAAAAAAATACTCAAGGAAACTATTAGGTATCTAACACCATATAATGACAAAAAATCATACAAAATTAACTATACAACACTAAGGTACCTAATCGAAGCTAATTCATTCATCCAATCATTAAAACATATTTGAAGTCTTTCCTAACACAATTCACGCATAAAAATAAATAACAAATTACTTTACGTTTTTTTTACTTTATACTATATCATTATTACTTACCACTTACTTCAAAATTACTTACCCAAGGCAAAATGATACTTTATCAACATCGTAAATAAATTTCAAATCAATACCAAATTAATCATATTCTCCTCAATTGTACACTTATCATGACGTAAAATTATCTTATTGTCCTCACCTTTAACAATCACATTAACAAAATTATTCACAATCGGTTTATATAACTAGTTCCAAAAGTAAAACAATATAACAAACTACATCACATGTTGACACTTGTCAAATTTAATGAGCCCCACTTATAGGACTAAGCCCTTGAGGGACTAAGAATTTGCCAATTTTATAATATTGATAATTGTTTTTATTATACATCATTTTTCATCTAAAAATTACAAACAATTCTCCCTATAATTTTATTTGCTGTTTATATTCTGTTTTCTTATTCAACAAATATATACATTATTTTTTAATGAATTTTATATCTTAAACAACTTTTTTTTTTATACAATTAAGCAATTATCTTTTAAAAAATAAATACAAATATGATAGCAGATTAATACTTTTTTTCATTAATTTTGTATGCATTATATTATTTTAATATTTTCTTAATTTTGTATGATTTAGGCATATAGCTTCTTTGATATATAATTGTATTTTTTTCGTTTTCCGTGAAAGGATTGTTGAAAGAAAAAGAAAACAGTTAATTAGTTGTCTATTCACTGACACAAATTTTACTATAGTCCAGTTATGTGATCTTTTACCATCAATGACAGCTTTATTAGTTTAAAAAAAAAATTGTAGCTATGTGGGGGGAACGCCGACATAATAAAAGTTTTCTAAAAAAAAAAAGTGTAGATAAAAGAAATTGTAGTAATGTAAAAGATGAAATTTTTTTTTAATATATTTTTATTTTTTTGTGTTATTTTATATTCAACAAAATATTTCTATATTTAATAATAAATATAATTTAAATTTAAATAATGAAATAAATTAAAATTACATATTTTTAAGATATATTACAATAATAATTATTTAAAAATATAAAATCATATATTTTATAACTTAAATCAAATTTAATTAAACTTAAACTTAATATTATATTAAACATATAATTAAATAAATTAAAATAAGATATTTCAAAGATATTTTACAATGATAATTATTTAAAAATGTACGCCCTGTTTTTCCCACGGGCTGATTAGCGAGCTGAGCTGCAGGCCTAATCATGGTTATCTTGTGGACGCCCCCGCAACCGGAGCTGGGTCGTAAGATCGTACCTCCTTAGCTTGAGGTAATCTAAGGAGTCGCCTCTGGTTGCTTAATGACAGAGTCCGGGCTCTGAAGACCGAAGGTCGAGTCAAGCATCCAGCCCGTGGTACGAGCTGGGGGTGAAGGCTCTGACCCTTTATAAAGTCAGCCACGCAAGGTAAACGTGCATATATCAGACATCACGTGTCTGATATATCCCTGACTTCTCGGACACACAGCAGGAACATGCATATTCAGACACCCACGATTGGGTTGGGCCGTGCGGCCAATTATCTCCTTACCAATTGATTTGACCACACTTATGTGTCAGGTTTAGGAATTAATCATGAATGTCACAGAGTTGATATGATAGGTAAGAAGGTCACGGGATGACCTTCTTACCAACTCCTATGTGCCTTCTCCTATATATATGGAGACCTTGGGAGTTAAACAGGGTTGGATTCTCTCTTGTAAGAAATACCCTGTAATCGTATACCCAGAATATAGCAATAATATTGACTAGTGGAGTAGAAGGATTTTAACCTTCGAACCACTTAAAAAACGTGCCTTGAGTAGCCATTTCATTTTCCTAAGATCATATATCTGTTTCGGTTCAACTATAAGCACTAATCCCTTTCTCTCCTTTTCTTAATTACCTGTTGGCGAAGAACCGCGTCAACAGTTTGGTGCTTTCATTGTGAGCAAATTCGATTAGTGCTGTTGCAAACATCCGACTATGGTGACAACTCGATCCAGGCCCGGTAATGAGGCAGAGCAACATGATGGGCAGGAGGCTCATCATACTGTCATCCTTGGCGAACAAGGTCCCGAAGTCCAGCAGCGGCCCGGAAAACAGCCGGCGGGCCAAGATGATACTGGTAGTTCGGCGCCTCGACCGCCTAATCCAAACCCGTGTTATTACACGGCGGTGGAGATGGAGAACGCTCAGCTGAGGAGCCAGTTAGCAACAACTAGCCAACAAATCAAGGATATGCTGGCCCGACTACCCCCTCTCACAACCGACGCTAACGTCGGAGAGAGGCAAGGTGAGGCTTCTAAGTCTCGCCGGGATAATCGGTCCAGGCGTAGCCGCTCAGACAGACTTCTGACGCCCAACTCCATCCCTTCATCACACCATCGAGAGGCAGATTCCAGAGGAATGCCTAGAGCCGAACAACAGCAATACAGCCGTTCGATCAGGACGTCGACTCCTAGCTCCCAACCATCCTCGAGGACGCCCAGAAGAGCTCGAGGAAATTCCCGAAGGACATCCGGAGCGGGCTCACGACATCAGCCCGTTCCAACAGCCATCCTGCGCCTCGTCCAGATCGCCAGACGCGGGATCAGCAGGTTGGCAGGGCCGAAAGGCCCCCACCAAACTTGGTCCGTCCTGACAGAACTAGGATAGCCTCCCCAGTCAGGCATCCTGCATCTCCGATCAGATATCCGTCTCCTCCTCGGCCCGTCCAAGACATCCCAGCCTATGTGAGTAGTAGGAGAAATCCGCCATCGGCGGGACCTTCCCGGCGTAGCAGGGCGCCGAGGGAAAGCCCAGATCCTCAGCACCAGAGGCGGACTACAAGCCTATCTAGCAGGAGCCATTGGACCGATAGTCGCCGGAGTGATCTCTCTGGGGGAGACCTGCGCCAGCATCTAAGTTCGGCGCAAAGTCATCAAACCACCCAGGGAGGCGACCTGCGAGATTGCCTCAACTCTCATAGAGGGGAACAAGTAGGAGGAGATGGCCATGCTCGCTCAAGGGGGCCTCTGTCCGAAGTACGTAACGGGGGGAATGTCCCAAATAACCTATCTCAAGATAGGAGGGGCAATAACCCACCAAATATGTACAATGGATCCGGAGCTGTTGAACAGCCCCGGAATAACCAAGGACATCAAGACCAAACCCTCGAACGCTTGACCCAGGTGGAGGAGCTGATGAGGAAGCTCCTATCAGAAAAAGAAAAAGACGAATATGATTCGGGGGACGAGATGGAACTCTTCTCCCCCAGCATAGCAGCAACGGCGTACCTATCTGGTTTCCGTATGCCTCACTTGTCAAAGTTCAATGGGGACGGAGACCCATCGGACCATCTAGGGATGTTCAACACCCTGATGATGGCCCACAAAATTGGCCCCGAGCTGAGATATTTAATCTTCCCTTCCACACTGACTGGACCTGCCAGGCAATGGTTCAAGCAAAGTAAAAGACAGTCAATCAGCTCCTGGAAGACTTTCTCAGCAGATTTCAAAAGGGCATTCCAAGCCTCCCAGGTCGCCCGTGTTCAGGCCAACTCCCTGGCTAATGTAAGACAGCAGCCCGGTGAGACTCTGAAGGCCTACTTGAGTAGATTTGTGAATGTCGCTGCTTGGGCCAGAGACGCAGATGATAGCTCCAAACTCATGGCCATGAGAACTGGAATCCTCGTCGGAGGAGATCTTTGGAAGGATATACAAAGGAAGGGAGTCAGCTCGGTTAACGAATTCCTTAACAGGGCCCAAGGATGGATAAACTTGGAGGAAGTTGAAGCCTCAGCTGCGGGAACCAGCCAGGTCCCTGAACAGCTCGCTGGAGTGGGGACGAAGGTCGTGGCAGCGACCCAGAACGTCACACAGAACAACCAGCTCGGTGGAGGCAAAAGAAAGGGTAATGGTGAGGGCAGCCAGCACGGCCAAAAGAAGAATAAGTCCATAGACAAGTTTAAGCCCGTCTTCGCGACTTACACCGAGCTCACCCAGTCTAGGGAGAATATCTTCCTAGCTAACTCTGCTCGAGTCCCTTCAAAAAGGCCGGAGCCATTAAAGCACCACAAGGGAAAGAAAGACACCTCCAAGTTTTTCCACTTTCACAACGATGTCGGCCACAACACCGACGATTGTAGGCATTTGAAAGATGAGATCGAGACTCTCATTCGAGCCGACCCTTTGGCTCAATACGCACGGAACAGGGTCCCAGCAAGTCGACCTGCTCCGGAAATCCCGGCCAGTCAGCCCGGGTCTCGAGTAGACCAGGATGTTCCTCCTCCTCTGGTAGGAGGAGAGATATCCACCATCTCTGGAGGTCCACACATGGTCGGCACGAGCAGAGGCGCCCAGAAGAGATACGTTAACGAACTAAAGGCTCATAACGGAGTGGAGTTCGTTCCGAAGCAGCGCCTGCCAAAGCAGCAGCGATTGGAGAAGCAACCAATCATTTTTACAGAGGAAGATGCGGGCCATGTCCAGTTCCCTCACAATGACCCTATGGTCGTAGCATTCCAGCTCGCCAACCGGAGAGTGAGGCGGATACTGATAGACAACGGGAGTTCGGTGAACCTCCTATTCCAGTCCACTTTAGAAAAGATGGGTTTTTCCGTCGTTGAGCTGAAGGCGACCTCCATGATGCTGTATGGTTTTTCGGGAGAAGGGTCCGCAGCAATAGGGACGATCTAGCTGGTGATCACCCTGGGGGAAGGATCTCGGACAGTCTCCAAGCTCCTCGAGTTTGTGGTCATTGACTGCTCTGCTGCGTACAACACAATTTTAGGACGACCTACGCTCATAGCTTTCGAGGCCGTCACGTCCATCCGCCACCTCGCGATGAAGTTCCCTACTTCGATGGGAATCTGCACTATCCATGGTGATCAGCTCGCTGCCAGGGAAAGCTACAACATTTCCATGAAGGGAAAGTCTAAACCCGGGCAGCTAGCAATGGCCATCCAAGGTGAAGAGGAATCTCGGGAACCCTCGGTGGATCCTGAGATTGAAAAACCTCAAAGCGCCGAGGGGGAAAATGTCAACTTAAGTGAGGACATTGACCCCCAAATAGGAGAGGACAGATCCGAACTCCAGGCGATTGAGGAGCTCGAGGAGGTGAACCTTGATCCGCAGAATCCGTCACGAATGGTCAGGCTCGGGAAAAACCTCTGTAGCAAGAGGAAGGCGGAGCTGACCAAGTTTCTGCAAGACAACCTGGACATGTTTGCCTGGTCCCACAAGGACATGGTAGGAATCAGCCCCAGTGTCATCATGGATACACTTCATCTAGATAAAAACATTCCCGCCAAGTGCCAGAAGAAAAGGCATTTAGGAACAGCTCGAGCTGAAGCCCTGGAGGAAGAGGTGGCCCGGCTCAAAAAATGCGGCTTTATCCATGAAGCCAAGTTTCCAATATGGGTTGCCAACCCCGTGCTGGTCCCGAAGCCTAACGGGAAATGGCGGACCTGCATCGACTTCTCCGACCTGAATAAAGCCTGCCCTAAGGATTGTTTTCCATTGCCCAGAATCGACCAGTTGGTGGATGCCACGGCGGGGCACGAGCTCATGTCCTTTATGGACGCGTACTCGGGCTACAATCAGATCGCGATGAATCTGGCGGACCAGGAGCACACCGGCTTCATGACCCCAACTAACGTCTATTGTTACAAGGTCATGCCGTTCGGTCTGAAGAACGCCGGAGCTACCTACCAAAGGCTAGTAAATAGGATGTTCGCAGACCAGATCGGAAAAAACATGGAAGTGTACGTTGATGACATGCTAGTCAAGTCAAAGATTGCTGATAACCATGTTTCTGACCTGGAAGATTGTTTTAAGATACTACGGGAATATGGCATGAGGCTAAATCCACAGAAATGCACTTTCGGAGTCGCGTCAGGGAAGTTCCTGGGGTTCATAGTCAATACCCGAGGAATCGAGGCAAACCCCTACAAGATCAGATCACTGCTCGAACTTCCTTCGCCCAGGTCACGAAAATATGTCCAAGGCCTGACCGGAAGAGTGGCAGCCCTCAACCGGTTTATTTCCAAGTCCACCGATAAGTGTTTACCATTCTACAACCTGCTCCGAGGAAACAAGAAGTTTGAATGGACAGTAGAATGCGAAAGCGCATTCCTTGACCTGAAGGCACATCTGGCCGAGCCGCCCGTACTGTCCAAGCCCAAAGCAGGAGAGCCTTTTTTTCTCTACATGACAGTCACGGAGGACGCATCAAGTGCTGTTCTGGTTCGAGAAGAGGACCAAATTCAGAAGCCGGTCTACTACATTAGCAAAAGACTTCTTGGAGCTGAGTCCCGATACCCGTTGATGGAGAAATTGGCGTTCTGCCTCATCACGGCCTCTCGAAAGCTCAGGCCGTACTTCCAGTCCCACTCGATTCACGTCATGACCGATCAACCTTTAAGGTAGGTTTTGCAAAAACCTGAAGCATCGAGACGTTTGTTAAAGTGGGCCATCGAGCTTAGTCAGTTCGAGATTCTGTACACTCCGCGAACTTCCATAAAAAGTCAGGCCCTGGCCGATTTCATAGCAGAATGCACGGGATTCCAGGAGGACCTCGCAGAAAACGCACCCCAAAACAGCTCGCCCCTGGCTTCGTGGAGAATCTTTGTGGATGGTTCATCCAACGAGAACGGCTCCGGAGCTGGAATCATTCTGATATCCTCTGAGGGACATAGATTCCACTCGGCGCTAAGATTCGGATTCAAAGCCTCCAACAACGAGGCCGAATACGAAGCTTTGCTGGCAGGACTGAGGATAGCCCAGGAGTTAAAGGCGAGCTCCGTCCAATGCTTCAGTGACTCCCAGCTCGTGGTAAACCAGGTTCTGGGCGAATATCAAGCACGGGGACCCAAGATGGCCGCCTATCTGGCGAAGGTAAAAGTTGAGCTGTCCGCGTTTGAGCGAGGCTCGATCGAACAGATACCTCGGGAGCAGAACGCTAACGCAGACGCTCTTGCCAAGCTCGCCACCTCTGGGGAAACGGAGACCTTGGGGCTAGTACCAGTTGAATTCCAGGAGAGACCAAGCGTAGAAGATGTCAGGACGGTGGTCGAGATGATCGATGCCAGGCCGACCTGGATGACCCCTATCCTTGAATACCTCGTCGAGGGCCAGCTACCTGAAGGACGTAACGATGCACGGTGAGTCCTGTACCAATCTCCTAGATATACGGTAGTCGATGGGGTGTTGTACCGATGTGGGCACTCCCTACCTCTCCTCCGGTGTGTTCTTCCAGGCGAAGCAAAGTCCATCCTGCAGGAAGTGCACGAAGGATTTTGCGGAGACCACATTGGGGGGCAAAGCTTGGCCTTAAAGGTCCTGAGGCAAGGATATTACTGGCCAACTCTGTCCAAAGACTCGATCTCGTACGTGAAGAAGTGCGACAAGTGCCAGCGGTTCTCTGCATTTGCCCGAGCTCCTCCAATCGAGCTGAAGATGATCTCGTCCCCATGGTCGTTTGCCGTTTGGGGGATAAAATTGGTTGGTGCCCTCCCCACTGGAAAAGGCGGGGTCTGTTACGCCGTGGTAGCCATCGACTACTTCACTAAGTGGGCTGAGGCAGAACCTTTGGTAACGATAACGTCCAAAAAAGTGCTTGGCTTCGTGGTTAAGAGCATTATCTGCCGGTTCGGCCTGCCTAAGAAGATCGTTTCCGAAAACGGCACTCAGTTCGACAGCGACCTGTTCACCAAGTTTTGTGAAAGATACGTGTTTACCGAGTTTTTCGGAAACGAATACAAACAGAATAATAAAAAGATAAGAACTGTAGAAGTGCTGAAATGTAACTAAACAAACAGTGTTTTTACATGGTTCAGGCGTTAACAAGCCCTAGTCCACGAGTCGATGTTATTATACTTGGAAAAGGTTACAGTAAGATGGCTGGTGTATAAGAACTTCACACACTCACAATGTTTCTCTCGGGTTCTCTTGAAGAAGATGAAGCTAGAGAGATTTTAGTAGAGTTCTTGCTATGTGATTTTTTGGCCGTCCCCCTTCTTGTAAAATGAAGGGGTCTTTATAGCTAGGGTTTTGGATTAGGGTTTTTCTCTACGTACATGAGTCTTAATTACTCCAGCCATAAATAGGGAATACAATTACTGTAGTAGCATGGCTACAAAACTCTATGTGGGTATATTTACATGAAAGTATGGGGAACACACAAAGTCAGCCGTCTTTTCCAAGTTGTCAGCGGAACAGTAGGCGAAAAGGTACCCTTAGGCGTGCTGGGATGTGTGCGGCTTTGACCTGTCGGGCGTGTCAGGCGGGATCCTGTGTCAGGTGGATATCATTCCAAATATGCCTCCTCCATGACTCGACCGCTTGGTATTGTTCCGTGCGAGGCACGGAACCGTTTCTGCGAAGAACACTCGAAGAGCTTCTCCTGGAAGGAGCTTCCCCGAAGGATACCCCTTCGGGAGTCCGAGAGGGTTGACGAGTTTCCGTGTCGTGTTTGCTTGGAAGAGTAATCCGGAGACTAAACAGGAGAGGCGAAGCCTTTCTGTCCATCCGCGAGCTCTGGTCACCTACCGTGAAAGACATCGATAATTCTGCTTCCCCGAGGACATCAATCTAAATGCTATCCGGAAATCTGGATAACAATACGAAATCGTAAAAAGTTTCTCCTCCGCGGCCTATCCTCAGGCTAATGGCCAGGTCGAAGCTGTCAACAAGACCCTAAAGCCGAGCCTCAAGAAGAGATTAGACGAAGCAAAGGGGGTCTGGCCAGAACAGCTCCCCCAGGTCCTATGGGCATACCGGACCTCGCATCGGACTCCTACGGGTCATACTCCCTTTTCCCTAACCTTTGGGAGAGAGGCAGTCCTCCCCGTGGAAGTTAAAGTGCTTTCGCATAGAGTCCAGTCTTACGACCAAGTTCGAAACCACGAGCTCCTGTGCAATTCCCTCGATCTAGTTGATGAAAGGCGAGGGGATTCGCAACTCCAGCTCGCCCATTATCAGCAGAAAATCACTCGCTACTTCAACACCAAAGTTAAAAAGCGTGCCTTTAGCGTTGGCGACTTGGTCCTAAGGAGAGTTTTCCTAGCCGGGAAAGATCCCAAAGAGGGAGTTTTGGGACCAAACTGGGAAGGACCATATCAGGTCATCGAAATCATTAAGGAGGGAACTTATAAGTTAGCTCGACTTGATGGAGGGGCAGTCCCGCGCACTTGGAACGCCATCCACTTAAAGAAATATTATCAATAATTCACCTGTAAGGCTTGGAAGGCCATTTTTTATGTATTAATGAGAATCAGTTTTTATGTATGTTTGTAAGTGTAATCTAAAGTAACCACGAAAGACCCTTTCCCAGTTACTTGGGGGGCATATGGTACCTAGATATAACCAGGTCTCCTTAATGACTTAGAAGTTGATTCATATCGATTGACCGCTGTTTTTCTTAAAAAAAAACGAGATATTGATAAGGATTAATGCTAACTAAGTCCTATCCTGGTCATAACCGGGTCATAAAACTTAGAAGTTAATTTAAATCTATTGATCGTTGTTCTTCCTAAAGAGCTCGAGATATGGATAAAAATTAACACGAACTAAGTTTTCAAAATAAGTTCCTGGTCATAACCGGGTCATAAAACTGAGAAGTTAATTTAAATCTATTGATCGTTGTTCTTCCTAAAGAGCTCGAGATATGGATAAAAGTTAACACGAACTAAGTTTTCAAAATAAGTTCCTGGTCATAACCGAGTCATAAAACTTAGAAGTTAATTTAAATCTATTGATCGTTGTTCTTCCTAAAGAGCTCGAGATATGGATAAAAGTTAACACGAACTAAGTTTTCAAAATAAGTTCCTGGTCATAACCGGGTCATAAAACTGAGAAGTTAATTTAAATCTATTGATCGTTGTTCTTCCTAAAGAGCTCGAGATATGGATAAAAGTTAACACGAACTAAGTTTTCAAAATAAGTTCCTGGTCATAACCGGGTCATGAAACTTAGAAGTTAATTTAGACCTATTGATCGTTGTTCTTCCTAAAGAGCTCGAGATATGGATAACGGTTAACGCGATCTAAGTTTCTTAAAAAAAAAAAAATATTTGTATCCAAAGTGCGCAAGGACAAGAGAGAGGATCAATTAAAAACATAAAACCAAATTGTCTCGAGGTGGAAGCACCTCATTCAAAGGTTACACAAAAAAAAAAAAAATGACAGTGAAGGGCACAAGAGAGGAAAAGCCCTAAGCTCCGCTAGGTGGCCCCTTGGAGGTCGCCGTCTCGCCTTGCTCAGCTGCGCCAGAGCCTTCCCCGGCCTCGGAGGGCGCTTCTTTATCGAGGCGAGCTTGGAATTTCACCAGCAGACGCTCCCAAAGACTCGCTGACAGGAAGGAGTAATCAGCATCTGGGTTGTAGGCCCAGCAATGATAGAATAGGTCTTCCAAGGCCTTTTCCGAAGTTGCCTGCTCGACCTCCAAGGCGGCCTTGGCCTCAACCTTCGCGGTATCTAGGTCTGTCCGCGAGGTGGCGAGGGAGGTCTCGAGCTCTTGAACCTTCGAGCAGGTCTTCTTCAACTCGGCCTGCGAGGTCGCCAAAGCATCCTTAGCCACCTGTAGAGAGGTCTGGTGCTCGTTCCTCATATCCTCGAGCTGAGTTTTGGCCCTGGCGATACTCCGGTGAAGAGCAACGACGCCCTGTGAGAAATGAGAGATAAATTGCCTTAGGAAAAAATAGGGCAAAGTGTAATACTAAAAAGTCATAAAAGGGTGAGTCAGCTTACTGTTAGGGTCATGCCCATTGAAGACTCCATCACGTCCACCAGGCTCATTGTCTCAATGGCCCGGAGCTCCTTCTCGGTGAGCTTGTATATGTGGCTGACGGCGTAGTTCGCCGACTCATACACCGTTCCCCGGAAGGCCTCTGGGATCTTCTCCAGGTCCTGGGGGTTGACTGGGATGCGTACCTCGGGGGTACAACCACCGAAGCCCCGGCCTCCGTTCCTGCGTCCCGGGCGGTGATAGGAGCTCGTGGGGGAGGTGGGGGCATGTTGCTCCCACCAGCAGCAGGAGGATTAGTTCCCGTGACCTGAGCGGCGGGGGGCTGCTCCTTTTCCTTTGTAGGAGATTTAGTGGGAGTTCCGGCAGTTCTCTTCAAGATCCGAGGCTTCTTCATCTTTGGCCCAGAGGCCCCGGCAAACGCACCTCGAAGGCTCTCTTCGGGCTGAGACATCTCTTCTGTCAAAGCAAAAACATGGTTAGTACGAGATTTAGTAATCATACAGAAACAAAAACAAAGGGGGAAAGAGTAATTAAAGTACACGCATACTAAAGGAAGCCCTACCCCCCGGGCTAGAAGAAGAACCTATGCTTACGACCATCGGTTCCGGAGTTTCTGCGGAAGAGTCTAAGTCAATTATTTCCCGAGCTGGAGCAGGTTCTGGATCCGACTCCGGTTCCGGGCTGGATTCTTCTACATATTGCCTAAGTCCCGGAGCCACGCACCTCTCCTGAGGGATGGCGAGGACCTAAGGTTGGTCCCATACTCCTCGAATAGGATCGACCTAAAGGATGAGGTGCTATCCACGACTACGGTACCCCTAGGTCGGCTATCTTGATAGTCCAGCACGAGCTGGTCGACGCAGTGGAGCAGGGTTGTGTCCAGATCCGGATCACTTCTGTGGCGATGGAAGAGTTGTCTGGGGTTGAACCTAGCTAGCTGGGGGTCAGAAATGGCCCTATCTAAGTTCCTAAACATATAAAGGTTACCTTGGCCAGAAGGACCCGCAGCTGCTCCGGACTGGGTCCTCTCCTCGTCTGTTATCTGGGCGACTTCCAACGCCCGCTTCCTGTTCCTCACAAGTGGAGTCTCGTCCTCCTCGTCCTCCTTGTCCTCATCTCGCGACCTCCTCCACGATGATGGGCCTAGAAGTACGAGCTGGGGGAAGCCCCCGAGGCCTCCTTAGATTCAAAGTCTGATTTGGGAAAATCAGCTTACAGGCCACCATCGTCTTATCCGTCACGAGCACTCGGTAGTCCTTCTCACTGGGGGCAAGCCCGCCAGTGTCTCGTATTGACCCCCGAGGGTCGCAGATTTCTCTGTCCTCGCGAAGATAGCTGCAAGATTGATCTAAGTCAGATAGGGACACAGGAATTGTATGAAACTTAATTTCCGAGCTAAAGATAAAAAGCACTTACGAGGACGGTTGAAGTAATGGAGCTCGCAGTTCCTGAACCCCGTCGACATAAAGAATTGATCTTTAAAGTCATTGGGGTGGTTGGGCAGCTCGATGACCGCGGCCGTGTTGGGAAATCAGGTTAGATAGTAAAACCCATCGCCTCGCCCCCGCTGATCCGGGCTGGCCTTGAGGCAGAAGAAATACAAAATATCTGCAGGAGTGGGGACCTCCCACTCGTGCTTCAAAAATAAGAATCTCAACCCCGCCAACAACCGATAAGAGTTGGGGGGGAGCTGGAAGGGGGCCAACTTCACATAATTCAGGAAGTCAGCGAAATACTGATCCAATGGCAGGAAGGCCCCCGCCTTAAAATGCTCGTCGCTCCAAGCCGCGAACGATTTGTCGAGTGGTGCGCAGCTCCGCTCGCCCTCTGCGGGAGGTCGGGCCACTATAGATGCCTTCCCCAGCGCGATGTTGTGGGAGAGGAAGATTTTGTTGATCTTCACCTGGTCGGTGATCTTTGAGACGATCCTCTCTGCCTCAAAGAATGCGTCAGGAGCCACCTCGAGCTCCTGCTCCACTGCCGGCCCAAAGCTGGGGATCGGAGAGTCCGACATCACCGATTTTCCTTTGTCCTGTTGAGAGGCCGAGCTGCCGACTGTCTTCTTTGGAGCGTTCCTCTTCTGTGCCATCTGGTCGCCTAACGAACAAAAGAAAAGATTTCAGAAAAGGCGACCTAAGCATAGGGAAGAATCAAATTGTTCTTTACATGAGCTGAGGTAAGCCCAGCCCGTGGAGAGTGAGACCACGCGGTTCAATGAACACGCGCCTGTTCTCCCAACAGATCCCCGATTACGTGGAATTCGTGTGTCGGAGGGTCAGATTAAGTTTTTTCCTTGGAGGGAAAGTTCCAATTGGCATGAAAGGAAAAACCGCCTGTGAAGCGTATCCCCTAAGCTACCCGGTTTTGCACCCAAAATATTTCAAAAATCCTACCCAGAAATCGTCCCCAGAAAAGGCATCCTATAAACCATACTCTTAAGTGATTTCCTACAGCAAAAATACCCTAACCTAAAAGGCTTTCACCCTTCACTCCCACAAAAACTAGTAGACCCTTGCATGTGACTATAGTAAATATTTACCTAAACCACAGTGAAAAATATTTTCAAAACACGCATGGTCAGGAGACTTACAGGGTATTTGATTGGAAGGTGGATGAAGGTGTCGCCTAGGTGGGAGCTTCGCCTGAGTATTTGTCCAAAGCTTTGAAGGAGTCCTCACGTCGGAGCTTCCTGAACGCTGAGTGTAACAGTCGCAGAGAAGAGGGTTTTGTCTGACATAAAGAGAGAAGAAGGAGAAAAGTTTTGAGAAATTTCGAATGAAAGGGTGGCCCATGCGTAGGGTGCCCACCCCCTTTTTATATACGTGAAGGGTCGCGTGTAGAGGGCCGTTGGATGGCCCTGATGAGGGATCCGAGGCCCTCAACTCCAAATACGGAACGACGGCTGGACATAGGCTAGGCCATTAAATGTGGTTCTCGTAAGACGTACCATCACCAACCACGATGTTCCACGTATCAGGCGCTTGCGTAAGAGGTGGAATATGAAGAGTTCATGGGGAAGCCTTAAAGCCCCTACTGTGGTCTTACCCGACGTGGCACACCACGGGCAGGGGCTTGGGGGGCAGATGTACGCCCTGTTTTTCCCACGGGCTGATTATCGAGCTGAGCTGCAGGCCTAATCATGGTTATCTTGTGGGCGCCCCCGCAACCGGAGATGGGTCGTAAGATCGTACCTCCTTAGCTCGAGGTAATCTAAGGAGTCGCCTCTGGTTGCTTAATGACAGAGTCCGGGCTCTGAAGACCGAAGGTCGAGTCAAGCATCCAGCCCGTGGTACGAGCTGGGGGTGAAGGCTCTGACCCTTTATAAAGTCAGCCACGCAAGGTAAACGTGCATATATCAGACATCACGTGTCTGATATATCCTTGACTTCTCGGACACGCAGCAGGAACGTGCATATTCAGACACCCACGATTGGGTTGGGCCGTGCGGCCAATTATCTCCTTACCAATTGATTTGACCACACTTATGTGTCAGGTTTAGGAATTAATCATGAATGTCACAGAGTTGATATGATAGGTAAGAAGGTCACGGGATGACCTTCTTACCAACTCCTATGTGCCTTCTCCTATATATATGGAGACCTTGGGAGTTAAACAGGGTTGGATTCTCTCTTGTAAGAAATACCCTGTAATCGTATACCCAGAATATAGTAATAATATTGACTAGTGGAGTAGAAGGATTTTAACCTTCGAACCACTTAAAAAACGTGCCTTGAGTAGCCATTTCATTTTCCTAAGATCATATATTTGTTTCGGTTCAACTTTAAGCACTAATCCCTTTCTCTCATTTTCTTAATTACCTGTTGGCGAATAACCGCGTCAACAAAAAATAATAAAACTATATATTTTATAATTTAAATAAAATTAAACATATAATATATAATTTTTTGTTGCCAATGCCAAATTAAAAAAGTAGAACAAAAGTAAACTTAAACAAAAATAAATAAATAAATTAATTAAAATAGGATATTTTTTTAGATATTTTATGATAATTTAAATAATTAAATCATATTTATTTAAAAATAATAAATGCATACAAATTATTTTTTATCTTATAAATTTGTATAATAGTTTGTTTTTTATCAAGTGGTTGGAGATTTTTTTCTTCATCAAATTCACCAAAAGACATTGTGAGATACATTAGAAACTAAAATTCATTGATGCATGTATACTACTATCTACACTATGAATTTTTCTATTCTTATTTTATTTGTATTATTAATTTCTTTTTAAATATTATTGTATTTTATATATATGTCAGGTGGCCATGTAAATATATATATATATATATATCAACGTTGTGTTTAGATGTCATATATATTGAGATTATTGATATAAATATTTATATATACTTTAGAACTATAATTCATTCTATTATATATATATATATATATATATATTTAAAAAACAATCAATTCGTTTTTTTATTAAAATTATAAACAATGTATACAATTTTAAAATTAAGCAAACGTGCATTGCACGTTAATTCTACCTAGTATATATATATATATATATATTTATATTTTCCCTACGCGAGTAAGTTTTTCCTTTTGACTAGTTTTTCACATATAACTATAAATATATAATATTTGTTAACTATTAGATTTTAATCTCACAATGAATTATATTGCAATAAAAAATTTTGACAAAAAAAAAGGCAAGAAATAATTATATTGTTTAATGAATTTCGGACCATTAGGTTGTCAAGTATTATATATTAATAACTTAATATAAAGTGTTGGATAGGAAAAAAAAAACTTTAATATAAAGTTGGGTTTTTAGTTATATTGCTCCATAAGTTATACATGTATTGCCATTTTAGTCTCAGATTTTTTTAAGCAATCAAGTTTTTGTGTTAAGAAATTAATGGCAATTAATTCCAATTACTTAACAGAGCGCAGTTAGGTGTGCATGAACTAATATGAGTTGGCCATATGTGATCACCGAGCTTGTATTAAATCCAATCGAGACGTTAAGAGATGTCACTTGAATAATAATCCATACTTTATGAAGTCAGCTACCTTAATTCTTTTACTTAAAAACTGCACATTTTCTTGAAATTTTTTTATGTACCCATGAATTATCAAAGATAATTGTAACTCACGGTATTTCGATTTAAATGTATACATCTACAATGAAAGTTATAATAGAACCCAATATGAACTTTGCGACCGGTTTAAGAAATTCTGGTATAATGCATTTAATAATGGCCGATAGACGATGCATATGAGAATCAATTGAGAGGGATTGCATTGATGACGAAGTTGCTTACTATTGTGTAGAAGAAGCCAATGCCAGGTATTGACGTGTGAAATTGTCAATTAGAGGTGACTAAGAATAAGATCAAAGTAAAATTTGTGAAAAAATAAATCAAGAAGAGAAAGAATTTTAGTAGTTCCGCCATAATCTCGAGCCTGCGTACATTGTTTTCACCATAGAGAAAAATTATTATAAATTGAGAGAGTTTATTGTCTGGAGAATTAGAAATCAAGTCTCATTTATAAATGAACTTCAACTCTATATCTCTTCTATATAATAAGTGTGTAGATAACGAGAATTTTTGGTTTTAATGGTTTTTTATTTTTTTAATATTAACTTTAACAGAATATTTTTATATTTAACGTTAGTTTGTATACACTTAAACTTAAATAAAATAAATAATTAAAAAATTTAAATAAGATATTTTAAAGATATTTTACAATAATAATTATTTTAAAATAATAAATAATTAAAAAAATTTAAAATAGGATATTTTTGAGATATTGTACAATATTAGTTATTTAAAATAATAAAATCATACATTATATAACTTAAATAAAATTTAATTAAACTTGAACTCACTTATTATAATAATATCATATTAAACATATAATATAATCTACTGTGAATTAGCAACAATTTTTTTTAAAAAAAATTAGCAATAAACTTAAATTTAAAATCCACGTATAATATTTAATATTATATTAAACATATAATATATAATCAATTGTTGCCACACCCAAATTCAAAATCTACAACAAATATAGACTTAAACAAAAATAAATAAATTATTTAATTAAAATAAGATATTTATTTCACAATTTATATGATATTAATATAAATTTAATAAAAATAATTAATAAATTCTATAAATAAAACTATACAAACATGTATATTGCACGCTGTTTGTATATAGTAATATATAATAAGTGTGTAGATAATGAAAATTCTTGCTTTTAATGGTTTTTTTATTTTTTTTAATGTTAACTCTAACAGAATATTCTTATATTTAACAGACTATTCGTATATTTAACGGTAGTTTGTAAATACTTAAATTTAAATAAAACAAAATAAATAATCACAAAAATTAAAATATGATATTTTTGAGATATTTTAAAATAATAATCATTTAAAAATAATAAATAATCAAACAAATTAAAATAAGATATTTTTGAGATATTTTACAATGATAATTATTTAAAAATAACAAATCATTAAAAAAATTAAAATATGATATTTTTGAGATATTTTACAATGATAATTATTTAAAAATAATAAAATCATATGTTTTATAACTTAAATAAAATTTATTAAACTTAAACTCACTTATTAGAATAATATAATATTAAACATATAATATAATTTACTGTCAATTAGCAACAAATTATTTTTAAAAAAAAACTAGCAAGAAGCTTAAATTTAAAATTCACTTATAATATTTAATATTACATTAAACATATAATATATAATCTATTGTTATCACTCAAATTAAAAAACTAGAACAAACATAAACTTAAACAAAAGTATATAAATTATTTAATTAAAATAAGATATTTATTTGAAATTTATATGACATTAATATAAATTTAATAAAAATAATTAACAAATTCTATAAATAAAACTAAACAAAACATGCATATGTATCTAGTATATATATATATATATATATAAAGATAGACTTGTAATTTGGAAGATGAGATATTATAAATATCTACTCATTTGTTATAATATAATAATAATTTAAATTCAAATATAGACTTATTTGAATTTAAGTTACAAAAATATTAATTAAATAATACAATGAATATTTTAGAAGAATTTGCTAACTCGTCATGCCACGTGTGTAAATGTGATTTGTTATCACATAACAACTACTGCCTCCCAACTTTTGAGTTTATTCATGAATTCAAAAGCTTTGGTAGTAGGTCTTCTTGGAGAGCTTTTTGATGTAGAAGTTGATGCAAAAGAAAATCTTGAAATAAATATGTTGTAGATTGGAGCTTCTGAAGTAGAGCTATAATCCTTTAAATTTAAATTTAAAAGTTCATTCTTATTCATATAATATAAGTAGGAATGCTCACACTATTTATTTGCTTCCACTCTAGAATTTTACTTTTTATTCTTCTTGTTGCACAAATTTGAAGCTTTGAAGAAAATTCTTGAAAGGTGAGTTCTTAATTTTCTTCATTCTTCTTTTTATTCTTCACTTTTTACTTGAATCTTGATGAATTGATACTTGAATGCCTTGAGTGTAGTTTGAATGAAATTAGAAAAAATCTAGAATAATAATCTATAATTTTTAGAGGAGTTTCGGAGAGGTTTTATGAATCTTTGAAAAACTAACCTCCTTATTTTTGGTAAGCTATTTTATGGGCTTTTCACGAAAAAATAAATTTCCTAGATGAGAAAAATATTCTTCATATTTAAACTTTGGAGAGCAACGTGAAAATTAGAGAAGAACATAAGAATTTTTGTTATTTTATTTTTTGGGCCAAAAAAGATGGAACACTACAAGAAAACTCTATAACGACGACTTTTGTCGTCGCTGTAGATCAAGAAGTGTTATACCCAGATTTCGAGCCATGGTAAATATGACCTCGAAAGTTGGATTCGCAACAAATGGTCTCGTAAGGATTGAAGTATGCTCCAGAATTGTATATCGAGCCTGCAAAGTACGATATATGACCTCATATATATGAGCTCGAAATGGTCTCGATCTCGAAAGGTAGCTCCGAGAACACACTCATCGTCGGGGACGACTTCGGATCGGGGGTCTCGAGCTAGATGTACGTACGATCTCGAAAGACACGTGATCTCGGGAGATGCCATTAGCTCGAACAATGACGTGAGACCTGAGATGCTAAAGCCTTAGAGATACGCGATAATCACCTTGAATATTTACAAGTATTATAAATATGAGATGTAATCCTCATTTACTAATGTAAATCCCCAAGAATCGTGGGATATTATTTGGTCAGTTATGCGTTTCCTGGTCTTCAGGGACGTTTCCTTTTATATCTGATTATAGGCATTTAAAGCCATTTATTTTATTCACAAAAGAGTAACTACCCAAAATATGTGGGATAGTATTCTGCATCCTTCTCTATAAATAGAGAAGCCATGCACCATTGTAAAGGACCGAAATTCTGATCCTTGAGAGAAAACTCTGAAGAATTCATGCTAAGGAATTTTCAGAGATAATCTTAAGATTAATAACAGAGACTCGTGGACTAGGAAGATTTAACTGCTGAACCACGTAAAAATCGCGTGTTTGATTTGTTTTATTTCGTTTAGCCATTGCCATTCATTGTTTACGTGCTCTTCTTTTACTGTTTGACGAGAAACGCGTCAACAGTTTGATGCTTTCATTGAGAGCCTTAAGCATTCATCCCTGAGAGATTCATGGCTACAAACAATCAGAACACCCCTGATGAAAGCTACCCAAGGCGTCCTGGAAAACAACCAATGGAAAACCCGGATGCTGAGGAGAGGAGTGGGTCCTCCGATTCCCGGGGACCACCGCCTCCACCGAGGGAGGAGGATATGTACTACAATCCTGAGCGTTACGTTCTTATTGTAGAACTGGAAAACCGGCAATTGAAACAGCTGTTGGCAGAAGCCAACAAACGGAATGAGGAGTTGACTAGGATGGCCGCAGAGGCGCAGGTGGCTCAGCCCCCGCCTCCACGCGAAAACCAAGTCCCTCCTCCAAGGGACATGCATGTTCCTCCCCGGAGGCCCCGTGGACGTCCACGAAAAGATGCTGCCACAAGGAGGCCGACTCAACCTCCGGCACCAGCCGAGCCATTTTCTCCTCCTAGGCCCCAGAGGAGTACCCGAGCTCGGGTCTCGCCTAATCCACCTGTGGAAGTGCCTATAGGAACTGAAAATAACTGAGCTCCTACCGAGGCTCGGACTCAGGTTCCTGGTAGTGCACCGAACGCAACCGACCCATCTCGGGCAAATTCTGGACCCTCTAGGCCGAGGCAAGGGCGGCAGCCACCGTCGCCTATACGGTTCCCTCCGTCTCCCATAAGATATCCTTCACCTCCCCGCAGAAACGCTCAACCTGTTCGAGATCAGGATCAAGGGCGTACGGGGGATAGACAAGGCCACAGGGAGACTTTCCAGGAGCGGAGAGGCGCACAATCTGAGAGAAGTCAGACGTCCCGGTCTCGCACTGCGGAGACGATGCGACATGGGAAGAACCCATCGCGAAACGACCGATCAATGAGTTTCACCAGTGATGAGTCTGGAGAGACCAAGTCCGTCAGTAAACGCGACCGAGGTCGTAAAAATACTGGAAGCCGCAAGATTCGTCCTGACCTGCGGAATCATCTGAATCAGAGCAGGGGGAAGGGAGATCAGACAAATCCGGACCTAAGGAATCACCTGAATGGGCGTAGAGATCCTTCACGGAGACGCGAGCCTGGAATCATGATCAATGACTGTCAATTCCAGACACCACCTAAGGACCCAGTCCAAGAAAGGATCGATCAGCTCGAAAAAGCCTTTAGGCTTTTAAAGAATGAAGGAGGGAATGGTCGATATGAGGACTCAGACAAGGAGCTAGAGCCGTTTGCTCCACATATTTCAAACACTCAATTTCCTCAAGGGTTCCGGATTCCTCACGTCCCAGCATTTGAAGGAAAAACCGACCCATGCAGTCACCTGAGTACATTCAACACTATTATGAGAGCTAGTAACATGGGTTACGAGCTCAGGTGCATGTTGTTTCCAACATCATTGGCCGGACCTGCCAAGAGTTGGTTCGAAAAGTACAAGAGACACTCGATAACTTCATGGGATTAGTTGTCTAGAGACTTCAAGAAGCAGTTCCGAGCTATGATGGGAGTCAGACCAGAGGCTTCCACTTTGACTAACGTCCGACAACAGCCGGGCGAAACACTGAAAAGCTATCTGACAAGATTTAATCTAGAGGTCGCTCGAGCTCGAGATGTGGATGACAGTGGGCACCTGATGGCTATCCGAGCTGGTGTTTTACCCGGAAGTGCCCTTTGGGATAACATGCAAGGGAAACAGGTGAGGTCAATAACCGAATTTAACAGACAGGCGCAGAGATTTGTCAATGTAGAGGAGGCGAGGTCAACGCTGAAGTCGACCTCGCAGACCGAAACTACAACGATAAACATTAACTCCGCCTCAACCTCGGCTGACCCAGCAGCTCCACAGCCTGCCTCGGAGAATCCCTCCAAGAGGAAAAAGAGCGAGGGAAATAACCCCGAGGCTGAAGGAGGAAAGAAAAAGAAAGGAGAAAGGTATTTCTCCGTATATAAAGTACACACCGAACTCAAGGAGTCTCGGGAAAACATATACCTGGCTAATGAAAACCAGGTCCTCTTCAGGCGTCCGGACCCAATGAGAAATCAAAAGTCCAAAAGGGATTCCAGTAAGTATTGCCTGTTCCATAGAGACACCGGACACACCACTGATGAATGTCGACAGCTGAAGGACGAGATCGAAGGGTTGATCTCGAGAGGTTATTTCCGGCAGTACGTCAAAAACCAGAGTACTGGACAGACTACTGCGAGTCAGAGAGTAGCCGCGCCTTCGACGGCACAAAATAATAACTTCCGATCTCGGGAAGAAGACAGGCCCCCGCCGATTGATGGAGAGGACGTAATAACCATCTCGGGAGGGCCTCATCTCGCGGGAGGGGGCAGAAATGCTCAAAAGCGATACGTTAACGAGTTGAAGACAGGGGACGGGTCTCCTTATGAACCCGAACCTAGGGCACCAAAAATCCAATGGGTTGAAACGCAACCGATAACCTTCACTGAGGAGGACGCATCTCATGTTCAGTTCCCTCATCATGACCCATTGGTTATTACTCTTCAGCTTGCCAACAAAAGAGTCCGCCGAGTTCTCATAGATAATGGGAGCTCGGTCAACATTCTTTATAAGGAGACCCTCGAGAAAATGGGACTCTCCCTTCGCGACCTGAAGGCATGTGCAACTACTTTGTACGGCTTTTCAGGAGAAGGAACTGATTGCATGGGATCCATTGAACTCCCTGTGACCTTGGGAGACTATCCAATCTCGGTGACCAAGATAATGGAGTTCGTGGTGGTAGATTTACCATCTGCCTACAATGTGCTGCTCGGGAGACCCGCCCTGGTCGGGCTGGGGGCAGTGTCATCCGTGAGGCACCTGGCCCTTAAGTTCCCAACCCCAAGCGGGGTCGGGACATTGAAAGGAGATCAATTGGCAGGAAGGGAGTGCTATAGCATTTCTTTGAGGGGAAAGAAACAAACGAGCGCTCAGGCACTCGTTATCATACAAAGTAAAGATGGAACGGTTTTAGAAATTGACGAGGAAATCGATCCAAGGATTGAGGAGAAAGTTGACCTCGAACCATTGGAAGAGCTCGAAGAAGTTCAGCTCGACGAAGCTGATCCCTCGAAGAAGGTGAAGGTCGGAAAACACCTCCAAGACGAAGCAAAATAGCAATTAATTTGCTTTCTGAAGAAAAACCAGGATGTCTTCGCATGGTCACACTCAGACATGGTTGGGATAAGCCCGAATGTTGCGAGCCACGCATTGAACATAGACAAAAGCTTTCCCCCGAAGCAACAAAAGCGAAGGCAGCTGGACGAGGACAGAAAGAAAGCATTAAAGAAGGAAGTTGACAGATTAAAAGCAAACCATTTCATTAGGGATGATTTTTACCCTAACTGGGTAGCCAATCCAGTGTTGGTCCCAAAGCCCAATGGGACGTGTAGAACCTGTATTGACTACTCGGATCTCAACAAGGCTTGCCCAAAAGACTGTTTTCCGCTGCCAAGAATTGATCAGCTAGTGGATGCCACGACGGGGCATGGCTTGATGTCTTTCATGGATGCATATTCTGGATATAACCAGATTCCCATGCATGCCCCCGACCAAGAACATACGAGCTTCATTACAGATAAAGGGCTATACTGTTATAATGTTATGCCGTTTGGGCTCAAGAACGCTGGAGCTACATATCAGCGGCTCGTTAACAAGATGTTTTCAGAACAAATAGGGAACAACATGGAAGTTTATGTTGATGACATGCTTGTAAAGTCTCAACTTAACAAGAACCATGTTGATGACCTCGAAGAGTGCTTTGGCATGCTCAGAAAATACAACATGAAGCTAAATCCTCAGAAGTGCACTTTTGGGGTATCTTCGGGAAAATTTCTGGGTTTCATTGTCAACTCTTGTGGAATCGAGGCTAATCCCGACAAAATAAAGGCCCTGATTGATATGCCTTCACCTCGGAAGCATAAAGATGTCCAAAGCTTGACCGGCAGGATGGCCGCCCTGGGCAGATTCATCTCGAAGTCAACGGATCGTGGCCTTCCATTCTTCAACTTATTAAAAGGAAGTAAGAAATTTGAATGGACAGAAGAGTGCGAGCTAGCCTTTCAGGAGCTCAAAAGACACCTCGTTGAACCACCCATCCTGTCAAAACCCGAAACGGGAGAAGTATTGTACCTATACCTCTCAACCACCGAACACACGATAAGCGCGGTGCTCATTCGAGAGGAAGAGAGGGTGCAGAAACCCATCTATTACATCAGTAAGAGATTACTGGGGGCAGAGTCAAGATATCCATTGATGGAGAAACTCGCCCTCAGTTTAATCCACTCATCTCGCAAGCTCCACCCCTAATTTCAGGCACATCCCATCCATGTACTGACAGATCAACCACTTAGGCAAGTCCTATCTAAACCAGAGGCGTCAGGTCGACTCCTTAAATGGGCTGTTGAGCTCGGACAGTTCGAGATCACTTACCATCCAAGAACGACCATTAAGGCACAAGCCTTGGCAGACTTCATAGTGGAGTGCACTGGTATAGCCGACGACGAGGTAATAACCACGGCCCACGAGCTGTGGAAACTTTACGTCGACGGCTCGTCGAATGAAAATGGAGCGGGGGCAGGAGTTATTCTGATCACTCCTGCAGGGAGCAAATTTCACTCTGCTTTAAGATTTGGCTTTAAAGCATCTAATAATGAAGCTGAGTACGAGGCTCTACTCGCAGGACTGCGAATAGCAAAAGAGCTCAAGGCCAAAGCTATACATTGCTACAGCGATTCCCAGCTCGTGGTTAATCAAATCTTGGGAGAGTACCAGGCTCGTGGCACAAGAATGGCAGCTTATCTGGAGAAGGCAAAATCCGCATTGGAGTATTTCGAGTTTTACGCAATAGAACAGGTTCCCCGAGAACAAAACTCAAATGCAGATGCCTTAGCTCGACTCGCCACTTCCGCCGAAAATGAAGAACTGAATGTTGTACCCGTAGAACACCTATCAGCACCCAGCATTGCTGAGCCAGACGAGGAAGATGTATGTATGATTGAAACAGAACCGACCTGGATGAGTCCAATAGTTGATTATCTCGAAAATGGAATTCTTCCAAAAGATCAGAACCAGGCTCGAAAATTGATGTATCAACTTCCTCGTTATACCATTTTGGACGGAAAGCTATACAGAAGAGGATATTCCATGCCGCTGCTTAGGTGTGTAACCCCTCCTGAAGCAAAGAAGATCATTGAAGAAATTCATGAAGGGTTCTGCGGAGACCACGCCGAGGGGCATAGCCTGTCCAAGAAGATCATACGTCAAGGATATTTCTGACCAACCATTAGAACAGACTCTTTTGAGTATGTGAAGAAATGTGACAAATGCCAGAGATTCGCCACGATACCCCGAGCTCCACCATCCGAACTGACCATGTTGACATCCCCATGGCCTTTCGCAGTATGGGGCATCGACCTCATAGGCTCTCTCCCAACTGGAAAAGGCGGAGTGAAATACGCGGTAGTCGCCGTTGATTACTTCACCAAATGGACGGAGGCTGAACCATTGGCAACTATAACTTCGAAAAAGATCCTTGATTTCGTGGTAAAGAACATCGTATGCCGATACGGAGTGCCGAGAAAGATTGTATCCGATAACGGAACCCAGTTCGATTGCGACTTATTCACCAATTTTTGCGACAAGAACATCATAATAAAGAGCTTTTCATCAGTGGCTCACCCTCAAGCAAATGGTCAGGTCGAAGCCGTTAACAAAACTCTCAAGAGCTCTCTAAAGAAAAAGTTGGAAGAGGCAAAGGGACGATGGCCCGAAGAATTGCCTCAAGTCCTTTGGGGATATAGGACTACAGCTCGGACATCAACCGGGCATACCCCGTTCTCTCTAGCGTACGGCTGCGAGACAATGTTGCCCATCGAGGTCGAAATCCCAACGATCTGAACTCAAATTTACGATCAGGATTCAAATCATACTCAGCTCGAAGAAACCCTAGACTTGATCGAAGAAAAAAGAGAAGAGGCTCAGCTGAGAAATGCTGCTTACCAGCATCGAACCACAAGATATTTCAATAAGAGGGTTCGAGATCGAAAGTTCGGAGTGGGAGACCTGATTTTGAGACGCGTATTCTTAGCCACCCGAGATCCAGCAGCTGGAGTGCTCGGGCCGAACTGGGAAGGACCATACCAGATAGAGTCAGTCATCCGACCTGGCGTATACAAACTTGCGAGATTAGATGGGAGCCTGATACCGCGAGCATGGAATGGCGAGCACCTTAGACCTTACTATCAATAGTATAGGAAGTGTTGCCTGTAACCATGAGTTTGTTTGTTTGCTTGTTTGTTTGTTTTTGAATTTCATCAAATAAAAGGTCTATTTTGTTCCATATGTAATTTCTTTATATTTTTGCAATCTCTCTTAATTTAATAACCTATGGTCACACTCATAGGATATTAAGGGGGCATCATTGGTATATATACCGTCAGATTAAAAAATAAAAAATATATATTTATATGAAGTATTTGGAGATAACCAAGTACGCGAGCCTAGATAATTGAGTTATCAAAAACATGAAGTATTTGGAGATAACCAAGTACGCGAGCCTAGATAACTGAGTTATCAAAAACATGAAGTATTTGGAGATAACCAAGTACGCGAGCCTAGATAGCTGAGTTATCAAAAACATGAAGTATTTGGATATAACCAAATACGCGAGCTTAGATAGTTCGGACAAAACCGAACTACCAAAATCCTAAAACATTTGGAGTTTAACCAGATGTGCAAACTTAACAGGTCTGGAACAAACCAGCCAAAAAATTGATCGATGATAAGTAGGAGCCTAAACCTATCACGAGACAAGTCAAGATCGAGGCTGGAATATCTGAGAGAAAAATAGTTTCAAACTCTTAACCTCGGAACAAAAACTGAGGATGAGGAAAAGTGACTAAACAAAAAAAGATATAACCAGATCATTCACATTACATACCATATAAATACTTTTGAGTTCATGGTTAAAGTAATATTCGACCCTGATAAGTAACGAGGTCGGAAGCGGATAATTCGAATAAACTATGCATGAATGCATCGAATTTCGAGCCCAAATCCAAAATATGTTTGTATGAATAAATAAACATAACAGGTTCATCAATTTAAAAATATGCAAAATATTTCGAGCCAAGAAATGTAAAGCATATAAAAGAATGGTAAAAGAAATTGTATCAGCCCCGTGGGCGTCTATTAAAATAGTTACAGAAATAAGGGGACGCAGCCCCGATAACTGATCTCCCCGAGGTCAGATTCAAGGAAAAGGAGTCTCCTTGGCCTTCTCAGCATCAGTGGCACCGGACCCCTCATGACGAATAGCATGACTATCCTCCTGAGCTTCCTCCGAAACGGTGCCCGGAACAGCCTTTTCCTTCTCGAGCTGCTCAGCCTTCTCCTTCTCAAGCCGTTCAGCCTCTTCCTTCTCGAGCCGGGCATTCCATCGTTCAAGAAGCGGTGCCTCGTGGGGACCTAAGAAGCTGGTGTCCAGCTCTTCGTTATAAGCCCACATCCGGTACATGGCTGAGTCGACCGCCTTTTCCTTCTTTTCTTTGTACTCGGCAAGAAGGCGAGTTTTGGCATCCTCTATGATGTCGAAGGTGGCGGCCTTGTCTTCTTCAAGCTTCTTATTAGTTTCCCGAAGCTGGGTGTTATCTTTCTTTTGCTCCTCGAGTTAAGCTCTCAGCTTTCCGAGCTCCTTGACCATGTCCTCACGCTCCTTAACCACTGCCTCGAGCTTGGCATTCGCCGCCTTCAGATCGTCGTTCGCTCTAAGGTGGAGGTCCTTCGCCTCTTGAGCATGAGTCCTGCTCAAATGGATCTCGTTGTTCAGCTCGTAATTGAGCTGGGCAGTGAAGGCAAGAGCCTAAAAAAAGGGAGAAACCACCATTAGCCTCAGGACAGTATGAATGTAAGCAAAAGGAATATAGAAGGATACTTACCGCGGCAGTGTGCTCGATACTCTTCTCGTAAAGGACAGTGCAGTCTTGGGTGCCAGTTAGGCACTGCCACTGAGGAGCTTCGAAACTGCCATAGCTCTGGCCGATCCGGGACATAACATCCGAGATCAGCGTAGATCTGTGAGGTCCAGCGGCATTATCCACCACATACGAGTCCATATGGGTGGAGATTGTTAGCTTCTGAACTCGAGAAGCAGAAGGCCTTCTGGAAAGCTGAGCTGAAGACGTTTCGCCCACCACAGGAGGTTGGGACTCAATGGCAGGGGCACCAGCCAGCGAGGTCGGTGCGACCGCGGAGACGACGGCCTGCGAGGATGGCATTGTCGTGGAGGCGCTAGCCTGGATAGTCGACGCATCAATGGAGCTCGAAACCGGCAGGGCAAGGGGAGGTGTCTTTTTGGACCTCTTGGAGCCTTTGCCCGGCTGACTGGTCTTCAGTGACCCCACCCTACGGCGCTTGCTCCTCTTGGTACCTGCATTGCCGATAAGGGCGTCAAGGTCGGAGTCCATCTCGCCTGCACAAGTCACAACACGGTGAGTCAGTAAAAGAGAAATGTACATCAAGTAATTTCGGTACCAGACATATAGAGTGTTGATGGAAGAAACCTAACTGGAACTCTCCCCCGAGCTCGAGCTTGGGGACCATGAAATTCCCCCGTCTTCAGAGGAGGCGGGGGGAGTGTCTTCCCTATAAGTAGGGGATAACCTCGAGAGGTCCCTATAATCATTGGTCCCGTACTGCACCGCTATCCCATTCCACACCTCGTCCGTGGTGTACATGGTATCATATTTCCCGAGCCCACTATCGAACCTATGGACATAGTCGTCTACCCAACTCCATATGTAGAAATGGTATCTATCCTGTGGGCACGAGACTAACCTATTGGGCCTGTGTTTTAGTAGTGTGGGGGACCACATCCCCGAGGTAGGGAGGACTTTACCTTCATCTGAGACCGAGCTCGAGGCTTCATCATTGGCCTCATTCCCGGACCGCGGACTCCTCAGACGAACTGGGAGTGATGGCCTCCTCTCTCTCCTCTGAGGAAGGGCGCCTGTAGGCAGTGGCACCTCCTCCCAGCGTTTATATTTTTTGCTGGACCAGTCAGAGGTTGACTGGCCCTCTCCCAACAACTCGCAAGCTCGGAGCTTGTCCTCGTGTAATAGATACGAGAGAGACCTCCTGCCATAAGGAAGCTGGAGCAAGGCCTCTCTGTGCCTCGTCATTGCTTCATTGGGGGTGGGACGCTTAAAATTAGCTGAAAAGCGAAACACATTTCATCTAAATATGGATTTAAGAACTAAAGTCTCGAGCTCAGGAATAAAAGTAACAAGAATACTTACGAATACGCCTGAACGAGTAATGTCGAGACGGGGACAGACCGTCTGTCCAGAAGAAGGCCTTCTTAAAATCAGGCGGGTGATTGGGGAGATCCTCAAAAACCTTCGTCTCTTTGGGATAGCTCGAGAGATAATAAAAACCATCCCCTCCCCGAGCTCGGGAGGGGTTACTTTTCAAACAAAAGAGATATAAAATCTCTTGGGGTGAAGGTCCTTCCCACCTCAGCTCGTGGTACAAGGACCTCAGGGCAGACATCACCCTGTACGAATTAGTGTTGAGTTGGAACGGCGCCAACCCAACGAAATCAGTAAAGTCTTTGAAAAAAGACTTCAAGGGCAGCAGTGCTCCCGCCCTCATATGTTCTTGGCTCCATGCCGCATATTTTACTGTGGCATCGCGGCCGCCAGGGGCGAAACAGCTCCGTTCTTGACCAGTCGGAGCCCGACACTTCAAGGTGCCTGACAAATGGAGGCCATGGAAGGTCAGGATTTTGGATATTTTGCTGGTTGTGGTAACCGTGCTCCAGTAAAGCTCGGCCTCGAACATATCCTTCCTCGGCTGCGAGGATGAAGTTTCCCCCATTAATGAAAACTGGAGTTCCCTTGGATGATACACAACAGTGACCTTTAGCGCAGGGTCGAGGGGAATGGGCCTAGGTCCTGAATTGGGCTCCGGATAGAGGGCCTCCCGAAGAACTCTTCTCTTCTTTTCAATGACCTCGTCTATCTGGCGGCGATAGTGAGCTCGAATGTCTTCTTGCTCGCGTGCAAGCTCGTATTCTCTTATCCGACGTTGGTTCCGGGCGAAGAGCGATTCCGGGCTCGGAGATTTCGACTCGTAAGGGACTGCCAGCAATGACCCCCACCGTCTTTCCAGATTCTGTGACATCTAGCGAGAAAGAAAAAATGGTGAGGGCCATGCATGCAAGAGTCACGAGCTCGATAGAATGAGCTCGGAGATTTAGGAACGAGACTAAATAATAAGACCCTTATTGAAGAGTCAGGGGCGTGTATTCCACGAAAAAGAAAAGGAGTGTGGATAATTTTTTGAAAATCCTGAAATTCAAGGGAAAGAAGAGTGGCGGTTAGCCAGGAAAAGCGTTTTTGGATTTCGTGCATTTGTCAAAGCCCATGTTTTTATCCGAAAGCTTAATGTACAAGAAACGCTGCCTAAGAATTTCAAAACCCAGAAAATGGGAACCACATTCAAACGTCAAAACTGGGTATAAACCAGAGACGAACATTCAGAGTGAAAATCTAGAAAGCATAAAAACCTATCGGTTCAAAACCTCCTATCGTATCATGCTAAGAACGTAAACTAACACACACAGCAAGAACATTTCAAATGAAAAAATAAAAATGGCATACTTACACAGTAATGACGATTGCAGAGAGATCGTCGATTGGAGAAGAGGTTGCAAGAAAGAACTCACTGATTCGAACAGACCAGGGTTCCTTTGTTTCTTTGGTCGAGAAAACATGCACGGAACAGGAACTTTGCGAAGAGGTCTCTGGGCTTGTTTTTCTTCTTTTCTTGCTTATGGCGAATGAGGATGAAAGTGAAGAAGATGAAGAATGGGGTCTCGTATATATAGATGGGGAAAAGGAATTAATCAAGAGCGTCGAATGAAATCCTCACTAGATCGAACGGATGGGGATCAATGACAAGAAGGCGCCGAAAAGTTGTCAGACGGACGATCGTGGGCGTGTTTCCAAGGTACTTAAGTACCTAAAATGAGCAATACCCAGCTGACGCGTGTCCATTTTCAAAGGTGTGACGGTACAGTTCTCAAGGAAAGCAGTTCAAAAGTTTCCTTCTCTTAGGATTCGAACAAATACTTTTGAGGGGGCAAGATGTTATACCCAGATTTCGAGCCATGGTAAATATGACCTCGAAAGTTGGATTCGCAACAAATGGTCTCGTAAGGATTGAAGTATGCTCCAGGATTGTATATCGAGCCTGCAAAGTACGATATATGACCTCATATATATGAGCTCGAAATGGTCTCGATCTCGAAAGGTAGCTCCGAGAACACACTCATCTTCAGGGACGACTTCAGATCGGGGGTCTCGAGCTAGATGTACATACGATCTCGAAAGACACGTGATCTCAGGAGATGCCATTAGCTCGAACAATGACGTGAGACCTGAGATGCTAAAGCCTTAGAGATACGCGATAATCACCTTGAATATTTACAAGTATTATAAATATGAGATGTAATCCTCATTTACTAATGTAAATCCCCAAGAATCGTGGGATATTATTTGGTCAGTTATGCGTTTCCTGGTCTTCAGGGACGTTTCCTTTTATATCTGATTATAGGCATTTAAAGCCATTTATTTTATTCACAAAAGAGTAACTACCCAAAATATGTGGGATAGTATTCTGCATCCTTCTCTATAAATAGAGAAGCCATGCACCATTGTAAAGGACCGAAATTCTGATCCTTAAGAGAAAACTCTGAAGAATTCATGCTAAGGAATTTTCAGAGATAATCTTAAGATTAATAACAGAGACTCATGGACTAGGCAGATTTAACTGCTAAACCACGTAAAAATTGCGTGTTTGATTTGTTTTATTTCGTTTAGCCATTGTCATTCATTGTTTACGTGCTCTTCTTTTACTGTTTGACGAGAAACGGCGTCAACAAGAAGTCGTCGCCAAAACAGCGTCGATGTAGGTCCGTATGTGTAGCAACCTACAGCGACGATAAATGCAGTCGTCGCAATAGTGTTTTACTACAGCGGCGACATGTCGGTTACAGTAGGGAATCATTTTTTTTTGGTTGGATTGGGATATTGCGACGACATGACGTCGCTGTATGTGGTTACAAAATTTTAAATTTTGAATTTCAAAAACTCTTTCAGCAACAACATGTCGTCGCTGTAGGTCCATCGACTGCCCCATCTACATCAACGACATATCGTCGCTGGAGAGTGTGTGGGATTCTATACCTACAGGAACGACATGTCATCGCCGTAATGTCACGAAATCTCAGATTTTTGTGTTCAGTGAGAACCCTACAGCGACGACATGTCGCCGCTGTAGGTATATAATTTAAAAAAAATTAATTAATTATATTGATTAAAATTTATTTAATAAAATATTAAATATATATAACAAATTTATTTAATTAAATAATTAAACCAATTTAACAATATCCATAGTCTCCAAAATGTAAAAACAAAACATAAGTAGTATTGTCTCCAAAATAAAAAAAAACAGCACAAAATAATAATAAGTTCAAAATAATAATATAATAAAACTAAATGTCATCAAAATAAATTCCAAAGTCATTATCGTCGGGCTGCTGATGTGGCTGTGGTTATTGAGAATTGTGCCCTGAAAGCATATGTAGTAGACATTGTTTTAAGAAATAAATAAATAAATTGAATTTGTTATGCATATATTTTATGGACTATAATATTCTGTGATAATATTATGTAAATATCAGAAAAATTTCTAAGTTCATATGTGTGATCTCAAACACGTATTGGTACGGGAGGATTGTGTTTGAGATAAATGAACTTGAATAGTTTGCAGTAAAATAAAGTTATAGAATCTTTACATTAATTACTGCAAGTATGGTCCACTAGTATTATGAATACATGTGATCTAGATCTGAATTACTAGTGTAGTGGGACACTTTAGTGGATGTACTTTATATATTAGAGAATATATAGAACTGGGTCAGATATGTTTATTAATATTTAGTTAAATACCGTTTCGAAGTATTAATTAAATATATCAACTGATGATCATATACAAATAGATCTTAATCCTGAAGTTACTATGAACTCCTATTTATGTTATATGAGTTATTTGATTCATTCGTTAGGGTCTATCAGAATGATCAAGCTATAAACTTTTGTTTTGGGAACTCATTAATATAAATGGCTGGGGACATAGTATACAGATGTGGAATTTATACCTTCTCATAAGAGATTGAATAATGGTTCTCTTAAGGGTTGAATTTTGGAACTAAAAGGTTATTGAGCTCAAATTCATAATTTATTTATGAATTAACCTTCACTAGTAAAGTCAATGGTACTTAAGGAAACAAGATATAATTAAAAGGGTAAAACGGTAATTTTATTCCCGATTAATTATGAACAATTATTAGAGGGTTAATTTATATGTAATGATTATATCAATGGATGTTTTATTTTATAACGTACTCAGTAAATGAAATGTCTATAATTACAAGAGTGCAGTCTCATATTTATAGTGGAATAATTATGAGATTAATAAATTAAGATTATTTAATTAAAGAATTTAATTAATAAACTCAAATTTATTGGAGCTTGGAATTATAGGTCCATATAGGTCCCCAAAGCGGCTCTATTAACACTATTCAAGGCAAGAGTTGATATAAAGGGAAAAATGGTTGAACGACATATTTAAGAAGAAATTTGTTCTTCGGACCAAATATGTAATTATGTGATGATAGTGATTAATTAATTAATTACAAATTAGTTGTAATTAACAAAATTAATTAATTATAATTTTTGAAATTATAATAAATTAAATATTTAATTTCAAAATTTAAATTGGTTTGAATTAATTAAATATCTTTATTTGAGTGGGAGATAATAATCTGATAAGTTCAAATTAGATTTGAATTTAAAAGATTGATATTTATTCAAATAATTAATTATATTTGATAATTATTTAAAAAGATAATTAATTCAAATTTGAATTAATTTTCAGGTTGTTTGATTTTTATCTGATAAGGTAGTTTGAATAAATAAATAAATAATTATGGAAAAATCAAATATCTATAAAATATAGGGTTACACGACACACACATTCCATGGACTGTGTGTGGTGTGTACTACATATTTTTCAGGGATAGATTTTTCAATTTTATTTATTTATTTAATTAATTAATAGAAAATTCAAAAGTTAGTTTTGGATATTTTCATTAATGAGATAATTAATTAATTAAAATATAAATTGTAAATTGGTTATAGATTTATTTTTTAAATTTAAATATTTTCTATTTGAGTTAGACTTATCAGAAAATAAGAAGACAATCTTTTATTCGCTCTAAAGAAAAGAATGATACTTTTCTATCTCTCCCTGAAAAAGATACAGAACTAATCTCAGGCCTATTCTCTTGATCTCATGTGTTGAGTACATCAAGTTGAATCAGAAATTTACCATCCTTTATTCTCTAAGTGCCCACACACTTCTTGAGGTGTAGATAACGTTGTGGAAGATCTTGGTGTGAGTACCTGGGAGCATCTTGGATAGTAAGTTGGTTCAAATTATGAAAAGATAGCAAGGACACTTGATAGGCATCAAGAGGTATTTTTTCTATTCTTTTCTTGCTTATGATTAATGTATTTATATTAATGGATTCACATATTTAAATGTAGTTTAAATATGTTACAATTTTTTTTGTTGTACACTGGGCCAATCGACCACCATTCCGCTTCGTATTAGGAAACTCGTTCCTAACAGTGGTGGCTGTGGTGGTTGTAGCTGTTGTGGTTGAAAGTTTTCCATCATGGGCAGTATCATATTCATGTCCAAGTTGACTGGCTGAAATTGTGGAGCTTGGATGTTCGAATTTGTTGCATGCAAAAATTGTTGCATTTGCTGGATGTTGTTGTTCTGGGTCATAATGACTTGACTGAAGTGTTGAATCATGGACTGGAAAGTCTCAGGTGGTACCATTGGTGTAACACCCCAAATTTCCTAATAAGGTTTAGGACCTTGATTAGGAGGCCGGGAGGGCCATAATTGATTTGTTGTAGTATTTAATGATTATATGCATGTTTATGTGAGTTATATTATTATATGATGGTGAATGCATGCATATGGGCTCATATGTTAACTATGAGGGTATTTTGGTAATTTGGCCACTGTGGGCGTAATTGTATATTTTGGGTGCATGATTGTGATTAATTAATATAGCCACATTATAAGATGGATTGGTTCGAGCTAGTCGACATGAGACGATCATGAGATGTAAGTGTTCGGTCTAGTCATAACGAGTTTAAGTTCGGGGCTCGGGGTGAGTCTCGGGGTGAATTTAATGATTAGAGCATTACCGGGAATTAAAGGGTAATGGGATATGATTTATTGGTATTTGGGAATATTGAGAATAGCGGGAATTGGAGTGCGTTAATTATAATTAACGAGATAGGCGAGAAAGGATGGTTTTACCCTCGGAAGCTTTTAGAGGGATTTATTTGGCTTAAGGGCAATATGGTCTTTTGACCTTAAAGATTTATATCAACCTTAGGAATTTTGGAAGGCTGTGGATTGATATTAAAACAGAGCCTATCCTCTCTTTCTCCCTTCCTTCCCGTACAAGTCCTCCTTCACCCTCTTCTTTAAGCTTTGAGGGCCTATCTTGAGGAAGCAAGCTAGGGAGTCAAGCTTGAGGAGGTTTAGCTTGAGTTCAGCCATTGGGAAGGATTCAAATCGTGTTTGGGGTAAGTTTCTACCATTAATTTCTGGTTCATACTCTGTTTTGAGTTTTAGCTTTTGACTTGTGAATCACTTGTAGAAAGTTTGAATTAATGGAGGTTTGGGTGATGTTTACTTTGGGTTTTGATGAGGGTGAGTTGTAGAGGATGTTTGGTGGTTGAATTGGGTGTTAGGTTGGGGTTTGGGACAAGTTTGAAGGGCTGGTTTGAGAGGAAAACACAGGGGAGAGTTGGCTGGTGTGTGCTGCCATTTTGGGAATTCTGGGTGTTGAGCCGCGGCATGGCTGTGGTGCGCCGCGGCTCAAGGCGTCTGGCAGGGGGAAACCCTCTCTGTTTCAGGGCGCGGCGCGGCGCGGCGCAGCAAGGGAGGGCCGCGACCCTTAAGGCCATTTTGACCAAAAACATGTTTTTAGCTTGGGGATTCAAGCCATAAGCCTCGGGGTTGAACCTAGTACCCGGTTAAGTGGGGATTGGTGTTCCGGAGGCTAGATATTGATTGGGGAACTTATGTTGATCATTTTTATTGATGATACCTTATATTTGGTTATGACTAGGTGACCGCTAAAGGACTAAAAGTTGATCGGTCTTTTAATCGTTCTAGCTCGACTTTGAGGTAAGAAAACTGCACCCTATGTATATGAGACATGCATGGTTATTATTGATGCATGTCGGTTGATTATTATGTATGACATGCATGGTTATTATTGATGCATGTCGGTTGATTATTATGTATGACATGCATGGTTATTATGATGCATGTTGGTTGATTAATGAGTATGACATGCGTGGTTATTATTGATGCATGTCGGTTGATTATTATGTATGACATGCATGGCTATTCTTGATGCATGTTGGTTGACTATTAAACGTGACATGCATGGCTGTTATTGGTGCATGTTAGATTGCTGGATTTATTGCATATGATGCATGAGAAACATGTGATTGGGACATGCTTTATATACTGAGTATGATATCGTTCAGAGCTTGAGCCTCTGTGTTTATGCATGGCCCTAATAGCATTGATACCTGTTTAGTAAGCATGCTAAATGCCTCATTTATGGATACGGAACATGAGATATATGGTTGGTGGCATGTCTTACTTGTGATTGACACTGACTAGTCAGGGACCGACTCTAAAGTCGAGAATCACGCATTGAATGGCTCTATGGCATTAATGCTAGACCGACCAGATGTTTATAGCCAAGGTATATGACCCCGGTGACTGTTTGTCACATGGCTAAGGGACGCTGTCCATAGCACGACTCTAAAGTCGGGAGGAATGTTATGTTGGTGACCATTCACCATGCACCTATCCTAATCAAACTTATGAAAAGATCACTTATCAGTTAAGCCCTGATGACCCTATCGTCACATGGCTAGAAGGGGCGATGCTCATTATTGTGACTTTTGGCTAATGTCACCTATTTGCTTGGACTGATAGTCCTGAATGGTTATTATGATCGTTGTTGATATTATATCATGCTTTATTGTGTTTTCTTGCTGGGCTTCGGCTCACGGGTGCTACATGGTGCAGGTAAAGGCAAGAGGAAGCTGGACCATCCTTGAGTTGGAGAGCTTAGGTGATGACGTGTACATATGCAGCTGCTCGTCCGCCACGGCCGAGGTTTAAAGTGGAACTAGGGTTGAACCCTGATTTGCCGTTTAGAACGGCATGTTGTAAATGTTTTCTGTAATAAACTTTGAAATTATATTTTCGGGATCCCAATGTATATATTAAACGTTCTAGTGAAACGTTACATCTTAACCAAAATGTTTAATCCCTAAACCGCTAATCATACTTAGTTCATGATTTTGGCCAAACGACTCGATTAGCGAGTTTAGCCCTGTTTACAAGGCACACCGTAACGGTCCCAGGAGTTGGGGCGTTACAATTGGAGGGCCGACTGTGGTGGTTGGAAATGGTGGTGCCTCTGATGGTGAAGAAGATCTGGTGGCACCTGAGGCAAAGATACTAGTGCCCTTCAACTTGCGTCCAATACCTCGGTTGTGGTCACGACGTTGACCAAGTTCCTTTTAGACGACTTGTGTCTCATTGACAGTGGCACTTCCTGCTAAAGATTCAGATTGAGATTGTGATTGGGATTGTGTTTGGACTTCTTGCTGCAAGACATCCTGCAGTTTAGAAACACGAAAATTAATACATAAAATAATTGAATAATATACATGTATACAAAACATAGAAAGTTACTTACATATGCATCATTAGCATTCGTGTTCACTCATCCATGTGTCAGATGATTGTGCATGTCATAGAACGTATCGATAATGCTGGGCAGTTCCTTAGTCTGAAGATTCTTCATTAGAAAACAAAATTTAACAAAATCTCAGTTAAATATTGAAATTATTATTAAGATAACTTAAAATATTTCAAATTATCTATTTATTTTTATTTACCTTCTTAAATCGAGCAGAAGCATAAGAAGTCGATCTATGGAGACTTGGATACTTCTGTTTTGCTTTGTTGGCAGCATTTGCCTCTGAGTGCGAACATGCTTTTCAAGGACTTAAGGCCCATATGTCGTGACCGCCTATTTTATCCAAGCCAGTCGATGGAGAAACTTTGTACATCTACTTAGCCATAACAGAGTATTCTGCCAGTGCTGTTTTAATCAGGAGAAAGACAACATTCAAAAGGCAATGTACTACATAAGTAAAATGCTAGTGGGAGCAGAATTACGATATCCGACTATAGAGAAATTGGTTTACTACTTCATACTATTATCAAGAAAACTATGACTCTACTTTCAGGCTCATCCCATAGTTGTTTTTACCAACCAATCACTATGGCTAGTCTTGCAAAAACTAGAAGCCGCTAGTCGACTACTAAAATGGGCCGTTGAGCTAGGGCAGTTCAAAATTTCCTATGCACCTCGAACAACCATAAAGAGTCAAGCCTTAGTGGACTTCGTAGCTGAATTCACTGGACTCCCAGCCAGTGAGTCGATTGTAGAACATGAAGATCAAGATCAAATTCCCGCCTGGAGATTGTTTGTAGACGAGTCATCAAATGAGCACAACTCAAGGGCGGGATTGATTTTAATTACCCTCAAAGGGCATCAGTTTCATTATGCAATAAGATTCAACTTTACTGCCTCCAACAATGAGGTCGAGTACGAAGCATTGCTCACAGGTTTGAGACTAGCCAAGAATATGAATATAAAGTCATTAGAAATATACAACGATTCTCAGCTAGTTGTTAATCAAATCATTGGAGAATATTAGGCTAGGGGTCTTAAGATGGCTGTGTATCTAAACAAGGCAAAAGACTTGCTAGCACAATTTGACAAGTTTACTCTCTAGCAAGTACCTCGCGACCAGAACTCGAACGTCAATGCCTTGGCCAAATTAGCAAGTACCAAAGATGCCGACACTTTGAGCATATTACCAGTCGAACGTTTGACAACTCCCAACATTCAACTAGATGAATCCTCCCTAATAATACAAGTGTCCGATATGTGGATGGCTCCCATTAGTCAATATCTCGAATAGGGATGGCTACCTGGAGATAGGAATAAGGCAAGGAGACTACAAAGGCAATCAGCTCGTTTTATCCTGCTCAATGGAATTCTATATCGATGAGGATATTCAATGCCTTTATTGAGATGTATTTGCAGGGAAAAAGCTAAGGAATTGATGCACGAAGTACATGAAGAATTCTGTGGAGATCATGCTGGGCGACAAAGTTTGTCAAAAAAGATTATTCGACAAGGATATTTCTGGCCCACAATGATCGAGGATTCTATGGAATTTGTTAAGAAGTGTGATAAGTGCCAAAGATTCTCCAAGATGCATTATGCAACCCCAAATGAGCTTAAACAGATGCAAAGCCCATGGGCATTTGCAGTTTGGGGAATAGATCTGATCAGATCTTTGTCCACAGGAAAAGGGAATGTCAAGTATACAGTAGTTGCAGTCGACTACTTTACAAAGTGGGCTGAAGCTGAACCGCTCGCGACAATCACGACCAAGAAAGTGCTAGATTTCGTTGTAAAAAACATTGTATGTCGATATGGGTTGCCAAAAAATATTATATAAGATAGTGGCACACAATTTGACAGCGACTTGTTTACTAATTTCTACGAGAGGCATGGCATAACGAAGAGCTTTTCATCAGTTGCCCATCCATAAGCCAACGGACAGGTAGAAGCTGTTAACAAAACTCTAAAGAACACACTGAAGAAAAGGTCTGAAGAAGCAAATGGAGCATGGCCAGAATAATTTCCAGAAGTTCTCTGGTCGTATAGAACGTCATACTGAATAGCAGCAAGCCATACGCCATTTTCCATAGCCTATGGGTATGAAGCCATGTTACCAGTTGAGTTAGATCCACCCTCGCATAGAAGGATAACATACGACCAGAATACAAATAACCAGTTATTAATGGAGTCTTTGGACTTGGTTAACGAAAGGCGTGAGTAGACCCAATTACGAGTTGCAGCTTACCAGCAAAGGGTCACTCGATATTTCAATTCTAAAGTACGCGAAAGAAAGTTTGACGTAGGAGACTTGGTACTTAGAAGAGTTTTCCTCAACACTCGCGATCAGGCTACTGAAGTACTTGGACCAAATTGGGAGGGACCATATCAAATTGAAGAAATTCTTCAACCAAGCACATACTAACTTGCTCGCTTAAACGGAGATCTCGTTCCTCGCTATTGGAATGGAGAACACCTGCAAAAGTATTATCAATGAACATTTCTTTTTAAAGATTTGGCTTGTATTAATTGTACTTTTTACAAGTTTTTGAATAAGGGCTGGCCGGTTAGATGGCTGGTCGCTTATAAGTGTAAGATCAATTTCTGATCAATCATACACACACAAATTTTTGTCCATTTTTTTACGAGAAATAAAAGGAACTATGAGCCAGTTATTCTTGCCAATTATTGTATTTATTATAAGTATTTTCTCATTATGTGTGTTGTTTTGCTATATTATCATTGATTGTTTATAAGTACATGAACAATAATGTTCGAACATGTATTGGTCAATGGCAATTGACCGAGAACCTTAGACTCCTCGATCACTTGGGGGGCATATAAGATACTAAGCGAGCAAAACATATTATAAACATATGTAAACACACGAGCAAAATATGGGAAAACATACTACGATACTTAGAGTATTTTTCGAAATTATTAGCTAATTTTGTGAAAAATTAATTAAGTGTTATGCTAGGTTCAGTCATACGAACAGATGTTATAATAGAAATCGTAATATCAAAACGAAATATCTTTACACCGCAAGCAATTGTTGCTCGGATGTAATTACAAATAGTAAAAGTAAATAAAACTGCCTTAGGCAGCAAATTGTCTTTACACTGTGAACAATTTGTTCAGGTGTTCTAGTTAAATAAAAAATTTATAATTACTGTGCAGCTGAAAAGGGGTCCTGTTGAGGTTGCTGATCGATGGAGGTTCCGACTTCCTCTTCACCTTCATTGACGCCCGTTGCCAAAGCAATTTCAAGAGACTCTGGGGGATTTTTCTCCTCTTCCAGGTGAGCAGCGCACTCGGCAAGTTAAGCCTGTTTTACCTGCTCAGGAAGGTAATCAAAGTTCGCATCTTGATTATTCTTCCAAAACATGTAAAAGTAGTTAAAGGTAGCTCCTCGGAGCCTCTCCAAGTTTTGGGCATTCTGCTCTTCAAGCAGCTTAACTCGATCCTCCAAACTGTTGGTCTCCTTCATGCTTGCCTCCAAATCTTTAGCTGAGAAAATATGTGGAAGACCTAAGCCATCTACTTAGTTACGAACAGTTGGAGGTGGATTCAAAACTGTGTTATAAGGACAAACCCGTAAGAATTTTGGATCATAAGGATAAGTAGATGCGTAATAAGACTATACCCTTGGTTAAGGTGCAGTAGTGTAACCATGGGGTAGAAGAAGCAACATGGGAACCCAAAGACCGGATGAGAGAGTTATACCTAGAGTTGTTCTAAGGTTCGAAGATGAAACTTGTATAAATTATAGGTCTTGTAACGCCCCGCGTTTAGGGCATTAGATAAACCTTACTTTCGAGTATTTTAAATCCATGTATTATGTATTATTTTGGAGGAACATTTTATGTTACAAGAAGTTCGTGATGTTTGAATGCTAGACATATTGTGGTAAGTGCGGTTTTTTTTAGAAACCGACACCTTTGGTCGTGGACCAGGTCAAAAACCCTAATCGGGTAAAAATCTTGGATGAAATATTCTTAATGGAATAATTATGGAAAAACTAAGTTAGAGCACAAACTTAAAAAAATAACTATAGGTTATTTTATTAATAAAATATGATAGGTTTGGAAATGTAACATTTTATTTAAATTGATTTTTTTTTTCACTAAGAAAAAGTTAATCAAAACTATACTTTATGCTAAATGCCTTATTGACCTTATCTGTAAGCTTATTTGAGGATTAAAAGAATTTAAATTAGGGGTACTTTGAGGCATGTGTAGCTGGTCAAGTAGAGTGCTTGAGTGGGAAAAGCTTGCCCAAAAGAATTTCAAGAAAATAGCCATTATTTTCCCATGTTATCATCTTTTATTGAAAAGAAAACTAAGCTAATTTCAACACTAAATCTCACCACCCAAAGACCCTAACCGAACCCCTCTCTCTCTCTTACTCCATTTGATTTTTTCAGCACACACTACATCTCTCTAGAAATTTAGAGCATCATTGAAGAAGCTCCATTGAAGGTTTTACAAAAAGCTTGAACGAAAGCTAAGAAAAAGGGGTGAGTTCTCTTGTTTCTCCTTACCATATTTATTTTCCTTTGTCTTCCTATGTTGACCAAACCTTTAAGGGTTCTAAAACTCTATGCATGTTGGTTTAACACTCACCACAACCATCATCTCAAAGTGTGGTTGATGCAAGTGTGAGCACCATCATCTACATGCATCCAAGCTTAAAAGGAAAATTTTGAAATAGGTAAACCCTAGAGCAAACTCTTTTTTAAAGCATCCCTCTCCTTTATTTTTTCTAGCTCTATAATTTGATTCTTAGTGTTAATGGGAAGGGATTTAAGTGTCTGAAGTGTTGAGAAGTGGTCTGAAACCGTAAGAGCTCAACCACCCAAAGGCTTGAACATAAAGAGGTAAGAATCTTGATTCCTACCATAATATTTTAATGGCTTTAGTAAATCTGAATTTGATTGTTGTTTTGGGAGTTAAATTAGTTATTTGGGTTATAATAACGTTATTTATTTGGCTGATGATGCATGCATGTGGTTTATGTGGTGTTTGGTAGCTTGGAATCCAATGTTCCATAGGATTTATTGATGCATGCTTGTTGCCAAAATTTTACAGTGGCTTTCAAAGGGCCAAATCATACCTAAATGACCTAAATATTCAATGAATGTTCTTGTAATGCGTTATTTGGAAAGAGTACATAATCTTAACATCTTGAACCACTGAAAAATGTTTTATATAACTCAAGTTATGAGCTTTTGGGGAATCTAGTGCAAGCTGGATTATGATTTGGCAGTTCCGACCTTAAAACCTTAAATAGTTAATTGAATGGGTAAATATTATTATTTTGGCTAAACGTTTTACTTAATGTTCTTTACATATTGAATATTAAGCCCATGAAGCAGTTTTTAAAAATTCACTATAGTTCGGGAGTTATAAATTTTCCAACATAGATGTTCAAAATTGTTTGCTGTCAAGATGGTGTTGTTATAGTGGCTTACAACGGGACAAACACTAGGTTATTGGTAAAATTTTCAGGTGGGACCTTCAGCATTTCATTATTTAGGAAGATTACTTGATTTTAGCATTTTGAAACACTAAAAAACGTTATGTTGAGGTCAAGTTATAAGCTTTTTGTGATTGATGTGCAAGCTCGAGTGAAAAACTGACAGCTTGAAGAGTGCATGTTTGAGCAACGTTTTGACAAGTTTAAAATCAACTTTTTCAGCTGGTTTTAACTATTTAGACTATTTTTATATTAATTAAAATCCTTGCAAGAGTTGACTAAGAAATACCCCATAGATTGTGAATTTTTTTTTTCTAAAAAGTTTGTCAAATCAAATTATGTTTTTGACATATTTGGTTTTTAAACTTTAAGTCATAAGTCACTATTCAAATCATGTTTCTTTTTCTTAAAGTAAATATAAGATAACTTTATATGGATTAAGAGTTTAGATTTAAGTGACTTAAAATATAATGAAGTTTTACATTTTATTGAAAATCTTAAGATAGTATGCTTGTGTGAGATAGGACATTATTTTTTCACAAAAATAATTATCACTTAGGACTAAAATTTGTTTATTTGGTTAATTGAGAAAATAAAATCTTTTTGAATAATAAAACTTATGAGTTTCTTAATTTGCTAAAAATTAACATTTTAAATTTACAAGATTAATAAAATAAAATTTTATTTTACAAACTTGGTAATTCTAATTTCCATAATGTTTCCTTTACAATTTTAATAAAGCGAGAGATAACATTTAACACTTTTATTTTATAAAGAAAATAAGAAAGAAGTAATAAAAGTTTTCTTTAGGCTTCAGAATGAGGTTTCTTTATGCAATTGGAAAGTTATTTCCAAAATTTTCGGCACCATTATTTGTAGGCATGCTTTTATGAATAATGTGATAAGGCTATAAATTAAAAATGTTTAGTCTAAGTTTTAAGATTTAAGAGCAAATGCTTTTAAAGTATTGAAAATTTGTTAAGTTCATTCCTAATCGCTCAACCTAAAGACATAAACTTAATTAATCTGAATCACTGTGTGGTTTCACTACAGTGTTATCTAAGCGGGAAGGCTCGCTTCTGGATAAAAGATTTCTACAAGCAAGTGCTAAGGAATCTAGGTAAGACAACTATTGATATGTTTGGCTACAACACATTAATGACTAGTTTAGATAACTAAGTTATAGGCTAATAATTTGAACTAGTCTTAGAAGGTTTACTCAAGACCGTGGTCCTAGAGGGTTCGCATGCTCATGACTAAAGTAAGCAGTCCGGCTAGCTACTGCGACGACTACGAACTCTGGCTAGCTACTAGGAACTAAGTAAGAAATCGGTTGGCCACCAGTGGCTATGTAACTAAGTCAGTTGGCCACCGCAATATGTAAGAATTATGGTTTAAAACCCGTGACATAAGAGTCCAATTATACTCCAGGACCCATAAGTAAGTTGATTCCAATTGCGGCTAGCTACCGTGAAAACTATGAACTTCGGCAAGCCACAGAGGAACTAAGTAAGAAACCAGTTCACCACCGGTGACTATGAAACTAAGGTCGGTTGGCCACCGCAACATGTAATAAGTCCTGTTTAACACCCATGACATAAGAGTCCGGTTAAACCCCGTGACACGTAAGTAAGTTAATTTTGGAATCAAATCTCTATGATTAAGAAAGTATGTCGAATTCTTCTAGGAGTCTGGTTAACTGGTGTAACTAGTTTACACCCATCGACGCTATGGTAAGATATGTTAAAATATGCTAAGATATGTTAAGTTATGTTGAAGGTTCCTCCGGAACCCTAAGCAAGTATGTATGTTAAGATATGAATGACTAAATATGTATGTATGTATGTTAAGATATGAATGAAAAAATATGTATGTTAAGATATGAATGACTAAGTAAGTATGTATGTTAAGATGACTAACTAAGTATGTATGTTAAGATATGAATGAATAAGTAAGTATGTATGTTAAGATATGACTAGGTAAGTAAGTATGTATGTTACTAGTTAAGACTATATGTATGCTCTGGGATTTTCCGCGTGCAGCTGCATTTTAGGGATATGAATTTTTGTTATGAGGCATGTCCATAAGTTTGCCAGGACGTTCGCACGTTCTTAAATTGTATGTTAGGGTTCAGTTTCATCATAATCCTATTATTGGTTGGTTATCAGCCTAGATACCACTACAACAATTTTTAGTATTTATTACATTAAAAGAATAACATATATTGAGAAGTGCTATTAATGGTGGGGGATAAAAACACACGGAATGTATTATTTTGGCACCATATATAAAAACCTCAGGCGCCAAATGAAAATTTCTTTTTTGGTCTCATCTGCCAAATTTTAATCTGTAAGTTACCCAAAAAAATTTCTCTCAGCCTTCATCTCTCACTCTCGTCTCGTCTCTCCGCCTCACGAAGTCTTCTCAACTCATCTCTGCCTCACGAAGACACGCTCCAGAGTGGATCTCTTTCTCCGCCTCACGAAGTCACGCTCCAGAGTGGAGCTTTTTCTCTGATTGGGTGTTGCTGCGAAGGAGATGAGAGGTTACTCGTGGCTGAGTTTATGCCCCATGAAACTCTCGCTAAGCATCTTTTTACTGTAAGTTACTTTATTTCTTTATATATATATTTATATGTATATGTTTGTACATACTTCCTTTTCGTTTCCAACTGATGGGTGTTGGGAATTTTTAATTTATTAAATAAAGCTAAAATAACTGATGGGTTTATACGTACTTCCTTTTTGTTTCCTTTTTATGGGTGATGGCTTCTATGGGTGTATTTGGTTATTGTTTGGCTGAATTGATTTGGCTTCAATCTTCCTTTCCTTTCCATGTGTCTTAAACCTTAGCTTTCTACTCTAATGGGTTTCTTCCTATTGTCTTTGATTATTCGTTTTCGATTGCAACGACTAAGCTCCGAGGTCAAACTGTCCTGGGTTTGATTTTTTTTTTAGGGGGGGGGGGGGATGGGATACCCGGATTCTGATATGGTGGCCAAGAGAAATTTGGGTTTTGGGTGCTTTTCCAAGAGGAGATTAGGTTTATTGAATTGGGTCGTCTTTGGATTTTGGCTTGCGTTACTGCTTTTGCAGCCGGTGGCTAGTGTCAGACCCTTGCGATAGAGAGCTCGTTCTTGGGGCGATGAGGTTGGTATTGAGATTATTGCCTTACTTTTATTTTAAATTTTTTTTTATGAATAGTTTGATCAGCTATAAAGATTACAATTTGAATTGGGTAGTGGTTATTAGTTTTGTTCAATGTTTCTCTTAGTCAGTGTACACACTAAGAGATTAGAGATTATATTTCAGTGAAATTATTTATACGTTTTAGAAAGTTATGACTGGGGGCAATCTGTATTTGTGTTTACTCCAAAGTTGCTTTAGCTTTTTATTAAGTTATAACTCTGCTGCAATGAGGAGAGTAGGAGGAGAATGAGATATTATTGAAATACAAATTGCAAGAACTCTGAGGTGCTAGAGTATTTTACTAAAAGATATAAGTTTTATCAGAAAAATTTGTTAATAACATACTCATCTCTGCTGCACAAAACCGTAGAAGAAAGAGGAGGTTCATTAGCTTTGTCATTGATGTGTTTTTCTGGCTTTGCCATGTAGTCTTATTGAAAGTAGCTCGTATTTATTCACATTGAGTTTTGTTCTTGGTTCATAAATTGGAGTAGACAATACAGAAGTTAATAAATTGTACCTTTCATTTTATGCAAGAAGACAACTAAAAGCAATATTTTTTTTAAGAAATGTATCTGTCATGTGAAAGCCAGTTTTAATTTAATGAACTTCCTTTTAGAAATTTAGCTGCTCTCATTTCCCTTTCCCTTTCCTTTCGGTAAGTATGCAAATGTAAAATTTCCTTTGAAATAGTTTCTGCCAGGAAAAGTAGGGAGAAAATTCCTTTTTTTTTTTTTTTTTTAGAAATATGCGTTTAAAATATGGATGGAAATTTGAGTGAATTTGCTGAATTCACCTCATTTGCCTCTTGCAGTAGTTATTCAGAGGAAAAAAAGAAAGTGACTTGGGTCCATTTTCTGCATGGAATATAATTGGAACATATAGAGGTTAGTAAATTGCATTGCACACACATTTAATTGTTATCTTGTAAATTCTAGCTACAACTCTTTACATGAAATTGATAGATAACTGGATCAATTTCAAATTAATTAATAATTTCTTGAATTATTTTGGGTGAACGTGAGGATTAGTTGTATCCACATTTTGCAGTATGTGTGATGTGTGTGTGGCATGGGGGTGGGGGTGGGGGTGGGGGTGGGGGTGGGGGTGGGTAATACCATGTGATTGTCTTATTTTATGCCACTTACTGTCTATTCATTGTGATTTGGGGAGCTTTCTCTTCTTGATTTGGATGATGGGCGTGAAAGGGAACTAACTGATTATGTTGAATTATTTTGGGTTACTTGCAGTCGATCAGAGGACAAAACTAATTTAATTGAGGAAGTATCTTGGTTTGATTATGGACATAGAGGGATGCAGGTAATGAGTCATCAAGTTCAATATCTTATCTCTGATATTTTGCAAGATCTTTTTTGCTTAATGAGTTTCTGCTTTAATTCTGTTTTTTTTACTTGTCTGATATTTATTCTGGTTGGAAGTTTATTTTTACAGGTTTGGTATCCTTCTTTGGGTGCTGACCCTTTTAAGCAGGAGGATTTCTTACAGGTACGTATTCTTTGGTGCTAGAAGCCACAGGTTTTGCATATAATAAAAGCTTATCTTCTTTGTTAGCATTTTTTTTCCTTATTTTTCAATTTCCCCCTTCCCTTAGTGTGCAATTTTAGTTCCTTTCAAGGTGAGGTCACTAGCTACTAAATTGCTGGCTTCTGTATTCATTCAAGTATTATTTTATTTTATTTTTATTGAAAATCATTTTTCTTTTTAAAAAGAAACATAATAAGGTTTTGTAAGTTATGAAATTATTTTTATTGCCTTTTAAGGCATCTTCTTCAGGTACTATTTTCTCTTTCCTTTATATGAAAGTGAAGGTCCAATGTTTCTTTTACTGTCCAATTATGGAATTCTCTTGTACTATATATAATATTGTCTACCTTCTATTGAAATTTGAAAAGAAGATGTCAGCTCGTGCGCTTAATTACTAGCCCACAAGGTTGGAATATGACTTGAAGCCCTTTGTTAGATTAGGTTCAAGCATATGTGTTTAGTTTGGGGCGTTATTGCATAAGTGTCTATGGATATCCTCTGGTTACCAAAATTATATTATGTTGACTTTGCAGCTTTTTAATTTTGTTTGTTGTTATTCCTAATCTTTCTTGAAGATATTGTACTTAATTCTGATTTTGTATTCAGAGGGACAAACGCGAAGAAGCTTTGAGGCTGGCTCCGTTATCAGCAAAGAAGCCTCATTTTTCTCACTGTTTGGAGTGGCTTCTCTTTAGGGTGTTTGATGCAGAAATATCCAGGTACATTCAATGAGAATAAAATTACCTCAAAAGTACAATGGTTCTGTTTTTGGCCATTATCTAAATGGAGTAATGTTTATAGTAGTTTTGTTAAGCAAAACATTACTGGGTCTTTTTGCTAACTTGGTTACCCTAGTTCTCTAACTTTGTCAGTGCTGGGTTTTTGTTTGCTGGGTTTTCGTTTCTTCTGGATTTGGCTCTGTTGTATTGCTAAAAATGAAAGCTTTGGGACTTTATTTATATTTGGGGGAGATTGAAAATTTGAAACTGTTTGCTCGGATAGTTATTTCAGAGTGTTTACTACATAATTTGATGTTGGGTATTGGGTTCTTAGGATTGGTAACTCTGTTTCTTTCATTGTTAGTTTGGTTGTGATTTAGTTGAGAAGATTATATTTCAAACAATTTGGTCCCGAGTTCTGATGGTGGGAGTTTTGTCTTTTCTTGACTGAATTTGCTTCAGGCATATATGATATTACTATAGCCATATATGTTTTAAGCATTCCTTTTCAAGGTTCTGTTAGGTCTCTCTCTCAGCCCCTTTTCAATAGTATTTCTTTTAGGAGAATAAAAGATTGATTGAATTTCTTAACTTGACATTGCTTTTGGTAGAATGTCATTATATTCCTTGTGGCTGTTGTATTTGATAATACAGATTGTTGGCTGATGTGAATTTTACTGTATTTAGTAATGTATTCTAATTTATGAAAAAAGAGGGTTGGTTTCATTCACCTGGGTTTTCATGTCTGGTCTGGTTATATCGTAAAGGCTATAAATTTGTATGTAATTGTGATATTAACTGTATATTTGGGTCACAGAAAAACGTAATTCATCAATTTTATGAAAAAATTGATTCTTGTATTGATAATCGCCCTATTTGTTCTTGTTATGTCTATAGGATGAAGATCTTATCTTTTTCACCCTCGGAACCTCATGAACAGCTGCAAGACAATAATCATGTTGTATATCCAGAGGAGAAGACGAGTCTCTAAATCTTTTGAGATCAAGCATATCCAGAGGAAGCAACTTTGAGGTATCTTGTTGTATATCATGTACATGCATAGAATGTTTTGTTTGACTTTAACAAAAAAAAGGTTCCATATTGGAAAAGAAAAGGGTTTATTCTGTATAGCAATTAACTTAGAAAAACACAGATCCCACGAGCTTGTTAGTGTTTGATTCATTGTTGTGTGCCATTACATATTTGATTGAATGAATTTATCATCATCAAATTGATTTCAGTAACTTTGAAGCTAAAATATTTCACTGCTTTATCTTTATTTATCTTTAGCTTGTCTTTTTCTTAGTGTCTTATCCTTTTAAGAAACTTCTGTCGAATCTATTCGATTTGGTTGTTCGTTGTCGTGATTCGAATCCCCATCTATGTTTTCATAAACACTATTTTCAGAGAGACCCATCTTAGAGTCGGACACAGTATGACCTATTGAATCATAATAATCATGTGTATAAAATATCTAATGTATATGTTTGGAACTCTTTTCAGCCATTCATTTACTTGATTATAAGTTGGAATAGAATTTCAATTGATTGAGACCTACACCTAGTGTGTAGTGTCGATTCTATTAAATATATTGTCATCTTCTCTTCTCTTAACCAAAACCCAAAGGTTTCATATTTAGATAATCCCCACTTCAAATTATAGCTGCAGCAACATTTTTAGGGCAGGTAAGCATAATTGGAGAGTAGTTCCATTTCCACATATTTAAAGTTAGTTTTTTTTCTTCATGTGATTCATTTGTACTAAATATGAGTTTTATAATAGTAAATTTTTAGGTGAAGATAAATATAATTATAAGTATCGTTTTTTAGATGTCACATAGTAAAATGATGTTATTTTTATAATTACTATGTGGCATATATAATTTGGTACTTTGTTGGATTATTACTTTGTAAAAAATTACTAAAAGTGTTGTTTTAGATTTAAGAATATATATTTTGACCCTACTGAAAATTAACATTTTGGTGTGACGAGGGGGACTTCATCTAGGTGCTTGTGGTGTCGCGGGGAAGGACAACACTAGTTTGCTCTTGGGTTTGTGTGCATATAAATTGTAGAAGGTTGGCATAATTATTGTGCACTATGAAATGTATAATCAAAGCTATTGTCATTTTCTTCTTAGTTACTTGTGTGGTTTGAAATTTGGTTAATTGATATTACTTGATTTTGTTTTATAGGTTGTTACTGGCCTTTTTTTTTTATTTTTTATTTTAGCAATACTTTTGTTTTTTTTACTAGGGTTTAGTGATGGATAACTTTAGAATTATGGCTGTTTTAAGTGTTGTTTTCCTTTAGTCTCTTTTTTTTTTCCTGGAATGGTTATTAGGGTTATCCTTTTCTCCCCTGCTTTTTTAGGGATAAGATACTTTCTTAGTTTGATGGAAAAATTTTTTTGTTCTCTCTCTTTATTCATAAACAAGTGTTGGTGACTGTGCAAAGCCTCCATGGATCTTAATGTGATTGCAGGCGTTTCTTCTTCTCATGATTAAATTAGCTTGTGATTCCCAAATATCTTGGCTGATTTGAGACGATTTCAATATTTCTAAGTGAGAATTTTAAGTGAGATTAAATTTTAGAATGTCAATGGTTGTTTTTAACATTGTCTCATCCTTTTTTGCTGCTAATAAATACAAGGAACGAACCTAAGAAATGAGAAAGTTAGATTAATGGGTTTTTGGAAATAGGGGTATTTGTTTGGAGTTTCTTTTTATTAAGTTAAATGTTATAATGTTTTTATTTATAATGAAAGGAAACTGTTTGATATGATTTTTGGATTGTTAGATATGATTTTTATAATATTATTTGGACTAGTAGCTCTTTTTTTTTTTTTGTCTTTTAAACTTTAGATTATGTATCAAGCTCTTATTTTTGTTCCTTTTTTGAGGATATGCTCTTGCTGCTCTTCTCTTGTTACTTTGTGTGTGTTTCAATCATAAAAATATTGTTTTGTCTTTGGAAAAACCAGTATAAATGAAAGGAGACAAAAACGAAGTTGTTTGAAATTTCTTTTTGTTTGAGAATTTTTTTATCAACTGTAAAAGTGTTCTAATTTGAATCATGTCTCATTAAATTTTCATTATGTATCCTTATTATTTAGTTTAAGGTTTTTACTTAATCAGAAGCCTATTCATTTAGGTTCAATTGCATTCAAACTACTAGCTTAGTAATATCAAAGCAAAGATCTAAATTAATTAGGATAATAATATTATAAGAAAGATATATGATTAAGAATCATGTCTTTACTACATTGGCACATGAGAGGCATGCAATAACATCTTCACTCATGTTTTACCTTCTGATTTTTGACATTGTCCCTGTTGTAAGTATAAGTTTACTTCTTTGGTACATAGTGACATTGTAAAGGGACTTGACCTCCAATGCTTTATATTGTTGAGCTGCCGTATTATTTTTTAAAGTTCAAACGACTACCTCTGTGAGCAAACTGGACTATTAATTTGTTATTTATCATCAGTGAAGAAGCTTTAAATATCTGGGTCTGTCTTCTGTTCTGGTACTTTTGTTTCATAAGCTCAAGAAATTTTCTTGCTCCTTTTAGTAAAATTTGTGTGTTTCATGGTTCCATTGTATGCCTGAATTCTTATTTATAGTAAATGATTTAGGTTGGGGTGCCAAGGGCCATTTGTAATTTATTTATTTATTGTTGAGTTATGAATAACCTATGCATTGTATTAGTGTGTTGGTATTATGCACAGTGTTCTGGAAGGATATCAAAACCGTTGCTTCTGATTGCTAGTAACATACGTATACTTGAATCAGTGAGGCAGCAGTATAAAAAAACTCATGACTTGTTTTCTTCTCAGTATTCTTATGAGCTTCTTCTGCAATTTCTGCATAAGTCTCAATCTACCACTATACTTGGTATTATCAATGAGCATATCAACTTTCAAGGTACACGTTTCTTCTTTTACCGCTTATGTAAAAATGCTTCCTTTATTTTTATATGATGTGTAATGTATGCATGTGTACTGGTTTGCAGTTTCTCCTGGACAGCCCAACTCAATTTCTGATGATGCGGAGGCTGTTACATTGACTGGCAGCAGCCAGGATGCAGTCAGTCAGATTAATCAGAAGGAAATACATTGAGGGGTGAGTCAACAAAGTTATCTTGTTTCAATCGGGTTTGCTTTTTTCTGTTACCCTCTCTTTGTGCTCTGAGTATTACACTTATGATCCATTGATTCATGTTGGTATGTTGAAGTTAAAATGGAATCTAAATGTCTTTTATTCATTCCTTTTTCATTTGTCTTATGATCTCAGTATTTATCACATGTTTTTCCCTTTTTCATTTTCATTCAAAATTATTTAGGAATGATAAGCATCATTCTTCTTTTCTAAATTAATTATTTAAAACTTGGTCAACCTACAGAGAGTTATTTAGAAGCCTAAAAGAGGTTTTTTTTTTTCTTTCTATATGACAGTTTCCCATATATGTTTGTTAGTAATAGGAAATTTAAGTAGTTGCCATATTTTTATAGTTGCTGGAAGACTCTTTGGAAGAACGCTTGGAAAAGACTGGGGGTTTGCTTTCTGATTCTGAAAAGGCAGAAGGAGAAACTAAAGAGTCGGAGTGGGAGGAAAATAAGGTACAAAAATGTTTGGTTATTTCTTTTACTATCCATATCTGTGTAACCTCTATTTAGATTGTGTTTGTGACTGTCTAGTTATAGGATATTTATCTGGCATCCACTCTTGTGATGCTTAATATTAACTCGTGTGTTCAGAAAAGATCAGCAGAAGGAGGAAAGCAGGGCTCATAAGTTAAAAAGCTGAAAAAGGACAAGGCAACGGGAGCAACAGGGAAAGCCACTCATCCTGAGACAAACATTGTAACTTTGGCACCAAGAGTCAAACCAGAGCTTCCTTTGCCTACACTGTATTCTCTCGCTTTCTCCCTCTTTCTCTTATGTAATTTATACATCTTTCTATCTATGTATTTTTGACCTAGGATGTGCCTATTATTAGAAATTCCACATATTTAATTGGGGGTAATGTAGCATAGAATCCATGCAGGGCTTCAAATTATTTTGATGAGTAAATGTTTAGAGAAACTGAGATAAATTAAACATGTGATGTTGACATAATGATGTGGACACTAAAATTACTTTTTGGTAGGACAGGATTCTGATGTTTGAGTGTAATTTTTTCAACCTGTAATATATGAGGATGCATATTTTTAGCTTTTGTATAGCTTGAGGAACATAGTTTATGTATATTGGTTTTGTGTGAATGTGACTATTCTCGATAGTTTAAATAGATCTTTTTATAATGGAATATGTTGTTTCCAGTTTTAATTCTCTATGCCAATCAAAGTCTTTCAGAGGGATTTAGTCTTAGTGTTTGCATACCTATGATGTTTATTCTAGCAAAAAAAGGGAAATCTACCACTGTTTTGTAATGTTAACTTTTGATATTGGTTATTTGATTAATCTTTTATTTTGTTGCTTCAGTTCAGTCGAGGTTGAGCAGTCTATACTTGATCACAGTAGATTTTGTAACAAGAAAACAGGTTGATGATATTTAACTTTCATCATCAAGTTCTGAGGTTTGTGTTTTTCTCCAATTAATTATTCATTTAGATTGAACATGTCTATACTCGTCACATGCTCAGAGACATATCTTGCCATGAAAAGAATCTAGACTTGAGGCTGGATCTGTGCACCAAAAGAACTGTAACTACTTTTACTGTTAAGTTTTCTTTGTTTCATTATAGATGCACCTATATCTATAGAATTTATAACATTTAAATGATTTTCTTTCTTTGTTTAAGATATATTTATTGTTAAATCTTATTTGTGTATATCCTAAAACTAAAAAGTAAACAAAGGAACAAAATAGATCTAAACTTGTCTAGAAATATCTGGTTTATCACTTCATAATGATGCTGATTTCGGCTAAATTCTTCATGCTATTACAGGATGATGACTTGGAAAGCCTCAAATTTTTGATAAATTCTGCTAGATGTTAGGCATCCAATAAAAGGTAAAAAAAAAATGAATAAATGAAGTTGTGGGTAGTGTAAAAGATTTTCTTGAAGGTGAGTTATATTTTGTGGTTAAAGAGTGTCAATGGTCTCTTGAATACACCATTAATCTGTTTGTGGGTCTTTGTATTGCTGATGCACACTAGTATGTTGAATAACTAGAATGAATCTTTATTGATACCAAAACCAGATTACAAGGGGTTCCAAGACTTATTGACCTTGGATTATATTTCTTATGAGAATAGTTTCATTCTTGTTAGCATGCAGTTTTATATTTGCTGCTTATCTTTCTCTATTTATTTTTCAAAGAGTTTGAAAAAGTTCCCTCGAATGACTAGTACACCATCTGGGGTTCACAGTCAAGCACAACAAGCTGAAGAACAGCTACAACATCAGCAGCAACAATAGCATCATCCAAACTATAGTTTGAAGTAAAAAATGTTCAAGATTATAAAACTTTATTATGTTAAGCTTTCAAATTTAAGTTAGAACTAAGATCTCATGAAGTAGACACATTCATGGTTTGAATTAGTTATTGTTTAATGTAATACTTATGGTTTATCAATCTATTGAGAATTACATTTTATGATTAATTTTGATTTTGTTTATCAAAATACAATAATGAAAATCTTTTAATTAAAAAAAACCATATAAGTATACTTATCAAAAAATAATTTAAAATATATTATCCACACTAAAGTAACAATTTTATTACTATATGTTATGATTTAAAAACATATTATAAGCGTAAAAAATCGTTATAGTTTATATAATATAACAAACTAAAAATGTTATCAAAATAATCAAATGTAACAGTTGAAAAGTGTTATGAAAAAAGTATAAGATTAAACTTCAAATTTATAACCACAAACTATATATAAATGTTATTATTTGAATATTATAGCAACTAAAAATGTGTTATTGAATAGTTTAAGATAACACCGAACATAACATTCAAATACTGTTATAGAAAAGACTGGACTTTTAATAACAGGGGCTATGTTAGCATTTTCAGAAGCGTTATCAATAGTCTCGGTTAGCAGTTTTTAAGTGTTATGAATACTGTTTTTTCTTGTAGTGTACAGTTATTTTAAGTCCTTGCTTTGTGTATGTGGTTATTTTGTTAAGTTGTTATTATTACTAAGCATTTCGCTTACCTAGTTGTTTTGTGTTGTAGGTAAGCTCAAATGAAAAGTGGATAAGTGAGCGCTGGAGTTTATCTGCGAGGATGTACATGTGGACTGACCTTTTAGGAATTTATGTTTTGGGAACTAGAACCCATATAATAACTAAGAAATTATTTTGAGCTTGTTGAATGTTTTAAAATTATGACACTGTAATTTACTTTTAAGTATATGCAAACTTCCAAACTCTTGCATGTTTTGAAAAGATTTTTTTATATGAATTTTCGGTTACTTTTTTTTAGAAAATGGTTTTTTTTTTATACAAATTATGTTAAGAGATTTTATGACACGTAAAAAAAAAAAAAAAAACTTACATTAAACACAATATTTTAATACAAAATATCATTTATACGGTCAGGCGGTATTTTTTCAATTATACGATTTTATAATTTTTCTTTCTATTATGCGGTGTGTTATTGCTTCTCTCTCTCTCTTGTTCGTATCATCTATACTCTATATGCTTATATTTATTCTTTATTGCTTTATACTTTGGATAAGTTTTCTAGGCATTGGAGGCTTTTTCTAGTCACGAAGAGGTCCTTGATTTGTGGGCTTTCTATTTTGGAAGTAGGTTAGTTGAATTTCATTCCCTTCTTTTGCAAATATATATAAATGAACTAGCAAAAAAAAAAAAAACAATTACCTTTAAATATTTCCATGTTTTATCTTATACTGGGAAATAGAAAACTTCCAGAGAGACGTAAGAAACAAAATAGATTATATTTATATTTATATATAAAGCAAAAAGAAGAAACTACAAACTATGATGGTAATGAAGGAAGTAGCATACACAAGCCAAGCCAATATAATACACCAAAGTAATTTTGTCCTTTTCAAATAATAATATTTTTTGTCTTTTTCATCATTACCTTTTGTAGTTTTTTAATGTATTGCTAAAAATTATACGTAAATTTCACTGGCAGTAATTTCAAAAAATTTGAAATATTCATACAATGTATACATGAAATATAAATATTTATAATAATAACAAAAAAAAGATAAATACTATGATTCTTTGCATATAGTGTTTCGTTTTTTTTTTTTGTTATATATATTTTTTGAGTGACTTTTTAGTTTTAAATCTTTAGTTTATTTTGAGTATATATATTTGATTTTAAGTTTTTAGTTTATTTTGTGTATATGTTTAATTTTTCTTAGGTTTATTTTGGATATTTTTTTGGCATTTTAATACACAGTAAATTAAAGTCTTGGATACATATGTGTAGTTGGAAGGGAGTATATTTTAAGTTGATATCTAATTAATTTCTAATTGAGTATATATATATTTTTTTGTGAGTTTGGTATATTTTGTACGTTTTAGTTTGTAGTGTACTAATATCTAGATGATGCGTGGTTGGTGTAATCCCCTCCTAATCAAGGACCGTTACACTGTGTATTTTAAATAGTACTAGACTCACTAAATGAATTATTTGGCCATAACCGTGTAACTAAACGTGATTAATGATTTAGGATTACAAATTTTGGTCAAAAGGTATAACCGTTTCACTAAAATGTTTACTTCATACATGGGATCCCAAACTAACTTTTAAAAATGTTAATTATAATTGAAAAGTTACAACCAGCCAACCTAAGCGGTAAAATAGGGTTTGACCCTAGTTCCTCTGAGAAACCCCGACCGTGGTGGTTAAGCACCCGCATATCTACACATCACCACTGTAGCTCTCAAACTCAAGAATGCTCCAGCTTTATTTTCCCCTTACCTGCACCACAAAGCACCCATGAGCCAAGGCTCAACAAGAAAACTTAAACATGCTCATAAGCCGTTAATGACACGTTACCAAATCATAATAACCATGCCTAGTAGTAATAATACTACTCATGCATGCATACCATTCATATAAATGACTACAGTGTCATATGAGGCCAGCTGCCCTAATTAAATGATTAATGAATCATACCAGGGTCCGTTGCCCAAAATACAAGATTAATGAATTGTAATGGGACTAATAAGTCACCCCGGAGCCCATTTCTCTATCCTCTATATAACAAGCCTTGGTGCTAGCCCAGCGTACCTAGCACTTTGGTTTTCCATGACCAACGGGTGAGACAAGCGTATAATACGCTCCTGATTAGGCTTAACCATATCGACCAGTGCTTAGTGCACTATTGTTGCTCTTGACTTATAAGTCAATGCTTTCGACCAGCACTCAGCGTGCTAATGTCGTTCTTAGCTTATAAGTCAAGTCCGAGGACCAACCCTAGGATATGGGACTAATAAGTCACCCCGGGGCCCATTGCCCTATCCTTTGTATAACAAGCCTTAGATCTGGTTCAGCGTACCCAACGTAGAGTTTTCCACGACCATTGGGTCGGATAAGCATATGATGCACTCTTGATTACGTCTAACCATATCGACCAGCCCTCAGCACGCCATATGCTTTTCGACCAGCGCTCAACGCTATTGCCGTCCCTGACTCATAAGTCAATGCTTTTCTCAATCAGATAATGCAGACAAGCATATATAATATATCAAATGTCTAGATATAGAGCATTCAACATGCTTAATCAAAAATCACAAGCATAATCATAATCATGCACGTTCTCAGAGGCCAAAGCTCTGATCAAATCTATATTCAACATTTAGACCAAGCCCTAATCACGTGGATCACGTGTTGGGTGTAGTTTTCTTAGCTTTAGTCCAAGCATAGGTTAAGAATGAACGACTCTTGAGCACGATTCTTGTAATGCCCCGAATTCTCCGATTTGGTTTAATGGCGGGATTAGTAGGCTGGGAGGGCCGTACTTGCTTAATTATGCCATTAAATGATATTATTCATGTATATGTGAATTATATTATAATATGATGTTAAAATGCATGCATGTGGGTCCACGTTTTAATTACAGGGGTCTGATGGTAATTTGGCCCGTTGAGGGTATAATTGTATGCATGTCGATGATATGTGTTGAGACCACATTATAATGTGGGTTTGTTCGAGCTATTCGGCATGAGACGATCTTGGAATATTGATTAGCGGTTTAGTCACAACAGGTTTAAGTGCCGGGGCTTGGGTTAAGTCTCGGGTGATTTTAATGATCAGAGTGTTGCCGGGTATTAAAGGGGAACGGGATGTGAATTATTGGTATTTGAGATTATTGAGAATAGCGAGAATTGGACAGCGTTAATTATGATTAACGAGATAGGAGGAAAGTACCAAATATGCCATTGGGAGCCTTTAGAAACTATTAATTGACCTAGGGGTAAAATGGACATGTCACCCCTAGGATAGATATATCCTTTGATAGCTGAAAGAAGGAAGTAAAACAGAGCAAGTATTTGAGTTCTCCCGTACCTTCTTCGCTTCACCTTTCTTTGTGATTTTTGAACCAATCTTGAGGATTCTAGCTTGGGAAGCAAGCCTTGGGAGTTTGGGAGTGTGTTCCTCCATTGAAGAGAATCATAAGCTGAGCTTTGGGTAAGTTTCTAACCATGGAATTCTCTGGTTTGCCCTGTTTTGGCTTTGTTTTGCAGCTGAGATTTCTAGGGTGAATTCTTGGTTTTGTTGGGAGTTTTGGCTAGGGTTCCCATGCTTGTGATGTTTAGGGTGTGTTAGGATGGTTTTTGGGTTCATTTGGCATTAAGAATGGGATTTGGAAGCTTGGGAATCAGGTTAGAATCGAAGGAGTTTAAGAAGGTTGGTTCAGGGCAGTGCTGGTCTGGAGGTAGCGTTATAGCGCCCACCCTAGGGCGCTACAGCGCTCCTCAAGAGGGTTTTTGGCATGTTGGTGGTTCTGAGTATAGCGCTGGGGCGCTAGGGGTTGAACGCTGTAGCGCTACCCTGTTCCTTCTAAGTCCTGTTTTGAGTGTTTTTAAGGGTTTTTGACTTGGGGTTTCAATCCTTAAGGCCCGGGATCGAATCTACTCACCGTGTGGGCATGTTTCGAGGTCCCGAGAGTGGTACTTAGGTTAAGACCCTATTTGTGTGGATTCTCATTAATGGAGGTTATAATTGGTTATGACTAGGTAACTGCTAAGGAACTAAAAGATCGATCGTTCTCAGGGGTCATCCTTATCATATTTCTCGCTCGAACCTGAGGTAAGAAAACTGCACCCTGTATATATATGACATGCGTGATTGTTATTGAGGCATGTTGATTGGTAAATGTGGACATGAATTGCATATTAAATGCTAGTGAATGTTAATTACCTGTATATGGCACTGACTAGTTAAGGAAACTGACCTAAGAGTCAGGAATGGCACATCGTCAAGAACGTCGAGCCAAATGAAGATTGGATCTAATCGATATCAGTGTTGAATGACTCTAAGGCATTAACACTGGACCGACCCTAAGGTCGATGAACTTATAAGCGCTTGGCTAGTCTGAGACTAGTTATACAGAGCCAGGGCATATGGCCCCGGTGACAGCTTGTCACATGGCTAGGGAACGCTGTTCCATAGTTATGACTCTAGAGTCATGAGGAAGGTTATGTTGGTGACTAATCACCATGCACCTATCCTGTTAAAGCTAGTGAGATACTCACTTATCTGTTAAGCCCTGGTGATACTATCGTCACATGGTTAAAGGGTGTTGTTCCCATACTAGTGACTCTTGCGACTGTCACCTATCTGTTTGGACTGTTGGTCCTGAATGATTATTACGGTCATTGTTGATATTATATCATGCTTTATTGTGTTTTCTTGCTGGGCCTTGGCTCATGGGTGCTATGTGGTGCAGGTAAAGGGAAAGAGAAGCTCACCCAGCCTTGACTGGAGAGCTTAGGTGGTGATGTGTACATATGCGGGCGCTTGACCACCACGGCCAAGGCATTCTCAGAGGAACTAGGGGGTTTACCCTATTTTTGCCGCTTAGGTCGGCGGTGTTGTAAATTTGAAACAGTAATGACTATTTTGTATTGAGAACAACTTGTAAATGTTTTGATTAGCTCTGCAGAGCAGTTTGTAATGAAAAAAATATCCATTCCCTTTTTATTAAGTTTTCCACCTTAACCTGTTAATCATACTTAGAGCACGTTTTTAACCAAAGGACTTGGGTAGCGGGTCAAATTTCCGGTTCACCGATCACCGTAACTGTTCTGGGGTAACCAGGGCGTTACAATTCCAGTTCCGAGCCCCTAGCTAAAAGCTAGTCACACCCATAATATAGAATCCCATAAATAATGAGCGAATAAAGGCTTCTGGACCGAGTCCTAGCCTCTGGGACGTCGAACTATACTAAGTCAGGTAGTAGGATCGATCCTGAGCCCTTAGGTTTGAGTTCCTGTCACTCAAAACCCAACTTGGCCAAAAATGCCTATGCGAGCCACGACTTGAGTTTGAGGGTCACGGCGCGCCTCCAATACGAGTCTTCCCCCGCCTTTGCCCCAGGGACACGTGTCGTGACTTGACCCTGAAGGTCACGATGCGCCTACTCTAAACAAAGCCCCTGCGGCCTAGGTTCACACGGGTCGCGGCGCCCCAAGAACAGAGTCGTGAATTTTCCCTATTTTCCTCACCCAATTACACCCAAAATCCAACCCAAATAAATCCCAAAATAATAATTTAAGCCCTCAAACATTATCAACACATTAACACCATCAAAACCGAAGCTTAACTTCAATCAAAACCTCCACCAAATCTCTAATCCAATTCCTTGAACACCAAAGCTCAAGAACACCTAAACCAAAAACAGAATTGAATCAAAACAGGGATTAGAGTTTGCCTCAACTGTGGTTTGTATCCTCTTGGCTGCAACTATAATCCAATTCCAAAGTCAAACCTTGAATTCCCTTAGCTTTAGCTTCAAAAATTCCCTAGTTTCCTCAAAAATCCAAACCAAGATAGAGAGAGAGAGAGAAGAGAAAACATATGGGGAGAGAGAGAGGGAAAGGGCTGAATGATTCTCTATTTTGGGGTTTCCTTTCGCTGAAGACCCATATGCCCCTTTCCCTTTAGCCTTGCCTTCTTATGCCACAAGGGGAAATTTTTCATTATCCACACACCCCATTAATCATAATTAACGCCTTATAATTCCCATTACTTCCAATATCCTCAAATAATTTCCCATTACCCGATCAATCCTGATAATGTACTAAATTACCAAATAACTCCTAGGCTCACCCCGAGCCCGATATTTAACCTCATTGTGATTTTCCTGCTAACTTGATCCCTAGGATCGCCTTGTGCCGAGTAACCCAAATATATCCACATAATAATGTGGTCTCACACATATATCACATATATGCACATACACTCCAAATATACCCATAACATGCCAAATTACAGAAATTTCCCTTCTAATGAGAAACATGCCCACATCTATATTTAATACACCTAAACATGCATATCTAGTCATATTATAATATAATTCACATAATTATATAATGATACACATATATATATCACATAATTTCTATAATTTTCCATAATTTGCCATCCTGGCCCCCTAATCAAGGCCCTAAGCCTTATTAGGTAATTTGGGACGTTACAACTATCCCCTCCTAATAGGAATTTAGTCCTCGAAATTTTACATGAAAAACTCGGGATACTGATCCTGAATATCTGACTCTAGCTCTTAGGTCGTTTCCTCGACCTTGCTGTTCCTCTATAATACCTTAACCAATGGTATAGTTTGGTTCCTCAGAACCTTGTCACTTCTGTCTAACATTTGGACTCTCTATTTCTCAAAGGAGAGATTTGATCGAAACTCCAGATCCTCGTAACTCAATAAATGAATCACATCTAATACATACTTCCTCAACATGGAAATATAAAATACATTTTGTACGACCGACAATGCTAAAGGTAAGGCATTTCTATAGGCCACCTGACTGATCCTCTCCAGAATAAATGGTCCTACAAATCTAGGGCTCAACTTGCCCTTTTTTCTCAAATCTCCTCACCCCTTACCATGGTGAGACTCTAAGGAAGACATAGTCTGTAACGACCCAAATTCGCTAATAAGGCTTAAGGGCCTGGATTAGTGTGCCTGGAGGGCATGATGGGAATTATGTGTGGTTTTAGTGATTAAGATGCATGTTATATGATTATTTGAATGTTTGAGATGCATGACTATGTGTATTAGTATGCATATAGGCCCTGATTAGGTTAGAAGGGCATAATTGTAATTTTGGCCATTATGGGCATAACTGCTTTGATATATGTGATAATTGTCGAGACCACATTATTATGTGGATATATTTGTGATCTGTGACTCGAGACGGTCCTAGTGAGCAAAGTAGCAGAAAAGTCATGGCGGGGATTTATACCCGACTCGGGGTGAGCTTAGGGGTATAAATGGGAATTTAGTGAGTGTACTGGAGACTATCTTGACATTGAGGAATATTATTGGTGATTAATTAGGTATCGAATTAAGCAGGAAATAATAGAGACACTCGAGGAGATAGCGGGAATTGGGGTGAAATGACTAAAATGCCCTAAGTGGATTAAAGGGTTTAGAATTAATAGGGAGGGCATTAAGGTCATTTGGCTTTTAAAGATGGGTATTACTGAGGCTTTATGTTAGTGGGATTTGTAGAATATTACAGAAGTCTGAAAAAAGAAAAGGAAGGAAGAACAGAGTGGTTTTCCTTGAGTCGGTTTGTAGTTTTCTCACCACTTTTCTTCATTCTTCTTGAAGTAAAATTCAGAGGAGAGCTAGTTCAATTAAGCCACAATGTTACTGAGCTAAGATTGAGGATTTGACAAGGGTTTAGCAAGGTTAGGCCATCACTTGAGGTAAGGTATCGTAATTTCTTCAGTTGCTGGTTTGGTTTCTGAACTATGGTGTATAAGTTGAGTTTGATGGGGAACTTTGGGGAAATTCAGGGCAAAGGTTAAGGAAAAGCAAGCCAAGGAGGTCTAGAGACAACTTGAGGTTGAAGTTCCATCAAAGGTATGAATTCTAAGCTCTAACTTTGATGTTCAACTGGTTTTGCTGGGTTTTAGTGTTTAGGAGTGGCTATGGTGAATTCTGAGTTTGGGGATGCATGTGCTTGAGTTCTAGGTATTTGGGGTGCTTGGGATGAGTGGAGTATGGTCATAAGGTTGTTTTTGAGTTTGGGAAAGATTTGGAGGAGTTTTGGTTGGAGTTGGTTTGAGAAAATCGCAGAAGAGGAAAATTGGTGTTAGTCTGTCTGTGACTAGGGCTACAGCGCTAGCCTTTGGGCGCTGTAGCGCTAGGCAAGCTTGCTGATGGAGTTTTTTGCTTCTGTTTGTAGCGCTGTAGCGCCCTCCCATGAGCGCTGTAGCGTTACCCTGCTTCCTGAAGGGGATTTTAGGGTTATTTGCAAGGGTTTTTGACCTAGGGTTTGGGGTTTGATTCCACCACTTTGTTTGGTGGAACTAGGACTTCCCGGGGGCTCGGGATTGGCCCCGAGGCTAGGTTTTGAACTTGAGTATTAATGATGACTTTGGCCTATGGTTGTCTTTAGGTGAGCGCTAGGGCTCGAGGGGGATCGTGCTCAAGGAGTCGAAGGATCAAAGCTAGTGAACTGAAAGGTGAGAAAACTGCACCCAATTATATGTTTGTGATGGGACTAAGTGCTCCCGAGAATTGTATCGTGTCAATGATGGTATTATGCCATGGGACATGTAAAAGAGGCCTAAGAGTGTCGTACATAATATTAGCGCACAGGGCGCGGCTTGGCCATTGGTAGCCGAGGACAGCTTAATCTTCACTGAGCTCGGTTTAAGCGGGCCGGGGTCAGTGGGATAACGGAGGGAGCAGCCTGAGGGCGCTAGCCCTAGTTATCGTTTGTGAACTGTAAATGATATGAGTTGACATGCTTAGTATGTGGAATACTTGATTATACTGAATGGCTATATGGTTGAGATTATGTGATGCAATGTGAGATATTGATTTGTCTGCTAATTGCTTATGCTCAGTCGTTGTTGTGTTTTCTTGCTGGGCCTTGGCTCACGGGTGCTACGTGGTGCAGGTAAAGGAAAGGGCAAGCTGGACCAGTCCTGAGGTGGAGAGCTGCGGGGCTGAATGTACATAGCCAGCTGTTCGATCGCCATGGTCGAGGAGTGGATCAGGACAGGGATTGCCTAACTGTCTGTTTTGCCTTAGTATGGCTTGATATTGTATATAAATCTTGTGTCTTTTGTAAACGATCTTTAAACTTAATATTTTTTGGGATCCCGTGTAACAGATGATGCTTCTTAATGAAAATGTGGCTTTTGAGACCAAAACGTTTTTAACCCTAGTCCCTTTATAGTTTCAGTAACACAATTTAAAATAATTGACTTGGTTAGCAAGTCTGGCACTTTATAAACACACAGTGTAACGGTCTTGGCTATCCAGGGCGTTACATAGTCTCCCACTTGGAACTCCACATTCCTACATTCCAGGCCTGCATAATTTTTATGTCCACTCTAAGAAGCGAGCATCTAAGCTCTAATCATTTCAATAGCCTCAATGGTCCTCTAAACTGCCTTAGGACTCAAATATTTCCTCTCACCCATCACATCCTAGTGAATGGGCGATCTACACTTCCTATCATACAACATCTCATAAGGTGCCACTCCGATAGTCAGCTAGTAGCTATCATTATAGGAAAACTCTTTTAGAGGCAAATATTCACTCCAGGCCCCCTTCAAAGTCCAATACACATGCTCTCAACATGTCCTCCAATATCTGGATAATCCTCTTTGATGGACCATTAGTCTAAGGATATTAAGTTGTACTGAACTTCAGTTGTGTACCCATCGTCTCTTGTAAAATTCCCCAAAACTTGAAAATAAATGTGGGGTCCCTATCCTACAGTATAGATCTCGGAGTCCCCTGAAGGCGTACTATCTCTCTCACATAGAGATCTGCATACTGGTTAACTGTATTGTTCGTCCTCACTAGTAAAAAGTGAGCTGACTTCGTATACTGGTCCGTAACAACCCAGACTTAATCATGCTGGCCCACTGTCCCGGGCAACCCCACCATGAAATCCATCGTGATGTCCTCCCACTTCCACTCTGCGATACCCAAAGGGTGTAATAGACCCACTGGTTTCTGATGCTCCACCTTAACCTGCTAATAGGTCAGGCACTTTATCACCCACTCAGTCACGTCCCTCTTCATCCCAGGCCACCAATATAAAGTTTTTAGATCTTGGTATGTCTTCGTGGTGCCTAGATGTAGAGAATAAGGGGTAGTATGAGATTCATTCAGAATCTCCCATCTGATCCCAGTGTCCATCGCAGCACAATCCCGATCCTTATACCTCAATAAACGCAAAACTGACATTGCCTAGTCCTTAGCTATTCCAGCTAGGACATCCCCTCTAATCTTTTCCAACTGTGGGTCATTCACCTATTTCTCTTTGATCCTCTCTAAAAGATAGACTAAGCATAAAGTTTGCCAACTGGCCCACCAGTAACTCTATTCCAGCTTTGGTCATATCCTTTGCTAACTCTCTGGATATTTATCTTGCATTGTACAACTATCTTGGACTTTTTTGACTTAAGGCATCTGCAACCACATTGGCTTTCCCCCGGGTGATAAAGGATCTCATAGTCATAATCCTTCATCAGCTCCAACCAATGCCTCAATCTTAGCTAGATCAACCTTGATCCCATCCTTACTGACAATGTGACTGAGAAAAGTCACTTGCTGTAATTAGAACTTACATTTCTTATAATTCACAATTGGTGTTCCCTCAGCCTCTGTAGAATAAACCTAAGATGTTGTTTATGTTCTAACTCTATCTGAGAATAAAGCAGAATATCGTCAATCAAGACAATCACAAATCGATCTAGAAAATCTTTGAACACCTTGTTCTTCTGATTCATAAAAGCAGGTGGGCATTAGTCAAACCAAAATACATGACTAAGAACTCACAATGCCCATATCTAGTACAAAAAGAAATCTTCGGCATATCCTCCTCCCTGATCCTTAGCTGGTGATATCCAGTTCAAATATCTATCATGGAGAATACCGTCTTATCCTGTAACTGACCAAACTAATCATCAATTCTTGGCAAAGGATACCTGTTCTTAACAATTAACCTGTTCAGTTCTCTATAATCGATACACGTCCCCATAGAACCATCCTTCTTCTTTACAAATAGGTCTGGTGCACCCCATGGTGAGAAATTGGGCCTAATAAAACCCCAAGTCTAATAGTTACTATAACTGTACCTTTAGTTCTTTCAACTTTGCTAGGGCCATTCTATACAACGCCCTAGACACTGGCTCAGCCCCAAGTGCCAACTAATCACAAACTTTATCTTCTTTTGTAGAGGTAACTCTGGCAGCTTCTCTGGAAACACATCTAGAAACTCACAGACTAATCTAGTCATTCCTGGTCCCATTGGCACGACCTGAGTTGCTTTCACCACTCTAGCTAAGAACCCTATGCATTACCTTTGCAATAGGTCTCTAGCTCTAAGTACAAATATCATAGGTATACGGGGTCCATGCACAGTGCCAATATATACAAAGGGTTTCTCACCCTCAGGCTCAAGGGTTACAATCTTTTTCTTGCAATCTATTGTTACTCCACTAACCAGTCATATCCAAGATCATATCAAAGTCGGTCATAACCAACTCTATCAAGTCAACTTATGAATCCTCTCCCACAATAATCTAACCCATCTCTTACAAGTTACCAGTAGGGTTCCAATTTCTCATCACAACATAACCACGTAATCCACATACTAATTTGGTGATTTTGCTAGATGCAACAAAACAAAGAAAACATGGCACCAGAACCAATCAGCACAATGTAAGAATCAGAACTAGGAAGTTGACGTATCACTACTGAAGGACCAACCTCAGTCGCTAACGGCGTCAGAGCGAACACTCGAGCTGGAGTCAAGTTGTCTTCCCCTTTTGGTTCATCCTTCCTCAACCCTGGGAAATCCCTCCTGAGATGCCGAACCATCCCACATAAGAAACATTCCCTTGCTCGGAATTCTCCCAGATGGTGCCTCCTGCACCGAGCGCATTCCAGGTAAAGTTTTTAATCCTCGTCCCCGCCCTGATGGCCTATCTGAGCATTTCGGAACCCATTTTCTAGTCTAGGGGTATTGAATATGTTGATAACTTTTCTTTTCTGATCACTGGGGTCTCTGACCCTGCCTGATATAATAAATAAAGGTATCATTGCCTGAGCTCCACACTCTCCGGCACTCTCCCTCTATATCTCATTTCCTTTGCCCTCAACAACAAGAGCCCCCCCCCCCCCCCCAACTTGAGCATAAGTGGAGATCTCATCTACTGGGGCGTATCTAACGCCCTGAGCTATCATGGAATTCAATCCCTGGATAAATCGCTATTACCGAGCCACGTCCATGGGTACCATATCAAAAGCAAACTTGGTCAACCCATTGATTTTGTTAACATACTCTGTTATTGTTTGTTTCCCTAAAACATGTTCAGAAATTTTATTTGTCTTTGCAATCTTAACTCCATCACAATAATATCTCTCATTAACCAACTACCTAAATTCTTCCCAGTTCACCGCAGCTGTATCTCGTGTTTGGGATACCACTTGCCACCAAGTCCGAGCATCATTCTGTAACGCATACATAGCATAGATCACCCTATCGTGACCTACCACCCCTACAAAATTGAGGATGGAGCTGATCATGCCCATCCATTGTTCAACTCTAAATGGATCTAGGCCTCCCTCAAAAAGTGGAGGGTAATATTATTGAAATCTCTCATATAGAAATTCCCACCTATTCTCAACTCTAGGCTGAGCCAAAAAGGGTTCCACTTCTGGCATAACAAAGGAAGAGGTGTTCCTTGACAGAATCTGTTGTTGTAAACACCTAATCTCTTCCTCTTGCCTCTGCAATCTTGCTTGAATATCTGTAAACACTTGTTGCCAATTCTGAGGGGCAGAAAGAGGGCTCTGGCCTTGGCTATAATTTCCACCCTTAATATAAACACCAGCGAGTCCCATTAACTGCCTTCTGTACATAACCTCCGAGTTCGTCTGCAGTCAATGACTTGACCCACTAAGCATGATGAGCACATCCAAAAGCTTTCCCATGGGAAAACCAAACAACACCACATTCATATACCACTGTGGCACTAAAATACATGCCCATAAAATCCATGCATCAATCAATAATCCCTGTTATTGCCAACAAAATATCATGCTCTCAACTCTAGCATGTAGGTAAAGCATTCATATATCAACTAAGCAGGCAAGCACATAATCATATTAATAGTCAAGGGCCAGACCCTATCAGAATATCTCATGCTTCCTAATAAGACATGCAGGTAAGACATTTATATCCTATTTAAGCAGTTAAACACATAACCACACAAATAGTTACCAAACCCTGAGTGAAGCTTGTCTTTAGTGACGTGTGTACATTCCCAGCATGTTATCAGGAACCCTTAACCTTGGCACACTCTAATACCAAGTTGTAATGTCATCCTAATCAATGACCATTACACTGTGTATTTTAAATAGTACTAGACTCGATAAACAACTCATTTGACTATAACCGTGTAACTAAATGTGATTAATGGTTTAGGGTTAAAATTTTTGGTCAAAATGTATAACCGTTTCACTAAAATGTTTACTTCCATAAATAGGATCCCAATCTAACTTTAACAAAGGTTAATTACAATTGAAAAGTACAATCAGTCGACCTAAGCGACAAAATAGGGTTTGACCCTAGTTCTTCTAAAAGACCCTGGCCGTGGTGGTCGAGCAGCCGCATATGTACACATCGTCACCAAAGCTCTCCAACTCAAGGATATGTTCCAGCTTTCTTTTCCTCGTACCTTCACCACAAAGCACTCGTGAGATAAGGCTTAACAAGAAAACTTAAACATGCTCATTAGTAGTTAATGACATGTTACCAGATCATAATAAGCATGCCTAGCAGTAATAACCCTACTCATGCATGCATACCATTCATATAAATGACTTTAACATCATATGGGGCCATCTTCCCTAATTAAATGATTAATGAATCATACCATAACCCGTTGCCCAAAATACATGATTAATGAATCATACTGGGGCTCAGCGCCCTAGGATATAGGACTAATAAGTCACCTTGGGGCCCATTCCCTATCCTCTGTATAACCAGCCTTGGAGCTGGCCTAGCATACCTGACGCTTTGGTTTTCCATGACCAATGAGTCGGACAAGCGTATGATGCGCTCCTCATTATGCGTACCCATATTAACCAGCGCTCAGCATGCTATTGTCTCCCTTGACTTATAAATCAATGCTTTCAATCAGCACTCAACGTGCTAATGCCCTTCTTGGCTTATAAGTAATGTTCGGGGCCCAGCTGTAGGATATGGGACTAATAAGTCACCCCGGGGCCCATTGCCCTATCCTCTGTATAACCAGCCTTGGAGCTGGCCTAGCGTACCTAGGACTGAGTTTCCCATGACCATTGGGTTGGACAAGTGTATGATGCACTCATTATTAGGTCTAACCATATCGACCAGCGCTCAGCGCGCTATTGCTGCCCTTGACTTATAAGTCAATGATTTCTTACCAGTGCTCAATGTTATTGCCATCCTTAACTCCTAAGTCAATGCTTTTCTCAACCAGATAATGCATGCAAGCATTTATCATATATCAAATATACAGATACATAGTATTCAGCATGCTAAATCAACGATCACAAGCATGATCATAATCATGCATGTTCTCAGAGGCACAAGCTCTTATCAAATCTATATTCAACATTCAGGCCAATCCCTAATCACGCACATCATGTATTCAGTGCAATTTTCTTACGTTTAGTCAAAGCATAGGTTAAAAATGAATGACCCTGGAGCACGATCCTGGTTTTGAGCCCCTAGCGATAACCTAGTCACAACCATAATATAGAATCCCATCAATAATAAGCAAATAAAGGCTTCCGGACTGAGTCCTAGCCTTTGGGACATCAAACTATACTAAACAGGGTAGTATGAACGATCTCGAGCCCTTAGGTTTGAGTTCCCGTCACTCAAAACCTAACTTGCCCAAAAATGCCTATGCGGTCTGCGACTTGACTTTGAGGGTCGCGGCGCCCCAAGAACAGGGTCGCTGTAACGACCCGAATTTTCTAATAGGGCTTAGGGCCTTGATTAGCGTGCTTGGAGGGCAATAAATGAATTAATATGCTAATACGTGAATTTATGTGAATATATGAAAAGATGCATGTTTAGTGAGTTAAATGTTCATGTGGGCCCTGTTTGGTTATTAGGGGTATAAATGCGATATGTATGTGATTTATCTGCGCAGCACGATCCGAGACAGTCCTGGGGAGCTGTTAGCTAGAAAGTCACAACGGGGTTGAGAATTCGACTCGGGGCGAGTCGAGGGGTGATTTGGACACTAGTTATTATATGGGGTTATCGAGTTATGGAAATAAATATATGGAGATATATTTGAGGATAGAGTGTCTAGGAGGGAATATTGGGAAATTTACCATTTTGCCCTCGGGGACGTTTTGGTACCCTGAGCCTTGAGGTGACCCTATAGACTTAAGTTGAATAAAACAAACCTTAGAATTACATAGAACACTCAGGAAACCGACTCACTTCTTCTCTCTCTCTTGAAGTGGTTTTCTTTCCTTTGGAGGCTTAAGGAAAAACTGGGTGAAGTTAGCTAGAAGCTAAGGGAATTCAGTTGGGACTTCAGGGAGATTGAAGCTTGGAGCATAGGGAGCTGGTTCTGAGGTTCAATCCAGCAAAGGTAAGTTCTAAATTACAGAGATTAAGTTTGGAATTTTTGCTGGTTTTCATTGAGTATGCATGGTATGGATTGCAGGACAGTTTTGATTGTTAAGCTGAGTTTTGGGGGGCTGGTTCTTGATAGGTTTTGAGGTTGAGATTGTGTTAGAACTTTTGTGGTGATAATCTGGGATTGCTAGTTAGTTTTGGGTGAAATGGGTTGAGGAAAAATGCAGGGAAAGATGGAGATTTCTGGGTTTGGAGGCGAGGGTCACAGCCCATGTGCACGCGTGGCCATGGGAGGCCGTGATGTTTGATGCACGCTGCGACACTTGGACAAGCGCGCCGCGGCCCATGCGTGCTTCAGAGAGGTGCTAGCCTCTGTTTCGAGGCTAGCCGCGACGCTTATGGGTAAGACCGCGACTCATAGTGCCAATTTGTGTAATAATGTGTGTTCAGGCTTGGGAACTCAAAGGTTAAGGCTTAGGATGGATTTTATCACCCGGATTGATAGAATCCAAGGTTCCGAAGAATAGAGTTATGATTCAAAGTTACTTTATGGACTAGAAATTGATGGATGGATATTGTTAATGTGTTGTGACTAGGGTTTCGGTGAGGCTCAAGTTAGAGGACTATGCTCGGGATTTCGGTGCTCGGAGAGCTCGGGACGCAGGTAAGAAAACCCTTGTTCCCATAGAGCTTGTATGCAGGGTTGAGCCCAATATGTCTGAATTGCAGGGCGTAGCCCTTTGGTTGAATTTGTTGTGTTCAGTATTTGTTTATTATACTATGAATGCTATTGTGTAAATGTTCGGCAAGAGCCGGGAACGGCGCAGGCCGAGGTCGGCAGGGGTCGAGAACGGCAAAGGGCCGGGAACGGCGTTGGGCACGTTGAGTGCAAGGCCGAGTACGGAAAGGGGCCGGGAGCAGCGTTGAGCACGTGGAGTGCGAGTTGCCAGGGCGAGACCCTAAAGGATACCTGGGATATCCTCACAGTGTGGACCGCGAACCCAGGGCCTGGTAAAGCACCTGGGGTGGCTTGGCCGTATGTGTTTAGCCTATTGATGGCTTTATATACTATGTGTTGGTTTTAGCATATGTTATCTGTTTGTGCGTTTTCTTGCTGGGCTTCGGGTGTTCTGTGGTGCAGGTAAGGGCAAGGTGAAAGCCAACCAACCATGAGTGTAGCAAGCATGAGGCGGTGTGTACATGTTTGGCCTACCTGGCTGCCACAGCCAGTGGATTTTGGGAGATGATTGTAATAAATCCTAGATTTTGTCGTTTAGCCGACTTGGCTGTATTTATATGTTGTAAATATTTCTAAACTGTATTTTGGGATCCCAGGTGTTACACTTTTATGATTTTCAATGAAATAGAGTTATTTCCAAAAATTCTACTTTGTTTATGACTTAATTACACTTTTTCTTTAAAAGCCTCGATTAGCGAGTGATTGCACATTTTTAAACTCACTTGGTAACGACTCTAAGGTAGTAGGGCGTTACAGTCGCGGCGCCCCAAGGACACAAAATTTCCCCTATCACTACAAGAATTTCAAGTATTAGCGGCGGGGGACTCCGCCGCTAATACGCCGCGCCTAAAAATTTATCGCTATTAATTATTATTAGCGGCGGACTGATACACCCGCCCCTAATAATCAATTATTAGCGGCGGAGCCCGCCGGTAATACCTATGTCAGAGGCATTATTATTAGCCGCGAAGTCCGCTGCTAATGTTGTTTTTATAATTTTTTTAAATTAAATTTTAAATAAATTAATAAATTAATATTTATTAAATTTAATTATTTTTAAAAATAATTTATAATATAATTTAACAAAAATAAACATTTAATTAATTTAAACATAACTAACATTAAAATTAATATAAATAGTTTTAATATTTATCAACTTAGTAAATATCACTATTGTCATTAAAAATAAATAAAGTATTAATTCAGTCCAAATATATAAACTAGTAACTAAATAAAGTCATTAAGATTAATATTGAAATTGTCCTCATCTTCAATATTTTGGTTTGGCTGTGAGGACGACGGCTGTGACGGTGGCTGTGGCGGTGAGGGTGACGGCTGTGGCTGTGGCGGTGAAGGAATATAAGGTGGTTGTGATGATCGTCCAAGCGTGAGGTACCCAAACAGATCTCGAGGCTGTGGCTGTGGCTACGACCCGCCTCCAACCTCCCAATATCTAACATTAGGTGGCGGACGCTGCATCGATCCTCCTGGAAAATCGGTAAAACTAAAATATAGTGGAGGAGACTGGGAAGAGGGTCCAAAAGTGTATTGGTTTTGATACTGAGGAGGTTGTTGCGACGACACATGTGGCGGATACATTGGGTGAGGCTGGTACAGCTGCTGTGGTGGATACTGTGAAGGAGGCTGGAACTGCTGCTGTGAAGGAGGCTGATACTGCTGCTGTGAAGGAGGCCGGTGCTGCTGTTGTGGCGGTGTATGAAGGTCAGGATTGGCAGTGTTACTCTGAGAAGACGAACCACCTTCGGATTGTGGTGGCAAATTCCTCTGCATAAAACTGTCAAACATTGGGTCATACAGTTTACTGGGATGCACAGATGTCGAAGTCTCAAACGTCTCACGAATTGCCTTCATCATCATAGCCATAACTCTCATATCTTCATTAGGCGTAGCAGCAGTATTTGCTTGGGACTGACTTTGATCTGTAGAGCTAGAGGATGTCTTTTTTGCCTTCCCTTTCGCCCTATAACCCACTCCTCTTTGGTAGTCATATCTCTCCCCGAGTACTTTACTTAGTATCTCATATTGATCGACCGGGGATGAATCAACGCAAGATACATTTAGAGATGCCCCACTCTGCTATTGACTTTGCCTCTCAAGCTGTGTCCTCTGAACCTCTGCCGCCATTTTTTCCTGTATAAAGATAACATTATAAACAAAAATTAGAAACATTATAAACATTAGAAACAAGAAAACAATACTATTCACTTACATAATCTTGTTGAGCTACCTCATTGACAAAAGATTTTGTCGATTTTCTCATATGAGCATCCCTCCAAGTATCAACAACATGCGCATCTGGGTTCTCCTATACAAATGTAAACAAAATGTTTCAGAATGTGTTATTTTATAAAATTAAATTAACATCTTCACTTACATATTGGTGATGCTTAGCTGCCAACGACTTTGTGCCTTGTGTTGTTACATACTTCATTTGTCTTCTGTTTGCTTGATTTTTAGCGGAACGAGCCAAAAATCTTTCGCTCAAAAACATTTCACAAATAAGCTGCCAAGCCTCCTTAGTGCAATGGTCAGGTGGCTTAGAGAGGACATTCTCCAAATCTTCTGGTCCAGCATAATGATTTTTGAAGTGTCTATGTCTATAGTTCTTTCTCTCGCGATATCTTTCCCCCATCTCCTTGTTGAGAGTTGCCAGAACTGACTCACGTTGTGGATGACCATCTATATTATAGTAATACTGCATTAAGAAAAAAATATTAGATAACTTTGTAAATAATGGAATTAAATAATGAAAAGTACAAGATTTGTAATTTTTTTACCCTCATACGATTAAGCACTTGATCCTTAAACTGTTGAGGTACATCAGCAAAATCCAAATAATGCCCCGGACACAAAATGGAAACTAGAGTGCCCAACATGCGAATAAAAGCTTGATCCTCCTGCCCAACCACTTTGTTGGTCACAGGATCAAGCTCTAGATCCAATGGTTTCCTAGCTTTTTTCCTTCGTTCTACAAGAACATTATTACTAGCAGGGCCACGACCTTTTCTTCTCGTCGGTGGGGCTTTAAAATTTATTAACAATAATCAGTATTAGTATTGATGTTATATTTATCAAACAATATAATTTCTAAAAATAATTTTGATATGCAATATTTAACCTGACTCGCAAGATGATGGTACCCTAGAAGGATCTGGCGGGTCTTGACCCCCACCATCTCCGCCATGATAAGTAGTTATATCAGCTGACATTGTACTTCAGTTTAAAATTTATTAGTTAGTAATTAGCATTAAAATAGAAGTATATCACATTGAATTCATAATAATAATAATTACAAAAATAAACTTTATTATATTTAAATATATAGTTCTGTTACACAAATAGAAAAAACTAAACAGAGTAATCACTATCATTTCCATCAGTAATCGGAGATAAATTTTCATCTTCACAAAGCTCAAATATCTTATATTATAATTACAAAAAAAAACTTCATTATATTTAAATACATAGTTCTGTTACACAAATAGAAAAAACTAAACAGAGTAATCACTATCATTTCCATCAGTAATCGGAGACACATTTTCATCTTCACAAAGCTCAACAACCAATTCATCTTCTGCATCTGAAACGTCCTCATGTTCTGACATATCAGCTTCGTCGTCACCATCTTCATCAGCTCCAACATATGCAGCAGGTTGATCAGATTGCATAATCAACTCTCCGAGGTCCACAGTCAACACAAAATTTGATGAACTTGTTTCATGTACAACATCAATAACATCATTAACCTCATCAGAATTGTCCTTAATGTCCCAAATCTGTCGATGATTCACATCTTCTACAACTTTCCAATCACAACCTCTAAGTAAATCATCGAGATAGAAAACTTGCTTAGCTTGAGTAGCAAGTATGTACGACTCATCTTTGTACCATTCACCATTGACGTTTATACTGGTAATATTATTTTCAATGACTGTTTTCTTCATTCTTGGATTTGTATTAAACCATTTGCACCGAAATAATTCCACTGAATATGCACAAGTGAAAGAAAGTATCACTACTTCTTCAAGCGTGCCGTAATAATTAAAACTTTCTGTTCCGGCAACAGACACTCCACTATTCTGTGTGGTGCGCTTTTTGTCTCGATCATGTGCAATAAATCAAACATCATTGACTATACAACCTTGGTAAAAGGTTGACAAATGATCTGACCCAGATGCTAAAGCTAACAGTTCATCACCATTTTCCAAAGACCCAAGCTTGTGCAAGTCATATATCTAAATACATAGAATGATATTAGATTCACAAAATATATCATTAATAAAATCACTGTTCAAAGTTCAAAGCTACCTTTTTATGAAACCACGAACGAAAATTTTTCCTATGCAAACGATCATGATCACCATCTGGGTATTTTTGTTTAATCTCTTGTAGGTGTTCGCTGTTAATTAGAATAGTGTTACGATTCTTGATAACAAAAAACTGATAATAACCACACATGTTCTAATTTATAAGAGAATAAACTTACTCTAAATAAGGCTCAATTTCAGGAGAATTCTCAAGTATGAACCACTCAACTATTTCACGAGTATTATGATCGAGAGTCTTCAAAGTTCCCTTTGTGAGTGGACGACATTGAGATTGGAAAACTGCAAGATTTCGTGGGATATAAGTTTCATCTTCATTTCGATCAAGGCGGTTAAATCTTGTTTCAATGTCTTTGAAATACATTGAACAAAAGGTCAAAGCCTCATCTGCAACATAGCCTTCTGCGATCGGCCCTTCAGGGCGAGCTTTATTTCCCACATAATTCTTTAATTTTTTCATGTACCTTTCAAAAGGATACATCCACCTCATAAATACCGGGCCACCCAATATTGCTTCTTCTGGCAAATGTAATACCAAATGAATCATTATGTCAAAAAAAGCTGGAGGAAAAATCAACTCCATCTTGCACAATATCTGAATAAGATCATTTTGTGCTTCCTCCATATCTTTAACATTTAAAGTCCTCGAACATATTTGCCTGAAGAAATTGCACAATTCTGCAATAGTGGTCGATATAGATTTTGGAAGAAACTTGCGAACACCGAGAGAAAGTAATCGTTGCATTATCACACGAAAATCATGTGACTTTAACCCAAGAATATTTGTATCATTATCGGACACTTTCTTCTTTAAATTTGAACAAAAGCCATCTGGAAATCTAACTCCTTTTATAAACTGACAAAACTGTTGCCTCTGCGCCAGAGTTAACCCATAAGGAGCGTGTGGCTTCATCAGCTTCCCATTCTCATCTTCATAAATCCACAATGATTTTCCTCAGCCAATTACACCCAAAATCCAATCCAAATGAATCTCAAAATCACAATTTAATCCCCCAAAAATTATCAGCACATTAACACCATCAAAATCCAAGCTTAACTTCAATCAAAACCTCCACAAAATCTATAATCCAATACCTTGAACCTCAAAGCTAAAGAACACCTAAACCAAAAACATAATTGAATCAAAACAGGGATTAGAGTTTACCTCAACTGTGGTTTGTATCCTCCTAGCTGCAACTAATCCAATTCCAAAGTCAAACCTTGAATTCCCTTAGCTTTAGCTTCCAAAATTCACTAGTTTCCTCAACATTCCAAACCAAGATAGAGATAGAGAAGAGAAAACATATGGGGGAGCGAGAGGGAAAATGATGCATGATGCTCTGTTTTGGGGTTTCCTTTTGCTGAAGGAAATAGTGACTAAGTCACTAATTTTGACTCAAAATGACCCATATGCCCCTTGCCCTTTAGCCTTGCCTTCTTATGCCACAAGGGCAAATTTATCATTTGCCAAACATCTCGTTAATTATAATTAGCGCCTTATAATTCTCGTTACTTCCAATATCCTCAAATAATTTCCCATTAATCGATCAATCTCGGTAATGTACTAAATTACCAAATAACTCCTAGGCTCACCCCGAGCCCCGTATTTAACCCCGTTGTGAATTTCCCACTAACTTGCTCCCTAGGATCGCCTCGTGCCGAGTAACCCAAATATATCAACATAATAATGTGGTCTTACACATATATCACATATATGCACATATACTCCAAATCTATCCATAACGGGCCAAATTACGGAAATTTTCCTTCTAATGAGAAACAGGCTCACATGCATACTTAATACACCTAAACATCCATATATAGTCATATTATAATATAACTCACATAATCGTATAATGATACACATATATATCACATAATTTCTATAAATTGCCATCCTGGCCCCCTAATCAAGGCCCTAAGTCTTATTAGGTAGTTTGAGACGTTACAGTTGGTCTGAGGTATATTTTAGGTTGATATCTAGTTGATTTTAAATTGAGTAAAATTTTAGTTTTTCTTAACACATTTTACAATGCAGTGATAAGTTTTTCATTGTTGTTTTTTTGTTTTGTTTATTTTGGGTTTATGCTCACATGTTCTGATATATATTTTTAGTTTAATTTTGACACATTTTAGTAATAAATTTTTCAATGTTGTTTTGTTGTTTTTTAGTTTATTTTTTGTTGATGCAACATGCTGATGCTTAGTTGATTTGCATGTGTTTTTTCAACACTATATTATTGTGGGTTTTTTGTCTAGTTAAGTTTAGGTTGCTTTTTTAACATTGTATTACTGCGGGGTTGGTGTAGTTGAGATCATATTTTTGTAATTATGAAACTTTAAATCATATATTTGAAATTTTGAGTTAGTAAAATTGAAAGAAAAAAACTTTAAAATCATGTTGTTTTCTTAGTTGTTTAAGTTTATATATAGTTATTCTGTTGTTGTGTTGATGTCTAATTATTGTTTATTTGTTTTCAAATATATTTTGATTTAAAAAAAAACATGTTAGTATGCTATGAGTTGACTTCTAGTTGTTGTACAATTGTTGTTTTTTAATGTGTTAGTATGTAGTAGGTTAATGTTTAGTTGTTTTTCAATTGTTGTTTTTTAGTTTTTTTTAGGATATATGTTTAGTTGTTTTGAGATATATTTTTAGTTTATTTTTGACACATTTAAAAATGTTGGGAATAATTGTTTTGAGGTTGCTTTTTTGTTGTTCTTTAGTATTGCAGTGTGTTTCTTTTATGTAACAATGAGTTTTTTGATATTGTTTTTGTGTTTTTTTTGTAGCTGCAATGGGTTGCACTGTGTTGTTGTGAGGTTGCTGTCGTATTGCTTTCTTGTTGTTTGTTTAACGTTCTGTTTTGTGGGTTATTGTTTAGTGTAAATTGTATTTTTGTAATTTTGAAACATTAAAATCTTATTTTTGAAAACTTGAGTGAGTAAAAATGTAAAAAAAAAAATAGACGGTAAAAATGTAAAAAAATTATAAAAAGTGGGTATTTATGAAAACCCCTAAAAAAATTATACAGCAAGTTGATTCCACCTTTTTCTTAGATCAGTAATCGCAACAAAAATATAGAATCCATGTTTCTTTATACTGAGCGGAACAACAAATAGACGTGGATATTACTTTCTAGAAAACCAAAATCTCAAATAAAAAAAAAAAAAAAAAACACACACACAAATCAGAATTTCTCAACAAACTCAATAAAAAAAAACTTCAAACTCAACAAAAACCTTTTTCAAAATCTATTATAGAAAACGAATCAAAACAGAGCTTTAGCAACCACCTCACTGTTGATGTTAAATCTGAAATATTAACAAAATGTAAATATCCTAATTGGGGTATCTCATACATTATATTAAGAAAAATATATAAAGTACTTTCAAAATAAAAAATATTAATTAATAAAATAATACCAAAACTAAAATAAAACTTAACCTAATTAAAATTAAATTAACAAGAACTAATTGACAACTGAATTAAAAAAAAACATACAATAAAAGAATATCAATCATAAAAATTCAAGAATAATAACACAAAAATCCCAAGTAAATCAATCTAAAAGGACAAATAAACACAAAAAATCTCAAAATAATCTAGGTGAAATTACAAACATAGAATCAAGAAAAAAAACACGTGCCAATATAATGTCAGCTAAAAATCCTCATAAAATAATTATATATGAATTCAACATGAATTTTTATTAAAAGAAAAAAAAAACATGATTTTAATACTATAACATTACATGTACACCATTTTACCCACTATGCATGTAAGTTCTAGACAATTATGTCATCAGCATCATAGTTACGAATATATAAGATCTCTGTAGTGTCTTTTTTTTTTTGTAAAGGAATAAAACAATCTGCACCGTTTTATAGACAAAGGTTCCATGTATTTATAATAATAAAAGTACATTGATCACCAAATCAAACAACAATTAAAAAAAAACAATAACAAAACATAAGGATAATAAATACCATGTAGTAGTTCATCACATCACATGATTCACATACCCTGATAATTAATTAAGTTTCGAGTGGTAGTGCAGAAGTTGCTATAATGAACTCCTTGTCATCTTCATGCTTAGCCATCTTTTCTGTCTTCAATGAAACATATGTTTCGATTCCATTCCCCGTCTTAGTGTCCATGAAAGCCACAAGATTTTCGTAATCCAAAGAAGCTGAGCTCACCCATGTTGGCTTGCCCCAACCAAAGTCAGCATCATAGAGAGGAAACCTACATAAACTTGTGAAAGCAAACGAAACCAACTCTCCACCTTTCATCAACAATTCTTCTGCATATTCCGTAAACTGTTCTAATTTCACATCCTCTCCTTCTTGAACCTTTCTCAGATAATCCATGTCCACTTTTTCAAACCCTGCCCTTATCTGCTTCATCGCCTCATAGCCGTAGTTATCTTTCTCAGAAGAACTTAAGATCGTAGAAGGGAAAATAGCGTAGCTGTAACGGTAAAGGTTTCCGAAAGAATGCTCCGGTAGTGGAGGATCTAACTTCGGACGAAGATTCACTGCATGAATCACCGCGTAAACTTTCTCGGTCCCGGCAGAAAGTTCGTTGTCGTTGTCGCAACTGGTTGCCGCCACGAAACGACTCCATATGAAAGCAGATAAAGCTTCCACCCGAGACGGTCGTCTCTCACCCTCCAAGCATGTATTTTTCTCGTACTTTGACCTAATCGCCTCTAGCGTAGAGCCTTCAAACACAAACCTCTTCGATATGACTTCGCTCGAGATCACATTATTTGGATCGAACTTGGGACCATCCAACGGTGGAAAAAGCTTTGCGGAAACAAATTCGGGGTGCGGTAGATGATTGGCCTCTCCACGAGCAATGGCAACCCATGTTTTGATGAACATAATGGAAGATAACGCATCGGCAATCTGATGTGAAATGCATAAGCCAAGGGCAACTCCACCGCGTTCGAAGACATTGAGTTGGACTCCCAAGGCGAATTCATTGAGTTCATTGAGTTTGAATGGAAGGAAGTTGCAGAGTTCACTCGGGAGGGGATTCTTTATGGCTTGGGAAAGATGGCACGGAGATTTGACTCGGGTTACTGAGTAAGAAACTCCCTCGTCATTACAGTAAATGAATCGGTCGTTCTTGACTCGACCGGCCAGAGGATAAAACAGTGTTAAGACCTCCGATAAAGAGTTCTTAACCTTGTCTGATATTTCTTTGATCTTCGACTCATGATCTTGATCATCATCATCATCAACATCTAACTGGTAAAACAAGACAAGTGGATTGTATGTTTGGGGAGATAGATGGTCAAGAAAAGATAGTTGATAATGTCGAAAGTGGTCAGGAGTTGGAGATGAAGGTTTGATAATCTCATTAGATACTACCTCAACTTTCATATTTTTCTGCAACAAATTTCAAAATCTTTCTGACCGACTTTTCTTTGTTGTTTATATGTATGGCAATTAGAACTTATATATTGATTGTATCAGCCATCAGCAAACTATATAATGCATTTAATAAATGCGGTGAAAATTAATAATGTTGGATTCGTTTTATAAAAATAATTAATGTGATTTAGATAATCATGATAATGCATGTGTTTTATTAGCAATTACCTATACTAAGTACTTTCTAGAGAAATTATAGAAATAATGGCATTTTAAAAATTGTAGTGAAATTACTATTTTATACTATTGATTACCTAAATTGCTATTTTTTATAATTTTTTTATTTATTTAGGAGCGTATGACTTTAATATAGTCGTATATGTATATTAGTTTTGTTTAATTAGTTTTTATTTTAATGTTAAATTGATTTTTTTTAAAAAAATTTATAGGTTGTTGGTATATTATTTTTCAACTAGTGTATATGTTTTTTGTGGTATGATATATCATTTTTTTTATATTTAGTTTCTATTTTATTATATATAATGGTAGTATATAATTTTGTATCATGATATATACATTTTGATTATAGTATATAATTTTCTTAGCATATTGTATACTTTTTTTCGTAATAATTTTGTAAGTTTTGTTGACATATTATTTTTCAACTGAGTATATATATTTTATGGTATGATATATTATTTAACAACTCATAAAAAACTAAATAAATCAAAATAACTTTAAAATAAAAGATAATTAAAGAAAACTAATATACATATTTAAAATAAAATAATAATTTACTAAATAACATATTTAATAATATATAATATTAAAAAAATAATTATGATATTTTACTATAAAATTAAAATTATAGACATTTACTTAATTTCACCTAATATTCAAACTATTTTGCATGCCCCTGATTTCTATTTAGTAGTGACAGTTCTAAAGACTAGCTAGTAAGATTATTCAAAAATATATCAATCAAAAAGTTTTGCTAAGTTCATCACAAATTGACAATTATTATACGTAATAAATAATAATTAAATGTTCGGATCCTGATCCTTGACCAGGCTGCCGATCGAATTTCGCTTTATTGAAATTTGAAATGTGTACAGTTGTTAATTGTAGTATAGTTTTTTGGCTAAAAGTGTGTTGTAATGGAGTTGTTACTAATTATTTCTAGGCCCACTACAACAAAAACGCTTATTACCGGCGGAGAAAACCGCCGGCAATAGTCAGGAAAGCCGCCGGTAATACTTTTACCGGCGGGCTCCGCTGGCAAAAATCCGCCGGTAAAAACCAGTCGGTAAAAGGTCATTATTGCTGGTGGAACTAGCCTCCCGCCGGTAATAATATTATTCCCGGCGGATTATTACCGGCGGATCTCGCCGGTAATAATTTGGTCGGAATCCATGTCTGACACATTATTGCCGGCGATTTCCGCCGGTAATAATCCACCGGTAATAATATACTTAAAAAAAATAATTATATTTATATATATATAAAAAAATATTGAAAAATGTTGTCGAAGATGATTAGCAGTGATTCACATGGCCAAGATTCATCTTGAACGATGGCTTGCTGAGAATCTAGACTCCATTCGACCTTCTTGAACGATGGCTTTCTGAGAATCCAGACTCCATTGGATTAAAGAGTAATAATGGCCAATCTCTTTTCAAAGAACGGAGTCCACTAAGATAGCCAGAGAGGAATCCGAATGGCTAAAAAAAACAATAAAATAAAATGAAGTTTTTTTATATAAACAATAACATAATTATTTTCTTTATATAAATCTATAATAAAACAATATATAGACATACCCCCTTCGCTGTTACAGTTGCCGGCCACCGGAATATCTTCGGGAACGCCGGAAAACTCCACGGCAGAGAGCACTCGGCGGATTAGAAGAGAGAATCGGAAGAAAAAAAAATGGAGGAGAAGGAAATGGAGAAGGGGAATCGGGTTGCACAAATATATAGATTATTATTGCCGGCGGAGGTCCGCCAGCAATAATAATTCCGCCGGCAATAATATATTATTACCGGCGGAGCCCGCCGGTAATAATCCGCCGGTAATAAATTGAAATATTTATTGCGCGGCAGTTTTGCCGCCTTAATAAATTCTGATTATTACCGGCGGGTTGTCCGCCAGTAATAATAAATTTCCCGCCGATAATAATTAAATAATTTTAAAAAATAAAAATAAAAATAAAAATGGATTAATACCGGCGGACTACGTTTTCCGCCGGTAAAAATAGTATTATTACCGGCGGACTTTCTCCGCCGGTAATAATTCCGCCTGTAAAAATATTTTTTGTTGTAGTGGCCATTCCTATTTGTCGCGAATAAGGTTTATATAAATATATATTCACACTAAATAGGAACTAGTGCAATGCATGTTTTATCTTCTTATTTTTTTTAATGAACATTATAATATATAATTAATTAGTTAAATAATAATTTGATATGATTGTAGTGTTAAATTAAGTAAAAAACATAATATATATTAAAAGACGAGTATCATTAAAATCTAAAATGAATTACATGATTATACAAGAATTTGTTTTCATGCCTTTAAAAAAAATATTTAGGGATAAATTTTAATCTAAAATAGTTTCTTTACGTGTAGTAAAAATAAATAAATAAAAAATAAAGATAAACTATAGTTAAAAGTAGGATTTGGCTATTGGCGTCTTAGGTCGCCACCTAAGTCATTCTAAGCCTAGAACGCTATAACCTCCCAATTTTTCACATTTTGCCACAAAAAATGGGAGTTAAAATCACATTTTCAACAACTATTTAACATAATAGCTCATGAAATTCAATTTGAAAATGTGTAGCTCTTATTTTACACATTAATATGTGATATTTTGGAGGTTACAAATAGTTATTGATTTTGTAAGATGTGTAACTCCCAAGAGTATGTTACAAATTTGGACACACACATCTGTCCTACTTATTTGTAACTCTCAAATTATGTTACAAAATGTGACAAACTCATTTTGTCACATTTATTTATTTTAACATTATATTATTATAAATAATATAACATTCCCCCACTAGATTAAAAAATACTTCTTTTCATTACTGCAAATATAGGCTTTCTTTGTGTGTTTTTTCACCCTTAAATAAAAAGTGCATAAAAAAGGTTTGAATAGGGAGGTGGAGACTTTTCTCAGCGGTTTTTATGAAAAAACGGCGGAGAAAAGTCTCCTTCCCCATATACTCGACCCCCACTACAAGAAAAAGATTCTACAACAATGATATCTAATTTTGTATGTAGTCAAAATCTACGAAAAATTCTTTTTTCTTAATTTATTAAAAAAAATAAGCTACAGCGACGACATGTTGTCGCTGCAGGGTCATGTGTTGATGAACCACCTGGTCGTGTGTTGTTGAGGAATGTCGTCGCTGTAGGGTACCAGGAATTGGATGGAATAAGAGGCGGAAACCGACCCTACGGCGACGACATGTCATCGTTGTAGGGTCTTCGTCGAAAAAAAAGAGAAAAATGTTTGTCTACAGCGACAATATGTCGTTGCTGTAGGATGGGGAGGTAACTCAACCGCCCAGAGTTGGTTGCCTATTTGCGCCCCCTATAGCGACGACTTTTCGTCACTGTAGAGTCATCGTGGAGAAAAAGAAGGGAAACATGTTATTCTAGAGCGACGACATGTCATCGCTGTAGGATAGAGAGGGAACTTAAGCAAGAGTTGGTTGCCTATTTTTTCACTCCCTATAGCGATGCCATGTTGTCGCTATAGAGTACATAATAACTAACTGAACAGTGGATTCTATAGCAATGACATGTCGTCGCAATAGGGCCCAAAAAACGTGGGAAAGTGAACTGCCAAAAAATTTAAGTCAAATTTCACTAATTATAGCGACGAAACGTCGTTGCTATAGGGTAGACGCGTAGCACGTGGCAGGATTCGTGTATTATTCACTATCCTACAGTGATGACATGTCGTCGCTGTAGGGTCCCACCGTTTGAGTGAAATGGTGCATTTGATATCAGCGACGACTGGTCATTGCCTTTAGCGACGACATGTCATTGCTATAGATTCAGTCGATATAACCCCCAGCCCGAGCCTTCTTCTTCATTTTCTGCAAAAATTTCTTGAAAAACTAGAGAAAAACCGAGAGTTCTCCACTGGTCCAAGCCGTTTGCTGCCATTTTTGCCTTGTTTTGGTAATCTAATCCTATTTTCTTTCTATTTTATGGTTTAAAATGTATTTTTTTTTGTTAGTATATGTGTGTATTTTGTGTTTGGTATAAATGAGTTTTTGAAATTTTGTGGGTTATTTTTTTTTTTCCAGATTACTTGTGCCTAGCCTGAGCCTTGGGATTGATTATTGACGAAAGATAACGCTATAGCCCAACTTTTGCGTATTTTTTTAAAGTTTTTTTTTATCATTGATTAAGTGTTAGATTAAATTTTCAATTGTGTAATTGGTTATTTTATATTGTGTTGAGTTTTTTTTTTTAGGTTAGATTTGTATATATGTTAATTTAATTATATTTGTATATTTTTAGGGATAGATTGTAAATATATTTATTAATTTGATTTAATTAAATATTATGTTATAAAAAAATGCATATGATAGGTTTAGATTTAGATGATATAACTTTTTTTTATTAATATATGTATGTTTATTTTTTATGTGTATATGAATGTATATGTATATAATTATGAATACGTAAGTATATGTATATAAATGTGAATATGCTTATATGATTTAATGTGGATATGAATATTAGAATTTAATAAAAAAAATAGTTTATTAAGTTAGATAAATCTAATTAAATGTTTAGAATATGATTTATGCTCTTGATATGATATTTAAATCTATATATTCAATTATATGCATGTTCTAGGACTAGTTTTGTATATTTTATGCAAATTTTAATTTTTGGAATATGTTAAATTATTGTCGTTTTGCTGTTGAAATTTTAGTAGATTTTAATGTAATTAATAAATTTTTTATAAAGTATTAAAAAGTAGAATAAAAATTTATAATAAAGTAATTAATATAGTCAACTTTACTCTTGAAAATTTTATTAAAATAAAAAGTAGAAAATAAATTAATAATTTGATGATTATTAAATAAATTAAAATAATAATCTTTAATAATAAATTAATAAGATTATAATCAAATATTTGTTTATTTAATGAATTTGATAATATATTCATAAAATTTGATAATATATATTCATAAGATTCAATAAAATTTCACAATTACTTGAAAAAATTATTAGCAAATAAATAGTTTTTTATGATTATCACATTGTAATAATTTATTTTCCACTTGAATCAGTTATGACGATTGACAAGAGTTGAATAACTAATAAACAATATAACTCTGATGAGTTTTGGAATGGTCTTCAAGCATTTATACAAATGGCCAAGAATCATGTGAATGCTTCGGGAAAAGTCAGATGCCCATGCATTCAGTGTTTCAATATGCTGAATCAGAAACTAGATGTGGTGAAGGCTCACATACACATATATGGGTTTCTGCAGTGATACGTGAAGTGGACCTACCACGGTGAAGTTGATATGCCTCTAGTAATGGACGACGTGGCTCCAGTGACTGATGAGATGATTGACATCATCAAAGATGTTATTGGTGAACAAGACACTAACGAAGAAGGCGTAAATGAAGGAATTTTAGATGGTGGTGGCAATAGTGCGGAGACTCAATTTGATGATCTATTTCAAGACGTCGAAGCTGAGTTATACCCTGGTTGTACTTGGTTGGCTTTCTTGAACTTCGTGGCGAAGATGATGAACCTGAAGGTTATGAATAAATGGACAAATAGTTCCTTTGATGAACTTTTGAATTTTATGAAATTTGCATTCCCGAAGGAGAATAAGATTCCGGCTTCATTCTATGAGTCTAAGAAAAAAAATGAGGAAGTTAGGGTTAGGTTATCAATCAATTCATGCTTGCAAGTACGACTGTTGTTTGTTCTGGAAGGAGAATTCCCAAAAACATAGTTGTTTTGTATGTGGTGAGAGCCAATGGGTCGACAAAGATACAAAGGGGGAAAAAGTTGTTAACAAAGTGTTGCGGTACTTCCCTTTGACTCCTAGGCTGAAGTGTCTTTATGGTTCAAGACATACAGCAAATGATATGACGCGTCAATAAGTGGTTGATGCCCATAATATGCGTCATACAAGATAACTTGAAGGTTGTCATTCTGAATGCCCTCAAGCTTGGCAAGATATGAATCTAATTTGTACGTCACTCCAACAACACAAAACTTTGAGTGATGAGCTTGGGGAGAAAACTTTGGTAGCCCATAAAGAATGTAGAATAGTGAAGGTGTCATTAATTTAAAATATGGATCCACTGGCGGTGTATATGATTGAAGCATTGATGAACTCAAATCAATGATTGCAGGTGTTTCCTCATCCTCCAAAGACATATTTTTCTCATCTTCATTTGTGAATTCCTCATATAACCCTTCTGATTGTTTTTCACTCTCCACGCGGCTATCCATTAACATGCTTGTGATTTGATCTTCAACAACTTCATGATCATGGATGAAATTTACTTCATTCACCACACCATAATCATTGTTTACCAAGCAAGTATCCAACTTAGCAAAACTTTGAGTGAATATAACTTCAAAGGTCTCTTGTTCATCAAATTTACACTCAATCTCTTCTAATGGCTCAACCATTAGTACGTCTATAGTATTCGAATAACTCTCACAACCTTGATTGTTTGAGCAATTGTCCTTAAACCAGTCTATATTCTGCACCATTAAACTTACAGTGTTCTTCAATTGAGTCAGTACTTCTTCAATTTCTAGTTTATGCTCTCATGCTCTAATGGTTGAGGTATAATGTTAGAATCTTGGAATAATTGAGGATATTGGTGACTCCAACCTTGTAGTGAAGGATCCCAATGCCAATGATAATCAAAATCTGACATATCATTCAACAACTCCATTATATCATCATGACATCTTCTTAATAAAGGTTCACCAGTTACCTCTGCTCCATAGTTTACCCAACATCTTGTTGCATCATCTAATCCATTGTAAAAGAAAAGTGTAAGACACCCCATTGAGTAATTGTGATAACATCTCTCCACCAATTCATTAAATCTCCCCCAAGCAGAGTAAAATGGCTCATTGTCTTGTTGGGAAAAAACCACGATGTAATATTGATGGAGCATTTTTTTATTTACCTCTCAAGTCAAACACAGATAAGAAACATAAATTAAATAATAATAATAAAAAAAACAAGTTAGAATAAAAATCATTTACGTTGATATTAATAATATAAAATATAAAAACCAAATTAGAACAAAAAATATAATTAATTTTGATATTGGAAATTTAGTCCCTGGCAACGGCGCCAAAAACTTGATCGTAAAAATATGATACGCAAGTGCACACAATCGATTCAAGTAATATAGATGATAAATAGAGTATCGTTCCCATGAAGACTACTTTCCAATTATCAACAATTGTTCTTTTAATTTCTATTTGGCAAACAAAGTTTAGATGAATGAATTTTAATTTTAAAATTATAAATATTATGAACAAAATTAACTAAAGATGGAATAAATATTAAAAAGACCTAGGGTGTTAATTTCATCAACTTTTCATTCTACTAATTTTATTAATAAATTCTAGATTTCTTTCTTCCTATTCTAATAGCAGGCTAACATAAATCGATTCCTATTCATTTTCAAGATATAAGATCTCAGTCTATATGCAGGTTTTCTACATCTCTGTGATAAACTTAAAAATATATAAGGCATTAAGCATGGAAACCTAATTACTATACAAGTCATACAGGTACTCTCGTCCAATATGCAACTTATGTCTATATAATGATAGCATATTCAATTCTCATCTTTTGAATTTTGAATCAAAATCATAAATCAAGCAAATATTGATCAAGTATTTACTAGCATTAAACACACATTATATAGATTAGAATAAAGAAGAAAATCAATAGAACATCATAATTAAATTAAATAGAAATCCAAGTGACTACATTAAACCCTAGATAAGAAAATTAGTTCATGGAAAAGAATAGAAAAAGAAGTAAGAGAAGAAATAGAGAAAATAAAGAGAGGTCAAGAAGAAAGAGAAAGAGAGATGGAGATCTAAAATAGTCTAAAGCATTATTTTTATAGTGATAAGGTTGTGAACAGAGTTTTCTAGATGTTTCTATTTGTTACTTGATAATGCTGCAAAATATCTTTATTTGAAATTCAAATCTCGTAACTCTAGCTTGTGTAATCTTGTAGGTCAAATATCACCACGTAAACGTCTGAATTTGACTTTTCTTGTGAAACAAGCTTTCGTAGGTCTTTGAATAAGATTTCCAACGCCACCAAGAACACATAAATCAGATAAGTGAACGGGGAGATATGGTCAAAATACTGAAACTATCTCATATTCAAAATATCTCAGATTTTTCCAATAATTTAAGTTTGAATTCTCCGTTGTTTCTCCAATCAATTCAACTAAATATCTTTTTACTATTTTTCTCTTGATTGAAGATAATATTTCAAATAAATTTGGAAATATTTCTCAAATATCTATTTAACATATGACAACCTGAAAAATACAACAACCACGCATAAAAGGAACTAAAAATATAAAATAATAATAAAAAAACTAAATAAAACTAAGGCTAAAAAGTATTAAAAATCTATCCTATCAACATAGTACGGGATGGTTGAAAGAAGATGGTGTGATGCACCATCCTGTTGATGTGGGTGCTTGGAAACAATTTGATTCCAGTTATCCTGATTTTTCCAAAGAACTCAGAAACGTTCGATTGGGTTTGGCTGCTGATGGTTTTAATCCATTTGGTAACATTAGACTATCTTACAGCATATGCTTGGTAATATTCTTCATGTACAATATGCCTCCTTGGTTGTGCATGAAAGAGTCATCGTTCATGCTGACCTTATTGATTCCCGGTTCGAAATAACTTAGGAAGGACATGGATGACTTTTTGAGGCCTGTGGTAGATGAATTGAATGAGTTGTGGGATGAAGGAGTTCAAACCAAAGACGCTACAACGAACAGTGTATTAAGAATGCGTGCAACACTATTGTGGACTATCAATGATTTTCCGGCCCGTAGTAGTTTGCCTGGTTAGAGTGGCCAAGGATATATGGCATGTCCTTCATGCAACGAAGGCACCCCTTCATGTCGGGTAATTGGGAAGACGACTTATGTTGGTCATAGAAGATTCTTATCTTCTACGCATAAGTGGAGGTAGAGTCGCTTGTTTGATAGGAATTATGAAAAAGTACATCCTCCAAGAAAATTCAGTAGTCAAGACATACTCGAATAATTAGTGCATGTTTCAGAAAGTTTGCCAGGTAACAATGTCAGTTTCGGGGGTGTGGAAAGAAAGCAAGATCCAAAAGAGCTTAATTGGAGTAAAAATAGTATTTTCTTTGAACTTGATTACTGGTCCGAACTTGAGCTAAAGCATAATTTAGATGTGATGCATGTAGAGAAAAATGTTTGCGACAGTTTACTCGGTACTTTTCTTATGAATGAGAAATCTAAAGACACCAGCAACGCATGAGTAGACTTGAAGAATTTGGGTATCCGAGAAGAGTTGCACCTCAACGAAGACGGTACGAAGTTGATCAAACCACATCCTATGTACTCTTTCACACCGAATGATATATGATTTTTTTGTCAGTTCGTAAAAGGAGTTAGACTTCCTAATGGCTTCGGTTCAAATTTCTCTAAGAAAGCAACTAACAATGAGGGCAACATTGTTAGGTTGAAATCCCATGATTGTCACATTCTTATGCAATGTATGTTGCTGGTAGGAGTTTGAGGCTAATTGCGTAAGTCTATTTCGAAGACAATTATTGAGCTTTGCAATTTCTTTAAGCAAATTTGTGCTCGTACATTGGTTGTAAGGACATAGAGAATGCAGAAGATGAAGTGATACAAATTTTGTGCAAGTTGAAGTTAATTTTTCCTCCAGCCTTTTTTAACATAATCATGAATCTAATTCTTCATTTACTGTAAGAAGCTATCCTCGGAGGACCAGTTTACATGAGGTGGACGTATCCGTTTGAGCGATATATGAAGAAGTTGAAAAATTACGTTAGGAATAAGGTGTGCCCTAAAGGTTCTATAGCGGAAGGTTATGTTGCCGATGAAGCTTTGACTTTTTGTTCGCTATATCTTCAGGGCGTACAGACTAAATTTAATCATCCGGAAAGAAATACAGATATTGTTATTCCTAAAAGACAGTTGTTATTAGTTTTTGAATCACAATGTCGTCCAAGTAGCAAAAAGAAAATCATATCCCTTGACTATCTTCATAAAAAAGAAGTAGAGTGGTTTGTACTCAATAATTGCCATGAAATCCAACCATATATGGAGTAAGTAGCTCGACACATATATGAATTCATTTAATTTAATTCACAGTGAACTGTTATCTTACCTTAATCCTTGTGCTATATAGTGAATGCCTTTGAGAAAATTCAAACATAAATCTTCAAAAAGATTTCCCCAGCTGGTTTAAATTGAAGGTAAATTATCGAAACTGTAGAATCCTTACGAAATTCGTATCGATTAATACTCATCTCATTATGTTTTCTTTTTTTGCTTCATACTCTATAGAAGGGTCGTCTGCGACAAGTACAGTCAACTGAGTGTACTGATGAATTATTTGCTTTAGCAAACGGGTCCAATCAGAATGCATACTCCTACACGGCTTGCATTGTTAAAAGTGTGAAGTTTTTGGTACATAGTCATGATGAAAGACGTACCAATCAAAATAGTGGAGTTTCGGTGTCAGGACCCAATGGTTTCACTTTCTATGGCCAACTTGAGGAGATTGTAGAGTTATTCTATTCCCATGGTTGCTCGGTAGTATTGTTTTGATGCAAATGGTTCAACACCGATGCAAGCAAGGGTTGAAATGTGACTGAGAATAACATATCTAGTATCATGATTAATTTTGAATGGTACAAGAACGAGCAGTATATTCTCGCCACTCAAGGAAAAAAAGTTTTCTACTTCGAAGATCCTTCAAGAAACAAAAATTGGAAGGTAGTACAAGAAGTCAATCATCGAGAGATCTTGGATCATCCAAGTATCGATGAAGATAACGAGGTTGATGTAGTGCATCATAGCACTTCATCAAATTTTGTACTCACTGTGGAATTAGGAGAGTTGGATATTATGCATTTGGATCGACCTAGCCACTCCAGCATAATTAGGGAAACATCTTGTTCTGTTCTGGATGTGGATGATGATGTCATCAATGACGATGATGACGAAATTATTGAATATGATTTAGAAAGTACAGATGATGATTTAGGAATCGACATTGATGATGAATAATATTTTCTTATGCATATTCATATTTGTATGTTTAATGTGTATGTTTTAATTTCAAGACTTTTCAATCAATATATGACTTTTCTCAACAATGTTTGTTTTTCAATAGTTTCAAATGCATTACCGAAATTATGTAAGCGATGTAATTAACCTCCAACTATAACTGATTTTAAGTTAATAATTATTTAAACTGCAAAGATATGTCTACTACTGTTGCTCGTTCTCATGGCGGTGATGGAGCGGATGATCCTCCTCTAGATCCCACGTGAGTTCCTACTTTCCGTGAGACATGTAATATACTATAATTAGTCTATCTTTTATCAATAAATAAAAAATTGTTATGATTTTATTCAATTTAATTTTACTGTTTAATTAACATATCCAGCGGCTTCCGCAAAAAGAAGAGGTCGGTCTCGATCCAAAAATTTGCAGCAGCTCGTCAACGACAATAAAGGTCCGTTGGCTCTACAATTTGATTTGATGGAGGGAACCTACAAAGCAGTTGGTGATTTTGGGACATTGATCATGAGACTTATTGGTAACCTTATTGGTCACCATGTCCCGTTATATTATGACTCGTGGCAGAGTGTTTCGGATGAGCACAAGATAGGATTGATGCAAAAGCTTTAGGTAAACTTATCAACTTATTCACATGTAATGTTTTATTTTTATAATTTAAAATATCTCACCATTTTTATTGAAGGAATTTTTCATTATTCCCCGAGCTCTACCTGAGTGGCGACTGATAGAGACTGGGATTGAGCGAGAGTTTCAGGATCGCTACAAGGATAGAAAAGGTCACAAGAAAAGAAACTTCGATGAACATGGAGGGTATGATGATATCGAGACAACCAGAAAGAATCCACAGGAGGACTTGGACAACGAGAGTTGGCAGAAGTTGGTTGACATTTTCACCACTCCACAGTTCATGGCACACTTAAAGGAAAATGCTGCCAACAAAGCAAAATAGAAGTATCTAAGTCTCCATTGATCGACTTCTTATGATTCTGCTCGATTTAAGAAGGTAAATAAATATATATAATTTGAAATATTTTAAGTTATCTTAATAATAATTTCAATATTTAATTGAGATTTTGTTAAAAAAAATTTTTCAAAGGATGAATCTTCAGACTAAGGAACTGCCCAGCATTATCGATACGTTCCATGACATGCACAATCATTTGATACGTGGATGGGTGAACACGAATGCTAACGATGCATATGTAAGTAACCTTCTAAGTTTTGTATATATATGTATATTATTGAATTATATTATGTATTAATTGTCTTGTTTCTAAACTGCAGGATGCCTTGCAACAAGAAGTCCAGACACAATCCCAATCCCAATCTCAATCTGAATCTTCAGCAGGAAGTGCAACTGTCAATGAGACACAAGTCATCTCAAAAGTACTTGGTCAACGTCGTGGGCACAACAGAGGTATTGGACGCAAGTTGAAGGGCACTAGACCTTTGCCACAAGGACCACCAGATCATCTTCACAATCAGAGGCATCACCGTTTTTGTCCACCATAGTCGGCCCTCCAACAGTACCACCTGAGGCTTTCCAGTCCATGATTCAATACTTCAGTTAAGCCTTTATGACTTAGAACAATAACTTTTAGCAAATGCAACAATTTTTGCAAGCAACAAATCCGAACATCCAAGCTCCACAATTTCAGCCTGTCTACATGGACATGAATATGATATAGTCCATGATGACAAGCTTTCAACCACAACAGCCACAACCACCACAATAGCCCGACGATAATGACTTTGGAATTGATTTTTATGACATTTAGTTTTATTATATTATTATTTTGAACTTATTAATATTTTTTGTTGTTTTTTTATTTTGGAGACAATGCTACTTATGTTTTGATTTTTACATTTTGGAGAATATGGATATTGTTAAATTGGTTTTATTAAATAAATTTTATTCAATATAATTAATTAATTAATTTTAAAAAAAAATTGTAATCCTACAGCGACGACATGTCGTCGCCGTACGGTGCTCGCTGAACAAGAAAATCTAAGATTGCGTGACACTACAGCGATGACATGTTGTTGGTGTAGGCATATAAACCCACACACTCTCTAGCGACGACATATTGTCACTGTAGATGGGGCGGTCGATGGACCTATAGCGCCACATGTCGTTGCTATAGGAGTTTTTGAAATTCAAATTTTCAAATTTTGCAACCACCTACAGCGACGACATGTCGTCACAGTATCCCAGTCTAACCGAAAAAAAAGGATTCCCTACTGCGACTGACATGTCGTCGCTGTAGTAAAAAACTACTGCGACGAGTGCATTTTGTCCTTGTTGTAGGTTGCTACACATACGGATCTACAATGATGTCATTTTGGCGCAACATGTCGTCGTTGTAGAACTAGCGACGCCTTCTTAATCTACAGCGCCCGACCCTTCACTCTCCTCATTTCTCTCATTACAGTCACACGCGAGAACGGAAAACCAGCCGTCCCCAACCACGGTAATCACCATCTTCACCATTTTTATGTGTTTTTTTAAAAAATATTTTTCCACACTAATGCTTTAAATCATGTATATATTCATAAAAATGATTTATCTTGAAGTTTTACGGCAAAAATGACGAAATTTTGAGTGAGTTTAATGAGGTTTTAATGTATGATTATAGGTTGGGCTTTTTTTTTTTTTGTAATTTTTGGACATTTTTAATGTTTTTGGAGGATTAGAAGACATTTTCATGCTTAAAAATAGGTATTTATCTCTTAAACTTGACTTTGTTTTTTTTTTAATATTTTAGTTTTTAGGATATTAATACATAATGTATTTATTTTTTTTATAATGTTAATTATTTACAATATATTATTTTTTACAGTTTGAAAAAAAATAGTTACACCTTTATCAAAATAGTGAGTTTGACCATAGTCAACACCCCCTCGCTATTTTCACAGTTTAATGCTCAAGATAAACATATTTTCTTGAATATTGAATTTAAAAACCTCTTTGTTTCTATAACTCCATTTATTGTCTAAATTGATTCCTTCTTGGATCAAATATCTCACAAACTAATCTCAAACATCAAGCATGTCTAGATTACCCATACTATACATAAAGCTAAAAAAATGTGGAATTCCAAAAATCACATAACTTGTGTGTATACATTTTAATAAGATGACCAAATTAATCAATCATTTCTCAAAATAAATTGACTCATTTTGGAGCATCATCCCCACATTTCTAATAATGATAATAAAATATCACTTTAAAATAGAAATTTCTTCATTTCTATTAAGTCCTTTGCATTATCCTCCAAGATAATACTAGACTTATAATCCAAAGGATTCATTATGAGTTATTAAACCACATGATAATTTCACAATAGATCAAAATAAACAATACCTCAATGTTAGTTTATTTTGACTCATTTACTTGCTAACTAAAGCAAGACTCACTCATTTGAAAGTAACCTTCACTTGGTTTGCTTATATATATATATATAAATTTCACAAAATGAAATATGTGAACACAAATACCAAGTGAAAATTTATCAAACAAATAATCACTAATTTTCACTTTTAGTTATCTAAATAATCTCAAAACCACTTAAACAACTTTTGTCCATCTTCCAAGAGTCTATTTGAGATCCCTTGAAGATATCATTATGATACACAATGATTTTCTAATAAAAACTTATTAAGTGATGTTAATTTTGTAAACACTTAAATCAAAGAAAAATAAACCTTTTTATTTATTTAAATGTTTTCGATTTCTCATGATTTAAAATGATCTCCTAATCGATATATTAATTTAATCATAACCCATGTTTTGATAAACATAATGGAAAGATAATGCATTGAAAATCTGATGTGAAACGCATAAGCCAAGAGCATCTCCACCGCGTTCGAAGACATTGAGTTGGACTTCTAAGGTGAATTCATTGAGTTCATTGAGTTTGAATTAAGGTAGGAAATAGTACAGTACTTCACTCGAGAGGGGATTGTTTATGGCTTGGGAAAGATGGCACGGAGATTTGACTTGGGTTTCTATGTAAGAAACTACCTCGTCATTGCCGTAGATTAATCGATCGTTCTTGACTTGCTCGGCTAGAGGATAAAACAGGGTAAGACCTTAGATAAAAAGTTCTCAATCGTGTTTGATATTTCATTGATCTTCAACTCATGTTCTTGATCATGATCAATAACATCTAACTAGTAAAGCAAAACAAGTGGATTGTATGTTTATGGGGAGATAGATCGATGGTCAAGAAAAGGTAGTTGATAATGTCGAAAGTGGTAAGGAACAGGAGACAAGGGTTTGATAATCTCATTAGATACTACCTCAACTTTTATATTTTTTTGCAACATCTTTCAAGTATAAGCAGGCAATGTCCAATCTTTGTACTATTTTGTACCACCACTAGCTATATGGTATAGATGTCTGGAGCATGGTAGGAGAGGTTTCACCACGTACTATCTTTCTATTACCACTATTTGTATGGTGTGGACACTTGGTTCGTACTCTATGCTTTTCCAAGCACATATGTACCTGACGTACTCTGCGCTCTCTAGGTTCGTACTACTTGCTGGTTTGGCTATCTCACTTATACCTCCTAACGCTTGATAAGGATGATGTGTGGCTTCCTTCTTGGGAACTTGTTGTGAACAAGTTATTGTGCTCTAGCAAGATTTGTAAAGTTTTCTTAACTGAAGGATAAGTGAAGGTTGCCCCACTGGTGGCACAAGGCTCATGTGACAAGCCAGAGCTTCATTAACATAGCAGGCATCACTAAACGAGGTGAGCTTGTCTCGCGTGGCGCTGACACGAAGGCCTATTGTAACGCCCCAACTCCAGGGACCATTACGGTGTGCCTTGTAAACAGTGCTAAACTCGCTAATCGAGTCATTTGGCCAAAATTGTGAACTAAGTATGATTAGCAGTTTAGGGATTAAACATTTTGGTTAAGATGTAACGTCTCACTAGAACGTTTAATATATACATTGGGATCCCGAAAATATAAATTTCAGAGTTTATTACAGAAAATATTTACAACAGGCCGTTCTAAGCGGCAAAATAGGGTTCAACCCTAGTTCCACTTTAAACCTCGGCCGTGACGGACGAGCAGCTGCATATGTACATGTCATCACCTAAGCTCTCCAACTCAAGGATGGTCTAGCTTCCTCTTGCCTTTACCTGCACCACATAGCACCCGTGAGCCGAAGCCCAGCAAGGAAACATAACACTATACATAACATTATCAAATGATTATCATTATAATCATACTGAGCATAAAACTTTCAAACCAATGAGTGAGCATCACATGATTCAAGAGGGAGAGTGGCTGCTAGGTAAGCCACTAGCCTCCAAGCACTTATTTCATCCATCGACCCTCGAGGTCGGTTTGGCATTAATGCTCTTTGAGTCATTCAATGCTGATGGTCGATTAGATCTAATCTCCGTTGGCTTGCGTGAACCACGCTAAGACCGTTCTGACTAATGAGTCAGCGCTATGTGACCAGTGTCCAGTATCACTGCCGAACCTGACTAATAAGTCACAGCTTCACAGCTGATACTAACACCTTTGCCAATTCTGACTGACGAGTCAGTGCAACGTGACCAGTGCCCAGTACCACTGCCGAACCTGACTAATGAGTCACAGCTTCACAGTTGATCCTAGCACCTTTGCCAAATCTGACTAATTAGTCAGTACCATGCACAAGTAAGCAATGCTATCAATATGTATCATATGCCAATTATCCAAGAATAGGGCATTCAGCATGCTTACTAAGCAGTTGCCAGCATAATCATGATCATTCACAAACTCAGAGACTCAAGCTCTGGCCAATCTCACATTCATCACTCATGGCATGCCCTAATCATATGTTTCTCGTGCATCACATGCATCACACTTAATCATTTAGCATGCCTCAATAATAATCATATGCAAATGGGCAAGCTTGCCAGGCATTCATTATGCTATCAATGTTTACATTTAAACATCCAACATGCATCAATCATAGCCATGCATGTCACATATGGGGTGCAGTTTTCTTACCTTGGGTTCGAGCGAGAATTAATAAAAGAAACGACCTTTGAGAACGATCAGTCCTTTGGTCCTTTAACGGTCACCTAGTCATAACCAAATATAAGGTATCATTAATAAAAATGATCAACATAAGTTCCCAAATCAATATCTAGCCTCCGGGACATCAATCCCCACTTAACCGGGTACTAGGTACAACCCCGAGGCTTAAGGCTTGAATCCCCAAGCTAAAAACCCCTTCCTTGGCAAAAATGACCATAAGGGCCGCGGCCCTCCTTGGCCATGCCGCGGCCCACCCTTCAAACAGAGGCGCCCAAACCCAGCTTACTCCAAGGGTCGCGGCTCTCCCTGACCATGCCGCGGCGCAACCTCCAGTTCAGCCAAAATGACAACTCGCACACCAGATTTCTCCCTTGCGTTTTCCCTTAGAACCAACCCCTCAAACTTGTCTCAAATCACAACCTAACACTCAATTAAACCACCAAAGATCCTCTACAACTCACCCTCATCAAAACCCAAAGTAAACATCACCCAAACCTCCATTAATTCAAACTTTCTACAAGTGATTCACAAGTCAAAAGCTAAAACTCAAAACAGAGTATGAACCAGAAATTAATGGTAGAAACTTACCCCAAACACGATTTGAATCCTTCCCAATGGCTGAACTCAAGCTAAACCTCCCCAAGCTTGACTCCCTAGCTTGCTTCCTCAAGATAGGCTCTCAAAACTTACAGAAGAGGGTGAAGGAGGACTTGTACGGGAAGAAAGGGAGAAAGATGAAGACAGGCTCTATTTTATTTCTGTATTTTCTATAGCCTTCATGTCATATATATCCTTAGGGTCAAAAGACCATATTGCCCTTAAGCCAAATAAATCCCTCTAAAAGCTTCCGAGGGTAAAACCGTCCTTTCCCGCCTATCTCATTAATTATAATTAACACTCTCCAATTCCCGCTATTCTCAATATTCCCAAATACCAATAAATCATATCCCATTACCCTTTAATTCCCGGTAATGCTCTAATCATTAACTTCACCCCGAGACTCACCCCGAGCCCCGAACTTAAACCCGTTATGACTAGACCGAACACTTACATCTCATGATCGTCTCATGTCGAAAAGCTCGAACCAATCCACCTTATAATGTGGCTAAAATTATAATTCACCCATATGCATAAAATTACACAATCACGCCCCCAACGGCCAAATTACCAAAATGCCCTTGCATTTAAAATATGAGCCCATATGCATGCATTCACCATCATATAATAATATAATTCACATAAACATGCATATAGTCATTAAATATCATAATAAATCAATTATGGCCCTCCCGGCCTCCTAATCAAGGTCCTAAACCTTATTAGGAAATTTGAGGCATTACACCTGTGAGGTGCGATGGCCTCACAAGACACCAAGCGGTGTGCAAGGTGCTACCGTGTGGGCGAGGCACTGAGTGGAGCGCGAGGCGCGATTGTGTGAGTGAGGCATGATGGCCTCGTGAGATGCATGTTGGCGTGCGAGGCGTCGAGTGGAGCGCGAGGCGCTGTTGTGTGGCTGAGGCATGATGGCCTCACGAGGCCTTTGTTGTATGGATGAGGTGTGTCAGGGCTTTGCGATGCATCAGGGGTGCATGAGGCACTAGCAGGTGTGCGAGGTGCATCTGCCAATCCATGCGAGATTCTGCAGGGATGATCTCGCTTGAGGCGCTCATGGAGCAGGCTAATCCGCATGAGGCGCACCCAAAGTGAGCCTGTGCGAGGTGGCTAGTGATGCTAATGCATTTCTAGTCTATGCTTCATTTTATAATTCTACTCGCATAGTGTCTAAGCACCGCTTCGAGAGACCAACGGGGTTTGGACATGATTGCTTTGGACCTTCAAGGGACCTTAGACACGAGATGTGGGTCTTTCACTGGTGTGGAATTTTTTAGCATCCACACTTGTTCGTCATTCTATGAGAGAGTCTTTAGGCGCTCTAGTAGACTCTTCGGTATGGTGTCTTCAAATCATAGGTGGTGTTAGTGTGTTTCTTTGCTTTGGTGGTATGTAGAAACACACTTTGGAGGTGGTAATCCTCATGATTCCTTGAGATTGAATATGAGCCTATCATTTGGCGTCGCGGATCCCCATGCGAGTGCTAGACTTCCTTCTTGACCATGAATCAAATATTGGATTCAATGGCTAGGATGAGTTCGAGCCGTCTATAAATAGGCCTTCTTCTTGAAGAAAATTCCTACATTTATTTCTCTTAGCTTGGTGGTGCCTTAGTCTTCAAAACTCCATGAGGTGGGTGGTTCTATCCTTCACAAGAGCACTTTGTTTTTCTTTCCCTTTTTTTTTTTTTTTGCTTTTTGTTTTTGTTTTTGTATATAGATTTTCGTATGTCTACTTGGGTACTGAAAATTGCCTCTTTCTACCCCCTTTCTTCTTGTAGGTGCGTGGTGCAAGGCATAAAGGTAACAGTGGTGCTTGATGTTGTTTGGTGAAGGGAGTTGAGGCAGAGGCGGTGGTGGCCATCCTTCGTGATTACGAGTCTCCAAAAATTGTCCCTTACCTATTCGAGGTATTCTCTAGGCCATTCCTTTGACATTTTCATGCTTGGGGAGTTTAAGTTACCATTCGGGAGTGGTGTTGTTTTAGCCCCAGTACCCCTTCACGCGGAGCCCTGTGCCCGCATCCATTAGTATGTTCACCTTACGCACACACTACCGTGCCCCATAGTTGACCCTCCTTTTATGCATAAGTGTCCAAGGGTTTTAAACCCGCTCTTTTGTATCTTGTAGCACCTTATACACTGCACACACATTTGCATCCATGCTCTTCATGAGACGTCGTCCCATGGCTTTCGACAGGTCGTCTAGCGTACCTCCTGGTGTTGAACCCACAGAGCTATTTTTGTCCGATTCAGAGCCACCTATAGATAACCCACACCACGTGCATGAGATCTTAATGAAGGCCCGTATGTATCATTAGGAGCGATTAACCGCCCTTAGGAAAATAATTTGGGTTGTTGAATGGGAGATAGATTGTGTTTTGGGGGTGTGGGGGCTGCTTCTTCTAAGGATTTTGACGACTACATTGCTAGTCTTAGAGCGAGTCTTCCAGACTTAAAAATAAAGCTGATGTTTATGGAAGAGAACCTTTCGCCTGAACCTTCACCTGTGGCTCTACTCTTTATGAGGGAGCTTTCTATAGTGATTTCAAAGACACCTCTAGATACCCTCAACCATTTTCCATAGAGTATCCATTTCTAACGCTTCCACGTCCAACACTTAGGTGGTAAACTCTCGTTGGCAGACAACGACAAAAATGTAAATGGAAGGTAAAATGCCCAGTACTAACGTAACCTTTTTCTTTTGGTTTTGCAGCTATGTCAAAGAGAGGTCGTCAAAATGTGGCGCCCGAGAACCCAGATTCCGGTCCCATACTAGTGGCTTCCATTGTCTCCCATATGTCAAAGAATAAATTAATGGAACTAATAGATATATACCAAATAAGTGGTGAGTTCCTATGTTACATGCCCACTTCTACGTGCCGGGCACATGAGCCACCCCCTAGTTTTATGGCGTTTAGTGAACATATATTGAAGGCGAGAAGCACGATTCCTCTCCATCCTTTCTTTGAAGAGGTGCTCAAGTACTTTGGGCTTGATCCACTTCAGCTAGCACCAAATAGTTGGATGACTCTCAGCTGCCTATTGTTGACCGCGTTTTTGGCCAATGACGTGTAGACGTCAAAACGACAAAAAAACCTTCAAGAGAAAAATATGACACAGAAATTTTTTATAGTGGTTCAGCCCCAATGTGTTGGTAATAGCCTAATCCACTTGGAGTTGTGATATATTTAGCCTACACTTAAGATCAGATTAACTTGAGCCAACTGAGTTTCTTAAGTGCAAGTAGAAAAATATAGAGTTTCTCTCTCTAGAGAATACAAGATTTATCTCTCTAACCTCTCAGAAAATGCCCCAAGAATGCCCCAAGTAACAGTCCCCAAAATCTCAAAACGAGAGAGTTTTCTCAGTCTAAAAAGATGAGATCCCTAAAACGATACCATGAGCCATTTATTTATAGGCTCATGGATCGTACATCAGATATTCCCTTTGACCAGGTCCTTTATGTTATTCTCACAATATTTAATTAATAATAATATTTAAAATACAACAACATGCGATTCCTTGGGATAATATGAGAGATTCCCGCGCAGGTATGACCGATTATAGCTGAAGTCGTTACTGGGATCTCTTGCGTAGCAATGATATGTTTAGTCGGTCCACATCACACCCATAAGGAAAACTGGAGGGCCAAAACACTTCACCAGTCGGCCACACCCTCACTGGTTGGCCAAGACAAGTGACTGGTCGGCCAAACACATGTCTGGTCGACCAAACACTTGACTGGTCGGACAAGCACCTGACTGGTCGGTCAAGCACATGACTGGTCGGTCATGACACCTCTCTGGTTTAACATGACGCATCTCTGGTCTAACATGGCGCGTCTCTGGTCTAGCATGACACATCTCTGGTCTAACATGGCAAATCTCTGGTCTAACATGGTACATCTCTGGTCTAGCATGACATATCTCTGGTCAGTCAAAAATCTTTATCGGTCAGACATAAATTCTATTAGGTCGGCCAGATCACTCAACCATTCCTTGCCATTTGTCATTCTATTGCCACGTCATCGTTTTCAAATTTTGGGGATAACATTTGCCCCCCAAGTTTATTATATGATATTCTCACATAATAAACTTTTTTCTCCACTACTGACGGCACAACAATAAAAAAATCTAACTGTACATTTTCCCGCCTATGCAACAAACCACGACGCCATAGCAGACCATGATGAGGAAAATTGTTTATGCTCTTTGGCATTTAAGCCTTTTCGGAATGGGTTTAGGGAAAAATGTTTGTGCCGATCGGTCATGTGCTTTTTCCTTTGTATATTCGGGCATGCCCTTAAACCAATCGGACATGCCTTTTCCAAGAAATTTGGTTTGAATTAGTGTCCCTCTGATCGGACACCATAGACTACCCCAGGCGATCGGTCACTATGTGTTGGCCCCTCGGACCCTCGATGCTCCTCGGATGCCTCGGCGTAATCAAGGGTGCACTGATCGGACACCACGCACATGCCTACTGCACTCCTCGGGTGTGCCACGCCTGCCCAAATGGAACGCACTCGATCGGTCACCACGGAAGCCTGCCTCCTCAGCTGCTCGATCACCTTCAACCGCCTGGATGCACACACATCGATCGGACACAGACGCATCTCGCTCGGACACCACGCTAGGCCATGCGCACCTGCTGCGCTCCTCGGGCGTACTGGTCGATCGGACACGGTCACCATATGTGCACTCTGGCTGGTCGGACACGGATGCCATGCACGCACAACTCCTTGGGACCTTAAGTACCTTGTTTGAATCTCCCAAAAGAATTTTGAGAGATCGATTTCTCTCAATCAATCTTGGGGAAAAATTGACTTCTCTTCTCAAAGACATTTTTTCACTATGTAGTATTTACTTTGCATTGATTTGTTCATGTTTGTTTGATTCACTCCAAGGACTCATCGTTGTTAGTCATGCTCAACAACAGAGTTTCCTACTTGACCAGTGATATATGCTCAGCTGACCAGGGAAGTTGTATCTGCTCTCACGACCAGGAAAACTTTGCACCTGATCAGCTAAACTTTGTACCTGGCCAGTAGTTTACTCTTTTTTCTTGTGAAGACAATTGTTGCTTAGCAGCTTTGATATTTTTATCGTACAGCCGAGTTGTTGGCATTTATACTTTACTTTTCTTTGTTAACTTAAAACATTCTAAGTCTTTTTAGACTTATAAAAGTTATAAGTTTTTTGTGAATAGTAAAGTCACTCTGATGTATGCCTTATATTTTCGCACGAGTACTTAGTTTTCTAACTTCGAAATTATAGACATTTCATAAGTCCATACTAAGTATACTTTCTCACACTCTTATTGCTCTAACATTTTATGAGCATAATATTTATTGTCACACGAATATATGCTTCTAACTTGAAATTTTAAAAAATTCCAAGTTACTTAAGCTTTGTCAAACAAGTTAGCTTAATGGCCTTTTTGGACTTCGAAAACTTACAAGTCAGCCTAAAAATAGACATCTTAACCCGTGCTCTTATTGTCTGTGTTAAATTATATACCAGCATACTCCATGTGCCCCCCAATTGATCGAGGGTTGAAAGATCCTAGGTCACTTGCTACTTGACCGAATCTGTTAGAGAAGTTAATTGCTCGTGAAAGACAGAATATATTGAAAATATTCGAGCAGTTGAACACTGCTTGAACGTATCGACCAGTTGAACATTGTCCAATTTTACCGACCAGTTGAACACTATTCGAATAATTAACACACATGCACATTTGTAGCAACCATCGACCATGATGCGCGTATTCTCTTTTATTACTCGTTAATTAAAAAGGACAAAACGTGTCAAATAACGAGTCTTAAACAAATAAAATTGTTCAAAAATAGATGACTGGTCAGCAAATAACCAGCTCATAAACCGAATTTAAATAACAAGTTAAACAACTTGAAATTAAACTACCACTCTGAAAGCGGTATTTAGAAATAATATATTCACAGACGCTCGCCGTTCCAGTGGTGTAACGCCCTACTACCTTAGAGTCGTTACCAAGTGAGTTTTAAATGTGCATTTAAACACACTAATCGAGGTTTTATGTCAAAAGTGTAATTAAATTATGAACAGTGAAATAAGCTTTGAAAATAATTTCATTTACTAAAAAAAAATCATTAAGAGTTTGACACTTGGGATCCCAAGATACTGTTTAAAAATATTTACAACATATAATTACAAATCAAGTCGACTAGACGACAAAATCTAGGTTTTAATACAACCATCTCCCAAAACCACTGGCTGTGGCAGCCAGGCAGACCAAACATGTACGCACCACTTCATGCTCTCCGTACTCATGGTAGGTTGGCCATCCCCTTGCCCTTACCTACACCATAGAGCACCCGTGAGCAGAAGCCCAGTAAGAAAACCCTCATAAGCAGATAACACATGCACAACAAACACTTATTAGTTAAACTGGCCATCATCAGGCTAAACACATACAGCCATGCCGTCCCAGGCGCTTTACCATGCCCTGGGTTTGCGGTCCACACCGTGAGGATATCCCAGGTATCCTTTAGGGTCTCTCCCTGGCAGCTCGCACTCCATGTGCTCAACGCTGCTCTCGGCCCCTTGCCGCTCTCGGCCTTGCACTCCTCGTGCCTTGCACTCCTCGTGCCTAACGCCGTTTCCGGTCCTTTACCGTTTCCGACCTTGCCGAACTTGGCCTGCGCCGTTCCCATCTCTGGCCGAACATTTACACATATGCATACATAGCACAAAAAATCAAATACTAATTATGAACAAACCAATCAAAGGGCTACGCCCTGCAACATAGTCATATAGGGCTCAGCCCTGCACACAAGCTCTGTGGAAGACAGTGGTTTTCTTACCTGTATCCCGAGCTTCACAATGCACCAGCACGGTCCTCTATCCCGAGCCTCTCCGAAGACCTAATCACAACACATATAAAACATCCTTTAATACTAACCAATCCAAAACCATTTCCCGAGACCAATCCCACACTCTCGGAATCCCCAAATTCCTAAAACTATGCATCGGAAACATCCCCCGAGCCCCCGGAGCAAGAGCCCAAAAATGCAAAATTCCTTGTTCTGAAAAATAGCCTAGCGCCGCGGCGCCCAGCAAGTCAGAGAGTATCCCGCAGCCCTGAAACAGCCTCGCGCCGCGGTGCCAAAGAACAGGGTCGCGACGCCCCTTCGCGAATCCAGAAATCTGGGTTTTCCCCTGCGTTTTTCCCGAGCCAAAACACCTCCAACTCAACCCAAACACATACCTAAATCCCAAAACTAATTTAAAACCCCAAATGAGCCATTATACAACCTATAAACACCACCAACAAGCTCAATCACGCAATCAAATCCCCAATTCACAAATTGGCTTAAAACTTTATAAAACTTTAGCTAATAAACCAGAAACTTAAACCACAGCAACTAATACATAACAGAGATACATAAAACCCTTACCTCAAGTAGAAATTCGCCCCTGAGCCTTCTTCAAGTCCAACTCCAAGTAAATCCCTCTTATTCCCAAACTGAACCTAGGCAAGCTTCATCCCCAAGAATCCACCAAACAGCCACACAATTCAATTCTCAAACCATGATATTCATAGCTGAATTCCACAACATAATCACATAAAATTCCCTTGCCTCAATATGCAAAACAATCCTCTAGATTTTCTGGCCTCAATTCCCTTCTTGATTCCATAAAATTTCAGAAACACCTCTCATTCCCTTCTGTTTTCTCTAGTTTCCTCTAGAGCTTTCCAACAAAATATTCAGCCAAATTCATCTATATCCCAGGCAGAAGACTCCTTTGCCCTTCCATCTAACTCTTTTCCTAACTAAACCTCAAGGGCATCTTAGACCTTTCCCAACCCTTACAAATATACCACTTTTCCAACTAGAGTAGCTATCCTTAACGGCTACCAATGGTTACCTAAGTTACCAAAATGTTACTAACCGTTACTTACAAGTTCCCAAACTCAAGTTGTAATACTCCCAAAATACCCCTAGGCTCCTCCCGAGCCGGATATTTAACCCCGTTGTGACTTTTAAACTAATTAGCTTCCTAGGACCGTCTCAGCACGTGCATAACAATAATATCACCACCCACATGTGATATTAATCATATAACATAATTATTACATTTATGCCCTCAGTGGCTAAGATTACCAATTTACCTCTAGCAAACAAACGGGGCCCACATGCATATTTATTTCACCTAAACATGTATTCTAACCACATATTTATTCAATTCACATAAGTTAATACAGTATAACAATTATTGCCCTCCAGGCACACTAATAAAGGCTCCAAGCCTTATTAGCAAATTTGGGTCGTTACAAGTGGCTCCTGATCCTAGTATTCCCGCTCATGTCGAAGTGTCTCGGCATACCTCTCCCTTACTTTGTTGCTATCCTCAGCCAAGTGTGGACCTCCACATATAGTGTCTAAGGTAAAGTCCATAGGCCTGGGCTGCAAGGGCAGAGATCTTTGTTGTTTGAACCCAGGATTGTTGCTGCCTCCTTCTCCTTGGGGTGTCTCTGCCCCGTATTTTCTCAACTTGCCTAACCAGAGAAGAAATTCTATCTCGTCCTTGAGGTGATTGCATTCATTCGTGTCGTGACCATAATCTCCATGGAAACGACAAAACTTATTCATGTCTCTCTTCCTCATCTCTTTCCTGATGGGTGGAGGTTTCTTGTAGGGAACCTCTTCATGACTAGTAAGATATATTTCCGCTAAGCTGGCCGAGAGAGTGGTGTAATTAGTGAACTAAGGCTCATACTTGGTTGGCTTTTCATTTGAACTCAACTTTGCTTTCTTTTCCTCATGGTGGTCAGACCCGTTATTTCCACGTTTCTTTCCACCATCCTTAGGAGAGTCAGTTGATCCACCCAGATTGTTTATGCCATTCTCCTCTTTCTCGATTGCATCATCCAATTTCATATACTTGTCTGCTCGGTCAATAAATTTTTGAAGTGTTGAAATTGGATTTCTATGTATGCTATCCCACAAAGGGCTCCGATAAGTTATCCCAGCGGATATTGCAACAACTTCCCCTCGTCTCCTACAGCAGTTGCTCTATTGGCTTCTCTCATGAATCTTTGTATATAATTCTTTAAAGACTCATCTTTTCCTTGTTTGATATCTGCCAAGTGGTTGGCATAAACTGGTGGAGTCCGGGCAGTGCGGAATTTTTTACAAAACTCCTTCCTGAATGCTTCCCAAGAGGTTATGGAGTTCGGCTTAAACTTCCAATACCATTCCTGGGCGGTATCTGACAAAGTAGTCGGGAAAACTCTACACCGATAATCGTCACTTACTCCGAGCAATTCCATCTGGTCCTCAAATTTCCCAACATGTCTGATGGGATCTACCTTTTCTGTATATACTGGCAGAACCGGTGCTTTATATTTTGCCGGCGGCTGGGCTGCTCTAATCCGAGCACAAAATGGGCTGCCACTCCGGTGGTCTATCGCATCCATCCCGAATGGTCGTTTTGACAAACCTTGCACTGCAGCTGTTAGCACGTCAAGCTGGGCTTGGATGATTGGTGCAACTGACAAAGTTCGAAGATCTTGACCGCCTGGTCGGGCATTACCATCTGGTGCACTTCTGTCAAGTATTTCTACTTGACTGGCAGGACGGTTCAGATTTTTCCCTTCAACCGGGACGGTCCTCCTCTTGTTGGTGATAACGTCCCTTAGATCCTTCCGGGAAGCATGCTCTCCTGCCCGATCGAACAGCGCACTCTTCGATTTTTCAGAGGGCTTACTACGCCGGACTTGCTCTCTCCCACTACGTTGTTGGTCGGGGTGCAGTGGAGGCTTTTCGGTATGTCCCGGACAGTCTTTTCCTCCTTGTTGGTCGTTGCCCCTCTTTTACTTTGACTGGTCAGTGTGATGACTATCAGCCTCATCATGACCATGCCCATCTCTGAATTGTGAAGTCCTCTTATCTCGAGGAGTCCTGTTCTGATCCTGCTTGGGTGGAGTCTTTTTACTACCCGATTGGTGACTCACTGATCTAAATTTTTTTGATCGATGGCTCCTGGAGGGGGTTCTAGAGTGCTCCCTTTGCGTCGAGGAAGTTCTAGATTAGTCCCCATCGTCTTCTTAACCAGGGGGGTTACTCCTGCTTCTGTCTGGTCCACGAGTATTCGCTCTGTCAGTGGTCCTCCAATCAGCATTATTATTTCTTGCTCCTTGGGAGGCTGCTCGTGCCGCGGCTTGAGCATTGGCTTGGGCCAATTGGGTAGCTGCTTCTAGAGCAAGTGCTGCTTCATGATGTCTCCGGTCGACTTCCTCTTGTCACTGTCTGAGTTCTTCGCTTCTGGCCTCCATATCGCGCATTTGCTGCTCTAACACAGCTCTCTGCTTGGCCATCTCTTCAGCGAAAGACTCCTGCCAAGCATTGAATTGCATCATCTCCTCTTGGAAAGAACTTATTGCTTCTGATTTAACAGGCTCTTTTGACGTGCCTGACTTTTTGGATGCCAATTTGGTATTCTTGGACGCCATTTCAATATGATAGTCGTGTGTTTCTTCTCTTCAGGCTCTCAATGAAAGCACCAAAATGTTGACCGCATTTTTGGCCAACGACGTGTAGATGTCAAAACGACAAAAAAACCTTTAAGAGAAAAATACGACACAGATAATTTTTATAGTGGTTTAGCCCCAATGTGTTGGTAATAGCCTAATCCACTTGGAGTTGTGATATATTTAGCCTACACTTAAGATCAGATGAACTTGAGCCAACTGAGTTTCTTAAGTGCAAGTACAAAAATATAGAGTTTCTCTCTCTAGAGAATACAAGCTTTATCTCTCTAACCTCTCAGAAAATGCCCCAAGAATGCCCCAAGTAACAGTCCCCATAATCTCAAAACGAGAGAGTTTTCTCAGTCTGAAAAGATGAGATCCCTAAAATGATACCATGAGCCATTTATTTATAGGCTCATGGATCGTACATTAGATATTCCCTTTGACCGAGTTCTTTTTATTATTCTCACAATATTTAATTAATAATAATATTTAAAATACAACAATATGCGATTCCTTGGGACAATATGCGAGATTCCCGTGCAGGTATGACCGATTCTAGCTAAAGCCATTACTGGGATCTCTTGCGTAGCAATGATCTGTTTAGTCGGTCCACATCACACCCAGAAGGAAAACTAGAGGGCCAAAACACTTCACCGGTTGGCCACACCCTCATTGGTTGGCCAAGACAAGTGACTGGTCGGCCAAACACTTGACTGGTCGGACAAGCACCTGACTGGTCGGACAAGCACCTGACTGGTCGGTCAAGCACCTGACTGGTCGGTCAAGCACATGACTGGTCTGTCATGACACCTCTCTGGTCTAACATGACGCATCTCTAGTCTAACATGGCGCATCTCTGGTCTAGCATGACACATCTCTGGTCTAGCATGACATATCTCTGGTCAGTCAAAAATCTTTATCGGTCGGACATAAATTCTATCAGGTCGGCCAGATCACACAGCCATTCCTTGCCATTTGTCATTCTATTGACACGCCATCGTTTTCAAATTTTGGGGATAACACCTATATATGGTGTACATGAGATGCGTGGGTCGCACTCCCACGACGAAGGAGGTGCACTTCATGTACAACCTCATGCTGACTCCTAAGTCGAAGGGCTTTTATTTTTTGCAAAAGGCCAACACTCAGGTTCCATTGATAGAGGGTGGTGTTTTTAATCCTGGTTCATGGAAATAATATTTTTTTCTTCGTTGCGGTCTGCCCCTGGGTTCATGAACGCTTCCTCACCTCTCCAAGTAAGAGTCGTATCTGTTTTCATTTATTTGTTTTTTTCATTGTTCTTAGGCTAACAATTGTGCTAATGGTTAAAGGTACCTCCCTCCTCCAAAAATGTATGCCCAACAACTTCTTTGTGTGGAGGACTTGGCTAAGGTTGACGTCATGGAGAAGATGGCGACACACCTTTTTACTACGACAAACCTCAATGCCTTTGGTCTTTCTAGCGTCTTTGATCTGGATTTGCTATGGCATGTTGCGGAGCGGAAGAAAAAGGTCCTCCCAACAGGCCCAAACTCCTCTAACGGAGATGAAGACTGTGTTCAAGATGAGCCCTCTCCTGAGTCCAAGCAGCTGGCCCGCGCGTCTTCTGCTACTATGGATCTAGATACAACCTCCTATTCATGAGCTACACTTTGCAATCCAGGGTGCGTTGTCTTTCCCTCTTACGATGAGTTCAATGTTGCTCCTAACTCCTTCCCTAGCTATGCAATTTATGGAGGTCCTCCGCCTCGGTCAGCCAGTGCTTCATCTTTCCCTGTCCATCTTGGCGCCCCTGGTTTGAGTCAGGCACCATGGGTGAATCACGTGTCGGATCCTTATGTGCATAGGTTTACTAGTGCTACTGAGGATATTGCAGAGGTCGAGTGGAGGGGCCTTAAGAGTTTTAACATCACAGAGCTAGGGGAGGCTCTCAAGCATTCCACAACTTGGGTAAGTTTGTATCTTGTGATACTCTATTGTGTGTGCTTCCATATACATATGTTTCCTGTATTTCAACCTCTTATACATACACCCATTGTCTTTTACAGACTTATGTTGTGGCTCAGCTCTTAATAACTTTGGCGAGAGATTTGTCCTCGCCCGAGGCGATTAAATTCATGTTGACCGTTAAGATCTAGGAGATCAAAAAGTAGCTTGTTGAGGCCAACCTCAAAGTAGAAGCGGCTGCTGTGAAGGCTTTCTCTCCGTCTAAGAGTAGGAAGAGAGAAAAATCCAAGGCAAAGGCAGTGCGGGAGAGGATCACTGCTCTTGAGGTTTAATTAGCAGAGGTTGAGTATAAATCGGTGGAGTTCCCCCTTTATGGTGTGTGGAAACAAAATCCTAGCTTCGATTTCTCCTCATTTGGGGACCATGTTGTTGCTAAGGCTGGCCAAGTGGAATGCTCACGACGAAAAACCATGAAGTTTTTTCCTACCCTGTCTTTTGCTCCCTAGCGCAGGAAGCTTTATCTACTTATTTTGACTTGGTTGTAATGCTACTTAACTATTGTGCCTATGAGGTTTCTCCAGGTCATTTGCTTCTCACAAAGAACTTTAACAAGTCCCTATGGTTAATTCTTGTTTTATGAAGGAACACTGCTATGTTCTTTTATCTAATTAGGCTTCTTATTAGCACCTCTTTACTTTGAAGGGGTTCCCTTTGGGACCTCTTTACTGCGTGTGATACATGTTTGTTGGTGCACCTTGGCTACTTGTAAGGATATGTTTACCCATTGGGTTCTTGCTATCCATTTATATATTTTTGCGCGCGCTTTTATTTTGTGCGAGAAGCGTCCTTCTCGTCATTATGCATAGTACTATTTTTACAAGGGTCTTTTTTAGGACCCTTTTTGGCTAGACAGCTTGGTGGCCATTCTAGATTTATTAGGGAATACCTTCCTTGAAGCCTCACTCCCTGTGGGGGTGTCAGCCTTTGATAGGAGGTTACCTTTGTGAAGTTTCTTAATTCTCTTGATATTCATAAGGGTAGGCAATCCTTTTGAATCCAAGAGATAGCTTGCTGAGTTTTCTCATATTATATGTGTGTGTGTGTGTGCCTCCTATCCTGCCCCCCAAGTGCTTGGTTAAATTTATTACATCGAGTACTTTGATAAATGCTTGCATAGAGAAGAAATATAGCATGCGAAGCAGGAAACACTTTCATTTGTAGCAGGCAGATCACAAAGATATATATATATATATATATATATATAACAACATTACTTCTGTTGTGAGGTTATCTGGGCAACCTCTTTGATTCTTATCTTCTGAAGTTAGCATAACATAAACAAACTAAGTACGTATATTTTTGCATTGGGAACAAAAGTCTTACTAGTAGTATTTATGAGATATTCCATGTTCCATGCTTGGGGTACTACGGTATCATCCAGGCGTGCTAGTTTGTAGGTGTTTGGCGGTATCAACTGGGTGACTTGGTAGGGTCTTTCCTAGTTTGCCTCCAGTACACTCGCCCTTGAATCTCACATGTTGGGGAGTACTTGTCTCAGAACTAAATCTCCTACTCTGAACATTCTTTCTCGCACCCTAGAGTTGTAGTACCTCGCTGCTCGTTGTTGGTATGTTGCCACTCTCAGTTGTGCCCTTTCTCTTCTTTTCTCCAACAGGTCTAAGTTTTCAACCATTTTCGTATGGTTGATTTGGTTCTTGTATGCCTGTACCCTGAAAGAGTTAATCTTCATCTCCACTGGGAGAACAGCCTCGCATCCATATGCTAAGGTGAAAAGGGTCTCCCCAGTAGTCAAGCGTGGCATGGTCTTATGGGCCCAAAGCACATTGGGTAGCTCATCGACCCAGGCTCCCTTCAATTTTCCTAGCTTTGTCTTTAGGTTTTTCTTGAGAACCTTGTTAATGGCCTCCACTTGCCCATTGGCTTGTGGATATACCACAATTGAGAAGCTTCTCCTTATTCCTTTCTCCTTACAGCACCCCTCGAACATTTCCCCCTCAAACTGGGTGTCGTTGTCAGAAATAAATTTGTAGGGCACTTTATATCTGCAGACTATGGACTTGTTGATAAAGGTGGTGATCTGCTTGGCCGTTATTTTGATTGGAAGTTCTACTTCGACCCACTTGGTGAAGTAATCTACCGCTACCACTTTGTACTTGGTCCTTCCTCTACCTACGGGAAGGGCGCCAATCAGGTATATTCCCCAAATAGCAAAAGGCCAAGGGTTGGTTAGGCTGATTAACTCATTTGGGGGCTTTTGGGTGTAGTTTGCGTGTGTCTAGCATTTGTCACAGTTTCTTGCGAAGTCGCTAGCATCCTTCTCCATAGAGGGTCGTAGTCTTCTTGTCTCATGGCTTTCTTGGCCGTAGATTGTCCACTCACACGGTTGCTGCACTCGCCTTCATGTATTTCATATAGAACTTTCATTGCTTCCTCTTCACCGACACATCGCAAAAGTGGGACAGAAAATCCTCTCTTGTACAAGACTCCATTTACTAGGGTGTACCGGGCGACTATATATGCTAGCCTCCGAGCCTCTCTTTTATTTGTCGGTAGAGTTCCATCCTTGAGGTATTTCATAATTGGGTCAACCCACGACCCTCTAGGGGTGTTGATCATATGAAACTCTTCTTCAATGATACTTGGCTTGGATAAGTACTCCACAAGTACAGACTCGAGCATATCTCCATCTTTGGTGGAGGCCAGCTTTGCGAGGGCATCAACATTGGTATTCTTCTCTCTCGGGATTTTCTCTATGGTATACCCTTCCAATTGATCCAAATAGCCTTTTACCCTCACTAGGTATGCGGCCATCTTGGGACCCCTTGCCTAATACTCACCTTTCACCTGAAACATTACCAATTTTGAGTCGCTAAAAATGTGAAAATATGTTACATTTAGCTCTTTGGCCTACCGCAAACCAGCTAGAAGTGCTTTGTACTCTACCTCGTTGTTCGAGCACCTACCCATTGATGGAGGCCTTTGGGGTATATGTGATATCAAATTGAATTAACTCAATCGACCATTTCAGCAGTCTTCCCAGGGTTTCAGGTTTGTGCAAGACATGCCTTAAGGGGTTATTAGTGAGTGCCTCAATCGTGTGGGCGTGGAAGTAGGGCCTTAACTTTCTTGAGGCCACGACCAAGGCATATGCCAACTTCTCTATTTCTGGGTATCAGGTTTCCGCGTCTACTAAGCGTTTACTAATGTAGTACACGGGGTGTTGATGATTCTTCTCTTGTTTAACCAGGCCAGCACTTATGGCATGCTCGGACACTGCCAAGTATAGGTATAGCCTTTCTTCCTTTTTAGGTTTAGCAAAAAATGGTGGCTTCCCAAGGTGATCCTTTAACTTGGCAAAGCCCTTCTCATAGTCTTCGTTCCAAGCGAACTGTTTGCTCCCTTTTAGGATGTTGAAGAAAGGGAGGCACTTGTCCGTGGACCTCAAAATGAACCTGTTGAGTGCTGCTACCCTTCCTGTTAGACATTGCACCTCCTTCTTGCTCTTGGGTGGATTCATCTCTACTAGGGCTTTAATTTTTTTAGGGCCAACCTCAATGCCTCTAGAGTTAACCATGAATCCCAAAAACTTTCCTATCAAGACTCTGACAGTGCACTTGAGTGGGTTTAACTTCATCCTGTATTTTCGGAGTGTGTCAAACATCTCACTTACATCCTGGCTGAGTTCTTCGACCTTCTTGGTCTTCACCAACATATCATCTGCATAATACCTCCATATTCCTTCCTATTTGATTAGTGAACATTCTGTTCATCAATCTTTGGTAGGTGGCACCGACATTCTTCAGCCCAAAAGGCATCACTCTATAGTAATAGAGTCCTTTATCTGTTATGAATGAAGTATGCTCTTCATCAGCTGGGTTCATGGGTATCTAGTTGTATCCAGAATAAGCGTCCATGAAGCTAAGTAACTCATGCCCGACTGTTTCATCCACCAATTGATCTATCCTTGGAAGCGGGAAGTTATCCTTCGGGCAAGCCTTATTGAGGTTAGTGAAGTCCACACAAGTCCTCCACTTTCCATTTGGCATTGGGACTAGCACGGGGTTTGATACCCATAGTGGGTAGAATGCTTCGTAGATGAATCCATTTGTCTTCAATTTGTCGACTTCCTCCTTCAAGGTTGCATGTCTCTCGGGGTCGAGTGCGCGTCTCTTCTTCCTAATAGGTCTTGTCTCGGGGTCGATATTTAGGTGATGGCACATGATTGAAGGATATATCCCTACCATTTCTTCGTGACTCCAAGTGAATACATCAAGGTTATCCTTTAGAAATTTTACTAATTTTTCTTTTTAGTAGCCTTGGAATTTTTTTTCCCGCCTTCAACTTTCGCAATGGTTCCTCCATTACAACTATTTCTTCCAACTCCTCCACAGGTTCGGCCCTAAGCTCCCCTGTGACTCGAGGGTCTAGCTCCTGTGGGTTTGTGCCTCCATGTATTACCATCTCCATGGGTTCACGTGGTTTTAAAGGCGTGCGGAGGGAGGTGTTATAACACTCCCTCACATCTTTATGTTCCCCTTTCATACTTGCTATTCCTCAAGGAGTCAGGAATTTGACAGCTAAGTGATATATTGAGGTTATTGCTTTCAATTCTCCTAGGGATGGTCTCCCCAATATCACATTGAAAGCTAAAGCACAATCTACTACGTCGAAGTTTTCCATGACAATGGTTTTTCTAGGTAGTTCTCCCATGGTGAGGGCCAGTTTGATCATTCCTAGGGGTTGTATTGAGTCCCCAGTAAAACTGTATAAGGAGGATTGGTAGGGTCTCAAGTTTCTGATGCCCAACCCCATCTTCTCCAAGGCGGGATGATACAAGATGTCCACGGAGCTTCCATTGTCCACAAGGACCCGATGTACCTTCATATTGGCCAGTTGGACGGATAGCACCAAGGGATTGTATTGTGGGGGAAATGCACCTCTCGTGTATCTTCCTTCGTGAAAATGATCGAATCATTCTCCCCCTTAAAACTCTTTGGGGGTCGTTATTCCAGGCTCATGATGCACAGGGGTGGACTTCGACTAGTTTCCCTAGCATACCTATATCGCCCTTCCTTGACTCTCCTCCAAATCTTTAGCCTCTGAAGATTGTTCTTGTAACGCCCTGGATAGCCAAGACCGTTACACTGTGTGTTTATAAAGTGCTAGACTTGCTAATCAAGTCATTTAACTCAAAACGTGTTACAGAAGCTATGAAGGAACTAGGGTTAAGAGTGTTTTGGTCTCAAAAGCCACATTATCATTAAGGAACGTTATTCGTTTACACGGGATCCCAAAAATACAAGTTTAAAGATCATTTACAAAAGTTATAAGACTCAATTACAATAACCAGCCATACTAAGGCAAAACAAGCAGTTAGGAATCTCTGTCCTGGTCCACTCCTCGGCCATGGTGATCGAACAGCTGGCTATGTACATTACACCTCGGAGCTCTCCATCTCAGGCTTGCTCTAGCTTGCCCTTGCCTTTACCTGCACCACGTGGCACCCGTGAGCCAAGGCCCAGCAAGAAAACACAATGTCACTAGAGCATAAGCAATTATCAGACATGTCAATATCTCACATTGCATCACATAGCCTCAGTCAAATAACCATTCATTATAGTCAAGTATTCCACATACTAGGCACATCAATTCATAGCATGCACAGTTTATAAACGATAACCAGGGCTAGCGCTCACAGGCTGCTCCCTCTGTTATCCCAGTGTTCATGGCTCCCAATGGCCAAATCGCGCTCTGTGCGCTAATAGTATGTACGACACTCTTAGGACGCTTTTACATGTCCCATGGCGTAATACCAACATTGACACGATACAATTCTCGGGAGCACTTAGTCCCATCACAATCATATAACCGGGTGCAGTTTTCTTACCTTTCAATTCAATAGCTTTGATCCCTCGACTCCTTAAGCACAATCCCCCTCGAACCCTAGCGCTCACCTAATCACAATCATGGCCAAAGTCATCATCAACCCTCAAGTTCAAAACCTAGCCCCGGGGTCAATCTCGAGCCCCCGGGAAGTCCTAGTTCCACCAAACAAGGTGGTGGAACCAAACCCCAAACCTTAGGTCAAAAAACCCTTGCAAATAACCCTAAAATCCCCTTCAGAAGGCAGGGTAGTGCTACAGCGCTCTTGGGAGGGTGCTACAGCACTACAGACAGAAGCCAAATTCCCCTCAGCATTATGGCCTAGCACTACAGCGCCCAAAGGCTAGCGCTGTAGCGCTAGTCACAGACAGCCCAGCACCAGAATTTCTCTTCTGCGATTTTCTCGAACCAACCTCAACCAAACCTCTTCCAAATCTTACCCAAACTTAAAAACAACCTCATGACCACATTCCACTCATCCCAAGCACCCCAAACATCTAAAACCCAAGCACATGCAATCACAAACTCAGAATTCACCATAACCACTTCTAAACTCTAAAACCCAACATAAACCAGCTGAACATCAGAGTTAGAGCTTAGATTCCATACCTTTGATAGGATTTCTCCCACAAGCTATCCCTAGACCTTATTGACTTGCTTTCCTTTGATCTTTGCCCTAAATTTCCCCAGAGTTCCCCATCAAACTCAGCTTATACACCAAAGTTCAGAAACTAAACCAGCAGTTGAAGAATTACAGAACCTTACCTCAAGTGCTGATGAAACCTTGCTAAACCTCTGCTAATTCCTCAATCTTAGTCTAGGATTCTTGATGCTTAATTATCCCAGCTCTCCTCTAAGTTTTACTCCAGAAATCCTCAGGAAAATGGTGAAGGAAGCTTGAACCGACTCAGAGAACTCCCTCTGTTTTCTCTCTTTCTTTTCCTTCCTTTCTCTTCTATTTTTCAGACTTCTATAATATTCTACAAATCCCACTAACATAAAGCCTTGGTATTACTTAACCTATGTAAAGAAAATGACCACTATACCCTCCCTATTAATTCTAACCCTTTAGTCCACTTAAGGGTATCTTAGTCATTTTACCCAATTCCCGCTAATTCCTCGAGTGTCTCTAATATTTCCCGCTTAATTCCCAATACCTAATTAATCACCAATGTTATTCCTCAAAGTCAAAATAGACCCCAATATACCCGCCAAACTCCCATTTATACCACTAAGCTCACCCCGAGCCGGATATATATCCCCGCTATGACTTTTCCGCTACTTTGCTCACTAGGATCGTCTCGAGTCACGGATCACAGATATATCCACATAATAATGTGGTCTCGACAATTATCACATATATCAAAGCAGTTATGCCCTTAATGGCCAAATTACGATTATGCCCTTTTAACCTAATCAGGGCCTACATACATACTAACACACATAGTCATGCATCTCAAATACTCAAGTAGTCATATAGCATGTTTTAAATCATAATCATGCATCTAAATCATTAAAACCACACATAATTCCCATTATTCCCTCCAGGCACACTAATCAAGGCCCTTAAGCCTTGTTAGCGAATTCGGGTCGTTACAGTTCTTACTTCTCCTTGTTTTTATGGGGCTCTTTCTTGGGCTTGAGGTAACGCAGGCCCTTCCTCTGGCCTTTGGTTTTCCCTTCTGACATATCTTCCCAAGTGCCCCCTGCGTATGAGTTCCTTTATTTCCACCTTTAAATGGGCACACTTTCGCTGTGGTATGGCCAATATCTTTGTGGTATTGAAAATATTTACTAGGATCCCTTTTTGATTGGTCTTTTCTCATCGACAGGGTTCTCTTGAAGGGAACCTGCCTTTCATTTGTGTGGAAGATATGTTCCCTAGTGTCTGTTAGGTCTGTATAGAAGGTGCATGATGTTTGCCTGGGGTCACCTCCGTGTTTGTGCTTTCTCTGGTAGTCATCCCTTGGCCCTTCGTGCACCCTCTTCTTTTTTGCACCATTTAAGCCTTCATGGGCTGAGGGCTTGGAAAGAGGTTCACTTTTTCCTGCCTTTATGTTCTCATAGACATCCTCGACATGAATGTACTTTTGTGCTCTTTCATAGAAGTCATCTAAGTCGGCGACCTCTCTTTTGAGCATATTATCCCATTGCTTACTGCCTGGGCGCACTCCAGTCGTGATTTCCATATTGAGTTCTCCTCTAGTAACACTTCCTACCTTAGTCGCCTCCATGTTGAACCTGTGGATATAGCTCTTTAGACTTTCTCCTTCACCTTGCTTTATGTTAGCGAGGCTAGTGCCTGGCATGGTGTAATCACGCATTGCATGGGCTGCTGGAGAAACTCGTCAGAAAATTGTTGCCCTGATCTGATGGTTCCCAGCCTCAGCCTCTTGAACCACTTGTACGTAGTCCCTTTCAGCGTGACAGCGAAACAATGAAACCTTGCTCTGTTATTGACCCCTCTCAGTTTCAATAAATCGTTGAAGGCATCGAAGTGGTACTTAGGGTCCGTAGTGCCCTCATAAGGGGTCATATGAGGACATTTGAAGTTGGATGGGAGTCGTTCAACCTGAATCTCCCTTGTGAAGGGTTACTCGTAGAAGAACTCTTCATCGATAATGTGCCCCCCAGACGCCGTGATGATTTTTCTCTGAATAGCTCTTGCCTCCTTCTATTCAAGGAGTCCCTCAAATTCGAAGGGTTGGCCTTTCTTTTCTCTTTTCCCTTTGGAGGGGCCACAGGGGGTGTTGTCCTTAATTCTGACCTTCTTCCATTGAGCTTTTCTCTTAGGTTAGGGGGCGTCTCCTTAGAGGTGACTTCAACTTCGTTCCTACGACAAGCGTTATCCCTCCGCCTTTACTCTCGGGGGTACTTTGCTGGCTTAGAACCCTCATGGTGCTTTATGCGGGGAGTGTTGCTAGTGGAAATTTGAGTCCTCCCGTCTTCCATGGGGATGGTGGTTTCTCCTCTCTCACACTCCTTCTCCCTATGCCTGGGAAGGGGCATGATCGACTTCCCTTGCAGAAGGTCGTTCAACACCTCCTGCATTTTCTCTAGTGTTGTTTCCAGCCTTTGATTCTTTTTATGTAACTCGTGTATTTCGTCCTCATAGAAGTGAGTCCATGAGCTGGAACTCATAGAGTGTATTTGGGGACTCTTGCCCAGCCTGTTCGTAGAGGGCCTTGGATCGATCCCGGTGGCCGGATCGTGGTGCAACTGGAGGTCAAGGATGAGGGTGCGTTGGTTCTGGATGACCTCCATTGGGTTGGACAGCCAGGGATGATACCTTCTTCTCCACTTCAATGGCTAGATATTCCACTGTCATATCTCCATGCTTAGGTGGTGGAAGCTCTTGCCTGGAGGCTCTTAGTTGTTCTCCGTCTAGGTGGACCTCAATATCTTGCAATTCACGTAGGCGTCTTGAACTCCCTGGCATTTTTCCTTGTTGGAATTGATGAAAGGACGATGGCTTGCTACTTGTTCTTCCCACAGATTGCGCCAAACTGTTGATGGTGATAACTCGTCAATGATATAGGATCAGAAAACTCAAAGTATATTGTAAAAACCAGGTAGAAAGAAAATAAAAAAACTTGAAGAAGACAAGTGCAGAACCACAATGGAGTAAAACCTTGTATATTGCTTAATATCCCAAGTATACAATGAACTTTCCAACCGCTTTCACAGGAATAGGGAGGCCATATTTATAGGTGAGCACTATTGGCTCCTAATATATGGTGGTCCCGAAGGGATAGAAGGACTATTATGCAGGCCATAGATCATGGAGCAGGTGGTAATGGTGTTGGAGGAGTGGCGGTCGGGTACAGTACATGTCAAGTATCAGCAGGTAATGTACAACCTCTGTACTTTTCGTGCTACCACTACCTATATGGTACAGATGTCTGGAGCATGGTAGGAGAGGTTTCACCACGTACTATCTTTGTATTACCACTACTTGTCTTGCGTGGGCACTTGGTTCGTACTCTGTGCTTTTCCAAGCACATACATACCTGACATGCTCCGTGCTCTCTGGGTTCATACTACTTGCTGGTTTGGCTTTCTCAATTATACACCCCAACACTGAACAAGGTTGATGTGTGGCTTCGTTCTTGGGAACTTGTTGTGAACAAGTTATTTTGTAAAGGCATCTTAATTGAAGGATAAGTGAAGGATGCCCAGCTGGTGGCACGAGGTTCATGTGACGAGCCAGGGCCTCATCAGCAGAGTAGGCATCACTAGGCGAGGTGAGCTTGTCTCGCGTGGCGCTGACACAAAGGCCTACGAGGTGCGATGGCCTCGCAAGACACCAAGCGGAGCATGAGGCTCCTGTTGTGTAGGCGAGGCTTGTCAGGGCTTTGCGATGCACTAGGGATGTGCGAGGCACTAGCAAGTGCGTGAGGCCCATCCGCCAATCCACGTGAGACGCTACAGGGACAAGCCCGGTTGAGGCGCTCCTAGAGCAGGCCGATCTGCGCAAGGCGAACCTGAAGTGAGATTGTATGAGGCAGCTGGTGGTGCTCATGCATTTCTGTTCTATGCTTCATTTTATATTTATACTCTCATAGTGTCTGAGCACTGCTTCGAGAGACCAAAAAGGCTTTAGACATGATTGTTTTGGACCTTCAAGGGACCTTAGACACGAGATGTGGGTCTTTCACTAGTGTGGAGCTTTTAGCATCCACACGTTAAGAATAGGAATATATATAGATAGATTATTTGAACCACATATATTTTGGTCGATTACTTATTTGGACTCTTTTATTTTTAAAATGGTAAAATAAATTATTAAAAAAATGTTGAACAAAGAGTTCGTATTGAATTTTCAGAAAAAATATTTGAGTAAAATAGAGTAAATTAGAATATATTTTCTTTTATATAATTATGTTGTAGTTTAATTTTTAAATCATTTAAATATATATATATATATATATATTTATATATGCATGCTAGTTTGATTTTAATTATAATATATTTTTTAAAAGTATCTCATTTAAAAAGATATTTAAATATCTCTATTTAAATTAGTTAATTAATTTATCATTATATATATACATAGATATTTAGAAACTAAGATAAAAGAAAATAGAGTTAATAGTAATTAATTTATTATTATATCTAGATAGATATTATAAAATAAAAGATAGTTAATTACTATTATTATTATATATATATATTTTTTTAAAATAGAATAAAAATATATTGTTTTTAGAAAAAGTTGAATAAAAATGAGAAAAACTAAGAAAATAGATAGAGTGATTTAGAGAAATTTTAGAGTGTCTTTATAATAAATAAAAAGATTTATAATATTTAAAAAAAATAGAAAAACTAAGAAAATACATCATCTCCTTGGGGCCCTCCATTATATAAATATATAGATTTATAATATTTAAAAAAAATGAATACAATATGAGTAAGAAAATTATAATTTTTTTATAATGATAGAAAATTATAATTTTTTTATACACTTATTAATTCTTCCACTTTTCTTTAATGTTATATGTGTTTATATAATTCACCCGAAATTATATATATATAATATAAATTTGATAAACTAAAAAAAAAAAAAAACTATTGGGCAAGGTTGAGTTAAATAAATCATCATAAGAAAAAATATTAATATTTGGCCAAATTACAAATCAAAGTAAATGAATGGTTAATTTGTAGCCCAAAAGTATAATCCCACAATGATTCGTAGATCATTTGGGACTATAGGGATTTTTGAATTGTTAATTAATTCTTTAGTTAAATTAAAAAATTAGAAAAACCACAAATTATGAGAAAATAGATAAATCATATATTATTGATTCTAGGAAGCCACATCACCTCCATATAGCTCTCTTTTATATAAGTAGATAGATTTATATATATTGCCATTATAGTAGTGAGTGTTTTATATCACTATCTATAGGTACTTTTGATATTTTTTATATATGGATAACTTGTGTAATTGTGTAATTTTTACATCACGATATATAATGTTTGTTTAAATATTTATATGTGCGTGCAATAAGCTATTTGAATCATGATTTCACTACTACAAATATAGGGTTTCTCTACGCTTTTTTCAACCTTAAATAAAAAGTGCAGAGAAAAGGTATTAGACCATTTTTCTCTGTAGTTTTTTCACAAAGACAGCTAAGAAAATGTCAATATACAAAACCCCTTCGTCCCCGACCCCTCATTTCCCATATTCACAGACCCCTCTAATTTTTGCACGGAGCCTTCTTCCCTAGTGAAGATAAGTGTCATTTGCACCATTTTGTTGTCTTTTTTTTTTTTAATTTTCTTCCACATTTATATTTGCTTTAAATGATGTATATGTTCATAAAATTAATTCATTTTGAAGTTTTAGGGAAAAAAAATAAAGAGATTGTTAGTGAGGTTTAATGGGTTTTAATGTATGTTTTATAGGTTGATTTTTTTTTTTTTTACATTTTTTGATTGTTTATGGAGGATTAAAATACATTTTCAAGTTTCAAAACATGTATAGAACATATAAACTTGACTTTGTTTTTTTTTTTAGTATTTCATATTTTTTGTATTTTTTATATTATTTACATGATTTACATGTTTTTTAATATTGTTAATATTGATTATGAGTGTGTTTTCATTATTAAAACATATATTAATTTTTAAAAGAATTTTTAAGTTAATTTTTGTTAATTATTTTAGAAATCCCATTTTATAATAATTTATCAGTAATTTTGTAGTTATAGTTTTGTAAATAAAATTTTAGTAGTTTAACAAATTGATTAGAAAGTTACTAGTTGAAGTACTAGTTAAAATTTGAGTTTACTTGTTTTAATTTATTAAGTAACTTTGAATACTCTAAATCATACCACACTACAAATAAAATGAGACTTTTGCTGGCGCGTTTCATGAATTGCGTGGGCAAAAAACACCACTTTCAGCGGCGTGAATTTGCGCTGGCAGAGGTAGTTTTTGCCAACACAATTCCGAAACGCGCCAAGGAAAATAACTTTTGCCTACACAATGAAAAAATGCAATGGCAAAAGATAGTGCACTTTAGACGTCATACTTTTTTCTGACGCACAAGGAATTATTGCGCTAACAAAAGTGATTTTTATACGAACCTTGTTTTGACAGTGGTACTTTTGCCAACACATTACGATGTTGTGTCGGCAACAAAAATCTTCCAAACACACTGGTAAAAGTCATAAACGCACCAGGAAACGATAAAATTGTGCCGGTAAAAGTATTAAAGAATAGAAATACACAATTTTTTAAAACTTTTATCAATGATTATAGTTTTATATAGTATCATTCATTAATTAATATTTATTTAGCATCTAATCAAGGATATAAAGTTGTTAGATTGATCTAAGATCAATAATAATACTGATTAACTTTTTAATTATGAACTAAGATTGTTGTGATCATTGTCACTAAAGCTATAAACTCTGCTTCCATGGTTGAGTGTGATATACAAGTTTGTTTCTTGGAGCCCCATGAAATTGCACCTCCTCCAAGAGTAAACACTCAACTGGTGGTGGAGAGATTATCTCTAACTCCTAATATCCAATTGGCATCGGAATATCCTTAAAGTATCTTTGAAAATTTTGTATAGAGGAGACTATACTCTTTGGTACCCTTAAGATAACCAATAATTCTCTCAATAGCTTAATAATAATGCTTGATACTTGGATTGCTAGTAAACCTACTAAGTTTACTAACCACATATGCCATATCCGCTCTTGTGCAATGAGCGGCGTACATTAGGCTTCCTATTGCACTTGCATATTCCAATTGAGCCATCGTTCTTCCTTCATTAATTTCAAACTTCATGTTTGAATCAAATGGTGTATGTGTCTCTTTGATTTTAAGATGATTGAATTTGTCGAGCACTTTCACAACATGGTGGGTTTGACTTTACACAAAACCCCCACTATTCCTAACTTTGATACCTAGAATGGTATCCAAATTTCCAAGGTCTTTCATTTTGAAGTTAGAATATAGAAACATCTTCGTTTCTATTATTCATTTTATGTCATTGCTCAAAATCAACATATCATCTACATATAGACACACAAGTATGACTAAGTCACCACAAGTATTATAGTATAAGCACTTGTTTGCATTATTGTGTCTAAATCCATTAGAAACAATGACTTTATCAAACTTCTTATGTCATTGTTTTGGAGCTTGTTTCAAACCATATAATGATTTGACAAGTCTACACACTTTATGTTCATTTCCTTGAAGAACAAAACCTTTTGGTTGTTACATATAGACCTCCTCCTTGAGATCCCCATTTAAGAATGCTATTTTGACATCCATTTGGTGAACATAAAGGTTGTATATAGATGATAAGGCAAACAACAACCTTATAGAAGTAGTTCTTGCTACCGGTGCATATGTGTCAAAGTAATATATTCCCCCGCTTTGTTTGAATCCTTTGGCTAATAGCCTACCCTTGAAGGTTTGTATGGTGCCATCGGTATGTTATTTCTTTTTTAATACCTTTTTGCACCCAATTAGTTTGGACCCCTTTGGAAGGTCAACCAATTCCCAAGTGTGGTTTGACATAATTGAATCCATTTCATAATTAATTACCTCATTCCAAAAGGCGGAGTCTCTTAAGGACATTGTTTCGTTGAAGGTTTTGGGATCATCTTCTATTTGAAGTACTATTGGATGTTTCCAAGTAACTTCCTCATTATCACCTTCAACAAGGCATAGTGTCTCTATTGGAGAACACTTCTCACTTGATCCCAAATATTTGTGCCTTTGGCTTCTTCTAAGCAATTGAGGTTGCTCACCAACTATTCTAGGAGACTCTTCTTGAGGCTCTCTAGTTTGAGTTGGTTCTAACTTGTTGTCTTTGCATGACATGTTTTCAAAGAACTCAACCTCTCTAGATTCAATTATTACATTAGACTCCATGTCTAATAATCTATAAGCTTTGCTATTTTGGGCATAACCCACAAATGCACATCTTATAGCCCTTGGATCCAACTTGGTCCTTTTAGGATCGGTGCTCTTCCAATTAGCAAGACACCCCCACACTTTAAAATAACCAATGTTTGGTTTCTTTCCTTTCCATAACTCATATGGAGATATTTTTTTTCATGGGATTACGATTCAAAATATGACAAGCGGATAGCAAGGCTTCACCCCCACAAACTAAAGTTCAATTTAGTGTAATAGCATAGCATTAATCATCTCAATAAATGTTCTATTTTTTCTTTTCGCTATACAATTTTTTCGTGGAGCATAAGGGGTTGTACATTCATGAATTATTCCATATTCTTCACAAAATAAGTTAAATTCATTTAAAAAATATTCACCACCCCTATCACTTCTAAGCACTTTAATTTTCCTTTCAAGTTGGTTTTCAACTTTCGCTTTATACACCCTAAATACATCAAATGCTTCATCTTTATTTTGAAGCAAATATACATATGTGAACCTAGAGCAATTATCAATAAAATTAATAAAATATCTACATCCTTCTCTATTCAATATTCCATTAAGTTCACATAAATCACTATGTATCAAATCTAACAACTTAGAGTTCCTTTCAACACTAGGAAAATGTTTCTTTACCATTTTAGATTTAACATATAATTGACATTTGTCATGCTCAACATTATCACAATCAATTAATCCACATTTGACCGCCCTTTTAATTGTGCTAAATCCTATATGTTTGAGTCTTATATGCCACAAAGTAATAAAATTTGAGTCAAGCATATAACAACAAGAATAAATTTTATTGTTCACTTGATCAATAAAGGTACAAAGTTTAAACATGCCATCATAAGCATATCCTTTTCCCACAAAACATTGTCTTTAGATAAAATGAGCTTGCTGGAATCTATCACAACCTTGATTCCCGGTTTTCCAAGTAAATTTCCACTCACAAGGTTTCTACTCATTTTCGACACATACAAAACATTGGTGAGTAGAACCTTCTTGCCGGATGTGAAGAATAAATCAATAGTTTCCTTTCTTTCAACCTTGGACCTTTCTCATTGCCCATTTGGATTTCATGCCCTTCCTTTGAAGATTCAAAGGTCTTGAATAAAGTTCTATCATAGGTAACATGAATGGTGGCACAAGTATCATACAACCACCCACTCACCTTTCAATGAATGGCATTAATGTCGCTTAGTGTTGCCACTAGCTCCTCTTGGGTTGAGTTAACTCTTGCCTCATTGTTTTGGCTCCTCTTAAACCTACAATCTCTAGCAAAGTTGTCATTCTTGCCACACACAAAGCAAGGTCCCTTGGAACTTTTGAATTGTCCCTCATTCTTCTTGGGCCCCAAGGGTTTTTGACCCTTGCCCTTGTTAGGAGGGCTAGCCACCACATTGGCCTTAGAAGTCTATCCATTGGACTTTTCTTCATCCATATCTCTAAAGCGAGATTCCTCCTCAATTCTCAAGTGTTTGAGAATTTCCTCCAAAGAAATCTCTTCATTTCTATGGAGAATCTTCTTTCTATAGCCTCCCCAAGAAGGAGGTAACTTGGATATAATGGCACCAACAAGAAATTTTTCCAACAATACAATCTTAAGAGTAGACAATTTATTCACAATAATTTGCAGCTCATGAATTTGAGGGAGAAGTGGTTTATCATAATAAAATATAAATTCCATATATTGAGTAAATTTCTTAGTGCCTTCTTCTTTCTCTTTGTACTTCTTTTCTAAGGCCTCCTAAATCTCCTTGGTGGTCTTGGTGTTGGTGTAGAGATCATAGAGCCTATCCGATAGGGCATTGAGGATGTGACCCCTACATATCAATTCATCTTCTTCGCGCTTCTTCCTTTATTTGACAACTTCTTGAGTATCATCTTCCTTGGGCTCTTCCAAGGCTTTTAGGTATTTATCCAAGACATATAAAAATTTCAAAGTTGTGAGCAAGAATCTAATCTTGTCTTGCCAACGAACAAAGTCAGTACCATCAAACCTATCAAATCTAACAAAGTCTTGAGTAATGAATTCCAATGCCGAAAGAGACTTATATTCTTCCCTTATATACGATCTCATATTATAGAGTATTAGAATGTTGGGGGAGAGTGAGATAACACCACCTCAAAAAATAGAATCTACACAAAATTCAGATAGACAGAGACTTACAAAAGATTGAGAAAGAACATGCAAACCCAAGTAGATCAACAGTGTTCTTCAACTATGATGAAGCTTCAAATCCCTAGGCAAGACAACCACTTTGGGAAAATCCTTCGAGCAAACAAAAACACAAACCAAGGCTTATACATGTTTCAAAATGTTATCATAATACTCTATTTCCCAGCCACCATGGATGCTTAAGGCCTTCTCTTGAGGAAATGAGAATTGAGATTGAACAAGCCTTCAACTCTATAAGTCAAGCACTTTCTTGGAGAGTTCTTGTAGAGAAAAACTAGAGATTCTTGGAGCTAGAGAGAGAGAGAGAAAGAGGGTAGAGAGAGATTTGAGAGAGTGATCAAGTCTTACGAAATACTATTTTGACTCTTATATAGAGTAGGCATTGTCATTAGGTCTAACTAATAGGATTAGACTTGAAAAACACGTCATTATGAGCATTTTACGTAATTTCACATACTACAGTAGGCGACGCGTCGTCTGCATGCAAGCGATGCGTCACCTGTTAGGGTTTCTTGAAATTGCCACCCTCTCTGAATTTGGACACTTCCAAATGTCCTAAATATGCTCTAAATGCTACCAAACTTTTGGGAACCCTTAGATACTCTCATGTATCCGTTTGGACCCAAAATTGCATTTTATAAGTGCCTATAATTGAAGCTCAAATTTCACATCTTCATTATGTGAATTTTACTAAGTGTTTATACCTTGCTTGTATTTTAACACTTATCATTTGTATTTCACCAATCATAACATGTACTGCTCCTCATTTTTTCAAGAGGTTTGAGAAAACATCTTGAAAAAAAAATGAGAAGTACATGACTGCTTACTATCTCCAAGGGATCCAATAAGTCGGAATAGGGTAGGTTGGGAATGACCACACGTAATAAAATATTAATTTAATAACAAAAAAAAATAGACATACATAATATGAATTAGTTGATTAATGAATATTTTAATGTAGAATGGCCAAGCCAAGTAATGATACCGGTGGTGGCTCCAAGAGGGGTAGTGGAGCTTATTACTGTGCAAATATCGAGAAGGATAGCTGGCCACCAAAAAAGTTATCCATATGAAAGTAGATTTTGATGCACAAACTATAAAAGCTATTCAAATGTACGGCAAGTTGTTCAACAATTCCATGGCTCGTTATATGCGTGGCATCATACCCCCAACTACACTAGCTTGGGAACAGGTAATGCCAGCTGATCTCCAAGTTATTCGACAGTGGTTAAGTGTAAGTATTTTGTAAATCTCTAATAACTCACTATTAATTATTTTTTCTATCTTCATAATATTATAACAAATTCCAAATTTAATTGTTAATTTAGGACAAATTCATTTATCCACAAGACAATCCAGTAATCAATGATGTCATGGTAAGACAAATGCAAAAGCATCTGAGTGATTGGCGCCACACGATGAAGAAACACTGGGTAGAGGTTGGGGGAGAGGTGGACAACGAGAGAGCGAAGGCGAAACCTGATCATGGTGTTAGTTCTTCTGATTGGGCAATTCTATGCACTATTGGGCTTCTGATTCTCAGCAGGTATACCTTAGTTTTTACATTAATGTTTAATTATAAATTTACAATCTAAATTAATGAGTATTATCTTCTGTTTAAAGCATATATCGAAGAGAATTAAAGAGGCTCGAGCAAAAATGACCATAGCAGGAAGACATGGTTCCAAATTCATCGTTGCCCATGTTTATGATCATGTAAGTTATAATAACCTATATCTTTGTGGTTATGAAAATATTATAAAGGTAATAGTGTTTTAATAATTTTTTTTTGTAGATCGACCCTTCTACTGGCTAGTTTTTGAGCATGATCGACACATTCGAGCAGCTCCATAGGAAGAATGATAAGTGGATTAGCGATGAAGGGGTGACAAAACATGTAAGTTGCCTAACCTTAACTAATTTATGATCATTTAACTTTGAAAAAGTTTAGTACATGATTAATAAGTATTAATTATTAATTGGTGGGTGTCAATTAGTAATTACTTGTTAATTATTAATTAAATTTATAACAATTAAATCTTTATGATCTATGTGCCAATATCTTTATGATTAATGATTGTGGACTAAGATAAAAAAAAAATAACGTAACTAATGCTGTCCCCGTATCAGGGAGCTTATGGGCTAAGTTAATTTGTTCATGAAAAATCCATATCTAAATCACAAACATGCAGATATTGTTGATGTATATGTTTACAGACGTACATTCCCCATTAATGGAATTAACTGTTCTTACTGTATATATCAACAATATCTTCATTATTGTGATTTAGATATAGATTTTCATGACCAAATTAACTTTAGCCCATTTGCTCCCTAATACATGAACAAAATTAATTATATTCTTTTCCAATCACTAGTCAGCAATCATTAATGATAGGATGTTGGCAGATAGATAATAAAGTTATATTTTATATGTAGTTATACTCAAAATTTATGAGTTATGTTTTCAAATAATGTTATATTGGAATGTGATATATGTGTTTTTTATTGTGTAGACTCAGATGATTGAGCATCGAGCATCACAGAGTACAACCCCTGCATTATTTGTTGATTCTTGTGTCGACGATAATGTTGACGGTCAGTTACTGCCTAATATGGACATTGTCACAGATGTCCTTAGGCCCCGCTCGCGTTATAAGAAAGGGTTTGGGGGTTGCCTAGGTTGAGGGAAATTGGCGCAAAAAGGGCAGCATCTTCATCAACTTCTCAAATGTCCGGGCAATTGCCACCTGAAGTGGACACCATTTTCCAGCAAAGTCAGGATTTGAGAGTCATCAACGACGTCAAGATTTGGTGTTCAGTGCTTTGTTGAAGCAGATTGGTGTATTGGCTCCTGGTTTTACTGTCGATTTACCAGAAGAGGATTCGAACGAGGACGATGGTCCAAGTGACGATGATGCTCACGGGGGCAGGAATGATGAGAAGGACAGTACCCATTTGTAGAACTTTTTTTATTTATTTAAAGTTTAATTAATTAAAGATTTAATTTACTAAATTGCTTTTATATTTTCATGTTTAGTAGAGACAATTAATATTAATAGTTATAAAATAATTTTTATTTATTTATAATGGATTAATTTTTATTTTATTTCTAATTAAATTAAATAATATTTCTAAACAAATTAAATAATTATTAATTTATTAAAATCAAAATTTATTAATTAATATTAATATATTTCAATTAATATATTAAAAATAAAATAATTAATATTAATATATTAAATTAATAGCATTATTAATTTTTTTAATTTAAAAAATACTTTTACCGCCACAAAATTGGGTCTGCAAAAATCATTATCGCCATAAATAAAAAACTTTTGTCGGCGCAATTTTACGTCGATAAAAGTCTTCACATTTATCGGAGCTAAAACACGCCACTAAAAAACTAGCTTTTACTGGCGCAAAATTGTGTCACTAAAGATGGCCACCTTTGCCGATGCAATTTTGCGCCACTAAAAATGCTTACTTTTGCTAGTGCAATTCTGCGCAGCTAAAAGTAATTTTTACAATTCGTGGCAAATTTTTTTGTTGGCGCATCCATATTTTTCCTGGAGCAATATGTTTTGCGCTGGAAAAAGTTCTATTACCAACGGATTTTCGCCGTCACCTTTTGTCGATGCAAATCGTTACTTTTTCCAGCGCGCAAAAGTAACGTTTTTTTGTAGTTCCAATTACCTATTGTGAAATCATACATATGGTATACCATATTTACTCATTATTGTTTAAACTTTTATTATAGGAAATATATTTACTCGTTTGAATTTGCAGTGTTGAGATTTTGTTGAAGATTAATTTTGAAGATGAGTAATAATTACTACTTAATATTTTATTCCTCTTTTTGATATTATACAAATTATTGTTAGAGGAGTTTGAATATATTAGATTTTCATCTGTAGTGAAGTAGGTTCTAAGATAAAATTGTGTGTTGTAGAGATAATAGAAGGTTGAGAACATGTGTGTCTTTGTGAAGTAGGTTCTGCGAATTATGTGTGTTGCGGTGGTTTATTGACAAAATTATGCATGTTGATTGATGTGTTTGTTTGAATAAACTTATATGTACTTGTATTTTGGGATATGCTATAGAAATATATGAAACTCTGCTCAATTTTTTAAAGATTAATATATAGATTGAGCATGTTTTACAGGTTAATATGTAATAGTTATGTTTGTTTCTGTTGAAATTGTAAATACATATGAATTTGAGATATGTTATAGAAATCGAGGAAACTCTGCCCATTTTGTTTTAGAATTTGTTAATTGAACTTTTTTTTTTGTTCAATTACAATATTGTTAATTGAATATGTAATATGTGTGATTTATTCGACAGAAGCATTTGGGAAAAGTATGCACCCAAATTCACGACAGTTATACAAATTTTTTGACACCGAACATCTTTCTATTGGAAATGATGATACTAAAATTAATATTGTGGATCTTATAGCCAAATCGATGATGACTATGGATAGACGAAGCCAAATATATTTCATTCTTTGGATTGTTAAGTAAGAACGAACTACTTAAAATATTATTACTACTATCTTTTGCTTTTAATTATATAATAATTATCATTTATTATTGTTTTAGCAAACATTTGATGTTGGTGCTTGTGATGATGAAGGGGAGGGCCATAATTCTGGACCCATTGCATAATCATAAATCTCCACCAATAATAAAGGAGGTTATGGAAATATATGTTTTTCAATTTTAATGTATTCAATATTAATTTTTTAGAGTTGAAATTATAATATATAGATAATTAATTTTAATTTTTGTAGAGCATATGCACAATGTTTGAGAAATGAATACATTGGACAATTTACAAACATGACGAAAGGCTCTTGTCCAAGACAGCCTGAAAGTCATAAATGTGGTTTGTATGTATTAAAATACATTTATGACCTTGTAAATGCACCATATTGACCATAAATTCTCGAGAAGAAAGTATGTTATCTTTTATATTTTTTTTAAGAAAAACTATTTATAGTACATAATCATCTAATCTATATTTACTTGTCAATTTTGTAGTGGTTTAACAAAAAGATATTTAGTGTCAAGGATGACCTACTTCCACTACAAACCGACTAGTTAGCAAAATTGATCTCATTTATTTATCAAGTCTAATTTTTCTTATGTGTAACTTGATTCGTATGCTCTTAATTTTTCTTATGTGTCGTACCAAACTACTTATGTATATATAAATGACATCTTTTAATTAGTAATGATATATGAATATTTTTTTTAAATTTTAATTTATATGATGTTTATTTAGATAATAATTTATAAACTTTAGTTATATAATAATAACATAAAATATGGTATTGTATATTAAAAATTTAAATATAATTCGACATTTAATATGGTATTATTAATATAATTCTATTGGTATTAAAAAAATATTTATTCTAGAATAAAAAATGGTTATATATATGAAAATAAATAAAAAATAATGATATAAAAAAAATTTACTACGGTATTTTTGAAAAACTACAGAGAAAAAAGTAAGACTTTTCATTGTGATTTTTTCAAAAAGACCGTAGTGAAAGAAATTCTTTCTCCGCGGTCTTTTTAAAAAAACTACTGTAAAAAGTCTTACTTTTCTTTGTTGTTTTTTTGTGAATTTTTCTCTACTGATGAATACACTGTGGTACCTATTACTCCCAAAAACCAGTGTATTAAGGAAAAAAAATCCGACAAAAGCTCAATTTTTTAGTAGTATTTCAACATCTTAAATTATTCGAAATTTCCTAAAAATTTGTGGGAGGTTCCCTATAACTACATTTTACAACATCATGTAAAAAATAAGGTTACAACTTATCCATGTACCGAAGATACTAAAAGTACCTACGAGTAGTGATAAAAAATAATCACTACCCAATCATTTTCCATAAATATATAATTATTTAAGGAACATTACCATACATTTTTTGTGTGGTTGTAGTTCTTATTTAAAAAAAAACTATTTTTTATTTATATTATATTTTAACAAAATATAATTTTTTGTAACTTGATAGCAATATAATGAGAAAAAAAAACATTAGATTTACAAATATGTCAATATCATCATATTAGGTAACTCGATCCACATACATGTTTCACTTAAGAAGTGAACAGCTTTCAAAAGGTAAATTTAGAGAATCAAAGTCATCATGATAAACTTCTAGCTAAAAGGTTTAGGTAAAATTTGAAAAAACTTTCATGTTTCACTTAAAAAGCGACCAATGAGATCTAAAGATATTATGATGCTTTGTTGTTTCCATTTGATTTGAAATTCTATTGTCAAGCCCAAAAAGTGTATCATGACCTTCCATTTGATTCTCTCTATCTCTGGAATGGTCAGAAATGAAACAACAACAACATTAAAGCACTATTAATATAAAAGGACATAATATTAAACAATGTATAACTAATAAACCCAACAAACATGATCTCATAATATTCCCACTACAAAAAGAAAAGAAAAAGCAAGAAACTATTCTGAATGGTATAAAAAAAATTGCATAATTATTGTATATGGCATAAGAGCAGCAACATTTTAGTTAAATATTTAAGGATACACCAAAGAGAGAAGGATCAACTAAGTTTCTGATGCAAATAAACCCAAAAACACAAAGGGAAAATACTAGGTCTTTACATAACAGGATATGATAATTGAAGTATCTTACATGTAGTAACTTATCAAACTGATCAGAAACTATTTTGATTTGAATATATGCACTAAAACTTTTCTTAGCCAATTAAGGTTAACCTTCTCCAACCTGCAACTTCAAAAGCAAATAGACAAAGTAGATGTTAGCATGAGTCATCCTTCAAAAATAAGTTTCTTTGAGTGGAAATCCTCTATTTTAACTCTGTTTATAGGAAAATTTAAAAATGCTATGCAAAAATTAACTCCTAATTATTACAGACACACCAAATAATCTCCTGCAGAAGTCTACACCAATGTACATACACAAACTCTGCAAACAAGACATAAAACAAAATAATTAAATTGTCAACTGTTGTACTGTAATTTCTTTTTCACTGAAATAGTCTAAAATTAATACCAATTATATGAGATAAGAACAAATAATTTTTATCTAAAATTGGCTCAATGAATTAGAATCTCATTACCAAATAAGACAGTGCAGCCATCACACATGGAATAAAATTCCATGCACCCAATATCACAACACTATCCTTCAAAAGAACTTTATGAAGAAACATATATAAAGTGTTTAAAACAAGTAAAGATAACTAAATAAAAAGAGAGTTTCAAAATGTTTTGACAAAAGTGCAATGTACTACTCTTGGCACACACACACACACACATATATATATATATATATATTAGTGAATGATTGTAAGTGCATGCATAATATTTCACCACTTCTGATTTCACAAAAGTTAGTCTCACGAAAAATTATGATGATGCTTCAGGATACATAATGATATATACATATATGAATATATAGATATCTTTTTGGAGTAAGAAAATAGTATAAAATGATTCTTTTGTACACCAAATTATTTAGATTTTAATCTCAAATACAACATCATTTTTACGAACTCATTTTTCTTTGGACGAATTCAAACTAAAACATAACATATCTCACACACACACTCAAATACAACATCATTTTATAAACTCAATACAAACCTCACTAGCCTTATTGACAATATTGAAATCATTCAACACTAGATTTCCCAGGAACATATTTGTACATTAGTCAATATATTATTAAACTTCAATGAAATACCAATCAAGCCAATCTCTGTTTGGACTTACCTGAATGTAGACATCAAATAGACGTCTTCCAAGACTTTTATAAGTTTTGTCATTGGTGAACATTGTCTTAGCTTGACTTATTTGATTTGTCATTGGTGAACATTGTCTTAGCTTGACTTATTTGAACATAATCCATAAATGGATTTGTTGCTCTATTCTGAATAGTTTGCATCAATGATGATAGTGTGCCTGTTAGCCTACATAGCACATTTATAATTTTAGTGAAAGCATGTTAACAATAATCCTGTAATGTTCTAGTGTACTTCAATAATTTCACAAAAAAATTCTTCAAGTTATAGGCAAATCTAATGAATGTAAAAGAGTTCACATTGGGAAAATTGTTTTATATTTGCTGTAATATTATGATATGTACTGTACCAATTGAAGGAACATACCTATTTATTGTATGACACTTTAGAGGAATACAGTACGACATAGTTTAAGTTACTCGTCCATAAATCTCACCAAGAAAATACAGAAAGAAAAATGAAAATCACCTTCTAAAATATTTGATTATTGATCCATATAAATAATTAATACTTATAAAGCTTTATAAGAATAAGTAAATATTGAAAGAGGTAATTTATCAAACAATTTGCAAGCAATTAATCAGAAAAGAGAAACAAAACAACTAAACTACAAATATAGCATCAATCAAGTATAGATGATACAATTCAATCAACATAAACAATAAAGTAAGAAAACAGAGCATAAACAATAGTTTAAGAAAACAGAGTATAAACAATTTCCACTCAAAACAAATCACAATAATGCTTAAATAAGATTAATACATCTAATTCAACAAAGTAAAAATTGCAACCTAAATGAAGAACACAACATACATAAAGAGAAACAGAGCAATGAGTTGGGCCATTCTAAGATATTCATTAAAATCAATTAGATATGATTCCATCTGATTTCACTTCTACCACCTACTAACAAGAACTACACAATGTATCAATCTCAATCAGACTCAACATTCTACATATATACACACAAATACAGCAGAGTGGAGATTGATACATCATTTGGGCTCGCAAATCCAAAGAGAGAGAGAGAGAGAGAGAGAGAGAGAAAATTGTTGGAAGACCACATCGTATTAAACTTTGATGACGAAATTGTAGCATCCGATTTGGTATCGAATTCGCTTTGGCAGTCCTCCTAAGTGGTCGATCGGATACACTTGTTCCTCCACCGAAACCCTTGGAGCGAACGAGGTGATTAAAGCAGCAAAGATCTCAAAATTCTTACGCGGCATAGGAGAGAAGAGCTTCGTCAGTGTCGGCGTCGCCGGAGAAAGGACAGAGAATTGGAGGAGATATTGTCGTGAAGTGAGAAATAGATCATTGGTGAGAGAGGGCATGGAAGAGAGAGAGAGTATCTAGGACAAAGAGAGAAATAAAGAAACACAATATGGTAGGCCCAATACTCAAAATTATTTAGAACCTAATATGGAGATAATATTATCGGTCCAATATGCAGTTTTAGTATCGAAAAGAATAGCACTTTTTGAAAAATGTCATTTTTTAGTGGGATATAAAGTCCAAAATGTTGTAGTGATCGGTGGTGGTAGTGGTTTCTCGGGGTAAGCACTCCATCTCTCTCACTCGATTTTTAACTCTCTCCCATGCATGTTTAATTTTTTTTTTTCACTGTGTTTCTATGTAGGTGGTTGGTGGTGGTTCCAGGCGGTGGTGGTAGTGGGTTCAGGTCGTAAGCTCTCCTTCTCTCTCACTCGATCTCTATCTCTCTCTCTCTCTCTCTCTCACACACACACGTTCATTTTTTCTTGTGTGTGTTTCAGTGTAGGTGGTGATGTTGGTTCAAGGCGCGTGGTGGTGGCAGTGAGTTCCGAGGGTTCAATTTTATTTTATTTTATTTTTCTTCAATCTCTGTATAATATGGTTTTGGTGTGTTCTTGTAAATCTGTTTGGTCCTTAGTAGTATGGATTCGACTATACATTTGTTTTGAAATCTAATATATCTGGGTTTGTCTAAAGTGTAGAGTGATTAATTTGTACTTTTTAATTTTATAGTACGAACAAATTGTAATGTACATGAGAGAGAGAGAGAGAGAGAGAGAGAGAGAGAACAATTTGATAGAAAATACAGCCATTGTTTCCTTAAGCAGGAGGATTGACTATGCTTCTATAAAAAAAAAAAATATATATATATATATATATATAAATATATTTGCCATAACCAAGTATGTTGGTGCTAGCTAGCTTTCACATTGATTTTTTTTTTTGGAAATTTGCATATATACTGCAAGTTAATAAAAAAAGTATAAAAATACGGTAATTGAAATTAATTATAAATATACGGCACCATCAGCATCAGAAACAAAAAGTCTGTTGGCTTCAGTGAGGTGAGGGCATTAGTAACCGACTTAGGAGTAGGTGACAAACACGTGTACACTTATCATCTAACCATTTGATCTACGTGGGGATAAATAATTGGTAAATCACTCTGTTTTTTTTTTCCTCAATCAAAGACCAAAGTCCGAATTAAGCCACCTTTGAGCTTTGAAGTACTACTACTTCAACTCGAAACCAAAGTGTAATCAATTACGCACAGGCGCACGGTTACTAGTGCTCTGCCCCTCAAGAGTGATAACTAAAGTTAGAGAGAGAGAGGATTAGGATAAGATTGAGATACAATGTGTGTAATTTTTCCTAAATACATTAACATTAAAAATATATATGAAAAATACGGTAGCCTACAAAAATATGGAATTTTTATGAAAAACACGGAAGGACTGACAGTAAAATATAATTTTTTTTGTTAACAGTTGTTACATATTCGTAAACATGTGTTTGAAATTCGTAAAAAAAAACATTTTTGTATACAACATTTACAAGTATATAACAAAGTTTTACAAATTTGTAAACAAGTTTTACATTTTTGTAAACAACATTTATAAAATAATTATTTGCTTTTTTTTTTTTGTAACAAAAGTTTACAGAACTAATTTTAATATTTATAAAAATAAGTTGTGAATTTAGTTAACATATTTGTAACAAAAATATATAAAACTAAGTTTGTAACTAAAAGATACAATTTTATTTTTGAAATTAATATATGCAAAAATATTAAATTGCATTAAACAAATATCATATATATTTTTTTAAATTATAACAAAAATATAATAATTTATGTAAGCATAAATATTTATTTAATATTAATAGGGATACTTACATCTGCCACAGTAATATATTCATTTTAAATATTTATAAGTAAAATAAATAAATTTATAATAATTATTATTAACATACAAAAAGTTTGGATGAACTAAAATTAAGAATGAGAAAAAGACAAAAGAAAAAAAACAGTAGTGTAAAAAATGGAAAAAAAAAGTGAGATAAGTGGGATATTATCATATATGTATAAATATATATTATTTATTTTAAAGTATATAAGGAGCCCCTAGCAAACAAAAATTATTTAGTTATAGCTATTATATAAATATATAGACACTATTTATATGTAAATAAATTTTGAGAGAAGAGATGTGTTATACGGTACGTATGAACAAATTTTACTATAAAATGTGTAATTATTTTAATTTACCGTCAAAAGTGATTTTTTTAAAAAATTACCGTGGCAGATGTAATTTTCACATTTTTTTTCTTTCCATTTCCATAAATTATATAATATATATTAATATTAATATATGCACACATGTGGTACTGCATTTCAGCCGATCACACAAATAAATGCAGCCCACTATTATAAAAAACAATGGGGACACACGGGTAATTTTTTGCTACATATTTTGTGGACATATTATTACTCAATATATATTGTTCCTAAAAAAAAGTTTAATGTCCACATTTTACTTATGATTAAGTAATAATTAATATATATGCACGACACGTCCATACAATATACGGTGAAGTAAGCGGTGAAGTAAGCTGTTGGACTATATACGTCGATCTCTATAAGTTATTGATTATATATAATAATTAAATATATTTGCGTTTTCTTTTTTGTCTCTTGATTTCTTGTTACGGTGGAAATCTTTTTGTTTAATTTTGAAAACGCCAAATTCTATTCCACAAGATATATAAAAAACCTTCTCCAGGCAGTGGTCAATTAAAATACTTAACTTAATTATAGGCATGATTTGGAGAATATAAAAATTGTAATATATATTTATAACGTTAACTACATGCATGAAAATAAAACCCACTTGTAGCAATTATTATTCTAGCCCTACCAAAATGTGTCAACTGAAGATCAAGTCAATTAATCACTTATTAAGCAATCAATATACTATTTAAGGATATAGGGGTCATATAACTTGTACAAACATACATCCAATAATATATCTTTTTTTTTTTTTAATTTTCTAGAACAAATCTTGATATATTTGGGAAAGCTATTGTCTTAGAATTCAAAAGTCAAGGCGGCAAGTAAACCAACCAACATGGTGTTAACCACAAGAATTACACAAAGAAAAAGTTCGATATAAATAGATAAATAAATACATATTTATATAGTGTATATCTACATAATATAATTAATTATATTTAAAACCAATATAATATAATTATTAACAATTAATTACATCAGTTTTTTTATCATCCATGCATCTTCATAAAATATTTACTCTTTCATCATTTTCTTATAAGATGCAGCTTCCTCTCCAGCATACTTAATCATAGTTATATGTATAAATATTCTCTAAAGTTTAACTTAGTTATATCGTTATTGAAGTAAGGTGATAAAATGAGTAACGTTGTCGAAATTGAAGTAATCTCCAATGAGATTATTAAACCTAATTCTCCAACCCCAGATCATCTCCGCCGTTACAAGCTCTCTAGCCTCGATCAAATATCTCCCAAAGTTTATAACCCTTTACTCTTTTTCTATGAACTTAACGGTACCGATGATCCTGATGATGAACACCATAAGTTCAACAATATCACCTTCATATCCAATCACCTCAAGAAGTCTTTGTCTGAGGTCTTAGCCCTTTTCTACCCACTCGCCGGACGACAACTCAAAGGCGACCTAATCGTCGACTGTAACGACGAGGGAGTTCCATTCCTTGAAGCCAAAGTGAAAGGCCAATCAATTTCTGACGCTATCAAAGCTCCAATCGCAAGTGACCACAACAAGTTCCTTCCATTTAAGCTCGACGAAGTCGGAGAGTTTGCCCTTGGCGTCCAACTCAACGTCTTCGAAAGCGGAGGAATCGTCATCGGCGTATGCATTTCCCATAAGCTTGCAGACGCTTTGTCTAGTATCATGTTCGTCAAAACTTGGGTGGCCACTGCTCGTGGTGAGGCTGACACAATTGCCCCACCTGAATTCGTTTCGGCCACACTCTTCCCACCCAAGAATTTGAGATCGTATGATTCAACTGTTGGCATAACAAGAAAGAACATCATAGCTAAGAGGTTTATCTTTGACTCCACGGCAATTGAAACTCTCAAAACGAAATTAAGCGACCAGGACAGAGCGCCTTCACGTGTGGAAGCTTTATCAACTTTCATATGGAGTCGATTTATGGCTGCAACCTACAAATCTGATGATTCGAAGAAGCTTTACACTATTATTCATCCCGTGAATCTACGGCCGAAATTCGACCCGCCTCTCCAAAATCATCATTTCGGAAACTATTATAGGGTTGCCTTTACGGTGGTTCCTTCCTCGTGTATTAGTACTGTTGGAGAAGATTCTTGTGGTCGAGAGTTGGTGAAGCAGATAAGAGAGGAAATAAAGAAGATTGATACGGAGTTTGTGACGAAACTAATAGAGGGTAATGAAGAACATTTTGATATCCTTGAGGACAGTGCTAATAGATTCGTCAGAGATGAATTGGTTACGTCTGCCTTTACTAGCTTGTTAAAGTTTCCAATTTATGAAGCTGATTTTGGATGGGGTAACCCTACATGGGTTGGCTCTCCTGCCCTAAATTTCAGCAACGTAACTGCTTTCTTTGACACCAAAACTGGGGATGGAATAGAGGCCTATATTAGTTTGAATCGGGATGATATGGCTAAGTTGGAGGCTGATAATGAGTTTCAAGCATTCGTTTCTCCATTACTTGGATGTTGATTGTAAATTAGCTAGCTAGCTAGTGTTTAGGAGGAGTTTACTTGATATGTGTGTGTGGTCGATATTATGTGTGTTATCAACTAAAACGTGTGGGAATGCAATTTATGAAAAGAAAAAAAAAATTGACATAGTATACGTAGTAGCTAGTAGTAGAGAAGAAAATCTATGGATGCCTATATATTTTCGGATTTTTGTAAAAAGCATATGTTAAAATTAAGTTTTACATATATTGTAACTATTTTAATAATTATATATTACTGTCCAAATATATTGTGCGATGTCATTATCGTACGTTTTATTATTGTTATAGGGCATTTCGATGCATCCTCTTAATCAATCTGTAGTACATGCATGTCATTATATTATTATCGGAATCATCCACTCCAACTGTTTCAACACTACAAAAAACAAGGCCTATACCAAGAACAAATGTTATCGGTATAAGCCTAGATGTCATCGATATAGCCTCTACCGAGAACATGTCGTCGGCAGTAAGTCTTCGATACAGCCGCGTCGGTAGAACGAAACTTCTACCGACAACAATCAACATGCCCTACAAGAAATTCCAGTATTAGCGGCGGGGGACTCCGCCGCTAATAATGCCCAAATCCGCCGCTAATACACAATAGCGGCGGGCCTCCGCCGCTAATACGCCGTGCCTAAAAAGTTGTCGCTAATAATGATTATTAGCGGCGGACTGACACACCCGCCGCTAATAGCTATGTTCGAGCCATTATTATTAGCCGCGGAGTCCGCCGCTAATATTGTTTTTATAATTTTTTTTAAAATAAATTTTAAATAAATTAATAAATTAATATTTATTAAATTTAATTATTTTTAAAAATAATTTATAATATACTTTAACAAAAATAAACATTTAATTAATTTAAACATAACTAACATTAAAATTAATATAAATAGTTTTAATATTTATCAACCTAGTAAATATCACTATAGTCATTAAAAATAAATAAAGTATTAATTCAGTCCAAATATACAAACTAGTAACTAAAGAAAGTCATTAAGATTAATATTGAAATTGTCCTCATCTTCAACATTTTGGTTTGGCTGTGAGAACGACAGCTGTGACGGTGGCGGTGGCGGTGGCGGTGGCTGTGGCGGTGACGGCCGTGGCTATGGCGGTGAAGGAATATAAGGTGGTTGTGATGATCGTCCGAGCGTGAGGTCCCCAAACAGATCTCGAGGCTGTGGCTGTGGCGGAGGCTGCATCGATCCTCCTGGAAAATCGGTAAAACTAAAATATTGTGGAGGAGACTGGGAAAAAGGTCCAAAAGTGTATTGGTTTTGATACTGAGGAGGTTGTTGCAACGACACATGTGGCAGATACTGTGAAGGAGGCTGGAACTGCTGCTGTGAAGGAGGCTGATACTGCTGCTGTGAAGGAGACTGATGCTGCTGTTGTGGCGGTGTATGAAGGTCAAGATTGGCAGTGTTACTCTGAGAAGACGAACCACCTTCGGATTGTGGTGGCAATGCCTCTGCAGAAAACTGTCAAACATTGGGTCATACAGTTTACTGGGATGCACAGTTGTCGAAGTCTCAAACGTCTCACGAATTGCCTTCATCAGCAAAGTCATAACTCTCATATCTTCATTAGGCGAAGCAGTAGTATTTGCTTGGGACTGACTTTGATCTGTAGAGCTAGAGGATGTCTTTTTTGCCTTCCCTTTCGCCCTATAACCCACTCCTCTTTGGTAGTCAGATCTCTCCCCGAGTAGTTTACTTAGTATCTCGTATTGATCGACCGGGGACGAATCAACGCCAGATACATTTAGAGATGCCTCATTCTGCTGTTGACTTTGCCTCTCATTCTGTGACCTCTCAACCTCAGCGCACATTTTTTTCCTGTATAAAGATAAAATTATAAACAAAAATTATAAACAAAAATTAGAAACATTATAAACATTAGAAACAAGAAAAAAATACTATTCACTTACATAATCTTGTTGAGTTGCCTTATTGACAAAAGATTTTGTCGATTTTCTCATATGAGCATCCCTCCAAGTATCAACAACATGCGCATCCGGGTTCTCCTATACAAATGTAAACAAAATGTTTCAGAATGTGTTATTTTATAAAATTAAATTAACATCTTCACTTACATATTGGTGACGTTTAGCTGCTAACGACTTTGTGCCTTGTGTTGTTACATACTTCATTTGTCTTCTGTTTGCTTGATTTTTAGCGGAACGAGCCAAAAATCTTTCGCTCAAGAACATTTCACAAATAAGCTGCCAAGCCTCCTTAGTGCATTGGTCAGGTGGCTTAGAGAGGACATTCTCCAAATCTTCTGGTCCAGCATAATGATTTTTGAAGTGTCTATGTATATAGTTCTTTCTCTCGCAATATTTTTCCCCCATCTCCTTGTTGAGAGTTGCCAAAACTGACTCACGTTGTGGATGACCGTCTATATTATAGTAATACTGCATTAAGAAAAAAAAATATTAGATAACTTGTAAATAATGGAATTAAATAATGAAAAGTACAAGATTTGTAATTTTTTTACCCTCGTACGATCAAGCACTTGATCCTTAAACTGTTGAGGTACATCAGCAAAATCCAAATAATGCCCCGGACACAAAATGGAAACTAGAGTGCCCAACATGTGAAAAAAAGCTTGATCCTCCTGCCCAACCACTTTGTTGGTCACAGGATCAAGCTCTAGATCCAATGGTTTCCCAGCTTTTTTCCTTCGTTCTTCAAGAACATTATTACTAGCAGGGCCACGACATTTTCTTCTCGTCGGCGGGGCTTTAAAATTTATTAACAATAATCAGTATTAGTATTGATGTTATATTTATCTAACAATATAATTTCTAAAAATAATTTTGATATGCAATATTTAACCTGACTCGCAAGATGTTGGTACCCTAGAAGGATCTGGCGGGTCTTGACCCCCACCATCTCCGCCGTGATAAGTAGCTATATCAGCTGACATTATACTTCAGTTTAAAATTTATTAGTTAGTAATTAGCATTAAAATAGAAGTATATTATATTGAATTCATAATAATAAGAATTACCAAATAAAACATTATTATATTTAAATATATAGTTTTGTTACACAAATAGAAAAAACTAAACAGAATAATCACTATCATTTCCATCAGTAATCGGAGATACATTTTCATCTTCACAAAGCTCAAATATCTTATATTATAATTACAAAAAAAAAACTTCATTATATTTAAATACATAGTTCTGTCACACAAATAGAAAAAACTAAACAGAGTAATCACTATCATTTCCATCAGTAATCGGAGACACATTTTCATCTTCACAAAGCTCCACAACCAATTCATCTTCTGCATCTGCAACGTCCTCATGTTCTGACATATCAGTTTCGTCGTCACCATCTTCATCAGCTCCAACATATGCAACAGGTTGATCAGATTGCATAATCAACTCTCCGAGGTCCACAGTCAACACAAAATTTGATGAACTTGTTTCATGTACAACATCAATAACATCATTAACATCATCAGAATTTTCCTTAATGTCCCAAATCACGACCTCTAAGTAAATCATCGAGATAGAAAACTTGCTTAGCTTGAGTAGCAAGTATGTACGGCTCATCTTTGTACCATTCACCATTGACGTTTATACTGGTGATATTATTTTCAATGACTGTTTTCTTCATTCTTGGATTTGTATTAAACCATTTGCACCAAAATAATGCTACTGAATATGCACCAGCGAAAGAAAGTATCACTACTTCTTCAAGCGTGCCGTAATAATTAAAACCTTCTGTTCCGGCAGCAAACACTCCACTATTCTGTGTGGTGCGCTTTTTGTCTCGATCGTGTGTAATAAATCGAACACCATTGACTATACAACCTTGGTAAAAGGTTGACAAATGATCTGACCCAGATGCTAAAGCTAACAGTTCATCACCGTTTTCCAAAGACCCAAGCTTGTGCAAGTCATATATCTAAATACATAGAATGATATTAGATTCACAAAATATATCATTAATAAAATCACTGTTCAAAGTTCAAAGCTACCTTTTTATGAAACCACGAACGAAATTTTTTCCTATGCAAACGATCATGATCACCATCTGGGTATTTTTGTTTAATCTCTTGTAGGTGTTCGCTGTTAATTAGAATAGTGTTACGATTCTTGATAACAAAAAACTGATAATAACCACACATGTTCTAATTTATAAGAGAATAAACTTACTCTAAATAAGGCTCAATTTCAGGAGAATTCTCAAGTATGAACCACTCAGCTATTTCACGAGTCTTATGATCGAGAGTCTTCAAAGTTCCCTTTGTGAATGGACGACATTGAGATTGGAAAACTGCAAGATGTCGTGGGATATAAGTTGCATCTTCATTTTGATCAAGACGGTTAAATCTTGTTTCAATGCCTTTGAAATACATTAAACAAAAGGTCAAAGCCTCGTCTGCAACATAGCCTTCGGCGATCGACCCTTCAGGGCGAGCTTTATTTCCCACATAATTCTTTAATTTTTTCATGTACCTTTCAAAAGGATACATCCACCTCATAAATACCGGACCACCCAATATTGCTTCTTCTGGCAAATGTAATACCAAATGAATCATTATGTCAAAAAAAGCTGGATGAAAAATAAACTCCATCTTGCACAATATCTGAATAAGATCATTTTGTGCTTCCTCCATATCTTTAACATTTAAAGTCTTCGAACATATTTTCCTGAAGAAATTGCACAATTCTGCAATAGTGGTCGATATAGATTTTGGAAGAAACTTGCGAACACCGAGAGAAAGTAATCGTTGCATTATCACATGACAATCGTGTGACTTCAACCCAAGAATATTTGTATCATTCTCGGACACTTTCTTCTTCAAATTTGAACAAAAGCCATCTGGAAATCTAACTCCTTTTATAAACTGACAAAACTGTTGCCTCTGCGCCGGAGTTAACACATAAGGAGCGTGCGGCTTCATCAGCTTCCCATTCTCATCTTCATAAATCCACAATGATTCTCTCACACCCATCTTTTTCAAATCATGTATGGCATTAGTGGTGTCCTTAGATTTATCACTGTCTAAGATGGTGCCAAGGAGACTATCACACACATTCTTCTCAACATGCATGACATCTATATTGTGTTTTAATTTGTTTGTACACCAATACTCAAGCTCGTAAAAAATACTTTTTTTCCTCCAATTACCTTTGTTGACGCCGTTTTTCGTCAACAATGAAAGAAGAGCACGAAAACAATAATCAGTTATGGCCAAATGAAATACGATAATACAAATGAGATTTTTGACGTGGTTCAGTAGTTAAATCTGCCTAGTCCACGAGACTTTGTTATTAAACTTGAGATGATCTCTGAAAATTCTTCAAGGATGAATTCTCCAGAGTTTTCCCTCAAGATCACAAAAATTCCCCTCCCTTACAATGGTGCATGACCTCTCTATTTATAGAGAAGATTTCAGAATACTATCCCACATATTTTGGGAAGTTATTCTTTATATGCAAATAAATTAAATGGCATTAAAAGCCTGCAATCCGATATACAAGGAAACGTCCCCTGAAGATCAGGGGGCGTATAACTGAACAAATAATATCCCTTGATTATAGGGGATTTATAGTAATAAATGTAGACTGTGTCTCTTATTGGTGATTCACTGGGATATTCAAAGTTATTATCCTATATCACCAAGGCCCCATTCACCCAGGTTTCTTATTGAGATTCGAGCTATAGCATCTTCCCGAGGCTATATGACTTCGAGCTCATATGCGCCTCAGGCTCGGAGCCCTGATCCGAGGCCATCCCGAGAACAGATGTACTTCGGGATCTATCTTTCGAGCTTGTGAGGATTTTGAGGCTATCATCTTCAAAGTCGTCTCTGCTTCGCAGGCTCGATGTTTAGATCCCGGACATATTCCAGACTTTACGAGTTCATTCCTTATGAATCCAGCTTTCGAGGTCACAATTTTCATGGCTCGAAATCTGGGTGTAACATCTTGCCCCCTCAAAAGTATTTGTTCGAATCCTATGAGAAGGAAACTTTTGAACTACTTTCTTCGGGAACCGCATCGTCACATACTTGAAAATGGACACGTGTCAGTTGGGTATTGTCCATTCAGGGTACTCGAGTACCTTGGAAATCTGCCCACGATCGTTCGCCTGCCACCTTTATGGTACCATCTTATCATTAATCCCTATCCGTTGGATTTTGCAAGGGCTTTGTCTTAGATTAATCCCCTTTTTCCATCTATATATATAAGACCCCACTCATCGTCTTCCTTTTATTTTTCGCTCATCAGAAGAAAGAAAATAGCAAAACCAGAGACTATCCCTGAGAATTTCTTGCTTGTGCATGTTTTCTCAACCGAAGAAACAGAGGACCGCTAGTTTGTTCGAGACCGTGAGCTCATATCTGCAGCCTCTCCTTCAGTCGACGATTTCTCTGCAATCGTCATTATTGTGTAAGTGTCCAATTTTTATTTTCCTTTATGCCAGTTTCTGTCCATCTTGTTATTTCTGGGAGTGCGCTAATATATTTCCTTAGTATGATATGCTAGGAAATTTTTGACCGATAGGCTTCTACGTTTACGTTCCCATACTAGGTTTAAATCTCTGGTTTCAAATCCAGTTTTGGTGTAGAACAAGGTCTCTTTTTTCTGGGTTTCAAAATTTTAAAAGACATATCTTGCACACCAAGATATCGGGTATAAAACCTTGGTTTTAAAGAACGCACGATACCCAAGATTACCTTTTCTGGATAACCGCCACTCTTTTTCCCCTGATTTTCAGGATTTTCAAAAAAATTTGTCCACTCTCCTCCTTTTTCTCATGGAATACACGTTCTGACTCTCAATCGCAGTCTTAGTTTCGAGCTCGTTGCATTCTTAAGCATTCTCCGAGCTTATCTTGTCAAGCTCGTAATTCTTGAACCCTTGCATGCATGGCCCTCACCATTTTTTCTTTCTCGCTAGATGTCATAGAATCTGGAAAGACGGTGGGGGTCGTTGCTGGAAATCCCTTACTCGCCAAAAACCCCGAGCTCGGAGTCGCTGTTTGCTTGGAATCAACGTCTGATTCGCGAGTATGATCTCGCGCGCAAACAGGAGGAGATTCGAGCTCATTATCGCCGCCAAATTGACGAGGTTATAGAGAGGAAGAGGAGAACCCTTCGGGAAGATCTTTATCTAGAACTTGATTCTGGACCCAGGCCGATCCCCCTCGACCCTAAATTAAAAGTGACCGTTGCTTATAGCCCGGGAGAGCTCCAATTCTCGCTCATGGGGGAGCCTTCTACCTCGCAACCAAGGAGGGAGTTCTTCGAAGCCGAGCACTACTGGAGCTCGATTACCTCACTAGGCCAGATAACTAATATCCTGGCTCTCCATGGTCTTAGGCTGTCAGGCACCCTAAGGTGTCGAGCTCCTACCCCCAGTGAGCAAAGTTGCCGCGCCCCGGGAGATGGAAATCCCAAGCTGAGATATGCGGCCTGGAGCCAAGAGCATATGAAGGCATGAGCGTTACTGCCTTTGAAGTCATTTTTCAAGGACTTCACGGATTTTGTTGGGCTGGCTCCATTCCAGCTCAACACCAATTCTTACAGGGTTCTGTCTGCCCTGAGGTCGCTATACCATGAGCTGAAGTGGGAAGGACCCTCACCACAGGAGATTTTATACCTCTTCTGTCTGAAAAGCAACCCCTCCCGAGCTCGGGGAGGAGACGGCTTTTACTATCTTTCGAGCTACCCCAAAGAGAAAAAGGTGTTTGAGGATCTTCCTAATCATCCACCTGACTTTAAGAAAGACTTCTTTTGGACAGATGGCTTGTCCCCGTCTCGATGCTACTCATTCAGACGGATTCGTAAGTACCCCAACCTTCTTTATCTCTGTGCAGGGGCTTTTATTTGTAGGTTCGTACTTAGTTGCAATGTGTCTTATTTTCCAGCCAATTTTCACCGTCCTACTCCCGACGACGCAATGAAGGAGCATAGAGAGACTCTGCTCCAACTCCCTTATGGCAGGAGGTCCCTCTCATACCTCTTACATGAGAGTAAGCTCCGAGCTTACGGGCTTTTGGGAGATGCCCAGTCCACCTCGGACTGGTCCAATAAAAAGTATGATCGTTGGGAGCAGGTGCCTTTGCCCACAGGCATCCTCCCTCAAAGGAGAGAAGTAAGGCCTCCACCTCCACCTCCAGCTCGCCGAAGGAGTCCACCATCGGGAAACGAGGCTAACGATGAAGCCTCGACCTCAGACTCGGATGAAGAAGGTAAAGTCATCCTTAGCTCAAGAATGTGGTCCCCCACCTTATTAAAACACAAACCCAATAGGTTAGTTTTATGCCCGGATGATAGGGACCACTTCTACATATGGACTTGGGTAGACGACCGAGTTCATAGGTTTGATAGTTGGCTTTGGAAGTATGACACCATGTACAGTCTGAACGAGGTGTGGGACGGGATAGCCGTCCAATATGGGACCAATGATTATAGGGACCTTTCGAGGTTGACGTCCACCTATAGGGAAGGTACTCCCCCCGCCTCTTCTGAAGATGGGGGAATTTCATGGTCCCCGAGCTCGAGCTCGGGGGAGAGTTCCAGTTAGGTTTCTTCTATCATTACTTTTTATATCTATGCGATACTGAATCACTTTATATACTATTCCCTCTTTTTGTTATGATTCACCTTGTGGCGTGACTGTGCAGGCAAGATGGACTCCGACCTTGACAACATCATCGAGAGTGGCGGCGCCAAAAGGAGCAAGCGTCCCAGGGCAGGGTTGCGAAAGGCTGACCGGCCCACCAAGGTCCCCAAGAGGTCCGAGAAAACCCTTGCTCCGCCTGTTACGAGCTCCGTTGCGACGTCGACTTCGCAGGTCGGGACTTCCATGGTGGCGTCGACTTTGCAGGTCGGGACTTCCACGGTGGCGCCGACTTCACAGGTTGGTGCCTCCATTATGGCAGAGCCTCAACTTCCTGTAGTGGTTCAGCCAACACTTGGTCCACCTCCTAGAAAGCCTTCCGCTTCTCGAGCTCAGAAGCTGTCAGTTTCTACTAACGTCGAGGAGTATGTAATTGACAACGCGGCTGGAACCCATGGGTCTATGCTGTGTTCGGATGTTATGTCCCGAATCGGCCAGAGCTTCAGCAGTCTCGAAGCTCCTCAATGGCAATACTTGAACAATGCCCAAGACTGCACTGCCATCTATGAGAAGAGTATCGAGCTCGCTGTCGCGGTAAGTTTTCTTCTACTTCTTAGTTATATTTACACAGTCCTGGCGTTAATGACAATTTTTTATTTTGTCAGTCTCTCGCCTTTACTGCCCAGCTCAACTATAGGTTGAACAACGAGATCCATTCGAGCAAGTCTTATGCTCAGGAGGCAAAGGATCATCAACTCAAAGCGAGTGACGACCTGAAGGCAGCAAATGAAAAGCTCGAGGTAGGAGCCGAGGGGCTTAAGGTTAAAGCGTCTGAGCTTGAGAAGCTGAATACTAGGCTCGCGGAGCTCAAGAAAGAGAATGCCAGGCTGGAGGAGCTTGAGAAGGAGAACGCTCAGCTCCAAGAGGCTAACAAAAAGCTCGAACAAGACCAGGCCGCTACCTTCGATATAATTGAGGGTGAAAAGGCTCGCCACCTTGCTGAGTATAAAGAGAAGAAGGACCAGGCGGTTGATTCGGCCATGTACAGAATGTGGGCCAACAACGAAGACCTCGATACCAGTTTCTTAGGTCCTCTCGAGGCGAAGCTTCTGGATAAGTGGAATGCTTGGCTCGAGGCGGAAGAGACTGCTCGGGAGGCCGCCTCCGAAGGTGCTCAGGAGGATAGTCATGCTATTCGTCCTGAGGGGTCCAATGCTGCCGATGCTGAGAAGGCCAAGGAGACTCCTCCTTCTTGATTCTGATCTCAGGGAAATCTTATCATGGGGCTGCGTCCCCTTATTTTGTAATTGTTTTAATTTATGCCCGTAGGGCTGATACAATTTCTTTTTACATTGATACATATGCTTTACATTTCTTGTTTCGAAATATTTTGCATATTTTTTATTAATGAATCGTTTATGTTTATTTATTCACACAAACATAGTTTGGATTTTGGGCTCGAAGCCCAACGCATTCATGCATCGTTTGCTCGAATTATCCGCTTCCGACCTCGTTATTTATCAAGGTCGGGTATTACTTTAACCATGAACCTGAAAGCACTTGTATGGTATGTAATGCGAATGGTTTAGTTATATCTTATTACTTAGTTACTTTTTCTTGTCCTCGGTTATTTCTCCGAGGTTAAAAGTTCGAAACTATTTTCCTTTAAGATATTCTAGCCTTGATCTCGACTTATCTCGAAGCGGGTTTAGGTTCCCACTTATCGTTGATTAGTTTTAGCTGGTTTGTTCCAAACCCTATTAAGTTCGTGTTTTGGTTTTTAATCCACACTTACATTTTTAACCTAGTTTGCACATTTGGTTATATCCAAACGTTTGTATGTTTTTGATAATTCGGTTACGTCCAAACTATCTAAGCTCGCGCATTTGGTTGTATCCAAACACTTGTATGTATTTCGTGTATGTTATTTTATTTGTTAAGCTGATGGTATGTATACCAATGATGCCCCCTTAATATCCTATGAGTTTGACCATAGGTTATTAAATTAAGAGAGATTACAAAAATAAAAAGAGACATAACATATTGAACGAAATAGATCTTTATTTGATGGAATTCAAAAGCAGAGAAATTAATACAGATAGAAAAATCATGGTTACAGGCAACACTTTTCCTATACTATTGGTAGTAAGGTCTAAGGTGTTCGCCATTCCATGCTCGCGGTACCAAGCTCCCATCCAATCTCGCTAGCTTGTAAACACCGGACCGGATGACTGCCTCTATCTGGTATGGTCCTTCCCAATTCGGCCCGAGCACATCAGCTGCTGGATCTCGTGTTGCCAAAAATACGCGTCTTAACACCAGATCTCCCACATCGAACTTTCGATCTCGAACCCTCTTGTTGAAATACCTGGTAGTTCGTTGCTGGTAGGCAGCGTTCCTGAGCTGAGCCTCGTTTCTCTTTTCTTCAATCAAGTCTAAGGTTTCTTCGAGCTGAGTGTGGTTTGAGTTTTGGTCGTAAATGTGAGTTCGAATTTTTGGAATTTCGACCTCGATAGGCAACATTGCCTCGCAACCATACGCTAGAGAGAACGGGGTATGCCCCGTTGATGTTCGAGCTATGGTCCTATATCCCCATAGGACTTGGGGCAATTCTTCGGGCCATCGTCCCTTTGCTTCCTCCAACTTTTTCTTTAGTGAACTTTTGAGAGTTTTGTTTACAGCCTCAACTTGGCCATTCGCCTGAGGATGAGTTACTGACGAAAAACTCTTTATTATTCCATTCTTTTCACAAAAGTTGGTAAACAAGTCGCTATTGAACTGAGTGCCGTTGTCGGATACAATCTTCCTCGGCACCCCATATCGGCATACGATGTTTTTTACCATGAAGTCGAGGACCTTTTTGGAAGTTATTGTTGCCAACGGTTCAGCCTTCGTCCACTTTGTAAAATAATCCACAGCGACTACAGCATATTTTACACCGCCCTTGCCTGTTGGGAGAGAGCCTATGAGATCGATTCCCCATACTGCGAATGGCCATGGGGATGTCAACATGGTCAGCTCGGATGGTGGAGCTCGAGGAATCATGGCGAATCTCTGGCATTTGTCGCATTTCTTCACGTACTCGAAAGAATTCGTTTTAATGGTAGGCCAGAAATATCCTTGGCGTATGATTTTCTTGGATAGGCTATGCCCCCCGGTGTGATCTCCGCAGAATCCTTCATGAATTTCTTCGATGATCTTCTTAGCTTCGGGTGGAGTTATGCACCGAACTAATGGCATGGAATACCCCATTCTGTATAGTTTTCCGTCTAAAATGGTGTAACGGGGAAGTTGATACATTAACTTTCGAGCCTGGTTCCGATCTTTTGGAAGGGCTCCGGTCTCGAGGTATTCAACTATCGGGGTCATCCAGGTAGGTTCGGATTCAATCATACACACGTCTTCCTCCTCCGGTTCGTTGATGCTAGGTGCCGAGAGATGTTCTATGGGCACAACGTTCAGTTCTTCATTTTCAGCGGAGGTGGCGAGCCGAGCTAAGGCATCTGCATTTGAGTTCCACTATCGGGGAACTTGTTCAATTGCATAAAATTCGAAACGCTCCAATGCGGATTTTGCCTTCTCCAAATAAGCTGCCATTTTCGTGCCACGAGCCTGGTATTCTCCCAGGATTTGATTAACCACGAGCTGGGAGTCTCTGTAGCAATGTATTGCTTTAGCTTTGAGCTCCTTGGCTATACAAAGCCCCGCCAGTAAAGCCTCATATTCGGCCTCATTGTTCAATGCTTTGAAGTTAAATCTTAAGGCAGAATGAAATCTGCTTCCCGCGGGGGTAACCAAAATGATTCCTGCCCCCGATCCATTTTCATTGGATGAGCCATCGATGTAAAGTTGACCTGAAGCCTCCGGTTTAGACAAGACCTGCCTAAGTGGTTGATCAGTCAACACATGGATGGGATGCGCTTGAAAGTAGGGGCGGAGTTTATGAGATGAATGAATTAAACTAAGTGCCAGCTTCTCCATCAGGGGGTATCTTGACTCTGCCCCCAGTAACCTTTTACTGATGTAGTAAACGGGTCTTTGTACTTTTTCTTCTTCTCGCACGAGTACTGCACTCATCGCGTGTTCGGTGGTTGAGAGGTATAGGTACAGTACTTCTCCCGTTTCAGGTTTTGATAAGATGGGGGGTTCGGCGAGGTGATTTTTAATCTACTGGAATGCTAGCTCGCACTCCTCTGTCCATTCGAATTTCTTACCTCCCCTCAAAAGGTTGAAAAATGGGAGACAACGGTCCGTAGATTTTGAAATGAACCTACTTAGGGCCACCATTCTGCCGATCAAACTTTGGACATCCTTGTGTCTTCGAGGTGAGGGCATGTCAATCAGGGCCTGGATCTTGTCAGGGTTGGCTTCTATTCCACGAGCGTTCACGATAAAGCCCAAGAATTTTCCTGAAGATACTCCGAAAGTGCACTTCTGAGGATTCAGTTTCATGTTATACTTGCGGAGCACGCCAAAGCACTCTTCGAGGTCATCAACATGGTTATTGTTAAGTTGAGACTTGACAAACATGTCGTCAACATAAACTTCCATGTTATTTCCTATATGTTCTGAAAACATCATGTTCACGAGCCGCTGGTATGTGGCCCCAGCATTTTTGAGCCCGAATGGCATGACATTATAGCAGTATAGCCCCTTATCCGTTATGAAGCTCGTATGTTCCTGGTCAGGGGCATGCATAGGAATCTGGTTATATCCAGAATAGGCATCCATGAACTACATCAGGCCATGCCCCGCCGTGACATCCACGAGCTGGTCAATCCTTGGTAATGGGAAACAGTCTTTCAGGCAAGCTTTGTTGAGGTCTGAATAGTCAATACAGGTCCGCCACGTCCCATTGGGTTTTGGGACCAACACCGGATTGGCTACCCAGTCAGGGTAAAAGGCATCCCTAATGAATTGGTTTGCCTTTAACCTATCAACCTCCTCCTTCAGTGCCTTCTTTCTGTCGTCGTCCAACTGTCTTCACTTTTGTTTCTTCGGAGGGAAGCTTTTGTCTATATTTAGCGCGTGGCTTGCTATATTCGGACTTATTCCCACCATGTCCGAATGTGACCATGCGAAGACATCCTGGTTCTTCTTTAAAAAGAAAATTAGTTGCTATTTTGTCTCATCCTGGAGGTGTTTTCCAATCTTCACCTTTTTCGAGGGATCGGTTTCCTCGAGCTGAATTTCTTCGAGCTCTTCTAAGGGTTCGAGGTCAGCTTTCTCCTCAACCCTTGGATCGATCTCTTCATCAATTTCTAGGACTGTCCCGTCTTTACTTTGAATAATGACGAGTGCTTGTGCGCTCGTTTGTTTCTTTCCTCTCAAGTAAATGCTGTAGCATTCCCTCCCAGCTAATTGATCTCCCTTTAATGTTCCGACACCGCTAGGGGTCGGGAACTTAAGGGCCAAATGCCTCACTGATGAAACTGCCCCCAGCACAACCAGGGCGGGTCTCCCGAGCAGCACATTGTAGGCTGAAGGTAGATCTTCTACCACGAATTCCATCATCTTGGTTGCCGAGACTGGGTAGTCTCCCAAGGTTACGGGGAGCTCGATGGATCCCATGCAGGCGGTCCCTTCTCCTGAAAAGCCATATAAAGTAGTCGCACACGCTTTCAGGTCGCGAAGGGAGAGTCCCATCTTTTCGAGGGTTTCTTTATAGAGAATTTTCACTGAGCTCCCATTGTCTATGAGAACTCGGTGGACCCTTTTATTTACCAGCTGGAGAGTGATGACCAGCGGATCATGGTGAGGAAACTGGACATGGGACGCGTCTTCCTCGGTGAAGGTTATTGGTTGAGATTCAACCCTCTGACACTTTGGAGCCCTAGGTTCGGGCTCATAGGGAGACCCGCCCCCAGTCTTCAGCTCGTTAACGTATCTCTTTTGGGCATTCCTACCCATTCCTGCGGGATGAAGTCCTCCCGAGATGGTTATTACATCTTCTCCATCTATCGGCGGGGGCCTATCTTCCTCCCGAGCTCGGGAATTATTGTTTTGCGTGGGCTGCGACGCTGTTGCTCTCTGGTTCGCGGTCGCCTGATTAGTACTCTGGTTCTTGACGTATTGTCTGAAGTAACCTCTTGAGATCAATCCTTCGATCTCGTCTTTCAGCTGTCGACATTCATCAGTAGTATGCCCAGTGTCTCTGTGAAATCGGCAATACTTGCTGGAGTCCCTCTTGGACTTTTGATTTCTCATTGGGTCCGGACGCCTGAAGGGGACCTGGTTATTAGCCAGGTATATGTTCTCCCGAGACTCGTTGAGATCGGTGTACACTTTGTACACGGAGAAATATCTCTCCCCTTTCTTTTTCTTTCCTCCTTCGGCCTCGGGGTTACTCCCTTCGTTCTTTTTTCTCTTGGAAGGGTTTTCCGCAGCAGGTTTTGAAGCTACTGGGTCTACCGAGGTTGAGGCATAGTTGATGTTTATCGTTGTAGTATCGGGTTGGGAAGTCACATTAAGTGTCGACCTCGCTTCCTCTACATTGACAAACCTTTGCGCTCGTCTATTAAACTCGGTTAGGGACCTCACCGATTTTCTCTGCATGTCGTCCCAGAGAGCACTTCCTAGCATTACTCCGGCTTGGACAGCCATTAAGTGTCCATTGTCATCCACATTCCGAGCTCGGGCAACTTCCAGATTAAACCTTGTAAGATAACTTTTTAATGTCTCACCCGACTGTTGCTAGACGTTAGTTAGGGTTGATGCCTCAGGTCTAACCCCCATCATGGCTCTGAACTGCTTCTTGAAGTCTTTAGACAGCTGCTCCCAAGAAGTTATCGAGTGTCTCTTATATTTTTCGAACCAGCTTTTGGCTGGTCCTGTCAATGATGCTGGAAATAACATGCATCTGAGCTTGTAACCCACGTTACTGACTCTCATTATGGTGTTGAACGTACTCAGATGGCTGTACGGGTCGGTCTTTCCCTCAAAAGTTGGGATGTGAGGGATCTAAAACCCTTGGGGAAATGGAGTGTTGGAAATATGGGGAGCAAACGGTTCAAGCTCCTCATCAGAATCTTCATATCGATCCTGTCCTTGCTCATTTTTCAAAAGCCTAAAGGCCTTTTCCAGCTGATCAATTCTTTCTTGGACTGGGTCCGCGAGGGATACTGTCTGGAATCGGTTGTCATCGATCACAATTCCGGGCTCGCGCCTCCGTAAGGGATCTTTACGCTTATTCAAGCGATCCCTCAGGTCCGAGTTTATCGGGTCAACATTACCCCGACTTTTATTCAGGTGCTCTCGCAGGTCGAAGCGATTTCTGCGGCTTCCAGTATTCTTACGACCTCGATCATGCATGCTGACCGATCTGGTATCTCCAGAATCGTCACTAATAAAACTCGTTGCATGGTTATTTCGAGATGGGTCTTTTCCGTACCGCCTCGTTTCCGCTGTGCGAGACCGAGATGTTTGACTTCTCTCTGATAAGGAATCTCTCCACTCCTGGAAAGCTTCCCTGTTTCCTTGTCTCCTCCCCGCACGCCTTTCGTCCTGATCTCGAACTGATTGAGCATTCCTGCGAGGGGGTGAAGGATATCTTATTGGTGATGGAGGGAATCATATGGGTGACGGTGGTTGCCACCCATTTCGCGGCCTAGACGGTCCGGAGTTCGCTCGAGATGGGTTGGTTGCATTCGGTGCGCTCCCAGGGACTTGAGTCCGAGGCTCGGTTGTTCTCAGTTCCTGTAGGTACTTCCACAGGTGGATTAACCGGGGCCCTAGCCCGAGTACTTCTCTGGGGCCTAGGGGGAGCGGATGGCTCTGCTGGTGCCGGAGGTTGTGCCGGCCTTCTTGTGGCAGCATTCTTTCGTGGATGCCCACGGGGCCTGCGGGGAGGAACATGCACGTCCCTAGGAGGAGGAGCTTGGCTTTCGCGCGGAGGCGGGGGCTGAGCCACCTGCGCCTCTGCGGCTATCCTTGCTAACTCCTCATTCTGCTTGTTGGCTTCAGCCAACTGGTGTTTCAGCTGCCGGTTCTCAAGTTCCACAATGGGAACATATCGCTCAGGATTGTAATACATGTCCTCATCTCACGGTGGAGGAGGTGGTCCTCGAGAATCGGAAGATCCACTCCTTTCTTCAACATCTGGGTTTTCCATTGGCTGTTTCCCAGGACGTCTTCGATAATCTTCTTCAGGAATGTTCTGACTATTAGCGGCCATAACTTGTTCAGGGCGAATGCTTAAGGCTCTCAATGAAAGCACCAAACTGTTGACGCCGTTTTTCGTCAACAGTGAAAGAAGAGCACGAAAACAATAATCAGTTATGGCCAAATGAAATACGATAATACAAACGAGATTTTTTACGTGGTTCAGCAGTTAAATCTGCCTAGTCCACGAGACTTTGTTATTAAACTTGAGATGATCTCTGAAAATTCTTCAAGGATGAATTCTCCAGAGTTTTCCCTCAAGATCACAAAAGTTCCCCTCCCTTACAATGGTGCATGACCTCTCTATTTATAGAGAAGATTTCATAATGCTATCCCACATATTTTGGGAAGTTATTCTGTATATGCAAATAAATTAAATGGCATTAAAAGCCTGCAATCCGATATACAAGGAAACGTCCCTTGAAGATCAGGGGGAGTATAACTGAACAAATAATATCCCTTGATTATAGAGGATTTATAGTAATAAATGTAGACCGCGTCTCTTATTGGTGATTCACTGGGATATTCAAAGTTATTATCCTATATCACCAAGGCCCCATTCACCCAGGTTTCTTATTGAGATTCGAGCTATAGCATCTTCCCGAGGCTATATGATTTCGAGCTCATACGCGCGTCAGGCTTGGAGCCCTAATCCGAGGCCATCCCGACAACAGATGTACTTCGGGGTCTATCTTTCGAGCTTGTGAGGATTTCGAGGCTATCATCTTCGAAGTCGTCTCTGCTTCGCAGGCTTGATGTTTAGATCCCGAACATATTCCAGACTTTACGAGTTAATTCCTTATGAATCCAGCTTTCGAGGTCACAATTTTCATGGATCGAAATCTGGGTGTAACAACCTTCATCTACTCCTCTTTTACGTTTCACACCCCCAAACTGGACATGTTTTCCTGGAACTTGCGCTACAAGAGCATTAACTTGTTCTAGTATATCCTCACAAGTAAACCGTCTCGGAGGACGTCTTCTCTTAACTTCTCCATCGAACTCTTTGTCTCTTCTCATTCGATGAGTACTTGGCAAGAATCTTCTGTGACCAACGTAAGATGTCTTACCGATCACTCGGATGGAAGTTGTGTCCTCATTACACGTAGGACAAGCTTTGTATCCTGGACCACTCCATCCAGACAAACTACTGCGAGCTGGAAAATCGTTCACTGTCCACAAAAGGGCTGCCCGCATCTTGAACATCCTGTTGGCCGTACTATCTCTTGTATCAACTCCGTTAACCCACAGATCCTTCAACTCATCCACCAATGGTCTCAGAAATACATCCATGTCCTTACCGGGTGATTTTGGCCCAGGAATAAGGAGGGTCAACATTAAATAATTGTCTTTCATGCACAACCAAGGTGGCAGAATATAGTTTGCCAACACCACAGGCCACATGCTGTATGCAAGGTTCATGTTGCCAAATTGATTAAATCCATCAGCAGCTAAGCCCAGACGAACATTTATGGGATTCCTTGAAAAATCAGGATGCTTGGCATCAAAGTCCTTCCACGCAGAGCCGTCCACCGGGTGTCGCATCACCCCTTCATCTTTTGATTTCCCGGCGTGATGCCATATCATGTGTTTTGCTGTAATCCTTGAACTGTATAATCTTTTCAACCGAGGGGTCAACGGAAAGTAACGCATCACCTTGTGTGGCACTTTTTTTCCTTTCGTCATTTCGGAAGTAATCCATCTACTACTTCCACATACTAGACATGTCTCTTTAGATGCATGCTCATTGTAAAATAAGCAGCAATCATACTGACACACATGAATGGACTCGTATCCCAACCCTAATTTTTTCAATCTCTTTTTCGCCTCGTAGTACGATCTGGGGATTTTGTTTTCCTTAGGAAATGCAAGCTTTAACAACTTCAGCAATTCATCAAATATGTTGTTAGGCACCTTCCCTCTAACTTTTAGATGCAATAACTTTGCTAAAAAGTTCAGGGATGAAATCCAATCACATCCAGGATACAACTTCGCTTCAATCTCCTCAAATAACTCGTCATAATACTGACTCCCACCGGGATCCCTTTCTACTTCCTTAGTTGTCGGTAAAAGGAAGTCTTCCACAACATGAATCATCTCATCGTCTTCATTCTCATCAACCACCTCATCAGCAACAATTTCTTCCACCTCACCATGAAAAATCTACTTATCATAAGCTTGATGAAAACCCCTATCGAATACGTGTGCCCGAACTACATCCAAAGATTCAAGTCTATTATTATTGCATCTCACACACGGGCACCTAATTCTTCCATCAGAATCTTTATGTTCTGACGCCATCCTAAAAAAAACTTGCAGACCATTCCAATATTCTTGACAACCACGATTTCTCAATGTTGTCCAAGTCTTGTCAATCGCCATCTAAAGTGTTATAAGAGTGTGAGTTTTAGTAATGTGAATAGAAATGGATAACAAAGGAGATTTGTTATCATTTTTGAAATATTATGCAATATTATAATATCTTATGCTATTTTATGATGTTTTATTAGATAATGTTATTTATAAACAAATTAATTTTTTTTCCTAAACTAATTTATTATTTATTCATAATTTTTAAATATAATTATCAATTTCTATATTCATGTAATTTATAACAATTTAATATTAGATAATGCTATTCAATAAAAAAATTAAATTATATAATTTAATTAGATAATATTATATCAAACTTTTATTATTTAATTAATTAAATTAATAAAAAATAATTAAAAATAAATTATTATTTATTCATAATTTTTTTAAAATTTTATTAAATATAATTATCAATTTTTATATTCATGTAATTTATATTAAACAATGTTATTCAATAAACAAATTAAATTAAATTATTTAATTAGATAATATTATATCAAACTTTTATTATTTAATTAATTACATTATTAAAAATTAATCAAAAAATAAATGATTATTTATATAATTATTTATTCTTAATTCTTTAAACTTTTATTAAATATAATTACCAATTTCTATATTCATGTAATTTATAACAATTTAATATTAGATAATGTTATTCAATAAACAAATTAAATTAATTAATTAATTAATTAAATTAATAAAAAATAATTAAAATAAATTATTATTTATTCATAATTTTTTTAAATTTTATTAAATATAATTATCAATTTTAATATTCATGTAATTTATATTAAACAATGTTATTCAATAAAAAAATTAAATTATATTATTTAATTAGATAATATTATATCAAACTTTTATTATTTAATTAATTAAATTATTAAAAATTAATCAAAAAATAAATTATTATTTATATAATTATTTATTCTTAATTTTTTAAACTTTTATTAAGTATAATTATCAATTTCTATATTCATGTAATTTATACCTATTTAATATTAGATAATGTTATTCAATAAACAAATTAAATTAAATTAAATTATTTAATTAGATAATATTATATCAAACTTTTATTATTTAATTAATTAAATTAATAAAAAATAATTAAAATAAATGATTATTTATTCATAATTTTTTAATTTGTAATAATAATAATAATTTCACAAATTAATTATTATTTGACTTTTAGACTAATTTATTTTTTTTAAATAATTAGATAAATTTTATTAATTTTTTTCATTCATTATTTTATTAATAATATTTTAAACTTATTACATATTATATCGGGACAGAGAAAAAAATTACAACTTTGTATTTATTTTTTTTATTGTTAGCAAATAATCAATTCATTCAATTTTTTATATGTTTTCTCTTATATTTTTTAATCCAATCCTAAAAGCATAAGACCAAAAACATCAATATGCCAAAGTGAAGGTAACCTGATCATGAACCGAAGAAAACAAAACCTCCTATCTAGTTTAGCACTACTACCATGCACTAGCATCTAATTCATAGCAATTTATTTCAAAAAAATTTAAACCCAAGTTAACATACTCATTATCTGAATACACTATTAGTAAAAGTGCAAAAAAAAATATACCAGTTTCAAAATTTAAGTGTCCAAAGTGAACATTCTATAGCTAATTTTTTGCATATCAATAATAGAGAAAAACTATTGTATTTAAAACTAAATGACTTGCTTACCTCAGGAAGAGCCACCGGAATGCTCACGGAAGATGCCTCACGGAAGATGCCGACCGACTGCTAAACCCAAAAAAGAAAAGAACAAACAATGGAGTTGTTTATCAAAAAAGAAAACAAGAACTAGAATCCACAAAACCAAACGAAAAAAGAAAAGAAATAAAGATAATTAATATATATATATATAATAAAACCAAAACAAACCTGTGCAAAATTTCCCGTCGGAGAAGAGAAGAACTTGTGAAGAGAAGAGAAGTTTTCCTTCGGAGAGGAGAAGAGACGCGGAGAAGAAATGGGCTGTGCAAATGCCTATTATTGTTGAGCATTAGCGGCGGGACCCGCCGCTATTAGTGTCTCCCGCCGCCATTAATATTATTAGTGGCGGGGCCCGCCTCTAATAAAAGGTGATTACCCGCCGCTGATACTATTAGCGGCGGATAGTCCGCCTCTAATATAGGTGATTATCCGCCGCTAATAAATTTTCAAAAAATGTTCCCGGGCATTGATTTTGGAATATTAGCGGCGGAGTGTCCGCCGCTACTATTGGTGCAGTTCGCCGCTAATAAATTTTTTAATATTTTTTTAAATACTCCCTTATTATTAGCGGCGGACCCCCAACTTCGCCGCTAATATACTGAACATTACAGGCGGACTTAGTCCACCGCTAATAGGCTTTATTCTTGTAGTGATGTTCTCGGTATAGGTTGTACCGAGGACAATGTCATCGGTATAGAGTGAAAAATGTCCTCGGCACAACCAACCCCAATTTGTCATCTTAATGGTATATACCGAGGACATAGACTAAACCAGAATTTTTTTTTATATTTATAATATTTATTCCCTTATTTATTTATTTAATTATTTAATTTGAATTAAATATAAAACAATAGAATACAATTTAAACACTTATATTAAACATATAAATAAAAACATAAGAGTATGTTTGCTGAATCAAAATAAAGAGTTGTCTTAAACATGATAATGTAATAGTCCATTGTAATAAAATTCATACATAAGTCCTACTGAGTCGGTGCTCCAACATCGGGTGGTGGTGGGGCACATTGAGATCCCAGGGTGATACAATGAGTCCGGACATGCTCCTCTAACTGTCGAAGACGCTCTCTCATCTCAGACATCTCTAGTTTGTGAAGGACGAAAATCAAATGGAGTTCGGTCCCTTATGTTAAGGATACGTCCATATCCTTTCTGGTGGCCCCTTCGTTTTCCGAAGACAGTTTGTACCAAAGATATGTCTTCATCTTCAGGCGCACTCGAAACTGGTGTGGAACTCTCAGTATCAGTTGTCCGTGTCTGCTGTGTGTCGCGATATGCACGCAATTCCTCCTATGATACAATGTATAATGTAATTATGTTTTGTAAACAAACAATTAAAATTTTGAAAAATGTTTAAAAAAACTTAACGTACCCAAGTATTTTTGGCTGTCTCTGTCACCCACCCTGTGCCTGATTTATGGTGAGTATCCATCCAGCTATCCGGGATGGGCTCAAGTTGCCCAGTCTCTAAATTGTGCTGTCACGTACATATATTTTTATAAAATTAATAATTAAACGTAAATAAGAAAAACAAACTAAAAAATAATTAATTAACTAACTTTTTTATAGCGCAGGGCTGAGATTGACTGAGAACCTCCATAGCTAAGCTCTTTCAGTTTCTTCCTATTTTCCTTGTTGACCACAGAACGTTTCTGCAAAAATTTATCGTTAGTAATATATTTAATTAAGATAGTTAAGTTTAGCAAGAAATTAATACTGTAATTTCTGGGCGTCGGAAAAATTCAATGGCTTTTTGCCACTGCGTATCCGTGCAACCACCATAACGATTTTGTGGCCCATTAATCGTTAAATGCTCTTTAATATCGTACTTCCAGTCATAATACTTTTTAGCACACGAAGTATCAATGCCTCTCAAGATCCTAGGCATATGCCCTTCTCCATATCTAGTACGCCCAATATCAAACAAATCATCCTAATTTACAAACATTTATTAGTAAATATGATATATAACATAAAATGAGAATTAACATAAAAATACATAAACTACTTACTTCCAAATGTGCAAGTATTCTTTGTTTCGATGCATTTGGTACTTTTCACCATTGAGGACAGTCCGGATCTGTGTACTGTCGAACAAGTAATCCGAGCTCTCTTGAGAAATTTAAGCTGTAATCTCCGATCTCTTTATATGTTCTCCCCCGCACATCCCACTCGAGAGGGAGAGGACGCCCCAACTGTTTCTTTTTTTCCCGCGTGTTCAATCCTTTATGGCGTCCACGTTTGTTTGGAGGCGCTACTGTATGAAAATTCAATATTTTAAAATTAATATGGATTAATTGTTAAAATTTAAGGAGTATATCAATGTGTAAAGTATTATCTCGTTCACAATCAGCTGGGATATCTGACGGTCCACGTGGAGGATCACATCCTCCACCATCACCCCCGTGAGATCGAGCAATAACATCAGCCATATCTGTCAAATTAATCGATATTAAAATTACATTTATCGGTTAAAAATGACTATATAAAATTAATTATTGTTAAAAATAATTACTTCAACATATTATAAAATTACCACTTAATTATCACTATAATAATCTTCACTATCATCATCGGTTTCTATGTGTTCATCTTCCTCTTCATCATCTTCATATTCAACTTCCTCCTCCTCCTCCTCCTCCTCCTCCACTTCCTCTTCCTCCTCCTCCTCTTCTTCTTCCATTTCCTCCTCCCTCTCCTCCTCAATTGCAACATTATCTATCTCAACAAATTGTAATGGAGCCCCCGTATGTTCAAAGCTGATTTGTGGCAACGGTCCAAGATCAACGAATAATTGGAAATTAGAGGAACTAGTGTCGTGCATAATATCTACTTCTACATCCTCCGCTTGTTCTTCAACTAGTGGGATGTCCCACACATTTCTGTGATGCACTTCTTGGACGACTTTCCAATGAGATTTATTTTTAAGGTCTTCAATGTAGAAAACTTGGTTAGCTTGAGTTGCTAAGATAAATTTATCATCTTTGAAGGCCTCCGAATTGGTTTTGATACTCGTTATGTTTTGCTCAAACTTTAATCCTGAAGACCGATTAGTGTCAAACCATTTGCACTTAAATAATACAACAGAACAACCAGAAAGATATGACATCACTAAAACTTCTTCCAACTGGCCGTAATAAGTACTATTTTCGACACCCGCTACAGAGACTCCACTATTTTGAGTTTTGCGATTCTTGTCCCTGTCATAACACAAAAATCTTACTCCATTTACAACGCACCCAGGGTACGACGCAACACGAGTTGAAGAACCGTTTGCTAAAGAGATTAATTCTTCATGTACTTCCAAGGATCCTGTTTATCGAAGATGATAAATCTTATTATAAAACCAATTAGGAAATTCCTCTCTATGTAATTGGTATAGGTTTTCAACACCTCTAGTCTGTAGAATTTCCCTATGCTCTTTGCAACAAACAAAAACAACCAATTTAAGAGCTACTAATAAGTGTTATAATAAACATGCAATGAAATGATGAACTACTTTAATTACTTACCGAAGATATGGCAATATCTCATTGCAGTTGTTTAGAATATACCAATCCGCTATTTTCTTCACTTCATCTTCCAAAATTGTCAAGGATTTCTTACCAATTGGACGACCCTGAGATCGAAAGACCGACATCTTTTTAAGTGATGGACCAACATCTACATTTCGGTCTGGACGATTGAACTTTGTCTCAACACCTTTCAAGTACATGGAGCAAAATGTTAATGCCTCATCAACCACATATCCTTCTGCTATTGACCCCTATGGACGTGCTTTATTACGGACATAATTCTTCAATTTTTTCATATACCTTTCAAAAGGATACATCCACCTCATGTGAACCGGTCCTCCAAGTATTGCTTCTTCCGGTAAATGTATTAGTAGATGGACCATGATATCAAATAAAGCAGGTGGGAAAATATTTTCTAACTTGCAAACAATCTCAACAATTGAAGTTTTGACTTTTTCTAAATCTGAGACTTTTAGAGTTCTCACACAAATGAGCTTGAAGAAAGTGCATAACTCAATAATAGTTGTACTCATCGATTTCTCTAGGAATGCATGCACACCAACTGTCAAAAGGCATTGCATAATGATGTGACAATCATGCGATTTCAAACCAGTGATCTTATTGTCATTATCAATCACATTTTTCCTTAGGTTAGATCCAAAACCATCTGGAAACTTCACTGATTTAGGAAATCGACAAAACTTTTGGCGATCTTCAACAGTGAAAGTGAATTTGGCCGCAGGCTTTTGTATCCGACCATTCAACTTCCTCAGCTGTAACTTTGGTCTCATCTTCATCTTCTCCAAGTCTACTCTGGCACTAACTGTGTCTTTGGTATTATTCTCCAGCCCAACTATTGTGCCTACTAAACTGTCGCACACATTTTTCTCAACATGCATAACATCTAGATTGTGTCGCAACATTATGTTGGCCCAATATGGGAGCTCAAAAAATATACTTTTTTTCCGCCAACCTACTTGCTCTTTTGTACGCTTTCTTTTTTGGCCGCCATAACTGACATGCTTACCAGGAAGAGAATCGGGTATGAAACTCATTTGTGTGAACATTTCTTGCATGGTTAATGGCTTTGGTGGTAATATTTTTTCAACGACACCATATGTCTTCTTGTCCCTTCTAATGGCATGTTTGATTGGTAAAAAATGTCTATGACCATAAAAAATAACCTTCTTTTGTAAACGAATAGATGGTGTTGCCACATTGCAAGTAGAGCAAGCATGATAACCTTGGCCAGTCCATCCAGAAAGGCTACTCCTTGCTGGGTAATTGTTTATAGTCCACATCATAGCTGCCCGAAGAGTGAAGAAACTACCATCGACTGCATCTCGAATCTGTACACCGGTCACCCATAATTCTTTTAACTCATCAATCAATGGTCTTAAGAAAACATCAAAATCTTTTCCTTGCGAATGAGGTCCCGGAATTAATAAGCTCAACATGAAATTAGTTTCTCTCATGCACAACCATGGTGGCAAGTTATATGTCGTCAACACAACCGGCCACATACTATAAGAAAGACTCATATTACCAAAGGGATTGAATCCATCTGCAGCCAATCCAAGCCGCACATTCCTGGGTTCCATTGCAAATGTTGGATTATTTCGGTCAAAGTCCTTCCAAGCTTTCCCATCAGCAGGATGATGCAATACACCATCTTCTTTTATACGTTGCTCGTGATGCCATCTCATATGTTGAGCAATGTGCCTCGATGCATATTTTCGCATTATCACTTTATGAGGCACTTTCTTTCCCTTGGTGTTCTTGTCCACCCATCGATCCTCCCCACAAACAGGACATTTGCTTTTTCCAGCATGTTCTTTCCAAAATAGTGCGCAATCATGCTTGCAGACATGGATTGACTCGTAGCCCAATCCAAGTTTCCGCAACAACCTTTTCGCTGCATAATGCGATTTTGGAAGCTTATTTGGGGCTGGAAATGCGTCATGTAACAACTCCAGCTTTCCATCAAATATTTTGTTGGGAATTTTGCCCAACACTTTGAAATGCATTAACTTCACTAGGAAATTCAATGATGTGTAATTTTGACACCCGGGGAATAATGGAGCCTCGATCTCAACAAACAAATCGTTATAATGTTGCCCACCCTTGTAGTCTGTTGTAGGTATCTCTTGATCGCGCTCATTCTCTTCATATTCGTCATTGTCATTTTGCATAAGATCATTGAGAACATCCATCATTTCATCTTCATCATTTTGATCTATCACTTTCCTCATTGGTATTATTTCATCCTCTCCATGCCAATGCCAATTGGTATATTTCCGTAGAAAACCATTTACAAAGAGATGATTTTCTAATACATCAATCGTCTGAAATTCAACGTTGACACACCTCCTACACGGACATTTCACCAATCCCCTTGAGTCAACGCACTGCCGAGCTCTCTGGAGAAAATCCATCACACCAGCCTCATACTTATTGGATAATCGATCTGTCAAATTAATCCAGCTCTTGTCGATCGACATTGTATGAATGTAGCACTGCACAGAACACTAATAATCAAACTTACAATCAATTTGTGTGTGTGTCCTAATTCAGAGAGAGGCAAATGTAAGAGTCTTCAATGACTCACCCTCTCTGAACGGGTCTAAGACTTCTTATGATGAACACTAAAAAAATATAATATTATCACTAGGTGATAATAACACTATCATATCTTTGGTAATAATTTCTTATTACCAAAGAAAAAAGCAAATAAAATTAAATATGTTTTTTTAATGTCTTATGCTCTTTAAAGTTAATTATGTTGTTTTATGATATCTAACTATAATATATTTCAGTGTAAATATTATTAAAATTATTTAAATTTGACATATTTTTTTAATTTTAATTTTAATAATGATTAAAATTATGTTTAAAATTGGTTTTCTAATAATATATTTGTTAATTTTATTTAATCAGAACTAACAAATATTATTTTTTTACATATTAATTTAGTATTTATTAAATTACATATTTTACTTATGCTTTATTGAATAGGTTTATTAATTTAAACAAAATTTCTAAGATTTGTTTAAAATTTATTTAATTACTTTAGGATTTAATTATTACTTAAATTATTTAATTAATGTTTATTTTTATTAAAATTTAGTTGCATAATGTTAATGTTAATTTTTTTTAATGTTAATTTTAAAATATATTATTTTACTTATCAATTCACTATTTATTAAATTAGAAATTTTATTGAGTACTTCTACTAATATTCACAATATCTCTAAATTTTACAATTCTATAAAAAATTCGGCAGCATAACGACTATATTTTCATCTATCCCAAAATTTAAAATCCTGCAAATAACACATAAAAAATATCCAGACCCAGATCATGCAGAGAGCAATACAAATTCATTTTAAACGACTATATAATTTATAATTATTAGTCTAAATTTTATTAATTATTCAATTTTCTAAGCAAAATATCAAAATTCTACTAGAAATTAACAACAACAAATCATCAATATTTATAAAATCTGATTTTTTACTACTAACATAACCAAAAAAATTAAAATTGACAACAACAACATACTAACATTAGCACCAAAATTTTCAAATTAACACTCAAATATTTAATATGTTTACTAATATGTTTAATACACATAAATTTCACCAAAACAATATAGAATCTATTTTAATAAAAAAAATACTAATTAATCATATAACAATTTTCTAATTCCTAATATCATTTTTACTATTAAATATTTTTAAAACCTAAAAATAAATACATTCTATATAATATAATAATTTCAGATTTTTATTAAAATTAATATTATTTTATTTATATAAAAAAACATAAAATATTAAAAAATTGAAAAAAAAAATTAAAAAAAAAACAGAAAAATTAAAAACAACTTACCAACACCTTCAATATCTTGGAAACTATCTATGTAGTCCAACCAAAACCGCACCCAACCTTCAAACAAAAATTACAAAATATCATTACCATTTCATAAATATATATATAAAATGAATAAATAAACCTTACCTTTAACAAATAGAGAGAAACTCCTTCACCTTTTGCAATTTTGGGGCTTAAAACCGAGATTTTTGGGAAGAAAATGGAGCTTTTCGGCGGAGAGAGGCGGACGGCGCGGAGAAAGCAGAGGGAAACCAGAGAGGAAGGAGAAGGGGCTTTGCAGCTGTTGGGCATATTTATAAACCCTATACCGAGAACATGTTCTCGGAATAGGAACTAACCCTATTCAGAACCGCGAAAATGTCTCGCGCATATGAAATGTCTATACCGAGAACATGTTGTCGGTATAATGTTCTCGGTATAGAACCTTTTTTTTGTAGTGCAAGTTATTACCTGATGTTTGGCAAAATACCGTAATTTAATTATTAGCTGTATATATACAATGGAAAACTATAAGAGGATCACTAAGTTTAAGAAGTTAATATTATTGCACAACTTCTTATAAAATTTGCTGCCTGCGTTTCTCTCTTGAGCTGTGGTGTAGAAGTGACTATTGATTGGTGACACTACTACAAAAATATAATTTGGCAACACTTGTTCAACAACGCTTTAAATAGAAGTGTTGCTAAATTATTTAAATTTTGAATTAAAAACACTTATAAATTAAGTGTTGCAAAATCTCTCTATTATTTGATATTTTTTATTTTGATAAATTAATAAAATATCCATAAACAACACGTTTAGAGTAAGTGTTGCTATTTATAATTGAACATTAAAAATAATAACAGTTTTTATAAAAATGTTGCTAAATAATATAATTAGATGACCTTCAAAACCAAGAAGCCACTGACGGTGTATCAATGACTGATATATGATATATTATAATTCTTTTAAGTTGATAATTAATCTATTCACATTTATGGTGTGAAACTGATCATTTTTTTTAAATATCTAACATAAATATATTAATAATTTTCTGATCACAATTTTTCTTGATGAACGTCTAACTTAATAAGTCTGTTATATATTTAAGTTATATGTATATTAAAATTAAACATTTTTTAAATAGTTGAGAAAGTATAATTTTTAAATAGTTGAGAGATTCATAAATATCTAAATAACAAACATTACCTAATCCCTCAAATATAGTTGCAAATATGGAGAGAAAATATATGTTGGTATTTTTATTCCAACAAAAATTATATTATATATTTAATGTTTCTAGACTTAAATTTAAAATACAAATAGATATTTTTTAGAGAAATATAATTTTTTGTTACATTATTACCTTTAAAATAATCAAAACATGTTGTTGACCCTCGTTTTGGTCAACTGACACGGAGTCAAATGCTTGATGTGATGGAATGTGTTGAAATAGATCTAATGGAAAGAACAATAAATGACACAACAAATTATAGTGGTTTGGCCCCACGAATTGGTAATGACCTACGTCCACTTAAGCTATTATTGATATTAATTCTCAAAGGAGTGATCAAAGAACTAGGGTTCTCTGAGTTTCACAAGCCTTAAAAGGATGAATAATACAATCACAAGATAATAGCCCTAATTCTCTTGTAAAGCATAAACTTAAATCAGTCAAAAGTCCCTCTTCTTGAGCTATTTCTTCTCTATTTATAGGCTCAAGGAGAATTACATAAATTTGTTACAGATATTCTTTCTTAAATAATCTGATACTCAGGAATTATGGGAGATAATCTCAGATATGATTATAAATGTAAAAGGTCTTCTCAAAACATACGTAGTATACGACCAAGTTGGTCGTATATAAAACCCAGATGTTATGTCAGGGGAACCTCCCTGGTCGATATTCGAACAATACCTTTGCCAGGTGTCAGCCACGTGTTAAAAATGTCTGCCACGTTATCCACGCCTATTCTTTGGATAACATTTGCCCCCCAAGCTTATTTGTTGCGACCAGCAATAAGTAAACTTAGGAAAACAACCTTTCATATGCCCCACGAAATCTGTCAGAGCCTTCGTGCGTTTTTGAAAACCGTGATCTAATCATATCTAATCAAGCCTTTTCAGTTTTCGAGAAACCATCCTGACTGTTGTTACACTCCCCCATGCTTCGAAAAGGGGGAATAATGATTATTACTTTTTGTCACACTTCAGATTCTATAAGTAACCCTCTCATTCACTTTTTAAGCTTTTACTCGCCATTTCCTATCAAGAATTCTCAAGAACTCCAACCTAGAACTCAGAACTTCGAAGGCCTCCCATCACTTTGCTTAAAGGCTCTTCGTTTGCAAACCCAAAACCGTCTCATTTTAGAATCTCCAACCTTCATCCAGGTAATTTTCTTTGTCCTTTAAACTCTTTGAGATGCCATGCATATTGCTTTTGAGTTCTGAAACTTCTTGTGTTCTTGAGTAGAAATTTGTGGGGATTCTATATATGCTCTTAATGCTTGACAAGGTAGTGTATTTTTGCTCTATATAAGTTAAGAATTAGTTTGATAGTCAGGATCACAGGTTTAGGGCGTAAAATCGACGTAAAAATTCAATTTTTAGGCTAGTTGAAAAACTGAGTTTTTCCCGCCCTTTGGAGTTGAAAAAGCTTTTTGTCAGAAATTTTTTTACTTCCACTTTTTGATTCGTTGTTCAAACTGCTAGCATAAAACTTAGTGTTCTGGTTAGAATGCTGCTGGTCGATAGACGCGAGCAACGTTATTCCAACTTTTAACATAAGCTCCCAGGCTGTGCGTCTTATCTCCTCTGTCTGTTTGCAGTTCATATGCAAGACCCGTGGGGAGGAGAAAGACCCATCGACGACGATATCTTAGTTCAACTGCTTGAAGACGAAGAACAACCTTTGAATCTAATATCAGATATTCCTTTCTCTCCTTAACCTAAACATTCCCCCAGTTTCAACCCAAAATATGGCTCGCACCAAAACTAAAGCTCGAAAAAGAAAAACTCCAAACACTTCTCATCAGCCTACTGTTGATGCTCCCTCGACCAGTGGTTGAGACAAAAATATTCCTGACCCAAATGTGCAAAGGCATGCCAGCCCTCGACACGCTACTCAGCCGGATGTCGAGTGGCATGTTGTCGCTGAGAGTAGGGTGACGATCAGGATGATTGCTAACTACTTAAATAAATACAATCTGACAGGGGTGACCCTAGTCAAACCTAACCCAGACCAAAGGGCTAATCTTCCAGGAGGTGCTTACAGCGCCTGGTCGCGGTTTCATATTGAGGCAAGAGCCACTTTGCCTCTTCATGCATTCTTTCAGGGGGTGGCCAACTACTTCGGAGTTTCCCCCTTCCAAATGACCCCAAACGGATATAGAATGCTTGCTGGACTCTATATCCTGTATAGTTAGAAAAAATGGCCTGCGCCGTCGCCACATGAGGTCAACTACCTGTTCGACCTCAAATCTAACCCCAACCAAGAAGGCACGGGGTTCTTCCATCTTTGTCATTAGGAAACCGGGCGCACTTTCCTGACTGATACCACCCATATCTCCAATGTGGGGAGGTACTACCAGGAGTACTTCCTTACGCCAGACCTGGTCGCAGACAACTTGGCTTTCACACGAGGAGGTAACATTTTCACACCGCTGGCTTCTTCACTTAGTGTTTTTCCACCACCATGTCTTGAACTTTCAATGTGTTTCAGGCTCGTGGCTGCGACCAAACCCAACTCCAGGGATGGAGTCAAGGGTGGCGCTCTTAGCCAGCATGTCAGATGCTGAGAAGAGTGTCAAAAAATTAGTTACAGAGGCTAACCTTAGGCTGGCTGGCCTCTAGGACTCTCAACCAAGTGTGAGTGGGCCTTCGGCAGGGAGTGCTCACGCCGAAGCAAAACCCGAGCAGCAACCCCAAACGTCTCCTCCGCGGAGGAGAGCAACTGGGGTTACGATCAGGGAACCTGCTAGAACTCTTCGAGCAGAGAGGCCTTCGGCTTCCAAAGAAAAAGGAAATGTAAAACAAAAGGCCGTCGAGCCTGCCGAACTCTCTAACGACTTGTCGGACGACAACGGTATAGTAATCTCGCTTTTAAACAATTTGCCAATTCCATGTCATCTGTTCGACGGGGATGGTAATTTTAAATATGCTCCACACTTAGGGCCAGACTTCTTCGAATCAAAGAATGAATATAAGACTAGTAGAGTCTATAGTGTAGTGACCAGTAGTAATAGCTCGGGTATTGGACTTTGCAATCCTCTTTGTTCTTGCTTTTCAGGTATGGACTTTACCAACGTCTTTGATCTTTACAGCAACCCAGAGGCTGCTACTGCTCCTCCGAGTAAAAAGAAAACCAGCAAGAGACATGCTGGGGAGAGCTGTAAGGCGCCTGCGGCGAAGAAGGCTCAGGATGCAGGCCTTCCGGAGGAAGGGCCTTCTACTACCGCGACTCCATCCTCCCTCCGTGAGCAGCAGGCTCCATCTGCTGCGGCTGGGTCAACTCCTTCTCCTGCTGCCCCATCTGATCAAACCCAGTAGGAAGGTCCTGCCTCGACTGAGAACCTGATGGTTGGCCGCTCCTTTAGACTGATCAAGGAGAGACTGACCAAAATTGCCAAGCACGACCGTTGCCAAGCAGCAATGGTACCCACGGAGACGATGGGCGTCGACCCGATTCAGAACCGAACCCTGAATGAGTTCACCAGCGTAAGTTGTTTCCTTTTGTGAAATCGAGTTTTCGGCCTTTTATTGTTTGTTTAATATCTATCCTGAATGCAGGCCATGCTAACCCTCACTGCTGGCCGCATCCGCCTGGGTGCCATTGCCGAGGAGGCCAAGACCTCGGACCAACGGAATGAGGAGGAACTCAAAGCTGCCGAGGCTCGATACGCTGATCAGCTGGCGGTGGTGACTGCAGAAAAGGCCAAACTGGAAAAGGAATTGGAGGAAAAGCAAAAATCTTTGGAGAAAGCCCGCGAGTCGAGGGACCAATATAAGGAGTCCAACCACTCTAATTATAAGGTGGCTAAGCAGCTGGAGCTGGACTTGATCGCGAGCAGGCTTGAAACCAAGGATGTGGAGGCCCGAGCTAAGGCTTTGGAGGAGGCTAATGCTGCCAACTTAGAGAGGTACAAAAATTCCACTCTTAGGTGCTTCTATGATTTCTAGAAGCACAATCAGGGTGCTAATTTTGAATACCTTCCTGAGAACGCAAGGGAAGCTGAGCTGGCTCGTTGCGCGGCTCGACTGGCCGAAGAAGAGGGATCGGGAGTCCCTGCTTCCCCTGAAATCTCGCTGGCCGCCGGGATGGATGGTGGAAACAATGAAGCGGTCGACCAGGTCCCTCCTCAGGATCCTCTAGCTCCTCAAGCTCCATGATTTTTTTTCTTTTATACTTCTTCTTTTTTCTTTTTAACTACACGACCTACGGATCGTGATGTAAAGACTATAATTTTTCTTTGGTTTTGCTGCACGGGCAGCTTTTACTTTTACTTGAACAATTACATCCGAGCAGTACTGCTCGCAGTGTAAAAGGATTCCTTTGACATTATAATATTTCTGCTTTATTATAGCATCTGTTCGCATGATCGAACCTAGCATAGTACTTTGGCTTGATTTTTACTTGAACAATTACATCCGAGCAGTACTGTTCGCATGATCGAACCGTAGTATGCTTTCACTTATTTTGTTCACGTGTTTACATACCTCTTGGTATGCTTTGCTATCGATGTACCTTATATGCCCCCCAAGTGATCGAGGAGCTTTGGGTCCTTGGTCACTTGCCTTGACCACGACCTGTACGAACATTACTGCTCGGTATAAAATGTAAAACTTATAATACAACAAAACAACACACATAATGAACAAATACTTGTAAAAAATTACAAAGTTTGGCAAGAATGACTGGCTGCGCACAGTCCCTTATAATTCTCGTATTAAATGGACTAAACATGTCTTTACGAGTGATCTTTAAAAGATCTTACACTTATAAGCGATTAGCCATATAACATGACTAACCCTTTTTCAAAACTTGTAAAAAGTAAAAATTAATACAAGCCAGTCCTTTAAAAAGGGATGTTTATTGATAATACTTTCACAAGTGTTCTCCATTCCAATAACGTGGAACGAGATCTCCATTTAAGCGTGCAAGTTTATAGGTGCTTGGATGAAGGACTTCTTCAATCTGGTAAGGTCCTTCCCAGTTTGGTCCGAGTACTCCTGCGGCTTGGTCGCGGGTATTTAAGAAAACTCTTCGAAGTACTAGGTCTCCGACGTTGAACTTTCTTTCTTTTACTTTGGAGTTAAAATACCGAGCGACTTTTTGCTGGTACGCAGCTACTAGGATTTGGGCTTTTTCTCGTTTCTCCTCGATCAGGTCTAGGGACTCCATCAACAGCTGGCTATTCTGATCTTGATCGTATGTGATTCTACGATGCGAGGATGGATCTAACTCGACAGGCAACATAGCTTCATACCCATATGCTAAGGAAAATGGGGTATGACCTGTTGCTGTTCGGTGAGAAGTTCTATACGACCAGAGTACTTCAGGCAGCTGTTCTGGCCATGCTCCTTTATCTTCCTCGAGCCTTTTCTTCAGGGTATCTTTCAATGTCTTATTTACTGCTTTGACTTGCCCATTTTCTTGTGGATGAGCAACTGAAGAAAAGCTCTTGGTGATTCCATGCCTTTTGCAGAAGTCTGTGAATAGGTCACTATCAAACTGGGTGCCATTGTTCGAGACAATCTTACTAGGCAATCCATATCGACAAACAATGTTTTTGATGACAAAGTTAAGCACTTTCTTTGTCGTTATGGTAGCGAGTGACTCAGCTTCAGCCCATTTGGTGAAGTAGTCGACCGCCACAACTGCGTATTTCACTCCACCTTTTCCTGTTGGCAAGGACCCGATTAAATCTATACCCCATACTGTGAAGGACCATGGACTTTGCATCTGTTTTAATTCATTAGGAGCTGCCCGTGGGATCTTGGAAAACCTCTGACACTTATCGTATTTGCGCACAAACTCCATCGAGTCTTCGTTCATGGTCGGCCAGAAATAACCCTGCCTTAGAATCTTTTTTGATAAGCTCTGCCCCCCAGCGTGATCTCCACAGAAGCCTTCATGTACCTCCTTCATCAGTTCTTTAGCCTTTTCTGGTGTAACACACCTGAGCAGTGGCATTGAGTATCCTCTTCGGTATAGAACCCCATCGACCAGGATATACCTAAAATCTTGTCTTTGAAGGGTCCTGGCTTTGTTTCTATCTGCTGGTAGTATACTGCTCGTGAGATACTCCAGGTATGGTGGCATCCATGTGTCTGCTAACCAGACCTCCCTATTGGTTTCCTCGGCTCGTATGCTTGGCTCACACAGTCATTCAACTGGCACTATATTCAAAGTGTCAGCATCCTTCGCACTCGCGAGTTTGGCTAAGGCATCTGCGTTTGAATTCTGATCTCGAGGTATTTGTTGAAGGGTATATTTCTCAAATTGTGCCAACAGATCTTTGGTTTTGTTCAGATAGGCCACCATTTTCAGACCTCGTGCTTGATACTCCCCTAAGACCTGATTCACTACCAGCTGTGAATCACTGTATATATCCAGCACTTTTATGCTTATGTCCTTGGCCAACCTTAACCCAGCGAGTAGGGCTTCATACTCGGCTTCGTTGTTTGAAGCGGCGAAATCGAACCTAATAGTGCAGTGAAATCGATGCCCTTCTAGCGTTATTAATATCACTCCTGTTCCTGCATGAGATTCGTTGGACGATCCGTCAGTGAAAAGCTTCCACGAAGGAGTTACGTCTTGAGGCTCAGGCACACTAGGATTTTTGCTCTGTTCGTTGTCTGGGAGTTCAGTAAATTCGGCAATGAAATCAGCCAAGACTTGTCCTTTTACTGCTGCTCGTGGTGAGTATGTGATATCGAACTACCCGAGTTCGACTGCCCATTTCAACAAATGACCAGCAGCCTCTGGCTTTTGTAGAACTTGTCGAAGGGGCTGATCAGTCAAGATTGTGATTGGATGGGCTTGGAAGTAAGGACGTAACTTCTGCGAGGCCAAAATTAGGCAACAGGCTAATCTTTCAATGGGAGGATACCTCAATTCGACCCCGATTAACCTCTGGCTCACATAATACACTGCCTTTTGTACGCCTTCTTCTTCTCTTACTAGCACCGCACTAGCAGCGTATTCGGTGATCGCCAGGTAAATGAACAAAGTTTCCCCATCTATAGGCTTTGATAAGACAGGAGGCTACGCCATGTGGGCTTTTAAGGCTTGGAAAGCCTGTTTGCAGTCTTTAGTCCACTCGAACTTCTTGTTGCCCCTCAGTAGATTAAAGAAAGGGACGCAATAATCCGTCGATTTTGAAATAAATCTACTGAGCGCGGCAATCCTTCCAGTCAAACTTTGCACATCTTTGATCTTCACTGGCGATTTCATATCGATCATGGCTTTGATCTTCTCGGGATTAGCTTCGATTCCCCTCGAATTGAAAATGAACCCCAAGAATTTCCCTGATCCTACTCCAATGGAACACTTGAGAGGATTTAGCTTCATTTGATATTTATTCAAAACATTGAAACACTCTTGTAAATCCTTCACATGTCCTTCTGCTTTTTTTGACTTTACCAACATGTCATCAACGTACACCTCCATGTTTATTCCGATTAACTCCTTAAACATGTGGTTAACTAGTCGCTGGTAAGTCGCACCAGCGTTTTTCAGTCCGAAGGGCATTACTTTGTAACAGTATAGCCCTGTATCGGTCCGAAAATTAGTGTGATCCTCTTCAGGGGGATGCATACTAATCTGAATGTATACTGAGTATGCATCCATGAAAGAGTGGATCTCATGTCCTGCAGTTGCATCGACCAGCTGGTCGATCCTTGGGAGTGGGAAGCAATCCTTAGGGCAGGCTTTATTAAGGTCTGTGAAATCCACACAGGTTCGCCTTTTGCCATTAGGCTTGGGAACCAGTACTGGATTAGAGACCCATGATGGATAAAACGCCACCCTGATGAACCCATTCTCCTTTAGTTTTTCAACTTCTTCTTTCAAGGCTTTCGATCTGTCTTTATCGAGCAGCCTTCTTTTCTGCTGCACGGGTGGAAAGCTTTTGTTGACATTCAGGACATGGCTGATGACTGCAGGATCTATCCCAGCCATGTCTTTATGTGACCAGGCAAAAAATTCCTGGTTCTTCCTCAAAAATTCCACCAGTGCGTGCTTGGTTGTTGCTTCCAAATTTTTTCCGACCTTTACAACTCTGGTTGGAAACTCTTCGTCAAGCTGGACCTCCTCAAGGTCCTCGATAGGTCCAACATCTTCCTCAAAATACCCAAAGCGAGGATCTAAGTCTCTATCCTCACTTTGGGCAACACCCTATTTGGTGACTTCATCACCTGATTGGGCTTGTATATCAATGGCCGTCTCCAACCTTTCTGGGGGAGCGCTCCTCGACATTCCCTTCTTGGCCTTAATAATTGAGGCATTATAGCACTCCCTTGCTTCCCTCTAGTTTCCCAACACGCGTCCTACCCATGCGTCTGTTGGGAATTTCATGGCAAGGTGCCATATTGAGGTGACGGCCCGAAGGTGAACTAGTATGGGTCTTCCTATTACAACATTGTAAGCCGAAGGACAATTGACCACTATGAAAGTAGTGAGTAATGTCCTGGTAGCAGGCGTTGTACCTGCTGTTACCGGAAGCCTGATTGACCCTGTTGGAGCGAGTCCCTCCCCAAAGAAACCGTAAATTGTTTGGTTGCAAGGCTCCAAGTCCTTGATGGACAACTTCATTCGTTCCAACGAAGATTTATACAGGATGTTAACTGAACTTCCTGTATCGACCAGCACTCTCTTCACCATCATGTTGGCAATTTGAACATCCACGACCAACGGATCAGAATGTGGGAAACGAACATGCTGGGCGTCGCAATCAGAGAAGGTTATTTCATCGTCCTCTGACTGAGCCTTCTTTGATGCCCGGTCCTCCACAGTCATCATCTCGATGTCTTGGTCATGGCGTAGGGGCCGAGCATACTGTTCCCTTGCCTTTCTGCTGTTTCCCGCAAGGTGTGGGCCTCCGCAGATGGTGAGTAACGTGCCAGCCACGGGGTCAGGCTGCAAAGGTGGCGAGCGTTGGCGTGCAGGCGCCTGCTCGTTGCCACCTGGAGCCTCTCGTTGGGAAGCCCCCGAGGCCCGCATGTATCTTCTCAAGTGTCCTTATCTAATAAGGAACTCGATTTCATCCTTCAGCTGGTAACATTCATTCGTATCGTGTCCGTAGTCATTGTGAAAACGACAGAACTTGGTGGTATCCCTTTTTGAAATATCTTTTCGAATGGCAGCGGGTCTTTTGTAAGGCACATTGGAACTTGTGGCCTGATACACCTCTGCTCGAGACTCGACAAGGGCAGTGTAGTTAGTGAACCATGGCTCATAATGGTTGCCCTTAGCGCGCTTGCTCTCAGAGGTAGAGGGTTCGCTATGGTGCCTCTTCCCCCATTCTTTCTGTTGCCATTCCCATTGCTTTTGCCATTGCCATTGCCGTTGGGCTTTGACCCATTGGCGGCTTTGGCGGGGTCTTCAGTTCCCTTATCTTTGTTTGGGGTCTTTCCCTCACTGGCAATGGCATCCTCGAGCTTGATGTATCGATCAGCTCGATCCAAAAATTCTTGGGTAGTTTTAACCCCATGCTTCCTGAGGCTACTCCAAAGAGGTGTACGACGCCTAACTCATGCAGTTAGGGCCATCATTTTGCCTTCGTCTCCCACTGTTTTGGCTCCAGCAGCTGCTCGCATAAAACGCTGGACGTAGTTTTTCAGTGGTTCTCCTTCTTGCTGGCATATCTCAACCAGCTGGTTTGCCTTAGTTGGGTGCACACGACCCGTATAGAATTGTCTGTAAAACTCCTTTACGAACATCTCCCAAGATACAATACTTGCAGGAGGGAATTTAAAAAACCATTCCTGTGCAGCATCATAAAGTGTTGCAGGGAAGATCCTGCACCGAGCGTCTTCGGACACCTTCTGAATGTCCATCTGTATCTCAAACTTGTTGACATGAGTTACTGGGTCACCATACCCGTCAAAGTTTGGAAGTGTGGGAATTTTAAACTTGCTGGGAGTTTCTGCCACAGCAATCCTTTGGACGAAAGGAGTGCCCTTCTCCTGTCGTACTCGATGTGAGACGTTCTTCCCCTGACTAGCTGTTGCACTGCTTGGTTCAGGGCATCTATCTGGGCGTGAACGGCTTCAGGAATTGCCGGGGCCTCTGGTGCCGGGGGAATGTACTCGTCATGCCGTTCTCGGTAGTCGTTGAGTACATCCCTTAAGTCGTCGTCTCTTCGCCGTTGCTCGCTTGCTCCGAGCCGGTTAAAGACGTTGTTTTGTTTGGGCTGCCCCCCAGCGTTACGTCTCGCTTGTTGGTATTCTCTAGGTGGTGGGCTTCTACCTCCACCTCTCTCTTCATTCCTCTGACCGGCATTCTCTTTGTTTGAGTCAGCCTCATTGTAGCTATGGCCATCTCTGAACCTCGATTGGCTATGGTGGGACTGACTATCCCCTCGGTTGCCTCCTCGGGCAGGAACTTCTTGAGCGTTAGGGGGAGGCCTGTGCTGGTCGGTAGATCCCCGTGCATTATCATGCCGTGGGGGGGCCCTGACCGCAGAGCTTATCTCTGAGTTCCTTCTGTTGCCAGAAGGACGCTGTCCCCTGCTCGGTGGGTGCGGCTCTTCACCCCCTTGGAGTCTAGGACTGCGGGGCTGCTGCCCGGCCCTATTCTGCCTTGGCTGTGGGGGATTGCCTCGACCAGCCTGGGATGGAGGTTTCATCTCAGGATCCCTTGGTGGGACATCATCCTGAGGCATTGGTGGCTGCTCTGGCCTTTGAGGGCTCGTTGGCTGGATCGGAGGGCTAGGATTGGGGCCCCTTTGAGGTGGCCCATTCGAGGGTTGATCAGGCTGCGAGGCAGGTGCAACCTGATTCCTAGCCAATTGCAGGGCTGCTTCGAGGGCTACCATGGCCTCCCTCTGATGACGGTCCATCTCCGCCTGTCTTTCACTCAGCTCTTGGCGTTGACGCTCTATTTCTTGCTGTTGTCGCGCCATAATCTCCGCAACACTTTCTTGACTGACCCTCAGATTGGCCAATTCATCTTGCAATACTCCGAGAGTATTTCTCAGCGTTTCGGAGTCCAGTTCCTCCTCATCAAACTCCAAGTGTGGCTCATCCTCAGCCACGTTCGGAGGAGGAGGTTGGGATGGTGCAGCGCCAGCCGCCTGCCCAGTCTTCTTGGTTGTCTTTGCCATTAGTACTTCAACAACCTCGTCTCAAGCTCTCAATGAAAGCACCAGAATGTTGACCCTCATTTTTGTCAACTGACACGGAGTCAAATGCTTGATGTGATGGAAGGTGTTGAAATAGATCTAATGGAAAGAACATTAAATGACACAACAAATTATAGTGGTTCGGCCCCACGAATTGGTAATGACTTACGTCCACTTAAGCTATTATTGATATTAATTCTCAAAGGAGTGATCAAAGAACTAGGGTTCTCTGAGTTTCACAAGCCTTAGAAGGATGAATAATACAATCGTAAGATAATAGCCCTAATTCTCTTGTAAAGCATAAACTTAAATCAGTCAAAGTCCCTTTTCTTGAGCTAATTTATTCTCTATTTATACGCTCAAGGAGAATTACATAAATTTGTTACAGATATTCTTTCCTAAATAATCGGATGCTCAGGAATTATGGGAGATAATCTCGGATATGATTATAAATGTACAAGGTCTTCTAAAAACATACGTAGTATACGACCAAGCTGGTCGTATTTAAAACCCAGATGTTATGTCAGGGGAACCTCCCTGGTCGATATTCGAACAATACCTTTGCCAGGTGTCAGCACGTGTTAAAAATGTCTGCCACGTTATCCATGCCTATTCTTTGGATAACACATGTATTAAGATCTTTGTAGCACTATATATATGTAAATAGATTTAGTTTAGTTAGAATTAGATTATTTTTTAATTACAATAATAAACTAATGTTACGATTTTTCCTCTAAATGAAGGTTATAGTTTTTTTTTTAAAAAAAAGTGTTGCCATTTAGCTATTCAAAAGATAAAAAAGGCACGTATTTATTGTTTCCATTATTATAGCCATATCTTCTTCTTCTTTATTATATACAATGAATGCTCTGTAACTGTTTTCTTCTCTGCTATAGAAGCTCTAACTTGCTAAACTCAGGTAAACTCTACAAACTAATCTATATTTTTCTAACATAAAAAATCTACATATATTTGAAAAAGCAATCAATTTCTTCATTTCATATTTTATTTATGTTTAAGGTTTAATTTTAGGTTTCTTGCTGATTGTTGAAATTGAATGGTTTCAAAAGTTACTATATCATCAATTTCAACAAAAATTACTCTACTTTTATTCTCTAAACTCTTGCGTGATAAAGATTTGGGTCATTAATAATCTTCAATTTATTCAAAAATCACATTTTGGCAGGTAATTTTATTCGATTTTACATGATTGTCAAATTAATAAATGTTTCAAAATATATATTTATAATCAAATCATATTCTAATTGTGTTTTACAATTTAATTTTCTTATTTAGCACGGAGGTTTTCATAAGAAGGATTGAATTGTGGTCGTGAACTTCTTGCATTTATAGTTCACAATATCTTCACTAAGGTATGCATGTATCGAAGCAAAAGAATAAATGTTAGTTTAGACTTAATTTTTATTTTATATATCAGTAATAGTTCAATTTAATTATCATGACATATACATTAAATTAATGCTTATCTGATATCTTACTCCTTCACCACAAGTCTCTCCTAGTAATATCAAGTTTTTTTTAGATCAATTAATTTAGATATGAAAACCATGGTAATATTTATATATGTTTTGGCTTTGATGCTTATCTTCCTAGAGGTGGCTACTACCTTTGATGTAGTCCCAGCCAAACTTGGTTAGTATAATATATATACATTTATTTATCACAAACACGCTTGTTTTAAATTCTGGGTACTTTGTGTGAATTTTGATCAATAATTAGCTCGTCAGGTAGTATCAAGTGTTTTCTTTGAAACTAATTAAATAATGATCCAATATACGTATACAGAAAAAGTTCTATATATAAATATATATATCAGTAGAAATATCTTAATATATATATACCTGTGTGTGTGGGGTATTCAAATAATCTTTGCTAGAACATAAATAACACGTACTTTATAAGAGTGCATCAAACTTTATGAACTATTGAAAACAAATTGTAGCAGTAATAATAGTTTAATATCTAAATTAAACTAATGAAAACAGATTATGTTATGATATGAAAGGATTATAAATTAATTTAGATCAATTATACTAGTTGAAAGCCATATCATTAAAATCATTTGTTGAATTATTTTAATAGTTTAAATAACTATATCGTGGGTTACATATGTTTGAGTTATAGATTTTAATTATTTTATATTAGAATTGAATATGTCATTGATGTTGTACATTGTTTTTTTTTTAGTAGAAATTTTTAAAGAATATGGATAGAAGTTGGATGTCAATTCGAGATAGAACTGCTGAAGACTATGTAAATGGAATTGAAACTTTTTTAAATTTTGCAATCGAAAATGCTCCTCCGGATAGTGACGTCTTAATCTCATGTCCATGCAAGAAGTGTGTTAACTTTAAGAAAATGTCTCTTGCTGATGTAAGAGGACATTTATTTTTTAATGGGATAAATCCAAACTATAAAGAATGGAGTTGGCATGGGGAATACGTACCTAGTCAGACTCCACATTCTCGTAAGAATGTTCGATATTCAAATGAGAATGACATTGATGATTACCCTTTAGAAATGGTGGAAGATGCATTTGATAATGATTTTCTAGATTGTCCTGATGAATTTGCCAAAATTTTAGAGGATGCAGAGAAACCAATCTATCCTGGTTCAAAATTCTCAAAACTTTCTACGTTAGTAAAGTTGTATAATATGAAGGCACGACATGGATGGAGTGATGTTGGTTTTTTTGATTTGATTGCTTTTTTCAAAGAAGTCATGCCGGAAGAAAATGAAATTCCAATATATTTGTACGAGGCAAAGAAAACCTTATCAACATTGGGAATGGAGTATGAACAAATACATGCATGTTCAAATGACTGTATTTTATATCGTAAGGAATTTGCTGAAGCAAATAATTGTCTGGTGTGTAAGCGTTCAAGATGGAAATTGAAAAACAATTCTAAAGAGGTGCGAAGTGGTATTCCAGCAAAGGTGTTATGGTATATTCCACCTATCCCGCGATTTAAGCGTTTGTTTAGAAACTATAATCACGATAAAAATTTGATTTGGCATGAGGAAGGCAGGATAAAAGATGGTAATCTACGACATGTGGCTGATTCACCGGCTTGGAGAAATGTTGATGATAAATGGGAGAAAATAAAAAAGGATCCTAGAAACCTTCGGCTAGGCCTTTCTACCGATGGTATAAACCCACATAGTTCTCTTAGTAGTTCATATAGTTGTTGGCCAATCGTTCTCGTTGTTTATAATCTTCCTCCATTATTGGTTATGAAAAGAAGATATACAATGCTCACTCTATTGATATCAGGACCTACACAACCTGGAAATGATATAGACATATTCTTGGCTCCATTAATTGATGATTTAAAAATATTGTGGAATGGAGTAGAAGGTTGTTATGATAGGTAAAAGGACGAGTATTTTACATTAAGAGTGGTCCTATTATTTACTATCAATGACTATCCGGCTCTATGTAATTTGGCTGGATGCACTGGCAAAGGCTATAAAGGGTGTGTAGTATGCGGTGACCATACCTATTCGAGATGGTTGTAGAAATCTAAGAAAGCATGTTATATGGGGCACAGGCGATATCTCAAACTTAATCATCCTTATCGCAAATACAAAAACTCTTTTGATGGTCGAGAAGTGTTTGACTTGCCTCCTGAACCATTGAGTGGAGAGCTCATATTTGAAAAAGTTCAAGACATCAATATTCAATTTGGAAAACCAGATAGAGAAAAAAAGGAAATCACTAAAGTTGGCAAGGGTAGAGGACAACAGAATGACAAAGAGAAAGGAAAACGCAAGCACAAAACAAAAGAGAAAAACACGGAGAAAGGCAAAGTGATAAACGATGACTTGAATTCATCATCTTGGAAAAAAAAAGTCCATCTTTTTTTACTTAGAGTATTTGAAGACTTTACTTGTCCGACATAATCTTGATGTAATGCATATTGAGAAGAATGTTTGTGATAGTATAGTTGGGACACTTCTCAATATTCCAGGAAAAACAAAAGATACTCTCGCTGGTCGTTTAGACTTAAAAGAAATGGGAGTGAAATCAGAATTACACCCTAAAGTTGGTGATAATAAGCGTACTTATTTACCACCTGCATGTTTTACATTAGTAAGGACGAGAAACGTCACTTTTGTGAAACATTGGCCAATATCAAAGTTCCAGATGGGTATTCTTCTAACATACGTAATTTAGTTTCAATGAAAGACTTGAGATTGATTGGATTGAAATCCCATGATTTCCATGCTTTAATGCAACAATTATTACCAATTTCCATAAGATCAGTTTCGCAAAAGCATGTAAGATATGCAGTAACAAGGATGTGTTTTTTCTTTAATGCTATTTGTACTAAAATTGTGGATCCATCAAAGTTGGACAAATTGCAAGATGAAATAGGGAAAACGTTATGCATGTTTGAGAGATATTTTCCTCCAACATTTTTTAATATCATGATCCATTTAACAGTGCACCTTGTGCAAGAAGTGAAACTTTGTGGACCAGTTTACTTGCGTTGGATGTATCCTTTTGTAAGATATATGAAGATATTGAAGGGATACGTTAGAAATCGTTATCGTCCAAAGGCAAGCATTGTGGAGAGCTATATAGCTGAAGAATCTGTTGAGTTTTGCTCAGAATATATTGCAAATGCAGAAACCATTGGAATTCCAAAACCTTGCCAAAATCCAAAAGATGAAAGTAAAGGTATATCTAGCGGTCGTCTTGAGAATGCTAATGAAAAAGACTTAGAACTAGCACATCGAAATGTACTAGAAAATACAACTGGGGTACAACCATATATCAAGTGAGTTATCTAATATTTTACTAATATTTTTTATTAATATTTTTATGTACTTAATTATATATGCTCATTTTTTCATGTCTTTCAATGAAGTGAGCATTTAGCATGGTTGACTCAACAATATCCTTCAAGAAGAGAAAAATGGATTCGCGATGAACACCACAAAACATTCAAGAGTTGGTTTCAAGAAAAATTTCATCTAGACATAAAAGATCCTTCAAAAAATGTGTCAATGAACTAAAGCGCTTGATGATAAGAGAGTGATCACTGGCCAGCGCTTCAATACTAAAGCGCTTGATGATAAGAGAGTAACCCAAAATAGTGGTGTAAGTATCATAGCTAGTATTTCACAATTTTCTAGTGCCAAGGATAAAAATCCGGTCTATTCAGACATGACATTTTATGGCATTATTGATGAAATATGGGAGCTTAATTATCATTCATTTAAAATTCTTGTGTTTAAATGTAATTGGGTTGAAAGTAACAATGGAGTTAAAGTTGATGAATTAAGCTTCACACTAGTTGATCTAAAGAGATTGGGCTATAAGAGTGAACCATTTATTTTGGGAACTCAAGCGAAACAAGTATTTTATGTTGAAGATCCGCTTGATTCTAGATGGTCTATAGTTTAATCGACCCAACTGAGAAACTTTAGTCAAGAAGATCAAAGTGACAATCATGTACTAGAAGAACTTAATAATTTTACAAATGAACTAGCAGACATCGTAAATTTTGATGATGCGGAAGTATCAGCAGGTTCATATGCATGACAAGATGTTGAAGGAGTGTGGGTTGACCAAATAGTATGAGGTTTCACATCTTAACATATATACACTTCAATATTTCTTTAGTGTTTTATTGATTTTTTAATATTTCTTGAAAATTAACAAATAATTAATTTTTTCAATTTCAGGTTAAATGTCTAATCACGAAGAGGATCCCAAGCAAGCGTACAATAATGATCCTAAATAAAAAAAATAAAGAGAAAACGAGGGAGCACCCAAGGAAAATATACATTGAAAATGAAATCTAAAGGGGTTCAAGAAAAGGTGAAATACAATAGAAGATCACAACCTATAGGCAAAGAAGCAACACGATACTCTAATTATTTAGGAGCTTTAGCACGCAACGGATGGATTCCTATTAATCTTCCAGATTGGCATCATGCAGATGAAGTTAAGCTGGACATGATATGGAAAGAAATTAAAGTACGTAATATTTATTTTTATTTTTTAAAATTACTTTTGTTTCTTTTTGACTATATTAAAATAATACCTATTTCACAATTCTTTTTTAAGACTGCATTTGACTTGGATGATCATGTGCGACCACAAACACTATCAATTGTTGGTAGGGATTGGCGTGGGTTTAAGTCTAGATTAACAAGAAACTACATATTGAAGTACATGGAGGATCCCATTTATAGGGCAAGGAATCCTCACACATTGTTGTACCCACCCACCATATATCTCGGCATTACCCAACCGGTGTGGCATAGTTTTGTGGCGAGTCGAACTACACCAGAATTTCAGGTGAGAATATTCATGTAATAAAACATATTATGCTAGATATACATATTATTTTTTTTCAAATTTGAAAAAAGAACAATTAACATATTTACTAATCAACTATTTTCAGGAACTGAGAAAGTTACAACAAGCTAGGCGTGCTGCAAATGATAACCTTCATCGACTTGGGTGTAAAGGTTATCCTAGTTTAGAATATGAGATGGTGAGTTTACAATGAACTGTATTAAAATAATATTTGTCTTAAAATAATGGTTAGTACTAATATATATTAATGTGTAATTAGCAACAACAACTTGACACGGAGGAGGAAATTGAAAGAGCTATATTATGGAAAGAAACTTACAAGGATAAAAAAGGAGAGTATACAAAAGATTTTGATAAAGAAGTAGCTAAAACAATAGTGTTGACGCCGCTTTTCGTCAAACAGTGAAAGAAGAGCACATAAACAATAATTGATAATGGCCAATTGAAATAAAACAATATAAACACACGATTTTTATGTGGTTCAGCAGTTAAATCTGCCTAGTCCACGAGTCTTTGTTATTAAACTCAAGATTATCTCTGGGAATTCTTCAAGAATGAATTCTCAAGATTTTTCTCTCAAAGATCAGAATTTCGGTCCTCTACAATGGTGCATGGCCTCTCTATTTATAGAGAAGGCTGCAGAATACTATCCCACATATTTTGGGTAGTTACTCTTTTTGTATAAATAAAATAAATGGCTTTAAATGCCTATAATCAGATATAAAAGGAAACGTCCCCTAAAGACCAGGAGACGTATAACTGACCAAATAATATCCCACGATTCTAGGGGATTTACAATAATAAATGAGGATTACATCTCGTATTTATAACACTTGTAGATATCCAAGGTGGTTATCACGTATCTCTAAGGCTTTAGCTTCCCAGGTTTCTCGTCATCTATCGAGCTAGAAACATCTCCCGAGGCCACATGGCTTTCGAGATCGTATGTGCGTCGAGCTCGGGACCCCCTGATCCGAGATCGTCCCTGAAGATGAGAGTGTTCCCGGAGCTATCTTTTGAGATCATGAATACTTCGAGGTTACCATACTCGAGGTCGTCTATGTCCTGCAGGCTCGACATTCAATCCTGGAGCATGTTTCCAACCTTATGAATCCACTTATTCACGAGTCCAACTTTCGAGGTCATATTTAACATAGCTCGAAATTTGGGTGTAACATCTTGCCCCCTCAAAAGTATTTGTTCGAATCCTAAGAGAAGGAAACTTTTGAACTACTTTCTTTGAGAACTGTACCGTCACACCTTTGAAAATGGACACGCGTCAGCTGGGTATTGCTTATTTTTGGTACTTGAGTACCTTGGGAACATGCCCACGATCATCCGTCTGCCACCTTTTCGGCGCCATCTTGTCATTGATTCCCATCCGTCCGATTTAGCAAGGATTTCATTCAACGCCCCGGATTAATCCCCCTTTTTCCACCTATATATATGAGACCCCATTCTTCATCTTCATTTTTACCTTCGTTTACCAAAAGCAAGAAAAGAAGAAAAACGAAACCAGAGACCTCCTCATCAAGTTTCTATTCTGTGCATGTTTTCTCGGCCAAAGAAGCAAAGAGACCCCGGTCTGTTCGAGTCCGTGAGTTCGTATTTGCAACCTCTTCTTCAATCGAAAATCTCTTTGCAATCGCCATTATTGTGTAAGTATGCAATATTTGTTTCCCATTTTGTCAGTTTTTATTCATACTGTTCTTGCTGTGTATGTGTATATGCTAGTTTACACTAGTTTACATCCTTAGCATAATATGATAGGAGGTTTTGATCCGATAGGCTCTTATGCTTTTTAGACTTCCATGCTGGATTTACATCACTGGCTTATACCCAGTTTTCATGTTTGAATGAGGTTCCAATTTTCTGGGTTTTGAAATTTTTAGGCAACGTTTCTTGTACACTAAGTTTTCGGGTAAAAAACATGGGCCTTGATAAATGCACGAAACCCAAGGTTGCCTTTCCTGGTTAACCGCCACTTTCTTTTCCCTTGATTTTCGGGATTTTCAAAAAATTATCCACGCTCCTTTCTTTTTTGTGGAACGCACGCCCTGACTCTTCAATAAGGGTCTTGATATTTAGCTTGTTTTGCTCCTAAAACCCCGAGCTCATAAGTTCGAGCTCGGAACTCTTGCATGCATGACCCTCACCATTTTTTCTTTCTCGCTAGATGTCACAGAATCTGGAAAGACGGTGGGGGTCGTTGCTGGCAATCCCTTACGAGCCAAAATCTCCGAGCCCAGAATCGCTATTCGCCCGGAATCAACGTCGGATAAGAGAATACGAGCTCGCGCGTGAGCAAGAGGACATTCAAGCTCACTACCGCCGTCAGATAGACGAGGTCATAGAGGGGAAGAGGAGAGTTCTTCGGGAGGCCCTCTACCCGGAATCCAATTCAGGACCTAGGCCGATTCCTCTCGACCCTGCGTTAAAGGTTACTGTCGCGTTCCCTCCGGGAGAGCTCAAATTTTCACTAATGGGGGAACCTTCTTCCTCGCAGCCGAGGAGAGAGATGTTCGAGGCCGAGCACTACTGGAGCTCGGTTACCAAAACTAGTCAGATAACTGACATCGTGGCTTTCCACAGCCTTAGCCTGTCAGGCTCCTTGAAGTGTCGACCTCCGGCCGACCATGAACGAAGCTGCTTCGCCCCTGGGGGCCGCGACGCCAGTGTGAAATACGTGGCCTGGAGCCAGGAACATATGAGGGCAGGAGCTCTGTTGCCCTTGAAGTATTTTTTCAAGGACTTCATGGATTTCGTTGGGTTGGCCCCGTTCCAACTCAACACCAACTCTTACAGGGTACTGTCCGCCCTGAGGTCCTTATACCACGAGATGGGGTGGAAAGGACCTTCGCCTCAAGAGATCTTGTATCTCTTTTGTCTGAAAAGTAACCCCCCCCCCCCCCCCCCCCGAGCTCGGGGAGGGGATGGCTTCTACTACCTCTCGAGCTATCCCAAGGAGAAGAAGGTCTTTGAAGATCTTCCTAATCATCCGCCCGATTTCAAAAGGGCCTTCTTCTGGACAGACAGTCTGTCCCCGTCTCGACACTATTCGTTCAGGCGGATTCGTAAGTATTCTTGTTATCTTTATTTCTGTGCTCGTGACTTTAGTTCTTAGATCCGTACTTAGTAGAAATATGTTGTCTTTCAGCCAATTTTCAGCGTCCCACTTCCGACGATACAATGAAGGAGCATAGAGAGACCCTGCTCCAACTCCCACATGGCAGGAGGTCTCTCTTATATCTTTTACACGAGGACAAGCTCCGGAAGTGCGGACTTTTGGGGGAGGGCCAGTCTACCTTTGACTGGTCCAATAAAAAATACGAACACTGGGAGCAGGTGCCACTGCCCACAGGCGCCCTTCCTCCGAGGAGAGAAACGAGGCCGCCACCTCCAGTTCGCCCGAGAAGTCCGCTGTCTGGGAATGAGGCTAATGATGAAGCCTCGAGCTCGGATCCGGATGAAGGTAAAGTCCTTCCTACCTCGAGAATGTGGTCCCCCACTTTACTAAAACACAGACCCAATAGGTTAGTCTCGTGCCCACATGATAGATACCACTTCTACATATGGAGTTGGGTAGATGACTGCGTCCATAGGTTTGATAGTGGGCTCGGGAAATACGACACCATCTACACCACAGACGAGATGTGGAACGGGATAGCCGTTCAGTATGGGACCAACGATTATAGGGACCTCTTGAGGTTATCGCCCACATATAGGGAAGGCACTCCCCCCGCCTCCTCCGAAGATGGGGGAATTTCATGGTCCCCAAGCTCGAGCTCGGGGGAGAGTTCCAGTTAGGTTTCCTCTATCATCACCTTATATGTCTGTGATACCGAACAAAAAAACTTGTATGCTTCTCTTTTATTAACTCGCTCTGTGTTGTGACATGTGCAGGCAAGACGGACTCCGACCTCGACAACATCATCGACGGCGCCGGCGCCAAGAGGAGCAAGCGCCCCAGAGCGAGGGCGCAGAGGACTGACCAGCTGGGCAAAGGCCCCAAGAGGTCCAAGAAAACACCTCCCCTTGCTCCGCCGGTTTCGAGCTCCATCGCTGCGGCGACTTCCCAGGCCGGTGCTTCCACAACGGTGCCGTCCTCACAGGTCGTCGCCTTGGCCGTGGCGCCTACCTCGCTGGTCAGTCCCTCTGCTATGGCTGAGTCCCAACCCCTCGTGGCGGTCCAGTCATCCTTAGGTCCGCCTTCTAGAAGGTCTTCTGCTTCTCGAGCACAGAAGCTATCAGTCTCCACCCACATGGATGCATATGTGGTTGACAATGCCGCTGGGTCCCATGGATCTACGCTGGTCTCGGATGTTATGTCCCGGATCGGCCAGAGCTATGGCAGTCTCGAAGCTCCCCAATGGCAGTGCTTAAATGACACCCGAGACTGCACTTTTCTCTACGAGAAGAGTATCGAGCATACTGCCGCGGTGAGTATCCTTCTATAGTCCTTCCTTTTCTGCTTATAATCACACTGACCTGGAGCTAATGGTGGTTTTTTCCTTTTTTCAGGCTCTTGCATTCACTGCCCAGCTCAACTATAAGCTGAACAATGAGGTCAACTCGAGCAAGTCTCATGCTCAGGAAGCGAAGGATCTCCAGCTCAAAGCATGCGATGATCTGAAGGCAGCGAATGCGAAGCTTGAGGAAGAAGCCAAGGAACGTGAAAACATGGCCTCTGAGCTCGGGAAGCTGAAAGCTGAGCTCGAGGAGCATAAGAAGGAGATCACCCAGCTTCAGGAGACCAACAAGAAGCTTGAAGAGGACAAGGCTGCCACCTTCGAGATCATGGAGGATGAAAAAACTCGCCTCCTTGCTGAATACAAAGAGAAGAAGGAACAAGCAGTTGACTCTGCTATGTACCAAATGTGGGCCTACAATGAAGATCTGGACACCAGCTTCTTAGGTCCTCACGAGGCGCCGCTTCTTGAAAGGTGGAATGCTCGGCTCGAGAAGGAAGAGGCTGAACAGCTCGAGAAGGAGAAGGCTGAGCAGCTCGAGAAGGAAAAGGCTGCTCGGGACGCCGTTTCGGAGGGAGCTCAGGAGGATAGTCATGCTATTCGTCCTGAGGAATTCGGTGCTGCAAATGCTGAGAAGGCCAAGGAGACTCCTCTTCCTTGACTCTGATCTCGGGGGAACCATTTATTGGGGCTGCGTCCCCTTATTTCTGTAATTATTTTAATTTATGCCCTCGGGGCTGATACAATTTCTTTAAATATTACTTATATATGCTTTACATTTCTTGGCTCGAAATATTTGGCACATTTTATATTGATGAATCAGTTATGTTTATGTAGTCATACAAACATATTGTGGATTTTGGTTCGAAGCTCAATGCATTCATGCACAGTTTGTTCAAATTATCCGCTTCCGACCTCGTTAATTTCCAAAGTCGGATATTACTTTAACCATGAACCCGAAAGTACTTATATGGTATGTAATGTGAATGATTTGGTTATATCTTTTTTGTTTAGTCACTTTTCCTCATCCTCAGTTTATGCTCCGAGGTTAAGAGTTCGAAACTATTTTCTTTAAGATATTCCAGCCTCGATCTCGACTTATCTCGAAGTAGGTTTAGGTTCCTACTTATCATCGATTAGTTTTTTGGCTGGTTTGTTCCAAACCTGTTTAGTTTGCACATCTGGTTAATTCCAAACGTTTTCTATTTTTTGATAATTCGGTTATGTCTGAACTATCTCAGCTCGCGTAATTGGTTATATTCAAGTACTTTATATATTTTTGATAATTCGGTTATATCCAAACTATCTAGGCTCGCATATTTGGTTACATCCAAATACTTTATATGTTTTTGATAATTCGGTTATATCCGAACTATCTAGGCTCGCGTATTTGGTTACATCCAAATACTTTATATGTTTTTGATAATTCGGTTATATCCAAACTCTCTAGGCTCGCGTATTTGGTTACATCAAAATACTTTATATGTTTTTTTTTTTGTATATGTTATTTTATTTTTTAAGCTGATGGTATTTGTACCAATGATGCCCCCTTAATATCCTATGAGTGTGACCATAGGTTATTAAATTAAGAGAGATTGCAAAAATGAAAAGAGATAACATATTTGAATGAAATGGAACTTTTATTTGATGACATTCAAAAACAAATAAGCTAATACAAATAGAAACTCATGGTTATAGGCAACACTTTTCCTACACTACTGATAGTAAGGTCTAAGGTGTTCGCCATTCCATGCTCGCGGTACTAGGCTCCCGTCCAATCTCGCAAGTTTGTACACACCAAGTCGGATGACTGACTCTATCTGGTATGGTCCTTCTCAGTTCGGCCCGAGCACTCCAGCTGCCGGATCTCGAGTAGCCAAGAATACGCGTCTTAACACCAGATCTCCCATTCCGAATTTTCGATCTCGAACCCTCTTGTTGAAATATCTGGTAGTTCGTTGCTGGTAGGCAGCATTTCTCAGCTGGGCCTCTTCTCTTTTTTCTTCAATCAAGTCTAAGGTTTCCTCGAGCTGAGTATGGTTTGAACTTTGGTCATAGATCTGAGTTCGGATCGTTGGGATTTCGACTTCTATGGGCAACATTTCCTCGCAGCCGTATGCTAGGGAGAACGGGGTATGTCCTGTTGAGGTTTGAGCCGTGGTCCTGTATCCCCAAAGGACTTGGGGCAATTCTTCGGGCCACCGTCCTTTTGCTTCCTCCAAGTTTTTCTTTAGTGAACTCTTGAGAGTTTTGTTCACAACTTCGACCTGGCCATTCGCTTGAGGGTGAGCCACTGATGAAAAGCTCTTTATTATACCGTTCTTTTCACAAAAATTGGTGAATAGGTCGCAATCGAACTGGGTTCCGTTGTCGGATACGATCTTCCTCGGCACTCCGTATCGACACACGATGCTTTTTACAACGAAATCAAGGATCTTCTTTGAGGTTATAGTGGCCAATGGTTCAGCCTCCGTCCATTTTGTGAAGTAATCCACGGCGACTACAGCATATTTCACTCCGCCTTTGCAAGTCGGGAGAGAGCCTATGAGGTCGATGCCCCATACCGCGAAGGGCCATGGGGATGTCAACATGGTCAGCTCGGATGGTGGGGCTCGAGGTATCGTGGCGAATCTCTGGCATTTGTCGCACTTCTTCACATACTCAAAAGAATCCTCTTTAATGGTTGGCCAGAAATATCCCTGGCGTATGATCTTCTTGGATAGGCTGTGCCCCCTAGTGTGATCTCCGCAGAACCCCTCATGAATTTCTTCAATGATTTTCTTAGCTTCGGGAGGGGTTACGCACCTGAGTAACGGCATGGAATATCCCCTTCGGTACAGCCTTCCATCCAATATTGTGTAACGGGGAAGTTGATACATCAACTTTCGAGCTTGGTTCCGATCTTTTGGAAGAACTCCATTTTTGAGATAATCAACTATCGGGGTCATCCAAGTCGGCTCTGTTTCGATCATACACACATCTTCCTCTTCTGGCTCGTTAATGCTAGGCGCTGGTAGGTGTTCTATGGGTACGACATTCAGCTCTTCATTTTCGGCGTACGTTGCAAGTCGAGCTAAGGCATCTGCATTTGAATTTTGCTCGCGGGGAACTTGTTCGATTGTATAGAATTTGAAACACTCTAACGCTAATTTTGCCTTCTCCAAATAAGCTGCCATTCTCGTGCCGCGAGCCTGGTATTCACCCAAGATTTGATTAACTACTAGCTGGGAGTCACTGTAGCAATGTATAGCTTTAGCTTTGAGCTCCTTAGCTATACGAAGTCCCGCGAGTAAAGCCTCGTATTTGGCCTCATTATTGGATGCTTTAAAGCCAAATCTTAGGGCAGAATGAAATCTGCTTCCTTCGGGGGTAACCAAAATGATCCCTGCCCCTGCTCCATTTTCATTTGACGAGCCGTCGACGTAAAGTTTCCACAGCTCGTGGGCCGTGGTTATTACCTCGTCGTCGGCTATACCCGTACATTCCACTATAAAGTCCGTCAATGCCTGTGCCTTAATGGTCGTTCTTGGGTGGTAGGTGATCTCGAATTGTCCGAGCTCAACAGCCCATTTAAGGAGTCTACCTGAAGCCTCTGGTTTAGATAGGACTTGTCTAAGTGGTTGATCAGTTAGCACATGGATGGGATGTGCCTGAAAGTAGGGGCGGAGCTTACGGGATGAATGAATCAGGCTGAGCGCGAGTTTCTCCATCAGTGGATATCTTGACTCTGCCCCCAGTAATCTTTTACTGATGTAGTAAATGGGTATTTGCACCCTTTCTTCTTCTCGGACGAGCACTGCACTTATCGCGTGTTCGGTAGTTGAAAGGTATAGGTACAGTATTTCCCTCGTTTCAGGTTTTGACAGGATGGGTGGTTCCGCAAGGTGCTTTTTGAGCTCCTGAAGGGCCAGCTCGCATTCCTCTGTCCATTCAAATTTCTTACCTCCTCTCAGTAAGTTGAAAAATGGAAGACCACGATCCATAGATTTTGAGATGAATCTGCTTAGGGCCGCCATCCTGCCAGTCAGACTTTGGACATCCTTGTGCCTTCGAGGCGAGGGCATGTCAATCAGGGCCTTGATCTTGTCGGGGTTAGCCTCAATTCCACGGGAGTTCACAATAAAGCCCAGAAATTTTCCTGAAGATACCCCAAAAGTGCACTTCTGAGGATTTAGCTTCATGTTATACTTTCTGAGCACGCCGAAGCACTCTTCGAGGTCATCAACATGGTTCTTGTTGAGTTGAGACTTTACAAGCATGTCATCAACATAAACCTCCATGTTGTTCCCAATTTGTTCCGAAAACATCATGTTTACGAGCCGCTGGTATGTGGCTCCAGCATTCTTGAGCCCGAATGGCATGACATTATAACAATATAGCCCTTTATCCGTGATGAAGCTCGTATGTTCTTGGTCGGGGGCGTGCATGGGAATCTGGTTATATCCATAATAGGCATCCATGAACGACATCAGGCCATGCCCCGCCGTGGCATCCACGAGCTGGTCAATCCTTGGTAACGGAAAACAGCCTTTTGGGCAAGCTTTGTTGAGATCTGAGTAGTCAATACAGGTTCTCCACGTCCCATTGGGCTTTGGGACCAACACCGGATTGGTTACCCAGTCAGGGTAAAAGGCGTCCCTAATGAAATGGTTTGCCTTTAACCTGTCTACTTCCTCCTTCAGTGCTTTCTTTCTGTTTTCGTCCAGCTGTCTTTGCTTTTGTTGCATTGGGGGAAAGCTTTTGTCTATGTTTAGAGCGTGGATTGCTACATTCGGGCTTATTCCCACCATGTCTGAGTGCGACCATGCGAAGACATCCTAGTTTTTCTTCAGAAAGCAAATTAATTGCTATTTGGCCTCATCTTGGAGGTGTTTCCCGACCTTCACCTTCTTCGAGGGATCAGCTTCCTCTTCGAGCTCCTCTAAGGGTTCGAGGTCAGCTTTCTCCTCAATCCTTGGATCAATCTCCTTGTCAATTTCTAGAACTGTTCCGTCTTTGTTTTGTATGATAACGAGTGCTTGAGCGTTCGTTTGTTTCTTTCCTCTCATGGAGATGCTATAACATTCCCTCCCGGCCAATTGGTCTCCTTTCAGCGTCCCGACTCCGCTAGGGGTTAGGAACTTAAGGGCCAGATGCCTTACTGATGAAACTGCCCCCAGCCCGACCAGGGCGGGTCTCCCGAGCAGTACATTGTAGGCAGATGGTAAGTCTACTACCACGAACTCCATTATCTTGGTCACCGAGACTGGATAGTCTCCCAAGGTTATGGGGAGCTCAATGGATCCCATACAAGCAGTTCCTTCTCCTGAAAAGTCGTACAAAGTAGTTGCACATGCTTTCAGGTCGCGAAGAGAGAGTCCCATCTTCTCGAGAGTTTCTTTATAGAGGATGTTGACTGAGCTCCCATTATCTATGAGAACTCGGCGGACCCTTTTATTGGCCAACTGAAGAGTAATAACCAGCGGATCATGATGAGGGAATTGAGCATGGGAGGCGTCTTCCTCGGTGAAGGTTATAGGTTGTGTTTCAATCCTCTGGCTTTTTGGTGCCCTAGGTTCGGGTACATAAGGAGACCTGTCCCCTTTCTTTCAACTCGTTAACATACCTCTTTTGGGCAGTCCTGCCCCCTCCTGCGAGGTGAGGCCCTCCCGAGATGGTTATTACATCCTCTCCATCAATCGGCGGGGGCCTGTCCTCTTCCCGAGCTCGGGAGTTATTGTTTTGTGTGGTCGGAGGCGCGGCTATTCTCTGGCTCGCGGCCGCCTGACTAATACTCTGGTTTTTGACATAATGCCGGAAGTAACCTCTCGAGATCAACCCTTCGATCTCGTCCTTCAGTTGTCGACATTCATCGGTCGTATGTCCGGTGTCTCTGTGGAACCGACAATATTTACTGGAATCCCTCTTGGATTTTTGATTTCTCATCGGGTCAGGGCACCTAAAGGGGACCTGGTTCTCATTAGCCAGGTATATGTTCTCCCGAGACTCATTGAGCTCGGTGTATACCTTATACACGGAGAAATACCTCTCCCCTTTCTTTTTCTTTCCTCCCTCAGCTTCGAGGTTACTTCCTTCATTCTTTTTCCTCTTGGAGGGGTTCTCCGAGGCAGGCTTTGGTGTCGCCGGGTCCGCCGAGGTTGAGGCAGAGTTAATGTTTATCGTTGTAGTTTCGGACTGGGAGGTCGCCTTGAGCGTCGACCTCGCTTCCTCTACATTGACAAACCTCTGCGCTCATCTGTTAAACTCGGTTATCGACCTTACCGGTTTCCCTTGCATGTCGTCCCAAAGGGCACTTCCCGGTAATATGCCAGCTCGGATAGCCATGAGGTGTCCACTGTCATCCACATCCCGAGCTCGGGCTACTTCCAGATTAAATCTTGTTAAATAACTCTTCAATGTTTCGCCCGATTGCTGCCGGACGTTAGTTAAGGTGGACGCTTCTGGTCTGACCCCTACCATTGCTCTGAACTGCTTCTTAAAGTCTCTAGACAACTGCTCCCATGAGGTTATTGAGTGTCTCTTATATTTTTCGAACCAACTTTTGGCAGGTCCTGCCAATGATGTTGGAAACAACATGCACCTGAGCTCGTAACCCACGTTACTGGCTCTCATGATAGTGTTGAACGTGCTCAGGTGACTACACGGGTAGGTCTTTCCTTCGAACGTAGGGACGTGAGGAATCCGAAACCCTTGAGGAAATTGAGTGTCAGAAATATGGGGAGCAAACGGCTCGAGCTCCTCATCAGAGTCCTCATATCGACCATTCCCTCGTTCATTCTTTAAAAGCCTAAAGGCTCTTTCGAGCTGATCGATTCTTTCTTGGACTGGGTCAGTAGGAGGTGCTGTCTGGAATTGACTGTCATTGATAGTGATTCCAGGCTCGCGTCTTCACAAGGGATCTCTAAGCTTATTCAAGCGATCTCTCAGGTCCGGATTTGTTTGATCTCCATTCCCCCGACTCTGATTTAGATGATTTCACAAGTCGGGACGATTTTTGCGACTTCCAGTATTCTTACGACCTCGGTCGTGTTTACTGACGGACCTGGTTTCTCCGGACTCATCACTGGTGAAACTCATTGCTCGGTTATTTCGCGATGGATTCTTTCCACATCGCCTCGTCTCCGCAGTGCAAGACCGAGACGTCTAACTTCTCTCAGATGGAGCGCCTCTCCGCTCCTGGAAAGTCTCCCTGTTTCCTTGTCTTTCCCCAGCACGCCCTTGATCCTGATCTCGAACAGGTTGAGCGTTTCTATGTGGGGGCGAAGGATATCTTATGGGTGACGGAGGGAACCGTATAGGCGACGGTGGCTGCCACCCCTGTCGCGGCCTAGAGGGTCCAGAATTTTCCCGAGATGGGTCAGTTGCATTCGGTGCGCTTCCAGGTACCTGAGTCCGAGCCTCTGCAGGGGTTCGGTTATTCTCAGCTCCTGCAGGCACTTCCACAGGTGGGTTAGCCGGGACTCGAGCTCGAGTACTCCTCTGGGGCCTAGGTGGAGCGGATGGCTCTACTGGTGCCGGAGGTTGAGTCAGCCTCCTTGTGGCAGCATCCTTTCGCGGACGCCCGTGGGGCCTCCGGGGAGGAACATGTACGTCCCTTGGAGGAGGGACTTGGCTTTCGCGCGGAGGCGGGGGCTGAGCCACCTGCACCTCTGCGGCTATCCTTGTCAACTCCTCATTCCGTTTGTTGGCTTCTGCCAACAGCTGCTTCAGTTGTCGGTTTTCAAGTTCCACAATAGGAACGTACCGCTCAGGATTGTAGTACATATCCTCATCCCTTGGTGGAGGAGGTGGTCCCCGGGAATCAGAGGACCCACTTCTCTCTTCAGCATCCGGGTTCTCCATTGGTTGTTTTCCAGGACGTCTTGGGTAATTTTCCTCAGGGGTGTTCTGATTGTTTGTGGCCATGATTTTCTCAGGGATGAATGCTTAAGGCTCTCAATGAAAGCACCAAACTGTTGACGTCGCTTTTCGTCAAACAGTGAAAGAAGAGCACATAAACAATAATTGATAATGGCCAATTGAAATAAAACAATATAAACACACGATTTTTACGTGGTTCAGCAGTTAAATCTGCCTAGTCCACGAGTCTTTGTTATTAAACTCAAGATTATCTCTGGGAATTCTTCAAGAATGAATTCTCCAGAGTTTTCTCTCAAAGATCAGAATTTCGGTCCTCTACAATGGTGCATGGCCTCTCTATTTATAGAGAAGGCTGCAGAATACTATCCCACATATTTTGGGTAGTTACTCTTTTTGTATAAATAAAATAAATGGCTTTAAATGCCTATAATCAGATATAAAAGGAAACGTCCCCTGAAGACCAGGAGACGTATAACTGACCAAATAATATCCCACGATTCTAGGGGATTTACAATAATAAATGAGGATTACATCTCGTATTTATAACACTTGTAGATATCCAAGGTGGTTATCACGTATCTCTAAGGCTTTAGCTTCCCAGGTTTCTCGTTATCTATCGAGCTAGAAATATCTCCCGAGGCCACATGGCTTTCGAGATCGTATGTGCGTCGAGTTCGGGACCCCCTGATCCAAGATCGTCCCTGAAGATGAGAGCGTTCCTGGAGCTATCTTTCGAGATCATGAATACTTCAAGGTTACCATACTCGAGGTTGTCTATGTCCTGCAAGCTCGACATTCAATCCCGGAGCATGTTTCCAACCTTATGAATCCACTTATTCGCGAGTCCAACTTTCGAGGTCATATTTAACATAGCTCGAAATTTGGGTGTAACAAATAGTAAGTTTGTTACAATTATTTTACTTGATGAATGATTACAACTAATTACAATAATATAATTTGTTATTTTTTAATGATTGCAGGACTTGCTATTTGAAAAACGAAATCAAGGGGAAGTTGTTGAAATTGGTACAAATGATATTCTTAGCCAAGCTTTAGGGACTCCTGAATCCTATGGGCTTTTTCGGGCTAGAGGACATAATGTTGGATTAAGAGATTTTTTTCCAAAGTCAAAAGGTGGTGTAAGATCACTTCATGAGGGACAATTTGTTTATGAAAAAGAGACACGGCGCAAAAATGAAATAGAAATTGAAAGTTTGAAGAAGCGCACAAATGACATTGAAAAATATTTTGAGAAAATGATGAAGGCTCTTGAAGAAAAATTATATGGTCATCAAGGTTTATCAACAGATAATCAAGCTTACTTTTCACCAAACATGGTACAAGAAAAAGAAGATGAAGATATAACCAATGATGATGTAAATGTAGTACAAGAAAATGATGAAACAAATATGTAACAAGGTGTAGACGATGATCGTAATCATCCTAATACGGTACAAGATGAGTCATTCATTGATGTGGTTGTGACACCAAATGAAGGTACATGGAGTTAGTTAGATATGATGAATTCTATTGATAACCAGGTATTAAGTCCTATTATTTTGTAAATTTTATTTAAATAAATCTTAATATTTTTCTTACATACATATGTTATGTCAAAATTTAAATGCAGGCCACAAGATGTGTTCTTCTGGATTCTACACATCGTAGAGTTGCCAAAGGTACTATTACACAAGGTGCTGAAGTTCATGGCAAAAAGGTAGGAGAAGATAATTACCGAATAGAAGTTACTGGAGTATTGATTCCTGATGCTTTACTTCCTAACCCAATTGACCCTGATGAGATTTACTTGGTTAAACATGTTTTTAAATCTTATGTGGCATGGCCTAAATATCTTGTTGTTTTAGAGGGTGAACGAATTAAAAAATATGCACCAAAGAAAAAAAACACCAATAGAAAACAATCTCGACCAATTTCATCCAAAACGCAACCAATACCACAAGAGCAAGGGAATAGCTTAGCTTCTTCAAGATCTAGTGCTATGTCACCACAACAATCACAAAAAGTAGCCCCCACAAATGACATTCCATCAAATTTCAGTGCAATGTGGAAGGATATTGTGCAAAAGCCTAATTCATATGTGATTATTGTGCCTGTGAACACTCAAGTATTTGGTATTGAAGGGCATAACATAATAGTGGCTAAAGAAGATATTAAGTTTATGGTACATTTTGACAACATCACAGCTGCTTGCATATCACTATATATCAGGTATGTACTTTATAATATCACAGTAATTTAATTTCGTATTTCACATTGTTTAAAACATTTTAATAATTTTTAATTACATACATGTAGGTTATTAGGTACAATACTTGTGGAGAATGAAAGAATGCATTTATTTGCATTCATGGAGCCTCAATTTATAGTCGCAATACAAGGGAGATCACCAGATGATAGAGCTAGAGAACTTGCAAAAAGACTTGGAGAAATTATACCAGGACAACTACTCATGACACCATTCAATGGAGGGTAAGAATATATATATATATATTAAACTTAACATAACAATTATTTTATTTTCATTTTATTATTTTGAACACTAAATATATTATATTTAGGGGTCATTGGATGTTATTGTTGATTGACGTATCTAAGGAGATAGTATACTTTTTTGATCCCCTTGGAGGTGACATCCGTGAAGATTGTAAGAATGTTGTAGGAATGTAAGTATATATATAAAAAAATTTATTAATTTTTCATTGTTAACATAACTATTATGAAATGTTAAATTAAATTTATTATTTGATATAGTGCATTTCAGTTGCATAATTTAGCAGAGGGCAAAAGAATGAAACAAGATTCTTTACAATGGTCTAATGTTAAAGTAAGTTAACATAATATTTATCTATTTTTTTTATCACAAGTTATTATTCATTAAAAAATTTATTTAACGATCTATCTTCATTGCTTTGATATTTTTCTAGTGTCCTCGACAACTAGATTTTAAAACATGTGGTTTTTACGTGTGTGCTATGATGAGAGATATTGTATTTGAACCTCAACCAAGTAATTATATAAAATCAAAGGTATGTTTGGTACTTTATTCATGATATTAAAAATTGCATGATTTAAGTATGTTAAATCTCTTAGTATTAAATTTATTTTTTTTGCAGTGTTATAATCAGCAAACATACTCGATAGATCAACTGAACATAGTTCGAAGTGAATGGACGACACATTTAAACAACTTTTTTTTCTAGAAAATTAAGGTGCTAAACAAATATTTTTAATTTGAATTTATGCACATTTTGCGCTACATTGTTGTAATTAAATTATTTGCAAATCTTTGTAGTTATTATTTGTACTAACTAACATTATTATTGTGTTGTAAATTTTAAATTTAATGCAAATTGCCTATAATTAATTTTGTGGTTTTTTTTTTTGTATTATGGTATTTGATTATTAGGGCATTTGTTGATTAAAAAGAAATGCGTAGTGTCACTAGAAATCAAATTAGAATAAATTATAAAGCAACATTTCAAATAAAAGTGTTGTTGTATGTCATATTTAAAAATTTATATATGGCAACATTTTTGGCAAAAGTGATGTTAATTTTGATCTTAAAAAAATTAGATATAACAACACTTTTAAAAGTGTTACAATATATTATTTTTAAAATATTAAACATTGTCATAAGGCAACACTTATACAAATGTTGTCTTATATACTTATCTTTTGCAACAGTCTAGGAGGCAACACTTTTACAAGTGTTGCCTTTTAATTTTTTTAAGTTAAAAAAAAATGTTGCGAAATGTTATTTGTCTAGTAGTGTGATAAACTCCAAGATGAATAATGATGATTTAGCAGCCTTGTATGAATCGTTTGCACATGAAAAGATGAAGAAGAAGATGAGTATTGAGATGTAGATGATCAATCTCTTCTAGAGAAAGGGTCAGAAACAGTTGCTAAGTCGCTTGTTGGGAAGGTGATCACAACAAGGCTTATTAACGTTGATACTTTTAATTACAGTATACGTATGTATTGGAAGAGTGGAATCGCTGGGAAGAAACATCTTTCTTTTCTGTTTCTCTTTTACAGTAGACCGAAAGAGGGCCTTTGAAGGAGGGCCATGGATATTTGAGAATAGTTTGTTGGTTCTTAAGGAACCCGATGAATGTGTTCCGATTAATATGGATTTTGATTGGGCACCATTCTGGGTTCAAATCCTTAAAGTTTCGGTCTTTTGTATGTCAAAAAGTTGGGTCTTTGAACTTAGAAAATTAGTGGGGGTTGTCTCGGAGGTGATTTTCAATGTCTCGGGAGGTTCGTTAGGCAAGTACATGAGAGCTCAGATACTGGTGGATGTCTCTAAACCTCTCACAAGGGTGATTAAGAAACGTTTAAAGCCTGGCCAAGAACCGATCATATAATGTAGATATGATACGAACTCCTTCTGGAACTATGTTATTTTTGCAGTATTTGTGGGCACCATCTTTGGGAGTGCAAGGTAAAATCAAAAGGCTTGGATAACAATTTGACTATGAAATTTGGTGAGTGGATCCGTGCGCAGACAAATTCTTGGGGCCGCTGGCTAAGCGAATTAGAGGTAAAGATGGTGGTGGTGCACCTCATTATGGAAGTAGCAGTAGTGGTAATGGTGGCAGAAAGGGTACATGTGGAGAAGGAGGGTCCAAAGTTGGTGGAGAGGAAGTAGTTAACAAATCGGGATGGGATAGTCAAATGGCACCCTGTCTCGAGTATGTACAATAGCCCAAATTTGGAAAGTCCCACCTTGTAAACCCCCTGTAATGTGAAAGTGAATGAGCCAATTCCAAATTTAAACATAATCCCTGATTTGCGTAAACCTATGACATTAAATAATTATTTATTTGAGTATAGGGATTTTGGCATTCAATGTGCAACAAATCATTTTTCGGGAAAAAAGGAAGGAAACAAAGATGTTATGGGAAACAAAGAGAGTTTTTGTTTAGAAGGTGAAAAAATGAAAATGATATATTGCATGAGGATTTGATGAATAAACACATTACTGGAGAGAGGGGAGACCACGTGATGGTGCATGAAGTGAGTAATCCCACACAGCCTCTTTTAGACCCCCCACATGTGGAGCACGTGACCCACTTAAGTGATCTTTCTGATGCAAGGCCACCCCTGATGTTGGCTCCTCCCTCTCGTGATGGTGTAGTCTTGTCCATGGCCAAGAAGAGAAAAAATAAAGGAAGCATCAAGGGTGCTTTTAAAGTTAATAGTCCGAAAAAAATCTTTAAGAACTGTGGTAAAGAAGCTCCACCAAAGCCTAATGTGGACATGTTGAAGAATTTATCAAGGTTACATTGGAAACTCTTGCTTCTCCTCCTCTACCTTCGTTGGTTGGGAATGAAGCTACGGTCACTTTGGAATCGGTGGTCCCTGGTGCACAGGGCCACCAAGCATTATGAATTGCTTATCGTGGAATGTCCAAGGCCTCGGGAATGACCGAGCGTTCTAAATACTTCATTCCCATGTGTAGGAGTATGCTCCTAATATCGCTTTTCTCTCATAAACTCTTCTGTCTCACTCGGCACTACATCTGGTACGTGTACGTCTTGGATTCTATGGCTTGCTCGTTGTGGACAAGGTAGGGAGAAGTGGCGGGCTATGTTTACTTTGGACAGACAAGGTGGTGGTTGACTTGGTGGAGTACTCACGTAACTATATCGATGTATTCGTTACATCGCATGACTCGGTTAAATGGCGATATACCGGGCTGTATGGGGAATCGGATAGAAACTTGAGACATTATTTTTTGAAGATGATTAGAAGAATGGGAGATGGTTTCAATGGCCCATGGCTTGCCAGGGGGACCTTAACAAAATTTTATTCGATTATGAGAAGAGCAACATTCTGTCGAGAAGTTGTTACTTGATGGAGAATTTGCGACAAGCCCTCGATTATACAAACCTCTTTGATATGGGGTTTGAGGGTGGTAGATACACTTGGTGTAATAAACATATGGATGGCTCATTTACATAGGAAATACTAGATTGGATGTTATGCAACTGTGAATGGACCAATCTATTCCCCAAGTCTTTTGTGTCTCATCTCAAGCTTTGGGGGTCGGACCATTGGCCTCTCCTCACTAGAATTCTTAGTAGTTCTGATGCAAGATGGCCAGGCGTCCTAAATCTCACTTCCACTTTGAGATGGCCTGGGCTAGTGAGGAGAAATGTCGTGAGGTTGTGGAGAAGACATGGGTTCATGGGACTTGCTTAAATATATGAGCAGTGAGTGAAAAGTTGCATGGCATGGCTGGTGATCTTAATTCATGGAATAAGTCGTCTTTTAAACGTACCAGAATTGCAATTAAAAAGATGAAAGAAGAAATGTTAGCAATGGATATCATTTTGGATGAGCACTCTTGGGGAAGATATTAGGAGTTAGAAAAGGAGCTTGATATGCTCATGTATAAAGATGAAAAATATTGGGCAGCTCGAGCTAAGGACAATTGGCTCAAATTGGGGGATAAGAATTCATCTTTCTTTCATCAAAGTGCTTCACAGCGGAAAAAGAAGAATATGATTGAAGGTATTTTTTATGAGAACAACTCTTGGGTGAGAGCGCCGAATGAGATTGGTAGTGTCTTTGAGGACTACTTTGGGAAGCTCGTCACCTCTCATCAACCATCTCAGGCGAGTATGGAAAGGGTACTCAGTGTTGTTCCACATCGTGTGTCTAACGCCATGAATAGTAGACTTATGTGTAGGTTTATTGAGGAAGATGTTCAAGCTGCTTTATTTAGATGAATCCTTTTAACAGTCCAGGAAAGGATGGGATGGGGGCTGGCTTCTATCAGAAATTCTAGGATATCATGGGAATGGATGTGTGTCGAGCTTGTCTGGAGTTCATTCATGGAACAGGTTCTGTGGAGTGTATCAACGATACCATTATCACTTTGATCCCAAAGGTAAAGAGTCCCACCAAAACTATTGAATACAGACCTATTAGCCTCTGCAATGTGTTGTATAAGATTATTGCAAAAATGCTAACCAACAGGATAAGAGAGTGTTCAGGGGAAATTATCTCAGAAGAATAGAGCGCTTTCATCCTTGGAAAGCTAATTACTGATAATTCCATGGTGCGTTTTGAGTGTCTCAACACTATTAAATGACACAAGAAGGGAAAGACTGAGCACTGAGCATTCAAAGCAGATATGGCAAAATCATATGACAGAGTTGACTGCATGTTCTTGTGGGCTATGATGGAGAAACTGGGATTCGACACAGGTTGGATTGCCTACGTTCGTAAGTGCGTTTCCTCTATCAAATAATCATTTAATGTGAATGGGGAAGTTATTGGAAATATTACTCCTTCGATAGGTTTAAGACAGGGTGATCCTTTATCACGCTTCATTTTCCTCATCTATGCCGAGGGACTATCTGCTCTATTGAAATAGGGGCTCGTGGATTGAAGTATTGCAAGTTTGAAATGTGGAAGAAGTGGTCCTATGGTCTCACATCTCTTCTTTGTAGATGATAGTTTCTTCTTTTTGAGACTACTATGGAGGGTCATTCTAAATTCAGAGAGGTGCTCGCTTGCTATAAGAATGCTTCTGGTCAACTGGTGAACTTTAATAAATCATTAGTCTGCTTCTCACCTCAAATGAGCCCCCGGTTTTGTGATGATATTGCTATTACTCTTGGGGTACCCTTAGTCCCTTGTCATGAGAAGTACTTGGGGATCCCTTGCTATGCGGGAAAGAGCAAGAGTGGACTATTTCAATCTATTAAAGATAGGGTGTGGAGTAAGTTGTTTGGATGGAAATAAAAATTGTTTTCAACGAGTGGTAGAGAGGTCTTGCTAAAGTCAATTATTCATGCAATACCAACATATGCGATGAATCTTTTCAGAATGCCAGTGTCCCTAATCAATGAAATTCATAGTCTATGTGCTCAGTTTTGGTGGGGAGGTAACGACAACAAACGGAAGATGCATTGGTGTAAGTGGGAATGACTAGGCTGGCATAAGTCTGATGGAGGACTGGGGCTCCGCAACTTGTTTCTTTTTAATCAAGCACTCCTCGCCAAACAAGCAGCTAGATTCTACAACTCATCCCAACCTCTTGCTACTAGAGTTATGTAAGGTTCCACACTGTGTCATTTATCAATGTGAAAGTATCTCAAAGGTCATATTTTATATGGCGTAGAATCATATGGGGAAGGGAAGTCTTCCTGAAGGAATCTACATGGATTGTGCATGATGGTCAATCTATCAATATTACTCAAGATTGATGGTGTAGGATCTTGGAATTTAAATCTAGATGCATGATTCTTATTATTTTCCCAAAAACATAATAGAAACATAGAATAACATTACATACATATGAACATCACATTCATAAATTAACATAAACACAAAGATGTAGAAACTTACGAATACGCAGCAGAACTGGAACAACTCATTCCTTCAATCTCTCTAACCCTTGATTTTTTTCTGTAGCAGAGTATTATCAAGAGATTGAACTAGATCAACAACACAGTCTTCCTCACCAAGCCTTTGATCAACTTAGAACTAGTGTGGACTGGTTCTTAACATATGAGATAGAGATCTAAAAAGAAGAAAAAAGAGAGTGGCCAAGAAAGAATTAGATTGTCTGGGTTTTCACTTACCCAATGAATCAACTAAGACTTACTTTTGGAAACCCTAGATATCATATTCCATATGTAGGCAACTTGATGAGCTTTAATTAAAGTTAAATTTAAATTTAAATTAATAAAAATAATAAATAAAAATTCAAAGTTTTGGGCTCCTACAAATGAATTTGGATCCAATCTCTTTGTTTTGAATTTAAATCCCAATTCGGCCTAAAATCAAAACATTTTTATTTATTTATCTTTTGATTAATTAATTAAATCCTTATTCAGATTAACTAATTATAATTTGAAACTTGATTCAATATTATTTATTTATATTAAGATCAATTTATCAATATTAATAAATTTGCCCAAAGATTCTCTTTTATTCTCTAAATCTTATATCTCTATAAAAAATTCCCAAATTGACCTAGTCAACTTTAAAAATCCTAATTGATAATGAAATCAATTAATTTAGACATTCTAGATGATTTACTCAAAGGTGATGTGGGAACCATGGATCCATGAATACAAGCTACAATAAATTTCCACGAGTTTATTTATTAAATAAATTATCTCACATTTTATTAATTCCTTATGACTCCACTATAGATTCAGAATTAAACTCTTGAATTCATAGAACGTATTTTCCAAACCACAAATACGTTATCTATTGTTATAATCATTACAGTTAGTCAATCCTCTATCGATGACATACTAATGAGCCAGGTGCAAATTACCGTTACACCTCTCATTTGTATTTTCTCCTTAACTCCCATTAAGTCCCTTGTAAATGATAAATCTGTGAACTTAATCACGGATATGAGCGCTCAATCATTTATCCTTTTAGACTAAGCTAATAAAGAAGTCATCTTTTCACCTCTCATATAGAAGCTATAGATTTCATATCTATGATTAATACTCACACTCAATTACACTACTAAATCTCCAAGATGTAAGTATGGGCTAGATCGTAGGGTAAGTTGGTAACAACAAGTCAAAAGATTTAAATAATATAATTACAAGATTATTATCACTCAGAATTAAGATAAACTTGACCTGTGTTCAACGTTGTGACATGATTAGATTCGATAACAACGATACTTATTTATCTATCAATAATCAATATCGATCCTAGTCCAATGTACCCATATACATTCGATCTTATCTATTGTTGACCCTCATTTTGGTCAACTGACACAGAGTCAAATGCTTGATGTGATGGAAGGTGTTGAAATAGATCTAATGGAAAGAACAATAAACGACACAACAAATTATAGTGGTTCGGCCCCACGAATTGGTAATGACCTACGTCCACTTAAGCTATTATTGATATTAATTCTCAAAGGAGTGATCAAAGAACTCGAGTTCTCTAAGTTTCACAGACCTTAGAGAGATGAATAATACAATCGTAAGATAATAGCTCTAGTTCTCTTGTAAAGTATAAACTTAAATCAGCCAAAAAGTCCCTTCCTTGAGCTATTTATCTCTATTTATAGGCTCAAGGAGGATTACACGAATTAGTTACAGATATTATTTCCTAAATAATCGGATCATCATGGATCATTGGAGATAATCTCGGATATGATTACAATTGTACAAGATTATCTCAAAATATAAGGAGTATACGACCAGGCTGGTCGTATATAAAATCCACGTGTTACGTCAGGGGAATCTCACTGGTCGATGGTCGAACAGAACTTCTTCCAGGTGCCAGCCACGTGTTAAAAACGCTTTCCACGTCACCCATGCCTGTTTTTGGATAACATTTTCCCCCCAAGTTTATTTATTATGACCAACAATAAATGAACTTTAAGGAAAACGACTCTTCGGTTACCCCACCAAATCTGTCATAGTAGTTTGTGCCTTCTTGGAAAAAGTGACCTACCCTTGTCTAATCATGCCTTTTCGGTTCCCAAGCAATCCATTGACGGCTATCACTCTTCCCCATGCATTGAAAAGAGGAAACTTATGATTAAATCTTTTTTCATGTTGCAGACGAAATATATAGCCACCAAAACTTCCTTTCTCTTTTTACGCAAGCTATTTTTCTATCAAGAAACCCTAAGTCAGAACCCCTACTCTCCCTAAAGATCATTTTTCGACGCTCCAGGAATCAGCCGTTCGTTCACCTACGCTCGGAATTTCTTCAAAGCTTCATAATCTTTGCATCGGTAAGCTTCAGAACTTTTGCATTCTTCATTTTTGTTGTGTGTGCCGATGTAAGTTAACCGTTTAGGTTCTGATATTATCTGTGTTCTTGGGTAGAAATGCATGAAAATATGGCATTTATCGAGTGATGCTAGATAAGATGGTGTATCTTTGCCATTTAGGAGTTATGAATCAGTTTGATAGTCGAGATCATAAATTTAGGACGTAAAATCGAAGTAAAAATTTGATTTTTATGCTAGTTGAAAAACTAAGTTTTTCCTGCCCTTACTGAAGTTGAAAAAGATTTTTCAGAAAAACTCTTTACTTTCACTTTTTGATCTGTTTTTCAAACTATTCGCATGGAAAAGTTAGTTTTTTGCTAGAATGTTGTTGTATAAAAGTTTGACTTTCATACACGACTAACGCTATTCTAACCAACTTTCTAGACTCTCCATTCTCACCTCCCCATTTTTCTGTCCACAGATTTTAATGCTAGATTTGTGGGGAGGTGAGAGGCCGATCGAAGGCGATCTTCTTGCGCAACTGCTTGAAGGCGAAGAACATCCTGCCCAGCGCATTCATGAGATTCCTTTCTCTAGACTCTCTCCTTCCAGACCTCAACCATCTTCAGCCAGAATGGGTCGTGTCAAATCCACTGCCCAAAAGAAAAAGCCTGAACCCACTCCAAATCCTCCAGCTCAGCCTGACTCGCAGGCTGTGGTTCCCTCGACCAGTGGTCAAGAAAACATTGTCCTAGACCCTCTCATCAAGGTTAGGGCTCGCCCTCGGCATTCAATTCTTCCTGATGTCGAGTGGTATCTTTCTCCACTTAGCCAAGTAACCCCCAGGACGCTTGCTAATTACCTCAGGAAGTAAAGCCTCACTGGGGTAACTCTCAAAATTCCCACTACGGATCAGAGGGCTAATTTTCCTGGAGGCGTTTACAGCGCCTGGTCGAGGTATCACATAGAGGTGGGGGCTACCCTTCCTCTCCCTCCATTCTTTCAGGGGGTGGCAAACTACTTTGGTGTCGCCCCTTTCCAAATTACAACCAATGGATATAGAATGCTTGCTGCACTCTATATCCTTTATAAACTTAAAAATTGGCCAGAGCCTACCCCCCATGAGGTCAATTATCTCTTTGACCTTAAATCCAACCCCCAACAGTCTGGTACGGGGTTCTTTCATTTTTGTCACCAGGAGACCACCCGAACCTTCCTGAGTGACACAAACCACATCTCCAACGTGGGGAAATACAGTCAGGAGTATTTCCTCACACCTGACATGGTTGCGAATCACCTGGCCTTTGCTCGAGGAGGTAAATGCCTTTTTCCACTGGTCACTGTTTTTACTCAGCAAATTTCCTTGTATTTTTTTGAAATATCTTGTGCTTTTCAAGCCCATGGTTACGACCAGACCCAACACCAGACATGGTGTTGAGGTCTTCCATGTTGGCCAGAATGACGAATGCTGAGAAGAGCGTCAAGTCTCTGGTCACCGAGGCTAACTTGAGGTTGTCTGGCCTCCTGGCCCCTCACCAAGATATGAGGGAACCAGCGGCGGTAAGCGCCACTGCCGAGGGAAATCCTGAGCAGCAACCACCAGCGTCTCCTCCTCGACGGAGACCGACTGGGGTTACAATTAGGGAACCCACTGGCACTCCCTCAGTAGAAAGGTATTCTGCCCCTCAAGGGAAGGGAAAACAAAAGGCAGTCGAGACTGTCGTAGATTTAGACGAGTCTTCCGACGAAAACGGTATTGTTATTTCACTCTTAGATAACTTGCCAATTCCCTATCATTTATTTGATGGGGACGGAAATTTTACATATACTCCAAATCTAGGGCCAGACTTCTTCATGCCAGAGAATGAGTGTATGACTAGTAGAGTCAATAGTGTAGCGACAAGTAGTAATAACTCGGGTATTGGACTTTGTAATTTTCTTTTTCTCTTTTCTGATGTGCCATAACTTGTCACTTATTTTTAGCTTACTGTCTGCATAGTTGTTTCTTTTGCAGATATGGCTTCCGCAAATGTTTTCGATCTGTACAGCACTTAGGAAGAAGAAGAGGTTCCTTTGGTCTGATGGAGGAAATCGGCCAAGAAACAAGACGGCGAGTCTAGTCAGGTACCTCGGCCAAAAAGAATCGAGCAACTGACCCTCCAAAGGATGGGCCCTCTGGCTAACCATCTGCCCAACCTCCTGCTCCTACCGAGAAGGAAATCCCTCCTCTTGCTGCTGCCACAAATCCTTCACCTATGGCTCCTACCAAACAGGCCCAGCAAGTCGAGGGTGCTCTCCCTAGGGCCAGACTATCGGGTTGCTCCTTAAGGTCAGCCAAGGATCGCCTCGCCCACATCTTTAAGCATGACCGTTGTAGAGAGGCCATGGCTGAAGCTAAAACCATGGGGGTCGACCAGATCCTCAATAGGGCCCTTAATGAAGTGGCCAGTGTAAGCACTCTTCCTCCTCTTTTGTGATCACGGTCTTGACTTTTCCTTTTTTTATGAAGTTGGTCTAACTCTTATTCTTTGATTGCAAGCCATACTGACCATGACTGCTGCTCGTGCTCGCGCGGGTGCAAGCATTGAGCAGACCCGAGCGAAGCTAATAGAGGAGCTTCAAACCACGAAGGCTAGGCACGCGGGGGAGCTGGAGGTGGTGACCCAGCAGAAGGATTCCTTGGCTGCGGAGTTGGCAGAAAAGCAAGCCTCTCTGGAAAATGTCAGAAAACAGAGAGATGAATACCAAGATGCTCGTCGAACTCACTAGCGTGAAGTCAAGAGGCTTCAGGAGGAGAATATCGCGAAGGACAGGAGCATCGCTGTCCTTAAGAGTCAAGTGGAGCAACTCAGGCTTACAAATGCCAAGGACCTGGAAAGGTACAAGAACGCGACACTTCGGTGTTTCTACGACTTCTGGAAACACAATCAAAGTGCCAACTTTGGCTACCTTCCAGAGGATGCCGGGAAGGCTGAGCTGGCTCGCTGTACTGCTCGATTGGCTACTGAAGAAAGGGCCAGAGTTCCTGCCTCCCCAGAGATTTCGCTGGCCACGGGGATGGAAGGAGGGGAAGCTGCCGAAGACGCAGTCGACCATAATGCTCCCCAGGATCCTCCTGTTGCTTCTTAGCTTGTTTTCTTTTTACTTATTTTATTTTCTTTTCCATACATGGCCCACGGGTCATAATGTTAAGACACTTTTTTTCTTTTTTATTGCTGCATGAGCAGCTTTACCTTTTAATTTAACATTTACATCTGAGCAATACTGCTCGCGGTGTAAAAGGATTCCTATGACATTATAATATTTCTGTTTTATTATAATATTTGTCTGCATGACCAAACTTAGCATAGTACTTTGGCTTGATTTAACAAAACATAAATTTTGAAAAATACTTTAAGTACTGTAGCATGCTTTCACTTATTTTGTTCACGTGTTTACATACCTCTTGGTATGCTTTGCTTTCTGTGTGCCTTATATGCCCCCCAAGTGAGTGAGGAGCTTTAGGTCCTTGGTCACTTGCCTTGACCAAAACCTGTACGAACATTACTGCTCGGTATAAAATGCAAAACTTATAATACAGCAAAACAATACACGTAATGAACAAGTACTTGTAAAAAAAATTACAAAGTTTGGCAAGAATGACTAGCTGTGCACAGTCCCTTATAAATCTCGTATTTAAATGGACTAAACATGTCTTTACGAGTGATCTTTGACAGATCTTACACTTATAAGCGATCAGTCATATAACATGACTAACCCTTTTTCAAAACTTGTAAAAAGTAAAAATTAATACAAGTCAGTTCTTTAAGAAGGACTGTTTATTGATAATACTTGCGCAAGTGTTCTCCATTCCAATAGCGTGGAACGAGATCTCCATTTAAGCGTGCAAGTTTGTATGTGCCTGGATGAAGGACTTCTTCAATCCATTAAGGTCCTTCCCAGTTTGGTCCAAGTACTCCAGCAGCCGGGTCGCGGGTGTTTAAGAAAACTCTTCGAAGTACTAAATCTCCGACGTTGAATTTTCTCTCTTTTACTTTGGAGTTAAAATATCGAGCGACTTTTTGCTGATACGCAGCTACTCGGAGTTGGGCTTTCTCTCGTTTCTCCTCAATCATGTCTAGGGACTCCATCAACACTTGGCTATTCTGGTCTTGGTCGTATGTGATTCTTCGATGTGAGGGTGGATCTAACTCGACTGGCAACATAGCTTCATACCCGTATGCTAAGGAAAATGGGGTATGACCTGTTGCTGTTCGATGAGAAGTTCTATATGACCACAGTACTTTGGGCAGCTATTTTGACCATGCTCCTTTAGCTTCCTCGAGCCTTTTCTTCAGGGTATCCTTCAATGTCTTATTTATTGCTTTGACTTGCCCATTTGCTTGGGGATGATCAACCAAAGAGAAGCTCTTGATGATCCCATGCCTCTCGCAGAAGTCTGTGAATAGGTCACTATCAAACTGGGTGCCATTGTCTGATACAATCTTTCGGGGCAATCCATATCGACAAACAATGTTCTTGATGACAAATTCAAGCACTTTCTTTGTTGTTATGGTAGCGAATGGCTCAGCTTCGGCTCATTTGGTGAAGTAGTCGACTGCTACAACTGCGTATTTTACTCCACCTTTTCCTGTTGGGAAGGACCCAATTAAATCTATACCCCACACTGCAAAAGGCCACAGACTTTGCATCTGATTTAACTCATTAGGAGCTGTGCGTGGGATCTTGGAAAACCTTTGACACTTATCACACTTTCGCACAAACTCCATCGAGTCTTCGTTCATGGTCGGCTAGAAATAACCCTGCCTCAAAATCTTCTTTGATAAGCTCTGCCCCCTAGCGTGATCTCCACAGAAGCCTTCACACACCTCCTTCATCAGTTCTTTAGCCTTTTCTAGCGTAACACACCTGAGCAGTGGCATGGAGTATCCTCTTCGGTATAGAACACCATCGACCAGTATGTAACTAGCAGCCTGTCTCTGAAGGGTCCTGGCTTTGTTTCTATCTGCTGGTAGTACACCACTCGTGAGATACTCCCAGTATGGTGCCATCCATGTATCTGCTAACCGGACCTCCATTTGGTTTCATCTGCTCGTATGCTCGGCTCGTGTAGCCGCTCGACTGGCACTATATTTAAAGTGTCAGCATCCATCGCACTCGCGAGTTTGGCTAAGGCATCTGCGTTTGAATTCTGATCTCGAGGTATTTCCTGGAGGGTATATTTCTCAAATTGTGCCAACAGATCTTTGGTTTTGTTCAGATAGGCCACCATTTTCAGACCTCGTGCTTGATACTCCCCTAAGACCTGATTCACTACCAGCTGTGAATCACTGTATATATCCAGCACTTTTATGCTCATGTCCTTGGCCAACCTTAACCCAGCGAGTAGGGCTTCATACTCGGCTTCGTTGTTCGAAGCGGCGAAATCGAACCTAATTGCGCAGTGAAATCGATGCCCTTCTGGCATTATTAATATCACTCCTGCTCCTGCATGAGACTCGTTGGAAGATCTGTCAGTGAAAAGCTTCCACGAAGGACCTACGTCTTGAGGCTCAGGCGCACTAGGCTTTTCACTCTGTTCGTTGTCTGGGAGTTCAGTAAATTCGGCAATGAAATCAGCCAAGACTTGTCCTTTTACTGCTGCTCGTGGTGAGTATGTTATATCAAACTTCCCGAGTTCGACTGCCCATTTCAACAAACGACCAGCAGCCTCTGGCTTTTGTAGAACTTGCCGAAGGGGCTGATCAGTTAAGATTGTGATGGGATGGGCTTGGAAGTAAGGACGTAACTTTCGCGAAGCCAAAATTAGGCAATAGGCTAATCTTTCAATGGGGGGATACCTCAATTCGGCCCCGATTAACCTCTTGCTTACATAATACACTTCCTTTTGTACGCCTTCTTCTTCTTTTACTAGCACCGCACTAGTAGCATATTCGGTGATCGCCAGGTAAATTAACAAAGTTTCTCCATCTATAGGCTTTGATAAGACAGGAGGCTGTGCCATGTGGGCTTTTAAGGCTTGGAAAGCCTGTTCATAGTCTTCAGTCCACTCGAACTTCTTGTTGCCCCTAAGTAGATTAAAGAAAGGGACGCATTTCTCCGTCGATTTTGAACTAAATCTACTGAGTGTGGCAATCCTTCCAGTCAAACTTTGCACATCTTTGATTTTTACCGGCGATTTCATATCGATCAGGGCTTTTTTCTTTTCGGGATTGGCTTCGATTCTCCTCGTATTGACAATGAACCCCAAAAATGTCCCTGATCCTACTCCGAAGGAACACTTGAGAGGATTTAGCTTCATTTGATACTTATTCAAAACATTGAAACACTCTTGTAAATCCTTCACATGTCCTTCTGCCTTTTCTGACTTTACCAGCATGTCATCTACATATACCTCCATGTTTACTCCGATCAACTCCTTAAATATGTGGTTAACTAGTCGCTGGTAAGTCGCACCAGCGTTTTTCAATCCGAAGGGCATTACTTTATAACAATATAACCCTGTATCGGTTCGAAAGCTAGTGTGATCGTCATCAGGGGGATGCATACTGATCTGATTGTATCCTGAGTATGCATCCATGAAAGAGAGGATCTCATGTCCTGCAGTTGCAACGACCAACTGGTCGATCCTTGGTAGTGGGAAGCAATCCTTAGGGCAGGCTTTATTAAGTTCTGTGAAATCCACACAGGTTCGCCATTTGCCGTTAGGCTTGGGAACCAGTACCAGATTAGAGACCTACGATGGATAAAATGCCACCATAATGAACCCATTCTCCTTTAGTTTTTCAACTTCTTCTTTTAAGGCTTTCGATCTATCTTTATCGAGCAACCTTCTTTTCTGTTGCACAGGTGGAAAGCTTTCGTCGACATTCAGGACATGGCTGATGACTGCAGGATCTATCCCAGCTATGTCTTTATGTGACCAGGTGAAAACTTCTTGGTTATTCCTTAAAAATTCCACCAGTGCGTGCTTTATTGTTGCTTCCAAATTTTTGCCGACCTTTACAACTCTGGTTGGAAACTTTTCGTCAAGCTAGACCTCCTCAAGGTCCTCGACAGGTCCAACATCTTCCTCAAAATCCCCAAAGCGAGAATCTAAGTCTCTATCCTCACTTTGGGCAACACCCTATTTGGTGACTTCATCACCTGATTGGGCTTGTGTATCAATGGCCATCTGCAACCTTTCTGGGGGAGCACTCCTCGACATCCCCTTCTTGGCCTTAGTAATTGAGGCATTATAGCACTCCCTTGCTTCCCTCTGATTTCCCAACACGCGTCCTACCCCTGCGTCTGTTGAGAATTTCATGGCCAGGTGAAATATTGAGGTGACAACCAGAAGGTCAACCAGTATGGGTCTTCCAATCAAAGCATTGTAAGACGAAGGACAATCGACCACTATGAAAGTATTGAGTAATGTCTTGGTAGCGGGCGCTGTACCTGCTGTTACCGGAAGCCTGATTGACCCTGTTGGAGCGAGTCCCTCACCAGAGAAACCGTAAATTGTTTGGTTCCAGGGCTCCAAGTCCTTGACAGACAATTTAATTTGTTCCAGCGAAGATTTATACAGGATGTTAACTGAACTCCTGTATCGACTAGCATTCTCTTTACCATCATGTTGGAAATTTGAACATCCATGACCAGCGGATCGGAATGCGGGAACCGGACATGCTGGGCATCACAATTAGAGAAGGTTATTTCACCATCCTCTGACCGAGCCTTCTTTGATTCCCGGTCCTCCACAGTCATCATCTCGATGTCCTGGTCGTGGCATAGGGTCCGAGCATATCGTTCCCTTGCCTTTCCGCTATTTCCTGCAAGGTGCGGGCCTCCGCAGATGGTGAGTAAAGTGCCGGCTACGGGATCAGGCTGCAAAAGGTGGCAAGGGTTGGCGTGCAGGCACCTGCTCGTTGCCACCTGGAGCCTCTCGTTGGGATGCCCCCGAGGCCCGTACGTATCTCCTCAAGTGTCCTTGTCTAATAAGGAACTCGATTTCATCTTTCAGCTGGTTGCACTTGTTCGTATCGTGTCCGTAGTCGTTATGAAAACGACAGAACTTGGTGGTATCCCTTTTCAAAATATCCTTTTGAATGGCAGCGGGTGTTTTGTAAGGCACACTGGAACTTGTGGCCTGATATACCTCTGCTCGAGACTCAACGAAGGCAGTGTAGTTAATGAACCGTGGCTCATAACGGTTGCCCTTAGCGCGCTTACTCTCGGAGGTAGAAGGTTCGTTATGGGGTCTCTTCCCCCCATTTTTGTCGTTGCCTTTCCCGTTGCCTTTACCGTTGCCGTTGGGCTTTGACCCATTGGCGGATTTGGCGGGGCCTTCAGTCCCCTTATCTTTGTTTGGGGTCTTTCCTTCGCTAGCAATGGCATCCTTGAGCTTGATGTATCGATCAGCTCAATCCAAGAATTCTTGGATAGTCTTAACCCCATGCTTTCTGAGGCTACTCCACAGAGGCGTATGACGCCTAACTCCTACAGTTAGGGCCATCATTTTTCCTTCGTCTCCCACTATTTTGGCTCCAGCAGCTGTTTGCATAAAGCACTGGACGTAATCTTTCAATGGTTCTCCTTCTTGCTGGCGTATCTCAACCAGCTGGTTTGCCTTAGTTGGGTGCACACGACCCGCATTGAATTTTCCATAAAACTCCTTTAAGAACATCTCCCAAGATACAATACTTGCAGGAGGGAATTTAAAAAACCACTCCTGTGCAGCATCAGAAAGTGTTGCAGGGAAGATCCTGCACCGAGCATCTTCGGACACCTTCTCAATGTCCATCAGTATCTCAAACTTATTGACATGAGATATCGAGTCACCATACCCGAAATTTTTTGGAAGTGTAGGCATCTTAAACTTACTGGGAGTCTCTGCCACAGCTATCCTATGAACGAAAGGAGTGCCCCTTCTCCTGTCGTACTCAATGTGAGACGTTCTTCCCCTGACTAGCTGTTGCACTGCTTGGTTCATGGCATCTATCTCGGCCTGCACGACTTCAGGAATCGCCAGGGCCTCTGCTGCCTGGGGAATGTACTCATCGTGCCATTCCTGACAGTAGTTGAGTACATCCCTTAAGTCTTCATCTCTTCGCCGTTGCTCGCTTGCTCCGAGCCGGTTAAAGATGTTGTTCTGTCTGGGCTGCCCCCAACGTTACGTCTCGCTTGTTTGTCTTCTCTAGGTGGTGGGCTTCTGCCTCCACCTCTCTCTTCATTTCTTCGACCGGCATTCCCTCTGCCTGAGTCGGCCTCATTATAGCCATGGCCATCTCTGAACCTTGATTGGCTATGGTGGGACAGACTATCCCCTCGGTTGCCTCCTTGGGATGGAACTTCCCGAGCGTTAGGGGGAGGCCTGCACTGGTCGGTAGGTCCCCGTGCATTATCATGTCGTGGGGGCCCCCTAACCGCAGAGCTTATCTCTGATTTCCTTCTGTTGCCAGATGGATGCTATCCCCTGCTCGGTGGGTTTGACTCTTCACCCCCTTTGCGTCTAGGACTCCGGGGCTGCTGCCCGGCCCTATTCTGCCTTGGCTGTGGGGGATTGTCTCGACCAGCCTGGGATGGAGGTTGCATCTCAGGATCCCTTGGTGGGACATCATCCTGAGACATTGGTGGCTGCTCCGGCCTTTGAGGGCTTGTTGGTTGAATCAGAGGGCTAGGATTGGGACCCCTTTGAGGTGGCCCATTCAAGGGTTGATTAGGTTGTGAGGCAGGTGCAGCTTGATTCCTAGCCAATTGCAGGGCTGCTTCAAGGGCTTCCTAGGCCTCCCTTTGACAACGGTCCATCTCCGCCTGTCTTTCACTCAGCTCTTGGCGCTGATGCTCTATTTCTTGCTGCTGTCGCGCCATAGTCTCCGCAACACTTTCTTGACTGGCCCTCAAATTGGCCAATTCATCTTGCAATACGCCCAAGGTATTTCTCAGCGTTTCGGAGTCCAGTTCCTCCTCATCAAATTCCAAGTGTGGCTCATTTTCAGCCATGTTCGGAGGAGGAGATTGAGATGATGCAGTGCCAGCTGCCTACCCAGTCTTCTTTGTTGTTTTTGCCATTAGTACTTCAACAACCTCGTCTCAAGCTCTCAATGAAAGCACTAGAATGTTGACCCTCGTTTTGGTCAACTGACACAGAGTCAAATGCTTGATGTGATGGAAGGTGTTGAAATAGAACTAATGGAAAGAACAATAAACGACACAACAAATTATAGTGGTTCGGCCCCACGAATTGGTAATGACCTATGTCCACTTAAGCTAGTATTGATATTAATTCTCAAAGGAGTGATCAAAGAACTCGGGTTCTCTGAGTTTCATAGACCTTAGAGAGATGAATAATACAATCGTAAGATAATAGCTCTAGTTCTCTTGTAAAGTATAAACTTAAATCAGCCAAAAAGTCCCTTCCTTGAGCTATTTCTCTCTATTTATAGGCTCAAGGAGGATTACACGAATTAGTTACAGATATTCTTTCCTAAATAATCGGATCATCGTGGATCATGGGAGATAATCTTGGATATGATTACAATTGTACAAGATTATCTCAAAATATACGGAGTATACGACCAGGCTGGTCGTATATAAAATCCAAGTGTTACGTCAGGGGAATCTCACTGGTCGATGGTCGAACAGAACTTCTGCCAGGTGTCAGCCACGTGTTAAAAACACTTGCCACGTCACCCATTCCTGCTTTTTGGATACCATCTACCTTGTCAATGTCTTGGATAAGACATCACACCCTGAATGTGCAAGTAGATCATATCGTAGATTACCAGATCAGTGAAAATCCAATGCACTGACTTAATCTTAGGACTTGTTCTTTTGAACATATAATTACAATCATATTCCATTATGACCTAGTCATTATAATTGTAATTATTTATATGTTCGAGATTTTATGAATGTTTGTATAATTCCAATAATCATGTAATAAAACAAGCAAGCTACACGATTGTCAAACTAAATGATTTCTACTACTTTTACTGACAATATAAAGTTGTGTTACATGCCCGTCATGGTTTTATAAGGGCATAAAACCCAAAAAACTCTCACTTGCCCTTTTAAAAAAATGTGACATGTTTCTCAAAACCACTTATCCTACACGCTTGACAATTATGCTCTATGCTAATATCTTTGTAAAGGGATATGAAAGATTGCACTTTTTGTGGCTTTGAGGTTCTTTCGAATTCGCTATTGCCTTATTATTGTCACTAGAAAAAATGAGTGGTTTATCCATTTTTGGAATTACATCGAGTTTTGAATAGAACTTCGTGAGCCTGACTATTTCCTTAGCTGCCATTGACGCGACTATGTACGCAGCATCCAAGGTGGAATCTGAAATGGCAAATAGTCTAACGCTTTTCCAAATCATAGCTCCACCCTAAAGAGTAAATACTTTTTTCAGAAGTAGACTTCCTGTCATCAATATCAGTCTAAAATCTGAATCTGTGTAGCTTAACGGGTTCCTATCCAGCTACTTTAAATCTTTCTGATTGATCCATGTTAATGGTCTCATCAAGATAGTCATTTAAAATGTTTCTTTAATGTCCATTTGCCTTATCTCTTAATCAAGAGTTGTGGCTATGGATAAGAGTATACTAAATGAATTTTATCATGGCTATCGGAGAAAAAGTTTTCTCTAAGTCGACTTTCTCTCTTTGCCACGAGTCGAGCCTTACATGTCTCGACCTTTCCATCATCTCCCCTATTCTTCTTATAGATTCACTTGCACCCCCATGGGCCTAAATTCCAATGGTGCATCTACAAGATCTCAAAAAAAAAAAAATAGAGTACTTAGACTCAATTTCCTGGTACTTGGCTTCAAGTCAAAGATCCCTTTCAGACCTACCCATTGCCTATTTAAAGGCCAACAAGTCAATGCTACTTGTGTCCGCACCCAGCTTGTGGGTTTCACTATTTATCTCATAGGTACCAGGTTCCGAGAAACCCTCCCACTATGGCTACGCACCGTAACTTTCTGACTTGGATTAGGGGTTTCTAAATCTACATTGTTTTCATCGACTTGCGTCGGTGAAGATGGAACAATAGGTTATTGTTTTTCATCTAATGCTATTTTTCTATGAGGCTTGAAATTCATTATGAAGTCGCTATCCAAAAAAGTAGTGTTTGTAGAGCCAAATACTTTCTTTTCTATTGGACTATGAAACATACTACTTTGAGTACCTTCAGGATAGCCAACAAAAAAGCAAACCTCAGTTGTTGTTCCAGCTTTCCTACCTTTTTCCTCAAGACATTAGTAGGACACCCTCATATTCCATAATGACGTAAACCAGGTTCACGACCATTCCATAATTCTAGTGATATCTTGGAGACAACTTTGAGACGACACAACATTTAAAAAATGCCACCTGCAGTCTAGGAAGTATGTCTCCAGAAAAAATCTGGGTAAGAAGTAGGTAGAGTTGAATAGCTTATCATAGAACACACATTTTCATAAACACGCGATTCACGCCGCTCAGCAACACCGTTTTGTTGCCGAGTCTCTGGGGAAGTTACTTTAGAAAATTTTCCAAGTTCAATTAAATGATCTTGGTTCTGATTATCCAAATTTCCTCCACCCCAGTCGGATCGCAAGAGCATTAACATTTTACCTAATTTGGTTTTAAAGCCATAGTAATGAATTTTTTGAACTTCTTAACAAATTCTCATAATTCCTATACTTTAGGTACTTACATGAGTCTCTAGAGCAATCGTCAATAAAGGTAATGAAATACTCATAACCACCCCTCGCTTGAACATTCATTTGTCCCCAAACATCGAATATACTAGCCTTAGTGGTTCTTTGGCCCTTTCTTCTATCAGAGAGAATGGACGCCTTTTCATTTTGCCCTGGAGACTAGATTCACAAACAGGTAGGTCACCCTAGGTGAGTTCCCTCAAAGGCCCAACCTTTGTTAGTCTTTGAATCCTACCATAGAAAATATGACCAAAGCGAATATGTCAAAGGTACGTTATTTCTAACGTTATTGACATTTTTTTGTTTACTGGTCCTAGGTGAAGCTATCTTAAACAACTCATTATTTAGTGCATAGGGTTCGTTTGGTTGCAATAGGTATAGCATGTTGTTTACCCAAAAACGGACTTCCTGATTACGTGGCAGGATTGGTCTACACATGGGAGGCACATCTGTTTTAAGTAAGTGTATTCTGCTCGGCCATCGACCAGAAGATTATTGGCTTATCAAGCATCATACTTATGGGTGACCAGTCTGGTCGCATATATTCATTTATTTCCTTCAGATATGTAATCTTATAATTATGCATTAATTGTAATTTCCAATATTATTTAGATACACATGTATTAAATGTAATTAAGGCCCATTGGCCCATGTAGACCTCCTTGAGGCTATAAACAAGAATCAAAGGGCTCAAGAGAACGCTTGAGCTGAGAAATTCAAAGAGAAAAAAAGAGTGTTGTTATCCATCACAATTGTATCCATCTGAGAATTAGTGAAACTCATGAACCCTAGTTCATTGATTACTGTTCTTGAAATACTACATCAATAAGAACACTAAGTGGACGTAGGTCATTACCATCTTATTGGGGCCGAACTACTTTAAATTGTTTGTGTCATTTACCTTTTCGTCTTAATTTCTTCTTGTTTTCATCTCATTTTATATCATTTATCTGACTCTGTGTCGTTGACAAATTTGATGGTCAACATTTTTGTGCTTTCATTGAGAGTTCAACGCAAGACTTCCAAAAAAATCAAATGGCGAAAACATCTAGAAAGACAGGACAAACCTCTGGTGCTGCATCCACTCAGCCTCTTCCACCAAATGTTGCTGAAGATGAGCCGCAGTTGGATTTCGAAGAGGGGGAGATGGATTCTGAGACCTTGAGGACAACATTGAGTGTGTTGCAGGAGGAGTTAGCCAATTTGAGGGCTAATCAAGAGAATGTTGCTGAGACAATGGTGTTGCAACAAAGAGAAACTGATCGTCAACATCAAGAATTGAATGAGCGGCATGCTGACATGGACTGCCGACAGAGGGATGCCACTGCCGCTTCGGAAGCAGCCACTCAGTTGGCCCGGGACAACCTACACCAACTTCTCAACCAGATCAGCCACCAAGGGCACCACCACAACAAGGCACAAATTCAAGTCATCCCCCTCAACCGCCAAACCCTCTAAGGCCAGAGCAACCTCTTACTGCTCAACAGGATATTCCATTTCAAGATCCTAAGCAACAACCACCTTCTCATGCTGGTCGAGATAATCCCCAACATCAAAGGCAGAATAGGGTCGGGCAGCCTCCCTGAATCTTAGACGCGAAACTGCTGAGGAGTCGAATCCTCCGAGCAGGGGACAACGTCCTTCTGCTAACAGAAGGCATGGTGAGTCAGGCTCTGCGGTCAGAGGCCCCCCACGACATAATAATGTCCGGGGACCCACCAAACAGCGTAGGCCTCCACCTAACACTCGGGACATGCCAGCAAGAGGAGGTGACAGTGCAATCAGTAGGTCACGACATAAACAGTCGCATTTTCGAGATAGACACGACTACAACAAAGCTGATTCCGGCCGAGGGAATGTTGGTCGAAGGCAAGGAGAGAGAGGTGGAGAAACGAACCCCCCGCCAAGAGAAAATAGGCCTGTGAGCCAGAACACTGAGGGGCAGCCTAGGCAACCTAACATCTTTAATTGGTTGGGCGCTAGAGAGCAAAGGCGTAGAGATGACGACTTGAGGGATGTGCTCAATGATAGGCGCAAAAGGCACGATGAGTACGCTCCTCTGGCACCAGTCGCCGCAGCGATACCAGACACAATACAAGCCCAGAACGATGCGCTGAACCAGGCCGTCCAGCAGCTGATGGGGAGACGAACATCCCACATCGAGTATGATCGAAGAAGAGGCACTCCATTCATACAAAGAATAACAATGGCAGAAACCCCTAGCAAATTTAAGATGCCAGTATTGCCTAACTTTGATGGATATGGAGATCCAGTATCTCATGTGAATAAGCTTGAGATACAGATGGACATCCAGAAGGTGTCGAATGATGCTCGCTGCAGAATCTTTCTAGGCACCCTATCTGATACTGCACAGGAGTGGTTTTTTAAATTCCCTCCTGCTAGCATAATGTCATGGGAGATGTTCGTAAAGGAGTTCTCCGAGCAATTCTATGCTGGTCGTGTACACCCAACGGAAGCCAACCAACTGGTCGAGATACGCCAGAAGGAGGGAGAGTCCTTAAAGGAATATGTTCAGCGTTTCATGCGAGCAGTAGCTGGAGCTAAGACGGTTGGCAATGAGGGGAAAATGATGCACTTACTGTTGGAGTGCGGCGCCACTCACCCCTATGGAACAGTTTAAGGAAGAATGGAGTGAAGAGTACCCAAGAACTCTTGGATCGAGTAGACAGGTACATCAAGCTCGAAGAGGCGATTGCTAATGAAGGGAAGTCGCCTGCGGGAGACAAGGGACCAAAGGAAGATCCCGCTAAAAGCTGCCAATGGGTCAGATAAACCCAATGGCAACGGCGAAAACAACGGAAAAATGGTGGAAAAAGGGCAAACAACGAGCCATCGACGTCTGAGAATAAGCGCCTTAAGAGTATCATGTACGAGCCAAGATTCACCAATTACATAGCCCTTGTCAAAAGCAGAGCGGAGGTGTACCAGGCGACCAATGCCAATGTCCCTTACAAGCGACCGACCAGCTCCGATAAGGAAAGATATCTCCAAGAGAGATACAACCAAGTTCTGCCATTTTCACAATGACTATGGTGAGGAAACCAATGGGTGCAACCAGCTGAAAGATGAAATTGAGTTACTTATCAAACAAGGACACCTGAGGAAATATGTACGAGCCACTGGAGGTTCTCAGCGAAAGGCTCAAGGAGGCAACGAGCAGGCATCTGTACGCCAACGCTCGCCCCCTTTACAGCCAGCTCCTGTGGTGGGTACATTGCTAACCATCTATGGCGGCCCACACCTAGCAAGAGATACTGGGAAGGCAAGGGAGCGATATGCCCGAACCTTATGCCACAACCAGGACATTGAAATGCTTAATATGGGGGAGCGAACTCCCAAAAAATCTCGAACAGAGGAAGAATTGATAACTTTCTCTGAACTTGACGCTCAGCATGTCCGATTTCCTCATTTGGACCCTTTGGTCGTGGACATCCAAATCCTCAATATGATGGTTAAGTGGGTGTTGGTGGACACAGGGAGCCCAGTAAACATTTTGTACAAGTCTTCACTAGAGAGGATGAAATTGTCAGTGAAAAGTTGGAGCCATGCAACCAAATCATTTATGGTTTTCCTGGCGAAGGGCTCATGCCAACAGGGTTGATTAGGCTTCCGGTTATAGCAGGAACCGCACCTGCGAATAGGACATTACTCACCACTTTTATAGTAGTTGATTGTCCTTCTGCATACAATGCTGTAATTGGAAGGCCCATCCTAGTCGACCTACGAGCTGTAACCTTGGTCTGCCACCTCGCCATGAAGTTTCCAACTGACGCAGGGATAGGATGCATGTTGGGAAACCAGCGAAAAGCGAGGGAATGTTACAATTCCTTGATTACTAAGGCGAAGAGGTGTGGATCGAGGGAAGGAGGCAGAAAAGAGTTGCAATTGGCCGATGAGATGCAAGCCCAATTAGGTGAGCAGGTCACCAAATAGGGTGTTGCACAAAGTGAGGATAGGGATTTAGATCCTTGCTTTGGGGATTTTGATGAAAAAGTAGGACTAGTCAAGGACCTCGAGGAGGTCCAACTCAATGAGGCAGATCCGACTAGGGTTGTGAAAGTCGGTAAAAACTTAGAGACAACAACAAAACAAAAACTGGTGGAATTTTTGAAGAAGAACCAGAAGTCTTTGCCTGGTCGCACAAAGATATGGTTGGAATTGACCCAGCAGTTATAAGCCATGTCCTGAACATAGATAAAAGTTTCCCACCAGTGCAACATAAAAGAAGGCTACTCGATAAAGATAGATCAAAAGCTTTAAAAGAAGAAGTCAAGAAGCTGAAGGAGAACGGATTCATCAGGGTAGCATTTTATCCATCATGGGTCTCTAATCCCGTACTAGTTCCCAAGCCAAATGGCAAGTGGAGAACATGTGTGGATTTCACAGACCTCAATAAAGGTTGCCCAAAGGATTGTTTCCCACTCCAAAGGATCGACCAGCTGGTTGATGCCACTTCGGGGCATGAGATCCTATCATTCATGGATGCATATTCTGGATACAATCAGATCAGTATGCACCCACCTGATGAGGATCACAGTAGCTTTCAGACCGATCCAGGGCTTTACTGTTACAAAGTAATGCCTTTCGGTTTGAAAAGCGCTGGTGCAACTTACCAGCGATTAGTCAATCACATGTTCAAAGAGTTGAGCGGTGTAAATATGGAAGTATATGTTGATGACATGCTGGTTAAATCGAAGAAAGCAGAAAGACACATCGGGGACTTGCAAGAGTGCTTCAACGTCTTAAACAAGTATCAGATGAAGCTGAATCCCCTTAAGTGTTCCTTCGGAGTTGGATCAAGGAAATTCTTGGGATTTATAGTGAACTCACGAGGCATTGAAGCTAATCCCGAAAAGATCAAGGCCCTGATCGAGATGAAGTCGCCAACAAAGATAAAAGATGTTCAAAGCCTAACCGAGAGGATTTCCACCTTGAGTAGATTTATTTCCAAATCAACGGACAAGTGTGTCCTATTTTTTAACCTACTTAGGGGCAATACAAAATTTGAATGGACGGAGGAGTGCGAACAGGCTTTCGAAGCTCTAAAGTCTCATATGTCGCAACCACTGGTTTTATCTAAGCCGGTCGAAAAGGAAACCTTGTTCATCTATTTGGCGGTCACAGAATATGTTGCTAGTGCTATCCTGGTAAGAGAGGAGGAACAGGTGCAAAACGTTGTGTATTATATAAGCAAAAGGCTAATAGGAGCAGAACTACGATATCCGCCCATTGAAAAATTAGCCTACTGCTTGATCCTAGCCTCCAGAAAGTTGCGACCGTACTTCCAAGCTCACCTCATCGCAGTACTAACCGACCAACCCCTATGGCAAGTCCTGCATAAACCATAAGCCGCTGGTCGATTATTGAAATGGGCAGTTGAACTTGGACAGTTTGATATTTCTTACTTGCCACGAGGAGCAGTGAAGGGAGAGGCTCTAGCAGACTTTGTCGCGGAACTCACTGGGCTTTAGGACATCGAACCAATAGAAGAGCCTGAGCCACAAATCAAAACTCCCTCTTGGAAGTTGTTTGGAGATGGCTCTTCTATCGAGCACAACGATGGAGCTGATGTGATTCTGGTTACGCCTGAAGGACATTGATTCGACTGTGCAATCAGATTTGACTTTACATCGTCCAATAAGGAAGCCTAGTATGAAGCTTTGCTCGTAGGATTAAGATTAGCCAGGGGCATAAACATAAAGTCGCTTGAAATCTATAGTGACTCCCAATTAGTGGTTCAAATCACTGGAGAATATCAAGTCCGAGGTCTGAAGATGGTTGCTTATTTAAACAAAGAAAAGGATATGTTGGCGCAATTTGAAAAATACACTCTCTAGCAAATACCTCACGACCAGAACTCAAATGCTGATGCTTTGGCCAAGTTAGCAAGTGCAAAGGATGCTGACACCTTGAATATAGTGCCTGTTGAACGGCTATCCGCACCAAGGACCAAAACAGAAGAAACCTCCCTGGTCATCCAAGCAGCAGACACATGGATGACACCCTTCATTGAGTACTTGACACATGGAGTACTGCTGATAAACAGAAACAAAGCAAGGGCCCTCCAGATGAAGTCTACTCGGTTCATCCTGGTCGACAGAATTTTATACAGAAGGTGGTACTCAATGCCACTCTTAAGGTCTGTTACAAAGGAAAAATCCAAAGAATTAATGCGAGAAGTCCATGAAGGTGTCTGTGGGGATCATGTTGGGGGAAGAGTCTATCAAAAAAGATCTTAAGGCAAGGATACTTATGGCCAACAATGAATGAAGACTATGCGAATTTTGTTCAAAAATGCGGCAAGTGTCAGAGATTCTCTAAGATACCACGAGCAGCCCCTAATGAGCTAAAACAGATGCAAAGCCCGTGGCCATTTGCAATATGGGGGATAGATTTGATTGGGTCTTTGCCCGTGGGAAAAGGCAACTTCAAGTATGTTGTGGTTGTCGTTGACTACTTCACAAAGTGGACCAAAGCTGAGCTACTCGCAGCCATAACGACCAAGAAGGTGCTAGATTTTGTGGTCAAGAACATTGTGTGTCGCTATGGGTTGCCAAGAAAAATTGTCTCAGACAATGACACAGAATTCGATAGCGATCTGTTCACCAATTTTTGCTAAAGGCATGGCATTATCAAAAGTTTTTCTTCAGTAGCTCATCCACAGGAAAATGGACAAGTTGACGCTGTTAACAAGACACTAAAGGATACTCTGAAGAAAAGGCTTGAAGAAGCGAATGGGGCATGGCTAGAGCAGTTGACCGAAGTCCTTTGGTCGTATAGAACATCCCATCGAACAGCAACAGGCCATACTTCATTTTCCTTGGCCTATGGGTGTAACGCCTTGGTTACCCCAGAACAGTTACGGTGAACCAGAAATTTGACTCGCTACCCAAGTCCTTTGGTTAAAAACGTGCTTCTAGTATTATTAGCAGGCTAAGGTGGAAAACCAATAAAAGGAAAGGATATATTTTATTTAGAACATAAAACTGTTCATGGCCCATCAAAACATTTACAAGCCATTTACAACTCAAAATGGTCATTATTGTTTCAAATTTACAAACCCGCCGACCTAAGCGGCAAAAATAGGGTAAACCCCTAGTTCCTCTAAGAACTCCTAGGCCGTGGTGGTCAAGCGGCCGCATATGTACACATCACCACCTAAGCTCTCCACTCAAGGCTAGGTGAGCTTTTCTTTCCCTTTACCTGCACCACATAGCATCCATGAGCCAAAGCCTAGCAAGAAAACATAGTAATGCATATAGATATTAACAACTGATTATTATTATAATCACACAGAGCTTACAACTCTAATCAGATAAGTGATTCAACACTTGAGGTTCTGCTAAACCATATTGAGTGACTGACAAGCAAGTCACTAACTTAAACATATGAGTGACTAATGGGTAGTCACTAGCTTAAATAGATGACTGACTAGTGGGTAATCACTAGCTTAACATATGAGAGACTGATGGGTAAGTCTCACGGGCTCAACACCCACAACCATGTGACTAAGTAGTCACTGTGGCTCTAAGTGACTAGCCTTTGTCTAGACAAGCGCTTATGGTATTCATCGAACTTGAGGTCGGTTCAGCATTAATGCTCTTTGAGTCATCCAATGCCGAAATCAATTAGAAATAATCTTTGTTGGCTTGCGTTGAACATGCTAAGGCCGTTCCTAACTTATGAGTCAGCACTGTACGACCAGTGCCCAGTACCACTGCTGAACCTGACTAATAAGTCACAACTTCACAGTTGATACAGGCGCCTTTGCCAATTCTGACTAATTAGCCAGTACCATCCACAAGTGAGCAAGATTTTTTAAGCATTCAAAAATCAATCCATGTCCACATTTACACAATCAACATGCCTCATGAACAACCATGCATGTCACATATGGGGTGAAATTCTCTTACCTCTGGTTCAAGCGAGAAATATAATAAGAACAACTCTTGAGAACGATCGACCTTTTGATTCCTTAGCGGTTACCTAATCACAACCAATTATAACCTCCATTAATGAAAATCAACAATGAAAGGGTCTTAACCAAAACCCCACTCTCGGGACCTCGAAACATGCCCACACAGTGAGTAGATTCGATCCCGGGCCTTAAGGATTGAAACCCCGAGCCAAAAACCCCTAAAAACACTCAAAACGGGATTCAAGAGGAACAGAGTAGCGCTACAGCGCTGCTCCCTAGCGCCCCGGTGCTATACTCAGAACCCCCAAACCGCCCAGCAACATCCTGTGTAGCGCTATAGTGCCCTCTGATGGGCACTGTAGCACTACCCCCAGATTGATGCTGCCCTGAAACCTCCTTCTTCGACTCCTTCAATTCTAACTCGATTCCAATGCTTACAAACCTCATTTTTTGATGCCCAATGAACCCAAAAACCATCCTCACATACCCCAAGCATCACAACCACAAGAACCCTATCCAAAACTCCCAACAAAACCAATCATTTAACCTAGAAATCCCAACTGAGAACCATAACTAATACAGGGAAAACCAGGTAATTTAATGACTAGAAACTTACATCAAGCTCAGGTTATGATGCTCTTCAATGGTGGAACACACTACCAAACTCCCAAGGCTTACTTCCCAAGCTTAAATCCTCAAGAATGGCTCAAAAATCCAAAGAGAACAAAGAAGAAAAGCTGGTACAAGAGAAGCTTGAGCTTATGCTCTGTTTTCTGTTCTTTCTACAGCCTTAAATGTCTTATATCTTTCCTAGGGGTGAAAAGACCAAAATACCCCTAGGTCTAATAAGGATTTCTAAAGGCTCCCAAGGGAAAAATTGGCATTTCCCACCTATCTCCTTAATCATAATTAACGCTCTCCAATTTCTGCTATTCTCGATAATCTCAAACATCAATAATTCATATCTTGTTACCCTTTAATTCTCGGCAACGCTCTAATCATTAAAATCATCCTGAGACTCTTCCCGAGCCCCGAACTTGAACCTGCTATGACTAGACCGCTACTTAATATTCCAAGATCGTCTCATGCTGAGTAGCTCGAACAAACCCACATTATAATGTGGTCTCAACAATATGTCACCGACATGCATACAAATATACAATTACCCCTCAACGAGCCAAATTACCAAAACACCCCTATAATAAAACGTGGACCCACATGCATGCATTTAACATCATATTTTAATATAATTCACATATACATGCATATTATCAATTAATGGCATAATTAAATAATTATGGCCCTCCTGGCCTACTAATCCAGCCATTAAACCGCATTAGGGATTCCGGGGCATTACAACTATCCCCTCCTTACAAAAAATTCATCCTCGAAATTTACCTAAACAACTCGGGATACTGACTCTTCATATCTAACTCCCGCTCCCAGGTCACCTCTTCGACCTTGTTGTTCCTCCACAATACCTTAACCAAAGGTATCGTCTTATTTCTGAGGACCTTATCCTTTCTGTCAAGTATCTGAACGGGCTGCTCCTCAAAGGAGAGATCTGGCTCAAGCTCCAGATCTTCATAACTCAAAATATGATTCACATCAGATACATACCTTCAAAGAGCTGAAACATGAAATACAGTATGCACGGCTGACAATGCCGAAGGCAAAGCCAATCTGTAAGCCACTTGACCAACCCTCTCCAGCATCTCAAATGGACCTACAAACCTAGGGCTCAGCTTGCCTTTCTTCCCAAATTTTCTCACCCCTTTCCATGGCGAGACTCTAAGGAAAACATAGTCTCCCACTTGGAACTCCACGTTCCTACGCTTGGGATCTGCATAAATTTTCTGCCTACTCTGAGAAGCAAGCATCCGAGCTCTAATCTTTTCAATGGCCTCACTGGTCCTCTGAACTGCTTCAGGACCTAAGTATCTCCTTTCATCTGTCTCATCCCAATGAATGGGAGATTTGCACTTCCTACCATACAACATCTCATAAGGTGCAACTCCAATGGTAGACTGATAACTGTTGTTGTAGGAGAACTCTATCAAGGGTAGATACTTGCTCCAAGATCCTCCAAAGTCCAGCACACATGCCCGCAGCATGTCTTCCAATATCTCGATCGTCCTCTCAGATTGCCCATCTGTCTGAGGATGGTAAGCAGTACTGAACTTCAATTGTGTCCCCATGGCCTTCTGCAAACTCCCCCAGAACTTGGAAGTAAAAGTAGGGTCCCGATCTGACACGATCGACCAAGGTGATCCATGGAGGCACATGATCTCTCTCACATAGAGATCTGCATACTGATCAACTGTATAAGTAGTCCTCACTGGCAAGAAATGAGCTGACTTGGTGTAGCGATCCACTATCACCCAAATAGAATCATGCTGACCAACGGTCCTAGGTAAGCCCACCACGAAATCCATCGTGATTTCCTCCCACTTCCACTCTGGGATATCCTGAGGCTGCAATAATCCTGCTGGCCTCTGATGC